>NC_052144.2:9147029-10406234 GCF_016086655.4 Lepeophtheirus salmonis | reverse complement strand
TCTAGTCTAAAGGAAGAGTTCATTGATATTCTTGTTGAATATACCAAATAACTTTTTGGGGTAGCATTGACACTTATATACAAGCTTGTAGCTTCAACTAAACCACATCTTCAGAGGTCCAGAAAATTAGGTGAGAGTCCATTATGAAATTGAGTTATGTCATCTGAGATCCAATCATTTCAGCTATCCTCCTAAGATTGCAAATCTATTACAAAGTATACTCAAGATTTTGGGCATTTTTGGATAGTTTTTTAAAAATCTTTAATAACCTCTTTATTCGATATTTTAATGAAAATATTTTGATACAAAACTTCTTATTAACATATTTATCAATATATTTATTTAAATAAATCTCAAACATACGCACGATGTCTATATAAAGTAAATGAACATAAACACCGCTTCTATGTGTCCCACGATGCCTAACTTACCATATATATATATAAAATGACACACTGAGCATTAGCTACAGATATTTGTAACTGGTTTTTTATTTTTTTGATAAAAACAAGACTTTATTGCAAAAATTAAGACAAACATCGTTATCATCATGATGATTCTGTTCAAATCAAACTCCATGATATAGCCATTGACAGTCGCCTTTCCCTGTTTCTAGTTATTAATCTTCTTGACTGCATCCTTCGTTTCATATGAATTTAATGATTTTGTCTTAACTTTTAAGTTAAGTTAAGTTACATGATTGTAATGTAAAATGTTTATGGCGATAACTAAATCAGAAAGTATTTTAGTGGTATTTTAAGTTTGTAAAAAGTCCAAGAATTGTAGTAATTTGTGCTTATTACATATTATAGTAAATGGAAACGAAATGTATTAAAATTTCTAAGTTCCTGAAGTTTTTTTTTGCTTTTTTTTTGTATTGTCTGAGCTAGGCCGTAATCAAAGAATAAGAGTCAGAAATATACTTTGTATGCATTAGGCGGGTACATCTATAATCGTTAATAATATAATTTTTTTAAATTTTTTTTATTGCCTTTTAGTAAGAGGAAGTTATACTATACTGTCCTACCCTCCATTTAGTAAAGCCCAAAGGTTGAACAAAAACTACTAACGATAATCTAACAATTGAACACCGAGCATAAAAAAATCATAACATTTACGGATAACCAACATTGTTCTGCTCTTTAATTGCACATCGCTTGCTTTATTTAACAAATTTTTTGCTCGATCTGTCTAGAACTCATACGATTCAATAGTTTGACCTAAAAGTCCAATCTTAATCGTTTACTTTTATTTATATATATATATTTTTTTTTTTTTGGAAATTGAACAATTTTTACTTTCAAGCACTATTTTTATGTATTTTAACAATGGAGATGTGGAATACAAGAAATATGGATCAAAAATAACGTTGTAAAGTTCTCTGTTATCATTTTTTCAAAAGGTTAGTAAATTTTGTATGAAAATCACCATTTGTGGTACAACATTCTGAAAGGGCATCCGTAGGGGCAAGGCTTTAGGACTGTAGCCTCTTCTCCCCCCAAAAAAAAATAGAAATGGTTTGTTTTTATTAGATTTTTTTAGGTTAGGATGAAAAAAATAGGGTTGGATTTTTTTTTTTAAATTAAATATTTTAAATTTTTTGTGAATAACTGTAGATTTTCTAAAAAAATTTCAAAAAGTTTAAAAGTTATTTTTTCAAAAACTTAATTAACAAGAAAATTTAATTTTTTGTGAATAGCTATAGATTTTCGATTTTTTTTACCAAAAATTTAATTTTGTAAATTTTGTTCTATAACTTTTCTTTTTTGTTATTAGTTGTGAATTTTGATACATTTTCCCAAAAAATTTAATATTTTTTGAATAACTGTGAGTTTTTTTAATATTTTTTAGTATTTCAGTTGTTTTTTTTCCAGAAATTTTAATTTTCAATTATTTCTTTTGTTTTTTTGAATAGCTAAGGATTTTTTTAAAAAAACCTACAAATTTTAATGTTTGTGAATAGAATTGGGTTTTTGAAAAAAAAAAAAAAAGTTTGTAGTTTTTGTGAATAGTTGTGGATTTTTGAACTTTTTTTTTCCAAAAATTAAATTCCAAAAAACAAGCCCCCCCCCCTCCCAAAATAAAAAAATGCAGGATAAATATATTCATAATCCTGGAGATGCCCCTGTTTTGATTAATGCTAAAGAAGTGAAGGTAGCAACATGATAAATACCCCTTCATTTATTCTCAAATGCGTGTTTATGTAAAGAATTTGCCAAGTTCTAAATCTTGATAAGAATTCAAAAGTTTTATCTTTACATGTTGGAGTTTATCATTATTATTATCGAAATGATGGATAAACGTAATATATCTTCATAATAATGATGGATAACAATAGTTATGTAACATGGGATACATATCTTGCATTTCTTATCTCCTTACCTTCAAAGAAGTTATGATTGAAAGATACAAATAAAAACCACAGGCAGAGCACTACACTCTATGTTAACTTTATTAATTGCAAAAGATGACCTTTTACCTCTTTTGTCAAACATTCAAACTTTATGTCCGTAATATTTTGGGTTGTGTCGGTCCTTCTCTAGGGTTGAAGACGGCAGTCCTATATATAAGTAAATTCATGCTAGGAAAAAAAAAAATCAATTTGAACAAAAATATCAAAACAGAAGAAATGTACTGCTTGTTTTTTGAGATCATTTATACATGGAACCAAATATTTCCTTGAAATACTTTTCAACAACTATATAGACTTTTATAAAATTTCTGGGGCGAGTTAAGTCACTCAAGAATGTTAACTATCCTTTAAGTTTGTCATTTGATTTATGAGACTTAGTTTGGCCCCGATATGGGCTTTTAAAACAAAATTAATCCCTTTGAAAACTCTTTATTGGGAGAATTTTTTTTTTACTAATTTACTAATGTGAAATTAGCAGCTCCTCCAAAGGATTAATAAGGATCGTTTGTTGGTAGAAAATAAGGATAGTTTATCTAACAGTACAACTCTAATATAGAATCCATTTTGAGTAAATCATTCTAGCTTGTTTAAGAGTGTTGTGTTAAAAATAATATGAATTATTGGATAATATATTTTGTTTTTCTTCAAAATGAAAAATTAGGAATATATTTTTATGTGTCACTTGGGAAACAAAACTTTTACCCTTTCTCTCATGAATTAAATATAGGTAAATTATTAAATTTTTTATTACTTCATTGTAATTTTTTGAGTATAAGAAACATACCCCAAGAAAAAAATAATAACATATATTTTTTTTAATCATAAGAATGTATATATAAAAATACTGATATTTAAAATTTACGTTCGCAACGCATTTATTACTTATTAAGAATGCTACCAAGAATTGCATTTTATAAAACAAAATTTGTATGCATATTCTATTTATAAATAATTTACTTAGAATTTCCTAGACAGAAGTAGTGTCAATAGGCTATTGAAACTGAAAGGATTGCACCAAGTAAATTCCAGTATTTTTGATGGTAAAATGCATGAATATTGATCCCTAAACACATTCTAACCCGATAATTCTTGCAAGTTAACCTTTTTCTTATATTAAAAACTACTTTCTGAAGTGTTGCTCCTGGGCAACATTAGGAACTTTTTAAATTGAAAACACTACTTTAAAATTCAAATTTCTAAAGTTCGGCAACATATCTTTAAAGTTAAATTTTTTGAATCCCTTTACATATAGAGAATGTTGTTTTTGTTATCCTTAACAAACATTACTTTTTCTATAAAACACAACAAAATTAACAGGTAGCCCTAAAAATTGGACATATGACCTTTTTTGTAACCCTTGACCTTTTTCTTACCGTAAAACTGTACTTTATAAGCTTAAAATCTTATATAAGTATTACCTTAAGCGTAAAAATGTTTTAATGATGACGATATTTGCGAGTTCCTTGATATTATTTTTGAAATAAATAAAAAAATAAGCATCCATGGTTGAAAAAGTAATTTTTGGGTAGGGGGGGGGAAGTTTGGCTGGAAATTAAAATTATATTTTGTAGAGTACTTATAAGATGTTTTTGGGTACGAAAAGTGGGGCTAAAATTGAATTTGATTTTAGACCCCCACCCCTACTTATGCAGGGAATTTTATGGCATTAATCAAACAATTTAATGGTATTCAAATTTTAAATAAAAAATAGGAAAATACATGAAAAAGTTTTCTCTGTAAAAATAATGTTTGATGCTGCATTTTGTATTAATTTATGTATACGAGCTAAATTTTGTATTTAAAAGGAAGGATATGAGAGGAATACTAATTTGACTGATGCATATGAATCTTTTTCTCTTATTTTAGAAAAATATATATTTATTATTTGTCTATAGAGGAAATCTTTTCGTTTCCAACATGTTTTTTTATGCATACAAATTTAAGAAACATTGAGAATACAAAATGTAGGCTTTATGAATCGACATAAATAAATATTACTTAGAAATGGGATCCTTTGTTCATTATTATGTTTATCTTGTCATCAAACTATCGATCAAAAAACTCAATAATTATTTCAACTAAAACAGGATAACGGCATAAGTTTCAAATTTACTTTAATCTTATTTGGAACAAAATTTAGAAATGGTCAAGGTAACAAAAGTCCATGAATTTTTTAGAGGTCAAAGTCAAAGGTCACAGTAGCACAAAATGTTTAAAATACATTCATACTCGACCATAACTTTAGAACACGTTGAGGTACAGAACTCAAATTGGTGCAATTATTCAGATTTAAATTGCTTCAATCAAAATTCAAGAAAAAAGGTCAAAGTCACCCAAAAGGTCAAAATATAATATCCCCCATCACTTGAATATATTTAGACTCAAAGCTGAAATCATCTATTTGTAGTAAACATTACATATACTAGGTTAGTAGGTCAAAACGTCGACAGACAAAACGTAGACCCAGAAAATATTACTTTTCAAAATATGAAACACAGTTTCTACGACATTTCACTTTTGACAATTCCTGTCCAAGATATTTACCCCAACACCCTTAAATAAACAAAGAGTAAGAAAACCTCAAAACCCATTGACATCGCAAAATTTGGGGCTATTTTGGGTACCGCCGAGCCCCATAATGATATGTAGTCCACTGTTTTTAATTAAATTAATTTTAAGAGCCCCTCTCAACACTCTAATTTATTCCATGAAAATTAATAGTGATAACGTTAATACATATTAAATATTCTTATTTTTTTATACATACGTATAAAATAGGAAATGAAAGATTATAAATTCTGAGGTAAATATTGGGTTGTTAGAAGGGCCAAAAATATATGGCTCCGGCGGCACTCCAAAACAGGCCCAGCATTGGGGTAGTAAAGGAGGGACGTGAGGGGTTCTTAGTGTTTGCTTAAATAGTGGCAGTGGATTTCATCCAATTAAACGAAAACAGCCCCAATATTTGGGTTGTATATGAGGGTTGGAGGAGGCCTTTACTGGTAGTTTATATAGGAGGGGTATATGGTAGTGGGAGTATGTTTCAGGTGTGAAATGTCTGAATTGGATATATCGTAACACCATTAAGAATAGCTCTTTATTTAATATTCTACGGTCGGCGTTCAGTCAGTTGCTGTTTTGTCCACGCACAATATACTAGTACTATGGTTCAGTAGACTACATACTTTTGCAAAATATCGTTTTTCCTACATAGGATTTTTTTGCTATTTGAAACATCTTTATCAAGTTATGTTCGAATAAATACTTTTAACATTTTATAATATCTTGACCGCTCTAAATTTAATGGCCTCTTATTGGGACCATATATAATCTTCGTACCTAGTTTGATCAAAATCGATTTTTAATTTTTGCCGTTTGACTAACAAAGAAACAAACAGAGGCTAAAACATAACTTCTGTTCAACTTCATTGCATAAGTAGTAAAAATAATTTAACCCTTTGTTAAGAGAACTGGGATTTCTGCAACCAATTATGACAAAATTGCTATAAATCTGTTTATAAAGATTTTTAATGCTGGAAACAGTATTAATATGTTTGTGAAACTTATTTAAGAATAAAGGAAACTTTTTGTTGTTCCAAAAATGTATTTTCTTAAACTATTCGCAATTTTTTATCAAAGTTTGGTGAATTTGATAAATAGTTTACTTTTAAGCCGTTTTTGCTTCTTTTTTTTCTATTACCCTTCAGTTAATTGCTACAAAAGTACTACCAACTGGTATCCCAAATATCACAATTAATCTCATCAACGTTATAGAGTACATTTATAGTACCAAAAGTTCGTGAAAAGTAATAAATATTTCATAAAAGTTTTATTCGAAAGTGGATTTTTAATATTTCAACGATAATAATAACAAATTATATATTGTGCATGCCTAAAACTAAAATTTGTTCAATATTTGCGTCAACGTTTAACTTCAGTTCATAATCTACCTACGTCCAAAAAAGGATGTTCACGTAGGGAAAGTTATCTAAAAATTTAATTAATTTTAGATTTTATGAAACTCAACCTGCTCAATATTGCGAACATCCACCTGTGTTTATTTTTCATAAATCAAATATCATTAAATTAAAGTCAAAAATCTGCACTCTACCGATTGTACATTCTAACTTTGGTATATGTTTTAGACCTAAACGTGACAAATTGATTATTTGAAATAATAATAAAATATATTGATGAAATTTTGCTACCTATAGGTGATATTAAAAATGCTCAAGCTTATAGATCAAGAAAGCTAAAGATTGATTGCTACCAGAGCCTGTACTATGATTTTTTAATATTATTTCCATATTTCACATTTCTTTTTTTATTATTATACCTAATATGAGGTGGTTTTTTTCTTTTGAAAATAAAATGTGGCGTTTTCATTTTTCTAAAAAATAATAAAAGACCTATTCTAATAAATATATTTTTTTTTCACTAACTTTCTTCAAACTTATTTCGGTCACTTTTCTTTAATGGCGTTTCTTTAAAGTAATATGTTTCTCTATTAGCATATTAGGCCTGTTTATAGAAAAAGTATATTTTATACTTCCAAAAGCCTCTGATTTTAATTTTTTAAAGTCACAACGTAAATAATCCAAAAAAATTGACTCACATAACATTTTTTCTTCCACAAATACTCACTGGGGAGCAAGGTGTCATCCCCCCCCTGGTATCAGCGATTCTTATCACTAGTAAGGTTTTTGAAATGCTCTTACCTTCCATTAGAACTCCCAATTCTAAAATTGAGGCTCTATTCGTTAAATAGTTTTGATTTATTTCTGACATCAAGAATGAATATTTATATTATCAAACATCTCAACTTTTCTCATTTCCCCATTATATTTGATTTATATTCATTAATAGGGGAAAAAATCAAACCAAGAGAAGTGGAAACAATCATTATAAAAAAAAAATAGTTCCTCCAACCAGTGATGTAGTTATAACAACATTTTTATTTCAGTCATAAATCGTTGGGATGCGTCAGAATTTCAAGTAAAAGTGTCAATTAAATCCTCATAGATATTCAACAGTTATGTCATCCAAAATCAAGCCTTTCCAAATTTTATGAAATTGATGAATACTTTATTTTATGCCTAAATTAGTTATAAACAGATACGGCAATATTAAACAAAACATCTAATAAAATGCATTTTGATTCAATCTCTTAGCTCCAACACGACACAACTATTTGGGACTATGTAAACAAACTGGTATTATACTAACAAAGGGCACGCGCTATTGATGTGTATGGGATTTTATAGAGAATAAACATAGCTTTCGTTTTTTCACTCTTAAACAGATCTTGTTGATGTTAGCATCAATCTCACAAAGAAGAATTACCACTTAATATTATTGTATTTTTCAAAAATATTTAATAATATAAGGATGAGAAAGTGTCCAAAGAATTTGCAAAGTTGCAAACGACAGTGGCAAAGTGGGATGCCATATCTCAAGAAAAGTGGCCCAGGTCGCAATTTAGATTGAAAGAAGTGTTTTACTGGGGAAAGTATAGAGATTAATGCAGCTTGTATTTATATAAGTTTCAAGACAGTTTATGTATATAATTAGATTAATAATTAATTTCTTGAAATATTTTGTTAGAAATCGACGAAACCTCAAATCTATGAATTGTATTTATAAATATTTTATTTTTCTTAGTGTGGTTTTGTTTGCTTAAACTGACTTTAATTAATTTATGTGTGTACATTATTGATTTTATATGTTTTATTTCTCTCCAATAATAATTTACCAACAAAGTTGTGCCCTTATCGGTCTTGCGGTTCTAGCGCTTCAAGTAGTTCCTGTTCTTGAACCGCTAAAACCGGAACCGATCAAGTTTAACCGATAACGGAACCCAGACTGCAATATATTGCTTAACAGTCTATGTTCTTGTGCTTTTGTTTTTATATATAATATATAAAGAAAAGAAAATATATATTATAAAAAAATTAGATTTAATAAATAAGTTAATTTCCGAAGTGTTTTTTTTTTTTTTTTGCAATTACACAAACCCGTTTTCCAATGATTTATTTTAAGTTTCCAGGGTGATACTGTTGTGTCTGAGCTCAAAATAGTTAAAGGCTTCTTATGGATCTGGAAAAGAGGATTTAAACACCAGTCAGTGTAAATACAAGAGAGAAGGGTGGGGTAAATTATGGATCCAGGTTTGCTTCTAAGCTTGTCAGGCCCCTACTATTATGTGACAGATTTCAGGCTTTCATGACAAAATATAGAATCTTTTCAGTAAAGGAAATCCAATATATATATTCATGAGAGCTAAATATCAGCATGTAATAACTAATTCATAAAGTCGAATACTACAAAATCAAATCCAGATCGATTTATTAAAAAGGCATTAATTTTGAAGCTGTACATATTAATAAACTTATTTGAATGTGTTTATGACTTTTCAAACTTACAGCTACTCTTATTTTTTATAATATTGGCGATTGTTGGACTAAACATTTAAGGTGTTAAACTTATTTTGGTATGATATCAATCATAGAAATATGATTTTAAAAAGAAATTTGTAAGATAAACAGGAACAATAATAAATAATTTTATCTTCAGCTATTTTTTGATAAGGTGTCAAATCGAAGATGACGTCGTCAATTAGTTGGAAAGGAAATAATAATTTACAATTTAAATACATGACAGGCTGGAAAGTTTGGTCCACGGATTTTTAGATTTGGCAAAATGGGATTCCGTCGTCAGATTCCAGTCTTAGATCTAGATTGAATCCATCTATAATCTCAACCAATTGGTAATATGGAGATACTTAGCAATAAAATTTTGAAAATGATACCTTTGGAGACCAGGAGCAGCAAGACTTTTCTGTTGGTGTGACAAAAAAACTGGTTTTTTTCCTCTTTGCGTGTATTTTCTAGATGATAAATTATTGAAGGTATGTGTATATTTTTTATGATTACAAAACATAGAGCGGCATCAATCATTAAGATGGCATATTTATAAAATTATTCAATTTAAAACAAATAAATTGGTAGAAAATTTATTTCGTATTAGCTACCAAAAATATATTTTTAAACTATTATTATTATAAATAAAAAGCCCAAACTAAAACTATCAGTTAATAGAACGTAGTAATCAAGTATATAAAATGAGATAAAATTTAATTAATTATACATTTATTTTGTGATGTTAAACTCCTGCTGCAAGTTTTTTAATAATATGTTTATAATGTGTATTTTTTATTAAAACACACATTATGATAATCCGTTTACCTATTCCTCTTTTTGTTTTTGATGCAGTTTAAGGAAGAAAACAATGTTTCACAGGTATAAGTTGAAGAGAAAATTGTCAATAATGCTCCTATGAATCTTTTGAGAGTACCAAATGTTTCAGGAATTATATTCCAAGCAAACAATAGTTCTTCATCTTTGTTACAAGAACCGGACCCATGTGACCTGTCCAGCTCATGTTCTTTTAAATTGGCTCTAAGATTGACTTTATTGGAATTCCACTAACTACATTTCCAAATTATATATATTTAGCCATTAAACCAAATCTATTTCCAATTTGGTAAAATTTGGCTTCTCCAGATTTTTTATGATAAGTAGAATTTCTTCAAACACACAAAATTGTCCAAATATTGATGAAAATTAGTCTTTCAGAGTAATTAAAACTGTTGTAGAATACACTTTTTGTGCTACCCCAATAGCTAGATTTTGATAACTCAATTCCTCATGGTTCGTTTTCAGTCTCGAAAAGTATTTGTAACTTTTAGTTTCTAAATGATGTTGGAATATATGAAGCTTACTTTTAAAAGCGATGATATTCCCAGACAAAATATCAATACTTTTACACTAACCTTGTAGCTTAACATTCAATTTACTAATATGCATTGATAGATCAGTAGAAGATATTAACTTACTAAGCCAGGCATCATTATATATCTCGGAAAAACATTATTATTTTTTTTGTTTAGAATACGATATATCTCCTTTAAACATTTGACAAACTGTTCCAGATTTTTTCCTATGCTAAGACGACTTACATTAATAATCTATAATAAGCAGATTATGGTTCGTTTAACAGCAAGCTGAATTCACGTTTGTGTGATGCTGATATCAGGTTAACTACGTAAGGGAAGATTGATGTCACATATTTGAGTTCTTTTAACCCAACTTTAGCAGACAGTACTGGTTTATAAGACAAAAAAAAATTAAAAAATGGGATGACCAACTAATTCTTCGAGAAACTGTTTAAATACAATATTACAGCCAACCCTTTTGGGAGCACCATCTAATGTTATTGATACAATTTTTTATATTTCTATGTTTCTTTCAAGCAACATATTTATGACAATCTTGCCTATATCTTTCCTTGTGGTATTTGAATACAACGTTTTTTAATAAGCAATTTTTCATACATATCGTGACCACTTTTATATCTGGCAAATATTAGTAGTTGAGAAGAGAATATATCAGTAGATTCATCAACACAAATTGAAAGAAATCACAGCCAACCAAGCTTTTTCCTAATTTATTCGCTTTATTACCGTTTATGGTATTTATGAACAGTTTTTCTGGAAATAGGTAAGTAACTCTTTTATGCGTTTGATAATAGCGTTTTCATTCTTAACTGCATCAAAAAAAAAAAAAAAAAAGATGCACAGTCCACAAAAGCAATTTTACGAATCTTGTTTCATTAATAACCGATACAACCAAATTACTGTATAGGAAAAATCTATACCACTTTCAATATCCGTCTTGAATTAATTTTTTATTTTCTTTAGTTTAGAGGAAAATAAAAAAATAAACATTAAAATGTTTAAACTTTTTTGTCAAGTCAATTCATAGTTAGTTCTTCTTATCATCGTTATTCTTATGACTTATAACTAAGCAACACTTGTATAATATAAAAGGAAAAAAAAAATGAAGAAATACATCCATGAAAGCATATATATTTAGCATCACAATGTTTTGTTAAAATTTGCTATGCGCTGTATCATAAAATAAAGTTTTCTATTGTTAAAAACCAACCATAGTTTTTGAGTTTCAATAAAAAAAAATAACAATATCGGATTTATTTGTTTGTGAAAATACTATTGTTAAAATAATTGCATAATCAGTCATACTCATATTTGGGGATGCAAAAATGAATTATTCGTAAATTTGAGACAGATTCGTTAGATACAATTTATGTATGATATATATATATATAACCAAGAATATTCTAAAAGGGACATATCAGGAGGATTTACACTGAATGTTTTTACCTTAGATGATATTGAAGAGAGTACTACTTCATTTTTTGTTACATAATCAGGGAAGTTAACAATTATACTTATTCAAAACTATGAGCAATCTTCAAAATATTCATGTTCACGTACTTTAAGACCAATGAAGCACCATTTCCGGAAACAATAAGCCAAAAAATCAATCTGTTTACCGATAATGCTTATTGAAATCACATTTTAGCCCCCTTGGTTTTTTGGAGTTGGCAACTTGAGGAGCAAATTTTCTTTTTCTATGCTGTTATCAATATTATTTAATTTTCTGAGGATTGAACTTCCTTTACAACTATATTAAATTATATCAATAACTAGATTGAACATTTGTTTGCGCGCATAAAAGGAGAAGAATAACTCTAGTGATAGGTTGTGGAGTTATAACTGTAAGTCCTATTTTGGATCAGAGTAGACTGAAGGCTCGACATCAGAGTAATTCTTGCCAATGTTTCCTTTATTTCCTTCTCCCCTCCTTCCCTTGGCACAGCTGATTGTATGTGATTTAATCAAACGGCATAACATCTTCGCCACTTTCCCATAAATCATTCTTCAAACTATAAGAGTTATCTTGTTGAATTTCAATTATTTGGTTTAACATGTCCAAAAGCATGGAAAAAAATTATGGAATCATAAATAAAAGTTATTAGTTAATAAATCTGCCATGTGGTTTATAAACGGTATGGTGACAAACTTTATTTCAAAACATTTTCAACTTGGTTTTTGAAGCCCAATATGTATCTTTCAAATCCACTTGTCAATAAAATTAGCGTTTTATTTATCAGTAACAAAAAATTGATTTGATTTGAAAATATTTAGATTTATAGAGCAATGGATTCATTTTTTTAATTCAGGTACAAAACTATTAAAAAGTATATTTTTTCATTATAAAATTTAATTACAAATAGAATCAAAGAGTTTTGAAATTACTACGACTCAAAAATATTAATTTAATTTAGTTTTTTTAGTAAAGTCTCAAATGAATAGCTTTACGTTTGTCAATATAATCAATATGTGTAATTCATTTACTCCAAAAATCAAACGACACAAATCAAAAAGAAAATTTACATATCTTTATTTTGAATAAGTAGTTTATATAGATTCAGTAAAGTGAAATCATATTAAATGGTATTGAAATGCGTACTCGTTATAATAGATCCATTTATTTCTGGATCTTTTTTCAAAATATTTTATTATTTGGTGTATTTAATCTATAAAAGTAGCAATTGCGTAAAAAATCCTAATTTCCAAGAATAATTTTATTATTTTTCAATATTTTGAGTAACATATATATATATATGAGTCAAGTCATTTTATGAGAAAAATTCAAAGAGATATCAAAATGTCTACTTGAATCATGGATTTTCCACTTTTGAATACTTTTATTTGTTCCTAGTATTTTGCATTACCTTAAACAATCTACAATAACTTACACCAAAATGAAAATGTACATCATAGACTTGATTTAGTACTGAAAATATGAGAAAAAAGATTGGATTTAAATTCTGTGACATTACTTGACAACATTTTTAGTAATAAGATAAAGAGGATCGCTAATATAATTTGGTAGAACCCACAAAAATAGACGTATATATCTAAAAAAAACATAATATAATAAACAAATGATAATTGCTGTACTAAAATAACAGACACAGAAGAGAAATATAGTGAATTCACTCATGATAAAAGTATATACATGACAATGACTTAACCAATTTAAGTGATCAACCACTAAACAGAATGATTTATTTTTGAAGGGTCTGGAAACTAAAAGTAAACTCACAGTAATTTTAATTGAGTTTTTTTTTTTAATTTATTGACGATTCTATTTATTAAAAATAATTTATATATGTATGTGTGTATGTGATGAATGTCTCACTGAGTGACAGAAAAAGAAAGAACACATATTGAATACGAATTAAAAACGGTATTTAGGAAAAGGATTAGTGAGTTAATCTTAGTATGTATCTTTAACTTTCATTTTACTTCTGGTTGAAGAAGGAACATGGCAAGTTAGCAATGGCAATGTCAATAAATAAATCACAGGATAAAATATTTGAAAAATTGCTTTATATTTGCGAAAATCAGTATTTTCACGTGGTCAATTATATGTTGCATCTTCAAAAGTGTCAAAAAGGGCTACAAGTTTGATTATATTTACATCAAATGGATAGAAACAGCAATAAATGTTTATACAAGGTGGTTTTAGAATAGAAATTTACCTATCAAATAATTATATTTCATAGTAAAACGTTTTAGTTTAGAACTATAACATAAATTAGCTATTTTTCATTGGGTATCTTTAAGATAGCGTGTTCGTGCTAGTTTTATATTATGATGATGATACAATTATAAAGTTATTTTAACTCCTTGAGACGTTGATGACACGATTTTTTAAAAACAATTCTCTCTTTCCTTTCAATAATATTCTTTCCCAAAAATAGCACCAAGTTATTTAAAAAAGAAGAGAAAAAAAAAGATTCAGTGTTCATTTATGAAGTATTTATTGATTAAACAAACCAAAGGATAATATCTCCGAACCTTTTGAAATTTAATTTAAGCAGAGAAGTTGAATCGACGTACCTTTTCTCGAAAGACTAAAAAAGGCTCTGATTATATATTTTCTATATAGAAAAATGATTGTGTGAAACATCAAACATGGAATTCACCAGTAATTATGTATTTAAGTTTAAATTTGAATTCAAACAATTTTAAAATTAAATGACTCGAAATGTTTACGAACAAAATACTTTTATGAGACACACTACTAAATAAAATTATAATTTCATATCTTATTTTTTAGTAATATTTTAACAATAGGAAATAGTCTTTGAATGTATACATATGAATAGTATGTATACCTTTGTGCTCATAATGAAAAACAGTTTTAATAAAGAGTTGGTTATTCATGATGAAAAAAAGGTTAGAAATTACTTTTTCATTGTGACTTAACTACAAACGGACCTTTTAATATAAGATTCGTTCAGGGTGCAAGCTTCGATAACAATGTTTTTATTTCTTTTGGATATTAGCAATTAAATCTATATATATTTTCCACAGGGTGGTGTGACAGTCTGTAGTTTGCTGTTTAAAAAAAATTGCCCATGCTCAGGGAAATTTTAATAGACCCTTCTATGTTAGTAACCTACCCATGTTATTTATTACTAATTAATATTATTATTACAGGGAGTTTGAAACTAATTTATATATAAGGACTCATAACTTGAATCCTTCATTTTTAAATCTGCATTGGGTAATTTAACATTTATAACTGAATTCAAATGTTCACTGATTATGAAAAAAATAGTTATAAATCGACAGCTCATAACAAAATCAACTCTATATTTTTGTGTTTCTGAGGTAAAACCGTGAGTTTATTCAATATTCCTGCACTCTCAATTTAACAAGTAAAAATAAGTTTAATATCCAAGGCAATAAAAAATACGTTAAATCTTATGCATAAAGGTCGTGTAGTAAACAAACAGCCTTGCATAAAAAGATATGACTTTGCATTTAACATAAATAAAAAAATAAGGAAAAATATGGTATGCTAAAAAACTAAGGCAGGGAATTAAATGTACGTACTAATGATATGTTAACTTTTAGCCCAATGGGTGCCCATGAGTTTGGTAAGTTAGTTTATTTCAAAATTACAGTACCACTAGTTCTTGCAAAAAATCAATTTTCAATCTTTCAAGAAAACCAGCTGTAGAATGGAGAAGAACTATAACGAATCGTGAGCTGTAGCTTTAACTTATGATGTTGACCAATTTGAACAACAAAATTACTTATTAAATCTCTCCAGTTTGACCCGCAGCGGAGAAAATAATTTGAATACAATCCCCTGCTTTTAGAAACGACTCAACGATTGATATAATTCGACAAAATTAAAATAAAAAGAATGTCCTTACAAATTTAAAGGATTTTAGAAAAAACGTAATCAGACTAAATATGTTAACAGTTTATGATTTAAACTCAGAAAAATTTCCCCTCGACAGTAGAAAAAAATTTCCACTTGTTAATTCTTCAAAATATTATTTAATGCTGTACCCTAAACTTTAATATATCTGTGAATAGACTCTGGAAGCTACATAGTAAGCGCTTAGCCCTCCTTATGAGTTGAAAAAGAAGAATAGTTTTTTTTCTGAAGGGGATAAATGATGATAAACAGTTTACCATGCTGCTACAAATCTCTATATGTAGATTGTAAAGGGCTTGTTCTTTTTGTATCAACTTGGCAACTTCCACCTGCTATGTATTTCTAGCAATGATTATGCCTAAATCAGGATGTGAGTCATGGAATTTTGCAGGAGAAGAAATGTGGTATCTCCCATTGACTTCATGTCATCATAGATATATTTAAAAAAAGTTTTTCTATTTAACTTAAACAAGTATGTATCGTCATTATTAATTTGCTTGTTTGCTGGTTGCTTTTTTTTAGGAATCGATTTCTAGAGTATAAGTTGAAATTCAACCCCAGAGCAATACGTATAAAATATTTTTTATGTACTTTTTACGCAATTTCTCCGGTTTATTTATGTTTGTTCTGTATAGCATATAAGCCAAATAAAAATTGTTTATTAGTTTTTAATAGACTTCAAGTGTCATCTTTCTAAGAAAAAAAAATCAATATTTATTTCCTAGTATGGTAAAGTCTATTTATAAATGTTATTTTTAAATAATTTATTCATAAATTTATTATATTCTATAAATAATGTTGTTTTTATATATTTAACTGTGAGCGTGGGAAGATTGATTGATCGGAGCAATACTAGTCCATAACTATTCTTGTTAATGTATCTGAACTAAGGTAGACATTTTTGACTAAGTACAATTTATTGTTAAAAAATCAATAATGTGATTCTGTAGATTATTTTATCTAAATAGATTATTTTTCAATAGTGAGGTTGGAAATTTAGTTAATATGTTGTTTCATAGCTTAAAAAATCCTAATTTAGATTAAGGTTATTAGTTTTAGGAATATTCCATAAAACCTTTGTTTACACGAGCCAATAAAATTATATACACCTAATTGTTTATTCTTCAAACGAATTCCTTTGGCGTATAAACAATTGAAAACTTGAATGATTTTCAAACCAAACCCTCTAATGGGGACTGTAGATCTATAGGTCACTGGTTCATTTACGGGTCGAAGGGCCATATATTAGATTGTTATCTTCAAAGTTGGCTAAGCTTTATTTTATTACACTCATTTTACACGTACAAGAGGCAAACGACATAGCAATAATAATAAGATAACAACCACAAAATTGATGCTGTACTGATATCAAGAAATGAGAAAGAGCGAAGACGTCTTTAGAACAAAGGTGGTTTGTTAAACTTTAAATTGCATTTTCTTAGGATTGGATGATCATCGTGAATATCATTATTTTGTGGATTACTAATTTTTTCTTCGGCAAATGTTGGTTTACCCATATATAAATGTTAAAAATACTAAAATAATTCAAATCATTACTTTCAAAAACGATTTATATATTTTTATTCCTACATCAAAGTACCACTGGAATTGAATATGAAACTTTAAAATTTTTTGAAAAAACTCAATTTTGCTGATTATTTTTATTTAAGTTCAATGTTTATGAATCGATAGCTTATATTCAGGTCGTGTAATTTGATAACACTTTATTTTGTAGTCATTGAAGAAACAAGCACCGTGTTTAGCGCGAATAACTTTGCCTTTTTCCATCATATATCCTTCTCAGAATTATATATGTTATGTCCAAGTTATGATTTATGTACAAGTTAAAACTTAAATTAGAATATCCTACAAGTCACAATTTCTACGTCTCATTGCGCTTGATTTAATTGCAACATCATTCATTCTAACTACAAACCAGGTATATTGATCTAATGAACCTTCAAAGTCAATATGTGTAAAAGTGATATATAACTGTGGGCACTTGAACTTTATAAGGTGCCACAAATACTTATCCAAAAGAGATTGTCCCCTCAATAGTCAAAAAGTACAAAACATCACATTTTTCATGACATATAATCTAAATTCTTCATCTCAATTTTGTATAAGCAAATTCTACAATTTGCTTATACAAGTTACAACTTGTATAAAATCATAACATGTACAGAATTTGCATACAGAACAAAATCTCTCTAATATATATTTCAGATGAGATCCAGTTTTAATACGACTTTTTTTCGTAAGATAATCAGGACAGTTAACAATCATTCTTATTCAAAACTATGAATTAACGGAAAAATGTGGTATATTAACGATAAAGTGACAAACTTTATTTGAAAACATTTTCAACTTGGTTTATAAAGCCCAATCCGTATCGATTAAATCCATTTGTCAATAAAATTAGCGTTTTCTTCATTGATACCAAAAAAAAAGTTTGGATTTGAAAATATTTTGGTTTAAAGAAAAATTTAAGTTGTTTATTTAATTTAGTTACAAAACATTTTTTAAACGTAAAATTTAATGACAAATAGAATTAAAGAGTTTTGAAATGACGACGACTCAATAATGTTATTTACTGTGAGGGTTTTTTTATTTACGTCCCAAGTAATTAAAAACAAAATTTGACTTTTCTGAATATAATTAAACTGTGTAACTCATTTAATTCAAGAATAACCAGAAATCCAAAAGAAAATTTACATACCTCTATTTAAAATTCGTAGGTATACAGATTGAGTAAAGTGAAAACATTTTGTAAATTGAGATGCTTTTCTTGAACAAATATATGTACATATATACAACATTTCTAGACATTTAATCCATCAACTGTATTTTTTAGAGCTTTAGTATACTTAATTGATATGTAGTGGTCACTCCATGGGAAATTTACACTCGACTATTTTTTTCATCCAATTTAATTAAAATTGGATTTGTCAAACCAATCAAATTTAAGATCTATAATTAGAGTCGTATAAAATATGATCGAGAATGCGTAAACTAATTATTTAGTTGTTACTTGAACAGATTTTTATATTATTTTTCAAGGCAGTAATCATTATTCGTTAATTCTTAAGGAGAGAACATTTGAGTATAATGTATATTTGCTCATAAATGAGAACGAGTAACATTGTTTAGTATTTAATAGTATTAGTCCCTATTGGACTCAAAGTACCATTAAGGATCTAAAATGGAGTAATTCTTGTATATGTTCTAGCTTAGTACAGAGTGGCGCTGGAGCAACTAAATACTTTTAATTAGTTAATTTTTTACAATACAATTGTCATTGACTCTATATTTCGGCCATAGATATCTCAAAATCCATACCTGTCGATTCTATTAAATAATTTATCAGAACAAGGAAAAACGAATATCTCACAGTAAAAAAAAATATTAGAGTTGAAGGTAGTGATGTAAATCAGGTGAATCTTTTAGTTGGTCCTGTTTGATTTTCGGAATTGGTAATTTGAAAAAAATAAAATAATCTTTACCTTAGTTATAGTTATTACCATTTAACTTTTGATTAGTAAACTTCCTTTCCTACAGCATTCACTTATATTTGTACCCTGATTGAATATTCGAATGTGTTATGAAAGACATAGAGTAATCTTAAAAATTTGTTGCTGACTTATTATTGTAAGTCTATATTGGAATCAGAGTAGAATTGAGGATCAACATCGAAGTCATTTTTGGCAATGTCCTTGCTCATTTTCTTCTGCCTTCTTCCCTTGTCACAGCTTATTATAGCTAATATAATGAAACGTCATGACCAATAAGATACTCTCTTTTAAGAAATTCTTCCAATTGTCAGTGTTACTATGTTGATTATCGTTGTTTTTTACATAAGCAAAATGCCCATGATTTTCATCAATATTTATTGGCTTTGATGATACGAGTGGTTTAATAATTTTTCATTGGTAAATAAAGTAATAATGTAATATTCATTCAAATAATTGATCATTGTTAAAATTGTCTTTCTTTCCCGAAACCAACGGCCAAATTAAACCAAATACATATCTAAGGTTTTCTACTAAATAGATTTACAAGCAATTCCTTAAGTTTATTTTTTAAAGATGCCACTGTTATTTTGACGATCTATGCTTTTTTTTATCGTATAAGCTGTAAACATAAAGTTACACAATAAAAATCATAGCGTATGACTTATAAAATTCCAAAGCACGATATAAATGAATCTCATAATTAATTTGTATGATTTATAGTTAAGTAAAATTACTTTGGATTATTAATTTTTATAAGAAATACATTAGTAGAATAAATGTTGGAAAATAATCTTTTTTAAGCTTTGAGAATAAATATGTATTTGATATTTATTTTAGAATGAATCATCTAATTGTTGTATCAAAAATATTTAATTATATTCAAATCGTTAGTTTTGTTTATGGAATATATTGAACAACTAGATAGAATTTTGGGAGGAGTTGTTTACATATTTTATTTGGACCTATTATTCATATCAAATAAAAAGTCATATCAACATAATTTTTGTAAAATATATCCATATAACTAAGAGCACAATAGGTGATATAACTCAAATAATATCACGGACTACTAAATATCATTGAAGTTGTGCTATGATATGATATTATAAAAGATTATAGAAATAAGACTTTGATCCCTTACCGATTTTGTATGTTGGCCCTCTAACAAAGAAAAAAATAGTCTATAATTTAATGGTAGATTTATTTTAACATTGAAAGACATTAAAAGAACAAAAAAAAAGTATTTGTAAAAATAAAAATGCTAAATATAACCACCCAAGAACATTGCCCTACCGTGAAGGATACAGGAAAGACAAGTAATGTTATTGGGATGTTTCACTCCTTAAGGCAAAGAACGACTTCACCACAATGAAGGGAGGATGGACACCCGTCCATCCTCCAGGAATTTTTGAGAGTCAACTTCCTTCCCTCCGATTAGGCACTAAAAATCTGTCTTCCATCTCGACAATGAACAAAAATATAGACAAAGTAACAAAAGAGTAGCTCAAAAAGAAGTACATTAAGCATAGCCTGTATCCGTGCTAAATCCTTTATAAAAAATTTATAAGTTAACAAAATTACAAAATAAGAATGGGATGAAAAACTTATTTTCTCTACAGTAAATGACAGAAATACAATTAAAAAAGGATATTCGGATTGGAATACCTAGATCAATCAAACTCATTTCATAGAACACATAGATATGAACTAACCATGAACTTATATAAGGGGTATTGATTTACTATTTTTTATCTTCAAAATTGAGAAAAAATGTACGAAAATATTCCATACGCTCTTGAAAATTAAAAAAAAAAAAAAACTCTAAATTAGTAAGGATTTTGTCAAACGATTTTTGTTCAATTTTGAATCTTTGTTCTTTTGAAAATAAAAGTGGTATCCTTTTTTTTCAATGAACTTTTCATTTCGAAACGTAATAACCTTCATGGCAATTATTACTTTTTATAAATGTTATGTGCCAACATAATGGCAATCTTGAACAAAAATCAAGAAAAAAATTATGTTATTTCATTTACTGGGTGAAACGTTATAATTTACTCAATCGCTATTTTTCAAATTTTGAGAGGTTAAACAACATCTTTGAACATTATTGTCACTAACAATGATGTAGAACACACAATTAGCTGTCGATTTCTAAGAAAAACATTGTCCTAGTCATTACCATGAATATACAATACAAGAAAAGGATTCATCAGCCCTCCTCTGCCCAAAATTGTCCCAGAAGGTCATATGGGAGTCAACTGGGGCCTCGAAGAAGACCACTTACAATGTATCTATGCAGTTGAAGGTCGGAAAGTACCTCAGCCACTTTCCAGGAGTAGGGAGGAAACCCTCTATGCCTGTCAACTGCATGAAGTTGGCCATCAAGCAAAAACTGTGAGTATTTTGCGGTATCTGTTGACAGAGAAACATAGAAAAGTCTATATGTAACGTAAAAAAAAACCCTAAACCACGTCAAGGGAACCTGTGGGATCATTGCAATCTTTTCTGATGAGAAGCCCTTTATTGTTGACTCGATCTTCAACAGGCAGAATGATCCAGAAGTGCCATTTGGGAATGTAGCAGAGGAGCACGGATATGTCTCCAACACCAAACACCCTGATTCAATGATGATGTTAGGCCTGGTTGCATCCAACAGGAAGTCGTTGAATCCCTTGTGTTTCTCCTTAGGATACAGGTTGAAAACTGATGAGTACGTCCAAATTATGTTCACCAAAGTTATCCCATGGATCAAATCCATTGTTTGGCAATTCTCCGTAGGTGTTTCAACAAGATAGAGTACCTTCCAACACGTCAAAGAAACTCCTAGTGGGTCTTCAGGCCGACATTTCTTGGCAAAGAACTTCCGGCCATTCTAGAGCCCAGATATCAACCCACTGGGCTATTCCATCTAGGCGTTCATGGAGTACAAGGCCTGCAGGAAACGCCACAATAGCACCTTCACTCTGAAGATCTCTGTCGACAAGGTCTTGGCCTCCATGAGCGTTGATTACATCCAGAGGGTCTGGAGCTGCTTCTGCAACTGCACAGAGCTAACAATCGATTGTGAGGGAGAATACTTTCACTTGTTCTTTCTCTTTCAATTAATATTTTTAAAGAATGATTTCTAATTCATCCAGGATCCGGCCATGGATTTTATTACTTGGTGTGTTAAAATGGGCAAACAATATCACGTATACATACAATCCAATATTTCATAGACACATTTGAGTCAATTATCGACTTTTTATTCAAATTTGTAGGGTGATTTAAAATACCCGATTACTTAAGCAATAGTTAAAAATCTTTTTTGATTAAAAAGTCTTAATTTGCTCAAATATGGCCCTTTTAAATAAAGTCTATCAATCCTCTCTTCTTTTATTGTAAGAATCAATTGTGGCTACTTTAAGTGTAATTTGCAACACACCCAAAAATAAATAAAAATAATTTGTTAAAATAAATTGACAATAATTTGCCTAAGAATACAAATGTCATCCACATTCAATTTTGAGGAAAATCAATTCTAGGTTTTGTGTTGACGGGCCACATACACATTGGGAATTATTCTTCCTAAAATAACCTGGAGCTAAAGTCAGAATAGAAAATTTTCCAAATGAAATATTTTTCTTCATTTTATCAAAAATGGGGTTTGTATTCAAATATATGGGAAAAGTTGAACTACTCAAGAACATGAGCTATTGTTAAACATTTTTATTTCTTTTATAAGTCTTAATTTGATCCCGATATGGTCTTCTAAATAGAATGAATCAATTTCTCATTTTGTATGTCGACGATGCATTTTTGCTATTTTAAGTGTCATTTGCGACACACCCAATGTTTTATTAAATACTTTGTAGATAGAAATTGTTAAAATTTGTTGGAAGAATACAAATGTAATCCACATACAATTTTGATTTATAAAGTTCTACCCTACTATTGTGTTGGGAGCCTACAAATGAATTTTATCTTAGTTTAAAGAAATAAGAATTTACTAAGTACCCTTTTAAAATAATATTTTTCAATTTTGAAAGACCAATATTCAAATATTCTTTGTCCAAAGGGCATCTCCAACCCTATGACACTAGTATTATTAATTGTTAGGAATATACAGCGTGGCTCCATAGGTTTTTTCATTTTCTATATTTTCTATATAATTTTCATTAAAGAATTACATTTTTAATTAATAGATTTTTTGTTGTAATTGTACATGAAAAACATATTTTTGATAGTTGAATTTTATTAAAGAAAGATAATATTTTTTACCTTTTAATTAAAAAAAAAATGATCTCTGGATAAATCTTAACTTGAAGTTTTCACTAATTCCTTTCATTCACTCAGTGATAAAATATAACTAAATATAGGTCCTGTTTGTTGAAAAATTATTTTCTTTTTATTTTGTGCTTAAGTTTTCTTTCACTGTTTTCTATATATATATATTTTTTTTTTTGCGAGAGTAATCGCCGTCGACGTGAAAGGAGTAGTATTTTTTAAAAAGGGAGGGTGAAGAGAAAAAGCAGGGGATCAAATGTGTAAGACTTGGTTCAATGTGGAAAACAGTTTTAATACATGGAAGTAAGATATTTACATAAATATACAATGGATATTTTTGAGTTTTGTCCAGTTATTAAATGTGTAAAAATGACAAAATATGTTTATTGATTGTCAATTAACTTACAAAAAATGTTATGTAGCAACATTTTTTTATTTGGTGTAGGAGGACTTTCATTTCTATTTAATGTAACTGATAAAATCAAATGAATATACTACTTATTTCAATAAAATGAATAAATTAACTATAATTTCGCTGGGCGTCACATTTCCTTCATATAATGAATGTTACAAAATATAAAACATTTGTACAAGGTCCAAAAGATAAACAACTACTCAGCAAGGCATACAAAGGGAATTATTCTACTCGGAATCTAAAGGAGCGAGTGTACTTGCTTAATACCATGGACTCCTTCTCTGGGAAAGGAACATCACTAGCCACATGATAATCAATAATCACATTTTTGACGACCAACATTCAGTAAAAGATCTTTACTCGTCAGTTTTTAACTGTTTCTCTATCTTTAAAAATTGTAAATTGAAAATGTATTTGTTTTTAATCTTTTTTTAAAGATGAAGAAAATTGTGAGTACAAAATTGCCAATGGAAAAATTTACCGCCAAAAACTGAATTTGTAAAATGGCAAAGCCACAAAGCTGATTGTTTGCCACTTCATAAAACATTTAGGCCCTCTTAAAATAAACGCCAGGCCCATGATTTTTAATCTGCTTGGTGTTTCTTTCGTTGTTTTTATCCACCCTTCACAATATTTTGGGAAGATTTGGAAGTGGTTTATAACATAGTTTGTGCCCCTGCAATTGTCTTAATCAATCTATAGAACTGGTTTTGTTTGGGAGTTTTTGGAAAAAACATAATACAACTGCCGTGTGAAGCAGTGGGAATAGTTTTTAATCTTTTTGATGCCTTGATCTTAACCTTCATCAATCCCAAGACCCGTGGTTTATTTTGAAGTATTTGGGAAGGGGGAACTGAAATAGTTTTTAACCTGCTCGGTGGCCCTACGATTGCACAAAATAAGTTTTGGGATTTTGTTAGTAAATTACTGGAAATTTCCCAAATGGTAATTTTCTCGAGGGTAATTTTCCTAGAATCACTCAGATTATGTGCAATTGTTTATTTATCTTAACAATTCCTTGTTTATGAACTGCTCGTATGATTAGCAATTTGTATAGGAGGTTTAGTGAATTTAATTACCTGTTTTGCTTCAAAGTCATTCCTCGTGTTTCCTTTCGATTTTTCTTCTTTTCAATAAGGGTAAATTCAAAATTGTATATTTTATTTTAAAAATATACACAACCTCAATAACACGGATGATTACTTTTTTATTCTAAAATTGGCATAGAATAATGACTACTTCAAAGAAATATTCATACTAAAAACTAAAATTTAATGATTTGTTTTAATTCTATGTTGTTGAAACCCGAAGCTCATGTTAAGATTATTTAAAAATAAAAATTTATTGTTACCATTTTGATTGTTAAATATAATTACAAGAATTGAATAGTTAATAAAAAGATACGACATTTGAATGATGTATCTGAGTCGGACACATTCCTAAAATTTAGAACTGGACGAGACAGGACGTTAATATTTTGAGACCATTGCATCCATATAAATGTGAAAAACTGAGGAGATATGTGCTTCACTTGGATTGAACATATGCAACAATGGAGAGAGTTTACATATGTAGAAAGAAAAGGGTTTCTCAATAATAGATCTTACTCTAGTCTACGACTTACATGCCTCCCAATGTATCTTCATTGGTGGTTTTTCGAAGTACGATCAATGTTTCATTGCCAATATTTAATGTTTCGGTTTGTAAATTGAAACAGAGCCCACTTTATGTAGGAATCTGAGTGCAATCAAATGGATAGAGTATCATAAAAAGCTATTTCTAATGAATAAAGATGCTACAACTGGATTGGAAGAGAAGTTACGTGAAGAAGAAATAAAACTTCTTACCTCATAAATAACCTTTTTTACTCTTTGAATTTCTGGATTAAATAGTGTCACTGCCTACAAAATAATAAAAAGAGAGTTATAACTCAATGACAGAATAACTAGCCAGATTAAGAAATCTGTTCAAAGAGTTAAAAAAACCTAGTTGAGTAACGATAGAATGACCACTACAATTGTAAAACTGAATATAAGAAAGTACTCGGACTAGTGAGACGAAGGTATTGGGAGATAGATGCAAGGATTTAGATTCCTACACAGCATTATCAGCTGTAATAAAAATACAAAATGGCGATAATGGACCAAGAATCTGTTGTAATAAAGATGGGGGATTTCAGCATAAGATGATATAAGGGATTTAGTAAGTGAACATTTTGGTGATTCAATTATACATGTGTCAGATGAAACATACAGAGAAAGAAGTTAAAATGTATTCTCAAATTTCCCAGACGGTTATTAAAAGAAAATTACTCTGTTGTAGAATTTATAAATTAAGTTTGTATTTATACCAATAATCTGAAGTAACACTCGAATATATTTTTTTTATCAAAGAGTGATAAAATTTTATCAGTGTTCCGAATGTATATGGACCAACAAACTAATTAATAGCATATTTAAAGAAATGGAGAGAGTAATTTATTGTCATATTGATTGTTTCAAGTTGAACGTAACTATGATACATCAATGTATAGTTTAAAAATGGAAAATTCACAGACTGGGCGATGGGAAAAATGGTAGATAAGGATGAAAACGCGGTAATTTGTTAATGACATGCCATGATAGTGGTTTTTGACACATAATGAACTTTTGATACTCCCCCATTTCAAGCTTCTTTTTGTTCAGCATTGATGAGTTTACTAACGAATGCTACAAGTAATTCAACATAGATAAAAAGGTTTAATGTTCTCTACATTGACGTAAAGTACATTTTACGCCAACAAAAGGATGCCTGCAATGGGGAAATTTACTTATTTTCAGTGGAACTTTTTTATTCGGCATATAATACTACCTAAGCCTCTACTACAATTAACTATTAAATTTGGTGATGATATAGCCGTTAAAATAACTGGATTAGATTTATCAACAATGGGTTAGATCATGCAAAAATTGGTTAATGAAATGAGTCAGTGTATGGAAAAGATTGGTCTTAGGTCTAGTAAAGCCAAAATAAAGACAAATTATGTAATTGTATATATGAATGGTATAACTATAAAATTTATAAGCCCATACAATTATTTTTCTGACTGTTTTGTAATAGTACTGAGATCTACACCAACCAGAGCTAAGTAAATCTTGCTTAGTGTAGAACCTTTACATCTAAGCATTAAACAACAAGCAATCGCAACCCTAATGATAATAGAAAAAAAACCTAATAATAATCAGGACCACAACAAATAAATCCAAAGAAGGGACTCAGCTAACACAAGAAAAGTTGAAATTAATTTTAAACATTTTTGTAGCACAAATACAAGAAAACTTGTTACAAACTCACAATTGAAATAAAAAAACAAGGAGGAACCAAAAGTTCTCAACATTTATACAGATGCTTCAAAAATCAATGAGAAAGTTGGATATAGGTAGGAAATTACATGTGACGAAGAACTGTAATAATTTAAAATGGTCCTACACTGTTTTTCAAACAAAACTGCAAGTTATAATAAAGATATTACGTGCTTTCCCTAATCGATATTTCAAATAAAGCTCAAAGTATTCTTTTAAAGTGCAACTATTGTCACTTATATAGTTAAAAAAATGAAGGCTTCTTCACGGGTAAACAAGTAAGGCTGATAGAAGACATAAATAATTTGAAAAAAGGTGATATAAACTTTTATAAGGGGACATTTGGAATACACAGGCAATGTATATGCTGATTCACTTGCCTTAAATTAAGTAACTATACTTGAGGAATCTGAAGTGGAAGTTTCAGCAAGTGCAGTATTCTTTGAGATTCACGAATACTTAAGCAACACATGGAAACAGAAATGGATAAAAAATACAACATGTCAACTGATATAATTCTTTTTTGTGGTGCACAGTTCAGACTGCATAACTTTTAAAAACAGAAGAGTTTTTATCAAAATTATAATTGCCTCTAGTATAGGTCATATTTCCTTATTCCCTTAATGAAGGTTCTAAAGAATATGGGAATGGTTAAATATTCATTATCCAAACTGTGTGGAGATACAGCAAAGCCTTCATTTCATTTATGGGAAGAGTGCAATTCTCTGGAGAATATGAGAAGGGGAATATGGAAAACTTGGGTGATAAAAACGTGTGTAAAAAAGAAGTTTTTCTCTTTATGGATACTGTATAGAAGACTGGCTATTTTAATGACATATTTATTTGATGCTGTTATTCTAATAGACTATAATTAGGGTCTTGTTCGGTTTTATAAATTATTATTGTATCAGTTAGGCTATTTATAGACGAAAATACCTTTTTGTTTCCGGGAGTTTGAAGGTATGCATTGCATCTCCAAGGATTATTATTCGATTTTGTATTTTTTAAAGAGGTGTACTAAAAATGAGGAAAAACATTCGTATTTTTTTTTAAATTTCAATGGTAATAATACAATAAAATTGTACAAATTTAAATAAACTATTAAATAATAATAAATTGAATTTGAAATATTGAAATTATCTACTTATCTTAAGATCTTTTTATTGACTAGATCATATTACATTATTCCCAAAGAAAGAGTCAACTCAACTCTTCTCCTTAATAAGGTTTGTTAGTTTTCCCCAGATAAATTGTCATTCCTTCAGCCCTCATGGTATTCAAAATCCAAATTTGATCATCTCTTGAGATGAATTATCAAGTAAGAAGTATCTTCCTTTTATCCTAACTCTTGGAGAACATAGAAGTTTCTTTCTTCCAGGATTGATGATTGAATGATGACCTTTGGCCTTAGCAACTGTCAAATTAAAAGTACATATTTCTATCTCTTAGAATGAAATCTTTGTTTGAATGTATTGTTTTTATGTATTTTAGTTTTATGGTAATAACTTCAAATTGTTATTAATGTTACTCAATCCAACTCTGAGCTAAGATGAAGAAATTAGCATTTTGATGAAAATTTAATAAGCAATATATCGTAAACCAAAATAATTATAGGGTTGTATAATACATCATTAAAAGGATACCAGTTAGGTTAACAAAACCTATAACATTTTTTTTCTTCATAACTTCATTTTATAGTAAAAAATAAAATAACGGTTCATCGTGCATACCCTTTTATTTAGGAATATAATAAATGTACAAAAAATACTATAAAAATGAACATATTATTTTTATAGCACATACCATAAATCAAAATTCCCTGAATTTATCACTCTTCACCTTTTTTTATACTATAACGGTTTCGCCACGAATGGTTAAAATTAAAAAAAAAAAAAAAAACATACAATTTACATACAAAAATTTAAAATTATGGTTTACTATATTTTTCATAACAAACATTACAAAAATATATATAAAATCTTTGTTAACCAAACTGATAGCTATTTTATGATGCATTATACTTGCTATACCTAATTGCTGCTTTACAGCCCGATTTTAGTCAAATCCGTTTCCTTGTGAAAATATATACATAAATATGTAAATGAAATAGAAGAATAAAACTATTTTAAAATGGTTTAAAACTACAGATCCCCAATGATTTCAATTATCGACACTAATATGGAGCTATCTAAAATATCACAAACTTTGAATAGCTAGTTTATTGGTATCTACTTGGTTGTATTACGACACTCATACCAAAATTACCATCCTAGTCTAGCGTTCAAATGCTGTAAAAAGAAACTTATTAAAGACTAATTATTTAATGCCAAACATTTTTAATAAAAGATTGTATAAATAAGAATCAGCTCATTACTAAAAAATGCTGCCATATTACTGTAAAACAATGTTCAAACAAGCTGATTTATAGTTCTCCACTTACATATTGCGTAAAGAGGTATTAGCGTGATAAATTGTAAATATTATTCCTTCAAAAAAATTGATTGAGCGTTATGCTACATTTCCATAATATAAAATACAAATCATCTTCTACGAAAAATACCTTAGATTTAAAGATTTAGTCGGATCATTAGGTAAAAATAACTTTACATATTTAAACATAAAGATACCTCTTTATTAATGCATATATGAACTTATCAAAGTCTTATGGTCTTAGACTTTGGAAAATTTGGATTATATGTCAAATATAATCAGATTATATTTATTCTGATGTATTTGTTTGGTACGTTTATTAATCTTAAATGTTGTCGGTTACAAGGTTTCATATGGTCAACATTCACCATTTTGACATCATTAAGAATAAGGTATTGACTGCCAACTAAAATTATTTAAAATTTTATATAACTTGGAATTGAAAAAGGAATTACTAATTTGACAATATGTTATTATGATGGATTTAAAGGAATTAAAATTTGGCACACGCTCATTTTTTATGAATTAAAAATCATCAAAGTATGTCTTTCTTGGATGAAATCCTTTTGTTCTGTTGATATAAAATTACCTAAAGGGAACTCAAGCAATTTTGGCAATGCTAAACTCGGGGTTCGAATTTAAAAGGAATATACTATTTATTATAAACAATAAAAATGTAGCTGTATTTTTTATTACTGAACGCCTTAAGGGTACCCCATCTTCAAGCCACGGAAATCCCGGTTAAATGTGAAAATCTGTGTAACATATACTTTTAAGATTGGGATACATTTTTATATAATAAAATCACATAAGTTACAAGAAAATGAATAAAATCTAAACAATACACTAAAATAGTCTTTAAAAAATAGTACCAATTTTACAAAGGCCATGAAATATTTAGTCTTCTTAACGGCTCCCATGAAGAGTAAGATTCCTTTTTTTTCAGCTGAGTCTTCCATATTTCCCTTCATACACACACCACGGAATTTAACTGGGTTATATGGATTATTATTTTTTTTTATTGGATAATTTGAAAGTAAAACATATTTTAGCCACAGTGTTTCACAAACTGCGATAGTTCCCTGTAGATCTACAAGGATTTAGTGGGTTAGAGTTTTTTTTTAAATTACATCTGTAAATGTATATTTAAATTAAAATAATGTGATTTTATTTTATTATTATGCTTAAGCGTAATTAAGATTAATTATGACAAACTATTTACAAATTGTAGTTTTCGATTAATAAGATAGAACATTACAGTTAATTAATATTGTCAAGCTTCTCAATTCAACTGAAAAAGGGTGGGTTCGCTTTATAACTTTGCTGTTTTTCTATTTGTTGAATCAAGTTTTGGAGTATTTTCCAGTTAAATGGCTTCGTTATTTATTAGGGATTTATGTTCTATATTAATAAAGCAAGGTTTTTTTGTGTTGACTCCTAATAACTCTATTAAACATGCCTGATACTACCACTAGAACATTAAATTTAATTATTAAAAACGATACAAGTAAAGTTATCATCATGGTTCTAGTTTATTCTCTTTAGGGAAAGAGTTTGTTTTTATAAAAAAAAAATGTCATACGACATCAATGATTTTTATACTTGACTTTTCCTAATATATCCCGCATCCTCAATTTGGGATATTCTAGACCAAGAGTCACCAAACTACGGCATGCAGGCCAGATCTGGGCCGCGATGTCAGTTCATCCTGCTCACTGACAGTACTTGGATTTACTTGAAAGCCAAACATATGTATCATGTGACTATCTTTTTGATAATGTAACTTCTTTGATAAAGTTTGAGTAAATAAACATGTCACACATTATTAATATTAATAATAAAAGCTTTCGTTCTGGCTCACAATTATTGAACAGAATGATTATGAAACCTTCACTTGACCTTCTTTCAGTTATTAGGCCCAGTATAAAAAAAAAGTTTGGTGACCCTTATTCTAGACAGATTATATTTCCAGGAACTAAGTCATGTATGACTTTGCCCAAACCATCGTGACTTTACTTTGTATGTGGACGTACTTAGCTCTCACCTCTGGGTTTCTGCCAATTCATAGTTATATAACAACAATTTGGAATATATTTGGAGAAAGTCAAGAAATCCTTTTACTATATTTTTCATCTTGGAATTTGGGCCCAGCGAACAGTTTTTGAAAGTAAGAGCCAATAACTCTGTTTTTATCAAAAACCATGGCCACCTCACTCTCTTATTGCTTAACCCTGGGATGGGTAAAAAAAATCATTTACAATTTGTTAATATAACAAATCTTTTGTTATCAAAAAAGTTATAATGTTTTAATAACTAATAAACTAAATACCTTAAAAGTTATGGTCATCATTACTTTTTATTTCATTACAAAAATCAAAAAATAGTTTTTTTTTTAAACTAAATGTATTATACGTGCTATACTTGCAATAGTTATGATATATAGCTAATCAAATATTGAGCAGAATGCAAATTTCTTTATCTTTTGAGACCTTAGAACTCAGTGTTGGATTGTGTTACAGATCCAAAATTCCATTTCTGATATGCTCTATTAGTCAAACCCCTTTACTCGTGAAATTTTATCATAACATGGCATATATGTGAACATTAAGTTAATATTTATCATAATTTTTTTAAACCCCACTAATTTTCTTGTCATTTGAATAATTTGTTTATATTTCTTTTGTTAAATATTTTAGGTTATAATTTTGTTTTAGAAAATATGCCTTTTTGTTATTATAAAGAATAAGATAATAAAAGTTAGAAAATAAACATTCATAGAGAAAAAAGACAATTAATACATTCTAAAATTAGTTTAGAATTTTGAAACTTTATGCACAACTATGCTCAATTAACATTTATTTCTTATACAAAACACACATCATCTTGAGGGTCCTCTTTGTTAAATGAAATTAGGTTCTTTCTAAAACAAATATGTAAGCCTAAACAAGTAATTATATATTAATTAAGAAGCATAGAAATGTTTATGGCCCTTTACAACATTGGTATGTATATTTTATTTATTAAGGTAGGTCATTGTCTCCAGAATGGGGACATAATATATACAGTAGCATCACTAAGTTACGAAAAACCTTATTTTTTATAGAGTTAATAAAAGAAACCACAAAACTAATTTGTTACATTTATAAATACTATATTAAGTTACATTTTTGATTTTGTATGTCCTCCTTCTCAAGCAATATCAGTCTTGATACGCCAGCAAACTCTTGACGATGAAACCCGTTTACATGTTGTACCACAATGTCATCAGGGCAGCTTGGAACACATCCAAATTTGGATGAGAGGGATTGCAGATATTCTTTTCCAAGACTCCCTAAACTACTGAGGTCAGAGCTGGAGGAGGGTTACTTGGAGGGAGGCCGGAAGTCAGTCATATTGTTGCTGCAAAATTATTCCAGAAATTGAGGATACAATTATGTATTTCTAGTGTTTGAGCTTCGATTTTTCTGTCTAAAATATTTTGTTTTGCGGTATTTCTTCTTGACATTTGATGTAAAAAGGAGAAAAAAATTGAAAAATTACTTATAAAATGACAGATATTTCAGTTGATCATAATTTTCATGTGTCATATCAAACGAATGTCCAGACAGATTTCTACAAACTTTATTTACTACAAATCCAATATTCTATTGGAAATTCATTCTTTTGCATATGAAAAAATGAAAATACAATTATCACTGATTTGTATTTTTTGCTTATAATATTTTAGATGCTGAAAATTTTTTAGAAACTTTGATTTTTGAGAAAAACAAAGGAACTATTCTAAGCAAAAAAGTTAAATATATTCACTAAACCTGGATAAAAAAATTCTAAATTTATGAATACATTATAGATGAGATAAGGATAAACAAAGAGTTATATATAACAGAATGCAACAGCATTTTCACTGCATAGGATCATCAGATTTAAGGTTATAGAAAAATACTAAAAAGTTTTGGGGATAAAAAATAGATTCGAAGGAATAGGAATCAATTTTAAAAATTCGGGGTTTATAAAATCCCAATTCTCCAACAAAGGGTTGAGCTATGCTCAAAGTTTTTTTTTCCTAAGTATCATATTTACATGCATTAAAAATTTTGTCGTTTTTTATCAAACGACACTTGCATGTTTAATTAAAATTAGGTCAACGTCACAACGATAAAAACAAAAACCAATCCAGAGATTTGGTAATTAAGTTATATCATGAAAAGAGGATCTTGAACTATTTTTAATAGATAATTATTAGTAAAGATTAAATAAAGTGTATTAGTATTTCTCATATATGGAGTGGGAGTTAAGGGTTATAATTGACTGAAAGACGTTATCACGGAGTTCTTGGTTCTTGTGCTTTACTGCGTATATAATTATTATCTTTTTTAACTTTTGAGATGAGCCACTCAATCTTCAACCTAGCCTTGTATCGTGTGGATGTTATAATGAACCAATCTGAGGGACTCAGTCTCGCCTTTCCAAGTTCATCCAGATTTCAGATCCTAATGATCCGGCAATTTTTTTCATTAGTAGAAAAGATGAAACGAAGTCTTCAGCTCCCTTTCCTAAAAATAACGACCTCTATCTTTAGTGTCTTCCTGTGATGGATAGAGGACGTTCCTAATGTATACTTCCACAATTTTTGACATATATATTAGTAAATGAATTTTTCAGAATGACGTTTGGATCTACATGTTCCATACTATTGCTAACACCAAACCTTCTAACCTTCGCCTTGATGATAGATGAAGAGACACGCTCTTCACCACCAATACCAAAAATTGAAACTTGTTTAATCAATAACTATTATTTATATATTTTTTTAAGTATCCTTCGTGTGTCTCAATATTATTATTTTGTGTACTATATTTCCACATTTCTTGGTTGCGTTTGAATAGATAAATAGACAATAGTTATTTATGGCTTATACCTATATGTGATAAATGTAACAAAACTTGTAAGAACTAAAAATTATTTAAAGAAGAGAAGGTGTCATTTTGATATCCCCATACCTGGCCCTCCAACTCCCTCTATATGAATCCTATGCATTACTTCTTTTAAAGGGAGTTAAAAAGGTATCTGCCAATTCAAACAAGAAGGCCTCCTTCATCAAGTTATGTAACAAAGTCTATCCGCGGACGTGGTCAAGACCAGCAAATACTTTAGGCCTTGTATCAGACAAATGATTGGTAAAAATGCCAAACACTTTCAATATTTTTTCTTATTTTGTAATATTATAAACTTGTAAATAAAATTAAAACCTACTTGCTTCCATTATTGATCAGGATTCAGACAATGATGTTCCAGATTTACCTGAACGACTCTGTATATTAACCCTTTTGAGGCATGGCAAATGACACTTAATGTAGCGAAATTCATAGTCACAATAAAAAAATTAGAAATTGATCAATTCATTATGAAAGACCATAAGTCTTATAAATCAAAGAAAAATATTTAATTATAGCTCATATTCTTGAGGAGTTCAATTTCTCAAAGAAATTTGAGTACAAATCCTATTTTTGTACTAAAAAAGTCAATGAAAAACTAGATTCTTTGGATATATAAAAAAAATTAATTTGGAATATATCTTTTTCTTGATTTTTGCTCAATATTGTTTTTATGTAGACTCACGGCCGATATAAATAATTGTCTTTATTAATTAAGAATTTTCATGTGGAAAAAGATTCAATAACTTATAAGTTTCATTGGTGAATAGTGTGTACGAGTAAAATTAAAAATTTTATTTAACATAAGTAATCGTATTGGTGGCCAAAAATTCATTTTAGTTTTATTAATACGACCAATGGTTTTGTCGGACCATTGGTGAGAATAAATATAATATGTTAATCGTTTCAACATACAATATTTGTTCATTTTATAGATATTAAACCTCAAGAAACTATTAAACGTAAAATTGTATTATATGAATTGATATTAATAAATAAATCCATGAAATTATTACATTAGGAAACAGATTAGACTTAAATTTACTTTGTGGTATAATTGACACTAAAACACTTTATAAATGCAATTTAAGATCAATAAATCAATCAAACTCTGGGTTTTGAAGCCTCAAAAATGAAAAAAAATAGTCTTTGGATTAATATTTGATTAACAATATATATCATACACCAAAGCAATTATAGGCATATGATACATTAAAAGGCTATAAGTTAGCATTACAAAACTAACACTCCACTTATTTTCTCTTCACTCAATTTATACAGTTAAAAGAATGGTTTTATCGAACATATATACATAAAATATTCTATACCAAGTGCTCCATTCAAATCTGAAAACTTAGAATATTAAACATCAACAAGATATAATTTATAAATTAATATTAAAACTTCAACAAAATTAGTACTATATACATTTGTGTGTGTGTGTCTCAGTTCTCTTAATCATTATTATAGACGTCCTTAGCGGTAATGATGGCTTCCAGGTCTCGCAACGGAGGAGATGGGTTTCTTTCATTGCAAGTGTCAAATATGGTCATTTCTCACTCAAAAGGTTCCTTCAACCCACTTTTTTATAGCTCTTTGAACAGTCCGTTGTGAAACCACGAGAACTCTTGCATGAGTCATCATGGACTTGAGGCGTTCGACCAGGGCTGGTTTCTTTAACTATTCCAGCTCAAGTTTGGGATTTTTGACGGAACACTTCTTCCTCTTCAAAGTTTCGGACTTGCTTACATTGTATGTGGTGGTCCAGGAAACACCCAACTACTTGGAGTGGAGGAATGGAAATTCATGGATCACGTTCAAGTGTCCTTTTTCTCGACTTGTATGTAAGCTAGAAAGCTCAGGTTTGTTCTTTTTTGTAAGTAATTGTTAATGCTTTAATATATTGAAATATGAATTAATTAATTTCAATCACTCAACCTTCATTAATTATTAAATTAGTAAGCGTTCAGATTTCAATCAACCTCCCGTTATGATATGTTATTATATATTATTAAAAATCACACCACAATTCCTAATTCCATGATTTTTTTTACAGTTCAGTTTTTTTAAATAACAAGGGTTTTACAATTATAGACCAATACCCTAAAAAATTTAAAATCCTTGTCCTGGTTTACGTTTTTTTTTTCATAAGAACAATGAAAAAAAAAGATGAAGTTATTACATAAGTCTAGTCGATGGTTAGTTCTTTAATCTTTCCAAAAGTGATAATAATATTACTTAAATCATTATATAATCCAGTTTATATCAATAAAAAATTGAATAATTTACGTATTTATACCGAAATTTACGTGCTAATTACGAATTTCTAACTAGTTTGTTCATATCATATTTTGTTTAAATAGTTATTAATTTGAATTTTTGAGCTTTTTAACTATTTTTATATATCAAAAACAACTTTTGAGAATAAAAAGTCAGTAAAAAATGTAAAAATGTGTTAAATCTTTGCCAAAATTTGTGAAGATTTATAAATATGTCCTTGTATTTTATAATGGATTTTCAATTAGGAGAAACTGTAAATCCACTGCCAACAAATCATCTTATTATAAGGGGTTTGTCTGTAAATATAAAGTTTAAAAAAAAAAAAAATTATGCTAAAGGAAGTCATTTTGTTACTTCAAAGCCCAATTGTGGTAAAAGACATTTTATAGATTACAAATATTAAAAAAGTTAAGATATGAGCACAACTTAATTATGACGTTCCAGATACACTTCAAATAAGTTTAATTAATTATAAAAGGATGCTACAGTAAAGTTGTCATGGCTAAATAATTTGGCAACAAATGAAACGGTTACAATAAATCTTTTATACAGCAACTTTCATCAACAAGCTCCAAAAAGGATGAACAAATCATTATAGCGTTTCAACAAAGCTCCAAAAAAAGAATGCGTCTGTTTTGTCGTGCGTAGATAATTCAAAATTAGCTGATATCTCAAGATATTACACAACTTTGATCTTTTAGAAAATAATATAATTTTAATAAATCCTTGTAACGGTTGTTTTTACTTTTTAGAGCACGCTAAATGAAAAAAAAATGTATCAAGGATATTGAAATCCCAATTATGTTATTTTACGTTTTTTTATTACAACTGATAATGGTATATGTTGATTAATATTAAAAGACATGTCTTTAAAATATCAATGCTCAAAGAGGATGAAACGAACCTATATTCCAGAGGTTGCGTAACTTTTTTAGTGTTATCCAAAAGAACTTCTAGTAAAGTTAATTTAACACAAACTATGTTACGGGCATCCGCAAGATTATATTGGGGGCATTGGTTTTGGAATTTAAAAAACATTTTAAACATCCATAGCTACTCACAAGAAATTAATGTTTTTGGAATTTTTTTTTTTTTTTTTTTTTTTTTTTTTTTTTTTTGCAAATTGTATTCTTTTAATGTTATTCAAACTATAAATCTTTATAGGAAACCTTTAGAAACTGTAAGATCTATCAAGAAGAGTATGTAGATACTTAAAGAGTTTTCGTATATATCTGGACTCAAGATCAACGCTGATAAAACAGAGATAATATGTCCTTACTGCAGCCTTATCGGAAAAATAAGTTTCTGAATATCAAGTAACGTTCAACTTCTTGGATCCTGGATTGGAAGTTGTAGTACCTGTCTGAATAACGATGAAATTATTACCATACTCAAACGTGGGAGTTCTTATTTCCTCATACTCAACTTGAATATGTGGGACAGAATCAAAGCGTGGGATTGGTAAATTAGGGGTATTTTTTCAATTTTTTTTTTTCAAAAAATTTAATATTTGAAATGACTTTCTAAAAACTTCCTAAATATTTTTTTTTCTGTGGCATTTGGCATTCTATATTTTATTAATTGTGATATCAAAAACAACATAGTTAATTTTTACAATATACTTTTAAAACTATATTAAGAGAATCAACATAACCAGCATAAAAAAATTATAAACAGATCATAACGAAAATAGAAAGCTTAAATTTAAATAAGAATTTAAAACAGTAATTTAATCGATTTAAGAACTTAGATCGCCAATTTTATGGTAAGAATTACACCTCAAAGATTTATTTATTTTAGGGTGGTTTTAGCATAAATAATCTTATTGGATTTTTGTTATTATGGTGTTTACTTTATTCTCATCCTTGTCTCTAAAATGTGATAAAAAGTCTTCACGATTAGTCATGACCATAAAAATTACCTAAATAAAGCGGTGAGACCCGTTTGTACAGGTCCTTTAATAAGTTATAGTCCCAATAGAAGTAGTCCGTTGTTTCGTTATAGGTTTTACAAAATGAGCACAAACTTTTTTGGTCTTTAAAAAATGGGCTCCAACTTCTAAAGATTCAGATAAAAGGTGATATTTAAACTATTTTTCAAATGCTTTTCATTTTTCTTTTTACTTTTTCAAAGTATTCGTTTCGCACAGAATGGATTGCCCATAAATTATGTCTATCAATTTAGCTGAGGATATAACATCTGCTGCAATATCAGAATTGAATGTTTGGATTTCAGATAGACTTATGGCTTCTTTAACAGGGCGTTCTCAACTAAGAGATAAATATAGATTTTCAATGCCTCCTCTTGCGCCTTCACAAAAACCCTGCATATGCTCAGAATATATTGCTAGTTTTTCAAGAACTTTTTGGTAATTAATGTGAGGATTATTCCTGAAAAGAGTTGTATTTTTCTGGAAAAAAAATCAATTAGCGTTTCACTCCATATTTTCGTCACCCAGTAGAAATTCATTATCTTCAATTCTCCGAGACATACATAACCGAGAGTCTTTGTAGGGTGGTTGAATATTTATAGTGTAAATAGGTGAACTAAAAGTAATTCAAAACACTAGGTTGCTGATCAGGACAGTAATTACTGGTAGGAGAGGGGGCAGTACACCTAAGCCTTCAATTATTATAAAGACTAAATCCAAGAGATTCTCCGAACATTTAAAAAATTATTTTCGTACTGTTTAAGTCAAAGTTTAGCCTGATATATCTTTGCCCAGCTCCCATATCAACAGACTTCAACTTGAACAAGTTTTGTTTCCTTTTTTTTTTAATGTATAATTCTACTCCAAGTCAAGAAAGAACTTATGCTTTTAACTCCCGAGCATACCCTCATTGTTTATGTGCAACATTGGATGAGCACATGCACTAGTTAATACTTTATACTTAGATATTAATCTCTCAAGAATTAAAGGATACCATCTTTAGAGAATACAAAAATCACGGTGAGGCTGCAACTACTAAAAGTATCACCCACGTCCTACATCATATTATTTACAACTTTATGCATTATGTTCGAAATTCAATTGTTTCATCCCTAGCAAATATAAATCAATGAACTATCTTTCAAAAGCTGCGTATACTTTAGTGTAGAATATTGGAATGTCTTCAGAAGGAGTGTTAATGTATTTAATTATTTTCCCATTTTATGAATATTTCTAAGAAAATATTGTATTTCGAAGGCTTTATCGACTATATTCATTCATAAATTATAATTTTTTAACAGAAGACTACATATTGCCCAAAATTTTATTCCTATACTTTATATGATCGTAAATATGTTTCAAATACATAAGTAACTAGGTAAACATAAAATAATTGCATCATATATTTAAAAAAGTTTTTATAAACAAGCATATTATCAAAATTTATGGATTAGACTAATTAATTAATTATTTTATGTATATAAATTTTGACAGATAGATAAATTATATGTTACTGCTTTCATTGTACAGCTATCGCCTACAAAGACCCAAAATCAGCTGAATTGATAGCCAATTCTTCCCTACTATGGCATAATTATTTAATAATGATTTACAGCTTAAAAAGAGTTAATTCTAATTGAACCAATCAACATTTAAAATACTGACTAGAAGAAAAGAAATAAAATATCGCCAAATGAGTAAATTCCCCGTCATAACGTTTTATTAGATTAGCTGCAATCGACTATGACATGAAGACCCCTCTCTCCCTCCTTACTCTGTATATAGCAATGATAGGGACAGGAATTAAAGCCATGTCAATTCTGCTCTGCTTCCAACAAGGACTTACACAAATAACTCCACTAGAAATCCTCAGAGTTATTTTTCATCTTGCATGCACTAGTGAATATTTTATACATAATGCGACGGATGGCCTTCCCCAAAATCCTTTACATCCCTCCTGGCAGTCCAATCACTTACATTGAGACCCAAGGCAAGGTAGGACTTCTTCTGATTGTAGTATCCTCGATGATTCTGATTTCCAGTGTCTACCGCTCCCAGGGACCTGTCAAGGCTCTTACCCTAGACCAGCATGATTTTAGTCTTGCTATCAAGACTCCGGGAGCAGCCTGCAACCTTTATGATTTCCTCGACCCTCACTTAGGCAGGGATGTAAATCAGACACCTTTATGCCTCCATGCTGAGAACTGCTGGTGTGTTTTTTATCGTTTATTAAATGTCCAATAGTCCCTATTTTTAATAACACAACAAAGTATTTTAAAATATTCACTGTAAAGTAATTCAGATTGAATGAATGTCAAGTCTATGATATTTTACCCAATAGTGGAGAAAAAAAGAGGGGCTTCAAACACAACTTTGTACAAATACTCTGATCACGATGTCTTTGTTTCGCCATTATGTTCAGAGCTTTTTTTTGGTAGGCATGATTTTTATGATTTGTACATGTGTATCCTGTCAATATAAATGCAAGATTGAACAATTTTTCTCCAAATATAATTTGAATAATGATTTATTAATTATCAATGACATCTATCGACAAATTATTCTTATCAATCATTTAGAGTCACCGGAAATATTATTTAAAGAAGCAAAAGTTTATTTTCACTTAATCAAAAATTAGATTATTTTTTACTTGAAAAATCATAAGGGGATTAAATTAAGTAACATTAATCAGAAGGAGATCCTGCAATCTACATGACTTAACCTTTTAGGCCGTCTACCTCAGTTATAAAAGTCTGAAAATTTGGTATTTGGCACCATTCAAAAGAACTGAAAAAAAGCTAAGATGTTATATTTGTTTTGTTTTCGTACGATCAAAGATGTGTGCAATCTTCCCTGAGCATAACTCGATCCCTGAACGCTATTCTGAATAGGAGACATTACCTTTTCTTTGCTGAATCAAGACCTGGGGTAGAGGAAACCTTCAGGACCAAACATCAAGCTCAGATCATGGTTATCGACGACGTGGCAGCTGACGGCAGCAAGATGCCTTCCTTCTTCTTCAAGGCCAACGATAAAGTCAACACGAACGTCTACTTTCTCAATCAAATTATGAAAAAAGGCGAAAACTCTTGACTTAGTGAGTATAGATACTAATAATACATTTTGAGTCATTTTGCAAAAAAATTATTTTGATACAGATTTTTTTACCCTATAAAAAATTTATCAAAAGTTTTTATCTAAAATTGTTCTATGGAACAAAAAAAGAGAAAAAAGTTAGGAAAATTTGATTGATCAGCTTTTAACGTGCATCCCTCTTTTTTACATTTTTAAAAAGGAAAGATTAATTCATTGTTAGGTTATTCGCTCTATTTGATCATAAGGTAGCTTCAGAAAAAAAAACTTTTGAATATTTTTTATAGTTTAGAATAATGTTTATCATAATTAATTTTGGTAAAATAATAATTAATACCGTATTTTAATCCTTATTGATGAAGTTAAGAACTTTTGTCTTCTTTGAAACTTTGAACGGGATGTGTTACATAAATATGACACTTTAGGGCTATCAAATTTTGAACAAGTTGTTTTCTAACCAAATGACTACTTTTACGAACCATCTATGATCAAAATTCGAAAAATTGTAAATCAAACCAGTCTAAGGTATATACGCATTAAACATAATACCTAACTATAATTTATTTTGGAAAAAAAAAGATTTAATTTTCATAAAAGTCTTTGTATTCACAATCATGCCTATCAGTGAAATTACAAATAATGTTTTCCTGAAAAAATAAATTGACATTGACAGGATAAGAATAACTTGATATATTCATTATGTTTTTTAAAACCTAAAGTAATGTATATATTTTTGTCAGTTATAATATCAATATAAAGTTGAAATTTTTTTATACCGACCTACTCCCAGCAAGTCGATACAGGATCGATAGTAATTAGTACATAATGATAGAAAATAATGTTGAGGATTGAAACATATTCAAAGTTCAATTAAAGGCACTTTTGGCTCAGACACTAGTAATATTTAGTGGACAAAAAGGGGCATTCCATTGAACGCAAACTTTTGCTTCAAATCATTTCCATAAAAAATTAATACACATTTTAGCTGCTAATTATTCGTCAAAATTATACAATGTTGAACATTTGTTGATCTTTTGTGTGATCTGGACCTTTGACAATATGCTGTATAAGAAGTACGTTGTTTTTATTAGAAAATAACATAAATTGAGTTCTAAATTTCTTACAAAATTATGGTAAATTATGGGTTTTTAACGATTTCTGTGATCTTAAAATTTCGAAAAAAAAATCATAAAGACCACAGATCTTGACGTCTGAAATAAATTTTTTTTTACTGATAACCTAAATAATCTTTCAACAAAGGTTGACCAAAATTGGTCTTTAACTTTTTCAGTTATTCTGCTTACAAACAGCGTAAAAATACTTTATTTTTACTCATTTTTTATTAACATATGAGCATTTTCAAGACAAAATTGATTGGACATGCAATGTTATTGATAGTAATCTTAGTCAAAAATGAAATTTTGGACCAGTGACTGAAGTTATCTCTGAATTATGAAGTATTAAAAATGAAAGAATTAACATTCTAATTAATCTTTTATCCGTAACTCACTCGATCTATGAATTAGGAAGTATTAAAAATGAAGAAATTAACATTTTAATTAATCTTTGATCTGTAACTCACACCATCTAAGAGTTATGATGAATTAAATAGTTGGAATTATGAATTTAATGAAGCTTGGGTTTGTGACATACCAAAAATTAAAATAATGGAACACAAGTATTTAATACTATCAAAAAGCTCTGAAACAAATATAAACAACTTATAATATATATATATATATTTATTTATTTTTTTGCAATAAGAAAGTGGGGAAAAATATAAATATATTATTTTAAATTTTAAATGATAATGTGTTTTCTTTTCCGTTTCTACTTTCTTGTATTACTTTGTTGACTTGGCCCATCAATGGGTAATTGAGTGGAAAAAAATGGCAACATCTTGATAAAAATAGTAGTTAAACTATCAATAACTTTGCTCAAAAAACCAGATCTTAATATTTTTCAACAAGTTAAGTAAAACGTCTGACTCAATTTCACACCAAGTAGCCCTTTTCTCCCCCATTTGAAAAATTTCAAATGGAACGACATAACTCAGTGGACAACCCGCTAAGGAGATATCGTTATATTAAACTTGTATATTATTTGTAGGTTCGATTGATGGTCGTTCATAGAAACGGACAAATAATATACTTAATGTATATGGACATCATCAAAGACAATTTCTAGTTCAGATGGAGTAATTTTATTTCTGTAATTTTTACTTAAACATAATCAATGCAACTCCATTTGGCCAATTAATGGAACTATAGATTTCTGGAATAAAAACTTAATTTTTCCCATATGAGTGAATTTTATAATGTACTCATATACAGGGAGCGGGGATCAGATTGTCGCCTACTTTAAACTTGATAACTTCAAGACGACATTATCAAATAAAAACCGGTTACTAAATAGGAAAGCTATTCTCGTCAGCTGACGATACGTAGTTCAGTTAGCATCATGGCGCCATCATAAGAAGAGATAAAGAGCTATAAGTGGAACGAGGAGCTTTCAAGATCCGCCGTAGTCATGGCATTGGTTAATGACGGAGGTGAAATCTCCAATTCAACGATTGTTTCAACCTTAGGAGTGAATTTACGGACTGTTCAGCGTATTCGTAAGAAGCTAGAGGACACCTGGGATGTTGATGCCACCATAAAGAGGGCACCCAATGAGGAGGGCGCCGACAGGAAGGTCAGGGGCACCGACTTTGTCGACAAGGTGAAGAACATAGTTGAGGATGACCCTACCAGATCCATGAAGGCCATGGCGAGGGATCTGGGCTGCCATGAGAAAACAATAAGGGACTGTGTATCTGAGGATTTAAGGTGCAGGTCAACAAAATTGCTCAACAAGCTCAAGCACCCAAAGCAGCCCGGGATGCTGTGGTTTTTCTCTGATGAAAAGAGTTTCTGTCAAGATCAGAAGGTCAACAAGCAGAACAACAGGTGGATAGCCACCTGCACCAGTCATGTGAGGAAGGTAATGAAGACCAAGTTCCCTGCAATGGTCATGGTGTTCAGGGTGGTCAGCAGTGAAGGTCATGTTATGCCTCCCCACATGTTTGAAACGGATCTAAAGGTCAATACAGAGGTCTACCTGGATGTTATGGAGAAGGTGCTTCTGCCCTGGATCCAAGGGGTGGCCGGAGACAGGCTCTGGGTGTGGCAACAGGACTCAGCACCCTGCCATGTGTCTAAAATCTCCATGCAGTGGTAAACCGAGAACTGTTATGACGTCGTAACCAAGGATTTGTGGCCTCCTAACTCTCCCGACCTTAATCCTTTGGACTATTTTGTCCAGGGCTATGTCGAGAGACATACCAACAGACATCCCCATAGCACCAAGGCCAGCCTGATGGACTCCATCAAGGAGGTATTCAGTAACATGGACAATGAGATGGTCAGAAGAGCCTGCGCCCGATTCAGAGGCCGTATTGAGGCCGTTATTGATGCCAACCGTGATTATATCGGATGAATGGCTACTCTATACCTATATGCTCGTCATAGTTTTGATTTTAAATAAAAAAGTTAAAAAATGTATATTTTGTGTTGTTTTTTGTAGAAAAATATTTTGGCGACAATTTGACCCCCCCCCTCCCTGTATATCACAAAATATGGGTCTTACTCACATATTTTAAATTACAAACTTTAATTTTAACAATAGTTTATTACAAAAAAATTTAATTTAAACCTATAAACCAACAACACATGAATTACTGCAAATATCGTTGAATATGCTATTTTTAAATTATTACAAAGAAAAAGTGTATCTTAATACAAATTATGGACTAAGTAGAGTAAATTTATTAAGTTAATAAAATAAGAATGATTCATGTCTCAAGTGGGGAAGAAATGGGGGGGTGGAGGAATGAAGTAGATATACTTTTAAATATGTAGAATTCCATAAACTATGTTACTTCAAGAATCTTAGACATTGGTGTCTAAGCTGGGAAATCTGGAGGGGATAAGCTGGAAGGCTGTAGCCCCCTCCCCATAAAAAATTCCGAAAAATGCAAGTTAAAAAAAATGTAACTCTTCAAAAAAAAAAAAATTTAAAATTTAATTTAGCAAATTTTAATTTTCTGTGAATATCAATTAATTTTAAATTTTTTTTTCTGAAAAACTGAGTATTTTTATATTTGTTTTCAAAATATTTAATTTTTTGTTAATGTCTCTGCATTTTTGAAAGAATTTCAAAAAATTTATTATTTGAAATTTTTTTCAAAAAATATTTGTTTTTTGGGAATAACTTATGATTTTTGAATTTTTTCCCATCAAATTTTAATTTTAGGATTTATTTTTTATAAATTTCAATCCCCCACAAAAAAAATATAAATATATAATCCTGTGGACTCCCCCTACTACTAAATATATTATGGTAAAACCAAATTCCTCACGGTATTATTATTTTAAAGATTTCAATATTTTTTAAGCACTTCTATAAAAAGTTAGTAGATTTTTTTTCTTATTTAAATTATAGTTCTTCAACAAATTTAATTTCAATGTTATACTAGTACTCATCGAAAAAATTTGTTTAATTTTTTCCTTGGTCTAATCGATCATATTATTTTATATAAAAACATTACAACATAAGTTTCATTATTTTAACATAATCATGGTATCTTAGCCGTGCGAAAATACTTATTCTAGCAGTACATACCCATTAATTCATGATAGATGGTTCGTGTCGAATATGAAATTGGCTACACAAGTTGTATTTATGTGAATTGAAATACGAAGAAAAGAAAATTACCCTATATTTAAGCGTTTTCTATATATGGTACAACTTAAATATCATACATGCAAATTAATGCAAGGGAATTTCAATCTGTGGGATTGATAAACATCCCAAGATATGATCCACATCTCACATTCTTTTTAAGTAATTTAATATTGAAATGTACGTAAATAGGAATTTAGAGTGTAGTCTAAGATTATTTTATTTGTGTGTTTTACAAATATTTGTGGTTGTTCAGTTATTTTACGTTACATAATAGATATAACATATTAATTATTAAATAATAATAAAATATATCAAGAGAAATTGCGATTAAATTAATAATAAAGAACGCTATAATTTAAAATTAACTCTTCCGCATTAAAACCCTATGTTTTTTACAGACTATAAAAAAATATACTGAAGTCTACGACTACAAAATAAGAGTACATAAAATATGGAAATGATAAAGTTTAAAACAGACTTACAAAGAACAACTATGTCTTCCGTGTTCTTGTCTCCATCATGAGGTATCAAATTTAAGAGTTCTGTAGAACTTACATGACCATTTTGGGTAACACATAATAATGTCTGCAGCGTAGTTTCAAACTCTATCCTCGAACTGGGGAATTCATGAAAAGACCTATACCGTTGACACAACAAGCAAAATGATCAGGTGGTTTACTTAGGCAAGGATGACAACAGCGTGAGAACAGTCACCAAGACCAAACATCCAGCCTCTTTGAAGATGTTGGGGGTTGTGACATCAACTGGACAAAAAATACCTCCACTTTGGTTTCCAGTTGGATACCGGTTACCACCGGCCGACAAATTGATGGAATTGAAGAAACATGTGGTCCCATAAATCACCAAGACCATGAAGAAGTACAACAAGGCCACGTACGTATTTGAGCAAGATGAGACTTTGGCCCATTCTGCTAATATTGAGTTAATGGGTAGCAACATGAATTATTGTTCCTAGAAACTATTGTCCCTTCAGAGACAAGATCGGAATCCATTGGAATACTCCATTGGGTGGAAAATGGAGAAGAAGGCATGTATATCTCCCACTCGAATATTGATGCCCTGAAGACCTACATTAACTAGCAGTGGAGGATCGTGAAAAAGGACTACGTTGCCAATGTGTGCCAGGGGTTTCGGATGCACTTGGAGGCTGTCATTGAGGTCAATGGTGGTCATAATCATAATTAATGTGCATTGTTATAGTAAAAAAAAACATTATAAGATAAAATTTTCTACGTACAACATTATCCTGATCAATTATGAGTATTTATATGACTACTTAGAGGCAATTCTCAGTACTTTTTCTTCACCTGGAATAGAACTAATAACCGTTAAAACTTCTTGTCCTCCTACTCAAATAAAAAAGATAGATATTTATTTTCTTTCAATTTAGTTAATATTTTTATGGGAATGATGTGTTTTATTTTTTCACATGTCATTTCCTAAAAAATATATTGAGGATATTTTTTGTTGAAAATAAACTTAATTTTTTTTACAATTATTTTATATTTTTTAAATCTACCATACGCATGGCTTCTGTTTTTATAATAAATCAATGCTCTCTCTAAATACAGCTGGGATACAAACACAGGGTGGAATAACAATGTCGCAGCCATTCGTCCAAGTTTGTTGGTCAGCACTGTCAAAATTTCCGAATTTTTATTTCACTATTATATAATTTTATCTGGTCTCTCCAATTAAAAAAATAAAGTAACAACTTCACATTGCATGCCCAACCATTTGTTTTCATTTTTTTTTTTTTTTTTTGTAATATATATTACTCAAATAACAAAAAATTAGTTTTTTCTTGATAGCTGAGATGTCCTTACGCCATCATCTATAGCTGCAGCATTGAATAATACGCAGCTGTATTGACAAATCATGTATAATTGTTTTAAAATAATAATACTACAATATAGAACTTGGCATGCTTGGAAGAGACATTATTTAGATGGAATTTCCAGCAAATTTTATTTAATATTTTAATTTTTGTTAATTAGAAAGCCATTACAATAGAACAAGTCGTTATTTTTTTCATTTTCAAATGGAAAAAAGGGATATTCTCCACTCGTCTATATTTTAAAACAATATCGTTGACTTTTGTGATCATTTACAGAGTAGTTACTTCAAGAAATTGAATGTATTGAACAGTCTTGGACTTTGAACGAACGGCGTTTATGCTTTCCATTCATTTTTTGAACGATAGAATGACAAAATGGAAAAAAAATATAAACGGCGCTCATTATAACGTTGATTTTCTTATTGTTTACAATTACAATTTGTTACTATTTTTTCAGAAGATTAATACGTTCTTTTTTTTGGATTATTGTTACAAATTATAATTAATATCTTTGATTGTGGCTAAAATATAGTTTTATATTTATGTTGAAAAATTACACTACGCACAAAATGAAGGTCTTGGAATGGCTGCAGGCTGACATCCACAATTATTATTGTTATTTAATTAGTAAAACAAGAAATGGCTAGTCTTCATAAAGGGATCATTGCTATTATCCAACTTGGGTTGAGAGGCTTGCATTTGGCTGAAGAGATCATTTACAGACATCAAAAGATTAAAACAGATTAAACAAAGTAATAAAAGATGGCTGAAATTATTTATAGTTCCATGGAAAGAGATATAAATTCATTACGATTGGAAGACGCTTATTTTTAGTCATGGCATGTCCAAAAAAAAAAAAAAAAAAAAAAATAGGGTAGTAGCAGATCTGCACTTATGGCGCCTATGTAAGGATTAATGTTTTCATGATGCCTCTAAACTTAGAAATATTTAAAAAAAATCTTGTTACTTTAACTAAGCTTCTTACTATCCAAGTCTTCAAGGTACTCCCTTTCACATTGTGAGAACAGAATAATGTATCACATAGGCTATACCGTACCACCCAAAAAAAAAAAAGGAATTTTTTGGAAAATATCTATATGAAAACAAAAAAATATTGATATGGAGAAAGCGTAAAAAAAAATCATTTACAGGAATTCTAAGGTTATTCAATAAAATTATGCCTCGGAGCAAAAAAAAATTTAAAAAAAACTCAGAAACAAAATAGATAATTCTCCAGACGTCCCTGTATCAAAATAGATGTAATATCTAAACATTATGTCCTTTTTCCTTTCTAACACACCATTTTACTTTTGTATGAACGTAAATGGTGCCTGTCTCAATGCAATGAAAAATATCAATTTGAACTATGTACAAAACGAAAACTGTAGACAAGTGTCGCAAAATAAATTATAAATATTACGACTCAACGAATATATGTATAGTGTATACCGTTAATATAATCTGTTAATTTTCATAACAAGAAATACAGTTTTTAACTGGTCCGGCAGTGTATTCAGGTCTCTTTGTAGCCAAAATATAGACTAGTGATTCGGTACCAATTTTTTCTTCTCACAGGAGAAGTACCCCCCACCCTAATGTCTTGCATTTATGTATCTAACAATAAAACAACAAAAAATGACCTCACCTGTCTGGAGAGGTTAACGAAATTAACTAAGATCACACTGGGTATATGTGAGATGAGCTCACAAGATGAATTTACACTGCTGTGAAAAAATCAGCAATGCCATTAAAAACAACTCGGAAGCTTCTTAAAAAAAAATGAAACCCTACTGGGCCTGAACATTAATCAAAACCTGACCAAGACTAAGTAGAATGGGTCCAACTATCATATTGGGAAAATAGACCCTGAACAGAAAGATCCCACTCAACTGTTATTATTTCGCATCAATTATGGCAACCATAAAATGAATGACACCAAGAGCATTTGCCTATATTATCCATGCCAGTAAATAAGGTTACACTGAAAAAATATGTATATTCATACTAATAATTATTTCGATATAATAAATATGAAATAAATAAATAAATCATTCAAAAATGAAGCATTGAACGGGAAAAGAGTGACTGAGTACAAGCCTGGTCTTGAGTACTATTTTTACAACTACGAAACTCAGTGAACCATTAGAAAAGACTTAAAGAATAATTTTTTAGTTATTTTTGTTTATGCTTTTTTGACTACAAATTAAAGTTATATGCAAATTTGCAATTATTTTATTTTTATTTTAAAGAAGAAACAACGGCTTGTTTTATTGTAACGCTATGAAATCCAGACTGATCAAAATATCAACGTGAAATTTTTTGTACATTCCATCAAAACAATATTGCATCTACAGATGTTCTCGTATTGTTGGTTGAATCCAATTTTACTTAATTTAGCAATGTACTTTCAAATTATTCATTCAAAAGTAGTGTTGTGTTGGTCTTTACGCAGGACCTAGGACTGCAGTTTAATCCAGTACGGCTCCACTCATTCCAATCCCACGTGTCAATCCTTAAAGAAGGTCAAATTAATCCGTTGTGGCGTCAATGAGGGTTTTTACCTTTTTCAATAATTATATTATATAATAAAATACATATATAAATAAGTAAAATTATAAAATGTCCGTTTTATTGATATTTTTTTAATGATTTCTTTAGAATGAACTGTGAAAAAATGTGTTACAAGATATATGCAATTATCATATATCTTGCGTGTCTTAACCCTTCATAAGTAAAAATACTTTACTAACACAGTTAGTGAACTAGCTTAAAAGGAGTAACCAAAAATATAACATTCTATATTACATGATATAAAAAAATCCACATATTATAATGATTATGTCATTTAAATTCTTGGATTTAACAATATAAGATTTGTTATTCTCACATACAAATTGTATTCAATATAAAAGTGTTTATTAAAGTTTCATTACTTGATGGAAATTTTGGGTATCAAATTAGTAGCTATCCGTTTTTATGAGATTGTGATTATGAATAACAGCTCTAATATTAAAATTAACCTCGCTAACACAAAAAAGACCCAATGTATTTTGTTTTCTGCTGTCGATTCCCTTGTCTCACTTGATATTTCATAACTTATTATGATTCTTGATAAACAAACGAAGTAATAAGTTATACTATACTTAAGCTCCGTTTCCAAAAGAACAGAAATCCAATTAAATGTTGATCCCTGGTTGTATATTGGTCATTTTATCATTTCTATGAAAACATGTTGGCTTTCATATACAAATACCAACAAACGCAAAGCCACGCTTTCAAGGAAATAGAACTGAGCATTATTATATGAAAGAAAATAATATGTAGGATTTTTATACATATTATGAAATATATATGTGTAATTTATTTTTATAATTGTGGAAAATAATATGACAATAGTAATCTTGGAGTTGTTAAAATCAAAATATCGGTTTGTTTAACTAACTTATTAGGCTGCTAAGTACCATATGATTTTGGTCTTTCTTTTTTTTTTTTTTTTTTGAGAAAAAGTTGCGTGATTTAATAATTTAAACGACATGCTCAGTTTTCACATTGAAAAAAGGAAATCAAAGGGGAAAAGTTTGTTAAATTAGCTAAAACTTGATTAAAATTTGGTTAATATACGAATAAATTCTAAACAAAGTAATATCAAGATTTAATATGGAATTAAATGTAATTTGATTTAATATTTTAGGAGTATACTAAAAAGTATGGATTTTAAAGTATAGATTCAAAAGAGTAAAAAGCATTTTTATCAGTCTCTGGCTATATAATATCCCAGTTTACCAGCGGATCACTCTTAGGAAAAAATCCCAGGACCGATATGACAGGATTAAGACTGGACTGAACTGAGCCAAAGAAATAAGGACGGACAAAAGACTCTACCCACGTATATTCTTTTCGATTAAATGGTTAATATATGAGTCAAAATAATATTTTGCAACTCTTACGGAAAAAATGAACAACGACTCCAGCTGATCCCAGAAGGATAGGATACAATAAGAATCCATTACTTACTTATATTATATCTGATTGTAATATATTTATCTATATTTATGTAATATCGATAAATGCAATTTCAATAAAGAAAGCTTTTCGCTGAATTGACAATTTACCGGGAAATACGATGCACAAGTAGATATTATATTGAAAGATATAACATTATGGCAAGGTTTACATAATATTGGTATTCAACTAATTATAATTTATCAAGTTATAAGTACAAACTTATGGAACATTCAAATGTCAAACATAGAAATACGATGTGTTATAAGCATAGTGTATAAAAAGGAATTTTGATTCCAAATAGGACAGTAACTAGATCTTGATCAGTCCATTATTAGTATAAATAATATTAAAAACAAGGAAGGCTGATAACTCCAAACCAATACATATTCTTTTTCATTTGTTTATCGACAAAATACTTAAGTAGGAACACAATTCGTGACCAAAGTCACCACGTTATAATGAATATAATTAAAATATTAAAAGTACTCATTATTTTATCTTAATATTTAACAAAACAAAAAAAACTGATTTTTAACAAATAAATCATACTTTAAAATTACATACAATATATATCGTAATATAAAGGGAGCGGGGATCAAATTGTCGCCCAAATATTTTTCTACAAAAACCACACAAAATATACATTTTTTAACTTTTTTATTAAAAATTAAAACTATGACAAGCATATAGGTATAGAATAGCCATTCATTCGATATAATCCCCGTTGGCATCAATAACAGCCTCAATACAGCCTCGGAACCGGCCGCAGGCTCTTCTGACCATCTCATTGTCCATGTTGCCGAATACCTCCTTGATGGAGTCCATCAGGCTGGCCTTGGTGCTATGGAGATGTCTGTTGGTATGTCTCTCGACATAGCCCCAGACAAAATAGTCCAAAGGATTAAGGTTGGGAGAGTTAGGAGGCCACAAATCCTTGGTTACGACGTCATAACAGTTCTCGGTTTACCACTGCATGGAGATTTTAGACACATGGCAGGGTGCTGAGTCCTGTTGCCACACCCAGGGCCTGTCTCCGGCCTTCATGGACCTGGTAGAGTCATCTTCAACCATCTTCTTCACCTTGTCGACAAAGTCGGTGTCCCTGACCTTCCTGTCGGCGCCCTCCTCCTTGGGCGTCCTCTTTATGGGGGCATCAACATCCCAGGTGTCCTCTAGCTTGTTACGGATACGCTGAACAGTCCATAGATTCACTCTTAAGGTTGAAGCAATCGTTGAATTGGAGATTCCACCTCCATTATTAACCAATACCATGTCCACAGCGGACCTCGAAAGCTCCTCGTTCCACTTATATCTCATTATCTCCTCATATGATGACGGTATGATGCTAACTGAACTACATATCGTCAGCGGACGAAAATAGCTTTCCTATTTGGTAACCGGTTTTTATTTGATGATGTTGTCTTCAAGTTATCAAGGTTTCAAGTAGGCGACAATTTGATCCCCGCTCCCTGTAATTTTAAATTGCATTAAAAATTCCTTAATTTGGGGTAAGGGTAATAGTTCCTCCAGGCCACCCCCTGCGGACACTTCTTCACTACCCATACTCCTTCTCATTAATCAAAAGTCATAATTATTCTTGTGCCTGTCGTTATTTAAGAATGAAGACTGTAGTCCCATCCCCTTCTATTTTGGTCCTGTCCAATTCAATCCTACGCATCAGTATTAAAACTTATAAAGGTCGTCCCTTGATAACATCATTCAACTTTCGTTTTTACTTTTTTTTCATTAGTTCTATTACTGACAGTCCAAAGGAACCCTGGTCACAGTTCCAATGACTGGCAGAACTGGTACTCAGACAGGACTGTACCAAATTAATAATGACTGACATAAAACTAAACATATCCCTTTTTCTCTCTTGACAAGCTCAAATCTAAGTAGGTAATAAGCAAGTTCGTAAAGCTTCTCTTTGTAGAGTGTCACGAAATATCCTCTTGGTAATGGGAATGAAATATTCAAAGATCAATTTTGTGGCGAACGAAATTAACAGAAAAGAAAAGACAAAGAATATATTTACTTTCCACCCAATAAAACATATATATCCCTATCATAAAAAATAACTTCTAATTAGAGCAAAATAAACAAAAACTGTAGGCCCAATATTGTTTGGTTTTCCCCAAATACCTTGAAAGAATCATAACAAAATTGACGCAGTACTGTTATTTTCATGGTCATATCTAGGTTTGTTAAAGTATTGATGTTGTTATTGCTCACAAGAGAGAATTGTCAAATAAAAAGGCCAAATCATTTCTTCATTAAAAAATACCGGGTGCGGTGAAAGTTTTTTCTTTTGCTTAATGAAACTTTAAAAAACAAGAAGTTAGTAGAGGATGACTTGCAAGTTGTTGAATGATCTCTATGCACATTAAGTATTCTTTATATGAGGAAAAAGGACGGTGCCATCCTTCAAGATGCTCAAAATTGACATAATCATGATTGTAACCAACATATTGTGACTATTTTAAATAAATATAAAAAAATTTCAAAGTACCCCCCCCAAAAAAAAAAAAAAAAAATTAGAAATTTTTGCTTTAGACTACAAAATTTAATATAATTTTTCAAATTTCTTTTCCGAAAAATTTACTTTATAAAATTTCAATATCACTAATATCTTTGGTTTTTTAAATTTTTCTCTATAAAATTAAAAATTTGAATTTTTTTTGTAAAAGTTTTATATTAAAAGTTAAATTTTTTGTTGAATACAAAATTGCAAAAATTTAGTATTTGTGATTTTTTGTAAATAGCTGTAGTCTTTGAAATTTCTTTCAAAACATTTAATTTTTTTTCAATAATTTTAGATTTTCAAAACAAATTTAATATTTTAAATTAAGGTTTTCTTTTTTTATTCCACGAAATTTATTTTTTCTAATTTTTTTTCAAGAAATTTAATTTTTCTAATTTTTTTCCAAGAAATTTAATCTACTAATTTTTTCCAAAAAAAATTTAATTTGGATTTATTTTTTCTAAATAATTCCAAAAACCAAAATTCCCTCCAAAAAAGGTATTCTTGCGGATGCCACTGAGGCTACCCTCCAATAGCCTAAAAATCTTTGTTGGTTTCTTGTCTACTTCCAAAATCATGCAGATTCGGAATATCTTATGAAATTTGAAAGTCAATCTATCATTGTAAGAATGAAGCTTTAGAAACTCAACCTTGGCTATTTATATATGTAATGTATTGAATCATACAAAATATATAAAATATTTTGATAAAATTTCTCATTAATATTTAATTTCTATGTTATCTGCTTCTTCAAAGCAAACATACATCATTGTAAGTAATGTGTTAAGTTTTAACTTTCTAAAAAAAGTATATACGTATATAGTGTGTATAATGAAGTAACTTTAAATGAATATTTTTTATCTGAATAGGAGAAAAGAGATTAGTTTTTATTGTTATAAGTCATATTGATGAGGTATATATAAAAGATTATTATTATTTCAAGTACCCTAAGTAAATTCAACTTGATTCAATCAAAATGGTAATAATTTCACCACTATATAAGAAAAAAAATGGTTCAACACTAAAACAACGCTGATATAGCCATCTCCGGACAGCTGATGTAAACAAAAAATTAAGTCAATTTGTCAACAAAATTATTTTAAAATTTAAAAATAGATATAACAAGCATTATAAATTTATTTTTATAAAATCATTGGTTAAATAGTCTTTTGAAATATTATTTTACACTTTTGCCCCCCTTCCTTTAGGCTCCCAACCCCTTCGACTACACCTTTGATTTCATGTCGAGGGGAATGCCTGCAGTGCCTGTCATCCAAACACCAAAGCCTTCAAAGCCACTGTCAGCCAGCACTTGGGCGGACGTCATGACAGAGGACTACATCCGCAACGGGCGCCAGGCCTTTGCCTCCCTAGAAGCCATCATTTCTGATACCTCAAAGAAGGGCATTTCTTGCTTCAGTACATCCCTAGACTGAGTACATATTTGAACAAGTAAAAGTTGATGGTTAGAAAAATGATTCCACTGTCCATGGAGATAGCATAAACAGTCTTATGGCTCCTTAAAAAGTCTATGGGTCCCAACGTTCGTCAATTGTAATGTTTATGTGCTGAATTAAATACTTTTTTGTTTTGTTTGAATGGCTAGGGCTTAAACATTAGAGGATATATTTTAAAGCGAAGGTAAAATGGCATCGAAAATAATACCATCGTTGTTTTAATTCTATACAAAATTAGTACAATTTGACAGATAGAATAGTCATTTATTCGGTATATTTATGGTCAAGTTGTCTATTAATACTTTTGTTGGACATCTTGCTTCTTCACCCAGCAAATGTTTTATTGGCATAAACCATGTAATATGGAAATGAAGAGCAGGTTGGCTTTACACTGTTTTTAGAGCTATTTGCATGCGTTATTTAGCTATAAGCTTATACCTTTAAATACTCTTTTATTTATTTGACATTTAAATGTTTGTTAATTTATAGCTAGTAGTTTTATGATCAGAGTTTTAGCACTAGCAAGTAAATTATAAATGAACTACCTTACAAAAGATCTGCATAGTAGGCCTGCTATATGCTAGCAATTATGATGAAAATGTTTTTTTTTTTTTTTGGTATTTAAGTACAAATATAATTGAATTTAGTATCCGAATAATTACACAGTGTGCACGGAAATTAGGGTAATCTATTAAACTTTATTAGTAAATTTATTTTTCAAATTACGACATTTAAACTTCGTTCATATAATTGCTTTAATTTTTTTTCTAAAGATAAAAAAATATCATTCCAAATGACCACCTACAACTTTCTTTTTTTTATAGAAAATATTACTGTCATATATTAAATATAAGTTATTGTACAAACTAAACATGTCTTAAATATAATTATGAATTCAGAATTTTTTAACAGCCAACCAACTTTGGCCTATTTTTAAGTTTCTTTTTGAGAAATAAAATAAAATTAAGGACTTACAGATTATCTTAGTCATCATTGTATTTGAAATTTTGTAAAATAAATAATATAGATATAAATGAAATTGTTCTTTTACCTGAACATGTAACTTATTTATGAGTTAATGATTTTCATATCCAAAAAAGCATATTTTTTTTATTAATATGTCTTACTTTTATTGTATACCGCAACCTTTTTTGTCTTTGAAATATTTTTTCAAGCCTAAATTCATATTATTATTCTAAAATAAACGAATACTTATCACTTAATTTCAAACTGGAGTATCCAGTCTCTAGAGGCTATCTATAAAGGATTTATGTCTCGTATTGAGGCAATTATTAGAGCTGAAGACTCAAATACCGTGTGTAGAAAAAGTACTGATACCTGCCTCTAAGAAGTCATTAAAATACTTATTATTGATCAGGATGGTGTTGTAAATAGAAAATTATATTTTGTAATATTTTTTTAACATAACAATGTACATTAAATATGAATCCGGCCACCATCAGCCTCAATGATAGCCTCCAACAGCCTCTGGAACCCCTTGCACACATTAGCAACATAGTCATTTTTGATTAACCTCCATTGCTGTTTAGCGGAGGATTTCAGGGTCTTAATATTCAGGTGGCAGACTTTGCAGGCCTTTTTCTCAACTTGACACCAAATGAAGTAATCCACTTCATTCAGATCTGGGCTCTGAGGGGGCCCAAAAGTTCTTGGACCAGAAGTTCATGACACTACCAATCCATTCTTGTACAATCGTGGCAGTATGGGCTGGATTCCCGTCCTGCTGATATACATACGTGGCCTTTTTGGACTTCTTCGTGGTTTTGGTGATCTATAAGACCACATTTTCGTTCAACAACATCAAGTAGTAGGCTGCAAGTAATCGGTAACCAACAGTAAACCCAATTGGAGTATTATTTTCTCCAGTTGATTCCACAACCCTAAACATCATCATAGAGGCAGGGTGTTTGGTCTTATTTACTGTCCAAATACTCTTGTCAGCCTTGCCAACGTATACCACCCGATAATTTTACTTGTTGTAGACGGGGTCAGAAGTAAAGGTATTTTCATTAGAGAAATAAATTATCTGGTTGATGTTGTGCTTCAGATCATTCAAGTGTTGTCGACATCGCTGAAGACGGAGGCCTTTATAACGTAGGGACAAGAGTTGCCTCTAATTTATTCTATGCGACCTTCTTTCAGCCTTTTAGATGGCTTTACATACAGTAAAACGATGCGCCTTCTTTTTCTTGGCGTAGTCTGACATCTTCATGTTTGGGCTGAACTGAAAGACCCATATGATATATTGCTCTTTTTGTCTCCATCGTGACATATAAAGTCTTAAAATCTAAGCTATTCAAAAATAATTGGAACTTTAAGATTTAATGACTAACAATGATTCAAAATTGTTTTTTTAGAAGGTCTCATTATTAATGTTGTCACAAAACCTTTCGTTGAAATTTTACCCTTGACAAAAAAAATCAACTATATATGATCCTTTAAATACTTTCAACTATATCGTTACAAGTTCTTTCTGCTTCTAGGAGAGGCACATTCATTTACCAGAAGGATCTTCAAGGCTTCGATAGATTATAGAATGTTACATAAATTGGAGAGTGGTCTGAAATGAACAAAAGAAACGCCATAATCTCTGGCAAAAGATTTGCAAATCTACTTGAAGACAAATCAAAATCAAGTCGACTTATTACCAGATCTTGTAATCTCACTATAAAATAATTTTGGTGCAAGCTCTTCAAACACAAGCCCCAGATCACTAAATTATTTTCATTAATAACCTCCTTTATATCTTTAGTGTTGTTGTTGTTACGCGAACCCCCCATAGCCAGAAGTGTCAAATGAAGGGTAGTGGGTAATGTTGAAGCCACCAACTATTTGACACTTTCTCTCCGATTGCAGGTCAATCTTTTTTTTAATTATGTTAGGAAACAAAGCTTATATTCAAAGTTTGGACCATATAACGAATAGAGTGTGTTTTTTCTTCCAGAAAAACTCTTTCGGATTACAAAATAATTTCCTTCAGGGCCTGACTCTCTCATCTGAGAACTAAACGACTTTTTTATAATAACAGTTATTCCTCTCTGTTAGCATTTTTTTTTCTTTATCCTTTTTTTGCTGAGGGATAAATCTATAAAGTAAACATCTTGACATACTTTTCTAGTTATAGGATAGTGTTGAGCATTAAAATATATATTGGAATATTGTATAAATTTGCAAATTAATTTATATGCAACTAAAACCTCTAAAAGAATATTAGCAAATAATATTTGCTAAAAACTTTCGGTTCTTTTAAGCATTTGCTCGTCCATCATGAGCCAATAGCAATCATTATATAACATTCATGTTCACTTAGGGCTCACATAGGGAATAAAAATCCTTCACAACTCCTCTTGTTTTAATTTCACTCGTGAAAAATTGAAAATACTAAAATGTGTACCCCTTTATAAATTCAACCTTGTATATACTTTTTGGCTAAGATTGTATTTATTTCTTTGTTAAAATCATTTTTCTAGCTCCCGAGAACAATACAGCTGTATATCCCAATAAAATCTTTTTAAAGTAAAAAACAGATTATTTACTTTTTTGGAAGAAAAAAGCTCTCACAAATATCCTAACTTCAAAAAGAAAGAGATGAACAAAAAAAAAGATTTCTTCAAATAAAGTGAAGATATTTAACTCAAATTCTGGGAAATCCGTATTTTTAATAACCTGACTTTTATTTGGGCGAATCTTAAAGGAGTTTTTCTGATTGTTGCTGTGTCTTGCCTTCTTTTTTAGGATTTGTGTCGTGATTTTTTATTCCTTTTCTCTCACTCTAAATAAATATGACTAAGAGCATTACAACAGCTTCATATTGATGTATTTGTTTATACATTTACTCACATATATTCCAGGTAGAAACTAAACACTTACAGACTGAAACAGTTCAAAATTATGGGGTTATTAATGAAACATTATACAAATTCTAGTGCAATATAGTATTTATATATTATCAACTGGCACTAAACATTTATTATTTTTTTATTGAGCTAAGAATAAAATCAAAAGTGGACACAAAACTCAAGGTCACAGCTTTAATTCGTGAAGTTCAGACTCTAAATAAGATTTCAAAGTAAATAGATTGGCTAATAAAACTGTTTATGATTTAAAAAAAGAAGTTAGAAAAGTATAGGGTCATGAAAAGGGAGGATATTAGTGGCAGAAAACTATTATCAATGTACAGGTGTGTAAACAGGCTCCAATATATACTATTTTTTTTTAGGGGGATTATAATTTTTTTGAACAAAAATCCAAAAATACAATGCCATTAACAAAAAATTCAAAAATTTCAAATATTCAATTTCTTGGAAAAAAAAATTCAAAAATCTATAGCTATTCAAATATAATTAAGTTTTTAGAAAAAAATAGGCAAAATCTATAGCTATTTCTCTTGTGAGAAAATTTAAAATGTTAAATTTTTTAGAAGAAAAATTGAAAATTTCATAACTTTCATAAAAAATTACAAATATTTAAAAATTTGTAAAAATTGTCAAAATTTCCTGCTTTTCACAACTAATTAAATTTTTTGGAAAAAACTCAAAAATTCATAGCTATTCCGAAAAAATATATTTTTTTGAATAAATATTTTAAATACTAAATTTTTTTGGAAAAATATTTAAAATTGTTAATATTTTTGGAAAAATATTTCCAATAGTAAAGTTCCGTATAAAAATAAATTAATAACAAAATTTTTGCTCTGTTGCTTAATTTGACCGAATAAAGAAAAAATACTGCCGCTCCAGCTCACCACCTGCGGGCGCCCGTAATGTAAATAACCTCGTAGCATCATTGAAAGAACTGAATGTGACTGTGCAATGGCCCAGATGCTAATTATTTCATTCGAGGAAACTATATTTCCACTTATTATTTTATAAAAATATTAATTTCAATTTTTTAGCATATTATATACTAGATTATTATATATATTTGGAAGTAAATTTCTCAATCCTAACATTTTCATAAGATATGAGACTTGGAGTATGAGTAAGAATGATTTTCTGGTTCCAATTGATTTACAATCAATATTCAATGTCCAAAAGAATGGTTTCAAACTTTAGTTAGAATTTCATGATAGTTTCAACTTTGTATAACATCGTCATCAAGGTACTTTTGAAATTGTATTTAATAATCCAGCCATTCCTTTGTCTAAGAAATAATTTAATACATCTATTAACTTATTTTGGTTAGATATGAACAGTCTTCTGATTTCATCAAAATCTTCAAACCCAAAGGCAAGTATCTTCCGACGATAGAATCCTTCGTTTAGTTTAGGAAATGGAATGACTTTTACGATTTTGTTCGAATTAATTAAATGGCAGATTGACTGGAAAAATCTTGGATATCTGTAGGATTTATTGTCTTCAATTCAAGAGAAATTTTCACTTTGTTAAGTATCAATTTATTGTACGAAACATTTATGAATGTTGATAATCGTAGAAAAAATTCTAATAAATAAACTTCTGACATTATATATTACTTGTAAATATATTTAGAGAAAAATAACTCCCTCAAGTAACAATATTCAAATAAGACTTTTAGTTCCACGTCATCAATTTGAGTAAAAAGATCAAAGATAATGGTACATAGTCACTGCACAAGGCTAAACCCCTAAACTAAAATATTTTCAAATTCATCTGCATTGATCCCATAATTTTAAATATAATGCCATAGTGTTAGCTCGTGCCAGTCGTCAAGAGCACAATATTTGTTTAGCCTATATCTAAGATTACCTAACATCTCCATAGACACTAAACACGGAACCTCCTCAATAAAGCCTTCAAAATTAATAATAATTAATCCATGTCGATTGGGAAACCTTATTTGTGATATAAGTAATTAATCATGAAGATGTGGCGCCTCTGGTGAAAGTTTCTGTCAGAAAATAATGAAATAATGCTTCAAAAGCAATTATCAAGTAGGATTCAATTTGATATACGAAAGAGCTAATTTCTGATATAGAAATTATTTTTTATTTTCGTTTGTATAATCACAGATCTCCTTAATTCATGTGCATGGAAAAAGGACCAACTATTAAACGTAATTGAAGGAATAAATTGTTTGAGGGAATATCCATGACATAATTATTATATGTACTTTTGTAGTTTTTTTTGTTTTTGTATTGGTTTTTGAAAGAGAAGAACATCTCTTGATGAACCAATTTTCATCTATAGATTACTTTACATTAATCAATTAAATAATGTATGTATCACCTGTAGTAAAATTGATTTGATCTCCTTTTCCTAATTGATTAAAAGTGTTAAAAATAGAATCCTAATTTGATTTCCAATATCAATATATGTTTGTGGTTCATTATTGAAGAATGCATTATTAAGGTTGTCTCGTTCTCCACTGTACTTATACAAGGATTATATCTTCTTGAATCTCTATCTTTAACATAAGGATTTTTCAAATTATATTATGGATTACGAGCTTAAGTATATTCTACTCAATATGTTAAGCAATTCATTAATTATTCTAATGCAACCAGTCGTAACTATCGCTACTGCTTAAACTAAAAACAAGGTATATAATGATATTGGATTGCTATTTCTTTCATTTTTTTAATTTATTTTTGATAATTTATTGGTAGAGCAAGTTCAACTTTTAATTCACATCAAGTTTTTTAATGCAACTACTACTCATTATATTATATTATTCAATATTCAAAAAGGATTAAAAAATGGACTGCATTGAATCCGTTTCAATTAAAATAACTCTTGATTTAAATCATTGATTACTCTAGATTGTGTAATTCAGACCTTTAAAAAAAAATGTTAGAACAAATTTATGAAGTAATCTTAAAAGTGTTTTTTGTTTTTTTTCAAATTTATATTTATTATTTATATTTATAAATCCAATTATGGAATTATTCATGTAAATGTTGAGTAATTATTGATCTTATTTATTATAAATTTTGTCATCTAATTTTAAATTTGTTCATTTAACTGTTTTTCGCTGAGATGTTGACCTTTAATTGATATGGATAGAACAGACGTTTCCGTTATTTATTGTTTCAGTTTGTGCTCCTACAAAGTTTTTATAATAATTTTACAAAATATATTTAGTGTTTTATCAAAAAATATAAAAGGAATGGCCTGATGGACAAGATGAGGGGTAAGTCATAAATTAATTTATCGTATTCAGCTCATTTTTCATACTTTGCTTTTAAATAATTGAATGTTCGTTTCGATATTCACTTGAAACCTACATAAGGGATAATAGTTGTTTTAAATATGTATGAAATAGTTGGCGGACAAAGCCTTTTTATCATTCTGTATAAATAGGAAGGGGAAGGGTTGAGTTGCTAGTTTTATCTGATCGGAATAAATGTTATTTCCTCCTCTAAAACTCTCAAATTATTTTGATTGAAGCTGTATAGTATAATAATTTCATCTTTTTTGCTAACGTCATCACACTTAGTCCTTAAAAAAGTAAGTAAACTCAAAACTTTGATAAATATATTAATCACCTTTGAAACCACCAAATAAATTAATTCATTGATTAAAATCTTAATGGTAGAATTCCACATTTGAATTATTGCACTAAATCCAATAACTGGACAGCCCAAAATGTATTAACAAAAGTTATTAATAATAGATTGAGCAAACACTCATTAATTTATTGTGTAGAGCAAAATACATGTAGCCAATTTTGATATGTAAAGATATTGAACTTCCTTTTTAATTCAATCTATCCTTATTTTTGTAGGTACATAATTAATATTTAATTTTTGTTTGAACTCTGACAAATCTGAAATGGCATTTTCTTTTTTAAAAAATTTGCACTCTTAATTGTATTGTAGTATCACTCTTCCTTTAACAGCTCACCTTAGCCAATGACCTTATATTATTCTTTTGTTTGATTGTCACTTCTATTTTTAGTCATAGAGATGTTATAGAATATATATTAAGATTCATCTTTTTATTAAACAATTTGTCCAGCTACTTTTTGTTCCAAAATCTTCATGTTTAAAATGAAGAGGGAAAATAACGTTTTTAGAGCTATCAACTGATTTATCATCTATATATACAATAATTATTGTTTAAAATCACTCATCAGATATCATTCGAGTTAGTTTACTGTAAAATGATTGTGGTAAAAAGGTTGCAGACAAAAAGGCATTGAGGTAATATCGTTGTGTGGTAATATTGTTGTGGACATTAGCATTGTTGGACAAAAACGTTGTGGATAATATCATTTTGCAGTATTATGATTGTGAGTAATTTCATTGTAAGACAATGAATATTATCGTATGCAATTTCGGTGCAATTTAAATCATATTTGGACGATAAAGCTATGGAGTGATGAAGAAACGTACCAGGATGTAACCCTTCTAATATGCTATAAACACCCTGGCCCACAGGTTGTGTAGCTGTAATTTATGCAAGAAAGTTTTACATTCATTATCTTTGAGTATTCGACCAAATGCTCTACCAGTGTGGACACTAAGAAACAATTTGATGTCATATTAAAAAGAATTATAACTTTTTATGTAAGTTGTATATATATATTTATTTGACGATAAAATAAAATAATTCATTGAATCAAAACAGTAATACTTATAATAGAAGGGCTGCTTGATTTTGAGAGTAAATAGTTTATCCAAATGTTAAGAAATCCTTGTTCTAAGTCAAAATAAAATATATATACATGAGAAAGATTTAAGAGATATTGTCCCCCATGGCCCCAAACTATAGTCGTCCAAACTAATTCTTAATTTATGGAACTTATACAATTTATCAACGCTAGTATCATAAATATGTCGAAAAGCAAAAGAAAGTTGTAGTAAAATTTTATAAAAGGATTATTTAATAGAAAAAGTAATATTCAGCGTAGGGGTTTTTTTTTTTTTTTTTTGATTATTTTGGACGGATATTCAAAAATATTTTTTATAGTGCTTCTAATATGCATGTGGATTAAAAAGATAGGCCTAAAACTTAATTTGATTTTAACAACCTCCCTAATAGTATTTAGTGATACAGAGTCGTGACAAAAAACTTGCAGAAATATTGAATACCATTTTATCCCTATTATTTTAAATAGAATGTTTTATAACACAACAAACGACAGTTGAAACAAAAAAAAAACCAGTTTTGTTCGTATTGGTTGGCTCTAAGTGAAAAAACCTTGGAGCAACTACAAAAAAGGTAATGCGTGTACAATTTCCTCTGCACCGGCGTCAATACCAAGAAGGCATTAGAGTCCGTGGTCATATCCATCCTGACTGTCTACAATAGGAAAAAGTCCATTAACACCCCATACAACCAAGAAAATCAAAAAGATTTGCATTTATAATAAGTCAGACATATGGCTTAGCCTCAACCCCCTGGGCATTGCAGTTTAAAGTGTCTTCGATAAGAATGTCTCTCCCATTTCTCATACAAATTTGGATTAGCTCCAAGCTGCCATCGTATTTCGCTATTGACATGGCCTTCATTGTCAAAAGCTGTCAAGTGGTTGACCGGCGTGTCGATGCTGTTAATGCTTATTAAGGAGGAAATATTGAGTACTTAAAATAGTATTTAAACCTATCGCAAATTGGTTTTGAGTTTTTTTTTTCTTGATTCCATAAAAATCAGGTTTTTCGTAATTTAGACTTGCTACTGAAGTTTTTGTTTTTTTGTACTGATAGTTTAGGGTCCCGACTCTATATAACCCAATATGTTAATTCTCTTAATTATTTGTTTCAGTATCATTTTGAGAAGAAGATATAAAGTGAACATCATGAATTTGTGGAGTCAATGAAGGCATCCATCCACAAGACCTAGATTGAAATTGATCTTGACTATATCTATAAGTGATGTATTTCTTTCTGTAAGAGGATGACTGTTATATTATTAGCCAATGAGGACATAATTAAATTAAGAAATAGCTAACCGCAATGAAAATAATTTTTATTAAATAATATTCCTTAAACATTTATTATTGGTATATATAGAGCGTTCAATAATATAATACAAACTGTGTAAATTCTTGGTTTCCACCAAGTAGACTACTATACAGCTCTGAAAGCAGTTTTTAATTTTCAATTGTACCTTTTCCTTTAAAAATATTGTAACATCAATAAATTTCCATGGAATATTGATAATTAAAACTTTTTGGAAGATATTTTTTTTTAGATTTCAAATATTTATATCTATTAGATGAATTTGAGCTGGAACCAAACGAGACTCTAAAAAATGAAGTGACAGGCATATTAATTAAAGAACAAAATAATCACTTTGAATCCTGATTCGCTAAAAAGTTTGTAGTAAGCTAAGTGAATTTTTTGTCTTGTCCCATAGTAAAGGATAAATTTCTGTAGATTAAAAAAAACAGCTTCATTACCGCCTCACTATAAAAACAACCATCATGTCCTTAGTCATTTTCATTCTATTTTTTTACTCAAGATTGCGTGAATATAATGGGGAATGTGATTTGTTTACTGATATAAGTTTGTAAAGAAGGCAAGAAAGAGTTGTGACTTTCTGAGATAACGTAATACAACTACCAGAAAAATAATACTGCTTTCTGAAAGGCCTCTGTGAAAATAATATTTAGTATGCGCAAGTGAGTTTTTATGACTCTCACATCAACTTTTTAAGAATATATATTTTTTTGTTTGACATACAACATATTCTTTATTATATTATTATTTCAACTGTCATGTCATCTTTTTTCTTATACCGGGCCAACCGTAATGATTTACTCCTCCCTATTATGCAAATTTTGAGAAGTTAAGAGTTATTTTTTTTTTCAATTTTCCTATGAATAAGATGGGTACGTTGTAAATCGTCTTCCTCGAGGTACCAGTATGATCCCCGATAGCCTTCGGAGACAAACTTGCGTGAAAGAGTGCTTCCATCTAAATCTTCTTCTCATACAGAAGTGTCGGTCACGCTATTTTTACTTTCAGTTTCAAGTAGGGCCTGAAGGTCAACACCAAAGGTTTATATCAGTGTTCTGAGCACTAAAGTGTTTTTCTGCATCTGTAGTGCCATGAAAGACCAATCTTGGACCCTGTCACACCAGCAAAAAAACACTCTTTTTTTTTAAATTCTAATAACGGAAAGTACGTCCTCCTGAGTGTTTGAGCTCCTAATTTTCCGGAATTAAACTCTTCAGACTATTTTGTCTGAGCACTGTTGCAAAGGGTTTGAATTAAGGCCCCCCACAGCACCACAAGATATCAGAGAGCTGAGATAAGGAGGGTATTTCCTACTTTAACTAGTGGGACGGTCAAGAAGGCAGCTGGCACTTTCCCGGGACGTTGTCAACGTGTGTTCCGATCTAAAAAACGAAATTATTGATTAAATGTCAAAATTAAGTTATAATGTTAATTTTTGTGAAAATGTATAATAAAATCAGTAAAGAAATTAAAGTAAAGCCGCGTTTTACTTTTTTTTCTGGGATTGCGAATATTTAGACGAATTACTCTTTAGTAATTAGTAATCTTCAAATTTGGTTTAATGTTGTCCCATATTTCAGCCTTCACAAAAAACGGTTCCTTATCAGATAAAAATGACTAACTTGTTTGGAACGCATGATACGGTCAATGATTCTGCAATAGTACCAAATTGTTCAAGCAAAAATTATCCTCCATACAGGGTAGCAATGCGTAGTTAAGGATCTTCAAGTACTCATCTTTGTTGATTTTAAGTATATCCTCGATAACATATACTGTCATTATAGAGCCATCCCTGGGCACAGTTCCAAAAACTCTGACTCTGGCCGAATTTTAGGCTTCAAAAATGGTGGGATTTAAATCGGATCACAAGTGATGATTTTGGCAATTTATGGATTAATTTCTGCGTCAACTACATACTTTTTATGATCAACGTGCATGATAACTTTTGAAGCCCCCCTTGTGATTCAGTTAGTTCAAACACTTTGGACAATGATCAAATTTTATTAACTGTTCTAAGTCTCATATGAATGAAATAATTCAGCCCAGTCCTGAATAAGTAATTTTTACTGCAAAATTCAAAGTGGAAGCCGAGATATAGCCATTTGAAAAATTCCCAATTTGTCTGCAAAGTCCGGCAGAGGGATTTGGAGGTAAATTGGGACATTTTTTAAAGCCCTATAACTTGATAAATTTTTAAAGGAATTCTCCCCCCCTCCCTCACACACACACACAAGAAATGTGATATTGGGTGCCTAGTTTAAGCAAAAAAAGTTTCGTTCAAATAGGAAAAGAAAACAAACATGGATCAAGGGAAATGATCGGTCGTTATCGAAATGATTTGCACGGACACGAGCCTCCTGCAATCACCAAGACGCTATCGTACGCCGGGTTGATAGTCTACAAGATTTACGACAGGTGGAAACTAACTACCCAGTCCGAACGGAAGTTCTGCAAGGCAAGAAGTGACAAGAAGATGAATCCTACGTTTCAGGGAGGCCTCAAATGATACATTGAGGCGACCCCACAAAAAACAGAGGGGGCAGCACTTGGAAAGTCCAGAGGGAGGTAAAGGTCGACCTGATCTTGACCTCCTACAAGCGCTCGAAGAGGCAGATATTGACATCGAAGATGTCGGAAGTCCAGTCTCCTCAACGGTAAGCGTTATCCTGTAACTTTCTTCAGTGACGTAAAGAAGTCTACCTTAAACATTGTATAAACAGCACAAACGACTGTTTCTTAGCTGAAAAGAAGAAGAAGTCTACACAACCAAGTTTCCAATCTCGCTCATGACGTTGGGGGCATCAGGTTCAATGGGATGGTAATGCCGCTAATCTTCTTCAAACAAAAAGAGGGGGTAGGCGCTGACAAGCACTGCGAGGTGTTGAAGGACAAATTTATCCCTTGGATGAAAGCCAACGATTGGGGCAAAGGGGTTCACCTTCCAGAAGGACTCATCCCCGCTCACAAGGCCAAGAAGACAGTCAACTTTCTCAAAGAGGAAAACGTTTACTTCTGGTGCCAGCAGACATGACCCTCACACTCCTGATTTGAGCCTTATGGACTAATTCTTTCTGGAAGAGATAGAGAGCCAAATCTCGCACACGTCTTCTCGGCCTGCTCCTCCTTTCGGACCCGCCTCGACAAGGTCGTCGCTGCCAATGGTGAACAACTCGAATAATCCTTTTCTACATAGATGGATAACAACTTTATTACAACAAAATTAAAATTTCAGCAGTTATAGCCCATTAAAAATTTCCCCCGATTCACCTGCACATCCCTGTTATTAAGTTGAATACAACTTTCTCAATATATCCTTCATAAAAAATAATTGAAGACGTAAAATATATATAAGCATAACTAAAATCTCTAAAGTAATTTTGGAACCTTACTTTTTTTGCAATGATAAATATATCAAAAGTAGGTCAAGACTTTGACCATTCGGGGGAGGGAGGGGGGATTTATAAAGAGATTTAAGAGTCATTATATGGGCATATTTGCATTATATTTGTCATAAATTAATTATGACAAATAATTAATCTTTTCTTCCATAATTCTATATTAAACATTGCAGGAAAAAAAATGATTTCAAAGCCTTTTGCTGATTCATACCTGCTAAGATATACAGGGTGGAGATTTTAAATTTGGAACTGTTCAGACCTCAATATTTTTTTATATTTTTTGAGAAAAAGAAATGTGACCTTCTAGTTAGCCGGAGCTGGACCCCTTGGGATACTTTATCTAGAGCGTCTTAAAGAGGATCCCTAAAAGTGTTTACAAAACACTGTTGACTCCATGTGTGCTTCCATTCTTGAGGCAGTGGCTAACATAAACAAGGAGTTCCTCATCAAGGCCAGGTTGGAGGCTGTGGTTGAAGCTGGAGGTACTTGGTATGACTGATTGACTTCAGTATGGAATACCTAAATTAATTTTGACAATAAATTATAATATTCATATTACTAGCACGTACCTGTATTATATATTTTATGTCCTCCAATTATTATATTAGTGCTTTAGATACCTCCATACTTTAGTAAAACTTACCGATATACAACATTATACTTAGAAGTATGTGCCTCTCCTTCAACCATAATGAAGATACATTCTGAGACAAAGGCGCTAATCCTTTTCCTAATTCCTTAATTCGTATTCAATATATGTTTTCCTTTTTCTCGTTAGTACAATGATTCGTTTTTTGGGTATTTAATACCTTAAAAAAACTTTGAGTCTCGGGGAATCAATCTTGTTTTATGAAAAAAATCAAGTTATTAGCAAAAAAAAAATCAACTATCCCTCCAGAGCCCCGGAATAGGTTGTGATCAGGATGAAGCATGACCTGAGGTATGTAACAAACAATTTTATATCTATCTCTGTTTTTGAAATAAATATCCTATATGTTTTTATCAGCGGACATCCAGTTATGATATAAAGATCCTTAAATTTTCTGGATTTCAAATCCCCACCCTGTTTACCAAGATATACAATCTTGGACATAAATCAAGAAAAGGAGAAATGTCCAATGAATGTTTTACATTTTATGTATATGCATATATATTCATTTAGCCCAATATTTCAAAGACACATTTTGGGAAGTTAAAGACTTTCTATTCACATTTATGGCATGATTTGACATACCTACAAATTTATCTATAGTTTAGATTCTTAAAGGAATTGATGAGAATTAATTTGGTCCCAATTGTCCTTGAAATGAAATAATAACAATAATTTTAAATAGTGACGAGACATTTTTGCTATTTTCAATGAGATTTTTGGGGCTTCCCAAAGATTAATTAAAATAATTGATGATATAAATTTTGTAAATTTCAAGAATGGAAGGCCCACCAAAGCGGAGCCTGAAGACATCATGGAGACCTTTAAGTTCAACCTAACGATGAAGATACCAGAGTAAGCCAAGAAGAAGAAGGTGTGTCGGTCTATTGTGGGCAAGGTCATCCGATTACTCCATTTGGTGGCAAATTGAAGGGAAGTCCTGCAATGTCTGCCATCCAAATATTAATGTCCTGAAGACCTTTATTAACCAGGAGTAGAGGATCATGAAAAAGAACTACCTTGTCAATATGTGTAAAGGGTTCCAGAGGCGGTTGGAGGCTGTCATTGAGGATGATGGTAGCCAGACTCATAATTAATCTGCATTGTTATAGTAAAAAATATTTTAAAATAAAGTTTTCTATGTACAATAATATCATCCTAATCAATTATTAGTATTTTTATGACTACTTAGAGGCATGTCTCAGTACTTTTTAGCAAAACTCAGGTTTATTGAGCGGTCGTCAAAGATGGACACCAGCAAAAAGAAAATACTGTATATTTTACAGCATTTCTTCGAACAAGGTGAAAACGCAAGGCAAGTGAATAGATTTGATAGTCCTGATATTATAAGAGCCAATCATTCGCAGTTTTGTTTTTGAGGATTCTGTTTTGTTAATTTTAAAGTCAAAAATGTACCATGCTCAGGATGGCCAATTGTCGAAAATATTGATAAAATTGTTGGACTATTATGATTGGCAAGGACGTAAAAATTAATGGAAAATAAATAAAGAAAAAAATTATATTAATAATAATGGTTGTATTTTTACTACGCTTATTATATAGAAGTACATATTAATATTAATAAAGCAAAATTTGCCTTTCTGTCTGTTGTCAACATCCAATAACTCCGATTAATGAAATAAATTTAAATAAATTTTGTTTCAATTATGCTGATAAACACTGTTATTCTATACTTTTATCCATCGATGATCACTGCGGTGCCAACTTTCTCCAGACTGAGCCAAATTGCCTATAATGTACTAATAACTAATAGGGTAAATACTCCATTATTATTAACTATTATGATATCATAAATAAATAATATAATTTGCAATGAGTGAGATACACTCGACTCTTTAACATTAATGATTATCTTACTATAAAAAAGTTAGTGAACTTGATAAAAAATAACCCCCCTCCTCCTTTAAAAAAAGTATTCAATTTATTGATAAACAGTTGAAAGATTTTAATAATGACGTAATTTAAAGTTTATTCTTTTTTATATACTCTTTCATCCATTTTGTGCTCGTAAATATCGATTAAAATGCTATGGCATCGTTTCTCAATTTTTTTTATTTTAGGGAATCTTTTAAAAGTGCATAAAATCTCAAGACTCCCTAGTGTAATGGAGATACCACAGATAAGAGAAGTAGGGATTTTTTTTTTCTTTTGTAAGAGAGGGCAACACACTGGTAGCCAGTATTGCTGCTAAGGGCGGTTACATTATTTATGAAGAGAGCTCGGATACATATCTATTTATTGTATTGATTTTGTTGAAATTAAGTTAGTATTTGAGACGGATTTTTACAGAATGGTATATATTTATTTTTCTACATGAATTTAAAATTTTATCTGTTCATATGTAAAATAAGTGTATTTATGTTTTATGATATATGAAATTGATTTCTACTAATTAAATGTCAAAATAAGTATTTTCCTGGTGGCAACATTAAAAAAAAGCTGATATAAGGCATCAAGAAAAAATAAATACTAGGTTGTTTATAATTTTTACAGCATGAGCTGGGGGTTTCAGAAAGACATAATCTATTATTCTTTTTTTTAACATTGAATGTTTATTTTTTATAGGAATTTCTTAGAAATATTCATTATTTTATGGAAATTTTTGGACTTATATTAGTATCTGTAAGTTTGGATGAGATTTCAATTACATATTATGTCAAATAATATCTAAAATATACATTTTAGTTCTTAGTTATCGCATAAATAAAAAGAAGCAACGAAGAAATCAGTAAAAAAATGAAGGAACGGCTTTTATGCAAAAAGATAATCAAATCTCATATAATCAGATATAAAGTTTATGAAGAATACTGAAAAGTATTTGCAATAAAATGTAGATTCAATGAAGTAAGAATTTTTTTTATAAATATTTGGGTATATATTGTCCCAGTTTGTTAACACTAGAACGACGGGTAGTAACAACCCCCCTTAAATGACGGTGGATATAAAAAAGGATACCCAAAGTTGATAATGTTTTATCTGTAATGATGTTACGTTTTGCAAATGATGATGGACCTGAAACTTCCTTTAAAATGTTTTCTAGGATAAAACGAGCTGAAATTTCTCCATTTCCTATTTGTTTGAGCCAGATTGTGTTATCCTTGCCAACATACATTGACTCTTCTAATAATTCAGTTGATTTATGTTTCTTAGAAGACGGGAATTGAGTCACTTGATTGCAACCTGGTATTTCTTGAAATGTTAAATATACCAATTAGTTGTTAATAAATACATCTAGTATATAGCAAAACTAATAATGGTATTCAAGAAAACTACTTACCGACAGGCTTGTCAAAAATATCAGAATAGTCATCAGAATCAGAAGAACTTGATTGAGGGGGTTGGGCATATTCTTCATCTTTTTCCAACTCGAAATCCTCACCTTCTGAATCGGAGTACGATGTGCACTCAAGATAATGTCTTATTTCTTCAATGGATAATTTTTTCTTGGACATTCTTGCACAATAAAAGGTGAAAGCAGAATGCATAGTTCACAAAATTCTAAGTTTATATTTATAGTATAAATGTACACGATTCCTATCTAGAGAAGTTTATTCATGTTTGAACTTGCTTCAGGCTGTTCAAACAGGCTTGAGCCTGTTCATACACAATTGTAGAACAAACATATTATTTGAAATAATTGGGTATCAAATATGATACCCACGTCTGCCTAGGTAGTGGTCACTGTACCAACGAAACGAATACTAATTTTAATTTATAATTTAGTTTTTTGTGATTAATAAAATGAATTAGGAGAATTCATGAACATATAAACAAATACAATCAAGAAGTTTCTCACAATATTTCATTGAATCCCAAATGGGTATCAAAAATGATACCCTTGTCGTTGTAGTGTTCACAGAGCGTTCATAATGACTAATGACTCTTATTATGACAACAAATTAGTTTAGACTAAATGTAAGAACATTTTAGAAGCCATATTTTTTTAGTTGACGGTGTTACAATGGTAAAAGGCTAAGAAATGGCTAAAAAATATCAAAAAATGAATTTTGTTTATAACTTCCTACAAAATATAATATAATTTAAGTCACTGAATAAAATATAAAAAAAGAATTTCGTTGCAACTGACCCCCTCCCCCTTATTACATGAAAATATAACAATATTTGACAAAAAAAGGTTTTTCCCGCATGAAATTGTAGCTTGACGAAAAGTAGATATTGCCGTGATAATATTTTTTTCAAATATTCTACTTCCCTCTTTTTTTGACATGATACCGTAACATATCATTTTTTATTAATAAAATAATTTGTGAATAAATATCAAGCAAAAAATGTACTTTTTTTGTCTTTCCTATATGTGGCTCGTCAGGACAACAGAAAAACTAAAATGATTTTTTTTCAAAATTGAGTCGGAAGTACAAGTACATTTGGATTCTTTGTGTAATAATCACCGATTTCTATCAATAAATTCATTAATCTTTATTTACTCTTTGGAGAACCCGTACACTGCACTTGAAGTAGTCAAAAAATTTATTTTCCCTTTATTGTTGTTCTGAACGTTGATTGGTTTAATTAGAATTATCTCTTGGTACTCCGAGAAGAATTCCTTAACAATTATTGAAAAATAATTATATACATAGGTGGATTCGAGTTAGATCAACTACCAACAGATTTCGAAAAATAAAAAAGTTGCATTTCTTTTCAGATTGCAAGATACAATGAAGGTAACCACGTGTGAGATTTCGTTATGGAGATACCACAGATGAAAAAAGGATGAAATTTTTTTCTAAATAAATAGTTTTGGTGTCAGTTATAGAGTAATTCATCAATCATGATACACTCCTCGTCCTTGGGGAAAAGGTAATTGTGTAGCCAATTAAATTACGATAAAATTTCACTTACTAATTCAATAATTAATAAAGGTTGCGTGATTGAAATTAAATTATGTTTATATATATTAAAAGATAAACAATTTGTTACAAAACAGAACAAAACTGAGCTCTGTAGCCTACACACAAGTTGAGCAAATGAAAATTGAATGTGGTCGATGAATTTCCATTTGCGCCCTCCAAGGATTTGGGCGTCTCGTGGACCACCTTCGACACCTTTAGCAATTCCGAAACGTTAGAAAGGAACAAGGACTCTTTCAAAAAGCTCAAACTGGATCCCAAGAAGTTCAAGATAACAGGTGAGGTCAATTCCTGCAAGTCTTTGAGGAGCCATGCAAGAGATCTAGGGGTTTCACAGCTGACTATCCAGAGAGATATCAAAACATTGGGGGAAAAGTGCCTTTTGAGGATGGAGAGGCCACTTTTGTGCCCAACAATGAAAGAACCCCATCTCCTCTGTTCCAAGACTCTTTTGAATGAGTCCTTTGAGTTCTTTTGAACTCTTTTTGACACTTATGCCCCTACACCCCTAATGTCAACCCCCTCGACTAAACTCTTTTGGATAAATGTAGAGGGGGAAAGCCTGCAGTGTCTGGCATCCAAACGCCGAGGCCGTCAAAGCCAATGTCTGTCAGCACTGGGACTCCATGACAGAGGGCCACATCTGGAGTGGGAATCAGGCCTTCTGCCGCCTGAAAGATATCTTTATCAAGTAAATGAGACTAAGCTTTTCAAAAAAGAAATACAAGAATAAACACGGCTCCTTTTGTGCTCCAAGTCTTAATATTAATGTTTAAACTATCTATATCAGTTATAACTTTGAAATATTTGTATACTGTATATAAATTACATTAAACTAAATTCAACATGCCGCAATGTCTTCTTCCAAAATATGTCAACAATTGAAGAACAAAACATCTTACTTGAAGAGGAATTAATATATATATATATATATGCATAAGTGAGTACAATAAAAAACCTATTTTAAAAATTATTGTACATTTTTTTCTGTCATTTTAAAGTTCTTTGAATAAAATGAATATAAATGTATGTTAAAGTTCAGATAACTTTCATTCTAACTACATAAGGTCCTTAGAAATGAGTTTTTATGTAAAGAAAACAAAAAAAAAATAAGGAAGTTTCTTTACAAAATGAAAATAAAATTGTTCTACTGCTGGTAAGGAATTGGAGTCCTCCCAATTTTAAAATGCAAACAATTTTTTTTCAAGGGTCTATAGATAGTAGAAATTATATTGAATAAAACCTTTTTTTACTCACAACTATAAAAATGGTGTAGGACCGTATTTGACATTACTCTTAATAAAATTGCCACTTTTTCTTTCTCAAATTCAATATGAGTTTGTTAAAATAAGTAACTATAACCAACGGTAGTTAGATGATTGAACAAAGGGATATTGCCATTGAAAAATTGTCCTCATGAAAATTTCCTATCAGTAAAGGAAAATTGCTATCAAATATACCAATATGTCCTATATCTGACTCATAGAAGAATATCTAGATATGTTTTTCCGTGTAAACCGAGTGGTCCATTAAAATCTGAACACTTTATTATTCAATAATCAATGAAGGTTGATTTTTCTTGAAATTAATTAACATTTCTATATATTAAAGCATAAACAATTAGATTCAATACAAAACAAACCTAAGCTCTCTAGCTGACGTACAAATTGAGGCAATGAAACTTGAATGTGATGGATGAATTTCCATTTGGGGACTCCAAACAGTCGGGAATCACTAGGACCACCATCTACGCCGTTAGCAATTCCATAACGTTAGAGAGGAGCAAGGGCTCGGTAAAAAAGGCAAGCTGGATCTGGAGGAGTTAAAGAAAACAGCCCAGCCCAATCCCCTCCAATCCATAAGGGCCCATGGCAAAGATCTTGGAGTTTCACACCGGACTTTTTCGAGAGCTGTCAAAAAAGTGGGTGAAAATGGCCTTGTGAGGATGGAGAGGCCCCTTTTGACACTAACAATAAAATAAACCTATCTCCTCCGTTACAAAAATTTTTGAATGTGTCGTTATAGTTCTTTGGAACTCTTTTTTGACACTTTTAGTCCCACTACAGCCTGATGTCAACTCCTTTGACTACACCTTTCAGGTACATGTCCAGGGGAATGCATGCAGTGTCCGTCATCCAAACACAGAGGGATTCAAAGCAACTCTCCTCCAGCACTGGGACGCCATGACATGATAATCCATGAACTTAATTTATTACAAGGCATTCGTTCTTTGATCTTTTTAAAACTTTTTAGCCTAATAAACTTATAACAGTTATTACTTTAAAAAAAACTGTTAAGTAGAAAATAATGGAATCAGAAGTAATGCCATGATTTAACCAAGTTAAGAGTTAAAGAATTTATACAATGAGTTATACAAATATTGACTTATACAAATCATACACAAATTTATATGTTATTTTTTGTACAATTATTTATATATCTATGGGTTTGTATGATGAAACGTTTTTTTTAAACTATAGAAAAGAAATAATGGTTTTTATAAATCCCAACATTACACATAATTTCATGAATTTTTCACTCTAAGTATTTTTTTAAAAGGTAAAACTTGTATATAGTTAAAATTTTAATTTATTTGGTAAAACTTCCAGCTCCTTCTGGAAGCTATCACTGTCCTTAAAGGCGGTTTCATTAATGTTTAAGAGAGCTCATACGCATATCTAGTTATAGTATGAATATTGTTGAAATTATATTCTTAATTAATAAATTATATTTTGTTGAAGTTAAAAATTTAAAGTGTTCAGATTTGTATGGAGCACTCAGTGCAGAATTCTTTATTTTTCTTAAAATAATGATGACTCAGAACCGAAAAAAAGTCAAAAACTTAGGAGACCGTCACGAGTTACATGAAGGATTACATAAAGAAGATAGATAACCTTGATTTGATATCTTGTTGGCATATAATGCTATGTTTGAAAGAGATCAAGCCTTTCATAAGCTCATTGCGGAATAGTCTATCCTTTCCTCCTCTGATATTGAAAGAAATTACTCAATTAATTCCTCAGTTGGAATGGGTTTTATGAACTATTTGTATATGAATACGAACACATTGATTGGGGGAAAATCTGAAACTTTAGTTAGACTTGGGTTTGAGTGCATTATCTTAATTTTGAAAAAGTAAAAATAGAAAATAAAAAACACAAATCACATTTTGGATTAGTATTTCTTTTTATTTGAAACGGTTTATTTTATAACAATGGAAAAAAAAGGAGCGGTCGACCAACAATCAAGAAACACCAGATTCAGAAATTTTTGCCTGTTTCTTCTCTTTTACAGGGGAAAGATCATTATCTAGTTTTGTTCTTTTTCCCACACGATACCCCGAGTACCTTTGCTCCAGAATTTTATCAACGTCCAAATTATGCTTGAATTGTTCCTTTGGCCTTATATTTTCTCCATCGTTCGTCGTATCAATTTATTTTTCTCTGCATAGGAATAAAAAGTCATACATTTCTTTAAGAGTTTTACGTGGACACTCATTTGATGCATTCCTTTATCTTATGTCTCTAAAAGAGGGCATTCACTTCCCTTTTCAAAATAAACGGTATCTTCTTGTTCGACAAAATCATTTCCTCAATCATTGTTAACTCAAGGAGACATCTTTTTACCTTTTTCTTCTACAATTGGGTCACGTAAACCTCTTCATTTTGTTTTTCGGATAGAAGACGTTTATCAATTCTGGATGACTTATCTTCATTTTTGTCCTTTTTAAATTGGGGATCCTTATTCTCTTCAGTTTGTATTTATAATGGTAGACGTTCCTGATTGGCTGTTTTGTGCGCCCTTTCATATTTAAAAGTTTCAAGTTGTTTTTTCTTGCAATTATGTTTAATGTATCCAACATTAAAGCATCTTTAACGTTGACGTTTCACTCCAGAATTTTTTTTTCATTGAGTTAGGAGGAGAAATGTCCTTAAACCATTTTTGCAATCTCTCGAACTAAAATTTTCTAAGATACAGAAAAACCTTAACAAATTCGATGGCAATTTTTGAAGGTAGTATGTGATAGTGTAAGAAACATTTGAGTGGAAAGTTTAATGAATAAAAATGAAAAAATGTATTTCCTTACTTACAAGATAGTAAATATATATATAAATGAATAATCTGTCAAAGAAAGTCCATTACATTATTGTTTCTAGAATTTACTGGAAAAAATATTTTTTAAATATAAAGCAACCCTTATTCCTATCAAATGTGAAATGGTAAAACTTTTACTTATTTAGAGAAGTTTACAATTGTATATATCTGTAATTACGATAAAAAGTTCTGCGTAATAATTTCATTGTACAGGAAGTTCATGAATATTACATGATACAAAAAGTTAGAATACTTTTTTGAGTTGATGTGGAATATTTTCCTCACTTTTTAGAAGGTCCTTCTCTTAATAGAAAGTTCAATTGCTGTAACGACAGAAATAACAAAAAGATAGAACATTTCTTAAAAGGGTTATAGTTACGCTACAGCTGTATTTATTTTCCGGCTTTAATCTACTCACTTGAACGAATTACACAGTAGAAAAAAATAAAATAGGGGAAATTTTGTACAAATGAATTGAAGACAATAATTGAATGTATCTATCAGCGCAGAATCCAAACCTGATCTAGGTTTTTATCTCAGTAATTTTAATTCTGAAATATCTGATATTTTAGTAATTTGGGACTTTTATCTTTCTAGTGTCATTTAGCCTTAAAACAATCCCCAAATTAAACATAAGAAGATGAAAACTTATTTCAAATTGTTTTTTATGACTTAAAAATGTTTTTATTGATTCTGTTATCTTCTTCTAAACTCGATATATTTCTATTTTTAGACTGCAAAATGATGAAAAACGACACTCTTCTTTAGACACATATAATTTATTCATAATACATAGTCGTGAAGAATATGATAGCTTATATTATGGAATATATTCAATGTATAATTTAATAAAATATCTATTTATAAATATGAATCTTTAGGGATTTTTTTTTCCATTTTGTAGTGATCCCATTTTTTATGGGGGTGTCGAATCAAATACTCAACATTATTATCATTTCCCCCGCAATTTTATGGCCAATTTCATGACGGCATACCTTGTAATATGAAGATCGAAGCAATCGAAGGAAGATACTTCTAACTTGATCATCCATCTGAAGAAATGGTTCGAATCTGTACTCCGAATTCCACGAGGGACGACGTGAGTAGAATTCATCCGAGAAAACTACCGTACCTCATAAGGGAGTAGAGTGAACTCCTTACTTGGGAATGAGATACCAAGATCGCAACTATTAAGCGATCCATTCACGATGAATAAAGAATTTTAATATTTCAAAGGGGGATCACTTAAAAAATACAAAATGGAACAAAAATCCTTGGAGATTCATTTTAAATAGGTATTTTTTTAAATTGTACGTTGATAATTTTTCTATAATATAAGATATGATATTCCTCATCACTATTTATTATCTGTGAGTGATTGGGGTCTAATAAAGAGTCCCTAAAAATGAGAATATATCGCGTTTCCAACAAGATAGAGCATAAATAAAAATGCTTTTTTTATCTTAAAAACACTTTTATATAAGTTTTATTTATCCTATTCTTAATTTGGGAATAGTTTTAAGGGTAAAAAATAATTCTGAATATTAATAGTCCCGAATTACTTAAATCCCCGATATATATAAAAAATTTTATGACTGAGATAAAAACTGAAATCAGTTTAAGATTCTCTAGACAAAGATTTTCTTTTTTTTTTTTTTTTGGCTTATTCATTTGTACAAAATGAGTCATTAATTAATAGACTTTTCTATAGAAATATGAAAATAAACTTTTTCCTGTTGAAACATTCAAATAAAAAAACATTGTTGGACATGAAAATATTTACATAAATATTTATGTTTGTGCCTTGAATAAGTTACAATTATAAATAAGCATTTTAATGCAGAAAAATGTATATATATGCTTAAGTGCATACCAAAACATACTTTGACAGAAAAAATGATAAATTATATGATATATTAATAATGGAACTGAGGCAAAAGTTTTTAATGAACTAAGTCTACTACTCGTATAACAAGGAAGTTGTAAATTGAATTAAAACTAAATATGTATACAACAAATCATGAAATTTGAAATTCTTGGAATAATCATGGATGCTGCTGCTTAGCTTGTTTAAAAAATGTTTCCTTCAAAAGGAAAAAAAAGAGAAATAAGAAGATTTCAGTTTTGTTATACAGTTACCGAGTTGTCTAATATAATCTAAACACGTTGAATTTAAAACAAATACAAGATATAATTTATGAATTGACAATGATAATTTTAAACAATTTAATACTATAAATACATGTATAGAGCTCTCTTAATCAATAATGTACTCGTAGACTCTCTTAGTGACAATGATGGTGTCAAGATAGGGGTGGAAGGGCTGGTGGATAATCCAAGTCCTCGCTGACAGTGGCTATGAGGGTTTTGGTGTTTGATTCTTTCCACACACTTTTTTATAGCTCTCTGAATAGTCTAGAGTGAAGCCGTGAGATCTCTTGTATGTCCCATCATGGACTTGATGGGATTATCCTAGGCTGTTTTTTTTTATTCCTCCGTTTAGAATTTAGCCTTTTTGACAGAGCCCTTCTTCTTCTCCAACGTTTTGACTTACTGACGGCTTAGGTGCTTGTTCGGGAGAAGCCAAACTGCTTAAAGTGAGTGAATGGAAATTCTTCCATCACGTTCAAGTGTTATTTTCTCTACTGAAATGCAAGCTAGAGAGCATAGATTTAGTTTGTTTTGTAACTAATTGTTTATGCCTTAATATTTCGAAATATGAATTAATTTCAATCATTCAACCTTTATTAATAATTGAATTAGTAAATGTTCAGATTTCAATTTACCATACAAAAGTTAGGTTTAAAAACAACTACAAACTGAAATGGTGTTCTTAAAATCAGTAAATTTTCTTAACCGCTAATTTTTTTCTTCATACCTCACAGTTTAAAACAGATAAATCAAGACAAAGTTTGAAATCATCCAAATCAATAACATGACGATCATGGTCAAGGTCCATGGCCTTTATTTTCCAATGTAGCGATAAAAATTACTTTTTATTCGATTCGACCACCTTCAGCCACCATCATGCGCTCTATCTTGTATGTGATGCTGGTACAGGCATTCCTAATGTGAGTAAGATAGCCTCACCCGCTATGGTAGCCTTTAAGGTCTTCATGGAGGTTTGGTACTTGGGAATTTTTTATTTTTTTTCGATATTTTTTTGTAAAAAATTACAAAAACAATCCCCTCTCCCCATTTTTTTTAATGTTTGCTTACTAGGATTGATAGAATTTTAGTATCCCTAGAGGGGACATTTTTAGAATGGGAGGACTATAAAATATTATTAACCGATCATAACTCAAGGTAATTTTTTTTCTATTGATAGGTCTGTGAGAAGAAGGAAATAAAAACAAATCCCACTACGTATACATCAATGACATATGCATATCCATGTCGTAATAAAAAATTAGCTTCAGGTTCCAAAACAAAAAATAGATCTCACTTTCTAGGGCATATTTATACATTTCGAATTTTAACACTTCATAATACGTTCTATATATACAAAAATCAAAACCTGCAAAAAAAACCTAAAAACTTTAACATATCATAGGTTGAGTGTTTTTAAAACATAGCTTAGTTCCGAACTTGTATTAGATATCTGAATACTTAACAAGCTATTTCAGTTATTATAAATACATTTAATGATTCATAAATTAAGTTTAGTAATTTAGGCTCAGTTGTAACGATCATATCCAACAACTCCTTGTAAGAGTCTTGGTACTGAAAAAATTATTGGCCGTGGAGTTTCTGATCTATATTTTTTGTAGTAGTCATGAATAATTTATCTTCCAAACCTAATTAAGTCGATTTTTTACTTATCTTAATGTAGAGGATGTATTCAATAAAACTGAAAGGCGTTATTGATAATATATCGACACTCAATTTGAAAAGTACCAACTGCCGCTTATTATTTCAAATATGGATAATATGTTTTGACGTTTAAACTTTTTTTTTTTTTTGTTAAAAGAAGGTGTCAAGTCCTGTAAGCTATTAAGTCTTAGTTTTTTAGTCCAAATCAAGTTCCACGTCCTTCCTTTTGATTATATTTAAATTTAAATAGGGTTTTTATTATGATAAAAATATAATTAGTAGGACATGACAAAATGAATTGGATTTATGGAAGCTTTTTATCAAATAATTCCATTCAATTTCCATTTTTAACTAAGTCAGAATATGTGCCGATATATTGTTAATACGGAGTTCTTAGGTCTCATGCAATCAGGGTGAAACTCACGCAATTTTTACGAATCTCAGATTCTCACTCCAAACATTGTATTTCTCACGTATTTTATATACATATACCCACATAATTCGAATTTGTCAACAATTTATATTTACACGTAAGTATTGAATATAAAATCACAAAACCTTGCATTTGAACAACTGGCCCAAAATACTTAATAAAAATACATTTTGCATTTCTATAGTACAACATTGCTGAGCTAGGGCATAAAAAGTGCTCTGGTGTCTTTGGTAACAACAGGAATAATCTTATGCAAATTATAAGTATAATTAAATTAAAGAGAAAAAATTAATTTATGGCCAGTGAAACTGAAACATAATTTATTTACTAAAAATAATATTACACGACACTCATTTGAGCTCCATTTCTTTGGTGTGACATTAACATTTCAAGATTGAATTGGATTTATATTTTTCAATTTGCTCAAAACTGTAGGCGATTTTGCATTAGTACCTCAACTGTTAATATATAAATCCTTTCTACTAAGTATTGGCATTATCAATGTGTTGTATTTTTAGGACGCAGTCTTGTTTGAGCGTGGATCAATAATGGACAACAGAAAAGAGAAAATACCCTATCTTTTACAGTTTTTCTTCGATATAGTTTAACATGCAAGCCAGGCAGCTAATAAATTGAATAAATTTTATGGCTATAATATTTCAATAGACCATCACGTGCAATTTTGGTTTTTTCAATTACGTTCCAGTAACTTTTATGTCAAAGATGTTAATCAAATTGTCGAAAATGGGAATAAAATAATGGATATTGTCGAGTTCGACCGTCAAATAAGCACTGTTTTGATTACGAAGGAAATAAAAATTCATGGTTTTTAATCAAATAAATGAAAAATAATGTATGCAATGATATATATATACGCTGAATTTGAAGAAGGTTCATCTTTTCGGGATATTTTTCCTGTATCCGTAACCCCCGTGAAGAGACTTCATGCCCTTACTGGTACTTTCATAACCAGCCCAATATACTCGTACTTATTTTTCCTAGCCTTTACCAAACTTTATTAGTAGTTAAGTATTTTAGGAAAGGACACTTACTTTTTTTAATTCGATAAAATAGGGATGCATTAAAATAAACTTAATACAATCTCTAAAAAATATGTAATATATATCCGTGCACTCTGTTCATATGTCCATTGTCTTTGAAATGTCGTGTTAGATTGAGATGTTATACAATACTTATTAATGCTAATTTACAATTTATTCTATACCACCATTTTCAACTAAACATTCGAATTGGTAGTATTGAGTGTTCTTCTTATTGATATATTTTTGCTAATATGTAATGTTTCATTCAATAAATAATGTTTTTGAGGGTTTTTTAAACAAATAAAAAAAGTAATTTATACAGAGTTCAATAATGGCAGTTTACAATTAATCTATAGAAGTATAACTTAATCCAGGGTTGCGTATTAATCTGATCTCAAATAGGTTTGCTGTCGAAAATACTGAATGGTAGACTTTTTTTTTAAGAGTACTATCCATTTAAAACATGTAGATTAAGTTTCACAACGGATAAAATATCGCAGATTTCAAAGTCTAAGAAAGTAACTTTCGCATACAAAATATGATGAGCCTTTGTAATAACTGCGTAAATAATCTTTTTCTTTTTTCCAGAGTAAAAGGCTAAGAAATCATATTACTTTAAGTTATAAAAAACAAAATACTCCTTTAATGGCGTTATATGTTGGACATAGCGTCTTGCATTTTAAGAGAAAATTATTGCTCGTTTCGTCCTAAGTAAGACACAAGCCCCATATACGTTTATCTCCGTAAAGAAAATTTGCCCTTTCTTCTAAAGTACTGAAAAGTATATTATACTTTAAGCATTTGTCTGATAAAGATAGTAAGTATTTTTTTAGAACTTTCAAGCTCTTCCTTAGAAGTCAATTTATTAGAATGTATTTAATAAAAGGATGCCATGTCAGCGGTTGATTTGATTTTCTAAGATCTGACGTACTCAGCAAATCCATTTCCTTTAGCTCATTTGAATTTCCTGTTTCGGCTGCAAAATCTACTCGACTCGTACGGACCTCCGTATCACAGAGAGAACCTCTGAAAGGAAATTATCAACTAAGGGACTTCTCAAAGGGGCAGAAGATGTCCTGATTCAGTTGTCAACTTTTCAATAACTCTTTTAAGACATCTGTAAGGTTAATTTAGGTACATTTTCTCTAAAAACCTTGAGAGATGAGGACTCTATAAATATTATTCCATACAAAGCTGCCCTATCCAGTAGGAGTTTAGAGATTTCCATAAAACATTAAAAGACATGACGAAAAGGCTGTCATATTTCAGAGGATTATGAATTCTCTTCAACTATATATATTTTGTCCTATTTAATTTCAAAAACGTCATCTTTCTGATGAAAATCTGTGTAGCAATTTCTTCATCTTTGGAAGTTACTTGTAACTAATGAATCACTTTAGAAATTATATACATATTCCAAGCCTAAATTTTGTCTCAAGTGTTAAGATTGAAAGTTGAAAAAAAGCCACAAGTACGCTCAATCATTACGATGATTTGTTCTAGATTTTATCCAAGACACAAATAATGTGATGGTTTCTGCCGTGCTAAAGGTTGGCTATGCTTTTCCAATAATTCCATGATATTGGGCTAAACATTTGGAAAAACACCCAACAGACGTTAAGTTTTATTACCCCCAGAATAAAATCGCTATTAAATTATCAGCGTAACAAAGATAGCAAATCATTTTTTCTTTTCCCAAAATTACATAAAACTAAAAATATGTCTTTTTCCCCGTTTTATAAGCCACTAATACCATTAATTATTACAAAGAAGATTAAATCATTTATAAAAATCTTTATTATATGGATTTTCCTTTTATTTAATATATTATCAACTATTTAAGAACTCCAAAAAAGTATGTGATATTTTAAGAACACTTATACTCTATTGTATAATGTATTAACTTATAACGTATTGTTTCTCAGGACACACAATTTCAGTAGTCGTCAAGAGAAAGTTTTAAATGAATTCACCATCAGTATAAGGCTTTGATGCTAAAGCTATTTGGCTCACAATTAGGTAATTGGAATTAATTGCACTATTACATGTTTATCTACTCCTGATTCCTTCTTCCTAATACGCATTTTCTTTTTATTTACCTTTTGTCTTCTGAGTTCTCCCTGAAAATTATTATATTTTTCAAGATGCTGAGTTTTATAATGTTGGCAAACATGTAAATCTTTAAGACTGAAACTTGTTTCTGAAATACCAAGCCGACTGTGAGCATATAAAAAAATTATTTTTCTTGAATAATCCTACACTGCGTGTCTACTTTATCCTTTTTGGCAAATACATTTTACTGACAAAGGTACGAGGCTAAACGAAAATTAATAATGGAATTGTACCAACAGATGCGAAACAGGCTCAAATACTCAACCCTACTGGTATTAATTCCGACACAGCGTAGTTTTGATGTTGTGTAAAAACATAAAAAAACTGCGTTCCTAGTGGACAATATAAGAATTACAGATTTTAAATAAATTTACAGAGAGTTCATTTATTTATTTTAATAATGCAAATGTATCTGCCTTGCCGTACCAAACCTCCAGTTGGCGGAATCTGGCACTGGGTTCGTATTTTTAACATACCTGATTTAATTATTGATTCACCTTTTTAACTTGAAGAAATCGATCTAAAAATAATAATGAACTAAACAAAAAAAAAACCAATTTGTTTTTACTTCCATAATAAGTATATACATCAAATTGCTGTGAATTATACACATTTTAAAGAAGTTTATGAAATTGTTTGTGATGCCCAATAATTTTTGGCAATAAACCTCGTGAACAATTATTTCGCAGAGAAAAACACCGAGTACTATTTGGACAGGTTACAGAGGTTGTACCATCCCCGGGAGAAGTGTGTAGAGTTAAAAGGCTCAAAAATAAAGTTTCGGAAAAAAATTATTGTATCTTTGGAAACTTTTCAGACCACCCTCAAACATTTTTTAATATGAGATACACGCTTGATTGCACTTCTAGTTTTTAGATCAAGTATTTACACAATTCAAAAATGCACATAAAAATTACTTTACGGAAAATATTCAAACATACATTCAAATATACTTACTAACAGACAGACTTGGCTTTATTAAAAAAGATAACTTTTTGTTCTAGCCATGAGCATTGCATATATTCAAATGATTTAACAAGGCAACCAATGTGTATCTAAGCTTGGTTTTTTTTGTTTTTTTCCAAATATAAGTCGTGTAGGTTAGGGTGACTGCATATTTAATTATTTATAAATAAAACTACTGGAACACATGAGGGTAATTGTACATTTGCAAATCTATATAGGAAACTTTAATATACATAACATACGTTTACCTTTTTCACACGTCAATGCAAGTAAACAAAATAATTATTATAAATAATTTATTTATAATGTTTTTGTTTTTAAGAGAAACTAACGGAGCACAACCTACTATACGTAAAAATAAGTTGTAATCGTATGTACAAGGGAGGACTCAAAAATGAGAAAATTGTATTAGTTCTCATCACTTCTAGAATTTTTATTTTTTGTGCCATTTTTATGGCATGCTTATGAAGCAAAACTTGGTAATTCAACAATTTTCTAAGCTTTATATTCAATATGTTCCCTACATTCTGAATTATGGCTTCAATAGAGGGACGAACAGAAGCACAGGTGGTCTTGATGAAGTCATAGGACAAGTTGTTCCACTCCTCTATAATCACAGCCTTCAGGGGATCCACATTCGGGTGAGAAGTCTTGTTCGTCTTACCCTCCAAGACGCACCCAACAGCGTAGTCCAAGGGTGCTAATGTCGTTTGAGGAATAAGGCCGTAAAGTCTGCCGGCAAGAAGGTAGCTATGTTATCGCTGCAAAAATGCTGCACCTTCTTGGACGTGTGTTACAGGGCGCCATTTAGGGTAAACACATAGTTGTCCCTGGGGAACGTGCTCTTCAACCATGGCAAGAAATGGTAGATGAAGACCTCGTATTAGAGGTCCGTGTTGACTTTCTCGTTGACCTGGAAGATGTGAGGAGGCATCTTGCTGCCATCGGAAGCTATGACGCCGAGGACCATGACCTGAGATGGATGTTTGGTCCTGAAGATTCCCTTAACCTTAGCTCTTGATTCAGCCAAGAAGAGATCATTCCTCATGTTCAGAACAGCGTCCACTGTGAAGATCATCTTATCTGAGATCGAGTTGTCCGCAGAGAAGATTTCACATCCTCTGTCGTTTTGCTTGTTGCTTGGACATTTTTGATCGCACAGATACAAAACAAACATCATTTTTTTTACTTTTTGTCAGCTCTCTTGATTGGCGTCAATTAAAAGATTGTCAAACTATTAGAAACGGACCATAGGAAATATCTCACTGATAGATAAATGTTAGAGATTGTTTCATAGATATTTCATTTTCTAAGACAAGAGGGTAGAATAGAGTCGAAAACTTGTATGTGAACCTGACATTTCCTGATAGCGTTACTTAATTTAACAAAAGTATAAGAGGAGTTGATCTCTTGGATTCAATAACAGCTGTCTATGAAGGAAAGGGTGGTGACTTATATTTAATTTGTCAGTAGTGTCTCTGCTCTTTAAGCCTCGTGACTCAAGAAGTCTAGAAAAAATGTATATCTGTGTTGTTTATAATTTATCCTTTATATTGACCCAGTCTTCATCCATTTTTGAGAAAGGCAGGTAGCAAAAGCTTGAGAGGGGACGATGGTCTCTATCCCTTACTATGTCTATATCGCAGTTAAGACATTGCAAAGGTGCAATGATTAAGATAAATGCAAAATTTGGGTGCTTTGGATGCAATATTGTGCAACATCCAATATGCTTCTATATTTATCACAAATAATAATAATTATAATATTTTTCTTGGTATTTGGATGATGCAAAAACGAAATTAGCTTTTTTGAATATGTAAATATAATTTTTCAAGATCTAATTCAATAGTTTTTGTCAAATATGTCTCTAAATCCTTTATTTTTTCATAAATATAAATGGTATTGATACTTAATTAGTTAACTCGCTCCTATCTTTTGAGGTTTTTTCATAAATAATTAACTCTCTTATTTGATTCATAAATAGATAAACTATATCCGCTAATTTTTGTGTAACTGTCCAAAAAAATTATTGCTTGTAATGGGTTAATATAGCCACAAGGAATAGGCTGTACAAGGAGTATAATAAGATATTGACCTACCTATAAGAGATATGTGGCCCACTTTTGGGTCACACTCAATCTGTTCTTAAGAACACTCTGGAGCACAGTAATAATATTATATGAAACTAAAAATTAAAGTATGTATATATATATTTCTCGGCGCTCCAAATATATAAAAACTAGCTGTAGAAATATAACACCAACATTTTAACAATATATTAAAATTACTATCTTTAAATCAATTAATGCGTGAGTTTTTATTTTAATAATATCCAATAAATATTATTGTTATCATACATAAATAACAATCTGTTTCTTTATAGTACACGACAATAACATATAAAAAAAATCGAAAGCCCCTATGTAGGGCTGTAAATTGTAAGCATTTTCGGTATTTAAAAAATCCGGATAATTAACGTGGTAATCAAACAATTAATATAATATTTAAAACCGGTGATTCTTGTGGCATTACTAGTTTTTTATTGTCATTATTTATTCAGTCTATTTTTAAGACCGTTTTTATCAGTTATTGGGACTGTCGGTCCTTGGGGTAAAAGAGTATTGCACATATCTTGCAAAAAATATTCATGTTTTTTAAAATACAGATATAATATATTTTTACATAGTAATAGAATGTATTTTTGTTATATAACAGAATGATTAAAAATTGGAAAAATACCCTCAATAACTTCACAAGGGATCGATTTTACCTTGTTTAAGGAACCAACAGTTGGATTGGACTAACCTGGATGAGAATTGACTGTTCTTTCCCATCCACCAAGATTTAATATTTTTTGTCCAAAAAGTTGCAAAAAATAATACTTTCACAGAGAATATTGGTATCGTAACAACACTATAATGTCAGTACAAATATATCACTAGCTGAACCCACTGGCATCACTCATAATATGTTTTTTAGGTTATTTTGAAAAAGAACTTTTTATTCACTCTGCCAACGAAGTAGAAAGGGTATGTTTGCTTCTGTTTGTTTTGTATGTTAGTTTTGATCAAACTTGAATAAGGATTATATATGATCAAAGTAAGAAGCCATTAATATTTGACAAGTCAACCTAAAGGTACCACACAACGTAAAAAATGCATAATTGGCCTTAAGTTTAGAACAAATTGAGATAAATAACTCAAATTGATTTCCAGTAAAAGTTTTGTACTTTATATTATGATTGATAATGATAAAAATTTTATGAATGTGCTGGAAATAGGCTACGTTACTTATGCTCAAAGTGCCAGGGGTTTTTGGGTCAACTATAAACTCACTTGTTATACAAATTTATGTATTTAATAAGATTGTGGTTTTACTTTAAATGTTTGCACTTTGCAAAAATGTTGGTCTTATGGGTCTTGTTACTTTAAAAAGTCAGCAATCATATATAATGTATGTATGACTCCCTTCTATATTTTGTGAGAATATAGGCTGAACAATATTTATTTTATAATAGACACCTCGGTTTTGCCTTGCATTCCGGTCCAAAAATCCTTAATATTAGATCTAATGATTTTATTTTCAAATTTAAGTCTACAAATATTTACTTGGGAGAAAATAAATTTTGATCCTTGGTTGATTTTCTATTTTTGCCCACTTTCAAAGAAAAGAATGGTCTATAATTTTATTAGTAGATTTATTTTAACTGTGAGATACATTATATGAACAAAAACAGTGTCTGGAGAAAGAAAAAAGCTTGGTATAACCCAAAGTACAACATCCTCATCGTCAAGCAAGGTGTAGAACACATTATGGTTTGGGGATTTAACTATGCTCAGGGGAAAGTACTACCTTACCGCATCGAAGGGAAGATGAACTTGTCTTTCATACCAGGAAATCTTGGGCCTCGACCTCCTATTCTTAGGGCAAGACAATGAAAATGAGTAGTGCAATGGGATTTTTTTTTATCGCGACAAGAACTCTAAAAACGAAGCATTTTAAGGTCAAGGAGTGGCCTTGCTAGTCTTTTGACCTTCATTCAATAGAGAATCTTTATCATTGGGCAAAGATACTAAACCAACGGGGAATTAAGTATACTAATTTCCTTCACTGTATAAGATGAATACATCATGCTCATTTTTCAATGTAAGTAATTTTATAGGGCAGAAAAAAATATCTTTGAAATGAACTTTGTACAGGGAAATTGCAAAAAAAAGATTCATTTATTAAATGACTTTAATGTCGTCTGGGAGGATCAAGGAGTTGTTCTAAAGAACTATTTATTTTAGGCCCATATTTGTCAAACTTTTTGACTAAGGACCCAACATTCTTTCATTTAATTATTTCTAGTAAAATTAAAGTATATAATGAAATATCAATTGAGAAATATGATTGATAAATAATCATGTTGCAAATGATTAATTAATCAAATAATAATCAAAACTGCCATTTATATGATACTAAATCAAACGGTGCATAACTTCAAGATAATACTCTTTATTGACCGTACGACCATATGGTAAGGACTATGTCACGGTAGTGAAAAAAACAGCGATGAAAAACATCAAAAGCGAGGCGGCTTGTCATTGTCATCTTCTCAGCCATCTTGAAAGAGTTTATACCACTTCTAAACAAATTTTGTTTCCCGGAAAAGTGTAATCCTATGCTATTGTCAACATTTCATGTGTTTTAGAGAACTTAATTTGCTTTTTACACAAAATTTGATGAAAATTTTATCAAGCAACCATTTTTTTTTTTTTTTCAATAACAAAAAGTTGCCGAACATACAAAGTACTTCTAACTGTTATGCCTCTCACAAATAAAATAAACATTTTATATATCTGAAACAAGAAGTATATGTCCGTGTCGAATGTACTAATATCAAATAATAAAAAACAGAGCATACTAAATTACGTTGCCCTGCAAATTTTACAAGTCATCATACTTTAAAAAAACATCTCGTATGTTTGGATTTCAATAAGCACTTAGTCTCCAAATTGACCCCCCATTTTTACGAGGTAAAATCTAACTAAGCTTAAGGCATTACTCGAGTATTTGTAAATACTGAAAATAATCGATTTTGAAGTGACGTGTATGAAATGAAACACTACATGGAACATGAGTACATTCAAATACAACAATTAATGAAATATTCAATCATTATTTTCAAAAGAGTAAAATAGGGAGTGAGGAGCTGTCCAGGGAAAATGTGTCATGTAGTATTTATTACCTATAGACAGTAGAGTCCAACTAAGCTGAATCTCAAGAGACGCAAAAAATATGTCTATTATAAAAGAAATCGCATTATCAAAGTAATTATCTGTATGTATACATATTTAAATAATGTAGGTTATTCATACATGAATAATTAATTAGTAATATTATTACTAATAATTTGTATATTATTTATATATAAAAAATTATGTATACATAAATAATTAATTAGTAATATTATACTAATAATTAGGATATTATTTATACATAAATAATTCATTAGTGTTTTTGTGTGTCTGTCTTTTATTGGTGGCCATTGCTTTAATCAAAAATTGACTGGTATCTCAAAAAACAACTATACGAGTAATATTATTTTCGTTATTTATTTCGAATCGAAAAATTAATGGGGAAAATAAGACATCGCTGATAATTACACTTTCATTGTTTTTTTGTTTTTTTCAGGGGAAAAAATGGATTCTAAATTGAATATTGGATTGTAAATTAAAGAAAGTATATAAAAATTTGTCTGGAAATTTGTTGGTATATAAATTTGACAAAAAAAAATAATGCTTAACTGAAATATTTGTTTTTTTCTCTCTTTTTATCAAACATCATTTTTCAATTTTTAAAAAGAAATGTGACAAATGGCTCATTTTCCCCACAAAATATCAGATATATATTATTTTCCATTTCCGGAACATTTTACTTCATAATTTTTACGACATTATTCTCTATAACTTTTTGTAGGAAAAAAATATAAGGTGGTTTTTTGTTCTCTTTACAATAGAGCGGGCCGGTTTGAGGGTGTAAATTAATATTATTTTTATGATTATTGCTACTAAGTAGATTCTTGTAAAATAGACTTTATTTAAGTAACAAATAGAATCGAGAAAGATTGTGATTTAAAGCCCAAATCCATCGAAAAAACAAATATTTTTCATACTTTATATAATAGTAATACCTGTATTTATTTTGACGGGCAGCATTTTAATGGTTTTTTTAAGAACCATTATTACAGCCAGTACAGTTCTTGTCCGTTTTTACATAAAATATAGGGACTCAGTATTTTATCTTTATTAATGGTCCCACTCAAGGTGAAACGAGCCCTGACGACATCCATCTTCATGAGAATCAATCATAGTAAACTTTTTGTCTATACCTATTTGCCAATATGAACAACAACAATAGATCATTAAAGCTAATAATTCCATCCCAGAAACAACGAGCTTTCTCAGTATTTGGAATAAAATGTCCTAAATACTTGCCATTCGGTTCTGTCTAAAATCGAGGACACATGTTCTTTTTTGGGTAAAACCTATCAGCTAATTTTACATTATTAAATGAATCATGTTGCCTTGAATCAAAATATATGCCAGAGGATTATTTGCAGTACATTCTTCTATTCTTTTAATTATCATTATCAAAACATTATTTTTTTCTACTATATTTTTTGCTTTATGTTTATTAATAAGTCCAACATTATCCAATAGAACATATGCAGCTCCTTTATCTGATACACATTCACTATCACATGCTTCTACGTAGGAATAAAAATACTTTAATTTTCATTGAAATTACTACTTGGACCTTTTTATCTTCTGGTATTATCCTCTTAAGAGTCGTTTTTGGTAGTAAAATACAAAATTTGTGTTCCATAACAGGAATTTTCACAGTTAATGGACAATTACATGATGAAAAATTGAAATATTGATATTTCAATTCCTTTCCGCCACCAAAAACCTACGACATCAGAGGATCAGCAACACTTCAGTCTCTCACTGTCTTGGATTAAAATCGAATAACATTAATTCTGTGACTGAAGCTATTAATATTGCTGCATATCTTCGATCACCTTTACGATAAAGTCTGCTGGGGAAAAATACATGGATATTGTATCTCTTATCATCGTGGTAAATTTGAATGCCGAATTCATATTTAGTCAATATAGAGTCGTCATGCATGCACTATACCAAATTGGATTTATTGTTGTAGCCTTATCTGTCGATAACCACCCACCCAACAGGGCCTTTTACTCACAGCTTCTTTGTGCTGGTCATCTGCAAGCATCCATAATTCATCCACACAATAATTATCTCAAGGTACATCTCCTCTTCGATTCTGTACACATTTTCAAATACCGGTAGTTGCATAAATACGCGGACTATTTGTAGCAAATAATTAAATGTGTAATAAAATTCGTATGCCGTATTTTTTTTTTTTGAGAATTATATAACAGAGAATTTATTTTGGTATAAAATTTAATATAATTACTGAATATAACCACCATCAGCTGCTATGACACCCCCCAAGCGCCCTTGGAAGGCCTTGCACACATTAATGATGTAATGGTCTTCCATGGCTACCCATTGCTCATTGACGCTGGCCTTCAATGAGTTCAAATTCGGTTGGCGGGTAGCACAGCTCTTCTTCTCAATTTGCCACCACATACTGTAGTCAAGGGGATTCAAATCAGGTGATTGAGGTGGCCAAATGTTTTTGTTCCAAAATTACATGTTGGCAGCGAGCCAATCCTGAGTCATTCCAGAGGTATGGACAGGTCTTTCATATCTTTTCCCTCCTTGACAAGCTTCTGGACCTTGAACACAGTAGTCCTTGATAGTCCAGTGTCCTTGATTATCTCCTTGACAGACCTACGGGCGCGGAGGAGAGTGGCAACCATATGACGTTTGGCCTCGTCATTCATCGTAAACGACTTTATTGGATGCAAATAAGAACAAAACAAAAACAAAACCAAAAGATTTACCGAGTTACTTGTGCTGGATTTTTTTATTTCCGATCACGGAACCTCGATATATAAGCATTTAAAAATACGTCGGCGTATTTATGCAACTACCAGTATATCTATAACTGTTTTCAGCGGCAAGAATACTTCAATATCCCCCTGAACTTTCTGTGTGCCAAAACGTTTTTACGTCCCAATTTTGCTCACATTGAAGAGATCTTTCACAAGGAATCCACGTATAAAGTGCGACAAGCTTATAAACTTGTTATGGACAGCAATGGAAAGTCGAGCGTGCAGTTAGCTGATTCTATTTTTCATGAATCAACCATTTGAGCCCTTCAGTTTTACTCCAATGAAAGACCTGAGTCCTAGGACACAGTTGAGTTTCTTGAATTAGTACGGACCATATGGAACCTCTTATATGTAAAGGCAATAACAGTTGGGCTGAGAAAAAATGGTAATATAAGTAAAACCATCACAAAAGAAAATCGTGCTGGTTTGTCCTTCCTCAAAGAGTTTGCCAACTTACTCACTATTTGGGAAGCTAGTGGTGAAAGGTGACTCACGAAAGAAAGTTTTTTGGCAACTAAGCACACTTGTTTGGCTGCAGCAGATCTTGCTGAGTACTTGCTGGATAGTGAGAATAAGGACTTCAACTATATATTGCTTGCCATATTCCAGTCTCACACTATATAGGGAAGATTCAGCTGGTATAGGCAACTAAGCAGCTGATTAGTACATTATTGTTGGACAGATATTGGAGGCAGAAAAGAAAATCAGTGTAAAGTGTGTCATAAAATTCAATTGTATTACTATTGTTAAGATTAAGAACGTGATGGATGATGTAGACGAGAATAAAGTTTAAATACTTATCATTGATTGGGAGCCTTCAGACAGAGAGAAAATGAGCAGCATTGGAGACTGTAATGCATTGTATTTTGTTGCTGGATACACCGCATTCTCTCTCAATAAGAAAACGAAGTTTTCATCATGAAGATCTCTTTTGGTGGCCAATGACTCTCCATTTAACACTGCCATAAGATTGATGGCTGAATCCGAAGAGGAACAAGTTAACTTGGCTAAGTTGATAAGAATTTTGAGTAGAGGAGGGCTCTCAACTCCAACCAATATCTTATTTATTAATTGTCTTTACCCTCATCCTTTATTTACCTTCATCACCAACGTACTGGAACAGCTCCCATCCTAGAGCTTCTTTTGTAATTAGGTTTGGGGGAAAATGCTGGATATTTCTGATTCAGCTATTGAAGCTATTAATGTCATTCCTTGTGGACTAGGTCATGAATGGACAACATTGCACGGCAAGATTTCGCTATTTTTCTTCAATGTGATGGGCAAAAATTTGGTCAGTCAACTAAATGATGGGGTCCGTCAAGGGAGCAGGAAAAGGAGTTCAAATCAGATTACAGCTAAGAATGTCAAGTCCTCTTCAAAAAAGATTTCTAAGCTTTAATCAGGTTCCACTTAATTATGATGATATTAATGTATTACTTGAATTCTCTTTTATTGTCTAATAAAAACAATTACCCGCCGTAATCATATTAGTTATATAAACTTCAAATTCCTTTTTAAGACTGTCAGCTACTTTCTGGGGTGCGCTTTTACAGTCAGGTTTCCATAGAGTAGAGACGTCCGTGAAATAACATAGACTATTGTCAATGTAATTCCCGCTCCCTCCTTGGCCTGACCAATGCCGGGTACCCTCTTCTAGTATTATAAACGGACCTGAATATTATATGTTCTTATAAGCGTGAGCAGCTTTTTGCAGTTGGTAATCCTATTAATACTAGAAGTAGTCATCATTATTTTTTTATTCTTGAGAAGAAAACATATCAAAATTTATAATCATTAATCATATATAAATAAGTTACTTGTAACTACAAACTACATAGCGATTATTATAATAAGTTTTAGAAACGTGTAAAGCTGCTTCGTGATGAAGTTTGAGATAAAGTATTGACTTTAGATTTGGTTTTGTAAGTACAATAAATCATTACCTTTCTTGTCTTCGATAAATAAAGTTGAGTAAAATCATTAAAACATAAAATGTCTCATAGAAATAACATAAAATCACGGATTGATGATAATGGTAGTAAAAATATATGGAGTTACGAAGAGGAATCTAGGTTTTTGGCATGCTGTCTTTGTAATTAAGGAACAATATTCCTGAAGATGTTCAAAGTAGAAGAACACGGTAAAACTTACATTCACAAAAGGAATTCGGAACGGAATACAAGTCATACAATTAATTCCAATTCTGAACGTTCCAATTTTACTACAGATATAACCAAAATGCTTATCTCTTGCAATATGTCACTCCATATGGTTAATCATCAAAATTTTGTTAAGTTTACACTTGAAAAGTAATTCCCTCTCGCTTCTCCATCACCATGTCCATTGAGTTTCAAAGTAAAGTAGTGTTTACCAAATATAAAATAACTTAAGGGAAGGATATATTTATTTCATTGGACGAAACTAGATACACTCAATCGCGGTACATGACAGCAGTGTTGGTTGGTCCTTTGTATAGTTATTTTTGGATTGTCCTTATCTCATTAATTTGGAAGGCATCCAATGATTACATGTGTTGCTTTAAAAAGAATCAGCAACGTCCTTGTCTCCGATTTCAGAGAGGAAAGACTAAAGGTTTACATTACGGACGGAGCTTCATATTGCATTAAAGCAGCGAAAACCTTAAACAACATTTTCCAATGATGTTGCATGGCACTTGTCTAGCTCATGGTCAGAACAGAATAGCTGATTATTTTGAAAGTACAAACACTCTCATCTCTGAAGTGAAGAAAGTATTTTTTTAAATTCATATGATAGAAAACGTAAATTTACTGCTGATGCCAAGTTACCCTCCCAGCAGCACCTATCCTCACACGTTAGGGATCTTGGCTTAAAGCAGTGAAATATTATGCCAAGCACTTCAATTCAGTCAAACAGTATTATAATGGTATGGATGAAAATAATGATGCAATAAAAAAATTAACAGATGCTATGAAGAAAAAGTGCCTTTTGTCAGAAATTATGTTTCTTCAAGACAATTTGAATCCAATACAAGAAGCCATTAAAGCATTTGAAAAGAGATTGCCGCTACTCACAAGTGTAACTAGCGTTGAAAATCTATGCCAAGACATTACACTTGAACCTTTCAAAACTAAATGTCTGGAGGTGATAAAGAAAAACAAAGGATACATCGAATTGAAAGAATTGGCACCTGAAACCATAAATCACGATAGCCATTTTTTTAAACAAAAAAAACCCTATTAGTAACTGTGATTCTAAGAGAGTTTTCAGGATGATAACTTATCGGAATAAAATTTTAAGATATAAATGTTTTTGTCTTTTAAAAACTCGATATCGTGATTGATGGTTTCTTGTACAAATTCTCTAAATTTGATGTGTCCGTATCGCCTAAATACATTTCCTTTCGTGAATTTGGGGTGAATGGTATTGTTCTACTTTGAACATATTCGGGACTACAGTTCCATAATTAAAAAGACGCCATACCAAAAATCTATAATTCTCATCGTAACTCCATATATTTTTACATAAATAATCAGCGATTAAGTAATATTTAATCAATTTATGTATCCATTTAAAAGCTTTACATAAATATTAAATAATTTTGGAATAAAATCATATCAATTAATCTTACATTTATTTTAATTTTAAGCAAATTGGACTTTCTTCAATGAAAAAATAACTAATATTGGAATTTTAAATACAATGAAAAGTGTCTTTGAATAAACACAATTGAAAAATTTTTCTTTGAATATATATTTAATAGGTCTATTATATGGAGAAAATAAATTATTCTTCATAATTGCAAAAAGGAAGAATACAAACCATCAAATTCACATAAGATAAAACTTCATTTTTAACTAATACAGAAAACAATTTCATTTATGTATATAATAAACTCAAGTAAATATGTGACATTGATTTAAATTTCACTACAATGACAATGAAAGTGATTTTTGGGGTACTTCATAATATTGAATCTGATTCTTGGCAATAACAATTTTGCAATTAAGAAATACTAAATTATTATAATATTTAACAATTTTACCATATAACAATTAACCCTTGCATTATTAATGATAAAGTAAAATTAGTTAAGAATATATTGCTGTTTAACAAAGTAGATACATATATTACAAAACTATACTTACATATGGTAAAGAACACGACCATAAAAAGGTGTCTATGTGTTACTACAACAGAAATTGATCTTAAGTCCACCTTAAATTTATATTTATTATCAATAATTTGTTGCATTTTTGTTAATTTAATGGCTAGGTGGTCTATATTCTGTAGTTCTTCCTTGCAAATATTACACATTGCACTTGTATTTTTTCATTTACTTAGATGCCCTCAAATGGCTCATAACCTGTGTAGGCTTGAACAACTACTTCATGTTTTTCCATGAAAGTTTGGCAATCTTTTGTTTTAGTTTTTTAAACTTGTGATGGGTATGTTTCATTCTTTAATCTTCCCTGTATTTATTGTGCCAAACTTCGAAAAAGAAGTCACCCACCACCTTCTTTATGTAGCACAATCGATTTTGACCTTCAGCACTACTTTTTTCAAGTTACTCTGTAAATTCGTTTCCGGGAAATACTGAATGGCCTTTCCACCAATTGAGATTTATGTTTATTTCACATTTTTCCATTTTTAATATTTCTTTGCACTTCTTAAATATATTACTTTTTATAAACGGAGGTAGAATAGCAGCAATTGTCGATTGAGAATCCTATCGAATAATTACTTTTTTTGATGCCTTGTTTTGGTTAAGAACAGCTACTACTGTTTGTGTAATGGAGATTATTTCTGCTTTCTTTCTTGACAACTCTCTCATCCCTAATCACAGCTAATTTAAAAAAACTTCATAACAGCTAAACTATTTTACTTTTAAATATTCTTCAAACTGTGTGGGTTACCACGTTAATTTTCGGTTTCTGTTTTTTCTAACATACCAGAGGGGATGTATGTATAACATTTACCACTGACTATATGTTTATCTGTATAAAACTTTTACCTTGAATGAAGGACTTTTGATATGAGAAATAACAATATAGATATTGCAGTCGTTTTACATGTAGTATTGAGTGTGCATACATAGCACACTGTATATAGTGTTCCCTGATGTATAACACATAATACATTTTTGATGTAAGAAAAAAAATGTAGTCATATAAATTAAATATTTCCGTGAGTCCACATTTGGTTTTCAGGTCTTGTTAGTTTCCCTATCCAAAGTGCCTAATATAGAAAAGTCAATTTGGTTCAAATCTGGTGAAAAAGGGAATCCTATCTCTTTGGACTAGAATCGAGCCATCTTGTCTGCGCATAACATTTGGCACTTGGTGGGCAAGTGAGAGTATTTATTTCGCCGTCCTATGTCCTCAAGTAGTTAACCTACGGGTAGTTGGTCTTCAGCCATGGCAAGATGGTATACCTACCAACCCTATAGTAGGCCTTACGGCTGATTTTCTGTTGAACTGTGAAGAAGAACAGAAGATTCTTCTCTCTATCAGAGGCCACAACGCCAAATACAATTGTATGGGCAGTATATTTGGCGTATTAAACACCTTGGACCTCTTCTTTTGCTTCCTGAAGTCAGCGGTTGCTCCCCCAGTAGTGGAATTGATCAACAGTGAGAATTTTCTAGTCCTAGAATATATTTTTTTTAATTTACCCATTTCCCAAGATCCATTAGAGAATTTTCTTGTACCTCTCGAGCCTCCTCTTATTCATGCCCTCTGATAGAAGGCGGCGTGGGGGGTCTTTGTGAAAGAAACTAACCCTTAGTTGGGCTTTATAGCCCTCCCAATGGTTCTAGGAGCCACAGAGATGTCTCTGGTGAGGCGATTCATCGACTTAGTGGGATACTCCTTTTTATTCTTCTCCAATCTTAACAGGAGCTTTGATAGCTCTTTAAACTATGTCTTCCACTTCCTAGCATCCTGGACATTCTCCATTATTTTTTATCTTTACCAAATTAAACACCAGGTTCCTAGAACTTAGAGATCTGAGATGTACTGCCTTTTTGCTCGCTTATGATGATGAAATGACTAAATGATTAGTATAGTTTGTTTATGTAAAAAGGACGGCGAAAACAGAATATCATAAATAATCACTAAACCTCTGCATAGTTACGAAAAAATAAAAATAAATACACTGTATATATTTAAATTTGTTTTTTCTGCACTTAATTACAGTTTGAAGTTTAAGCTTTTAATGAAAAATTCTTAAGGGATTTTACCCCATGACACATCAACTGCTGTCATCAGCACGTCCTTGGTAGATATGGAGATGTAATTTTTCTCACTCTCGTCTTGCTTCAACAAGAAAAACTCAAGGGGAATCAAATCAAATGAGGAGGATTGCCAAAATAACTTGTCCCAGAAGCTCGAAGTTTTTTTAAACCATTTATTCTGTATAATCTGGGTCCTTCTCCTGCTAAGAGCAGATTTGTCCCCCATGAAGGGTGGCATTGATCCAGGAAATTTTAAATAGATTTGATAGTGTATTTAGTTGCCATCTAAAATCCAACAAGGGATGATTTCTTTCTATTCTACACCTCTACAGGTCATAACAAATAGGTTTCAGGGCTTGAAATATAATTGAACTCAAGCAAAACTCTTGAGCATCCTTGGATAATATCTTATTCTATTGAATATTTAATTTTTTAGAAGCTTCAAAAGGTTTTTTGTATGAAAAAATCCCGATCACCTATGGATTATTTTCGTACCATTGAATAGTGACATTGTTCTACTGATTCACTTGACTCTTTGAACATGAGTTAGGTGTTACTCTTTTGTACTTGAAGGGTTTCAACTTGTGGTCATTTTTTAATAATCTCATCATTGGGCAATTTGTCATTTGGTACTCCTTAGCAAGCTTTCTAATGGAGCATACAGTATTTCGGCTTATATTTCCTAGAACTTCTTGAGAAAACTGTATTGTCGTAATATTTTTCTGCCTTCCTTGAATTAGACTCCAAGAGGTTTTTCTTGTTTCCATAAATTATTTTTTTCACTCCAAGAACGGCTTTCCTAGAAACCCTTTGAGCAGGAATAATGGCAATTGGAGAGTGGGCAATCTTCTTTTGAAAATTGATGAAGGCATATTACTTTCTTGCTCAATAACAAAGCAAATATAAATTTTTCGAACAATTAATAAAATCTAAATAAGTTCCGATTTTTAGAATAAAAAAAATATTTTTTATTATTCAACCTCCAAAATTGGCCACTATCATTTTATATTATACACCTGGAGTAGCTTTAGATATGTATAAATTATTGTACTTTTAGTATTTCAAGTTCTTATTGCATATCGTGATAGTGACAAAATTTCATAAGAGTCTCATTTGGTAACTATTTTTCTAAGGGAGACATTCGTTTGTTTTCAAAATAAAATGTCGTTTATCTATCTCATTCAGTTTTGTTATACTATTATATATAAATGAGCCATTAATAATCTTTTATGATTGATCAAAGGTTAGTGGTGGCAGAGCAATATTAAAGTATAGATCTGAACCACCAATATCGAGGATGAAGTCCAGCAATACCCATGCACTGCCATAGAAAGATCTCTCAGATTCCATATATCGTAACATAGGGTATGTGACATCCCTAAAGCTCAAAATGCATATAAACATATATTATGTGGCTTTAAAAGACTTAAAAGCATTCAATTTAAACTTTGAAAGAGTTGCAAATATATTCCTTGCATATTTGTCTAATCTCAGCTAATTGTTATAATTCAAATATTTACTTACTTTACAGAACTAAGCCTGGAAACTCCATGGTATCGTTTTGAATAATGGTATATAATATATTCCAATATTTTAAATAAAAATTGATCTGACAACTTCATTCCAACAGTCTGAATTTCTTTATTTTTAAATATTATACTTCTTCTCATGACATATAGGATTAACACTAATATTTGTAATGTTTGAGTTGTGACTATATGGCACTCACCCGTTGATCTGTAAAAAATTATTCTTGCTTAGAATTTGTATTGATAAAAAAATATTTCCCATTTATTCACATCTGAAATTAATTAACTATAGTACTATTTTTTTAAATATTTGATCCCATTATACTTATTAAATTACATTGAATATGCATATAGGCAATAGATATTGAGTCCTACTTTTAAATATGCAAATATTTTGGTTATGTTATTGCGTAAAATTATTCCTCTTGAAAGAAAAAGAAAAGCATTAATGCAGCAAATTGAAGTTATCCATGTTTTTGTTATTAGAATAAATATGTACATATATTAACATTAAAGCACTTGCTTCAAAAGACGCATTGAGTAGTTGTTTTTTTTTCTTTATATTACTTTCGTCGATGTATTTTGGACATTTAGATTTATTACCCAAATACTTATGGATATCAAAAGTGTCCTTCAGTTAAAAACATAATGATAAAATATATGCAATTGAATAATACTCTGAAGGATTTTATACCAACGTTATGACTAGTTCTTATATTCAGAGATTAAAAAATATGAAAATGGAAGAGTATTTTTATAATTGCATCCTGAAAAGCTGTTATTATTAAGGAGGAACAAGAAGTATAAAGTAATCACTAATACGGAGTTATAAGTATAAGTCTTTGTTGGACTCAAAGTAGAATTGAGGATTGGGATTGGAGTAATTTCTGCACCGATTATTGCTAGAAACTGAGTGATATTTGTGTTTACTTATTTCATCTCAAGGCTGCTTTCAGCTAATTTAATCAAATGTTATGACTGCTAAAATACTCTCCTCCAAATCATTTTTCAACCCGTCCGGGCAACCACTTTCATTTTTGGTTTCTTTGATTATTACATTCTGGGATTCAACTTATTTGAGCCTCAGTCTCCGTCACAAGACACGTTGCCTGACCAGTGACAGATCAAAGCGAATAAAATATGTCCTAACAAGCGTCAAGAGCTTTTTTTAGTCGGCAATCTTAACATGTTTTATTTTTATCAAGCTGGTCTCATTATTATTTCATTATTGAAGACATTACATGTAAGTATCAATAATAGCTAGTTTATGTCCTCATGAAAGACGGAGCTTACAATGAGAGTTTGCTAGGGATGTATAGGTGTAAGCCTTTGTTGGACTCGGAGTAGAATTGAGGATCGATATCTGAGTAATTCATTCCTATATATTCTTGCAATATAAGAAATGGGATTTCTGCTTATTTTCTTCCTCTTACAGCTGCTAGCAGCTGATCTAATGAAATGATACGACAGCTAAGCTGCTCTTCTCCCAAAACATTTTTCAAATTGGCATGGTTTATTTTTGGGGTCTTTTTTTAGTATATCAGGAGATATACAAATATTTTCAGTTATGCTAATAGTAAGTACAACTTGAGGCTCCATTTTTGCTTACAAGTTCAAGCTCTTGAATATTTTCATCGAGCTCAGTCTTCTGAAAATAAAAGATACTTTTAAGTTGTAAATAAAGTTTAAAATACCTTTTGAATCCATGTCTTAGTTTTTAAGTCTAGTAGCGATTTTTGATTTTATTGAGCAAGTCGTGTCGGAAGTTTTCAAAATATGGTTCAAGTCCAAGTCAAATACTCGAAATGGTTCCTGCTCATACACCTCCAGGCCAATTTTCTTTCAAAGAGATGTGGGAAAAAATGAAAAGTATAGTTGGGTGTTCATGTGTGTACACGTGTCCTTGGCAGGGTAATTCATTCCAAAGATCTTTGAATGTTATAATCTTCAAACATTAGCAGTTCTCCTTTTCATAATGAAGGTTTAAAATTGATCTTGTTTCTAGGATGATTACTTAAATTTTGAATAAACAAACATTACAAACCGGTAATTATATTCCACCTAGCACGAAAATTTTAAATAACATAACTTCTTCACATTGAAAGGAATAATTGTCAAGGTTTGAAGATTACAATATGCGAATTTCTTACAAATAAAATTTCATGTAGACCTTAAAGATGAAAAAATTACACAGTTAAACAAAAATAATTTCTTGTGAAAATAATTGGTTTATGTTAGTGGATTTTGCGAATAATCTAAATTTGCATTTATGTTTGAATATGTAAGACCAGTCAATTGCCTTAATTATTGTAGAGGGGACAATACACTGACACTCCATATTTTTTATTGTAATCGTCAATCAAATCAGGCATCTTATAACAAAACTATGACAAGGTCACAAAGTTATGATATTTTTCTTTAAACTTGTGTATCATTGTTCAAATCCTGTTGAATTAAGACTTCTACGCTAAGCAAATATTTTTTAGCTTAGGATAATATCGTTTAGGATGGAGCTTCAGAATCAATGCATCAAGTTTTAGTGTTATCGAAAGAGGCATAAGATGTATAAATTCACAACAAGAAGATAATTTTCCATAAGAACGATCATGCTTTTACAGTGGTATTCCAACTATGGTGCTAAGGTTCCCCGCAACGAATTATGTGTTCTATAACATTGCTTAGATGAAAAATATATATAAAAATGACTCTAAACCCCGCAAAAAGTTTGAATAATAGAGATGAATAAAATCTTTCGAATTCTTTTTTGACACTTTAGGCTCTATAACTACATGAAGTGTCCGTCATCGAAACACCAAGGCCCACAAAACCAATGTCAGCCAGCACTGAGATGCCATTACAGAGAACTACATCTGCAGTGAATTCCAGGCCTTCCAATACCGCCTGGAAGCCATCATTTACGCTAAGGGCTGCTACGTTAATGATTAAGAGATTTCAACCGCACATTCATAAATATTATCAATTTTATAGAAATTCTATTATTAATTAGTAAATTATTTCTCGTTGAAGTTTAAAAATAAAAATGTTTAGACTTAAATGGGCCATTCGACATTTCGTTTTTCAAAGTTTACAGATTTTTTTATAAAAACCACTCTCATTTCTGGTTTTTACACTCACAGCAATTAAGACAATTTGCTAATATCTAAAATGTATCTCGTTTTAGCATATATTTTGTGCAACTGCAGCTATAAACTTTGTTCCATCTAAGAAATGAGGGGTTACTGTAACAATGTTAAAAGTTGCGACATCTTTTCACCCTGTTTTACATTTAATAGGTATGGCTTTTCCAAATCCTTGAAATATGTACATTCAATTAAACTTGTATTGACTTAATGACACAATTGTTCGTAAATCTACTATTACATTAAGCATATATGTATACTTTGGCTCATATAATTTATGACATTATGTCTTATTTTATTAGAATTAAAGTATATATGTGCATACAATTATATTCCTTTAGAGAGCTATAAATTAAACATTAGCATAAAAAGAGACGAAAGACAAAATAGACTTTTTTAAATTTAAAACTCAAATATTCGTTTAGATATATTTTATACGGACATACATAGTTAACCAATAAATTCTATTCCTACTATAATTACAATTTGAGCTTGGAAGATAGGGATATATTGATCTTCAGGTTCATATTACTTTCACCAACGAAGTTATTTTCCTCTCGGCTTGCCTGTTTATAGCTGGATTACAAAAAAAATGTATTGATCGATTTTGTTGATTTTTTTGGGAAGGTTGCATATGTGAAAAGTAGGAAACTTCATGGCATCCCACAACTGGTCGACAGTAGCATGGGGGGCCTCGGTACTTGGATGACGGACACTACAGTCATTCCTTCGACATGCACCCAAAATGTGTAGTCAAGGGGCTGTTATCAGGGATGTAGGGCCCAAAAGTGTCAAAAAAGAGTTCAAAAGACTAATTTAAAAGAGTGTTACGACAAAGGAGATCGGATTTTTCATTGCTGTTGTCAAAAGTGGTCATTCCCCCTTCATAAGGCTTTATCCGTCCACTTTTTGAATAGCCCTCTCGTCAGTCTGGAGTAAACCCCCTGAGATCTCTTGCATGGGCCTCATGGACTTGAAGGGATTATCCTGGACCGTGTTCTTTAACTCCATCTTCCTCTCCAACGCTTCGGACTTGCAGACGGCGTAGACAATAGGGCTCGAGACGCCCAAGTTCTTGGAGTGCACGAATGGAAATTCGACAATCACGTTCAAGTATCATTTTCTTGACTTTTACATAAGATAGAGAGCTCAGGTTTGGTTTGTTTTTTCACTAATTGTTTATGCTTTAATATACTGAAATATGAATTAATTTTAATTGCTTAACCTTCATTAATTATTGAATTAGTAAGTGCTCAGATTTCAATGGACCATCCAGTATGGAAGTTACAGTATTATTACGTTTTTATGGAAGTATGATAAGGTCGCCACTATAGATATGGGTATATTTTAATCATTTAAACGGATCCATTAGAGCACAGCATGTGAAAGGATATAAATGTGATCTTTAACTTACATTGAAACACCACCACAATTTCTGGCATTACCCTCTCTACAAAGTTTTTTTTGTTATCGACTAAATCTTTGATACCTTTGACTAACATCAGGTTTGACGATTTGTTTCTGATATATATGTTTAATTTGGGTCTTATACTTTTCAAAATCATTTTTCCCCAACAAATAATCTTAAATTTGGAATTCCGTATCCCACAAGGATGAACAGGTACAAGAAAAGCTATCAAACTTATTAAGAGAGTAGAGTCGGTTGCTTCTACGAGAAGTAGGCCAGGGTTTAAAAAATGAAGAATGAAGATATATATTTATGGAAAGTAGGGAATTTTAATATCACAAATATATATTTATATTTTATTTGAACAAAAGTGCGGTATATTATCATATGATCTTATTATTTACGAGGTGTGACGTAATATTACGATGATATTGTCTGTTTTTTAATACAGCCCAATGATTAATCAATGATGAAAATAGGGTCCTCAGAATATAAAAAACACACAAAAAAAAAAATTGAGAGGCATATTTTTGAACAATATATTTTCTTCAACAAAATATGCAAAAGTTTTATATTATATAACTATAATATTTCGGATAAATATGAATGTCACAGAAACCAGAGGAATAAGAGAAAAACTATGATTAATTTTATTTTCCTTTCAACGATGATTTAAATCCTTGGGTTAAATTCAATAGTAAAACTTTTACCATGTAATTCCTCCCTTGTGGTAACAAAGGATAAACACAAACTAATCAATGATGAATTAGTCACTTTGCCATTAATCTGTAATCGATAAAATACTGAAGATTTATAAATAATTGATAAATGCTGATAGCTACGTTTCTATGGTTTTGCTACTTCTTGTTAAAAGGATAAAATCTGTTGATATTATAAAAAAACTCAGAGTGGCTCAAAAAATCCTTAGGATTTACAACTCTTGTAATTAATAAATAACACTCAAATAGGTCTAAGTTTAGAAATGCATTATTCAAATTTATATAAAAATTGTGGATAACATTTATAAACAAACGTAAGAAAAGATTCCATATTTTTTAGATTGATTCTATTGATGTAATATGAAATTGCTGGGAGCAATTGCGTTGTATTAACATAAAAATACATTTTAGCTTAAAATTAGTACTCCAAGATTTACATCTAAAAACACTTACACATTCTGACAATCAAAAATTCATAAAAAACAATCCCACACTAAATAAAATAATACATAAAAATAAATCTATGGTCTCCCTCGGTTAAAGCGTTCATACCCCCTGACAATTGTTTTTAAAGTATTTCTATATCTTGTTGCATGTGACAATTTATATTTGACAATGTCAATAGTATGGTCCCGGGAATCACCACCTATCCTTGGTATTTTCAATTTTTCAATACAAAAGCACCATACCTTGCCGCAGAGGACAAAACTATTGCTCTAAGGTTTACTCTTAAATCGATTATCTACTTACCAACCAATTTATTACTATTAAGGGCGTTGGTCACTCAAAAGAACAAAATGCATTGCCCCATTTTCTGCACTTTTTTGTATTTGCCTTGTAGGCAAGCCGAACAAAATCTGTATTCCCCCTTTATTTTTTAACTTTTCAAAATATGACAAGACATACAAATATACTATACTATATACTATATATATAGAATTATTAGATAATAGTTTGAGCTAAAACATTATTATTATGACACATTATAAATTTAGTTTTTTATAGCATCGTGTCAATAATTTGGTTCTCAAAACTTGGGGTTCAATTGCTTACAATTATGACTCTGCAACAAATCCTTCAGGTTACTCACCGTCTTTTATGAGCACACAAATATGGCTAATCCGGTTTTGTATTTAACTTAATTTAGTAAAAAACTCCTCAATAGTTAAATAATAATGCGTAGGAAAAGATAATTTACTCTTGAGTATACCAACTACACAAAAATACAACCGATCTTCATCATTCCTCTAAGATTTATAAAAAAAATCTGATTCCTTTGAATATCCAACTTGCAACTGTTTTTAACAAAGAAATTTGTGTACTTACCACAGCTCCACATATACAGGAACCAGAAGTGTTTGGCGTTCGAGTTAAAAAAAAAGTGGCATCGATCAACAAAGTATTTTTTCTCAAATCGTAGAAAAGGCAAAATCCTTGTTGCAATCCGCTCCGGAAAAGACTTTGCAAACTTTTTAAACTTAAACAGGTTCTTTGTATGGAGAATAAGCAAGGAACTTGAAGAGACTTGAGGTAATTATGACATTTTTTCATGCCTGACTGTAAAAAAAAAATGTTGACCTCAAGGTCTGAATTGTTTTTCTTACTTTTTTGGACCCATGGTTTGATCTTCATGCTTCCCAGACCTCAACCTGTTTGTGTAGGATGCAGTTGATGGACACACCAACATATTCTCCTAATACACAAAATCCGACCTAATGTTCAGGATTCAGGAGGAATTCTGGAATGTTCCAAAGGGAACTGTCCTCAAGACCTGCTCCTGTTTCCAAGGTAAAGTCGAGGGTTTTATTTATGTCAAAGGCGATTGTATTGAATAATAAAAGTTTTATTTATTTAAATTTGATTGGGTATTGATTTTTATTCAAGTCAGATAATCCCTTTAGGACAAAATCCATTTTAAAAAAAGTCACGTATATTGTTAAATAGAGGTCGCACCCTTTGCATTTTATAGCCAATACCAATTCAAGGTTCCGAACACTGATTATAGATAAAAAACCCGAAAACTCTACAACAAAATACACTGTATATTTATGTGTTAGTGATATATGTAAGTATGTAATATGAATGTTATGTTTGAAATAAGTAGGCAGTATACACATTACACAGATTATACATAAATGTAGTATGTAACATGTATACATCATTATCTTTTGAAAGACAATGTAAATTCGAGTGACAGGGATTTATTTATAGTGACTAAATATTGAAATTGATTGCATTCTCCGATATTTTCAATAAATTTGAATTTTAGACACATTTAACAGAATAAATGATCTCTTAAGTAACTTATATATGGTACATATATTAGGGAGAAGTACTCAACATTGCTAAGATATATTAGGGTTCGACAAACAGATCATATAGATTTTCTTTATGAATATAAATCTGTTTTTAATGTGCATTATCATACATACTTACTCCAAACTTAGATGTTTTCTCTCTTCAATTATGAAATATCTCGATTTCCAACATCAATAGAATGTTTCGAATTTCAAATTAAATACATATGGTGTCCATTTATTTTTTGTTTTATTTTACCAGGCTGAGCTATAGGTACACACACTCCTTACTACATAAATGTTGTATATATTAGTTCAAGTAACTACACTCAAAAATGAGGAAATGACAAACTTCCAGAGATACAAAATTTGTTGTATTAATATAGACTTGAGTAGGTTTGCCCGGTGTTGACCGGTCATTAAGAAATTTATATTTAATTCTGAAGTATTCACCTTCATTTCAAAGAAAAAATAAAAATTATTCTTGTTGCAAGTTGTTATGTATCTTTGCACACTTATTCTTAAAGAACATTCATTATAAGGCTTATAGAACAAAAAATATTCAAGTTGAGCTGGCGTTCGCTCAACTTTAACCTTCTTTCTTTTCTTTTTTTTTCCAAAAATCATTTGTCTTATTCTCTCTTTTTCTTTTTTTCTACTTTAAACCTTTTAAAAAAGAGTACAAAGATACATACCAAAATGCAATAAGATTAATTAATTGCCATGGCAAAGAAGGCCACAAAATTGGTTAACAGAATCCTTTCTTGAGCCTTAAAAACTCGCATAGAAATGTTCTATCAAAATCCATTCATGGGCTTAACTTTGATTGCAGGACAAACACATGCACAAACAGAGACATTCGCATTTAATCTATGGATATTTAAATACCTTTTCAAGGAACTTAAAGTGTAAAAAAGAGATTCTGAGTTGAGACGGATATATGTGAGGGATATGTTTAGAGAATCTGGGCTATCGCCCAGGATTCTGTTATGTCCTTTTCTCATAATTTTTTTGTGATTTAACACATATGATAAATTCTAAAATTAAAAATATTGACCAGGAAATCTTGGATTAAGTTAATTTATAATATTATGTTCCTTTTTGTTTAGTTTTGTTAATCGTGGGTATTTTTGTAAATGGCTGGATTTTTTGGAAATTTGTAATCTGAAGAATGAATTTTCTTTTCTGTAGCTGTTGTCATTATTATTTAATTCCTGAGTAGTCCACTTCCTTTCTTACTACATTCAATTATATCCAAAACTTGATTGAACATTAATATGTGCTCACAATAAACGGAGAGTAACTTTGAGGATTTATTGCAGAGTTAAAACTAGAAGTTTTCTTTTTTTGATTACTCAGAGTAGAATTGAGGATCAATTTCTGAGCCATTTCTGCCTTTGTTTATTTCTTTCTGCCTCTCCTCCCTTGTCATATCTGATCTCCTTTAAAACATTTCTCAAAATGCCAGGGTTACCTTGTTGATTTGGGTTTTTTTGTTGTTATTTTTTTTTTTTTTTTTTTTTAGATTAGTTTACAAATTGTTGTAGTACCATTTAGAGTTTGTAATTAACATATCTCATTTTTATTTCACATCCAGAGCCTTATATCTGAAACTCAAAGTAAATTAATCAACCCTTGAATATATTCATTGTTATGTATAGATTGATAGATTCTTACCCTACGAAGGAATAAGATAAGTATAAGACAAATACTAATATGTACTACAACAATTTGAAGTTATTACCATACAACTAAAATATATATAAAACAACACATATAATATTTGATATTTAGATGATTTACGTTGTACTTTTTTCTGATACATTTCGGCGAATATAATTACAGTTTTTTTCCTTTGTTTATATCTTTATACTGAAACAAAATAAATTGAATGTTGTTTTTTTTTGCTCTTGTTTTAGTGTGTTTCTTCAATTTGTAATAATAGTCAGCAGGAAAATATCTCAATCAAAAGTATGAATATAATTTATATATTTTTTTACAACATATAAGAAATAAATCTGTCATTTTAAATTTTAATCATAATTAAGGGATGCTAAGGTACAACAATAAAAGATTTTAAAAGCAATTTTTGATGTGGATATATCTTCGTTCCGGCCGTTTGTACAAAAAAATAACAATTTGTGAAACTATAATTGTATGTTAAAAAGTATATAAATATGATAATTTTATTTATTTTTAACAGGTTGGCATAGAAATGCAATGCAAATTTGCAAAAAAACAACCAATAAAATATTCAAAAATACCTAATTACCACATTTAGTATGTCACAATTGAAAGTATGATCTCATATTTTGGAAAGCATTATGCGTGTATAAGCGGCGGATATATTTGTGCTCTTTATCTATATTTTGGTAAGGAACTACAATGTCAAAAGAAGAATGACTCAAAATTGGCTTGGGAGGAAAAGTTGTTTAAAAATTGATTGATAAAGCAAAATTTCCACATTTTGGAGATTTGGCTTTAAAGAAATGTCGAAGATATATCAAAAACTATAACCAGCATATAGGTTGGGTTGATACGATGGATCGGGCTGTGGGAGCATATTGAGTAATAATCAGTCGAAATAAAATGGTGTTTCAGATACAATATTGGGACAAATCCACATTGATTTTATAATTATAACAAATGATAGCAAATGTGTCTCCCAATCATATATATTTTCTTACATCTAAATGTTACTTATTACTGGCGATAGGTTAATTAATTAACCACCTTCTATCGGAGTCCCAGGGATTATTTTTTTAGTTTTTTTTATAATTATAATTATCTTAGTTGATGTAAATGTATATATAAACTGTAACCCAGAGTTGTTTTTATCTGTCCCACAAAGTTATCGGCTGTGATGAGTAAAGAATTGATGGGTACAGGTGCAAATTTATTTTAAAATGTCTTCCTATGAATAATTCATTCAAAAGAATAGCATATCTAGTTCCTAGCAGATGAAAGATCATCTTAAACACATGGTTGGGGTTATCAACAATCTTTTTTTAATATCAGAGATTAATTTTTTCGTCATTAATTTTTGGTTGTAGCTGGTACAACAGCAATTGTACGGGGACATATTGCCGATTGAACACTTGGGTAAAAAAAAAAGTTATAAATATATTTGATAATGATAAATTTTGCAAGAATTTTGAATTGTGATTTCCATTCATGTTACTTAAATTTTAAAGGATAAAATTATAATTGATTAGCAACAAATTGCAATCATTAAGTGTTCATAAATTAATTATCGTCTCTGACTCTTAATTTTCAAGATGTGTCATTGGACGAGAAGCTTAACTTGCACAAGGAGCACAAGTTCTTGCAAAAATCGATACAACCGATATTTAATCGAAAAATATGAACCTTAGCAACTGACTACGTAAAACACAGAATATTTTTGTAGTTAAGAGGTAACACCCTTGACAATTTGATGGTTTTTATTCTTTCTAGAAAAGAAATTCAGTTTTTTTCTTTTTTTGCTCCGCTCCATAATTTAGTCGATTGACTTTTTTTTTCTTAGAAATGAAATCCGTAGTAAAAAAAATTTCCTCTGTTTCCTAGTTCAAACTTTTTTTCTTCCTGAGCGATAATTTTTCAAAAATTACAATACGTATTATGTGCGTTCTATGCGTTTTGAAGAAATTGTGACAATTTTGCAAATAAATACTACTTGAAGTGAGAATGAATAGTGGATCACACTTAAACATTAAGCAGGCTGCAATGCGGCAACTCTGAAGATTTTTATGTTTAGTTGTTAATGTTTTTTTATTGATTAATTAGGACAACAGCTAAAAAAAATATTCTGAGAACATCAAATGTCAAATAATAGGAAAATTAAATGTTTTGTTTTGTGGTATTTTTTTGTATAGGATTTTATAAAGTTCCAAATTCGATACATAAATGTTTTTTTTTGTTTTTTTCTTACATTTTAGTATCTGAAAACCTTTTTCTTTAATTTTTTTATTGTATGTTTTGAAGTCTCTTACTTCTTTTTTAAGTTGAAAAAGTAAAAAAGTCTAATTGTAGACTACAAATCAAAATGTGTAATTCTTATTTTCGATGTTGTTTTTTTTAGTTAAAAGAAAAAATAGTTTAACCTTTTAAACTCTGCAATAAAAAAAATTATTTGGTGTCAGAATGATATTCAACAAATAAGGTAAAAATTATATTAAATTTATAATCCAATTATAATTTACATATAACTAAAGGAACAAAAAAGTATCTTCATGTACAGAAAAAACTAATAAATCTAATTTATCGATGATAAATAATTAAATTGACAAAAGGGCTTATATTAAATGATTTGTACATTTATCTTTACTGTAATATATGATAGTTATATAATCTATTCTATTTTCTTATATTTTTAGGGTTCCATATTATTTTATTCGCAACGTTTTCTGCCTTTTAACTAAAGGAGGTTTTGTGATTACAAAAATTATTTTACCTTGGACAGAAGTTGCGGCAAGGATATAACTTTAGTGAGTATCCCAACAAAAGTGTGTTATCCGCTTGTAAACTCGACTCTCTAACGGAAAAACAACATGTACAAGAATTAGTGATAGAAAATACCGATTTCGATGTGATTCTTGTACAACTTTCCCAAGCCCCATTCTTAAATATCTTAAACAATATTTTGAAAATACAATTTTGCTGTAAATTTTGAAAAATTACAATAGATAAAATAAAGGAAGCTGATTCCTTTGCCCTGTGAATTTTCTCAGGACGCATAATCCCAGAGCAAACATTCCCAATGTAAATTTTCCAAATGCAAGCGTTCCTGGATCCTATGATGAGACAACTTCCATTACATTTACGAACCTTATTCCACTAAAATAGCAATTTTTGCACCGACTGGATGCGTTTAGAACATATTTGTTCAAGTTCAGTTTGTACTCAATTAAGTTTCTTCTCAGTTTTTGAGCTTTACAAATCATAAACTATTTTATTACGATATTTTATGGAATTATACGATTCTAGTCATAAATTCACATTTTTTTTTTCTTTTGTATCATGTCTGATAAATGTCATATTTATTTTTTTCAAAGCTTAGAACAGTAATTAATAGTTAAATACAGGTAATAAATAAGAATTGGAGGCGGAAATTAAACATTATTTGTTGGATGCCGATTCCATATAAAACACCAAATTCTCAAAAACTACCCTTCGTTAATCTTGATTTTACTAACATTAAATAATTATAAACAAAATTTTTAATCAAAATGGATCGACGTAGAACTGTGGATAACACGCTCAATAGAAATTTTTCTTTTGATTTTAATGAGTGAAAGTTCGATAAACGGTCACTCTTAGAGAAGGAAATACTTATTTAATGTTATACAAAAACTATTTCAACAATTTTTGATATTATTTTCTCAGATTTTATTAGTTTGATTTCTTTGCATATTTTTAAAGTTTTATATTCTGAACTTGGTTTCTAAATTAAATATTCGCTTATTTTATTTTTTGCTTCCTCTCTTTAATGTTATATTTATACTTTGCAAAATAACTTATTTAATCTGCCAACGTAAATTATATATTTGAAAAAGAAAAAAGAATCCTATGTTATAAAAAATATATATCAGCTCATAAGCCGGATTTCATGTCATTCTGTGACACAAGAGTGACCAACAATGATCTCAAAATCCGAATATGAAACCTTCATTGTATTGGGTAGAAAAAAAAATACAAACCATCCTGCGTAGGGCATAATTTTACTGTAAAAATAAGCTTCGAAACTAAGCTAGTGGTAGCTGATGAAGATAATAACTATGTAGTTCTCAACCCCAATTGGAAAGGAAAAAATGTGAAGAGGATTTCGGTTTATGGACCAAATGAAGACCATCCACAATTTTTCAAAAATTTAAGTGCCAAATTTTTTTCAAATGATGAAGGAGAGGATATGGATTGTGCCTTAATTGGGGACATGAACTGAGTCATCAATCAAAAAACTCATACAATAAGAGAGAAAACAAGAAAAAAACAACTATAAAGAGAGGCCTTATTGATATTGCAGCAAGACTAAATGAGAGTACTGTCTAATGCGGTGGAGATTATTTTTTTAATTTGAGAAATGTTGAGCTCTGAGGGCCGTAAATTTTTCATTTTAAGCTTAGGACATCGTGTATAAATTTTGAACGTTTTTGAAAAATATTTAGAGATAGCTTAACGGCCTTAAAGTTTTGAAATTTTACATTTTTTGTCAAAAAAGAGTGTGTTAACCTAAATATAGATGTTATCTCCTCAAGAACGAAAGTATAACAATAACAAATTAATAATTTAGTCTCTAGAGTGCTTTAGCTACACACACTTGTTCCTATACCTCATCTAAAGTGACATTTATTTTTTATCTATGTAATGTTTTTTTGTTTTTTTTTAATATGAAGCGTACAAAACACCTGCAAGATTTCATTAATATGAGTCAATGAGTCATATTAATTAAATCTGCAAGTCTATATTATATGACTACATTGTTCTTCCTTAGTACTCCAGACATCCATACATCTTATTTTTCACTCCCTAGATGGCGTTTTAAATTTAATCAATGTTACTTATTAAAGACTTTTAACATTTACATCATCATGCCCAAGAGAAAAAAGTCTTCCTAATCAAGGAGCTATTCAAGATCCAAACTACTACTAACAATGGAAATAGAAGAGCAGGAAGGTTAGTGCCTAGTCTAGAATCCTCATTGTGTGCCATGAAGGCAGAAGAGCAGTGAGATCGGCAAATTACCCAGAAAAAAGCAACCACTTCCTCATCACGTCAAGGATTGCCAAGGAAGGTGATGTTACTCTCGATTATAATTATACTCTTTGACGTCATTATTAAAAAGTGTGGTGGAAGTCAAACATCAGTCCGAAAAGCGGTATGGTATAACCTTGTATTCCCATTAACCTTGGTAAATCTCTTTTATTTATTTTTTAATGAGAGTCATTGAGCTTTAGCTGCACTCGCCCCCCCGCCCCCCCCCTTATTCAAAATTAGTTCTTTTTTAATATAGAAGATGTACAATGGTAAAAATCCAATATAGAATGAGCAAAAAAAAGGAACCAAAAATCATCGTGGTAACCCTGACAAAAGTTTAGAAGGAAAGAAAGAATAATCCTCATGACGTTACATTAGATAAGCTCCAATCAGCTGTGACTAGGGAAGAAAGCAAAAGGATAGAAAATAGACCATTTTCTAGAGTTACTCCGATTTCGATCCACAATTATACTTTGAGTCCAACAAGGACATAGAATTATAACTCTGCTTCAAATCCTCAAGCTTACGCTCTTTTATATACACACACGAATGTTCAGTCAGGTTTTGAATCTATTTTGGAAAAGAGGTTCACTACTCTGAATTAGATAATAATGACAATTACCAAAGATTCTTAAGATGCCCCCCCCCAAAAAAAAAAAAAATTCTAGATATAAAATACACCGGATTCACATCAGTAAAGATGTATAATATTTTTAATCTCCTAACAAAATTGTAAACTATATACTTCCATGCTTATTGTATATAGATATTCATTTGTTGTTTAAAATCTGTCTCATACTTACTTCAACCATAAGCCTTTTTACAAATGCAAAACCATGGAATATTACTTAAGTAAAATTTTCTTAATGTGGTTACTATGAATTTATTTATAGGTATAATTAGAAGCACATAATCGATGTTTTATTGTATAATTATACATAGTAATAATTCATTATAAACAAATCTACCATAGATTCCCTTAGGATTTATCACATTTGTATTTACTGTAATAAGGAGTATCTTCGATAAAATAAAATAAAACATTTGATAAAAAATAAACATTTATTTCAATTACATTTGATATTTAAAATAAGGCATTAATTGTGATATCGTTACATTCGTTACGTATACATAAGAGTAATATATTGAAAAAGAAAAACTCAAAACCCAAAAATATTTAAGTATTAAGCCAAAGAGATTTTGTTGTTTCTTCTTTATTTTTCTTCCATTTTTGATTATTTCGTACAGCGAACAGGATGTGCGAGTCCCTTTCGAAGTGGTTTTGTAAGAAAAAGCCAAATCTTACTTTTATTATCGAAGAAATTACCAAAAGTAGAGAAGGATTTAGCAAAGAAAATTCGCATGTCCCTTGTCTTTTCATGCTTCAAGTGTTCTTCATTACTTTTAACCATTTTTGAAATATGATGCTACTCTATGTATCCAATGTGAAATGTCTACTGAGAGTCGAATATGATATGATCAGAGCGATGTCTACTTTTTCTTTTTAAATCAATTAGCAGATTACTTATTTCTAAGGAGGTGATTGAATATTTCAAGAAAATTATAGCATTATTAGATTATCCTCTAATCCATCATTATTCTATCTTCTCTAATGAATATTTTAAAAACATTAGAGGGAATAAGTATTTTATCCCTCGCCGATTATGTAATTTTGCCCACAGAGAAAGATATTGGATGAGGTTCAGGTACGGAGACAGACTAAGCCACTCCATTACCTTAATATTTATTCATGTGTCACTCCTTTGATGCCATGGCCGTATGTTTTGAGTCATTTTCGTACGCGAAGACCATTATAAGACCCATTTTCAGAGCCTTGCACTGGGAGAATAAGTTGTCACCCAATATTTCCCTCCTTCCTTCGATGGAATTATGTCATCTTTTCCTAGTGATGCAAATGGGATGTATTTGTTAGCTAGCTCTTTTTTTGAGTTGGTAAACTGAAAGATACCAATTTCCTATCCTGAACTGTATATTATGTAATTCTGGAGAAGTGAAATTTCTTTTCATATAGAATCTATTACATTCATAACCTGTTTGTGTGTCCTCAAAAAAGACCAGAGAGTCCCCTTGATGATTTGTTTCTGAGTTATAATTGGAAGTCCTTTTTGGACTTATAGTAAAATTTAGGGTTGACATCAGAATAAATCTTGTTCATTTCCTTTTTCATTTTCTTCTCCTCCTTCTCCCAAGCAACAGCTGCTTGTATCTGATATAATGAAAAGTCATGACAGCTAAGCTGCTCTCATACAGAGGATTTCAGGATTACTATGTTGATTTGACAGTTAAACTGCTCTCTTACAGAACATTTTTTAGGATTACCATATTAATTTTCGGTTTCTTTTTTTAACATGCCCAAATTACACAAGATTTTCATCACTATCCTTTCCCTTCAGCAAAGAAGCATACCCAAAAACAAAATGGTCCTCCCCGAAATTCTTGACAGTCATGTTTTTTTTTCTTCATTGACTTTTTTTTTCATTTTATGTTTTTTGTATTTAAAATAAACATTAAAATTATGAACCGTTTTATTGTTTGTTATTGGGCAAACATACAAAATTGTCTAGGGATCAAATAATTACAATGTGCGGAAGCAAATCATGCAGTTTAATAGTGCACTAGTTTAGAGCTCATAGCCCTGTTTTTACAATATTTTAAGTTACATGAGCTTATTCTATAATCCAATTCGAACAATTTTTTTGATAAAAACATTCGTATTATAATTGAGAGCTACGATAGAGGCTCAAAGAAAAAGAACATCCGACTTGCTCGATTCCCATGTCAAGTTGGTATAAACTGTGAGGATCGACAGCTGCTCGGGACGGCTCATCTTCAAGGAAAGAAGCTGAAAAAGAATGCTCTGAGCCTAGCATCGAGTCCTGGCAGCGGTAGTCTTAAGAAAATTTTGTCTTTAGCTTTTATGGACTCGGTGAAGAAGAAGATAGACAAGAGCCCGATGAAGGGCATGAGAAAGATAGCCAAGTACCTCCAAATCTCCGAGAAGACTTTCCAGAGGACATAAAGGACCTGGGAGCTGTCTCTTACGTTAGGAGGCGACGTCAGCTGTTTACGGAAGTGACGAAGGTGAGGAGGGTCGAGAAAGGGACAAAGCTACTCCGCAGGCTAAACAAGGATGAATCAACGATACGAGTCTTTTCTGGCGAGAAGACATGGAACTTTGACCAGGCGAGGAACGCTAGGAATGAAAGTTACTACGTTTACCACATTAATAAGTTCCCTCCCATTCACTCAACAAAGCAAATTGCTTCGATCAAGATATTCAGATTCTTTTGCTCCGAGGGGCAGAGGATGAAGCCTCACTGGTTCGAAAAGGGACTCAAGAGTACCTCAATCTCATAAACAATGTGTTGAAGTCGTGGCCGGATGAGAACTATCCGGATGGGAACTACATTTTTCAGCAAAATAGTGCCCCCTCCCACAATTCCAAAAAGACACAAGATTAGTGCAAGAAGAATCTTGCCAATTTCTGGCCGTGGGAGATGTTTTCCGAGCTTGCTGTACATGAACTAATTGACTATGGGGTATTGGGTATCAATAAGAGAGAGGCTTGTGTACCTTGCACCCAAATGTGGAGACCCTGAAGGCTGCGGTGGACAAGGAGTGGGTGGACATGAGCGAGGACATTGTGAGGAAGACGTTCTTGTAATTCCCCCCCAGAATCGAGGCCAAGCTGATGGCCTTGGGAGACCATTTTGAGAAATGATATAGCTAATAAATCACAATAAACGAATAAAAAGTTTCAATTCCCTGTCTTTTTTATTTACGAAAATCTGGAATCAATTACTGCACGATTTACAACGGCATACTGTAAATTCTTGGAGTGGAGTTTGGATAAAATAAAAGTTATTTACTTAACGCTTCTAACAAGTGCACTTCACTGAGGTGTTAAGTCACTTCAACACTAAAATGGTACTTTAGCTTTGTAAAACTATATTTACTTTTAGTAGTTGTTAAAAGCATTTTAACAATTTGAACACTTTTTGGTTGACATACTTTATTCTTGCAAATTCATAGACTAAATTGAAGTTGGATACATGAATATTAAATTTTGTAGACTTCAAAGGATAGATTATTTCTAAATTCATTATTAAACAAGACATGTTCTCACTTTCCGTTAGTATAAATCTTATAACACGGTTAGTGAACTTGGTAATAATGAATCACCAAAAATAAAATGCATTTAATTACATAATAAACACATGAACCATTTTCTCATATTTTTAAAGAATTACAACCATTTTCCACGAGGAAACATCAATTTAAAGCTAATAAAACTTGTATAAATATTTACAAAAATCATTTTTTTTAAATAACTTTAGCTAGATGAATTTAGGTTTTTAACAAGTTAGAATCAATTATTTTTATAGAAAAACAGTTAATTTAATTCCCTAAACCTCGACTAAAATAGTTAAATATACGAATTAAACCTACACAAGGTATTTAAAATAAACAATTTTATATCATTTGATTTAATATTTCAAGAACACACTCAAAAGTATAAGCGAAAAATTGTAGATTTAAAGGAATAAGTAGGATTTTTATAAATCCTTGGGTATATGATATCTCAGTTCAATAACAGGTGGTTAAGAGTATAAGTCACTTTAACTTAATACAGATATATATCATGCTTCTTAACTTAATTTACGGCTATTAATCAAATTGCAGGAACAATGTCTTATGACAATTGAATATAAAAAATTGAAATGTTTAGATGTGAGACTAAGTGACCGCTGTTTAATATTATTTTTTAGCGTGCTTTAAAAGATAACTTGGTCTATTAATTACTGAGGAAACATGTTCCTAAGGGAATTTGACATCCCAAAATTTCCTGGAGGGCCACTCAGAGCAAACGAATCACGGAGATTCAAAAGTAAGTAATGAGGACACAGTTTAACAAACATTTTCAACAAATGAATTCAAACCAAAAAAATTATTTATCTATGAGCAGAGACTCCAAAACTCAACTTTTCACAGAGTCATCTGAAATTCTAGAATTATAGTAATTTAGGAGTATTATCGTTCAAAGTCATTTTTAACCATTAAAACAATCCCTAAATTAAAAGTAGGATTAATAAAACATATATATAAATGTGTTTTTTATTGATTCTGTATCTTGTTCTGATCTCAATATGTTTCCATTTTGAGGGTGAAAAAGGATGAAAAACGATACTATTCTTAAAAGCCTTATAACTTATTCTTAATAGATAGGAATAAAGAATATCAGAGCTTATAGCTTATGAATGGATAAAAAAAATCATATATGAAGACTGAACAACGAAAATCAATTTATTAGTTTAAATAACTAAAAAACAAAACTTTTTCCCATTGTGGAAGATATCATTTAAAATGTATGTATGTTTTTAATTTTAAGTTAAATATTTTATAAATAGATAAAAAAGAATAAATATTTTCTTCGCTTTATGCGTATTTAACAAAAAAAAGTTCTTTTAGCAAGTATTGAGTAAAATTATTAATTATTCAAGATAGCAAAGTTTGATATCAAAAAATCATTAGCTTTATTACTCAATTATTTATATTCTAAACTTTCATGGAGTTTGTGAAAAATTGTCTAAATTATTACTTACTACTTAACTATCAAAATTATGCGGGTATTTTTGTTTTTGTTATTGAAAAATCAAGGGTTTTTTTATATATTTTTGTTCATACAATATTTACCAAGCAATAAGAACTTTTTTGAACTGTTCGACGTTTTGTCCATCTTCGTTTTGTCTATCGACATTTTGTCTCTTAGTAGCATCAACAAAATATTCTAAATGGTGGATTATTTCTAAATTAAATTATTATGACCAAACAATACATGATCAATACAGAAGAAGGCATTCCCCACGTAATTACATCGTTAGCATAGAATGTAGATAAATATTAATAGCAGATTTAAAACATTCTTTGAAGCCTGGTGAATAATTCAGAAACTTATGACTTCTCTGATGTGGATTGAAAGCCAAGGGAAGTGTTAAGGAGATACTCCACAGAATTATTTTATAACTTTTTGAGACCAGTTATGCTCTTATACATATGAATTTATACAAACCTATAAAATCATTATATATCAGAATACTAACACCTTTGTTAGACTTCGTAACAAACGCGGAAAACATCAAAACTTAACAACTTCTTTGAAGTGTAATTAATATTACATTATTATTATTTTGTATCTAAGTAGAGCATAATAATTATTTAAATAACTGCTCTTATCATACAGTAATAACGTAATAGATCCTTCCTTTATTGAACAGTTCGATATTTGTCATTAGTTTTAATCATCATTAGTTATAATTATTCCAAGATGTGAGGTTTATATAATACTATCAATTCATTCAACTCTCATTAATATATTTCACAGTTCAAGGACAGACTATGTGAACAATGTACTGAGCAACAGGAAAGTTAATGATATTTTAAAATTTAATTGTGTATGTACAGTATATAACTAAAAAGTGAGTATTTAGGGCCGTAATCACCAAAGGTCATGGGACCCTACCCTCTTTAATTTTGTCAGTAGTAGTCAAAGCAAGCCCTACTAAACAAATCCATGTTCAAGGTCTGGTGCTTATCTATTATTATTATTAATTGAATTTTTGCGTTGAAAACTGATTATGCACGATATATATTGTACTAAGTGGAAACCAAAAATTTAAAATTTAGATGTTGTAATTTACTCATTTTAAAAACTCAAGTATTACATACAGTGTAATCAGTATATTCGTGTATATAATTTGTTGAGTCCTTGCGTCTCATGATACAGATAAGTGGAGGTCGTGACAACTGAAACTTGGTAAAGAGTGAAATGATACTATATGTTACCATTTCAATTATGAACAGCCTCCCTTGTTGGCCATTATGGGATCTGTTCATGACCTAAAGGCGTTGTAGACATACACAATATACGCACATGGCAGCCTACTACCTATAAAAACAGTTTTTAGACAATGTTGTGCCTAGTTCATGTTCAGTTGTTCTATTGGTCTCGGTTTATAGTATATATTGTATTTTCTTTATATTTTAGACATGGGAACAAAAGTACAAGAACCGAGACAAATAAACAATATAATGTAGTCTTGGTTCCGGTCTCGGTTCGACTTTGTCAGTTCCGGTTCTAGCGATTCAAGAACCTTAACTGCTAGACCGATAAGGAGACAACCTTTTCTTTCACGCATTCTGCACCACTAAGCCCAAGATTGCGTAGTGAAGGACTGAGGAATTTGATATGGATGGGCCTCATTTTGGAGGGCCAAAATTACATTTCGGTTCTCCTTACACTATTTTGCTTTGGCCATGGGCCCTGTCTTCTTAAAAACATACTTCTCTCCATCAATCTACGGATTCACAACCGATTTTATTACTTCCAGATACTTTGCTTTCAGTTGAGGCCACTTTTCCGTGTATCATTGTTCCCGCTGAATGCTTTGTCTGGGAGATTGAAGGCATGAGTAGGTCAGGTACATATCATTTTTCCTCTTTTGTGACTTGGCAATCGTCCACATCTTCTTGTCTTCTTCATCCAGTGTTTTATTTTTTTCCTTCTTAGCCCTGTATTCCATACTTGCTTTTGTAATTGCTGACACCTTCCCCTGACATACAACTTAATAATCTTCCACTTAAGCATTTGGGATTGAACAAGACTTTCACCCTTTCTCTTTAGACTCGTTTATTGCAAGGCTTTTGTTATGACCTTGCACCAACAATTAAAGTTATGCAACAACGAATCCTCCTCTATCATATGGATCCGGACGATATCTGTGAGTCCTACATATATTTCCGTATGAAAATTACCACCATAGTAACAGCTGATAGTGATATAATTGTATTAAGAAGAAGCTGCTAATATTGGGGATAGTATTTTTTATAAAACATTATTTTTTTAAGATCCATACGTTATAAGAAATATATGAAACATTCAATAACTAGTTAATGCAAACTAAATAAATTTTAAGTTTCCACCCGGTATAACAATCAAAATTTATTTTGCAATTTAATACATACCTAGGAAGGATCTTATGTTTTATGATGAAGGAAGTGAAGAATTGTGGCCTAATTACTCTGATAATAATTATGATTGCCATTATTGTAATAATAATAAATCGGTTCATTAATGGCCTTTGTAATTAGAAATAGTCATAAGATAATCATAATTATCAAGGAGCAAAATTTACATATTGTTTCTTCAAATGAAGGTTTTAGTACAGAATAATTTGCAATAAGTTATGGGGTGCATCATTGTTTCTTCAGCCAACAAAAAAACACACGTTTTTGATATGGTATTTGAGCTATACCGGGCAAACCGTTATTATTTACACATTTTAACACACAAATTATTCAAGTCCAAGGCAGGATCCTGGGTGAATTAGGAAATAAGTATAGTACCTATTAATTTTTAATTGAACCCCAAATAACATGTTTTAGATAATGTACCCGCCTTCAGAATTGATAGTGAACTCCAGGGGATGGTTGAAGCTCCTGCAGGCCTTGTACTTCACATGCACCTAGATGAAATTGTCTAAGAGGTTAAGGTCTGGTCTCTGTTGTGGCCAGAAGTTATTTACCTCTCTGGGGTTTTCTTTGCGGTATTGGTAGGTGCTTCCTCTTTTTGGAGCACCCAGGGATAGTTGAGTACGATGGATTTGATAAATGGGAGAACGTTGGTGTACAGAATTTTGAGTTACTCATAAGCCTTCAGTTTGTTTCCTATTGGGAACCACAAAGGGTTCATTGCATTCCTGTTGGATGCAACCAGGCTTAACATTATCACTGAAGCAGGGTTTTAGGTGATGGAGACATAACGGTGCCCTTCTGCTAAATCCCCAAATATCACTATTCGATCATTCTGCCTGTTGAAGACAGGGCAACAGTAAAGGTATTCTCATCGGAAAAGATCACAATGAGTCCACATGCTCCCTTGAGGTGGTTCAGGATCTTTTTTGTAAACGTTTGGCTTCTTTTAGAGACCTGAACACAGCTAATGAGACTCGTTCATCCTCCTGCCCACGTTACCAATTGAGGAATTCGGCTATTTCTTTAAGGCCAACTTCAGGTGGTGGATGGAAAAAGAGAATTTTCTGCCTGCTACTGGAGAGTGCTTGAGATCCTTCCGCCCTTCAACCACGTGGATACATTGTAAGTTGTCTTCCTTAAGGTCCCAGTCTGCTCCCATATAGCCTTCTGGGACAATCTCACACGAAGGAACTCTTCTATATCAATCCTCTTCTCGTACTGAAAGCTCATGGTGTCGACTGGAACAATGTTTTTCTTATCAATGGACAGTTAATTATGTGTTCTACAACAATACTCATCAGAACATTGTATTAAAAAATTACTCTCCACCTCTCAAAATTTGAATAATAGAGATTGTTGGCCCGGTAGAGGGGCTAAAAATGCCATTTAAAAATGCATTTATAAGACGGGTTGAGTAATGCATTGAATCAAACATATTAAATTTATGGTTCAAGAATGAATTTTAAAGTGTTATAAAGTTCTTTTTATTTTTTTGTCTAATTGAAAAATATAATGTGTTATAAATGCAAACAAATTTCATAAGTATTTTTTTCTAACTGACATCTTTCAATTGATATCAGACTATTAACCCTATAACTCGGTCAATAATTGGTTATTTTTCTGATTCCTAGAAATGATATCAAAGAGTCCAGAAATAAATATTTTAATTATCATTTTATCAGTATTTTTAACCTTTTTATAGGGGCAACCCTACATTTGAACATGAAAAAAATCAATGATATATATATAAGTAAAATTATTTTTTGCAAAACGTGATCTTAATTTTTTAAATACGTGCTTATGTTATGTACATGATTATCCAATCTTGAGAAAATGTAATTTCATGATTAAAGAACAACCATATTTTAATGGTTTTGTTTGAAAAGAAATCCAAGAAACAAAAGGAACGTCGCAACAACTTTTTTGTGTTCGGTTAACACAAAAATCAGCTGAGAATATTTTTATCAAAAGTGAAAATGAATTACATTTCTATTCATTATCTTACATTTCTACTAAAAAGTTATTTTTATAAATTGTTTAGAGGTACCACAATTTACACTAAAACATTGTTAGTTTATGGATCTGGCAAGAGCAAAAATAAAAAATAAATTGTATTTGAAAGGTCATATTGGTAACAAACAATGGCTTGTATACCAAATAAAGACTCGACATGTGTTGCTTGTTTTCTTAAATATCTAAATCATCCCCAAAGTTACTATATTTTAGCTTATTATTTCATAAAATAAAACAATTTATTTGGATTTTTTTAATTTTCCAGATTATTGTTTATGATGGTTTGTGTGTTCATGCATCAAAATGCACCTCCGAAAAGTTTAAGAATTATCTATATATGTAGATGATTGAGTCATATATTAGAATCAAAAATAACTATATTGATGCCAGCATAATAGTATGCGAGAATGCTTCTTTTGGAGAGAGATGTTAAAGACTTATTAAATAATGGGAGAAAAAAAAGAATCACACACAATTGTCGTTTTTCCAATTCTAATTTTTTTTTTTTTTAAATGTTTTAGAAATAAAAGAAAATTTGTTTGTAGCTCTCCAACAGTCCGTTATATCACAAACCAACTATGAGGACTGGGTAGAGCATTGTTTAATTTAAATATAAAACTAAAATGTACACTCAGTGGAGCACAAACCTCCCCCTAAGGTCGAATTACTAAGACCACCTATAGTCTAAGTACTAAATAGGATCAAAATCGATCTCTAACTTTTGCCGTAATCCTAGTGAGTAACAGATAACCATCAACAATAACATCTCAAAGCTCAGTGCAAATTAAAAATGATTATTTTTTTTGCCTCTGTTTGATTATTATATTTTTAAGTTTTGTACACTAGCTATTTAGCATTTTTGAGTGACGTTACCTGGAGTTGCTATTAACAACCTTAGTGTCAATCATTTGCGATTTTGTATTTGAAATGTAAAGAGTAAAGACATTATTATTTTTATGATATCTGATTGAAAATGTCAATTTTATCTTGTCATTTTTAATAAGTTGTGTCAACATATCGGTTTTCCCTTGACATGCACGTACACAAACACATCAATATATAATAAATTTTAACATCGTGGTGCTAGAAAATCAAAGTTGAGTTTCAAATATATGAGTCTGATTTTTATGATGATCATTGTATTTTGCAATTTTTTTTTTTTTTAATCTGAGTACTTTCTTTACTCAATTTGATGCCCTAATATCCAATTAAGGCAAGGTCAACGCGACATAAAGAAAATACATATTAGTTTGTGGGAAAAGTAATTTCGTATTTTTTGCTTTATTTCAATGCTTAATAAAAAATGTTACAAATATCTAATTTCAGCCAAGTATATTCCGTTCTGTTCGATAACTTATTGCCAACGAGAATCCATCTTCATAATGCCCTTCTCGGAGAAGATCTTGTCCCTATTGGCAAAAAACTCTTGCAACAAATATTCACAGAACTCTATTGAGGCTAAATTTGTCCCCGAAGCGCGATGCCCATAGACAAAAACAGTTGGTAATCCAGACTGTCGGTTGGATTCATAAGAACTTCCCATCCCAGCTCTCGGAGCTTCTGCTGCGTCATCAAAGATGTGTGTATCCTGGCGTTGTCTTGATAAAACGCAATTACTCTCCTATTGGAGTTTCGTTTTGTATCCAGCCTCCTGCAAATGGTTCAAAACGTTTATGATCAATGTTCAGCTCCTCGTCGATGCGACGAATACTAACGTGACGATCTATCTCAATACTTTCCATCATTTTATCGACATTTTTGACACCCGAGCTGCCAGTGCGTACAGCATCATGTACCTCCACTACACCAGAACGAAATTGCATTAAACGCTTTTGTGCAACCCGAACCGAAAAAGTATCGCCCCTATATACATGCAAATTGTCTTGGTCGATTTCGACGCGTTTTTCCCTTTCAGGTTGAAAAATGTAAAATAGGGCAAATTTCTTCCTTTGAGATATCCATACTTGACGCGCACGATAATGCACGACTAAAACGCAATACTGTCCTAATGGGATTTACAGTATAAACTCACACCTTTACAACACTGTATCGTATGATCCACTGTGACTAATAATGAACAAGATATACTTTTTTTTTAAATGAGCGGCAAATATGAAATTACTTTTTCCCCGACCTATTATGTAAAATAATTAATATTACACTAGATAAAGTTTAGCAACGAGCGTTCAGCGCTTCATATTAAAAAATAAAATAAAAGTAGAGTATATATATTGAGTCCCAAGGTTTTTTTTAGTGCTCGGGTTGTGTTGTTTTTGTTTGGCAACCTGAACAATGTTTTTAAGTATCGAGTAACTACGCGGCGTGAGTGTCTTGGTGAAAAATTGTGAGTAACAATTGGGGAGTTATCTTCTATACAATATTAATAAAGCCAAGGTTGTCTCCTCATCGATCCCTAATAACTTTAAGCAATGCCAGGTACTACTACTAGTAATTCATAATTGATGATTACATTATTCTTTTATGTATAATAAATGCATTAGATTTAAAGTTATTAATTACCGTATTATGTGTGCATATTCTTTTGAAATGATTTCAATAGTATATTGGAGTGTATAATCAAATGTATATTTATTATTTCTCCTTGGTCCAAGTCCTTTGAATAAAAGTTAATTAAAAGCAGACTTGGAGTTTGAGCGCAAAATAAGGACCTTTCATTTGTGAACGTCTGTGCGATGGAACCATTTACGGGATTTTGATTTTTTTAATGGCGTTTATTCATCATTCATTTCTTAACTAATCTATTGTTGTTTGGTTCTTCAAATAATTTTTTTTGTACAACTTTATTTTGCTTCAACTTTTTTTAATAATTCTTTCTTACACTACAATAATTTTATTTTAATCAGGGAGTCTTGAATTTAATACATATCATGAATCTAAAATGACACTTTGAGAGGGAGTCCTCGTACTTTTAAATTTATAGAGCATTCACGCTGTTTTTATTATGATAAAATTAATATTCGCTTGATGGGGACCAATATAGATACAAAAAATGATTTGCTTTCAATGTAAATCTGTATCTCTCATACAATATCTCACACACATGACTATTTATCCCTTCAGTATGCATACACTTTGCGAAAAAATGTTACAGGCTCTTTTTTCCAAAGACAAATTCGAACCCTGTACCAAAATTAAAACGAAGAATAAAAAGCTTATTCGAATTAAATGTTAGTGCGGTAACGCTTATTAATAGGACTAATTAATTTTTATAAATAGAAGTCTCGTTATCAAAAAGTCAGAAATAAACTCTGGGAGCTGAATAGGTAGCGTTTGGGGGTACCTATGGGTTGGAAAAGAAAAATTGTGTCTTCTCTGAGGGGAATAAATGATCATAAAAAGTTTACCGTGCAGTTACAAATCTCCACAGATTGTATTAAATATACTAGGCCCTGCAAGGACTGTGGAAAAATATTTAATAACACACTTCATGCCTTTGTTGACTTCCCTGCCATATTTATCCTAAAATATTTTGTATCTATAAATCTAAAAGGGCTGACGAATGGGAAAGAAAAATATGCTAAAGGTTTTGTTCTTTTTTGATTTCAATGAAGAAGGGTGGAACTTCTGAGTTAACAAGGGCTCTGGACTTTGCAATTCTTAATTGTAAAGCCCTCCTTGCCAGCCGACTGACTAACTATCAGCCTATTTGGGAGGATGAGTTGAGAGTTATCATCTAGCAGCTTCAGCCCGCTATGTCTCTCTCTCAATGAAAATTCCTAAATAAGGATGTGAGTCATGGAATTTTGCAAGGGAAGAAATCCGGTACCTTCCATCAACTTCACGGAATCATCAAAGTATTTTAAAAGGGGTTTAAAAAATTCGAACAAATATTTATCATAATTTTTAATTTGTATGTTTACTGTTGTTTTTTCAAAGATTAATAATTAGTTGAAATTCTACCTCGGAGCATTAAGTATAAAGTATAATGTTTATTTATGTATTTTTTTACGAAATTGCTCCGGTTTATTTATATATATGTATATTCTATATAATATATATAAACCAAATAAAGAATGTTGAAAAAAAAAATATGACTCTATGAACAATCATTAAATATGTGTATTCTATAAATATATGCGTTATTACAAAATGTGCAAAATTATACTGAATGAACCCAATAGTATCAAAAATATTTTTTTTTTCAGAGCCAACATTTGTGTTCAGATATATATTGTTATTAGCATATCACATTATTCAATGTGATAATTTTAAGCTTATTATCAAGCGACGTAGCTCAGTGGACAATCAAAGACATCTTTGAATCTCAATGTCGTAAAATGTATCATTCTTTTGTTGTGACGAACAATTTTGACTAATTTCAGTGCAATTTAGGGCACACTCAAAGGATTAATAAGAAAAATTTGTGCATATAACATTTGCGATCATTTACAAAATAATACAAATTACTGGCTATCTTACTCATCCAACAAATTTGTATATTTTGTAGTGGAGACGCTAATGTTTTAAAATTAGATTTATAAATATTTATATTTGTTAGCCTTCATCTGGTGAAAAAAATGTAAACTATAATGTTTAATCATTTTTCCCCAAATGTATTTTGACAAGATAATTTTAGATAATACTTACATATAACTAAAAACGGATTACCTGGGGTTGCTCAGGCCCCGAAGGGTGCGGGAAATCACATTTACAATGGTCAATATTATTATTTCTAAATGTTTAGACCCCTTTGGATCGGCTAAACATTATAGTTTATGGGTTTTTATGAATTATAAAAGAAAGGTACAGTGTTATAAACTTCCAATAACATACTCACCTACCATCCTTAAATTTTCCAAATTTAAAACCTGCACAGTAGCAAAGAATAAAATACTTATACCTTTGTCAGAAACCCAATTGTTACATTACATGGGACTGACTACATTTATTTTCCATAAGTTTTCATTATACTCAAAATGTGATTTAATATGCTTACAAAAAAGTAACTTTATATAAATAACAAATTCCTTTTATTGATAACATTTATTTGTTTTAAAAAAATAATAATATTTAATATGTATATTAAATGAATACATATATTTGATGTATTAAGAAATAATCGTGGGAATCAGACTTGAATTATCCATAAAATATCGTGTTATTAACCCAATCTATAAAGAAGGATACATTTTTTAAATTTTTTATAAGCATTTGACTATGTTTTAAATATATATTTATTATATATTTGATTTACTATAACAATGAAATTTCCTGTTTTATTTTTAATCCATATCCTTCAACATAAATTTCAACAACAAAAAAAAATATTAAAAATAAAGGAAGATAATTTTTTACATTGACCACAAGGAAGGATCTGTAAAGTATGTGTTGTTATTTTTTTTTTTTGTTTTTTTGGTAAGAAATAAAGTACAACTTGACTTTCAAGGAACAAAACAAAGATTGATTCTATATTAAATAAGGTTGTATCAATTTACACAGTGGAGACCCAAAACTTCCTGTAACATTTCAACACAATTCAAACACATAATTTTTATTCAATCAAGAAAATACAATTGAAAACCAATTTGTGATATGTTTAAATAGTATATTTATCCATATTTTTTATTCCTTATGCCCCTTTCATATACAATAATAGCCTTCACAGGCTGACAAACAGATTGGCAGTTATTAATGATGAAGGCCGTCACCATGATGTACACACTGTTATGATGGCTGCCCGGAGCGAATCTAAATTTATATGAGGGGTGTAGTAGACAAGAACTTCTCCAAGAACCCCGAAACTGAAAAGTCCAAAGGGTTGATGTTAGGGCTGGACAAGAGCCACATAGAGGCAGGCCAAAAGTTAGCCATATTGTTAATCCATAAGTTTTTGTTCTTTCTGGCTATATAGGACTGTAATGGACTTCATGATGTTGTAAGCAGCCCGCATAGAATTTACAGCAATATTTGCAGCCTTTTCGGCCCTGACACCGACGTGTAGGAGATATTTTTAGAATAAACAATGTTTATTTTTGTTTAAATATCTCAACCACGTATTTTTGCGTAATTCTGACTTTAATGTTGATCTTTATCTGTAATTTATATAATGGCGGAGTGAGAAAAAAATCCTATCATCAAAAATAAAAATCTCATATGAAGAGTTTTCCAACATTGAGGAAATTTATGAATGCAGAAACGCCTCCGTAGCTGTTTCACTAAACACTTATTACATGCTTAGAATTAAGGAATCACCGTTCTTCTCATCTTCCAAATAGCAATTTTTGGAATAGATATTAACTCATTTTTAATATTCCTCTCATCGTCCAAGGCTAGAGCAAAGGTGAAAGTGAAGGGATTAAGAGGATTCATTGGAAATATTTGAAGGCATGGTTAAAAGAATGAGAAATTTGGTAAAAACTTCCGTATTATTATTTGGATTCCCAGTTGTGAGTTGAAGTATACAATAGTCAAAAGAGCTTCCCACTCTTTAATATCCACTACGAGCCTTAAATAATATTAAGAAAATCAGAATTGGGTGTTTTATTGAAGATTAGTGGCCCGAACACTCTCTTCATTATTAAATCCTAGAATCATACTATCAAATAAAGTATAATTATTTAATCAAAAATTATCGTAAATTAAATTTAAAAAAATATATTGGGATTCTTTCCTTATCTTGATTTACGTTCAATATTACTTATATGTTGATGCACTACAAATGTCAAAAGAAAATTAAATAAGGGACACCATATGCTTATTTTATTTCATTGTAACAGTAAATTTTTGCAATCTTTCAGCCTCTGTATGGCCATTCAAAATAGTTTTTTTTTTTTTTTTTTGAAAAAAATGAAAGATAATTAGTTGAAGAATACAATCCATCCCACTCTTTTTTTTTTTTTTTAAATACCTTCTAGGGTCATTTCTAGTTCACTCAGCGCATGCTATCTAATAACTTTTTTTTTTATTAATTAGGATAGTAAATGTATGCATTGCCATATTTTAGTGGTGAATAATAAGAAAAAATATGTATAAAATAGTTTTATTTTGTTAAAAATAATGTATGCACAATTAGGAGATTATCTACTTTCCTTATTTACATAAATTTAATTTTCTGCAAAATGAACTAGTAAAAAAAATGAGTGCAAATTTATATATTATAGATATAAAAAAAATAATTATAAAAGTTTGGGAATAATAAACAGTTGCGAGGAGTATTTTGGAACACTTTAAATATCCGTAAAAGTTACAAAATCTCCTTAAATGATATTGTTAATTATTATTAAACGTTGAGTAATGTAAATATATATTTTATTAGAAATAATAGTGGTAGTACCCGGCATAGTTTAAAACAATTAGGCATCTCCTAACAGACACACTTTGCTCGATTATATAGAATATAGCTCCCCAAGAAATTTGTAGTATTTGTATCCGTTTTTTATGAGTACACTCACACGGATTTACTCAATAATTAGTTGTTATCTCCTCAAGAATAAAAGAATAGTAATGGCTGCGTGAATTTTATTTTTTAATATGAATTAATCCCCCGGAAAATACTTTAGTCTCTAGAAAGCTACCAGGCTGAGTTTTAGTTAGCCACACCCATTGCTAAACCTCATTTAAAGTTCCATTTATTATGCTTTACTCTTTTTGTTTTGTTTTTAATATGAACATTAGCTACACCATAGACTACAAAACCTTATTAAGAATGATTGTTTTTTGTATATTAGAAATTAAATTAATTAACGGATTTTCATAAATTGAGTCAATACAATTCAGCAGGTTCATCGCATTTAGTTTAATTTCATAATATATTATCTCAATACCTTTTTTTGGCAATATTTACTTTCGATGGTAAATGTACGTTCCTCACAACTCCAATACATGAAGGTAGAAACTGACTGTATTTCGAAAAAAAAACATTAGAATCTTCCTTCTTCTTCTATAGCCTGATTGCCTCACATAATAAACAAGGAAATTATGATGTTGCACCCTGTACTACCTTAGAGTTGAATACACAGACAACGAGTTTCTAGCAGTACACATTATATTATTTTCAATCAGGAATTACTTTGGTGCAAAATCACGGAAAAGGAGAACAAGACATCTTATCTCTGAACGGAGAAAGGTGAGACGGTTGGAAAGAGCAACGATGATTCTAAATTTACTTAAGGCTACAAAAAATTTGGGCAAAGTTTTTCCCTTTTTTGATGAAAAATTTTCACCGTTGATGCCACAGTGAATACGCAGAACCAAACATCCAGATAATGTCTCAGCTTCAACGAAAAATGTCTTCAGAACAAAAATCCAGTTGCCAGCATAGGCGAAGACTGACCTCCCATTTTTGAAGAGAGAGAGGAGAGGGTAAGTGCAGATGTTTAAATCGAACTTCTGGATAAGAAAGTGCTACTTTGGGCAAGAGAAAAGTTTGGGACAACTTAGTTTTCAATCAAAACTTGTCATCACTCCGCTAAAATCCAGGCCATCCTGAGATACAACTTTCTGGACTTTTGGGATCTCAAAATAATTCCAAAATATCAGATTTAATGTTACAATGAACTTGTATTTGGATTTGAAGGGAAATTAACGGAGGGATTAAACATATTAATTCCAAAATGTACAGTATTTTAAAAGTATAAGCACTCAAAAGTAGCTTCCAGTACTTTCCTATGCAAATTTTTAAAGCCAATTTGAAACTTGTGGTCAAGGAGGACAGAAAATTAAAAAAATATATTTTCCTTAAACTATATTCGAGAGCAGCTTGCCAAATCCGGTAAAATTGAAAAAATTAAAAAGTCTAGATTTCACATAGTTTAAATAGAACTTATAAAGAAAATTCCATGTTATTACTTAAAGTATTTTTAATTTGACAACCATTAAAATGAGACAAGTCCTTTTTTCCCCTATAAAGAAGGAAAAAGTTCATTTCAAAGTGCATAATTGTTTACTTGCAACATTTTTGGGACTAAAATGCTTATAACATATGACGAATTAAAGGAATAGCGTTATCTCGTTGTAAGAGTGTGCATAAGACAAAAGGAAAACGCATATCAGAGCTACTGAACGCAGAAGTTGAGATGTGGAGGACATTCGACATTGTGATGTGTTCATGAGTCTGGTTTTTCATGGTGTTTAAGTTAAAGAATGATGGAGAAGACCTCTCAAGGAAAGAAGGAAACGTAGGGCCGAATTTAAATAAGGATCTGGAGTTCCTATCCAGCTTGAAGGGGAAGATCGAGGACATCATCAAACCGAAGAATCGCCCAGCCAACAAATTCTACGTGACTTCTAGGACCATCAGGTGGGCTGTGAAGGGCGCCTTGGGAATGTCCACATACACGAGGACCTCACACCACCTTCTACCAGAGCTCATGAAGGACTGGAGGCTCGAGAAGTAAAAAGGCAAAGAGATGTGCCCCCTCATGTCCAGATTTGAATCTAGTGGACTTTGCTATTCAAGGGATTTTAGAGAGGGAAACCAAAAAAAAAAATTCATGCACAAATGTGGACTCACTGAAGGGAACCATAATGGTTGCATAGGACAGCATGTCTGAGAAGTTTTTCATCAACTCCTGCAAGGTTTTTCGGGTACGTATAAAGGCTGTTATTTATGCTGTTATGTATTGAGTGACCAATTTTGCAAAGGTTTTGTTTACAAATTTTGTTATGTATTTTTTTTTCTTATTTTGAAAATTAGAAAACAGTAATTGAAGTATTTCTAAAGCAATTTTGGTGTCGTGCTTACATTTTTCTGTCCAATCCTGTAGATAGTTATTTCTTTGATCAAAAATGACTGTAAGTATTACAGATAGACATACGAATTTTGTTTTATTATATATATAATAAAAATAATTACAAAAGTATATGTACATGTTAAAGCTAGAAAATCCCCTTAAAAAATATGATCAATTATTATTAAACTATAAATAACTTAAAAACATGTTTTATTATCAGTTTTACGACTTTGTTAAATGTATAAAAAAACACAAACTTTTTTTGACATGATTTTTTTTCTTTATATTTTGTACATCAATTATTTTGGAAGACATTAATCACAAATAATAAAATTGATTAATAGTTTTTTATATCTTAATTTACATATCCGAACATATCAGCTATTATTAGTAAGAAGAAAATATTCATAAATAAAAAGCAGTATGTCATATTATAGACATTATATCAACATTGTGTCGTTAAGACTTTATGCATAACGAGTATAATCACCTAAAAACTAAGGCCCATGAATAATTTACTAATATATATTTATGAATATATTACTACCAAAAGTTTATTGAAAGGTATTTATTTTAGTGTTGTGTGGGTGACTATATGTGAGTCAATTTAATAATTACAAAAAATTGAGTTGAATTCATAGTATGTTAAAGTGTCGAGATTTTTATTACTAAACTTCGTTAACTTCGTCTCTAAGTGATTTTTTTGTCAATTACAATTTTAAAGCATTTTCTTCGAATCTCCCAGGAGACAGATCAGACATATTGTTGATTGATTTGTAGCAAATTGCACGATCTCATGGTTACTTTTAATATTAGCTCATTAAGACGCAGAAAGCAAAAAATAAAAAATTCCCGAAATAGTACATTTCTATTTTACAACCAATAGGTTTTTTTTTTATTTAGATGGATTTTAATAAAAACCAAGTTGTTTTAACCCTTTTACAAACCATTGCTTATCTGAAATTATTTATTATCCATTGTTTTGAAATAGCAAAAGTATTGACTCACTTAAAGAACCAATTGTCATAAAATGTTGAGACCCATTTTTTGAAAATTGCTACTAACAAACATGAAGTGAGTTGAAAAAACAGCGCCATTTATTTAAGAAGTCCAGGACTTTTTAGCCCATGTGCTATGTTGTAACAATAATTTATAAAGCTAAAGCAAAACCTAAAAATAGTGTATAAAAATATGAGCAGCACCGATTTAACAAAAAAAGTAATTAAAATACCTACTAAGTTTTCTTAAGGGCAACCATAAAGAGTAAAAATTTATTTATCATCCAGCAGAGTTCTCTACTTTTTCAGTCTGATATTGGGTGGTCCATTGAAATCTATATTTGAATGAGTGACGATTACTTAGGTTCATATTATTCTATTTTATTATTCTTTCAATCAGCTTGTCTTCTATTTTTTCAGAGTATCTTACACTAATCATACTGCACACACTGAAATTATACATTGAATAAAAATTAATCAGTTTTGTGCCCCTTTTTTTTATCTTCTAATTTATTGGCTCGACTAGACTCAATTCGACGCAATATTATTTTATTTTGCTTTTTTTCTTGTTGAAAACATTGAATATATTATGTATGTACATATTACATATATAGGGTGAGTAAAAATCCAAGAAATGCTTAAAAGTTTTTCACAATGTGGGTAGCAAAATTTGCAAAAAGCTAATTAAAGTATATTAAAAAACGAAGCTCTACATAGATTTAAAAAAATAAAATAACACAAATGCTTGTATATTTTTTTGACATACTGAATTCTGCAATAGTTTTGAGATACTTTTTAAAAGTGAATAACTCAGCTATACTGCAACAGTTTGATTATTTTTCCTTTCTAAAGAGTACTACAGTCTCTTGTTTTTCTTTATGATACATTTGAAGTTTATTATCATCTCACATGAACAACAAAGGTGAAAAATTATTTTGCTTACATCTGGAATGTCCCCAAAAACAGTTAATGCAGTCAAATGGCTCATAGACAACCGACTACAGTGTCATGGAGTGCCAGTATAAGAGTAAAAAACTCGGCAAAGTCCCAAAGAGTTGTCGTCTAAGAAAATTAACTAATTAAGCTGTAGTCAAAGCATTTTAAGATTATCCGGATCTGGCCATGGCGGAAATGGCCATGGACACCTATGTCTCAAAGTTCACCGTATCAAGGTGCATAAAAATGATAATGATTATCTCACTACGAGCCCAAAAAGTACTTCTCCTGGCAGCAGAGATGGTAAAAAAGCGACTGAACCGTGCTACATTCCTCTTCAACCTGTTCCATCAAAAGGATAGGTGTCAGCTTTATTGAAAACAGAGGAATCAGAGATGATTAACTATACAAAGTACCGAGTTAGCACCATGATCCTTTGAGTAATTGCTTCAAATTGCCCGTATATCTCCTCTGTCCAGTTCTAGACCGGGTACCGACTTAGTGTAAATGATTACCTGGAGATTTTGCTGGACAAGGTTATCACCTAGACCAGCGAGATCTGATTTTGTCTTCCCATAGAACGGAGCCCCACCAACATGACCAAGATTGTCCAGGAAGGGTTGGGATATAATCACCAAAACTAAATCCCTCGATTATTACATCTGTTTTCAAGTAGAGCTCCAGGCCTGCAGAATCCGAAACTTAAATGTTGATGCCTTAAAGGTATCTGTTAATGAGCAATGTGCTGCCATGTCAGAGACCTACATCTGTACCCAAATTTTGCCACCGCATGAAAGCTGTCATTGCTGCCTGCAGTTTTAATATCCAAGATAAATTATTTCTAAAATTAATAAAATAGTTTTGAATATTAGATTTATATCAATTTAGAATAATTACTTAATTTGTTCATTTAAGTCTCAAAACTTTTCAACCACCCAGTATGTTTTTCCAATAGCTATCGATGATTTGTCTACTAGTATGAATAATCTTTCACTGATCTCATGTGAGATCATGTAATTAAAGGTAATTTTGTAAGTATTTTTATCTTTAGAAAATATTTTTTGAAAGTTCCTAAAACTTTTTTATTTAAAAAACATCATCCTAAATAAGCAAAAGCTTCCTTCTCAAGATTAAAAAAGTCATTTAAAGGCATTTAAAATTATTAACATACCTATTTATGACACAAAGCTTTATTAATTGCAAACAGAATAAATCCAAATTATTATACTCCAGAGTTACTCGAGTTCTACTTCGGTGACACATAGCTTCCGAGAATTCAGCATCAGTGGGTAATCACTATCCTGTACGAAACTTGTGCGGCTATAAAAGTACCCAGGATACATTTGGCATCTCCATCCAGGCTCCTTACAATATCTGGAAGTTCATTATAGCACCATACAACCGAGAAGAACCTAAACTTCTGGAGCAACAATATGGCTCACATCTGGTTTGCCTCAATGTAGCTCTCGTCCAGCCCTGATATCAACCTCCCCAGGAAATTTCAGTTTCGGGTGTCTTGGAAAAGGATGTCTACCGCAGTTTTCAAATCAAAATCAAGATATTTGATCGCTCCGAGTTGCCATTGTGATCAAATGTTAATTTCATGTTATATCCTTTGATCATTAACTTGTATCTGAAAAAAAGATTCCTTTTCATCCCAGCTTCCAAATCTTCCTCTTTATTTCTCTAAATCAATTACAACAGTTGGATCCAAAGACTGTCTTTCTTCATCTCTTCTTATTAAGGAAAATGAATTTTATCCTTAATGACATTAAGAACTTTGAGATGATTGACACAGTATCTTCCGTAAAATAATTTTACATGAAGCTTGATCGAGCTCGTTTGCCCAAAGAAATATCTGAAAATTTTAAAGAGGTGAATATAGAAATCATATTCTTCCATCTTTTATTTCTGAATGAAACTGAGGGATTTAGTGTCAAAGTCGATTTTAAATTGTCGATTAAAATTGGGTAGGGGATTTAAGAATTGATGATACTTTTGCACTTAATCGATTAGGATATTTTAACTTTAGGTACAAAAATTAAGAGCTTCAATTTCTCTACCTATAGCATATTATTACCAACAATTGTATTCAAAAATTCAAAATATGATCATGTCAAAATATATATACATATTACAGGAAAGCATTTAATGCTAATTTCTTTACATATGAAATTGATGAATAACGTAGATTCTCATCAATAAAATTGATTAGGGTGGACTTACTTGTCCATCTGATTTTAACTTTTTAATACGAAATATTTTTGGAAACAATAAAAATAAGTCAATTTTTAAAGACAACATTTTTTCAAAATATGTTAAAACACAATGTTCATCATTTTTTTAAAGAAAAATAAGTATTTTCGATAGGTTTTCTAAATTGGCAGCAGATATTAACATGACATAATAAAAAAAAAACATATATCCATTTTAAAAGAAAGTAATATTCAAAATACAACATTATTATTAGTATAATATTATTATTTTATTAATATTGGTGGTAATTCACCAAGGGGGGAATTTTTCTGGACTCCTGTCAAGTTTAGTATTCATTGACGGGGATTAAATAGATATGAAATTTTAAGATATCGCTGTTTTTGTAATTCAACCTCAAAAGAATTTTTTTTTACTAAAACTGTCATCTTTTTTCATGTTATTCTTGAAGGGAGAACAATAACTATAAAAGATTCACTAGTTCGCGAATGACGAAAAAAACACTGAGGGTTTGTTGTGGAGATATAAATCTAAGTCTTTGTTGTACTCTAAGTTAGAATTGAGGATTCACATCGAAGTTAGTTCCTGTTTACATCATTAATAGATCCGGAGTGGGGTTTAAGTATATTCATTTCATCTCATATCTCGTACTTAATTTAATTACACGCCATGACAGCTAAGCTGCTCTCCTTCAAAACATTCATCTAACTGTCAGGGTGACCAAGTTAATGTTCGGTCTCGTTTTTATTTAATATAATGGTCTTTCATATTATTTTATATATGTATCCTGAGATCCATAATATATAAAATGATTATTTGTTCCCGGTATGTTTAAAAAAATAAGAAAATTGTTGTGGTCACCCTGGCAATTTGAAGAAGGTTTTTGAGAAGACAAGCTTAGCTGTAATGACGTTTCGTTAAATTACCTGCGAAAAGCTATGATATTAAGGAAATGAGCATAAATCCAACTCTGATGTCGATCCTGAATTTTACTTCTACACCTCTGCGTTACATGCGTGGTTACACTTGATGGTTTATACGTACAATATCTTATCTTCACAATTATGAAAGAATATTGAGAACAGGTTTAGAAGAAATAAGGTAGCAACTCCAACCCGCCGGACCCATTTTCATATTAGTATTATTTCCATCATTGTTCATCGCTATTCATAAGCAGACAGTGTTTCCTTGAGTGGTTACACATTATACTTATGTAGATGTTCTCTACTCAAGAATGAACGAACAATGATTACAGCATTAAGATTTAAAACCGTATATTGGTATAAGGATGCATTTAGTAGAATTAAAAAAAAACTTATTTCTCATAAATCAATTTATTTACTTCATTTGCCATTGCAAAGATCCATAAACTAATGAAATGAGATTTTTACTCTCAATGAAATTGGAAATTGACATTGATTTAGTTATTGGTTACTCTCTTCCCCCTGTCAATAATACAATTATGTAGAAAGTTGTCCAAAGTATGTTTCAATTTAATCAAAGTTTCTTATTTCTATAAGTTTGTGTGCACGTTTCAAATGTAAAATATACCGAAAATAAACGGAGTCACCCTGACAATTTAAAGAATGAAAATGGTATAAATATCATGACATATCATTCAATTAACTGCGAGCAGCCATGAAATGAAGAAAATGAACACCTACTTAAGTATCAAAATCGTATATTTTATAGTTCGCCCGTTTTTTTGGTTTTTTTTAGTTGGTTAACTGAAGAGGGAATTTATTTATGCAAAATTCAACCTTTGTTTGTATTCATAATATACGGAGAGTAACCCTGAGGATATGTTGCAGAGTTATAATGATTGTTAGTCCTTGTTGCATTTAGAGTATAATTAAATAGCAGCATTAAAGTAATTCTGGCCTATCTCCTTATTTATTTCCATCCCCCTTTGCACAACTGCTTGTAGCTGATCTAATGAAATGTTATTCTTACATTTTTCAAATTTTCATGGTTACCATTTACCATGTTGATTTTTTTTTCTACGCACCCAAAATGCTCCTGATTAGCATCACTGCACAAAACTCACTCCAGTTCCACTCTGGTTTTCATTAATATATTTTTTTCATCGTATATTATGAATGTATGTTTAATAATATTACCATCGTTTATAACACGGACATGATCTCCTTTTACATCCTACCCCAGAATTTAGTTTTAGTTTTATTATTTCAAATCCAGGATGAGTCTGAAGTCCCCCAGAATGCAGCTGAGGCTTTTTTTGTCTTTACTAGAAAAGATTGAATAAGTATAGATCTTTCCACGGAAAAAATACGGTTTAAAATTGAAGTTTAAGTAATCAAAATTAATTAAAAAATTGTCCGTCTATTTGTGGATAACAAATTTTGGACAACGAGTGTGTGCAGCTACAGCTTAGCACGTCACATTAAAAAAGAATCGAAAAGAAAAATATACAGGGAACACTGAAAAGAATATGGAAAGACATCTTCTTTTGGTGTGTACTTATTTTGACTGAAGATCATACAAAAATCATTGTAATGAAGTAAATTGAAACTTTAAAACCTCATATCTAACTCATTTCAAAAAATTAATTTAATTTTTATTTAAAGAAAGTTAATCATGAAACAATTATCATTTCAATGATATAGAATTTGTACTAGATATCAATTTAATTTAACTCCATTTTCTAATAAAACACAAATATTATCTGCAATATACACTTTAACACTGAAGATGAAATGTATTTAATTCACAATTCAATTAAATCTTATGGAAGATATTGAATAATTTGATTGAAAAAAGTAGGTACTTACTGTTGTATAACGATATTTCGAAATTATATTTGTCTAGTTGGATAAAAACTGTCTTTAGAGCCTTTTCTCGAAAATTCCAGGAGAATAACCCAAGATATTTAATAAGAAGGCGTCTGGATCAGTTAGGTTTCTACCGGACCACCCTATTATAGATAATGGGGAAAGCATTTTACAAAATCCATTGACAAACTTGAAACAAAGGGGGTTTCGCTATAAATTAGCAATAGGATCCTTATTTACAAATAATAAGACCACGGACCTGCAGAAGAAATATTGTACTCTTTGTAATATCGAAATTTCGAGTCTTCTCGCCATCTATTCCATAGTTTTCCTACGGTGACCCCCCTCTGTAAGATAGCAGAAGGATTCTTCGTGCTCAGCACTTTTGGAGTGATGATCTTGTAACTTCCTATTATTAAATTATGAACATAAACAGAGGAGTACCTGTCCCACACCACCCATAATAAAAACATTAGAAAATCATGTTAACATGATGACCCTTCTTAAATGTACTCGCTTGTTTTTATTATCTGACTAATCTTATAATATTTATGTTACACACCCACGCTAGCTTTATCGTGATATACTTGTTGTTCCTTTCTTAATTATTTACCTTTAATATTTCACATATGAATGTATTAAATTATTATTGTGTTTTCCTCTTTTAACTTAATTAGAAATGCTCAAGAAAAAAATATTTGCTCAAGCTTATATGCAGGAATTGTCATATTCTATATCATTCAAATTATAATTGTTTAATGATTAAACTTGTAAAAAAACTTCATCGTGGCTAGGGTTGAAAATCAGTTAAAATTAACAGTTCGTAGTTGCAAACAAAGTAATTTATCAGCAGAATTGGAAAAAATATGACAATTGAAAAGAAAGTAAGTTTTTGTAACCCGATTTTTTTTTTCCATAGCTATTAATCCGTGCAGCAGTATTTTGCAGACAAGCAGAAACCAACATTTATTATTGTTAGTAAAGCCGTAGAACACGAAAACGATCCTTAAAACTTTCAACCTTTATATGTTTTGACTTTAAAGCCTTTTTTTTAAAATCCAGCTTTTTAAAGTACAGCTACAATTCAGTGCCACATTTCGACATGAATATGACATAGATGAAAATCGAAGTAAATAAAAAATTGATATGAACATTCAGCATGTTAAATTAAAGGATTTATAACTTTATTTTGATTCAAATTAATAAAAAATGTATAGAACCACTAAAAAATCAAGTAAAATGAAGGAACTTTCTTCTTTTTCAAAAAAGGCAAAAATTCCATTTTTTTTTCAATTGCAATTAAAATAGGCCGATTTTGATTGATTTTTGGTCAATTTAATTTTTAATATTTATAAAGGAATTTTCATAAAATAAGCTAGTTATGGCATGGAATACAGATTACAATAATTTTCCAGGGGAAAAAATGAACTCTTCATGAGTTTTTATGATATATATTTACTAATATAAAAAAATAATTCAGATGTGAGGGGCTTAAGACAAATTGATAGATGCTTCATATACAAAATAATTGATATTTTTTTAATATTTTTCTCTTTACTCAAAAAACAAAGTTTTGAAATTTGTTTTCAATAAAAGTTTATATTTCAAATTTAATTATAATTTATTTTTTTTCCAAAAAGTTTAATTTTCTTTTTTGATTTTCCAATTTTTTTTTCAAAAATTATAATCTTTTGGATTTTTTTCAAAAATCTCCAAAAACAAAAATCTCTCTCCCCCACCCCCACAACACAAAAGAAATATATATAATCTTGCAGAGGCTCCTGTTCAGAAAAAATCACATAAGATCGAACCGAAAAAAATTGGTCATGGACCGAGTTTCAACACATGCTTTTCATAACTGGACTGGAGAAAATAGATATTTGGGGAATGAAAAAGAGTTGGGGAGTATTGTTTGAGAGCCACTGCACGACTAATATATAAAGAATCAAAAGGGGTATTGTCACTTCAGTTAATATCTTTATGAAATAGCGTTATTGTCATTTAAAAAGTTGACTTTATTGACTGCAAAGAAAGGGCTTTAAAACTTTTTATGTCTATTGGTACTACAGCAACGCAAGTACAATTGATCAGGATTGATCCTTTTATCATTTATTTCTAATGCAAGGAATCCTTTTTCCCACAGTTATTTATTTTATCATTGTGAGAAAATAAAGCAACCCATACACTCACAAAAGTTGAATTGGGGAAAAGAATTAAGTACTTTAAAAAAAAAACTTCTATTTACCTAGTGGTTTGTAGAATGTACTTAAATAATATTTTTTTAAAGATGACGAATCCAATTATTTATTAATTCATTTATGTATATTTATTTTGAAAAAAAAAGAAATAGGTTGATAGTTTTTAATTCATTTCAATACAAAACTGGTTCTAGGTGATTTCATTCCCAAGTTAATTTATTCTCAGTATTTTCATTCTCAGTAAATTAATTTTCTGTAAAATTCATCCACGGACATTTCATTCCCACATTGAAGGGGGATGTTTAATGAAGTCATCAGGGGCATCCACAGGATTATATTTTGAGTAGGGGTTGATTTTTAGAAAAAATTTTGACAAAAAAAATGTAAAAATTCAATTTTATGGAAAAAAAATATTCAAAAATCCATAGCCATTATCCATAAAATTAACTTTTTTTGGAAAAAAAATAGAAAAATTTAGTTTTTTTCCAAAAAATTCTAAATCCATAGCTTTCAACAAAAAATAGAAGCACAAAAATTAAAATTTTGGGAAAAAATTTCAAATGATACAACTATTCACATAATTAAATTTTTGGATATAAAGGCTTTTTGGAAAATATTACAAAAATTAATAGATATTTACAAAAAAAAAAAAAAATTCGCAATTTTTTTTCAAAAATACATAGAATTTCAGAAAAAATAAATAAGAGGCTCGAAGTGTGGAAAATCCCTTAAGTTATCTCTTGAATTAAAAAATTATAAAAAAGGAAGAATGTCCAATTCCTTTTCAATCATATGGATATTTAGTAGGGATGTACCGTTACTCAATTTTCAGTCAATTCTAGTTCCAATACCATTTTTAAAGTCAACTTCCTCGTCCCTCGGCCTCTGATCTAATTTCAACTGTCTCATTGACAGGTTATTTCCTATTATACGTACTACTGAGTTTTATATGTTTGGCCTAGGAGTTGAAATATGTATAAACCAGTGCCAGAGTCCGGACTCTTGCCTTTTTTAATGTACCCGATATGGATACTGATGACTCCAACTTGGCTCAGAAAATATGGACACAACTTCAGCTCTGTTATAAACATTATTATTCAACAAACATACGGAAAAAAATATTTAGTGAAACGTTTACTTAATGTCTTCAGAGTAAAAGTCTCAATCCAACTTTTTACCGTTACAGCCTTTTTGAAGGACTCATGAAACAATTCAAATGTATGGGGAATTGATACCTTTTTAGTAAATTTCCTGTACAAACCAGAAATTTGTAAAATCTCTCTATCTAATTTCCCCCTTCTTTTTAAATTTGTCTGAAAAACACTGTTGGTTTAGCTGTTTTATTGATTCGTAACCGTAATATCCATATAAATAATAATGCATGGTATCCGTGGAATGGAAAGTATTGAGCCAATTCCAATATTTTTTTTGTTTGTTTAAGGGGGGCTTGGTTATTGGAGTTTTGTGGAAAAAAATTTCAGAACTTTACTGCTGTTTACAAAAAATTAATTTTTTTGGAAAAAAATTCAAAGATCCGCTGCTGTTCAAGAAAAATTAATTTTTTTTGATTTTTTTAGAAATCCACAGCTATTCACAAAAAAAATACATTTAAAAAAAATTCCCTACTCCACAGCTGTTCACAAGAAATGAAGAATTAATTTTAAATATAAATTTTTGTGAAAATAAATTACAAATACTCAATTTTTTGGAGAAAAAGTTCAAAATTCCATAGCTAATTACCAAAAATTCAATTTAAAAAAATTTAAAACTAAATTTGTTTTAAAAATCAAATATTAAGTTTTAAACTAACAGAGCAGAAATTCCTTAATTTAGGAGCTACAGCTTCTACAGTCCACCCATTGCGGACGCCACTGAAGTTTCTTTAGAAAATTCAAATTACTTCGTTGCTGTCGAATAACGTTAGGAAATATTGACATCGTTAAAATCAGCAGAAATGAACCAATCAAATAACGTTAATTATTCCCTAATACCTAACTTTTTTCTAATCCCTTAACGTATCTGGTTGAAGGTATAATAAAGATTTAAAAAACGTATTTCTATAAATAACCTCCTTCATAAAGATGAATTCTTGGAAATTGCAAAATTAGTTGTATAATAATTCATAGCACCCTCAGCGCTGGAGCCTAGTGGATAAAAAAGTATTCTCATAACCCACTTAATGAGAACTAAGAATACTTACGTAGATATAAAATGGAAGATTTTATTTTCGAAACTCTACCTAGAAGTTAACTTCAACGGTATTGTGGACCCTTTAGTCAGTATTAAATCGACCTAAAATTTTGAAAAAGTCTTCTTTTGAACAATAAATAATATTATGCATCTTCATATGCATTCAATTAATTTTTGTTCCTTTTTTCTATTAAAAATTCAAGACATTAATAGAAATGAAAAAAATAATAATAATTTATAGCATGGTCACATAACTCATTACCAAATAGGGTTCGTGACATGGAATAGTATTTTTAGATAACAAGTGAATATTCCAAGTACATTGTTATCCACAGAAACATTAAATATATTTTCAAAAATTTAATTTAAAGTTGTTAATCCTTTTAGACAAAAATGATTAAAATATATATACTCTAGTAAATATAAAGCTGTCATTTTTTAATTGGACTTTTTTAAGAGGTTGATTACAATATTTTATATAAATGACAATATTTTTTTTTTTTATCATACATTAATGAAGACTTTTTTTAAGAAATAAAATGAATTAAGTTTTTAATTCATTATTATTTAATTTTTAATCCAACTTTGGGTATTTCCATTAGAATTATGCATTTAAGTAATGAAGGTTGTCTTTTTTGGGTTTTGATGATGATAATAGCATTATTATTTGACGTCAAACATAATATTGAAATCGATTCTTGGCAATAATAATTTTATAACAAAGAAGCTAATTTGATTTAAATATTAAGAGGACATGGTAATTTAATATTGTAATATCAGGGATCCATATCGTCAATACTTCCCATGCCTTTATTGAGAGCATGAGCATTTAAGGACACAAATGATCCAAGACTGAATCCTTTTCCTCACATTCAAACATTTGTTAAGTACTTCAACCTTAATAAACACAGAGTAAGATAATGGATTGTAACTATTCTTGGCTTTATCACATTACTTGGGATGTTATAATTATGATAAAAAGTACTGATGGACTAACATTAGAGATTAGAATAGCCCTTAAGCTGACTCTTGCAAATGTTTGTACTATATACAGAGTTGGATATATGTTTACTTCAATTTCAACCTTCTCAGAGACTATTCAAGGCTAATCTAATAAACGTCATGATATCTAAGTTGTTCTTCTCTAAAGTATTCTTCGAATTGTCAGGGTTACCACGTTAATTTTTTGTTTCTACTTTGGATAGTATTATTTTCATCTCTCCAGAGATGTTAACACGCCAAGGACTGCATAAATAATGAACAAAAGATAAGAAAGAGCCCATGCATCAACTCATTTTCCATTTCTAATTGCTATAATAAGTTATTTCTTTATACAAATCTCTTCTTTACCTTTATAAAATACAACTTCTTGAGTCCAGTTTTATTGCCGAACCCTGTAGTACGTCAAATTATATTATTATATAGTTTAAATTTAATTGAGTATAAAAAACTAGCAATAAAATATATTTTATAAATACAAACAAGATTCGATATTACTTTTCAAAAAACACAGATTGTTAAATTATTTTAATCAGACGCCTACGGGCGTTAAAATATATTCCGAAGGGGTCATCATAATCTATGGAGCACTTAGATATCAAATTTATTTTCAGAAAAATCCATGATTTGAAAATCCCCTATCAAAGAGGAATTTTAAAAGATACATGAACTTTTGTACAACACGTGGTTGCCTTTATTGTATAAGATTACCTCCACTCCGAAAAGAAAGATAATTTTTTCCCCCAAATCAGTTTGTACACGTAAACCAATTACTCCCAACTATGCAATTATTATTGGGAAATCTAATTCAATCAATCAATGTTCAAAACATGAATTGGTAGAAAGAAAGCCGATACATCGACATTTGCTAACAAAATACATAATATATATTTTTATGACGCAAGGTAACACCGTGACATACATCGGTTAGGGGTGTTAAAATGTGCACATGTCTTTCGTTCGGAAAGTTGTTTTACTCCGCCATTGCTCAATATTTCTAAATATTTCCGATCTTGTATCCCCGTATCATTAAGAATAACTTTTGTTTTGAAGGTTGATTCTTGGTGATATCTTCTGGGGACTTAGAATTTAAAAATCATCTATAAGAACGACTATACATACATAGGTCAAAAAGAGTAATGCAAAGTAATAAAATCAGTTGAAAATTTCCGGTAGTGAATTATATACTCTTGGAGCTCAACTATCCCAATAGTTCTCTCGCTACTTAGACTCTTTCGGACAACTTAGACAATAACGAAAACGAAGAGGAGAACCTTTTACATTCAAATCATCATTAATTCAAGGAAGCTATCCTTGACATGAAAAGGACTTTTTTCAAACATAATTTTCTCTCCAATTATTTATCGTATTAAAACAATAAAAACAGATTCTGAAAGCATGAGGGATTCGAATTTATTATAATTCATATAATCACCTCCACCATTAATTGCAGTCTCTATAAGAGGCAGAAAGGGTAAGCCGGTCATCGCCACTTTGTCCCTTGGCAAATCTTGAAATTCCTTCTTCATCGGACTGATAAGTTAGTATTTGGTGTTGCAGGGGTTCGGTTAGTTTGTCGTTCGATCGCACCCCATGCCAAAAACAAATCTACTGTATTTAGATCAGGAAGTTCAGATCACGTCAATCCAGGGATTCCCCTTGGTCTCTAGCACGTCCTAGTTGTCACTCCCGACTCGGATTCCAAGGAAAGTTCCGTCCCATTCTAAATATTTGGGACTTCGAATATGTTATTTAATTCCATTTTTTCCAACTGGTGCAAGTTTGATCAAACTATCTAATAAAAATAAATCACCTGCCTAAGTGCCCAAGTTTTACTAAGAAAACGCACCAAATTGGTAACATTGGACAACTAGAACGTGCTAGAGACCAAGGTGAATCCCTGGATCGACGTGATCTGAACTCGCTGATCTGAATCCAATATTTTTTTTTTGGTATGGGGCTCGATCGAACGACAAACTAACCGAACCCTGTAATTATATTTCAATTAATATATATTTATTTTATTGTGCCTTGTTAAATCAATTTAAAATAAATATAGGCGAAAATTATTGTTTTGGAGGGAAATGTTAACCCACACATGACTTCTTTAATTATAAACAAAAAGAAAATAGAGCACACAGATCAGCTGTTTTTCCTTTTCTAATCTGTAATCTGAGTTTATTCATAACACAAATATCTTCTTTAGTAATAGCTATGAGCCTTACGAAAAAAAAGGAATCTAATAAGAATTGAAATCTCTATATTTACAATTTACCTGAGATAGATTGATGATGGCATCAAGTTTGATTTATATCAAGATTGTTCCATAAGATGGTTTTTGGTTTTGAGTTTGATACGTTCTTAAGATTTAGAACGGGACTTTATCTAAAAATTTTTGGAACCAATATATTCCTGGTTTGAAATATATATATATATATATGTGTATTCGATTGAAAATATGCATCAAGTATTTATCTTCTAACCGATCTACAACATAAAATCCCAGCTGACGTCCAGGATCCGGAATGTGCCAAAAGAGACTATCATCAAAAACTACTCCCGTTTCTGAGGTTCAGTTGAGGCTGTTATTTATACCAAAGGCAATTATATTGAATAATATTTTTTTTTATTCAGCTTTCATTAGACATTAGTTTTTATTCAAAAAATTATTAAACAACTGTGTTGTTTGTTTAATAAAGATTGTCCCTGTATGTAAATGAGACAAAATATACGAATTTAGGTATTTAAATAATAAATAAAAAATTTAATATTTTACGTTTACCCTTAATTCCATTTTAGTATGCATATTGCATATTTTTAATGAAGAAAGGTAGAAGATAAGATGAATTATAGTAATGTCCATTCAAAATTGAAATATTATGTAGGAATGATGAAAAGGAGAGCTGTTATATTGATTGCTCAAGCTCATAAAGTTCATATACCTAAATACCATAAATATTAGATCGCCTGAAAAGTTTTTTTTTATAAATGGGACCAATATAATTAAATCATATATTTTTAGTATTAACCTTCAAACGCCATGAATCCAAGTTTGTCATCTGTCGTACTGTGTCGTTCGTATTGTGAGTGAAGGAACATTTTTTATAGTTAAAAAAATGGATAAAAAATAATTTTGTTTGTTAATGAAGCATTGCTTTTTGGTGAAAAAAAATACTGTTGAAGCCAAAGCTTGGCTTGATTAACCTTATTCGTATACTGCACCAGTGAAATTAACACTTTAAAAATGGTTTGCTGAATTGCAAAAAAGTCCACAAATTAATTTTTAATTATTGTAAAGTAAAGTTGATAATTCGGAACAATTTTTGGTTTAATTTAAGGCTAATAAATATAATTTTTTTAAACAATATGTAACCATGATTAAAAAATGATTCCATCCCATCACTACATAGTTAAATCGACAGGTAATGAAGAGGTAAAGTGAATATCTCACTTCCTCAAGTTTTGACATCTTTTTTATTTCCAAATATTTGTTTTTAATTAGTGTTTTTAATGTGTTGTTTTGATTTTACTCTCGAACATTTATTTTTACGGGTGAACTCTATCTTTTTATTAAGAAGGTAATAAGATGTCTTAATACTTAATCGTTATGTTTATCTTGACTATATTAATTCATTAAGGATGTAGAATGTTGGATTACAAAAATGAAAGTAAGAATAAATGGCTTAAAATTGATTTTGTCTTCTTATAGTATAAAAATAAATATTTGAATTTCAGTATTTTTTTAATAACTAACGGGATTTTGTTTTTTCATGAACCCCGTACATCGACAATTTACCAGAAAATGCCAAACTCTAAACCTAGTTAGTACATAAACATCTTGAACTTCTTCTTTATAAAAGAAGAAAGTTGCATTCCCCAATATTTGTAATAATATCAACTCTGGCTTCCTTCAGTCTAAAAGGATATTCCATTTAGGGCATTTCATTGTGTGACCATGAAATACAATTTGAGTATTAAGTGAGTTGATATAAATTGACTGAATGGAGTGAAACATCTGTTCCTTCACAAGAAATCATACTAATTGTCGAAGAAAACCTTTCAAATGTAACAATGATTCAACTTACAAGCAATCCTGTGAGTAAAACGTAAGGTATAAATCTTTGAATTAAATGAAGATATTTTGGATCTAAGACATAACAATGTAGTCAATGCCGATCTTGCACTCGTTTAGCTTGTAGCATCAAATGTGTGTACAGGATGCACTTTATATAGTGCTCACTAATGTACAGGAATTACACATTTTTGATCAAAGATGTAACAATGTAGTCGTATTAATGAAATATTGCAGGTGTGTTCATGTAGCATCGAGTATGTATACAATGGGTCTTGTTTTTGTTATTTATATAAATAAAACAGAGTTTGTCTTTATAAAAAACATATTGGTATATAGTGCTTCCTGATGTATAGCGCAAACATATTTTGAGCTAAGAAACAAAAATGAAACTCCGTGGCTCAATGTACAACGCGCTCAGAATAAATTATTACCTTGTTTTCAATGTGAGTAAGCTCGATTCTCGGTCGTTCAAAGAGAAGGTAATATACTTAATCTATAGGTACTTCAAAAACTACTCCTAGGTCAGATAGAGAAATTATAAAACTATAATGATTACTTATGTTAATTGAATCAGTGCAACTCCATCGGACCAATTTTATAAATATTAAACAAACATTCTTGTGAAAAAAGTTTCTTCATAAGACCAAGGATAACTGAGACGTAAGTCAAATAAAATAAAATAAATCGTGTGTCGGGCGAGAATTATAAAATGGCGTGTCTTAAAATATATCTGTATTATTATGTATATTTAAAAAATGTGTTATAAAATTCAAATAATTTAACAACAAAGGAAAAATTTGTCTAGAGGATAAGTCCATTTTTTATTTTTGTAAAGAAAAAAAAAGTCATTGTAAAGAGGAACATAAGCCTCAAAGATTTGTTTTTTACTTGCAAAACCAAAAAAGTTATTTAGAAGAAAGTTGTCGAAAAAATTACCTTCGAAAAAAATCATTATTGCAAATATTTTGAAAATGGAAAATATTATACTGAATTGTTTGTGTTTAAACATTGTATGTCCAAAAACTGTATTTAATTTAAAACATCCATTATTCCATTGGAAATAATGGATGTTTTGCACCTGAACAAAACGTCACTACAATTTTCACAGATTTTTTTTTTCCATAACTTTTTTATCTTCAATAAATTTAGAAAAGCCTTTATTCGTCTAATTGCTTTTTAAAATGTCTGTGACTTATAGATTTATAGCTCCACCCATTATCTACTCTCCATGAGCTCAAAAAAAGAAGTGCTTATGTTTTGGGTATAGACAGTATAAGTCTCTATTGGACTCGGAGTTGAATTGAGGATAGACATCGATGTATTCCCTGCCTGCCTATATTTTTGTGGAGTAGGGGTTGTGTTCATTTATTTCATCTCAAGACTGCTTGAGGCTGATCTAATATAACGTTATGACAGCACAGCAACTCTCCTCCAAAACATCAGCCTGTACAATGTTAATTTTATGGTTTTTGGTTTTTTTTTACATAGTTAAACTGCTTGCTATTCATAACCCTAATGATAGAGGATATGTGAATAACTTACAAACATACCTAGTACCTATTACAATCAAAATTCAAATTGCAGTAGTACAAACTAAGTATTTTAACCCCCCCAATTTACTTTTATTTATTGTTTCATACCATGCAAAAAAGTGAGATTTTTGCATGTACATATACATACATATAAAGCAGTATAATTAATGTTGTATAAGTGCACTGCAACGAGGGACCAACATATGTATTTTATGTTTAATTTAAACTTGTTATTTTTTACATTTATTTACATAACAGTTGATGGTTGGTAGATATAAGTCTATAATACAAACAAAACTACATAGGCATAATATATGCATACAAACGTAAACGTATAACTCTAGGCTGTTGGTTAGTATCCAACAACTTTTAGGCAGTGTTATATATATAAGTGTACTCATGAAAAAAGTTTTAATTATTATTAGTTGAATGAGCAAAAATATGCGGGAGTCTTGTTTTCAATCAGATTATACAACTTGCAATTTTTTCTTGCTTAAATAACCATACGAGGGTCGTTTGAAAAGTCCGTGCAAAGTTCGAGAAATGATATTACTGGCGCGTTTCGAGGCTTTATTTGATTAGGAGCATGTACCGGAAGACACACATCAACTTTCAGCCACATTTTTTCGGTTTGGCATTTGTTTGAATCGCGGAATTGGCCGGAAAGATTATGTCGATTGTTTTTTGGATTTGCAAGAAAAAAATCCTCATCGAATATCTGGAAAAGAATAAAACTATTACGTGTGCATATTATTCATTGTTATCGGACCGTTTGAAAACCGAGCTGCCCACAAAAAAGTCATTTTCCATCACGACAATGCACCGGTTCACACCTCAGCAGTTGTGGTTGCAAAATTGATGGACATAGGGTTCCAAGTCGGAATGTCCATATCACTAGCAATTTCACTCACCTTCACTCTTCTACCATCCATCACCATATCATGGATTTTATCAATGATTTCTGAAAAAAGTAACCTCAACAAGGCGTCCAGAACGTTCAGCGTTACTTGTGCCCATATGCCGACTTCGAAAATTTTGAAACCACTTATAAACTATTCTAATCAAAAGTGCAAAGTCGACATAATGTTTATCAAGCTTCTTATTAGTCTCCTGAGATTGTTTTCTTTCATAAAGTAATGTTTAATCAACACACGATATTATTTTTGTCCATTTTTTAGAAATCACTCTACTTCCACGTTTCAAACGAATGCCAAACAGAAAGAAATAGACGGATCTGGCTGACAGTTGGTGTCTATTTTCACAGAGATGTTATTAACTAAACATAACCTCGATACGCCCCGGTAGTCCCATCACTCAGACTTTGCACGGAATATTCAAAAGACCGTCGTATTTTAAAGTAGTACACTCAATATTGAGATGAAAATTTTATATTTAAAATATAATTTTTGAAATTTTTTTCAAAAAAATTAATTTTTTGTTAATAGCTGTAGATTTTTAACTTTTGTTTTTTGAAAATTTTAATATTCCAAATTTATTTTTTGATTTTTTTTACAAAAAATTAAATTTTTTGTGAATGTTTTTACATTTTGAAATTTTTTTATTAATTATTTTTTTGTTATTTTCAAAAAAAAATTCCGAAAATTATATTTTAAATTAAAAAATTTTTGAAAAAAAAATTCCAATGCTCAATTTTTCGAAAAAATATTAAAAATCGGTAGCTATTTACAGAAAATTAAATTTTGGGGGAAAAAATTAACAAATATATTTTTAGGGGGGAAAAAATGAAAAAATTAATTATCCTGCAGATTTGACTAATTTAATCAAATATTCTCAAAAAACTTTATTATTTAAAATTATTTTATTTTGTTTTTGTCATAATTAATAGGATATTTTGTAGAGCTCAATGTGTTAAGGGGGTAGCGTTTTTTCTTTATTTAGTAATTACCCTTTTTCATATCAAATTATGTAAATATAATTAAATAGATGTAAAAATCAGAAACTCAAAATCATAATTAAGGTAGAGTTCCAAATTCAGACTTGCTATATCTAATATGGAGGAGCAGAGTTATCTTACTCAAAATTATTAACTGCAATTACGTGACAAAAATCTAGTGACGTAAATTATGTACAAATATTTGTCCATGATGATTTTAGAATATCAGATATTCAGCCTATAAATAAGTCTTTTTTGCTAATGAATAAACCACGATTTAAATTTATGTCAACCATACCCTCAAGATAAACTCATTAAAAATAATGAATGAGTCACCTTGGATTTTATAATTAAGTTCTTACTTTTATTGAATCTCAAAACCTTTCTTTAAAAAAAATCATAACCACAAGAAATGGCTGTAAACCAATTAGTAGCTAGCCAATTACAACAAAATACGGAACCATTTGGTCGAATATTGGTAGAGCAACGGACAGAGTATAACTATACCTCATTTCCATATAAAACCTTCCCAATTTTTGGTATTTTGCAAAGGGCCAAAGTAAAACTACAAAATGAGACTCCACAAAATCTAGGAACATCGATACAGACAATATTGAAGTGTCCTTAAGGAAATGAGGAATCGCTTTACTTTACCCTATGCTTCAACAAAATTGACCTATTCTTGGGATTTGTTCACAACTTAACAAGAGTTCATTCGAATTCAATCTAACTAAGTTCAGAACACTAATAAGGAAGAAGGAAACAGAAAAATCGACTGAACAAAGACGCTTGAGAGACATTAATCTCTAGTTCACGTCTCGGTCGTTCCTAGAGAAGGAAATATACTTTATGTATATGTACTTATAAGACAATGCCTTAGTAGTAAGATAAATCACTTTACGCAGAAGGGTGTTAGAAAGATAAGAACTATTCCAAAAAAAGTTATTAGATAGTTTTGTAAATGTTTTACTCAGTATTGTCTGTGCGGTTATCAGAAAATGGACATCATTTATCAGAATTGGGCATCAGCAACGATAAAATGGATCATATTTGACTGTTTTTCTTCGAACATGATAAAAACGCAAGACAGGCTGCTGAAGATGTAATTAATTTTTAAGGTCCTGATACTGTGACAGCCAATCATGCATAATTTTGATTTCTTTGATTCCGTTCCGGTCATTAAGATGTCAAAAATGTACTAGGCTCTGGAAGGTCAATTGTAGATAATGTGGATAAAATAAAGAAAAAGTTGAGTTCGATATACTGGTACTATTGTGGTTCAAACCGCAAACTTATGATCTAAAAAATTATCATTTTTAAAACAAAACAAGAATAAACGACCGTCTTTTATAATATAATCAAATTTTGAGCTAATTCTCTGTTGCAATCCTAACACAAATTACTAAATATACTAGTTTTGGTAGCAGTACCAATACTCTATTATGAGAACTATTTTTGTAACTTGTAGAATCCAATTGCACAAGTTACAATGTAAATGTCCTTTAACTAAACAGTGAAAATGTTATAGATTTTAAAGTCAGTCCAGCGTCTTCTTAAGATTGATATATTTAAATAGACGTCAATTTAGAACCTTCTGTTTTTAGTTTAAAATTCATATTTGACTCTTTTATGGTATTTTCTGTTAAATGGTATTATAGAAACGATTTGTTTGTAAAATTTCAAATGTCTGATTATTCATGGTAACTTTAAAAATGAACAATCGGATTTTTTTAAGTTCAAAATGGCAGTTTTCAGACAAGTTGTACCAATTTAATTTTGTATCTATTGGTCAAGGATATATGAGCCCTATTTGTATACAAAATGATCAATTGTCTTGCAGCAAAATACTGTAACTCCCTGTTAATATTATTTAACGGATTTATTATTTGTAAATTCATACAATAAATTGTATTTGGGTCACTCCAAAACTACATACTGTCACATCACCTTGCCAATAATATATATTTTTAGTTTGCAAAAATAATTTAATCAGATGTTTAAGATGGATTTATTGTTTTAAAAAGTTTCCATCTTTCTTATTGCTGAAGGAATGATGTTATCCATATTAATACAACAAGGTGCATCTGGATATTTGTAGAGGCATCATTTTTAAGTGTGTGTTAATTATTGTAAATACTACTTGATCGAATAAATAAAAATGTATCAATTAGCGTGTGTAGCTAAAGCTTAGCGCCTCATATTAAAAAAAAAAGTCATGCTCAGTTACACGTTTTTTAGAATGCTAAAGTATAGTAAAAAAGAAAACAGGAGTGTACATATTTCTATGTTAAAAAATCAAATTTGATCTGTTGGTCTATTGTCGACGCCTAATAACTTCGAGCTAGTTTATAATGTAACAAATAAAAATATAGTCAACAACCGATTATATGAAGCCTATTTCATATTCAGAGGCAGAACGTAGGTGAGCTGTTGTAATAATTTTAATAAAGGTTGAACTTTCTGAACGTCTATGCTCTTTTCTACACCTTCACGACGACTTCGGATCTGTTCCTGGATCACTGCTACGACGGGTTGTTCAATGATATTTGCCTCCTAGCTCCTCCGACCTGAATCTGTATGTTATTTTGTTGATAAATACGTTGAGTCAAAGGGTAATAGAAGTCCCTGATCAATGGTGGTGTTGTGGCTACTAAGTGAAACGTTTATACCGGACCACTCGTTATTACTAACTCATCTCTATTATGCAAAGTTTGAGCGGTTAAGAGTCAATCCTTTTTACAATTTTCCTATTAGCATTGTTGTAGAACATATAATTAGCTATCGATATATAAGAAAAACATTGTTTTCATCGCCACCATGAGCACAGAGTAAGAAAAGAGGATTGAGATTGCACTACCCGGAAGGAAAACGATTTACAATGTCTTCTATGGAGGGAAGACTTTGTGAAAAAAATGACTCTGAATCTTTTCAAAAGAAGACATTGACCAATTTAGTAATCATATATGCCAGGAAAACCCTGAAATCTGAACACCATAGTTCATTCTTAAAATGTATGTATTAAAAGTAGTGTTGTTCATATTTATTCGGCCCAGTCCATCCTGAGAACCGGGCTTATCGGTCCTTAGAGCTGTCAGTATTTCAATTGATTAATAAAGAAGGAATACAGTTTTAGGAATGATATGCAGAACGAAACTGCAGTCTTGAGTCCTGAATAAGGGTCCACACAACACTAATTACAAGAACAAATGATATTCATAGCACCTCCTTGAAATTAAAATGTCCTTCATTGAAACAACTTCATAGTATACATATATTTCCCATAAGGAAACAGAATTATTTTTTTATGAATGTTCATGTTATATCTTTATTTATATCAAGGCTAAGAGATACTTCTCAATCAGATTGAATATATTTACATTATGACTAGAATATATGACATAGAAATATTGTATTTGACTTTATATTGAAATCAATAATAATAAAGAGAAACAAACTAATATGGACATATTTTTAATAAAAAGGTCACAAGAATCATTCTTGATACTTTACTAAAAACATCTGTGGCATGTCAACACAAAAGCAAAAAAAAAAAAAAAAAAATAGACTCTACATTTCTTTTTTTTTTTTTCATGAACGAATGAATAATAGTCCATTTTTATCAACAAATTAAGATTACAAACCCTTTGTAGATACTAATGGAATAACACTGTTGATTTACACACGGTTTCACTGCCAAAAAAGTGAAAAAAATATTAAAGGTACAAAATAAGGATTTAGAATTGTCAAATAAGTTTTTTCTAGGGTAAAATTGTCTATAGATTATGATTTTTTATGGTTATAATCCTGTATTTGGTGTCGTTTAGGCATAAAACTTGAATTAATGACCATTTTTGCCCCAAAATGACTGTTATTACGTGCAAAAAAATTTGAAACCCCTATTTTGTTGACCTGTAGAAGTTACAATATACATTAAAAAGACCATTAAATTTTAAAATGGCAAATTGACGCCAGGACTTTAAAAATGAAACTGTTTATTTAGTTTTTTCTCCCATAACTTTTGTACAATGGCCCTTTCAAAAAATATTTCTCAAGTGACAAACGGGAAACAAATAGTCACACTTGAGGGAAATAATAGATTAGTCAACAAATAAAGAAAACCTGAATACAGTCGCATTTTGTACCAAATTAACTCAGGGGGATATATATATAACTGAATTGTATGGGCATCTTAGTTGTAAAAGATTTACTTGTCATTTTCATTTTTATTTAAGAAATAGATTATTCAATTTGTGTTAAAACACTTACTCAATTTTTAATTTCAATAATCGGTCGAAAATAAAAATAAAAATGAGTATATGATTCAAGAACGATTTTACATTTTTATAATAGGTAAAGCTATAACTTCTGAATGTTCTTTCACTTTATATTGACAATAAAGTTAATATGGTAAGGATTATCTGATTCAGATGGTTCCAAAAAGTTTTCTGGCTAATATTCAGTTCCTGGTCAATTGAACAAGTCCTCACATGCCGATCCAACTCGACGATTTCCATTATTTTATCGACATTTTTGACGTCCATATTGCAAGAACACAATTGTTGGAACCCGTGCTTTGCTGTTACAGTCGATACTGTATTTGGTCCATAAAAAGCACAATTTCTTTTGGCTCCCTGTTCCACCTTTTCATCTTGGTCGTAGTGGTACTGAAGAATGTATTGAATTTTCCTTTTTTTTACTTCCATTTTGGAACGCTGTACCACAAAACTGTAGATGAACTTTTTTTAACTAATAAGTATACTTTAAGATTGTTTTGATGTAATGTATTAGTTGTGAGATATGGTTCACAAAAAACATCTAGCAAAAAACGCTCAGATCTAATCTACTAAACTAATATCGACAACCTCAGAAATTTTTACTGCCAACACAAAAGCAAGCTAGAATGATTTTTTTCAAAATTGAGAGGCTTGAATTTATATTCTTCAACAAATTATCATTAATTTTAATCAACAAATTTATATTAGTAACCCATTGGAGGCACCCCAAATTCCACTTACAGTTGTTAAACTGTATCATCACAATAAAATAACGAGAAATTGAAAGGGGATTTGATTGGTGCCAAATCAAATAACGGCATTAAACCCTAACAACAATTCTTGGGTATCATAACTCATACCACAAATGTGAATGATAAGCCCATAATTGACTTAATTATCTGCATGAACTCTTGGGTTGTAAGTATATATGAAGTAAAAATATTACTAGGATTTTCGCCTTTTCTTGATTTTTTTTTTAAATGTATACACACCACATTTCAATACTCAATGCTAGCATATAGTTAACTAAAGTATGCCATGCTTTTGAAAAGTTATTAACTGGTTATATCTACGTGCTGTTAGTGTTAAAACGCTGAGCAAAAAAGTACGAACAAATAAAATTCAAGCAATGGCTTAATAACGTGTCAAACAGCTCTTAAAACACTGTCCAACTATTCTATCGAATAGTGCGAATAGTTTAGATGTCTCTCCTTGCTATGTAATTGCATATGCCAACTAATCTAGATATATATGAAACAATATAATTCAAAGCTCACTTATAACTATGTACAATGTAATTTATTTAAAAATGCTAAAAAATTAACTTATTAATTGCTGAACTTTTTTTTTAAATAACAAATTACCATTTTTATAGAAATTTGGAACAAAATTCGGGTACATTTTTACAATATGATATCCTCCCGCCATATCTTTCAGTCTCTGAGTCCCTCCATAAGAGAGGAACTCGGAGACTCCGCACATTTGGGGCCTTCCATCTACTTTAATTATCCGCCAAAGGGCTAATTGTCCGAATATCTCGAAAAAGTGGAGGTCCATCTCCTCCTATTCCAATAATATATTCTTCGCTTCAAATATCCAAGCTATTTCAGCTTAGATTAAAATGTTGCATTAATTGAATTTTAACTTTCCACTGTTACTTCTTCAATTTTGAGATAGAAAGAGAAAGTAATGAGGCAGGGGCAAGCTTAAAGAGTGTACCTCAAGAGGCGTATTTTCCAAAGTGAACACATTTTTTTTAAAGAACAAAGATTTGTTTCCCTTATGTCTTTACATTTATTGTAGCATGCAAACTTTCATCCGAACAGAAGCAAACAAAAGAGGCTATCAATCCTATGGTAGTTGGCCCAGTCTTCCCAACCATCAAATTATTATTCAATATAATTGTTAAGAATGTTAACAGCTTATCAAGGGCACGTTCTAATTCAACCAATCAACGTTCAGAACACTGATGAAAGGAAAAGAAGCAGAAACATCAAAGACTGACAATAAAATAGGGGGTATATATTTGTTTGAAGGAGGTAACGCCATGAAAGAAACTTTTGTGAGGGTGGAGAGGCCCTATTTTTACTGTAGCAATGACCGACCCCTATATCTTTCGTTGCAAGACTCTTTTGATGTCCAGGGGAAGGCCTGCAGTGTCGTTCATTCAAACACCGAGGCATTTAAAGACACTTTTGGTCAGCACTGGGACGCTATAAATGAAGACTAAATCTGCAGCGTGTGCTATACATTCCTCCCCCGGTTGGGAGCCACCATTTTTCGAAAGGCGCCTACATTAATGATTAAGTCACCTCTGACACAGATATATTGATAGTATTAATTTGGTTCAAATTATATTGTTAATTAATAAATTATATCTTGTTGAATTTTAAAGTTCAAAGCGTTCAGACTTTAATGGACCACTCGGAATATGAAACATCTTTATTTAACCAATATTAGGACACCCACTTAAGCATTCTATTTCAATATGTTCCTCTTTATCGTGACCATATATTATTTTTGTAACAAGTTAGATCAAATTTGATCTGTAACTTTTCTCTCAACAAGACAAACTAACTAACAAACAAGGAAAAACATAACCTCCTTTCAACTTCTTTGGCGGAGGTAAGAAAAACGTAATTAATTAATTCAGAGGAGAAATGTTTTTCATCACTACACATTAAATCCTTTTAATTTATACAATATATTTTCACTTCAAATCTTTTTTAATATAAAATTTGTTGACAAAAATATTTTTATCCTTTCTCAATTTAAAAATTAGAAAGGAACTAAAATAAAACTAAAAAAAAAAGAAAAACTACAATTTTAACAAAATGAAATAAAAACTTCAAACAAAGTTATTTTTTTTTTTTTCGACCAAATTAAAGTTATTTATAAATATATTTTTTAAGTAATGTAAATATATATGAAAAGAAAAAAAAGCTGCTGAATCGATTCAATTAAGATATAGGGATTTTTAAGAAAAATAAATTGCTGATATATAATTCAACTTGTATTGTACAATAAAACTAATCGATATTTCCGATATAAATTAGAGTATATTTTGTAGCATTTATTATATACATACAATCAGATCCGTAACTATGACAAGAGGTATGTTACAAAACTTGTCCTTATAAAATATTGTTGTAAATTTTTTTCCCTTGGTCATCTGCCATTCTATATTTTATTCATTGTGATATCAAAACCATCTCAGCTCATTTTTACAATATACTCTTAAAACTATATTAAAAGGATCAACATAACGAACATATACAAAGAATTATAAATAGATCCTAAGGAAAATAAAAAGCCTAAATTTAAATAAAAATTTAAAACAGTCATTTAATTCATTTAAGAACTTAGATCGCCAATTTTATCGTAAGAGTTACGCTTTGAATATCTGTATCTTTTGTCTTCCTTTTGGTATAAATAATCTCTTGGGTTTTTATTATTATGGTATTTACTTTAAATTTTACCTTGCCTTTAAAATGTGATAAAAAGTCTTCCCGTTTGGTCTTGGCCTTAAAATTATCTAAAAGAAGCTGTAGGACCTGTATATACAGGTCCTTTAATATGTCACAGAAGAGGTGGTCCGTTGTTTCGTTAACTGTATTGCAAAATGAACACAAATGTATTTTGGTATTTAAAAAATTTGGATTCAACTTCTAAAGTTCCTGATATAAGGCGGTATTTAAGCCATTTCTCAGGTGTTCCTAAGTACTCGTTTCGCACGGTATTGATGCTGTCTTTGGGGTATTTTTTATGTGTCTCCTCTCCAAATAACTTTGAAACGGTTTCATTGTTGGTCTCTTTCCACATTTTCTCATATCCACGGTTGATAGCAGACGGTTTCTCATTCGAAATAGAAGCAAAGGCCTCGGAACTAATTAGAAGCTTCCAAATCTGGGTTTGAAGACTTGCCCAGCTATTCTGTCGATCAAGGATAGCTAAGGATATAACATCTACTGCAATATCAGCATTGACTGTTCGGATTTCAGATAGACTTAGATTTTCTTTAACTGGGCGTTCCCAACCAAGAGAGAACTTTAGATTTTCAATGGATCTTATTGAGCCTTCACAAAAACCCTACATACGATGAGAGTAAGTATATTGATATTTTTTTAAAGAACATTTAGGAAAATATAATGAGGATTGTCCATGAAAAGCGTGTTATTTTTCATTAAAAAATCCATTAATGTTTCACTCAAAAACCAATCACTACTCCATATTTACCTGACCCGGTAGAAATTAATTATCTTCCATATCTCCGAGACACACATCACCGAGAGACCGCCCTCTTGAGTCTGCCGTGAACCCTATCATAAGAAATATTTTTCTTCTTTTCTAGTGTAAGGAAGGATTGTTATATTTGATATACTGAACCATTTATTTTGTATTGATATGGCGTGACTTTTAATAGATGTATTATTGTTTGGGATTACATAAACATTCCACACTTTGATTATGTCCCACATATTCAAGTTGAGTCTGAATAAATAATAACTTGCACGTTTGATTTCGGTGATAATTTCATTTTTATTCAGACAAATACTACCAAACTCCAATTCAGGATGTTACTTGATATTTGGAAACTTGGCCAACCCTTTCCGATAAGGCCACTGTAAGAACTAGTTATCCCTGTTTTATCAGAGTTTATCTTCAATCCCAATATATACAAAAAATCTTTGGGTGACCCATAATAGATGAGCAATTAATTATTTGACCATGCTTCTGAATACTCTGGAGAACTTGATCAACACCTATGATGATTAAGAATTCGGACACTGGGTCTCCTCGTCTAACTCTCCTTTTGTTGTGAAAGAATGTTTCATACTTTCCGTAACTTATGAGTGTGCGAGAACCAGAAATGGTTACCCCGACCATTCGTATGATGAAATCCCCGACCCCTTTCCTAAACAATATACGGATGTATTTACCTTTATAAGAGTAGTATGGGTGACAGAAGATCGAAATATTTTTTGTAGAATTCAAAAATAAAACCACTGAGTCAAGAAGCTTTCGTTGAGCTTAGAATTTAACTTCTTTGCACGTCCAGTTTTTATCTACTCGATTCTTGTCTTCTTCAGATATTTTCTGTAATTATCGTCTACCTCACATCTTAACTCTTTGCAAAAGGAGGCCGAATTCGACTCACATCTTCTGTATTTAACTTGATTAAATGCATCGAAACATGTACATAATTAAGAATAATGCCCTTCAGTCTAACTACAAATGTCTCTGGGGTCGTCAGCGGTGATTTCATTCTTCTTCTTTGGAATAATGTTTTTAAATTTGCATTTTATTTTATCCTGGCGTATACACTATCAGTGTGCAAGCTTAGAAAATTGGGCAGGGAATCAAATAATTATTTCCTCCATTGTATGTACGCCTATACTGCTTGTAGAGATTTCGCTTTCCAAAAGAATGGGTCCCAGCCCACACTGCAAATGGAGCAGAAGAATAGTGATCATACATTATTTTCGAGCACTTTTAGGCTCCCTCTTTTTTATTAACTCATTTTCTCCCAAAAAAAAAACACATAGCAGGTAGCTGATGTTAGCAAGGGTCTTATTTCAGCAATACCATAAATAGACTGGCATAAAATAAGACTTTCAGCTATGTAAAAAGTAAAGAAACAAGAAATGAATTTGGAAATCTTAACAATTTGAAGAATGTTTGGGAGAAGATAGGCTTAGCTGTCATGACGTTTTATTAGATCAGCTGCAAGTTGTAGTGAGAGGGAGGCAATAAACACAAATCCCCCTCATTCTATAGCAAGGACATGTAAGCTGGGGTTACTACTATGTCGATCCTCAATTTTAATCCGAGTCCGACAAGGACTTACACTTATAACACCCGAGAACCCCCTCATGTTTATTCTCCGTCTTTCATGATCACACGCACTAGTTATGTTATTACTTAATGCTAAGATGTTCCCTTCTCAATAATGGATAACAGCTTTAAAAAATACGGAATCTTGGAACAAAAAAAAGTATTATAGGCGTTCTAACTCATATTTTATACAACTCTAACCATAAGTCTCACTCCAAAAATCATATCCTTAGTCTAATACTAATATAACTCATAATCTGTTAGTATTTTTCCATATGACTCTAGTTGTGTACCATTTATGTCTCTATCTAAATGACTTTATTAAGTTAGAAAAGAACTATTTTAGTAAAGTAAAGGTTTTTTTAGATGAGTCAACAAATTTAAACAACTACAAGAGAGACAAATTTTTAATATGCACATAACATAATTAGATAAATTAACAATATTCTTTCGCACGTCTTGCAACAGGAAAGGAGCAATCCTTTGTCTAATCTTTTGAAGTAATTGCTACATTAATTGACAAAATATAATTATACTTTAATATTCATAGCTATATGTACCTTCAAGGTATATATTTGTACAATACCTATAGTTGTTTTTTTTTGTTTTTTTGCATTCTTCCGGATCCTAATGAGTGTTTAGAGAATAATGGTCATTGTGCGTCAGTGTTCTGAGGGAATTATATCCCACAAAAGGAATGGGATTTAATTTTATATATCCCAATCTAATAATTATAAGTATAAAACAATTGGATTAGTCAAATTTTGTATGTTTACTATCCCTTGCAAAGCGGTACTAAAGTCATAAAAGCTAAAGAGGGACATTCATGTAGAATAAATTAATGTATATTTTCTTTGTATGCCTTAATCTTCAAAGTGTATTATTTAGTGTTGGATTCGAGTCAAAATGTTCGAGTTTGGTCGAGGTCGTGTTTTTAATTTTTTTATATTAAATTTAATTTCCAGATGTTGTGTCTATCATTATTTATGAATGAAGCCCCCTCCAGTTCAGTCTCGGTCCGGCTCAATTCAGTCTCACATATCTGTCTTAAAAAAACTGTTGAAGTTCGGATTTTAATGGCGTCACTCAACTAACTCTCTTCTTTTTTTAAATAAGTTCTAGTAAAGAGAGTCCTAAAGACCGAAAAATTACCCCTATTTTCAGGTAAAAATTGTTTATGCTGATCAAACAATTTCTACTAAAAATCGAAAATGCATTAATTGGGAGGGGGCACCTCCAGCCCACTCCCTGTGAACTCCCCTCCCGTTAGACAAAGTTTGACTGTAAATTTGTATTTTTAGATTTTTTCATTTACAAAATATTATTTTGTAATACTTTATATTGGTTTTATTTAGTAAAACCATAAATATTGTTTTTCACACAGTTACTTCACATAGACCAGGAAATGCTATATTACATGGAATCAGGTGTTATTGTTCTCCGCTCCCTTTTTAAATACTAGAGGAAGAAAATGGAGGAAAAGTGAATTAAACATAAGAAAAATATTACCATCATTTCATTTTTGTTTTTCTTTCTGTTAAATGAAATATAATATAACTTACATAAATTTTCAAAATAATCTATACAATATTAATAATTACATCCTTGGTTAGAATTAAGGTTTTTTTATCTTTTTGAATAACTGCATATTTTAAATAAATTATTATTATTTTTTTTTTTTTTTTTTTTGAGTTTTACTATGGTAATCAGATGTAATGTTTTTGACAAATATATTGAAAAAAAATGGTACACATATTAATAAAGTTTGAAGTCAAAGAATGGCCTTGGTCATATGAATCCCAGAACCAAGTCAAGTCAGAAGTTCTTTATCAGCCCTCACAAACCCTGATCTTGGATAAGACATACAACTTAAAAACTAAATATTTATTCATTATTAAAGTTGCAATCGAGTAATTGATAAATATGAGCACAGTATATCACTTGACTTTTTAAGGCCCCCTCTATCCATTTTATTTGTAAAGTCATCTTCTGCATTGGATTCGGATTTTTGAAACTCGATGTCTCCTGACAATATGGCGCGAATTGATTATCCACTGAGGTAATAAATGTTAGATTTAAAATAAAAAAACAATCTTACGGAATTGAAGTTAAAAAAAAATGAGCATCGTGATCAATTTGCTCAATTTAAGCTTATGTTGTCATTATACTCCGATCCCTCCTCTTCAGTGATAAATTCCAATAGTTCATTTGCTATTATATGTTTGACTGGTGAGATATGCCAGATTTAATGTTCAGAAAAGCAAGGATATTGCTACCATCAAAGAATCTTTGAGTAGTTTTTGAACCACAAATATGAGGAATTTCACTCTTTAAAACAGGCTAGCCGTGGAAAAACATATTTAGGACAAATCACTTTGAATTTGAAGACTCTAGAGTAGTTCATGTATCAGGCCAACATAGTGGAAATCGCAAAAAGTACAGCACAATCATCTTTGAACGTCTCGAGAATATTCTGAGGCAAACATAACTTATTAAGATTTGTTTTTATGGTTCCGATGTTGTGAATTATATCCTCCTCGAAAAAGTCAGACATCCCTTTATCTATCATCTTGCTTTCTTTCTCAGCTCTGGAAATACAATACAAAAGATTATATTCATCTTGAAATTATGTGGTGTATGTATGTTTTGAACATCTACCATTTTTGAAAATTGGCTAATGAGGTTGATCTTTGAGGAGCTGCTAACATTGATAAGTATGGCGGTGCCTCAGGGAATATAGTTGATACTGCATCAAATTTGAGCCTTAGAATTTTTTTAAATGTGCATTTCTTAGCTCTGGTAGAGTTGGAGTCGTTTTGCTCCATTACGGAAGCATGACTGGATTGACAATAGGATACAATTGTATATTATACTAAATCTATGAAATGTTTTAAACAGTTAATGTCGAATTGTTCTATCTGGCAATTTTATTATTAAAACTAATAATACGTCAAATTACTTTATAACTATCAATATCGAAAGCTGTTTTGTAATACACGAGGCAGGGGTTAAAAACCCCTTCCTAATTAGATAGCAATGTGTATATTACACTGGCACTAGGTAATTTTGCTTTAAACTATTTTTCCTCACTATATTTAGCCTTAAGTCCATTTTGCCTCAAGGATGTTTCGCCTTATTTTTATAAATAAATGGGGTTGATACGTCGTTATTGTTGATTTTGGGTTGAAATTAATATTTTATTTCAAATTTCGAAATCAAAATATGTAATATTTATTTCTATAAAATGTATTAAATGTTTATTTTCTGTTGGAATAATGATGGAATTAATCTCTTGCCTCATATTATAATCGTTTGTCAATCCATGAGTATTTTTTAGTATGAATAATCCATTTTGTCTAATCATAATTATTAGCGGAGAAGTGATGAGGAATTCTGCTATTCGAATCGTTATCGTTTTTATTTATTTTTAAATTTTATAACACACTTTCTCTATAGTTCGAATGCATTACATTCATTGAAATTTTGTTAGAGTATGATTTGAAATTTTGGGGTATGATTCCATCATTTTTTTTACAAAAAAATAACACCATTTTTTTAATGTTCCTATTATTGGTCATATAATTGACTAAGTTATGGAACTTCAGTTCAAGAGTCCCGAGACCATTGTTGATTGAGCTACGTTAAAAAACAACCATTCAATGCCTTTTAGGTATAGCAATACAAATTATATATTTTGAATAAAAATTTGAAAGGAACATCAATTTTAACCAACAATAACCAACATGACGTGTAAATCTCATTAATTTATATATTAATGTGAAACATCCTTGAGGCAAAATGTCCAAATGCGAAATTGTTTAAGGCAAAATGTCCTGAGGCAAAATTACCGAGGTTTAATAAAACATTTCATATAGTCAAGGACCATTCAAGTAGAAGGTTTATGTGTATTTGTATATATTGATTTAGTCAATGTATCTATCTTACATTTGTTAAAAAACCATACAAAGTTTAGTAACTAAAATACGCTCAAAATAATACCGTTAATGCCAAATTATTCAAACCAACAGTAACTAATGACTGAATGACAGCAAACTCTAATCCTTACAATCGACAAAACAAAGCCTGAGACGATGTACATATTAATGGCTGCAGAACATAAGCTAGTGGAACCATGGGCACAAACACAGACTTGACAGTTATTCAAGACAAATATGCAAGAAAATGCGAGGAATCAGTGTACAAAAATATGATGATCTAAAATAATCATAGATTAACAAAAAAAAAAAAACCCTCTTCTTTCACTAAAACCTAGCTATAAAATGGCCTGTTTATACTCTTCTTATTATTTGAAAGTGTTCTTATGCATGAAAAAAAGTCACAGGGTGCACTTTATATATATATTGGTCATTAAAGCATATCATAAACATTTTTTGATCTAAAAAATAAAGAGGAAGTCGTATATATGAAATCGAGCGTGTATATAGGATTCACTGTATAAAGTGCTTGCTTATGTGCATCATACCCATATTTTTGATCTGAGATATATCAATATAGTTGTGTACATGAAGAATCGAATATATAGCTCTGATTATGTTTGTTTTTATTATTGCTAGAGTTGACATGTTTGTAATGAAAAAACTACTCTTTAAAAGTAGAAAAGGAAAAACGTTTTCAGTATATGTTAGGATTTCAATAAAATATAAACGCTTGTATGCTAATATGAAGTTTGTTTGTTTTTGGTAGTGAGCGCTCTAAAGGCTAAAGTAATCCTCAGTCACCCCCCATTATATTTTTTTTTTACTGAAAATCTAATTATTATTATTTTATTGATTGAGTAGAGAACACGTAATATGAATTGATACAAGTATTGAGTAGTTATGTGTGTGCGTGCTCATGAAAATAGCAAGTAACACAGCTGATTTCTGAGGGAGGGATCTTCTATGTTATTAAAGAAAAATGTATCATATAGCCACGCCTAATTACTCCATTTAATGACGGTTACTACCGCTTGTACTTCATTAAACAAAAATGCACGTCAAAAGATTTTTTTAATATTAACCAGTCATAAACACTCCTTCATTTATTTAATAAGCCTAAAAAGAATTTCATCTATTTGAGAGCTACAACTGATTTGGTATTAAGAATAAAATTTTTCACATTCCCTACTTTTTTTAAATGTTTTTTGTTGCACAAATTGTCTTTAAATCAAGGATAAACGTACTTATATGTAGGTACTTTATCTGCAATGGAACTTTGCCGATAGGAAGCAAAGAGGAACTTGCTACATGATACAGGTATCATAAATGAATTCACTTACACCACAAGAAAAGAGGATGAAGATTATAAAACTTCTCCATAATAATTAAACACTTTGGTTTAGGGGTCATAAAACTTAAATTAACCATAAAAGGTCATTCAGAGCTCATCATTATAAGAGAAATACTTCCTCAAGTCTTATTTCTTGTGGGTTATATCACTTACCGTGTACGGAGTAGATTACAATTTTATATTAACATAATTTAAACATTTATTGTAGGTATATTAACATACAAACCATTTTTCAATTCCTCTCGAGCTATTATATAATTTTTTAACTGTGAATGAAAGAATTAATTTTTAAATGTATATTTATGTATAAACTACTTATACTATTCCAATAGAAGGCAGTATTTTATACTTATATTTACAATCACTAGACTGCTCAAAACAGCAGTTGTAAGTTTATTTTCAATCGAAGACAGGATTTTCTTAATATTTGACTCAGTCTAAGATCTTGTAAATAAATAATATTTGTGATGTGTCAAAAATCTTGAATAAAAATGAAAGAAAGGAGAAAATTCCCAAGTTATTTTTTTACTTCTTTTATAATATGTAGTAAAAATAAATTCACTATTTTTGAAGGATATTTTTATATATCTGTTCCATTGATTTTAATCTCCTTGCCATGATTACGATTTCCGTTATTTCATTCCCATTTTCAACCATTGTACTTCCAGAGCTTGGTGCGTCTTGACATCTAAATTACCACAACAGAATCTACAAAATCAAAATACTCCATGATTGGCTGTTACAGTATCAAAGCCATCAACACCAATCACATTTCTAGCCGCCTGACTTGATCTGCCTTGTTTGAAGAAAAGTTTTAATAATTGCTTATTTTCTCTTTGCTGATGTCAATCTTTGACAAACTCTCAAACAAACCTGAGTCAAGCAATCACAAAACCGTCCAACTAGTTTTTTTAGTACAAAACCTTATCTTTTTGACACAATTTGGCGCAGACGGATCTAACTTATAAAAAGTGAGATACACATTAAGAAAGGCAAATATTTTTTGACGCATGTATTTTGCATACAATGCAATATTTCATAGACATATTTGACTCAAGTATACCCTTTGATTTCAAGTTATGACCTATGTTAAGACACTCAAGAATTGTAGTTTGTAGTTTAAAGATTTTAATTGATTACAGAGACTTATATCGACACTGATATGGCCCTTCAAAATAAAATCTATGAAATTTTTGCGTTCTTTTATTGTGACGATCCATTTATCTACTATAAGGGGAGTTTGGGGTGCCTCCAATGGGTTAATATTATAAATTTGTTAATAGAAATTGAGAATAATTTGTCAAAGAATAGAAATTTATTTCAATCTGAATTTTGAGAAAATCATTCTGGCTTGCTTTTGTGTTGACGAGCCACACTTTTGATTGTTGATTTAAAGGTTAATTGTCAATGTTCTTAAATCATTTACATATATTTATTTTATTTTCGACCGATTATTGAGATTTCAAATCGATTAAGTGCTTTAATAAAAATTGAATAATCTATTAATTTAAATAAAAAATGAATCAGACAATTACTGTTCTGCAACTAAAACTCCCATGCAACTCAGTTATCAATATCCCCCCCCCCTTCCTTTATTTGGTACACAATACGACTGTATTCATATTTTCTTTATTTTTGACCATTTATTGTCTTTATTCCGTTGAGAATTTACAATTCCAATAATTTATTCATTAACAAATAAAATATGGATACATTTGAAAGTTTGTCTTCACGAGTTGCTTAATAATGTATCAGTATACCAAACACCAAATTTTTCTGATATTTTATTTTATAAAATAACACTAGTTTGCTTTGTCAATATTAACGTATCACAAATGTTATTTATCAACATTATTTTCAACTGACTCGAAGGAGAAAAAACGATGTACTACTTTTAAAATTTCATCGAAGCTGGAATTTTGAAACGTTTATATATAACTACATATATGTGTAAATTATATATTGATATATATGTATTCTTCGATATATTTTCATAATTATGTTTATTTAACCATAAGAACATATTTTATAGGCATATATAATTCTATTAGTGTTGTTGGGTTATGGCCTGACACTCTTATGATTTTAAGTGGACCTAGATCGGCTTCAAATGAAAAAAGAAACATTTAAAGTTTGGTCTACACCAACTCCACAAAAGAATGACGTTATGTGTGTCTAAAGATAATGAACAGGTCGAGAAAATGACACTTGAACGGGATCTACGAATTTCAATTTGTTCACTCCAAGCAGTTGGACGTCTCCAGAACCACTGCCTACGCCATTAGCAAATCCAAATCGTTGGAGAGGAGGAAAGGCTCTACCAAAAAGGGCAAACTGAAACAAGATGAGTAAAAAAAATGGTGCAAGCCAATCCCCTAAGGTCTATGAGATCCCATGAATGAGATCTCGGGGTTTCACAACAGACTGTCCCGGGAGCTATCGTAAAGGGGATAGAAAGAGCCTTGTGAGAGTGGAGAGGCCACTTCCGACACCAGTAATGAAAGAAAACCATCTCCCCCATTTCAATACTCGTTTGAGTTTTTTTGACGTCTTTTTTTACCTATTAATGACCCTCCACTTCACCTTTTGGGTGCAGTGTCCGTCATACAAACACCGATGACCTCAAAGTCAATTTCAGCCAACACTGGAACGCCATGACAGAGTACTATATCCAAAGTGGGTGCCAGGCCTTCTGCCGCCGCTTGGAAGCCTGGATTGCCGCTAAGAGTGGTTAGATTAACGATTTAGAGAGCTCAGATCCATATCTACTGATGTAGTGATTTCATTATTTTCAATATTCAATTGTTAATTAATCAATAATATCTTCATGAAGTTTAAAATTTAAAGTGTTCAGATTTTAATGGAACACTTGGTACAATAACATTATATGAATATCAATGTGTTGAATAATCATATTTGTAGAATTCATAAATCGGGATAAGGGAAAAGATTGATACATAGATTGGGACAAAAAAAAATTGATCTTCAATTTAAAAACAATTAAATTTCGATTTACGGTATAAGATTACGACTTGGACCGAAATATCACTCAACAATAAAATCATTACAAACAGAACCGAAAAAACTTTCGGTCTTGGACTGTGTCTCAGCACTAATATTTAAGGATATATAATATAAAAGTAAGCATTGAACACGAGCAGCTATATAAGTATACCTTCACAAATTTATGCATAAAGTGTAGATATTTTAAAACTAAAACATGCCACAGAGTAGGTTTCTACTTGGAAATAAAAGTCTTCTTACTCGAGATAAATTAAAGTACAAATTTAGATCTACATAGTTTTCAAAATGAATAATGAAATGGTGTCTCTAATAGTGATGTCCTTGTTTATTCGGTTCAGACCAGTCAGTCTTAGGGCTAGTCCTTCAGAATGTCAGTACTAGAACTGATTGAAAAAAGACGAAATAAAAGTTGGGTGACGTCATCATGGACTGAACTGGACTGGACCATCACTGAACTAGATGGTACTGCTATGTTTAGTCCTAAATAAGGAACAACTCACGTTGCTAGTCCCTTGGGAGATGGGGGGGGGGAATTAAGCTCCCCAAAAAGTGTCTTAAGCATTCTCCCATCCCCTTTTTTTAAACCTATTTATATACAATATTTTCGTACAGGTTCCTTGATCAAAATTGGTATTGCTATTTAGCTACTTTTTAATATATATTCGACAAAAATAATAAACAAGAACGTCCTTACGGACAATTCACAAACATATTCTTGTTTGGAGTGGAAGGTAGTTCAGAAATTCGATCACTTTATTCAATATAAAGATAAGTCTAATACTATTTATTTAGTTTAAATTTTTCTATTAATATTGTTTCCCTGGTTTTTTTTAGTCACATATATATGTAACTAATTTTGATTAAACTCATATTTCGCAAAAATTTGTAAAAATATCATAATTTAATATGATATATTTAGTACGCGTAGCTAATTTTTTAATGACGACTAATGTATTTATTTATTTCCTTATTCCATCCCTTGAAAGTTTGTAATAAAGTAAAAACACCTTTAAAAATTAGAAAAGGAAAAAAGGTTCTTGTGTGTACTCTTTTTTTTCTTTTTTTCCATTATTTATTAGCCTGTCTTAGTGCTATCTTCTTTCTCTCACTTAAACAATTTCAACTTTCATCTATCTTTGGTGTAAATTGTTTTGAAATGCATAATTAAATAAATATATATGAATTTAAATATAATTATTATATTGTCCATACATTAATGTTTTGTTAAATGTAGAAAGTTCACCACCTTATCGTAATTATTCATTTTTTCCCACTCCAAAAAGCATGTAACAGGCAGATGAGATTACCAAGGCTTTTAATTCAGTTGTACCTCATGTCTCGCTCCCGCCTTCTCTTTGCACCCCTTCTTCCATTAAAAAATGTGCCTTGATAGATAATAAGAAAACATAAAAACGTTATTGAAAACTTCGATAACACATGTCAACAATGAATTTTCATCAGAAATAATGTTGCATGTATCTTACAGCATTTTCAACTCTGATTTAAAATATATCTTTATATTTCTTCTAGCACAAACAGTTTTTAATATGATGCTAATTTTGGATTTGTATTAGTTTCCTTATTTATTTGTGGTAAATCATTTGTTTTGATAAAGCCTCCTTATATTGAAAGGATTTTTTTTAATAGAAAATCTGTCTACGAGTCTCAAAATTTATACATACATCCCCCTGTTATTCTTCTAAAATAAAATTTAATATAAAATATTTTTTTCCTCTGCATAAGGTTAATATAATGACATTAGCTCTCATAGCTACTAAAAGCAATTAAATATGACAGTTATCAATGGAAAAAATATGGATATCTCAAAGTTATAGGAATACTTATGGGTATGAAATTAGGATTTTTGTTGTTTCCTATGTCTGTAGAACAACAGTCTTGCCACTATGGAAAATTACACCAGGAGTGACTTCCATCTTAGGGTTCCATATGTCCCAGGGACAAGCAGTGTCCCGTTTATTCCTTTAGTGGATCTCCAAAAATCTTTCAAACACCTCTCCACATTTCACTTGATTTAACAAAAAAAAAAAAAAATTTAAATGGGTTAACTCAATCAAAAGGTTCCAATACCTTTCCAGAAAATTTTCGAAGTTTAGTGCGGCAAAATTGAAGAAGGGAATTTTTGAATGACACTGAATTTCAAATAGGCTTACGTCGACTGGAATCGAAGGTTTAGCTGGTTTTCAAACAGATATATGAAAATTTCCTTGGAAAGAACAAGTCGCCTGCGTATAAAAATGCAGTCATGAATTTGTTTGATTCTTGCAAGGAACTTGAGTGCGGAATGTCTTTGAAAATGCACTTCCAGTATTCCCATTTAGATTTTTTCCCCAAAAACCTTGATGCACCCAGATATGTATATGCACAATAAAGAATCGCTAACAAGGACTTTGGAATTAAAGCACGATGTCAAACCATTGTTGGATACTGTATTCTGACAATTCAGCCAAAATATACCAAATGAGGACACAATCACAACGCTTCTAATATATCCTCTTTATATATTATTGTTTTGTGTATCCAAAATTAGACACAAATTTTGATTTAAACTACTGTATTTCGAAAATTCTAGGTCCTGCAAAAAAAGCAAAGATTTGAAAACTGCGAAAAAAAAGTGTTTAAAAAAATGCTGTAATATTCGTTATGAAAAAAAAAATTGTTCACCTGTGTAATTGATGCCAGAAATAGTGAATAGGTCAGAAACTAATGAAGCAACATTAAAAAAATGTATACGGGGAACATGTTATAAATTAAGAATTTATATTGAAAGCAGAGAAAAAATATAATACTCACAAGTTATTACAAGTCCCTGGAATGATGAAATAGTTATAAGTTCCCATTTGAATAACGAATTTTAAATTCCATATATCGAATATCCAATTTATATAGACAAATCAGAGTTGTCATTTTTTAATTTATTTCCAAGTATAAAGTTAGATACTAAAAATACTTTTAATTGCTAATGGCTTAAGAAAAAATTAATCAATAAGCATTTTTCTGTTCATTATTGGATTTTTAAATATTAGATTGGGGAAAAATTAATTGCGTATTTCACACATGTTTTATGATCGCCAGAAGCTCCATGACCTCGTATGGTAAGTTTTTATGCATTCGTCCTACAGTCTATGGCCTATTTTTCTGTTCATTATTGGATTTTTAATATTAGATTGGGGAATGAGGAATTGCGTATTTTCTGTCCTTTTTTAAACTAAGTATATCTGATTCATTATTAATCACATCTGAGCATACGATAAAGTGTTGTAAAAGTGTGAGTGTATACTACAAACGCTTTTTGTACAGTATTTCACTTGACCGGTTAAGTCGTGAACTATCGTGCTTCGAATATGAAGGTCTCAAAGGAAGAAATTCGTCATATTTTGAAAATTTCATTGACCGACTTTCTATTTGCGAATCGCTGATGAATCGAAACAAAATCGATCCATTTCGGAAGTAGATTGTGACTGGCGATAAAAAATGGATCACTTACGTCAATTTCAAGCAACAGCAATCGTGATAGAAAGCAACAATAACGGCCCAGACCGTGGTCAAGTCAGGATTGACTTCCAGGAAGTATATAGATGTTCTGTGTTTGGCAGGATTAGCAGAGAATAACCTACTATGAGCTGCTCCCCGATGGTCAAACGCTCAATTCTGCCCACTACTGTGAACAGCTCGACGGTTTGAAGCAGGCGGTCGAACCGAAGCACCAAAATATTGGTGAATAGGAGACATCTTTAAGACAACGCTGGGCCCCACTCATCTTTTATGATCGCCAGAAGCTCCGTGACCTCGGATTGGAAGCTCTTATTTATTCATCTTACATTCCAAGCTTGGCACCAAGTGTATACCACCTGTTCTTGTCTATGGCCAAAGCACTTGGGGGTACAAAGTTAGCCACAATAGAGGCCTGTGAAAATTGGTTGTTTGGATTTTTTCCCATAAGGACAAGGTTTCCTACGAAAATGTATTATGAAGTTGAATTCTTGTTGGCAACATGTTATCAAACAGAACGGGACATATTTGGCCTAAATCGGACACACTTCTTGTAAAGCATTGAAATAAAGCAAAAAATACGAAATTCTCAAAGAATGTATAAATCTATTTTGTGTTTTTTTTTTCTATGCAAAGGAGTGCGTATACAAAAGAACCAATGAGAAGTTTTAAATTAAATTTAATGACGTCAATTATAACCTTAATCGCTTAGGCTCATAATATTTATGTAATAATAATAAGTATGTAATATGGAATATTATTCAAAATGAATCCTTGGAAACATATGGTGTCCATTTATCTCTATTCTTTGTTTATTTTTTTAATGAGGTTTATGTGTACATTACCAACGGGAAAATGACTTTTATGAACAAAAAAAAAAAAACATTTTTAATCAGTCCAACTTCCAAAGTATATTTATATTAGTGTTGTATTCCATTTAAAACTCTCGAGTTCGAGTATTTGAGGATTGATTTAAAGAATCTGTCGAAGAAAAATATGTGTTTTCATTGCATTGATGAAATCGGTTATTGGACACTTTGGCGAAGAAAAATAATAAATATACTTGATGATGATTTATGCAGCAATACTGTAAATGTTTAAAAGGATAAAAAGAGTGCGAGTAGAAGGGGTGATACACCATGATAACAATTTCTTTGTAGTTTTTCACCAAAGTGTCAAACGGAATCCCTCCGCGTGTCTCTAGTGACACGCGTGTGATAGTTTTGCAATTCTTGACACAGTAAATATACTGTGACATGCATAGATACTTTGCCGAATGACCACTTAGCAAATTGTCCGTTCTCTAAAGTTGTCATTCGGCAGAGTAGATTTCAACAAAAAGTTTTCAGTAAAGTATCCTAAACCCGTATTGTTTACTTATATTGGGTTGTAAAAAAGGGGGGAGGGAGTGGCGCCAACTGTTTAAAAAATAACACAGCTTCCTGAATTATAATATTATTTATTAGGAGTAATATAGTTACGGTACTCACATAGAGGGCGCTCAGCTACAAAAGGTCGCACCGCCTAGCGAATAATATATTTTTTTAGTTAAACTCATGCCCTATTCTATTGTAATTATATCATTGTTTACATAGAGTCGATAACAGCTTAAAAGGAGCTAGTTCTATGAGTAAGATTTTCAAATTTTGCGGGCAATGTATGTTTGGTATTCAAGATTTTTTTATGTTCGAACACTCGCCAAGAACGTTTTACATTTTTTTTAGCTATATACCATGTTTAGATTGTTTATGTGAGGCATAATGGTTATAATTATTTTGGGTGTTTGGAGATTTTTTTGCTATTGAAAAACAAGGATCAAAGAATTTGCACCAAATTTTGTATAATAAAGGAAATATAGTGCTTCAAAACCCTTGAAATGTTGACAGTGGAATACCGTGAACCTTTTCTGAGTAAATTTAAATGTTTACAAGTGCTACAAACTCTTCTAAGTTGGCTGGAAAGATGCCAATGTCGAGCCTTGCTCTGGACTCCCGTTTACGTCAACAACAGATGAAAACTTTGAAACACTAAAGAAAATTGTCTCGAAAACCTTCGAATCACTATCAGAAAAATCGCAGAGGATATTGACGCATCGGTTGGCTTGTGCCATAAACTTTTTTCGAACGTTTAGGGTATGAGACGAGTGTCAGCGAAGTTTGTTCCAAAACTGTTTTATTTGACTTAAAGAATCGTCTCATTTTTTGACCAAAAACAATCATGTCTTAGCCAACATGTTCACCGGATTTGATCCCATGTGACTTTTTCCTCTTCCCAAAACTGAAGAAACCTATGAAAGGACGGATATTTGCAACAATTGAGGAGATAAAGACTGCATCCCTGGAAGAGCTCAAGGCTATACCGAAAAATGGTTATGCCAAGTGCCTCGAGAATTGGAAAAAGCGTTAGCACAAGTCCATTGAATCTGAGGGCGATTACTTTGAAGGGGACAAAATAAAAATTAATGAAGTGAATAAATAGTTATTATTTCCTATAAAAAAATATAAAGTCCCCTTACTTTTTGAACATACCTCGTATACAACGAATAACATGTTTTTTAATGGGATCATGCCCTATTTAGATATCAGTTTAAGCTACTCCAATTTTAAAAGATAAATTTTTAATTACTTGTGCAAATTATGTACCATTTAAAATATAAATTATTCATCTCTTCTTTGAATATGTTTTATCTTTCTAATTTATTTATTTCATAGCGGTAGTATCCGGTATTGACTGGAGTTATTAGGTGTTGGCTAACAAACAAACATTGCCTTAATAATCTGGAAGATAGCTTATACTCCTTGTTTTTATTACCACTCACACATAGTTACACAATACTGACATGTTCTCTACTCAAGAATGAAAAAATAAAAATAAGAGCTTAATCATTTTATTTATTATGAGATGATGAGCCAGTTTTTAGAGACTCTAGTCTCTAAAAACTAAAGTACTCCAGCGATATTTCATTCATTTTGACATACCGTTTTTATAGCACTCCAAAGTTACTGACATGATCAAATGACCTTTATGGGTTACTCAAACACGTTTGGGAATGCCTTTTATTCCATTAGGATTCCAACTTGTCAATGGATTTTGGTATCGTTCCATGCAAAGTTGACGTAGAAATCGATTCAAATCCTTTTTCGTATGATATGAAACTCAAATGTATAAGAAATTACTCGATAAAATGTTTAAACAACAGTAACAAAGATTAATCTAAACGCTGATATTTTAAGATTTGGTCATTTTACTTTACTCGAGTTTTTCAAATAATATTTCGGGCGACTTTGAGTCATTTTCAGAAAATTAAGTAAAGTCGAGTATTTTCGAGTTCGAATAATACTTAAAACAAAACTAATTTAGATATACATATTAAGTCCATGTATTAGATTTGCTTATGCAGATATTAATCATACTTTAAATCCAAGTAGTTTAATAAAGGAAGGTATCTTTTTTCTGGATTTAAACGATTTAAATATATACTTAATAGGAGGATATTATGTTTTTTTTTTTAAATATTTTAATTCAGAAAGTAAATGATGGAATTAAAATAGGATTTGTTTAAATCATACCCATTTGTATTTAAAAAATAATATATTTACTGTGTATGAAGAGTAGATATTGCTACACTTCCTAGGTAACTATATTAGATTCAAAATAGTCAAACATGCCTTACTCAAATTCAGGAATCAGTATATTGATTCATTTTTAGATTAAAGATATTGAGACCTTGTTGGGCTTTTAAGTATGGGCACAAACAATAAACTTTTCAATGCACAACGCTAACATATAACTATCTATAGTATGCTGAGCTTTTGAAAGATGGTTTGTTGATATCTTCTTGCTCGTGTTAAAACTTTGAGGGAAAAACTACTGACTCTACTGGGTGTTCATTCAAATATGAACACTTTCTAATTAAATAATTAATGAAGGTTGAGTGTTTGAAATTAATTCATATTTTGATTTATTAAAGCATAAACAATTAATTACAAAACAAAGCAAACCTGAGCTCTCTCGCTTACGTACAAGTAAAGAGAAATGACATTTGAACGTGAATGACAAATTTCTCTTCAAGCGGTTGGGTGTCTCCAGAACCACCGTCTACGCCGTCAGAAACATCGAAAAAGAAGAAGAGCTCTGACAAAAAGGCCGAACTGGATCCGGAGGAGTTACAGAAAACATCCCAGGCCAATCCCCTCAAGTCCATGAGGGCCCATGTGAGAAATCTCGGGATTTCACACCATTTTGTCTAGAGAGCTATCAAAAAAGTGTTTGGAATTAGTCTTTTGAGGGTGGATAGGCCACTTTTGACACCAGCAATGAAAGAAACCCATCTTCTTCTTTGCAAGACTATATTGCATGAGTCTTTTGAATTATTTTTTGACACTTCCCCCCCCCTACAGCTCTGAGGCCCTCAAAGCCACTGTCAGCCTGAGCTGGAACGCCATTAAAGAAGACTACACTATCGGCAAATACCAGTCCTTCTGCCTCCTCCAGGAAGCCATCGTTGCCCCTGAGGGCGACTACATTAATGATTAAGAGAGATCAGACACACATCTATTTATAAATTTCTTTTGTTATTAAATAAATTAAATCTTGTTGAATTTAAAATTCAAAGTTTTCTTATTTAAAGAACCACTTAGTAAATAATATTTTAAGATTATAGTTTTATAATAAAATTCTTAATCTGTTTATTTAAGTTCATAGCCACATTCATTTTAAGGGTGAACAAAAAGAATTTCAGAATTCGAAACATTAAGAAAAGCACTGGTCAACAAAATTTAATTTTTTTTCTTGCATGGACTTTGACAACCGATTCTTATAGAGTTTGGGCAGCTGATTTCGAATATATACTTAGATTTGCCACATCACATCAACTTTTTGTGATATCTGATATTTAACATTTGTGGATGTTTACATAACAAAGCCTATAATGATACCACGTGCTCCTGTTATGTATGTATCTTTCTCTCTCTTTGACTCGAGTACTTAACGTGTTTAATATATAAAGTTGATAATATTGTAGAGAAAAACGCGTGCAAGGAGAAGGGGGGAAATACATATGGTATCATTGTTTAAAATACTGATGTGATTATCATCTGCCTGCTTTATTATGATTTTTGAGGGTATAACGAAAGTATTTATTAGCAAAATGTTTAATGAAGATATACTACGTATAATTCTTCGTTTAGACGTTTTTTATCCGTTATAGTAGATTTTATAACGTCACACTCCATGAAATTGTAATTCATTATGCACCTTATTCTCAGAATAATAACTAATGAAACGACAAAGTAGAGTTTTTCGAAATATATTTGAAGTTCCAAGTTTAAAAAAGAAGGCTTTCATTAAATATAATCTACATACTAAAAAATATACCATCATACATTTATGTTAAATATACAAAATTAAACAATGGGAATCATATAACTAATAACAAAAATTATATTTACAGAATATTGAAATAATAGATTGATCCAAATAATATTTTCTTGTTCTGACATCGGAATCCAGGTAAATATGTCATAACTTTAGGTTGCAAAACACAAGCCAGACGTGGAGTTTAATCAAAAAGATAATCATCCCTCTTCTTCATGTGGAAGTTGCTATATACAATTGTGCACAGGATAGATATATCTCTACCGATTAAATCTAACTCATTATTAATAATAAAGTAAATGTCAAAATCATAAAATTAGAAAATGAATATACTAATAAAAAACATGTTACAAATAAATCCATCGTAAAGATTTAGAGCAAAAGCTAATTATGTAGTAATGTCCGGCGATATTACTCCTTATTAAGAGCATCAAAAAAGATATTTTCCCCGTTATTTATGCTTATATAACAACTTACTATTATCATGAAGGATATACAGAATTGCTAATTATAATGCTACACCCAATGTAACTACCCCCGTTGTTGTGACCATTTAAGCAGTTGTTTTTGCCTTTTTTGAGTTTTTTGAACACCATTTCTTGGAGCCTATCAACCATAGCTAAGCCTTAAGTGATAAAAAAAGTAATATTTATTGACTATGTAATATTTGAAAACTTAATTACTATACCCAAGTCTTTAAGTGAAGAAACTAGTCTCAGACAAACTAGTTGTGAACCATCCAAAGCTATTACCCCCGTTGTTGCGACCATTTAAGCAGTTGTTTTTGGTATTCAATGAGTTGTGTATCATAATTCTTGATATGTTTAGCTAAAATAGAATTATATTTTATGGTTAGATTTTTAAAAAAAAATGAATACTTAGTGTTAGATAGTACAAAATTCAGAGTTCTATTTCGATATTAGTAAATACTTTTTACTGATAACTTGATCGTCATTTGGTGTGGATGACTCAAAACATGTATTTCTATAAATGACATCAGTACCAACATCCTCCATTAATTTAATGAAGGTTCCTCGGGAAGGGATAGGTTTACCCTTGTATTTTTCCATAAATTTTTTTAACATAGATGATTAGCAATGGATAAGGTTATATTACATACAATAAGCATCCTTGTGAGATCGGAGTTAAAGTCTGACTTGATGTATTCATCGTTAACTTGATTTTATAGATGAATATCCATGCTCTTGATATGAGGATAATGAGTGGCGTGTAATTCTAGACAGGGGACTAAAGGCACATTTATATCGGCAAATCCGACAAACCATCTGTTTCTTATGCTGTAAGTATTTCCCAAATTCCTGGGCCTCCATTTTCAGAAATCCAGACAGAAGGCGACGTTATTTTAGGCATTTTATTCAGTTCTCTATCGATTATCACCATCTACTATTATATTAATATTGAATAATAAAGGCGGGAATGATAACGTTCTTAATTGATAGAAGAAGATGTATATTATTTAATCAATGATGCCATAAGTATTTCTTCTCTTCTCCTCGCACGCTTTTCTATTCTTACCAAAATTATCACCCTTATTAATATATATCTCGATGTGTGCCAGCTCTTCCTTTAGCAATTAGTATATCCTTTATTTAATCCAATCTATACCAGTAAAACTCTCATTGGATATTATTTTTTGTGTTGCTCTCATTTGGATTTAGTAAACGTTGGAGATTATATATTAAATATTTTTTATATCACCATCATAGGTGTTTACGAAATCCGAACACATCTTTATAAGTGTATAAGCTAGCCATGTCTACATCCTCACGGAGAAGAAAGTCCTGTAGTGACCCAGATATATTCTGCTATAACTGTGGATACTTCACTTTATCACCTCAAAGACGGAACTCACTTCGTTAAGAGTGTGCACCTTGCTTATTTTAAAGTACCGCTTGGAGACCAAAACAAAAAATGGGTACCTCACATAGTATGCACGACTTGTCTCGAAACTCTGAGATCTTGGTCTCAACGAAAAAATGCTAAGTTCAAATTTGGTGTGCCGATGATTTGGAGAGAACCAACAAATTACCTAGATGATTGCTACTTCTGCCTTGTAAATGTGAAAGGATTCAATAAAAAGAACAAGCGATACATGACATACCCTAGTATCTCCTCTGCCATAGGGCCAGTTCATCATTCGGACGAAATAACTGTACCTGTTTTCACCAAGTTAGCAGATATTGATGATGAAGCACATACTTCAGTCGATGATGATGATGAAGAAGATACAGATGCAAATTACACACCCTTGGGTTCATTGTTTGGTCAACCTTTTCTCTATAGTCAACCTGAATTGAATGACCTGATTCGAGATTTGAATTTACCTAAACGATCTGCTGAGTTGTTGGCTTGCAGACTGCAAGAGCGAAACATACTTACTCAGGGTACAAGTGTCACATTTTATCGTAACAGAGATGCAGAACTGAGGAAGTTCTTTCATTCCGACAATCACTTTGTATACTACAGTGATATTGAAGGGCTTATAGTGGCTATGGGATTATCTGCGTATCATTCTAGTGAGTGGAGACCCTTTATTAATAGCTCAAAAAGAAGTTAAAAGTGTGTTTTACTTCACAATCTTGTATTGAAAAATAAAATAAAACATTTTAATCAACCTATAGTTCAAAAACCTCATGCGATAACCAACAACTAGTGACACATTGAAATCAGCAGCCAATATGCAAATAAAATCACAAAAAACAAAAATAATGTATTATTTTTCTCTCGTAAATTAAGGATTTTTGGTATGTGTTGTAATATTTTTTCATTACACGGTTATTTAAAAACTTGATGTGATAGGCAAAAACTAATGACAGATTTGGAATCAGCAGTCAAAATTGAGTTAGATTCACTTTAAAACCCCCATACAAGAAAAATTGTGTTGGCCAGTGTAATTTTATTAACTTTGTTCTTCAAGGAGTTTTCTAGGTAATTCAATATTCCAAAAAAAATCAGTCCCCATGATCCCTCAGGGAAGTAATTTTATAGCATGCATCATTTTCTTGTGATCGAAAATTTGCTATGAGCTTGGAGGGTTTACGTTTCATAATGGTTTTAGTTATACCTATTGCATTATTAGCTTTTCACATCCTATGAGTTTATAATGTGATACTAGCACATTGTATCAGCTGATAAGTCGTGTCCGACATTAAACACGCCATCACCTTTCTTGTACTACGCATCGTTTCTTCCAAAAAAAAACAGAAAAAAGGCCTGAAATCATCTAGTATTTAGGCAAATTAGTCGGACACACCACTTGATATTTATCTTTTAAGTATTTGCAAACTGTTTGTGTTATATTATTTCTCCACAATTTTTAAAAATGAATAATAATTCATTTCATAATATTTAATTCCTACATAGTATTTATCGATACTGTATTATGATATTATAAGAAAACCGTATCTATAGGTTTATATTTGTATGTGATCGCCAACATTTTTTCAAAGATATAATGAGATAACCAATAAACAGGGTGGGGACTTCAAATATTCGCCTGACAGAAACTCCCATAACTCAAAGAAGATATTAGATGTCAGCTTTTACCAATAGATAGATATGGAAATCAGCTGTTCATTAGTATCAAGCAAGCCATCATGGAAAAAACATATGTACAAGAATGTGTGTCCCATTGAATTCAATGAAGAGAAAAAGAGGTACGGCGTCATCATGACATTCTTTGAGCACCTGTGGCAAAGCAAACAATCGTGAGATTGCCTATATACTTGGAATCAACTTAAGAACAGTGCAGATCTTGAGGAAGAGGCTGGAGGTGAAGAATGATCTAAGAGCCGCCATCATTCAGAGGGGCCTACGGTCTTGGAGGACAGAAGAAAGTCCAGGGATTCCCCTTCATTACCAAGTTGGAGCAGATGATCAAAGATTATCCTGGCATGTCGATGAGGCGATCACCAGGGAGCTGAAGTTGGATAAATGTCGGGCAGGAAAGTTCGGCCACGGTCTTTTTTGGCTTGACAAAAGGAGATTCGGATGGGGGGATTTCAGACTCAGGACTAGACCGAATCAACCTCTAATTTTTGTGTGTATGTATTAGGTCTTATTACAACATCTTTTAAATATTAAATTTACTTTTGGATTGCTGTTACTCTAACAATATTATTTTCATGAGTACAAAGGAAATAAAGTCCTGTCAAAATGGAGAAAAAATAGAAAAATGAACAGGAGTTAAATATAGTTATCAAGAAATGCATAGTAAAGTCAGAAAGAAATATTCATACCAATATATCCTACCAATTAAAATAAATAATTCAGCAAGAAATAGAAGAAAAAAAGAATTAAATGAATATTCATGATATTGTCTTTAGTTATATACATGTCAAAAGTTGAATTTAACTTTTGAATTTTGAAGGCAGAATGGGAGTCTATGTGCTTACATGAAGTTTAAAATAATGGTTATATGCTGTATTATGTATTTTTAATATTATACAGCACCGTAACATCGGGCGGGGGCACTCAACTGAAATCTATATGTATATGTTTCTTCTACTTTACGACTTTCCAATCGTCCCTTAGGGTAGTGATTTTCGATGTCAACGGATTAAAATCAATATCGTAAGTATCCTTGTAATTGGTCTCATCTTCAAAGCTTTCTCTGCATTAAAATTAAGTCAATTAAGGGGATCGAAAATACACTATTCTGCCCCCTGATGTATTACCTCCTCCGTCTTACAACTTTCTTGAGCTCCACCTATTCTCAGAGGAAGACATAACTCAATCCTGAAATTTCTATCAAAATCTGAACAGGATGTCATGTAGGGTGCATTGCAACTTGCTCTTGCATGGCTGAGTTTTAAACAGCTATAACACTGAATTCGCTACATTACCGTTCAAAGTTCGTACCTACGACACCCTACTAATTTAACTACTGCAAGTTTCTTCATAGGTTTTATTTTTAACTTGAGCTTCCCCGCTATTATCTATTTGCAAATTTTCTGAAAATTTTATGTATTCCTCTCGTTCCGGAGCTACAAAGTAGGAACACTTTCAAAATCGTCAATAATTATCCTATACTTAACCTTTAATTACCTCCACCCCATTTTTTATAGTTTCTTTAATTGGCTCTTATAATAAAAAATACATCGTCTTCCAGTTCTACACTCCCGTTTACATTTTCAAACTTTGTAATTACGTTTACATAATCTTTAAACGAGATGCTAATAAAACCTGCTCCGCTTTTGCAATCTTTTTTTAGTGTTGGATTCGGGTCCGAAAATACTAAACCAGTCAGAGATCGTTTTGCTTTTTCGTATATCGAACTAATTAGGTCCTATGAATAAGTTTGGTCTAGATCGGTCTTAAAGAAACATTTGGTCTGAATATATCTTAAAAAAAACATCGGTCTCATTTAAAAGTTGGTATATTGGTTGTAATCTGAATATAAACACCGGGTGGCTATTATTGTATGCCTCCCTGCCGTGCCCACATCCAAGACCCAATTAACTCCATAGATAATTATTATAGAGAGCTTAAGTTGATGTTAAAAGATCTGTAGCTGTGCTAAATTTTAAAATGGTGCGGTTAGCCGAAATTAGGTAATTGTAACTGGATTTATTCCGGAAACTTTATATTTTGGCAAAGTTAATGTGGCCTCTTAGCTGATTTGAAGCCTCTGGACTACTATTTGCTGAGCGTCTTGGAGAAAGAGTGCAATAAACGTGCTCATAACACTGTTGACTCCTTGCAGGCTGACATTTTCGAGGCCTTGGTCAGAATGGACAAGGAGTTCCTCATTACGACCTGTATCAGGTTGGAGGCTGTAGGTGATTGGTTTGAGCTATTGATTTTACTACAGATCCCGTCGTGTAAGAGCAAAATATTTTTAATTGCTGAATTAAGTTTGGGAAATATATTATAATATATATAATCCTTAAACTTTCCGCATTTAAAATCCCACCCTATATGTAATTTGAAGCAAGTTAACCTCCACTGAAAATTTGCACAGGTCCTTACATTTTTGGATATATGTAGGTCTGGTTATGGGACTGATAATTGATAGTTAAAGAAGGGATCTGTGTAAAAAAGAAACTAAATTTACCGATAAGAAAAGGAAAACGGTTAGTACGTGTACTCTTACAATTATTAAACTGACTTTTTTTAAAAGAAGTCAATAAATTTTTGTAACTAAGTACTCACTGAGACTTGTGTATAATTAGTAATTGAATAATTGATAATAATTGAATAGCTCTTTTATAGGGTTAGGATTGGAAGCCTATGGATCTTTAGACTGCCGTAAATTAATAACATATTTTCATTAGAGATTGTTTTTGAGGTAATTTTTCTGATTTCAGAATTTTTGGCAAAGGGATACTAGGATATTTCTATGAAAGTCTTGGCAAAACTTGAATCAATTCATTATCTATTTAGGTTAGTAGATATATATTATAGTGAAAACATGCAAATTTATCTGTTACAACATTTATTTTTGCATAAAAGTATGTATTAAAAGTGGATAACATGTTTTTGAAGATATTCGATAATTGATAATAACGGCAAAAAATTAATTTATCTATACATATATTTTGAGATAGTAGGATTTTTTTAAATGAAAATATCTCAATAGATATATATGTACCGAGTGGTACATTGAAATTTGAGCAATTACTAATTCAATAACTAATTAAAGTTGAGCGATTGAAATTAATTCATATTTTCATATATTAAAGGATAAACAACTTGTTAAAAAACAAATCAAACCTGAGCTCTTTAGCTTACATACAAGTCGAGAAAATGACACGTTGGAGAGGAAGAAGGGATCTATTAAAAAGGCCGAATTGGACCCGGAGGAGTTAAAGAAAACAACCCAGGTCAATCTTATCAACTCCATGAGGCCTTCCGCTACCGCCTGAAAGCCATCAATGCCGCTAAGAGCGGGTACATTATTGATTAAGGGAGCTCAGGCATTCATCTATTTATTTATTAATTTGGTTGAAATTATATTGATAGTTAATTTTAGTGGACCACCCAGTATCTTTTAATTAAAAGCCTGCCGAGGAGAAGAATTTCACTTGAACATTTCTTCACGTGATTTAATATAAATAAATTTTACAAATTAATTGATAAGAAAGGCAATGTACAAGTCCAATTTTTTTCTTTACTGTTGATGGGGAAGACAATAATTTAGAACGCTTGCAACACAAAGACGAGGAAGGGTTTGGTTCATCATCTAGCCGAAATTGATTATTCCTCATCACTGAAACCGATTGTAAAATTGTACATGAAGAAAAGAGATTACTGATTAATATGTCTAGTTAACCTTCCATGGAAGAGTGTTGGGTGATTACAAATAATGTTACATTAACATAAATATAGGCCTGGTAATATGAATGTGTTTATTCATCGTTCATTGATATGAATACATATGCATCAACATAGAAACAATCCATGTTGAAAAAAAAACAATCATTACTTCAAATAGGTGAGTATAAACAGGCCAATATTTCATAAACATATTTGAGCCAATCATTGGCTTACTATTACAATTTCAGAGTTTCAGCTGTAGCTTTGAACCTTTATTTGAGTTAAGAGACTCATGTTAGCTCTGATATGCCTCTTTTAAATATCAATGCCTCATTTTTTTTATGGTGACGATCAATGGTGGCTACTTTAGGTGCAATTTGTAGTGACTTTAAAGGATAACTAGAATAATTTGCTGTTCAAAATCTACGAGAATTCGTAAAAGAATACCAATATTATCAAGTCTTAATTTTTGAGAGAAAAATTGTTCTAGCTTGCTTTCGTGCTGATGACCAATATCCACGAATACTTGAGCTTAAAGGAAAAAAAGGCATGCAAAAGAGATACGATATGAGGTATTCTTATATTTTCACTTCATTGGTAGATATATTATAGTGTTTAAACTCTATCCAGCACCGAATTATTTTTTTTTCGGTTCGGTCTTAAGTTATTTTTTAGACCGATTTGGACCGATTTTTCGGTACAGACCCCAGTCTCAAACTGTGGTCCCATTTTTTTCTGTCTCACATTGTATACCGATTTTGATTCAGTCTCACTCTATGGCCCATTTTTTTTTTTTGGTCTCATATATTATGAGAGACTATTTTTTTTTTCTAGATCAACTGTCCCTCATTTTTTTCAAAAAAATCTTAAAAGTACACGATAAGTTCTAGAACAAATACTGTGTGCATTTAAAAGACGGCGGGCTCAAAATTAAAACCGAGTTATTTTTGTTTAAACTTTGTATAACGTCATTGTACTTGAAAAAACATATGATGTCATGTTATAAACAATTTATCCGAACTAATTCGGTCTAACTGAAAATATAACGGTCTCAGAGTGGTCTATGATTTTCAGATTTGAAAACCAACACTAGTATATTATTGTAAATAAGAGTCGATTGTACTGAATTTATTCAATATTAATATTAATAATGAAAAATACAATTACACAATCGAAGTTTTTTATAAAGGATAAAGAACATTATCAATATAGCTAATGAAATATATCATAATTAGAATACCCACTTTTCAATTTTTGAATCCTTTTCTATTCTTTAGTTTACATTTTAATATATTAAAAAAAATTGTGTGTGTGTAATGTACGTCCGGCTTAGAAAAACAATGATCAAAACGTAGTTATTTCAAAGACGGTGACAGATTCAGACTTTAGACATAAAATATAATGTGTTCTGGAAGGTAAGTTTGATTATTCACTAATAAGTTGATTTTGTTCATAAAACAAGATTGATTCTCCGTGTCTCAAAGTTTTTTGTTTTTAAGGTATGGGGTGTCAATTCGAAAATATACCAAAAAATTAAAAATCCAAAAAACAACAGAAAAAGGGAGAACAAATATTAAATACGAATGAGGAAAAGGATTAGCAAGTTAATTTTAGTCCCTATGTATCTTCAATCTTCATAATGGTTGAAGAAGGAGCATAGCGAATTGGCAGTGGTAAAGACAATAAATAAATCACAGGGTCAAATATTTGCAAAAATTGCTTTATATATACCAAAATCACTATTATCACATATGTTGCATTTTGAAGAGTGTCAAAAGGAGGTGCAGATTTTATTATATTTATATCAAATGAACAAAAAACAACAAAAAATGTTGTGTAGAGGGAGCTTTTAAAATAGAAATTTACCTATTATATAGTTTAAGTTAATAGTAAATCGTTTTAGTTTAGAATTTTAACATAAACAAGTTAAATATATAAAATCTTTTTTATTTTTCATTGGTTATCTGTAAGATAGTGTGTTTGTGCTTGTTTAATAAGCTATTTTTATATTTTTTTCAATGTTATCATTTACTTCAGAAACTAATTGTTTTGTCATGCACTAGAAAATTTGACCAAAATAAAACAATAAAAATGATGCTTTTCATCACATTCAACGTCAAGAATTTCCATTAAATATACGTCCTCTGCAATTAGTTTAAAATATTAATATTAGTTAAATATTCTTCTTGATTTACACACTAAAAAAAGTAATGACTACACTGATTTTTTTTTTTAATTCGATGCCTTGTAACTACTGCGGCATGCCGGAACGGATCATTGAACACCATATCGATGGATTTCAATGCAAAGACACTTATGGATAAACCTTTCACCTATGAGAGTAGTCTCAAAAAATCTGACGTTCTTACTACATACGTAGATTTTTAGAAGTATATAATTAATAAAAGTAAATCTTAGTAAATTAATCAATCAAAAATATTATAAGGTTAAATAATGAAAACAAAATAAAAATATAAGCTTATATAAATAAATACATATTTGCAGTACATCATTATTTCTACTGGATAAATAAGAAAATAATTTCAATTGTTAATGTCATAGTAATTAATATGCTTTACAATTGTCAAGGAACATAATCTATTATTTAGTGTCAATAAATACCCAAATAATTATTCTTATATACAGTTTTGTCACATGGAAATCATTTAGTGTAATCTTTAATTTATTTATTGACTATTGATGTGGAGATCCTAAATCATCACGATCGAGTGATAATTGAATATGAATACAAGTGATTTAATCTTTCAGAAAATAGCTCCCGACTCAATAAATTTTGAAATATGTTTTGGATATAAGACCACCAATAATTATTTATTAGCATATTTATCCTGTAAGAGTTCCCATGAACAGTCTATACATATATGTGTGTAATAGGATAGTTGTTGAATGTTTTGTGGCTTTGCTTATAAAGATATCTAGAACAGAGGACCACATTAAATTCATGGTCCAAGATCGTTCTTCTACTTATTTTCTAATGAGAGAAGAGACTCAAAAATAATAATGGAGTCGGACGTGAGGATGAAGTGACTAGAATTACAGAAATAATACAGCCTTGTAAATGGACTCAGTATCGAAGATATGAGTTGTTTGTTTGCTTTGCACATCAATGATACTTCAGGACTCAAATCAACGCAAGAGTTTCCTAAGAATATTAGGAGACAAAACCGATTAGACTTATAGTTCGAGAGCCTGCCACGGAAGATTTTAGTCCATAAGGAACAGAAGGTTTGACCCCCTGACATTACTTATGTCACCTAGAACATTATTGAGTTTCTTCTGTCATCCTGACCCAGAACAAAATGTTGATAATACTTTATCAGGACATTATAACAATCCCAATCTCACCCTATTTTCATTTACACATTGTACTACATTGTACATATTTACATGAAAATTACAAAGACATTCCCCATGGATAGTGTGGATTTAAAATCTCTTCGTCATTATCTTCACTTTCCTCATTAGTATCAGCATATTTGTCAAAGTCTATTTGAATATATTTAGGAAAGGATGTTCACTACTCAGGAATTAAGTAATAATGGCAATTGCTAAGGAAAACAAATTCACTAATCCAATGCCAAGAAAACGGCCCAGCTAAAAAATTCAAAGAATTTACTGAGAAATATTTTTTGGGCACTCTCTTTTGTTTTTAAATTTGACAAAACATTTAAAATTCTAGAATTTTAAATGTTTTGTATGACCTTTTTTATAAAAACACATTTTTTGAAGACTTATTTTTTCTATTATACGAGTACTGCAGATTAATTTCAAAATAAATAAAAATTTCGCGGCTCACTAACAAAGAAAGTGATTTCCCCCCATTCTTGTTTTGGCTGCCGAAAATGGGAGACCCTCTACTCTGTACTCCGATGATAAAAGACATAATGGAGTAAAGCCTCTATAATATACATATGAGGCCTACTTCATTGAAGATCAATAGGCACATTGTGCAAAACATCAATTCGAAAAATGCATGCAAAAGAGATTAAAGTCAATGCATTAGATATTTAATTAGATTTTATAGATTTACATATAATTACATTAATAGATATGTACTAGGTAAATAATTATGTTTCTCTGTTTTAATTGAGTCACATTTGAAAGCCTTTAGCAGAGTATTCTCCCTGTAAATTATTGTTAAATTAAATGATTAAGTATCAAGAATATCGATCTGTATTGTTGATTTTTCAAAGTATAAATTTATTGAGGTTCCGTGATAATGGATTAAAATGTTTAAAATAGGAAATAAATACGTTCAATTTAAAAAAAAAGTAAATAATGAACTTTTTATATATTATTATATCAACTTCTATAATACTATAATTCTATAAACCCGTATTATGCATGCTGCAAAGGATCTCCTTTAGCCTAAAAAAATAAAACATTTAAGATACGGTATTTTTTTAAACTGTAAATGGGATTTTCTCAGATTTATCAGAGGATTGCATATAAAATATAAGCACATTCAGGGTTGATATTATCTAGTGGTACACATTTTATTATTTTCAATTTTTTCAAGAGTAAAATTTCACCCAAAGGTTTTGTGAGAAAAATTTATTTGCCAAAATCATCGGAAAATAGTGCTCCTCGTAACTTTTATTAAATATGTGAGCCCTTCCCTCTAATAATTGCCTCAATACGAAGCCTAAGTCTCTTACATGCCTAAACTATATGGTCAGACTACAGCATGGTCCACTCCTTCTTTATAGAGACGGGACAATCATGAGAGGAGTAGCACACACTCTCTCCCAGACGCCCAGATAGAATAGTTCGATGGGTTTGCTTCTGAGATGAATCCGGGCACATGTTGAGGTCCCAAAATTCCAGATAGTTGTCTTTTAGGAAGGCCTTAGTCTTAACGGTGGGATGACACAGGGCTCCGTCTTGAGTGAAAACAAAGTTGTCCCCCAACTTTTCCCTGGTCCAAAGTAAAACTTTTTTATACAGAAGTTTGATGCAAGCATCTGCATTGAGCATCTTCTTCCTCTCCACAAAAATGGTAAGAAAAGACTATGTAGCACCAAAGACTATGGTCCCAGTTGTATTTTTTGTTCTGAAAACATGTGTCTCTGAAGCAGAGACATTGTTTTGATGTAGTCGCTGTTCAGCTTATTCACAGTGGCATCACCGGTGCAATTCTTTTGTCAGAAAAGAACAAAACTTTACCGGAATTTTTATTGACCTTGAGAAAAGTTAGAATCTTCTTTGCTCTTTCCAGCCGTCTCAACTTGCTTTGTTCAAAGATAAGATATTCTGCTATACTCGACCGTGATTTTGCACCAATTTCATTCAGGATTGAGAATAATAAAATGTGTACCCCTAGATACGATCAACCAGGTATTTGAAATTCATATTAAATTTCAGTAATAAATTACTAACTTTTCTGTATATTACTAATATTTTTTTTTATATTAAGTTGGCTCAAACCCATAATTAGGGTACAAATACTCAACAAATTCCCATCAAAAATTATCAAACCCAAATCAAAAGTTTAAGCTATTGATGAATAAAAAAATAAATGTTTGTTTTAATTTTGTCAAAATTCTATCAAATTAGTTTAATTAACATGTAAATTAGTAGTGTCTTATTTAGATACAAAAAGATTGTCAAAAAGTATTAAATATGTAAAATAAAGAAATAGGGATATATAACATGGAACAAATTGTGTTTAAATGTTTCCATTTTTAGTCTCAAGAGTATTCTTATTATTATAACGTATCTATTAAATAGAATAGGAATTAACAGCTAGGCTTCTATGGTTTATATGAACAATCATTTACCACAAAGCAATTAATTAATTGGGTCTTTTTTTTTGCAACGGAAAAAAATTGAAAACTGTATATTTTTAAGTTTTAGCCTTATGGCTTTAATAGCTCACAGATATTAAATCTTTTATAATAATAGGTCGGGGAAAAAGTAATTTCGTATTTTTGCTTTATTTTAATCCTTTATAAGAAGTGTTGCTGCAATCATTTGATTTAAGCCAAGTATGTCCCGTTCTATTTTATGACTTGTTGCCAATGAGAATCAAAATTCATAATGTCCTTTTCGTAGAAACCATTGTCCCTATTGGCAAAAACTCAGACAAACATTTTTTACAGCCCTTTATTGAGGCCAAATTTGTACACACAAGTCCGTTGACCATATACAAGAACAGGTGGTAGTCACCTGGGGCCATGTCCGGAGTGTAGGGTGGAGGCATAAGAACTTCCCTTCCGAGCTCCCGGAGCTTCTGGCGCGTCGTCAACGATGTGTGTGGACTGGCGTTGTCTTGATGAACAACGATTCCTCTCCTGTTTACCAATACTGGCCGCTTCTGTTCGATCATTGATTTCAAACGGTCCAGTTATTCCCGGTAAAGGCCCAAATTGAGTATTTGGCCAAAAGGAAGAAGTTAATTGTATTCCACCAAACACACTGGAACACCTTCGTGGCTTGAACACGGTCTGAGCCGCTTTGTTGGCTTTCAAGCACGATCTCTGTCGCCTGGCATTTGACGTAAGTGATCCATTTTCATCACCAGTCACAATCCGCTTCAGAAATGACGCATTTCTTCCTTTTAGGTAGTAAAAATGTAAAGTATGGAAAATTATTTCCTTTCAGACCTCTATATTCCACGCACAATTAATCACGAAATCAAGAAAGGTTTCACGAAACAATAAATATAACGGTCTGATCAACAAATAGGGATTAACCCATGAATATATTTGGAACTAAAACTTGAATAAATCCTATTACTATATATAATATTAACAATGTCATATTCTACATTTTGGAATTGGTTCCAAGAATTAATATTGATAACCTAAAGGATAATAGATATTCATTATATATGTCAATTCTTAATAAAATCACGAATCCTTAATGGATCAAACGTGTGAGTTATGATAAACCTTAGGGTATTTATATGTAATAGACTGTGGCTTAAAAATCATGTACATATATTGTGAAATTATGTTAAGGTTATACACATACAACTCAAGGGATAATAACTTTTTGTCGCGTCTGATAAATTTTACAGTCATAATATTGGCTGACCAGTTGTCATTTTTTCATAAACATAAAAGCAATGTTGAACAAAAATAAAGTAAAGAAGATTTGACTAAAATTTGGTATAGTGGTATTGTTGACAATGAATTAGCTCAAAAATTTAATTTGGGATGTGTAATTCAATCAAAATTTGAGTTCTGAGACATTAAAGGTATATGAAAAAGAAGTATTATGATGAATATTTGATTGACGATATATTGTAAACTAAGGCAATGATAAGCAGGTGTATTACATTATTAAAAAGCTATCAGTTATCTTAACAAAATGTATTTTATATATTTATTTTTTTTTAATTAAACCCTTCATATGACAAAATAATAAATATACAAAAAATTCAGGGTTGATCTTATCGAGTGGTACACGATTTATAAATCATCTGAAAAAAGTGCTCGGTACAACTTTTATTCAAAATGAGCCCTCAGCTCTAATAATTGCCTCAATATGATACCTAAATCCCTTGAAGACCTTAACTATGTTGTCAGACTTTAGCTTGGTCCACTACTTCTTGATGGAAGCCTCTTAAGACTGGACACTCCTGTGAGGGGTAGCACATATTCTCTACTCCAGACGCGCATAGATAGAGTAGTTGAGACATTGTCTGGATGTTTGGTTTTAATGTAGAGACTGGTCTGCTTATTCACAGTAGCATCAGCATTTATTATTTTTTTTTTTCATCAGAAAGCAGCAAAACTTTCCCCAATTTTTTTGCCCTATTTGCTCTTTCCAACCTTCTTAGCTTATTTTCTGTTCAGAAATATGTTGTTTTGTTGTCCTCCTCCGTGATTTGCACCAATGTTTTTCTGCATTGCAAATAATTAAATGAGATCTACTTCATAAGATCAACCCTGTACTATATCCAAGTCAAAATCATATTATGATTTTTATGAAGCACACCATTACTTCTAATTCTGTGAGTTTTTCACTCCAAATTTTTTTAATTTTTTAACCATAACGTTTGTACCTTTAATTGGTTATATATATTTTTTTTAAATCAAGTACAATATAACCTTGAAAAATTTAAGATCATTGTGGACTTTTTTCTTTCATAACAAAAATAAATCATAAAATATTTTTTGTTAAGCTGACTGAATTAAAAATAAAGCAACGAAAGAAGAATTAAAGATTGCTGGAATGTAGAATATTTGAGTATCATACTTTCTAGTCACAGGGATCCTACTTTAAACTTTAAGTATCTTGTCTCTTTCAAGGAGGTTGTGATAAAGTTTCTATAGCTGCAATGACTTAGTTAGTAATTCCGTCATTTTTAGCTACTGTAATTACCATATCAGAGAAATAAGGACCCAGTTCTAGGACTGACAAAATTAATATGATCGCATGTAGAGGAGTGTAGTCTTTTAAGTTTTTTTATACCAATCCAACACTAGATATAATACCATATTTCATAGACATATTCGATTCATTTATAGGATTTGTGTTCAAATTTGAAATACGATACTTAAGCATTTTAGCTATGGTTTAAAAATTTAATTGGATTTAAAAGATTTATATTGGCACACTGATACGGTGGCTCCTTTTAAATAAAACAATCAATTCCTCATTTTTTGCTATGAAGATCCATTTTGGCTACTTTAAGGGCAATTTGCTACACATAAAGAGTTAAAAAAATAGTTTGATGTTAGAAATTGACGATAATCCGTCCAAGTATACAAATGTACTTCAGTCTCAATTTTGATAAATATTATTTTGGGTTGCTTTTGTGTTGATGGACAACATGTCACTTTTATATTATTTTTAAGTGAGACGTCCTTTGAATTTCTTATAAATGCATGGAGTGTCAAAATTCTCAAAATAATTTACCTCAATTGATATCAACAAAATGTTTTATAAATCCTTTAAGACAAGAAACGGGTCTCAAGAAAGACATAGCAGAAAATCAGAGGAAGTAAATTACATGTATAATTTAATTTTGACCATTTTCGTTATTGATTTTTTTTTTTTAAAGAAGACATCGTTATATTTTAAAAAAATGGATGATTGAGAACAGATTAATCCATTTATTATTATTTACTAAAGGGAAAATTAGGGCAGAATTCGACCGCTGCATCACCTTTCGACAATATTTTTTTTTTTTTTTTTTTTTTGAAGGAAACTAGTTCTGTGGTTCCACTGTACATTCACCTATTAATTTTTCTTCAGTCTTTTTCTTTAATATCAGTAAATGCTACAATAACAACACCCTAATTAAATTATTATTAAATAATTAAAGAATCTGTTGTCTTAACCATAGACAAATAATGAATTAATTACAGTCTCTTGAATGCTTGTTTATAACAGGGTCAAACGACCACATTTGACCATAAAGTAAATATTATGAAAAAAATAAAAGTGATTTATGTATTGCTGCTTAAGTTTGAAAAATTATAATTTATTGCCTTTAAAATTTAATTTAAAAAATGAATATATGCATTTGATCATATAAATACGAGTGTAGGGGTTCGGTCTAAAAATTCAAGATTCGTATTTTTAATTTGACCAAATTAATTTGGTCCTTTGAAAAGTTATGTCAAAGAAAAAGTCTGAATAGATCGGTTCAAAGAAAAAATCGGCCTCATTTAAAATTAGGTATAGACAAATTCTACAATTGAATTGTAGATGGAGTTAAGTGTGTTTCAAAATTGTGAAATTCGTTCAAATGACGTCATATCAAGTCAAATTTTATTTATACAATTCATAAACCAGGATATGGGAGAAAATCCGTTTATAGATCGAAACAAAAAAAAGTATTGAGATGGAAAAAATAAATCTATGATTTGAAGACGATAAAATTACGGTTTAGGATCTGAGATCGTGGATTGGACCAAAATAGGAAGAATGTTCTATTTACTTTCTCCCCACATGTACCTATGTCTGCTTGGAGTCTTGAAATAAATTCTCCTATGACACCGGAGGTGTCTGACATCTCAACTGATCTTATTGATATTAATCTATAATTCAAAATATTGGTCTAAATGTTTCTAGAAAAAATCCCATAAGACGGAAACAGGGAGAAAAATCGGCTATAACACCAATAAAAACTCATTAGCAATACCTATGTATGGATAAGATGACTCTATGTTGATGTCCAAAAACGAGAACATGTTGGGCTGATCAGTGTCGATTTTAGGATTTATTTTATATTTTGAAATTTAAAAAAATAGCAAATTTGATTCTTATTTTCTTTTCATCAAATATATTTATGGTGAGTTAATAGAAAAACAATCTTGCACAAGAATTTATTTGTAATTTACAACGTACAGCTCCATATTTCCTAGACATATTTTGTTAAATTATAGGATTTATATTCAAACTTTAGGAATGATGTATAACACCGAAGAATGTTAACTATAGTTTAAAACCATCTTTTTACTTATGAAACTTAATTTGGTGCTGAAATGGTCAAATTAAATTTATCAATTTATAATTCTTTCATTGTGACGCTAAAAATTTTCTACTTTACGAAGTGCAATTTGTTGTGTCTAAGTTACTGAGAATGAAGTTTATTGGTATTTATTAAATAAAAAATGCTCTGTTTTATTTCTTCCATAATTTTTTTTCTTGAGACAAGTTTTTTATAATCTAAAACAGTATAGAAAACCACAAAAAGACGTTAGTTGTGTCGGATTCCGATGTTTTATTTTATACGGAATGCAATGTTTTCTCGCCATTTCGCGTCAAACTTTGAATAAGTTAAATATTGATACGCTTGAGTTCCCGGGTTTTATTGTGTTGAGAATAATTTATTATTTTATGTCTTTTTTCGTCAGATTTCGTATATTAAAATGTTACCACATGTAATTACTTATATAATAGGTTTTTTTAATATATAAATGATGGAAATTTTGAGGGACTTTAGAAAAATTTATTGATTGCCCCCCACAAAAAAAAAAACTAGCAGCGCCACTGCTAGCCCATAACAGAAAAGATTTGTTTTATTCTGATGAAGCAATTAAAACTAGAATGAGCACTCGGAATATTAGAAATTCGCATTCATTTCTTCTGTATTTTATCAGTCTAAAGTTTGCAATATTGGATTTTCATTGACCTTTTGTGGGTCCTTGACCTTTTTTATTTAAACTAATATTTAGTCCCTGTACTATACCTACAAAATGACACTAATATGATTTAATTAATATGTATCTTAATTTTCTTCAAAGTTATAGTTGATTATGCGTTTTGAACGTATTTGTGTGAAGTTCACTTTTGACCTCGCAAAATTGAACGGCCTCTTACTTTTAACTCTTAATTTGTACTGTCAGCAGTTGGCAGAAGGAATCAATGGTCCAAAAAAGGGCAGCTTTGGGCAATAGGAGATGATTTCTGTTCAATCCAAACAACGCCAGGCCACACAGTGACTCGAGAGCTTGGTTCGTTGGAGGTTCTTATGCGTCCATCTTATAGTTCGAACCTGGCACCAAATGATTACTAATGAAAAACGGTGAAAATCGAATGTCCCAGTTTTTTGCTAATAGGGACAAGGAGCTCTATCAAAGAGGCATAATGGAATTATTGTCAAAATGGCGACAAGCTATCAAACAAAATGGAGCATATTTAATAAAAATCGAATCATTCTAACTATGCTAAATAAAACCTTCAACTTCATGCAAAAATAACATATTTCTTCTTTTTTTTTCGACACCTTATATAACCTTCCTACAAAGGTATACCAAAAGCGGTACTTAACTTTGTCCATAATCCTGGTTACAAACAAGCTGAGGTAAAAACATAACCCTAACTTTGTTACCGGAGGTTACAAAAGCTTTCATGACGTCTCTATCTATTTATTGGTATGCAAAAAACATTCGTTAACGAATACATTTCGTCTAGTCGTACCTTACGAACTGAACTATGATTAACACAACCCAGACAAGCAAATGAATAACTGTTTGAGATACAATGCTATGTAATTGTACATACTTACTTTTGGAGGAAGTTTGTAGAAGTTACATAAATATAATAATAGTGTGATATCGTTATCTTCCAAGGAATAGTAGGGAAGAGGTTGAAGTAATTACATATTCTATAAAAATATAACAAAACACACTCGTGGAATATGCTTTGAAGTCATAATAATCATTATTATTATTAATTACAAGTGAATTATACCACCAATATTCAATGGTCAAAAAGACGCCCTTCACAGGCATGCCGACAAAGCGCGAAGGCTGAGATACATGTTTTCAATTAATGAAACAGTTCATGTTTTGAATCAGTATATCTTCTCATCTTCAGGTGTTGCCATGAATAAATAAATCATCTGACAGTTTAGGAAAAAAAAAAATATTATAATACTTGCAACAAACAACAGGCTCATGATTGAATAGTTGAATTAATTTTGTTTTTTAAAATAAAGTGTTTAATTATATCTAATTCTATATAGATACATCAATCTGATTTTGAGGGCATTATGGTAAGCACATGAACCTTTTCTTATTTATTTTTCGTATAAGGGTTATTAGTTTGTACATCTCCAAATAAAGCATTTTGATTGCATGTAAAGATCAACCAATCAATGTAGAAAATGTCTAAAATATTTATATAGAGAAAATATAGACGCACACATTTATTGCTATAAATACTAGAGTAGAGTCCTCTAATGACCTTTTAATGCATAAATAATCTTCTTCATAAAAATATATTAGTATGATATTCTTATTATTTCCTTTACATTTCAGAATCGTCTTATACCGATCATTTTAGTCCTTTCCACTACCACTTCTTTCATTGTGGAATCTCAAAGAAATTTCTTGGACCTATTGGAGTCCATTCAAAGCAATACCACCAACACTACTACAACAACTGAGACACCTGAATCAAGTTCCAAAACTTATCCAAAACAAAGGTCCCGTGCTCGATTTGAGGTTCGAGAAAAATATCAAACCCTCCTGGCTGAGCTTGAAAATTCAGTCAATGATGAATACTATGAGAATTTAGAGGATCTCAATGATGGGAGTGGTGAAGGAAGTGGCGAAGATGATTATTACTATTATTTTGACTATGAAGAAGTTCCCAAATCTGAGGTTCCTGAAGAGAACAAGTTTCCAGAGCTCTCCCGTTTATTATCAAATACGGATAAATTTTTTGAAGCAGATGAGAGATTTAAAAGTGGGGATGATACCATTAAAAAGAAAAAACGAAGAGTCAAAAGAAGCGCCCTTGGATTTCCTAAACACCACCATATGGATCATATAGGCTACCGACCACCTCATTACATGGAAGGAGTTGACTTTACCTTAGAAACAGTGTTTGGTCTTCCAATGGCTGATTACTACATATCAAGATACGGGGTGCACACACCCATGGACTCAATGCCAAATCATGGACATAGTGCTCCAAAGACCTCATATTCCGTTGAACCAACTTACCATGAGCCTGAGCCGAAATATAAGGAACCCGAATACCATGCACCAATAAAACCCGAATACCATGAACCAATAAAGCCCGAATACCATGAACCAATAAAGCCCGAATACCATGCACCAATAAAACCTGTGTATCATGAACCTGTAAAGCCGGAATATCACCCTCCAGAACCCGTATACAAAACGCCAGACTATCATGAACCACCCAAACTCGACTACATTATTCCAAAAAAGCCCCAATATAATGTTCCAGCATACCATGATCCACAATTGGACTACAATGTTCCAAAGAAAGCTGGAATTGTTTTACCCATAAAGAAAAAGTTATCTGCCTATGATGAGGAATACTACAATGTAAAACCTAAGTATCAAACCCCAATTTACTACTCTTCCTCATCCCCTCAATCACCACGTCCTCAGTTTTTTAAACCAAAAAAGGCTCTGCCACGACCACCAAAATTTTCGTCAGCAGAGGAAAATGGTTATGCCGTTTACTACCTACCCTATGATCAATATGTCCTCGAGTATCCAGACTATGGATTGAATCAAAGAGTACCTACATTGCCTGGAAATGCTCACTTCCTTGTTGCTAGTCCTCATCGGCCACCATCCTTAGTTGGTAGAAGAAACAAGCGATCTATTCCCGTTGAAGGAGGTCTTGGCCATCACAAAAATCCCAAAGTAAGTAAAAGTAGTCGTAGAAATAAAAATGCAAAAATACTTGGTGGATTACTCAAAAAATTTACATCCTCAATTTTACATCCAAAAAGAAATAGAAAAAATAATCGAGTTCGCAAAAACCAATCGAATGACCTTAATTCCATTTTGACAAGAAATAATAACCCTTCCTTTTCCCCAAATCCTCCTTCTTCTATTTCCTTAGATACCAACCAACCCACATATCCTTTCCAACCAAATGAAGACCAGATAACTACCATCCTTCTGAGTCCTACCGTCATTACCTCCTCCTACCCAAGTAACTACGATAGTCAAGAATCACCCAAAACTACGATATTTACATTCGAAAGTAGTCCAAAGTTAACTGGCATCAAAACCTACGACAAGGATCCATTCACATCCAATTCACAATCCTCCAATCCTCTTTCATCTTATGGGAGTTTATCAAATCTCAACAATCAATATTCCTCTAATGCTCAGGATAGCCAAATTCCTATCTCATCCTCCAACATTAACTTTGGAAATAATAACGCCTTTTTATCGGGCTCATCCTTTGGCAACTCTTATGACCAATCTTTAGGCACATCATTTGGCAACACTTATGGTCAATCAATAGCCACATCATTCAATCGCCCTAATGATTTTTCTAACACCGCCACTCAGTTTCCAGTAAGCTCTTCTTTTATTTCCTCTACTAGTAACGGCGGAACCTCTTTTTCATCTAATGCGCCTGACTTCAATAATTATCCTTCATACTCCACTAATAATCAAAACTTAAACTCCAACCCATTTGGACAGTCCACTTACTCCAGTTTAGGAAGTACCCTCACTAATAGCAATAATTATAATAGTGATTTTGTCAACTCTGTTGCCTCAACTTCAAATAAAGTTTATTCAAATCAAGACTTGACCAGCAATAGCCCCTCCATTAATTTGTATGAAGGAGGTAATCCTTTCCTGAATACTAAGAGTAACACAGGAACATCAACATTCATATCAAATTTTAAGACTCCAACGTTCCCCACTGCACCTATTACAAGTACAACCATTTCATCAACAACAAAGGAAGCTATTCCAACACCCTCCAAATCACCAGCCAATAAATTAGAATCTGCAAGAAGGATTTTAGATGATCTTTCGTCATCCGAAATTCGTCGAGTTTTAAGACAAGTTGACTTTGAAGATGATATTGAGAGAAGTATCATTGAAGGAAAATGGATAATCAAGCGGAGAAGAAAAAAGTCTGACTCTTTTTTTAGTGATTATGAAGATTCTGACTTTATTAGTGATTTTGAACGGTCTCCCTTACTAGACCAAATTAATCAATTGAAAAGGATGTCTTTCAATATTAATCGAGTCGTGAGAAATACTGAAAATTTGATACGCCGAAGAGGATCTTTATCCGCAGTTGACCTAAGGCTACTGAGGACCCTGCGAAGGAAAGAGAAAAAAGTCGATACTTTGATTGAACTTTTAACTCAAAAGGATGCTGACGACGAGGATAGTGTAAATAAAATCTTATCATCCCTTAAGGAGTCTGGTATTCGGCATCCGAGCGGGAAACCGTGGACTTTTAAACTTGTACAATCCTTTCTCCAAGAATTGAAAGAAAGGTCCACAAAGGGAGATTCTAATATCAGCAACACAACGGAGGAGAAGGAAGTCGTCGATGAAAGAGCTGAAGAAAATCTAAAAAAAGAAACAGGAATTAAATCAAGAAAAGACGCTTTACTCAAAGCAAGTGAAAAGCAACAACTAATCCTTTCTAACCTATCAGATGCAATTCGTCGACAAAAGGATTTTAATGAAACAAAAACCTCGGAACTCAATATTGTAGAATCTTTCCTGTCGAGGCAAAGCAATGCCCTTGATTCTTTCAAAAGCACGATTGTTTCTCTGGATGAAAAATCCTCATCGGAAGACAGACTTCTCTTGCTTGAAGATACTTCCCATCGTCAATTAGAAATCCTGGAATTCCTCATGGACACAGTGAGTGAGCTACAAACGAAGTCAAGCGAATCCCTTCAGAAAATATCACGTCTTGAAGAATTGATACTTAATGGAAATGCAGCAAGAATAAGGAATACAGAAGACGAGAGTAAATTAGACACGGTTGAAGAAGAATCAGGAGAAATAGAAGAGGAAGGTATAGAAGATTTAGATGTCAGTCCATCTTCTAGATTGACACTAAGCAAAACTGTATCAGATCCAAGTAATAGGGCGGGAACGTGGTATAGAAGATTTTATGATAATTATCGACTCGGCCTTTTACAAAAGAGGATTCGGAAGCAAAACTCTTCGGATTTTAATTAAATTGCATGAAAATACGAAAAAAAAATTGTTTATTTTTGTTTTAATTATCCCTTAGTTTGATGCATTGCCTCGATTATTCTTTTTATTTCTGATTTAGCCAAATTCTTTTGCAACTTCAAATGTGCCAATTTTGATAGTCAAACGTACTTTGCCATGATATCTACAAGATTTGGGTCTTTTTTGAAGAACAGGGCATACATATATATTATATCTACGAGGAACGGACACTCTTTTTTTTCCATTTTTATCCATTTTTTTTTTTTTTTTTTTTGACCATCTAAAGGCTATTTTTCTATTAATATAATAGTTATTAAACAAAAAATTAGGAATTTAATTAAAATAATCGTTTGATGAATGTCTTAAGGAATAGAAAGTAATTTTATTAATAAATAGCTATTTTGATTACAGAAAATAGATAGAACAACCAAAAACAAAAATTTAATTACTTAGAGACACATCAAACATTTTTTAATATTCAGGGGCGGCGTCTGCAGGATTTGATTTTTAGGGTAGCTTGGTTTTTTTTTAATTTTTTGAAAAAAGTTTCATAAATCCATAGATATTCACAAAAAAATTCAAAAATCCACAGCTTTACAAAAAAATTCAAACATTAAATTTGCTTTAATTCTTTTTTTTCTGAAATCTATAGCTATTCACTGAAAGTTAAATTTTTTGAAAATAATAAGAAAAATACACAGCTGTTTATATATAAAAAGTTCAAAGTGATTCACGGAAAATTAAATTTTTAGTAAAAAAATTCGAATATGTGATTTTGTACTCTTCTGCATAATTTTCCCGAATGACCTTTTTTAAGAAAATTGTTTTTTATTTAATGTAAAATTTTTACCCCTATTTCTTTGAATTTTTTTTCATACTGCCCAAAAAAAATCTAGTAAAAAGAAAAAATTCCTTAAAGGGGGGGGGGGGCTACAGTCGCTCTAACTCACATGGGCAAAAATGGGGGTGATTTATTTTATTTAAAAAAAAAACAATATATTTGAATTTGAATTTTGAAATTGTTTTTGTTTTTTTGAATAGGTTTGGACTTTTTAAATTTTTTTCCATTAAAATTGACATGTAAGATTTCGATTTTGAAATTCATTTCCATAAAATGAAATCTTTGAATTTTTTTTTAATAACTATATATTTTTGAATTTTTTCCCAAAAAATATTTTTTTTTTTTTTTTTCAAAAATTAACTTTTTGAAATTTTTTTCTAAAAAAATTAAATTTTGTAAACAGCAGTAGATTTTTGAAATTTTTTTCTCAAAAAAAGTAATGTTTGAAATATTTGTGAATAAGTTTTTTTTTTCAAAGAAATTCCAAAAACCAAGCTCCCAAAAAAAATATATATATATAATCCTGCAAATGCCCTTACATACCAAGAACGAAGTAGTTTCTTCTGTGAAGTTTATGTTTAGTATACAAACTAAACATACAAGGGCATTTACTTGTTTTACAAATAAGAATATACTATTCCTAAATGGTCGTGATCTTATGAATAAACCACAAGAAATGAGAAAATAAAAAAAATGGATGCTTTATTAAATAATTAACTAGTTTCTTAGATGAATACAAGTACATAATATTTCTTTTCTGAGAAATATTTTGTACTTGTATGTCCTTGTTCCTTCCTTTTAACAAAAATGTTTCCCAAGAATCGTTTATTATATGTATTACGTTTTTAAAATAACTATTTTCTGTACTTAACTATTTTTTTCTTCCTTTTCTTTTTAGTTATAATTCAAGCTGAATATGGAACTTTTTTATAAATATTCATCATGCTATATGTTCATAAAACATGTGGCTACTTTACCTGTTTATTTATTATATAAAAATACTGTTTATAAATTATTATTTATTTGATAGAAAAAAATGTAGATTACGATGTATTTGTTGGAAATAAAAATTGCATTGTTTGAAACTCGGTTTAATTGAAGGAATAAATTTGGTAAATCCCGACATTGAGGGAAAAATTAGTTGTCGACAAAAAAGAAAAAAATGCCTCTAAGAAAATAGAAGTTAGAAATATTCGGTTTCCCTTTTATGAGCACACTTGCACGTGGTTACTCAATACTGTCTTAAATGTTCTCTACTCAAGAATTAAAGAAGATTGGTTAGTACTTTAGTCTCTAGAGCGCTCATTAACAAAAAAGTATTCCCTACATGCTCGATGGATACATACAAAAAGCTTCAAAAAGTTCATTAATTTTTCATAGCAGGGTTTATATTAAATTCAATTCCTAATATATATTGAAAATACATATTAATGATGATACACATAAGGGAGAAATATCAAAAACAAACAGTGAATATGAACTATTCATTTAAATATGTAGTGCACCCTGTATAGACGTTCGATGTTAAATATTTATACGACAAGATTTGTTGTTGTTGTTTTCTTGTTTTTTGATGGTCCTTTAATTGGTCAGATGTAGTTGCATTTATGAAGTACCTATAAGAAAATTTGACAGTACTACATTTACTCCATTTGCCCTAGGAATTGTCTTAGAAGTCCATATACATAAAGTATATTTACTTTTCTAGGAAAGGCCGAGACTTAAACCTACGTACCTTAAATTCAGTTAAATGAAGTTTTTAAATAAAACTTTATTATTTCTTATCTCAAAATATGTTTATTATATACATCAGGGAGCACCATCCACAAAGTAGCATAGTACTTACTAATACTAATAGACAAACTCTACTTTATTACTATAAATAACAAAAACGGGTAACATTGTATCCATACTCGATACTACAAGCACACACCTACAATATTTTATTAATATTACTACGTTGTTATTTCTTCAATCAAAAATGTGTAAATGATATACATCAGTGAACACAATATAAAGTGTACCCTGTAGACAAGCTTGATGTTACAAGCAGGGGCATTCGGTATTTATTGATACAGCTACATTGTCGATCCTAATACGTATATGATCAACATATGGAAGCACTATATAAAAAGGAACCTGTACACACGCTCGATGCTACACGCTAAACTACTGAAAGAAAATATTTTCAAAATAATATAATTAATCGGTTCTATAAATGGTGGGGAGTAATCTAGAGTCACACAAATCAGATGGCCTCTAATAACAAAAAAAAAGATATATGTTTTGGTGGTATCAGGATTTCAAAAAAACAGAAATAAAAAACGCCGATAGATCAAAAAAAATAGCCAAGTCTCAAGGCATTAAGTCCATAATTAGGGATGCCATTTTGGGAGAATAAAAGTAGGAGACTTGTGATATTACTGAATAAAGACTTGCCTCTTATAAGATTTTGGTGGGATAAAATGAATTACTGCTATAAAGTTAACCTTTAAAATGTTTTCCGTCAATATAAAAACAGTCTTCAACAAAGATCAATAAAAAGAAGAAATCCGTATGTATTTTTTTACTTGATGTATGCGTACATGTCCATATTTTGTAGACCTAATTGAGTAAAATATATGGCCTTATTATACATAGTTGTAGAATGGGTTAAGAGATTCAAGAATTTTAGCTATAGCTTAGAACTTCTACTTGATTTATGTGACTGATGTTGACCCAGATATGCCCTTTCAATTAAAATCTGTAAATTATTTATCATTCTTTCATTATGAAGATGAATTTTGACTACTGTAAGTGCAATTTCCAAAAAGTTAATACGAATAATTTGTTCATAGAAATTAACAATAATAATACGCCAAAGAATACAAATGTGATTCACACTAAATTTTGAGAAAAATCATTCTAGCTTACTTTTGTGTTAACGAACCACAAATATAGTTATCATCACGAAACTTGTTCAGATACAAAAGACAATTACTATTCTTAATTATATAGTTTTTCAGGTAATCCTTTTTAAAATGTATTATAAAAATTTTCCAATAATTTGTTACGGGATTAATATTTCCATTAGCTTAATAAACATATATTTTCTTATAAGAGGATAAACTTAACTCTTGTTGCCTTTCATTTAAAAATATCATTAATGAGGCCTTGTTATAAAGTATGTATATTTGTTGATCAAGCAATTTATTTTCTCTTCTATTAAAAATCTAGAGTAGTCACTTTATTTTTTCGTTCTTCTTCAACAGGGCTTTAATACAATTAAAATAATTTAATTTGATCAATATGAAGTGAAAACGAAGCGATTTTCCTAAAATATATTTTGTAAAACACTAATCATATTATATATTTAAAAAGATTATTTAACTACAAATAAACTGGGACTATTAAGTAATAACAAAGTTATCCAAAAGTAGTTTTTGTAACAAATTATATTCTGCGAGTAATTACAAAGATTTAAGATTCATGCAGATCGGTTAGACGATAAATACATGAATATTATATAAATATTTTTTAGTAAAAAAAATCCAAAAATTTGAAATCTATAGTTACTCACAAAAATTTCAAAAATTATATTTTATGGGAAAAAAATTTCAAAAATTATATTTTATGGGAAAAAAATTTCAAAAATTGAATTTAAAATATTAAATTGTTCGAAAAAAAAGTTCGAAACTTCATGGCTATTCAAAAAAAAAAATTATTTAAAAAATATATATATATATATATATTTCAAATTTCTAGTATTAAAATTTTTGAAAAAATTTTCAAAAACCCAAAACTGTTCTCAAAACTTATTAGAATAACACAGGGGTCACAAAAAAATAAATTTTTTGGTCAAAAAATTTGAAAAACATTTCAAGTATTAAATTTTTTCGAAAAAAATTCAAAAATCAATAGCTACTCTTGTAAAATTATATTTTTGAAAATAAATTCGGGAAAAAAAATTTGAACAATAACATTTTATGGAAAAATATTTTAAAAATGAAATGACCAAGAAAGATTCCAAGCAAAAACAAAAAATCCTTCACCGGGTGGTGGGGGGGGGGCTATGGACCCTCCAGCCTTCCACCTGTGTTCGCCCTTGAATCCTCAGGGTGACTCTCCGTCTTTTATAGGGACACACAAATGTTGAACCTGGTTTCGTATAAATTTTACAAAATCCCTTCTATGGAAAAAAAAATCAATTAAAGTACTTTTTCTAAATAAAAAAAAATTTAGGATTTATTTTCTTATAAAAAAGGTTATTTGTTGTTGTGGGGGGAAAAAACCAAGACCTCTCGCCCCCTTTCAAAATAAAATCCTACGGACACCCCTGATTAATGATATGTTGCATGTAGCAGAAACGGAAGTTCGCTCCTCAGAAATTGAATAGTAATGTCAACAGCCTAGGAAAAGAAAATTCACTCTTCAGTTTGCCAACTCCAAAAAACGGGCGAGCTAAGAAATATACCCAATTTTCCTTTTTATTTAGCATACGGGCAAATCATACTATTTTCAACTATATTTTACTTTTTAAACGCACAAACGATCTTATAGAAATATGAGCCCTTCTCTAAATTGAAAGATACTTTGGAAGGCATTGTACATAATTGTATTACTGACAGGGGGAAGAGAGTTGCCAATAATAATAAAATCAATGTCAATTCCTACATAATTTCATTTATTCTGAAAATATCATTTCATTAGTTTAAGGATCTTTGCAATAGCAAAGGGAGTAAATAAATTTATTTATGAGAAAATGACAGCAAATGATTGCAAATATATAAAAGGCAATAAATGAAGGCTATATATGTGCATCGTGGATGACTTATTCTTAACGTACTTCAATAAATAAAATTGGATATGAACAAACAGAAAGACGTAAGCTATCACTCTAATTTCTAGCTTTTGTCTGAACCTATGTATAGAGATGGAAATCTGCTGTATTTTTGGTAATGAGAAGAAGAACGAAATATATTTTCATCACCTATTTTCATTATTATGCAACTCTGAAGTATTCAACTTCCTTTTCAATTACATTCAATTATATTCAAAACCAGATAGAACATTCGTTTGTGAAGAGAAAAGAAGAAAAGTAAGCATAAACTTGAGGATTTGCTGCAGAGTTGAAATTTAAAATTGAGTATCGACATCCAGGGAAAAATTTCAAAAATTAAATTTTAGGAAAAAAACATTAAAAATCTATAGGTGTTCATAGGTAATCAAATTTTTTGAAAAATTAAAATAAATTTCAGATATCAAATCTCCTGTCTTAGACGAAACTACGATCCATGACTGCAGTGTTGGTAGGTTGCCCTTATTTAATAACATTGTAAGATGTTAAGAAGGCTGACAATAGAACAATTACAGGTATTGAAGTCAAAAGTCTTAACAATGTTTTTGGCTCCGATTTCTATGGTGAGAGACGTCAGGTTTTCATTGTCTATGCTTTTACTTTTTTGTATAAAAGCAGTCCAAATAATAAGACTCCAAATATTAAAATATTTTTTTTAAAGATTATACTCGTATCTACCTATATTCATAATTCTCATTAATTATTTTGTATTTTCATTATAAATCCTCTTCATATTCATAAATAATTACTCATTCTAAATAGTATATATTGAATATAATTTAAGAAAAGAGTAAAGATCCCTTAGATCCAATATTCAGAGCTGTATTTGAGTCCACCTTTTCAGTGTTCAGGTAAAGTCCGAGTCCTCAGGCTCCGGATCTTTCTGGTCCAGAGTCCTCATGCTCCGGATTTTTGTGGTTCTTAGTACAAGTTCTCAAGCTCTGGGTCCATGGGAAAATAAGTATTGTCCAGATCTACCTGTAGTCTTGTCTAGGTAAGATATCCTTTCCCGCATGCTCTTCCTTAATCATTCAGAACACTACTTTTCATGTAACTTAGGGACTCTATTGTATTTGTGAAGGCAATGAGACAAATAATAAAGACTATAAAAAACTATATTCAGGCAGGGATCCTAGAACTCTCTCCGATTTCCGTTAACAACAGCGAAAAGTTGGGCCCTTCCATATTGGCTCAATTTTGTAAATCTTGGAATATTTCTAAGGGGGACAACTCCATTGTCAGATTAATTCCACCCTAGGCATATGAGAATGAGATGAAAATTAATATTCAATTGAGTAATTAATTTAAGGATATTCAGCAATGCAGCTAACATATAAAGGAATAGGCCAACGAAGAATCCTCCATATCCGGAAACCCCAAAAGTTTATTTTCTCCAATGCCGTAGTTGAACCCTACCGCCTATCATCACCGATAGTTATCAGATCCCTCATTCCTAATCCTTATTGTTGAACATGAGACGAACTTTTTCAAGTCGGTTCGAACTTGAACAGTGTATGTTATGACTAGGAACGTGTTTCCCATAGCCCATAGGATAAGCACGTCTGTCCAGTCTACCAACAAAAACCTCTTTAAAATGAACGCGGTATCTTGTCCTACTAATTATTCACATAGGCGATAGGTTCACCAATCTTTACCATAAGGAAAACCTAGAACTGAGCTTACGAAATATGTTCATATTAGGTATTTTTGAGGTGCGTGCCCATGAATAAATGTGCCAGAGGACTCTGAGACTAGCGACAATGTCCAGGGAGGTGAGAAGAGCAAGACTGAGGAGATGGAGTTTGTGGACGGAGGCCCAGAGTACCCTGTCGTCTTCACGAGCCAGCTGGGTGACCCGATACTTACCGGGTGGGAGCTAAAGCGGAAGGACATCCAGACCAGAACCAGAGTGGAAAGTGAGCGGGAAACTGTGCCTAAAGTCGAGAGAGATCATCCTCTACAGCCCAAGTTACAAACATACAGTCCTCAGATAGATGACAAATACTCCAGAGACTTTCAATATGATTGGTTCCGTAAGTTACCGTGGCTAGAATATGACAAGGTTGAAAAGTCAGCCAAGTGTTTCGCCAGTTCCAAATTTTCCATTTCCAACCTTGGGAAATTTGAGTTCAAAACATGGAAAAACAGTTCCTCGTTGAAAGTTCATTCTAACAACAAAAAACACAAACTGTCGATGGAAAAGTGGATCAATTTCCTCACATCAAAGAGAAAGAATACCTCGGTTCTCGGCCATGTTCAGTCTCAACATGCTGAGGAAGTCGTGAAGTGGCGAGCTTATTTGAGGTATCTTTTCCAAACTGTTGGGTTCCTCGCAAAGCAAGGATTGGCTTTTAGGGGCGATTCCGAAACAAGAGAAAAGTTGACGGAATCTAATGAAAACAATCGAGGAAACTTCTTGGAGCTTTTGTCCCTGCGTTCACACGACAATCATATTCTCAAAGATAAACTGGAGGCCGAAGTCAAAAAATTTGGTTCAGCTGGGGCAGGTTTTGCCAAATGGACTTCACCTGACATCCAAAATGAGCTGATAGAAATTATAGCATCCAAAGTGACGGAAAATATAATTGAAGATGTCAAGACTTGTGCCGGCGATGATGACTACTGGTTCTCTGTGATTGTTGATGAGACATCAGATATGTCAAACACGGAGCAGTTCAGTCTGTCACTGGGATATCTGACGAGTGAAGGCATCAAGAAAGAGAGCTCCCTCAAGTTTGTAAAAGTTACCCAGACTGACGGCAAATATTTGTTTGAGAAGCTTCCCGAGGCTGTCAAGGATCTCGGCCTTAACCCCGCCCGCACTGTCTCCCTGGCCGCGGACGGTGCATCCAACATATCCGGCATCAAGAAGGGTCTTGTCGCCAGGTGGAAGGAAGCAGCCCCACTGTATGTCTACATCCACTGCTACGCCCATCACTTGTAGTCAAGGATCTTCTTTCAGATATAACCCTGTTGAGAAATACAATGGGGACAGTACAAATTTTATACAACTTCATTGAAGGGTCACCAAAGAGGTCAGCAATCTACAAGTCGGTGAAGATAACAAGTAAAGATGAGGAGCATACCAAGGTGATGACCCTGAAGAACCAGTCTGCTACCCGCTGGAGTCTCCGCTACGATGCTGTACACGCTGTATTTCTAGGGATGGTCAGAATCATGAAGACCCTCATAATAATGAAAAATTGAAAAGATACATTGTCGAGTTCAACAGCAACTTCTCTGCTCAAGAGCATCTTTAGTCACGAATTTGTTTTCGGCATTGAACTGTTGAAGACAAGGAACGAAGTGGAAAGGAACAACTGAATCCTACTTCCGTAAAACACATTTCGATGTTGCAATCAATAAGATTGTATTAGAGCTTGAGAGCAGATTTGCCACCGACGATACAAACATCACAATGGATCTCATTGCAATCGTCAATGACAGTGAAGTGGAGACCTGTAGTCATTGAGCGTGTCGCCAAGCACTACAGACTTGAACTCGATCAGCTCCAGTCAGACCATGCAATCTTCCAGCAATTCAAGGTTAATATTATAATGTTTCATTTTGCATTATATGTTTAAAATTTATGTTTCTCTAGGCAGATATTGACACAGAAGACATGGTTTTGTCACAAATTGCTGCGGAGTTAATAAGCTCGGGCCTGTTCCGCCTGATGCCGGAGCTATACAAGGTGATCGTTATCCTGGCCTCAATGCCCATCAGCAGCTGTGAGGCGGAGCGGTCATTCTCCTGTCTCAGAAGGCTCAAGAACCGCATGAGGACCACCATGGACTAGGAGAGGCTCTCCTCCCTCACCCTCTTGAACATGGACAGGGTGATGGTGGACAAGGTGCTCCATGAAGACATGGACAGTTTGATTGACACCTTTGCGTCAAGGAAAGAGAGGAAAAACTTCTTCTTCTAATCATGATAAAGAACACATGCATTTTTTTCTTCATTTTTTTCAAACACATCACCACGTATACATGCGAGTTAAGAACATCAAGACTTGTGAACATAATTTATTTTCTGTCGATGTAACCGTTTCATGGTATATTATAATCTCGTACATTATCTTCATCCATTATTATTTTAAAAATATTTAAGGAGGTTTAAATTGTTTGACTTAATTGTATAGTTCAAAAATTTTCTCTCATTCTTGCACCGTGCATTTTATACTCCATTATACTTCTTCCTTCATGAATAGGTCGGCATTGACTTTCCGTCTAGAGTTTTTCCTTTTCATTTTATTTTTCCTAATGTTTGCCTGAAGAAAATAATGGTCAGACAGTCCATTGGACGATATTCTTGCAAGTTTTAATCTATGCTGTAGCATTTGCCCTGTTTAAATATCCCACGTTCACCACTGAAAATCAACCGTTCACCCTTGTAAAGCGGACCGAAAAATCTTCCTGACATACGGCACTGGATGGACAATAATATGTATAACACATTATTTGCTAAAATATATCGTTAAAAACATTATCCCATGTGAATCTTCTATATATACTCAACTTTGAATTTAAATGGTGTAAATGAATTACACCAAAGAACCTTAAAGTATTATGTCATTAAATGTAAGGTTGTTAATCTGGATCATCCATCGTGGGTGAAAAACTAAAGCCTCTATAAATCCTGAGTTAATAGGATCCAGAAATCTTGGTATAGAAACCTTCCTTGTTATTTAAGTGTGAACCAGTGCCACCGAAACCCTCAATTTTGTGATTTTTATAGATATCGCAATAAAAAAATTTCGTCTTGACACAAAAATCAAAAATATCATAATGCTTGAAATAAATATTGTTCAAATTTAGTCTGCTCTCAAAATTTTTAACTCTAAAACTATTAAAAAAAAATTTTACACGTTCTAAAATAAAATATATTGGTCTAATTTGGTATTTATAAGAAAAATATTATGTCACAAATAAGCCCAGCAGCTCAAAGAAAAATTCTAGTCACGGTACCTCCCTCCTTCCGAAAAAAATATCCTGCAATCATCCTAAATGACTTCAATATTACATAATTTAGCCCCCTCTCTTTGTGTACACTGTATATATAAATAGAACGAAATAACTCGCAATCAGGTCTAGATGGGAATCTAATGCAGTAAGACCTTCAATTATAATTGTCCATCCTCCTTCCTGTATCACTAGCGTGTCTGTTGCCTTTTTGGGCCTACCCTCTCTGGAACAAGAAATATAATTAATAAGTGGTTTATTACTTTTAAATATATTAAGTACACACCACAAATATGCTTCAGCAAATAAAATAAGGGATTAATCAAAGATTTTTTTTGCAACAGGATTTGCAGAAAATAAGTATAAAGAATAAAATCGAAAATTATTAAAAATTTATTTGTGGAACATTTAACAACACCATACAAAATTAATACTTGGAAATATAAATCGTAAAACAAGATCCTTGCTACAGTCAACTTTTTCAAACCTTTAAATAAAAAGTAAGGAAAAATAAATGGCGTCTAATATCTTCAAGTCTTGTGAAAAAAAGTGATTTTAAAAGTATAGTTCTCTCTAAAATAAAATGTACAACATATTATATTATGTATGGACAGTCACACACAATTAATGATATTCACAATGATGTCCACAGCCCGTGGGACAGAGTGTGTTTTTCTCTAACCATTCTGACAAATGTTCTATATGCCCTCCATGCCCACATCCCTGACACCAAACAAATAGGCCTTTAACGACCCTATGACAAACAGCGCATTGATTAGGAAAGGTTTGACATCGGTTACACCACATGGGATTACGGTTGAGAGCCTTAGAACAATTTGTACAGTTAATGAAGTAGGTTGTGGAGAGTTGACTCATTTGGTAGATGCCGGGTTGAAAGGAACATAGGTTAATTATCTGAAAATAGATCAAGGATAAATGTTAAGTAATATTGAATATTTTTCATATCTACGAAGTCTGATCAAAAAGAAACAGTTACTTCTTAATTCAGAATTCAATTATCAGATCTATAATTTTATTCGAGTAAAGAGTTACCCTGCATGGCTCGGGCCCAGGAAGGAGCGGGAAATCACATAGATAAAATGGTCAATATTATTTCTTCTTAATGTTTTAACCCCTTCCGAGCGGGCGAGCATTATGGTAATATATGTATTATGATAATAATAATGAGTAAAACGAAAGACAAAATAGGAAATAAAATTAGTCACGTCGTTACTTCTGTTGTATCACGCAAATTTTCCCCGAAAAAGAAACAGCAAAAAGGGTCAAAATCTACTTTCGCGTCAAATTTTTTCATCCTGACCAAAAAAAAATCTATTACTAAGCAAAAATTACTTAATTTTGGGGGCTACACCCCCTCCGCCTACCCCCCCCCCTCCGCGGACGCCATAATAAAAAAACTAATTTGAGAATCGAATAAGAATTAAATTCGGAATTAGAAAATATCGGATTTTTTTGTATCAAAGTAGTATATTATTTCTTTTAGTAGTTTATTTCTTTTCAGAGTTTTAAAAAATACAACTACAGTCAAATCCAGCTGTAATAAAACTATATTCAGATTCTAAGTTCTCTCTGTCAACATTTTTTTAATACATAAAATACTTCGCAATGAAGAAAAATGAATTTATAGGTCAGTATAAAGTAAACGTTTACCTCTTTTTTTTTGTTTTTTGGTATTAAATTTATAGGAATTAATGAGCTTAATAATATTAGGATAAGTAAAAAGTTTTTAGTGTTTTTCACTAGATATCTTTATTGAGATATATCTAACAATTAATACATTGCATCAAAAAAAAAAAAAAAAAAAAAGAAGCTTGAAGTATGCTTAAAGGTAAAGGGTACATTTAACAAAAAGTTCATTTACAATTTTGTGTTTGTGAAGCCAGTTGTGCGTAACAGCGTTCGAAAATGGAAGTTCAAAAATAGAAAATTCGATAGATTCTTCACTACGACCAAGGTGGAAATGTGGAGCAGGCGGGCAAAAAAAATTGTGCTGTTTATGGACCCAATAAAGTATCGAATGCAACAGCGAAGCGGTGGTTCCAACGATTCTGTTCTTTTAATATGGACGTCAAAAATGTCGATAAAATAATAAAAATCGTCGAGTTGACCTGCATGTGAGCACTTATTCTATTCCTCAGGAACTGAAAATTAGCCTTTGAACCATCTTAATCAAATAATCCTAACTATGTTAATTTTATTATCAAATCTGAGCGAAAAAACGGTCAAAACTTTTTACTTCATCTATTATTAATGAAAGTGTACAATTAATTGAAGAATCCAAAGAGGTATTGACAATTAAAAACACTTTGTAATTAATCTCGACAGTTTAAAATTTATATATCATATTTCTTCAAGCAACAATTATAAATAACTTTAAAATATTAACTACTCGAAGGTTTAACTTTATAACAAATTATGTACAACCCCCACCCTCCCAAAAGAAAACGCCGATAAAGAAAGCAAATATTCAACTCCATTTAAATATTTTGTCACTCTTTTGAAAAAAAGACTCAATCATTTTTAAGCTCTTGTAGGGAAGAAACAAAACAGCAGGCGTCTTTTTGGGAGGGGCTTGGTTTTTGGAAAAATTTTAAGAAAAAAAGTGCTAGATTAAATTTCAAATATTAAATTTTTGGAAAAAAATTTCACAAATCCATAGCTATTCTCCAAAAATTAAATTTTTTGGATTTTTTTCTTCAAAAATCCTTACTTCTTCACAACAGAAATTTTTTTTGAAAATTAATCTTTTTTTAAAATATTCCAAAAATTCACAATTGTTCTTAAAAAAATTTCAAAAATCCATAGCTATTCTCCAAAAAAAAAAATTTATGGATTTTTTTTCAGAGATCCTCAGCTATTCACAAAAAATAAAATACTTTGAAAAAAATTTCAAAAATTAAATTTCCATTTTAAATTTTTTTGAAAAAAAAAAATCATATATTAATTTTTTTGAGAAAAGTTTCAAAAATTTATAGTTATTCATAGAAAATTTAATTTTTCGAAAAAAAAATAGAAAAATTCAATTTCAAATATTAAATTTTTTATTAAAAAGCAAAAAAACTTCTTAATTTGAGGGGGGGCGGGGGCAATAACCCTTCCAGCCCCCCCTTGCAGACACTCCTGAAGAGGCTGAAGTTTCATTTCCTTCCACGATTGGTTTTATGAAAAAATGATTTTGATCTAGTCTTACTCCATGTACTAAAGTTTGAGTTTGTATGTTTGTCAAAAATTCTAGGGTACTCCCGTCATCCCTGTCGTAGAACCTAATTATGGGCTGTTAACACAAACGCAAGCAATAATGATTTTTCTCAAAATTGAGTATGGATGACATTTGTATTCTTCCACGAAAAAGTACTTATCATACATTAGTTATTGAGAGGCGAGAGCCAAGCTCAAAATATCGTGTTTACATATGGTTTTGTTATTTTTGTACAAACAAAATATGTGACAGGGGAATAATTATGCGTTCATACATGTGTTTGTATATAATCAACCCATGAATTGACAAATATTCTTATCGTTTTTGTATGTATCCAGCCTAATGCAAAATTAATGTATCTATACACATATATATAAAGTTATGCGTATATCACTTTGAAGTAGTCACTTGAGAAACTGAATATTATATTTCTTTTAAAAATAGACATACTGCAGCAATAACGAAACAAAAAGGCAATAACTCTAATTGAAACGGATGATGAATAGTTGATAATAGTGTATGTAGGAGTGCAAGATGTCACACTTTATAGTTGATACGATATTATTTACTTACCTCAGTCGCTTTATTATACATTTGAAATTGATGAAGAAGGTCTATATAGGCACTAAACCAGTTTTCAAGGATTGAGTCTTGAATCAATCCTCCAATTCGATCATGTCCCAGAACTAAGTATATAGAAACAACGGTTTGAACATCTCCTCTCTCAGCGTAAAACACTAATGTATCCTTTACAATAGGCTTAGGTGACCAAACAGGGAATAGGCTGAGAGTATCCACTTTTAAGTACTCAAGAGAATCATTATTCGACTCAGGAACGGCAACAGAATGTACGTTATCGTCAACTCCAGAGGATTCTTCCCCATGTTGTTGAAGATACTCTTCTGATTCAGCATGATTTGTTGATGCTTTCATATCATGTCGGGGATCAAAAGCCTCACTAAATTGAATTATACATAAATTGATCAATTCTTTACTTTTAGAATTTCAGTACATTTATGTAAATCCCGAAAAATTGGTTGATTCGGGAAAACTTATGAAAGTTAATATTTTTCAAAAATTTAATACCACTTTTATACCGAGTGGTCCATTAAAATCTGAACACTTTGAATTTTAAACTTCAACATAATATAATGTATTAATTAACAATAGAATTTCAACAAAATCAATACTATAAATATATGTGTGTCTGAGCTCTCTTAATCATAAATGTAGCCACCCTTAGCGGCAATGATTGCTTCCAGGCGGCGTCGGAAGACCTGGTACCCACAGCAAGATGTAGTGCTCTGTCATGACATGCCAGTATTGGCTGACAATGGCTTTGAGGAACTCGGAGTTTGGATGACGGACATTGCAGGTCTTCCCCTCGATGTGCACCCAAAAGGTGTAGTAGCGGGTTTTGCCATCAGGTTCAAAAAGTTCAAAAGAACTCATAAGACATTCAATAGCTCAGGGTGTTTTTTGTTGTTGTTTTTGTAACTAATTGTTTATGCTTTGATATATCGAAATATGAATTAATTTCAATCACTCAACCCTCATTAATTATTGAATTAGTAAGTGTTCAGATTTTAATGGACCAACATGTGACCCGTCAACACAAAAGTATGCTAAAATTATGTTTCTAAAAATGAGTCCGGAATACAAAAGATCGTCCATTTTGATCAAAAAAATGATTATGATAAAAAATATCTAATATTTAGGTCAGTTATTGGCTTTGATTTCAAATTTCTGGGATGAATTGCCATAACCAAGAATGGCCATATAGAGGTCGAATTAAGTCTCATAAATCAATTGAAGGCTTTAACCTACAGATGTTATTCTTGGGTATGTCAATTCAACCAAGAAATTTGAATACAAAGCCAATAACTGACGGAAATATTTCTATAAAATATTGGGTTGTATTGATTTTTGTTCAAGATTGATTTTGTGTTAACTCACCACACATTTATATTACGTCAGTGACATGATAGCCGAATTTGCTTAGACAGTACTACTATTATTAATTTATTATAATGATCTTCTTTTACTAGAAAAACTACGTAATTTATACTCAGTCACCATTGCACTTAAAATTGAACATAATGATTTTAATAACTATTGAAATGAGGCATGTAATTACGAGTAAATAAAAGCAAAATACTTATTAAACTAACAAATACATAAATTCATGTATCCATCAAAATTAATTACCAGGGTAGTGTCCAGTCAATCATATCGGACTTATACGAATTGTCGACAGCAATGAGCTGATCAACACATAAGCTCGAAAACTCAGAGTCTCCAAAGAAATCTCCAGATAATTTTTGCCCACTCGCAATATTACTCAGAGTTTTCTCGTAGCTGTCTTCATTGTCATCATCTGAATCTGACTCCTCTTCGCTGTTATTGTAATTATTGTTGTAACCTCCAGAATTAAATCTTTCGTTTCCACTTCCTGTTCTACTACAGACTTGATTTGTATTTGATAAGTTCGATAAACCCAATGGATTGCCACTACTACGACTATTCTGAAAACTACTTCCTGAAATAATGAAATAAAAATACCTAATGTTTAAAATATTATAAGAATGAAATCCTCAATTTCAATTAAACTAAAAAATAACTTTACATATTTATTAATCAATATTATAAAAGTTTTATACCTGAGCTATAATGACGAGTTCTCGTTTCATTGAGTGGGGGTTTATCCGTATCCGTTTCTGGTTCATCTGTTCCAACATCATCTTGGGAACGCAAATTTGTATCTTTTTCATCAAACAAATTACACTTAAACAGTATTTTTAAAGATAACCATGTCTGTGCTACATGGAAACGGTTTAAGCTTTGTGCAACACTAGAATTATGGTCACATAATTTATCCAAGGAATCCCCTAAAGGAAATCGATCAGTTTAGCAAAAAATATATCAGGATTAACTTTCATAATACCACTAAGCAGGTACTTTTCGGCAGATGTCAAGAAATAGTTCATTCCAGTTATTTCTAAAGGAGACTCGTTCGACACTTTATTTTGGTAGGTGCGAAGTTTACTTTCTGGGGCTACAAAATCATCTCCACCAAGACTTTGAGATGATTTTCTGAATATTCAAAAAAATGAAAGTTATAAAAAATTTCATAAATAGTATAAAATAAAACCTTACTTAAATAAACCTCCCATTTTTGATCCATTTACACCGATCGATGTCTGTGATGTAGAAGGAAAAACAGATGTTAATGACAATTTACTTTGTTTTTTTTTGTGAGGGAATGCATGAGTTATATCACCGTAAGTGTTAATACAAATTCCAACAGGATTTGCCCTCTCTGCTGGTTTATTGGCGGTATTAAAATTGTGAAGGCACAAAAACCCATCCTAGAACATGAAATATAATTAATGATACATATCTATTTCTAATTACTCTAGTTTATAGATTCAATCAAAGCTATAGCCAAGAGCGTACTTAATTGTGCTTAATACTATTTTATCAAAAAAATATAACTTTTATATGTCCTACCTTACTAGATGATAAAATAAAATTTGGATCGGTATTTTTCCAGATAATGGAAGTTGTAGTATCTTTATGGTAATCAAACGTTGCATAGGGCAAATAGGGCCGCCGAACATCCCAAACATTGATAGTAAAATCTATAGGAGACAATGCTGACGATGCCAATTGATTCTTGGATTTAGGCCGCCATTTGACTTTTCCAACAGGCCCTATGGTTCCGATGAAATAATCACAGGTAGCCTTAGCTGGTCCTGTATCCCAGATTTTGATTGACTTGTCTCTACCGGCTGTTGCAAGTGTATTACGAATTTCAGGATGCCAATCACATCCGAATACATAGCCATCATGTGCTGGCCACTGTTTTTCACATTTATCAGTTTTCCTCAAGTCCCAAAGTTGAACTCTACCATTATCCGAAACTGATGCAAATTGATGGGTGTTGTGAGGATTGAACTGTACATCTCGAACCCCCTCTGTGTTAGAGAAAAATTGAGAAATAGATTCCAGACTTCTAATATCAAAGAGTTTTACAATCCCTTCATGGCTCCCACTGAGTAACCATGAAGGCTCGCTAGGATGAAAGGTCACTTTATTCACTGTCCTTTTATGTTCTTGAAATACATGCTCCTGCTTTGATCGTCCAACTTTACCTAAATTCCACAAAACGATGGCACCGTTTGCAGCGGCAGATGCAATCAGATTTTCATCATTTCGACTCCAAGCAACATCAATACATGAGTAATTCAAACAGATGTTTTTTGAAGGCTTCAAATTGATTTTTTCAATAAAACCAACGTCATTATCAAGATTGTATACTTTTATAAGAGATTTGCCTGCAATTACGACGGCATCGTTGTCTGAATTTAAATCTAAAGAATATACAGGTCCATCATTTGATACTTGAAACATTGCCATTGCTGTTTTTAAATAAAATGACTCAAAAAACAGATTCTTGAGAATCTGTTTTTTCTAGGTGATATTTCAAGAACTGCTCCTCCAAATCTTTAAATTGAGATTCAGAAGCTTCAGGAAGATTGATCACTTTTTTAGCTTCAATTAATTCTTCTCTTTTCTCTAATGGGAAATGTGATACGTATTTCTGATAAAGTTGAGGTCGGACATCAGAGAAATCTCTGACCATATGAGCAACTACAACAACTCCATTATCTCGACAATTAACTTCTCCAAGTATTTGAACAATTGAGCCAACTCTAAGTAACTCCGCTACTGTTTCCTTCAAAATTAACCTGAAAATAAATATTAAATTAATGTTAAGTGTAACCTTTTTTATTACTCATGAGTTCAACTTAAAACAATCAATACATTTATTAGATTGATTCGAGCATAATCAATGTGTGCTTTAGCTAAAAATTCAAATTGTATTCAAGTTATAAATAATTATATTAATCCACAGTTCAGTAATGTTCAAAAAAGAGGTTGCGCGTACTTAAAGTCAACTTCAAGTTGAGAATGAACTTCTTCTGCAATGGATGATAACTTAAGAATTTCCTCCACAAGACTCCGTTCAGAAATTTTACCATAGACACGAACATTTACGAGTCCATACAAACGATCACCCTTGAGGGACGTAACTTCTTCCAGAGATGTAGGCCGATACGCCTTCTTCATTCGTATTCTTATAGTAGTTTTCTTAATATTATTACCATTGATGTTTGATGTGTTTTTCTTCCTGTCAAATATAACGAAGAGAAGATTAGTATTACAACGGTCTTGGTGCTACATTGTTTATTTCAGATAACAGGCTCTTTAGCAGCTGTTCTTTATTATGATTTTTGTAGGTACGTACTTTTTGTAGGCAAAAGAAGTACTCCTAAATTCATAACCATAGAGTGATACGTCACACTAACACAGCATTTAACTTTGAGGTATTTGTTTCCTTCTACTGAGGTTGAATTAAATTTATATCTTCAAATCCATGAAATGATAATTAATTGGGTTCAGAGTAGCGTGTCTTGAAAGTTATTTGTAGGCATACGAATACGAAATAAACCTCTTTTACTTCTACATACTTGATATTATTATTTGTTATGTTCCTTGTGTGTTAATTCGACTGATTACAATTCATCCAAAGTGGACAATGTATATATATGTTTTGTTTGAATAAATTTTATTTTAGAATTTGAAAACTTAACATGTATTACTAATATAATAATAATACTATCAGTTCAGTGTCTATGGGTTGATCGTTGAAAAGCTGCCTATGAATTTTTGTACCCTGATGCTGTAATTGTTGTTTCAATGTACCTTATCTAAAGTTTTGTATTATATTTATCAAAAAAGATTGAAACACATTTTAGAAAAGGTTATTATTGATAATGGAGATTAAAGACAATGACGGGTCCAAGTCTTACGGTTTTAACCTTCAGTTTTTACACCGTTTTTGGCATTTACAGTCTCTTATATTCACGGATCGAATAAATATCGGTCTTGCAATAATCATCCTACTTATATGCTCACTGGAACAATTAGTAATGTATAAAATTGGTATGATACCTGGTCAATTTATTCGTGCTTTGGTCTCAGAAGATGAATCCAAGTTTGTCAGAGCAATTGTACTATCCCTTATCATTGTATGCTTCATGACACTCGTTCTCAGTGCTCGGATTCTAACATCAGAACTATTATCTGTTTCATGGAGACGTTCACTCACTCGGTAAATAAAAATAATTGAACCTATTATATAATTTATGGGGAACAAAGTTTCCCGCACTTTTAAAGCTTTGGATGGGAAATTATAATGAATAGTGGAAATTTGATTGCAGGTGTTTACATTCTCTATATTTTTTCAATACGGGTTTTTATACACTTAAGTTGGACAATCCGGATCAACGCATTGCCTCCGATGCTGAATGCCTTGTAAGTATTTATGGCCAAATTCTCAGTGAGATTCTATTGTCACCCTTTGTGATATCTTATTACATATACGACTCATACAGAGGTCGTGGTTCAGGGCCGTATGGACCCTTGATAATTTTTGGATTTTTCTTGTTTGGAACATTCATCAATAAGACCCTTTTAACTCCGGTTGTGAACTCAGGGGTTGAAGTAAGATCTAAAGAAGGGGATTTTCGATTTAAACATGCTGAAATACGAAGTCAGTCTGAATCACTTGCTTTTTTGGGTCAAATGGGGTCCTTTGCTGAAGCGAGCAGGGTTGATCATTTGTTGGAAATTCTTTGTGAAGCACAGAGGAAATTAGTTTTGGCAACTTATAGACTAAATTTAGCAACAAATTTTTTTGACTATGGTGCTTCCATTATAAGCTACTTAATCGTTGGTATTCCAGTCTATAATGGCTTTTATAAAGGATTGAATGTGGAGGAACTATCAGGCATAATTTCTGAAACAGCCTTTGTTAACATTATGCTTATATCAAAATTCTCCAGGTAATCTGTAAAATAATCCCAATACATAATTCATTGGAAATTGTTTATTATAGATTGGTTGATCTGGCTGGCAAAGTAAGTCGATTAGCATCTGTGACACATCGAGTCGCCGAATTTGTTGAAAAATTATCTCAAGAAAAAATAAAGGATTTGAAGGATTTTGACAATCATGCAGAATCGAGTCCTTTGCTTATGAATGATAGTGATGATTCATCTGTATCTGATGAAACTGTTTTAACTTTATCTAATTTAAGTATTGGGCTACCGGATATATCAAGAAAAACTTTAGTTTCTAATCTTAACCTTGAACTCAAAATAGGTGACAATCTTTTAATAACGGGTTCTAGTTCATGTGGAAAAACAAGTTTACTGAGAGTTCTTCGAGGTTTATGGAATGAAAAGTCTGGATCATATAAATTTGGGAGAAAGAATGTCATATTCATCTCTCAAAAACCTTTTTTCACAAATGGTTCGTTACGTCGTCAAGTAACATATCCCTTAGAAGTGGTTTCATCAGTGTCACATGATCAGTTTGATATTTGGATAAAAATGAAGCTAATCAAGTTCGGTTTGGGAGATTTGATTGATAGAGTAAATGGTAATTTAGATGCTGAACCAGATAAAAGTTGGTCTGAAATTTTATCACCTGGGGAGACACAGAGAATGGCAATTATTAGATCTTTGTTTCATTCTCCAGAAATTCTTATATTAGATGAAGCAACTTCGGCTTTATCTTTAGATATGGAAGAACTTTGTTATCGTGAAGTATCCTACAACAATTTAATTACATTGATAAGTGTAGGACATCGAGATTCATTGAAGAAATTTCATTCTAAACATTTACAAATACTATCTGAAGGACAATATTCACTTCACGAGATATAATGTTTATATAGAAAATCGACTGATCTCTTAGTTATTTGGAAGTTAACATGGAATTTTCATAAAATATCATATAGAAAAGTTTTTTTTATCATTAATAATTTAGAAATTGATTTCATATAGTTGCTTAAGCGTCAATAATTTTTTAATATATCTAACAAATGTAGCCTGTCAACAAAAAAACAGGCTAGAATGATTATCAATATAGAGTGTGGATTTGACAAATTATGGTCAATTTCTATCAACAAATTATTTTTATTACCCCTTGGGTGCATCGCAAATTGCACTTTAAGTAGCCAAAAATGATAGATTCTATTTAAAAGGTCATAAGGGGCCAAACTAAGTCTTTTAAATCAAATAAAGGTTCTAAACCATAGCCCTAGAGTATTTTAACTCATCCCACAAATTAGAATACAAAGCCTATAATTTACTCAAATATGTTTATGAAATATTGGGATTGATGTACATATTAATGATGTAAAAAGTCATTTAGGTTTAACTCAATTTCTTGATTTCCGTTCAAGATTGTATTTATACCGACACACCACTATAGCTCATTTCCAAAATATTCCGATAAATTAAAGGTTGCGTGATGTACATAATAAGATTTATAAATATAATAATAAACAAAATGAAAAAATTTATTCTAATTTTGCGGGTACGTACTTGCATAATACAGCTTCTAGTATAAACTGAACTCTGAAAAATAAAAACTGCTCCAAGAATGGCTCTTCCTCCACCTGCCCCGCCAAAAAGAGTTGCAACTTCAATCGACTTTCGGCGTTATTGGAAGACTTACGTTGTTGGGATTCTACTATTATCAGGAATTTCATTCGCATCTTATTATCAATTTCGATACAAGAATACATTATGTGAATCAAAAATAGCTTCAATTCAAGGCATCGATAAAGTTAAATCAAGTGGTCTTGCATCGGATAGTTTTACGAAAAAAGATAATAATTAATGTACTTCATTACTGTGTAATTCTCTTTGTTCAATTTATTGTTGATTATTTTGTTTTTTTTAATTTTTGTGCAAGATGATGTGTTCAATTGACAATTTTTTAGTTAATTTAAATGTATGTAGTTACTGAATTTAGACAATATATTTTTATTGAATCATTAAGAAAGAAAATTTTTGATTATTAACAAAATAATAGTATTGGATGAGTATTAGTTGAATATATTTATTTCACAAAAATTATTACTAAAGCTGAAATAACTGCATGTTAAATCATAAAAACGCTCTTGGAATGTAATATCCTTGCGGGAATGTTGAACTTGTCAGTAATATTCATTTTTATATACACATTATATTATCATTTTATATTTGAGAAAAAGAACGATTAAAAAAATTGAATACCCAATATGTTGATAGTTTAGGCCTTAATGAATGAAAGGATTTATTTCTGGAGTGTAGTCTTCTTATACATAGATATATTAATTTCTGTAGTGCCTAAAGATATTTCCAAGAATATCGCTTTTGAATCATTGTCTCAAGTCCCATTAGCATAACTGAAATCACAATGAGCAAAGCCCCAATAGGATCTGTTACATGGAAGGGCATGGCTACTTTTGAGAACAAAGTAGCTTGTAGAATGTAGTTTGCTATGACTTCAAAACTTCTGAAAACCATTGCACGTGCTGGTGAAATGAATCTGAGAGGAAATAAGGATTAAAAGTGTACATAATTATTTGAAGATGTAAGGCCTTACTTTAGAGCTATAGTCATGACAATATTTCCGATGATACCTAATGTCACTATGGTTGCAGTATAAACCCATTCTAGAGGTGAAAAGTTAAAAATATTTCCACTGTACACATTTGAAGAGTGTAGAAATGGTATATTCATTCCTAAGTTATGATAAGGAAAATATTAAGAGCTAAAAATAAATGTTTGAGTCTTTAAAAAAATTACCAATTAATGATACAAAAAGTGCGCCGACTCCAAACCAAAACGTTAAAACCAAAAAAGGTACATGTTTACATTGCCTGTTGAGAATAGTGATAATTGCCGACAATATAGGCACTGTCCAAGCACAAATAGTTCCAAAAAAATTTCCGGTTTCGTTGTGGAGCTTAGATCCTAATGTTTCTGGAGGAAAGAGAGCTGGAGGCCGACAAAGAAGAAGAACTCCCACTATAATAATTGTACTGACAGATATCCGAAATAAACCAAAATGTTCATTCAACATGCAAGATGAAAACAGCATGGTGAAGAATGGAGCAGAAAAGAATATTGCAGATGCATCACCTTCATAAAAAAATCGAATGAGAGATAAATGTTTTTCGAGAAGTAACTATAAATTACCTAAAGCTATATGTTTGACTGCTACAAACAAACATAATAGCAAAACCCCTCCCATGAATCCTTGAGCATAAATCCGTGATCTAGATCCAGTAGGACCTATAGGATTATAACCACACCAAAAGGATAGTCCTCCAATAACAATCAGCTGGGATACGGCACGAACAAAGAGCAAATCCCAAAAATTGAGATTTGGAGCATATTTTTGTATGACATTGGCTGATGTGAATGTTATTCCAGCAAAAACGGATAATAAGGTGCCAATTAAATATGTGTGATTAGTTATGCTGGACGGAAGAGCCTCTTCTCCTGGTGGAATGTAGTCATTCTCCAAGGCGGAATCAATTCGTTCATCATGAGTACTATAGCTTGTTGGAGTCAATTTAGTATCATCTCCTCTATAGCATGATTCTTCATCATTTTTCAAGAGATTCGTTTTTTCGTCCACCATATTCAATCCTTCGTCTTAATTGAATAACTATAAAAGATTACAACGGAGAGTGGATTGGGAAATTAATATAAATGTAAGAAATACAATTTTACCTAAACTAATACTAGAACAGACAAATACGAAATGAATCTGTTTGAAAAAAAAATATATCCTTCGTTATCAGGAAGAAGTTAGTTTGCAGTTTGTGTTTAAAAATAAGTTTCTTTAACTTTAAGATTATACATATACAATATATGTAATATCCGTGAGGAATTGATTATTATCATACTGAAAAATGGAAGGAAAAACAATAACATTGTGGCCATAATTGACATACCCAATTAATATACCATTCGAACACTTCAAACGAACTATCATCTATATTCACATTGATATCAATAATTATTATTTAGTAATTTGAATATCTTAGGCTGGTGAGTTGTTTGACACTAGAGTGTTTACTAATATTGAGAATTCTATGTTATTAACTTGATTTCATCTTTAGATATACCTGAAATTTTTTCATGGTTTCAACATGGGCGCATACTTTTGTGTCAATGCACATATTAGATTTGATAATTCAAGGGCGTCTGCAGGATGATATTTTGGGGGGACTCGGTTTTACGGAATTAATTAAAATTTGAAATATTAAATTTTCTAGTAAAAAGTAACAATTCCTAAATTTAAGGGGGGTAAATACAGCAATTCCGCCCACCCCCTGCAGACACCCTTCTATAACAAACTAATTTATTTCCTTAAAAATGTTAATTTACATCATCAGGTTCAACTTTTTCCATACTCAAACGACGCATTAACAACATTTCGTGTTCACCACCAAGGTTAATAATTCAATCTAATTTCCAAATGTGATGTTTTTATGGATCGAAAGAAGATTAAACAAGTTAGCAACTTAACATTGAATCCTGAATATTATATATAGCCTATATAATTTAATGACAAAAGTTATTTATTACCAATGATTATTTACATATGTTATATTTCACGAATGATAAAAGTTTTTATATAATATACGCAAAGGTAAAAAAAGTATAAAAATAGCATGGTTCAGATGGGAAGTACACATAAGTACTAATCAAAATATTCAATATCTGGTGTTTGACTGAATTTGATATTGTAATAATGAGATCGGACAACTTGTAGAGCATAAATATTTAGAGACATCCACGTCCAGCATAAAATAGCGGCCATTATTACTTCCAAATAGATATAGTATCCAAAGATAAGCCAGAGGCCAAACATTGCTTGAAAGGTAATAGCAATTCCTGTCAGGAAAAAAATATGTCATGACTCATGTAGAATAGAGAAGATTAAAGAATATCTACCTAACGAAATCATCCATGGAATCATGAGACCTCGAATATTTGTACTAATACCAATTGCCAAAAGTATGGAAAACATACATAAAAACACGAAATAGAATATCGTGAACCCTCCAGAGGCTTCCAAATCCATTTTGGTTAGGTCGGTTTCAAAGAAGGGTAGGTAAACTTGTGATGCATCTCCACCCCGCATGACATAAATGGTGTGTACAGAACAAAATATGGATGCAAAGAACGTATAAAAGGCCGAGGCAAAACTCCCACTCCGTACATCTGGAAACCAGAAGCAAGGAGTCCAACATGACTGCAAATTTGGTGTCATTTCACAGATTTTTGAAATTGTTTATGTTAGGGCAACTGAGTTGTATACCTGTATCAACCATTATGGGGCAAGACAGGTAAGATAAGGCATATAGGTATTATGTATTTTTGATAATATGATGATGTCAAAGTTATATTATGAAATAGAATCTTTATTAGTCTTAGTTTTGTTAAATTGTATAGTTATAATGAAAATATAAATGTTGAAGATATGACTTATTTTTTATTCACTTTAAAGCCGTATTTTATGAAAATACTATCATGACAAATGTCTCTATCAAATCGGTATCCTCGATCAGCCAGAGTTCGAACTAGCTCCACTTTGCTTCCATCAAATATTTCACCCATGTGATTACTCTCTATATCCATTAGTTTGATATCCACATCCTCAAAAGGTATTGTTCGTAGAACAGGGAGTTCCGCCCCTTCTATATCTAAACTCAAATAATGAATCGCTGGATTTCCAAGAGCCATTATAATTGAGTATAGAGGGAAACACTGAACTCTTATTCTACGTCTATACACGGTGGGATCAAAATCATTTCCTGGAAGTCTATCTTTACTTCCAATAATACCCCCAAAAAGCCCGGAAGCATCAAACTCCACAATTTGTGGAGTCTTCTTTGTAGAAATACATCTGTTCAATAGCCAGGCTTTTCTTTGCTTTTGCTTAAGTATTGAAAAATAATCTGGATTGGGCTCGATAAGAAGTCCATTCCAACCACGACGAATTTCGTAGTGTAAAGAATTTGATATAACTTCACCATCAAATGCACCTGCCTCAATAAAGAAATACTTATCTTCAGAGTTTTTTGCATTAAGTGAATTCTTAAATATAAATCTATCAATTTGAGTGGGTTGACCGCATTGACCTTTATAGTTTAGTTGATCCAAAGGTACTGTGAAATTATAATCACTTGATTCGGACGGAGGGATAAGATACTTTTCTCTTATAATGGAAATGAGCTTTGGATCTCTAGAAAGGCAAAAATACAGTATAATTATTTAAGTCTAAAGTTACATACAATATATCACGTTTAGCCGATTCAATATATAGTTTAACCATTAAATTGTTTAGATAACAAACCTTTGGTCTAATTCATTTAGATTCCAATCTATTTCATAGGGCGTATCTATGTCATCTTTCCCCACTGAGTTAAGACATTCATCTTTGTTACAAAAACTGGCCTCGGATGATAAAAAATAAATACTTAAAACAAATGCTGCTGCATTCGATCCAATCATCATTACACTCTCGAACTCTCTTATCAAATGGTATTCAACAATCCTTTCCATTGGCAATGGAAAAAGCTATGTACATCTTTTACCTATCCACATATTATACACCTTTTTTATGCCCATCGCTATATTGCGTTCATTTAAGATATTATTAAATCAGCAAATTTTTAACTCGACTTCCAATTGCACTGCCTAACAAAAAAAGAATGCTCTGTGGTTCTGGGGAATAATTTAACCTTTTTCTAGTTTATGGAATTCAATTCTTTAATTAAAAGTTATTTTTGCAAGTAAAGTTATAGATTTACGATAAACCAAATCCCTCAACATTGGCGAGAGATCCACGGATTTGTAATTAATTCCACAGTTCATAAAAACATTATCACGGAAGATTAGATTGAAGACAAATATAAATCCCCAAGTAATAACCTTAGCTTGAACATGCTTAAAAATATGTTAAAACAGCTTGAATATTCATGCTATAAGATATTTACTCTACGTCATAACGTTATTAGAGAGATAATAATTATTTTATCCGTATCTGTATTCTTGGAAAAACATTTTTCTAATAATAGAAGGGATTTGTGCTTAATAATGGAATAAAATTAATAATTAACAATTCTTATTTTTCTCGGGGTTCAAAAACCACACCTATAATCAAAATTAATGTAAGATTCTTTTAAACTTAAGGTTCCATTAATATATACATATTTTGAATAATCTAAATCTCTTATTAAGAATCATTATACATATTTAAGTTAATTCTATTTCATTCTAAAAGACAATTCAATTATATGTAACAACTATAATGGTGGTACTTTGTTGGAATGTAATTTTTCCCTACAAGCATGGGTATTGTCGACTCATAAAATTTAAAGTCATCATAAAAATTAATGGAATATTAGTGGGCAAAAAAAGAAAGAGTTCTTAGAAATTAGTGATGGAGGTTAGTACTAGGTAAAAAGTATATATTATTTGTTAATGTCTAAGAAAAATTATCATAGCCAAATATTGAGCTAGATTAGGGGATACACTTTTATTTTTATATTTGAATATTCACATTGTCCGAATTTTAGCGTAAAGATAAATTGCAAATGACTATTTTATCAAATAATTATTTTAAAATAAATATATTTTAAGCCTTCCACTCCTGACCTCCACTAACACACACAAATATAGTTTTCTAGAACTATTAATAATATATAGTGATAATTAAAACATTGTTCATTCTAATTATCACTATCATTTCATTTTTATGTATTAAAATTATATAGTTATTATATATTTATAAGTACTATAACTGTGTCCATTTGAACTTTATAATCTGCCACATAATATTTTAGTATTTTTTATAAAAAGTAGTCAAGAATTACACAATTAATAAGTTCATCCTCCATGAAATAATCAATTTTTGCATTATTCTCTTCCACAGTAATGTAAATCCTTCATTTAAAATTATTCATCCCATTTTTTGGTTGCAACTTGTACAATTTTATTATATAAGTTCCAACTTGTAACACACCATATATAAATCCAAGAATATACCTACATAATATGCATTATAGAAAAAGTTTTTTCTCGATATGGAATTTTATAATGAGAATCTATTCAGGTCTCCCCTAAATGAATCAAAATACTCAGCTGCTGAAGCAGCTGCTATTTAACTATAAAGCTTTAATATGTACCATCTAGTTTTAAATGAACGGTGAAAAAAGAAGAAGAAAAAAAGAGATGTAGTGTTGTGACGTCAAACACATTATAATTGTTTATTATTTTGTTGAAAATAAAATAAAGTGAACATTTGTTTTTTTTTATTATTCTATTTAATATTAATATTATACCTACTAAAAATAAGTGATTTACTTACTTCGACCCTTGAATTCGGAGTCTTCAAGTTAGAATGAGTAATCAAGATGAAGTCAATTCAGACTTTTCAAGCTTCTACAAGGATTTAAAGGAGACAGAGAGTGCAGACTCGACCTTGACTGGAAAGGATCAAATAGCCCGACTTTTACGTCCTGGAGCAACTTATAGAAATCTTAATCCCTATGAGGTTCTTCAAGTCGATCCGCACACACCCATTGAGGAACTTCGCAAAAAATATAAAAGGCTCACTTTTCTAGGTATATAATACCTTTTGGGTTCTGTGAACCCAATTATTTCATTTTCAGTGTAGATAAACGCAGGGATTAGTCCATTTCTTATAAGAGATGTAGAATAATTTTAAGGCTCTTTAATGATCAGTTGTTCGTATGAGATCAATGTCAAGTATCCAGGTGTTTTTGCTGTGTATGAGACTTTTTAATCTCCATGTCACTCGCCTCTCTATAGAGCGTTTTCACGTTATATGCACATTGTGGATGTCAGCCGTTTTAGGGACATAAACAACAAAGTTTGAACACCCATTTTTCATGAATATTAATTAAGGAAAATAGTCAATTATTGGATGTAAAAAAAAAGACCAACAAATTATTGGATGTCAAAAAAAGAACAACAAATTATTGGATGTCAAAAAAAGACCAACAAGTTATAGAACATCATCCTTATTGTCTATCAAAATTGAATTCCTTTATTGCCTAGTTTTATTATATAATACATCTTACCTTCATATTGATCAAAATATGATACTCAATCTTTTTTTCATAATATTGATATAAATTAACTATTTCAATGGAAAGAATAAGATATTTTTCTCTATTTATAGAGCCTTCCTCATCCTTAAAAAAATCTAGGCATTTTTAGTACATATTCCTTTGATTTAATTAAAATATCAGTCTTAATCAGGCATCAAGTAGTATTTAATGCAGATGTTCAGTTTTTTTATTCTTAAATCTATTTGATGAAGTTTTATTGTAAATTTTATGTATTAAAAATATCAATTTTGATCCCCCTAAAAGGGTGTCTCCTTCAATTATGATGTCATTTATAACGTCAATGAAAACGCTTTATAAATTTTTATTTACTTACCAAAGCTTTATTAATGACCTCCTATATGTCGAATTCATATAGTTATTTTATGATGGGATGCATCGATTGTGAGCATATCACAGAATCACATTATGCTTAAATGGGCATAACTCAAACAAATTTACGCAATAATAGCTGCCTCTAATTCCACTTTCTGATAAGTACTTAAATGAGGTCTTCCGCGAAAATTCTAATAAGGTCCAGTTATAAGAAATCATTGGGGAAGGAATAAATTTGACTTTTTGTTAAATAAAAGGATCTAGATTGTTCTTTTTTAATTTTTAAACAAATTTTAATTAAGAATGTCCTAATAGGATGATATTGTGGTCTGTATATCAGTCCACCAATGAGTCATGTGTTCACATGGCAGGTTTTTTTATCTATGAAATATCTATTTGATTGAAGCCATTGTTGATTAATACCAATATTAATCAATGTGTCCAAACTTTTATCTAGTGTTTTACATTTAAAGTTATGAAATATGATAAATACGCTTTTACTTAATCTCTGATTGCTGCAATTAATTTATTGACCGTTTTTCTGGTCATGGGATTAAGCCTTTATCTGTGCTCTTGACTGAATGGATTTAATATTAATATTTTTTAACCGTTTCAGTTCACCCCGATAAAAACATAGATGATAAAGAAAAGGCACAAGCTTCATTTAATGCTGTAAAAAAAGCATTTAAAATGTTGGAAGAAGAAGATTCTCGAAAACAATGTGAAGAGATTGTGAAGGAGGCGGAAGGTCGAACAAAAATGCAAATGGACGAAAAGCGTAAGACTCTAAAGAAAGGTGAAACCATAGCAGAGGACGATCCTTCCTATTATAAAGTAAAATTGAAACTCCTACAGAATGAAATAGGTGTTAAATTTTTCGTTTTTTTTTAATTTCCAGCGAACGATCAAGATATTAATAGCTAAACTTTTTGCTGACCATGAGCGCAAACGACAACAACTCCAAGAAAAAGTGTCAGAAGAAGCGAGAAAAAAACGAGAAAGAGAGCTTGAAACTGCTGAGCGCAAGAATTTAGAAAAGGAGTATGCCAAAAACTGGGAAGAATCTCGGCAAGGTCGAGTCAATTCCTGGCAAGACTTCCAAACTGGTAAAACCAAAACCAAAAAGAAAAAAGAGAAAGCTCGCTACACACCCATGGGATTTAGACCACCCAAGACTAAGCCCGAATCTAGATAATTTATTGATTCCCTTGTTTATAGACTAAAATGGAAAAATACCATGCAAACAAATACAATAAAGGTATTGTTTTTTGTGAATATTCAATTGTTGCATTTTCTCAAAGCTCATCGCTAATCATCACCTTTTGATTAATGGACTTTAACGGATTTTATACTCAAAATTTGACTTATTCTTTATTTATACCACTACTACCTGAGTCAATTTAATATTTCTGAATCAGAAATATATATATGCATACTATATTCATTTTATGGGTACGAAATATATGTATTATTTGAAAATCTCGTCCAAACATAGCCATATTGTTATAGATGAAGCATACCTCAGTCAATATTGAATACTTCGTTTTAACCATATATGTAGATGTGGTATTATATATAAGCTATGTTTTTGTTGCCTGGCATTGGTCAACTGGGTTTTCCTATTTCCTTCTTTTTTTAACTCCTAGTGTTTTTGATATGTACTTAATCATTGTTGATGTAACAAGAAAATGTAAGAATAAAATTCTATAGTTAAATAGTAAATTTGATTCATTACTACATGATATTCATGATTTTTATAAAACTAATTGTAGTTCACCTCATTCGTTTTCTAAATAATTTAGTATATGTGCATTGTTAGTAGGACAGAAAGACTAAGATTGATCAAATTACTTGTTCTTTGAAGTTCGAGGCGTATTAGTAAATATTAAACGAGTTACTATATCAAATTTCCATCGATTGTCAATATTAAAACACTCATATTTTTTGTTAAAAGATTGAATTTTTTTTTGTTAGAAAACTAACATTTGATTATTATTTTTCTTATTATAAAATATATGTATTTAATTATGTTGTTTTATTTCATAAACGACGATTACCGCCAAATTGGATATTACTCCTCTTGTAAAACTATACTTTTTAGTTCCAAAATTGTACAATATAACTTGGCGAGTCTGAATTCCAATTTTAAGTAACACACGTACCAGATGTTTGTGTGAAATTTCTTATCCATTCTAAATATTCCTTGACCCTTGTGTAGATCCCAGGTTCATTCTTCCGAGCACATCCATCTCCTCTACTAACTATACCAACAATAAATGCTCTTTTGTGCTTGTGGCCGATCCATTTCCACAGTGGGCCTCCTATAATTAAACTGTCATTTTGCATTGTGGATAAAAATTTTGGGTGCTGTGATATCGATATAAAATCCACTTGAAAATGAAATTTTACTTATGTAATTCTCAACCTAACTCTAAGTACAGAGCTTTTAAAAATGAAGAATGTATCATGTACCATATTTTCTGTAGTAAACTTGAGCATTAAAAAAATATATTTACATCGTTATAAAGCTACTGCTCAGCTAAATCAGCGATTCTCAAACTGTTATTCCTATTTTGGTACGTAGAAATAAATCTCCTTAACTACGGGAGAAGGGCGTAAGCCCTCATACAATAAAAAAATAATTTATTCAAAAAATTTCCATGCCAATAAGTCAAATTTTATAAATTTCGTCAAAAAGTAACTCCCGTCACTCCGGAGAAATATCCTAGTTACGCCAAACGTTGAGGAATCCATAACTACTCGTATTTTAAGCCTCGACTATTGTACATTCAGTTTATATATATATATTAATAAAACAAAGGTTGTCTGTATGTCAGCCAAGATCTTATTTTTAGTATGCGCTTAATATTTAAGAACTGGGAGACTACTTGATCTAATAAACAACCATGTAGCAACGAGGGTGTGTACTTAAAGCTCAGCATGAAATATTAAAAAGAAAAGGGGAGTACATATACATATTAATAAAAAAAGTGTATGTCTGTTTGTCCACCCTTAATAACTCCGAGCAATGTCAGATACTACCCCTAGTAAACGATAATGCTAAGACTTGGAGATCTCAGGTGTTAGATACTGTAAAAAGTTTGAGAACCATTTAAATAAACATAGATTATTCTTTGATTTTTTTATTCATGGTATGAAAAAATAGTTGATTTTGGCCTTAGTTTTTGTCGTTTAACATGTCAAAAATAAGTGTTTTTTTTTTAAATTTTAATCTTTGCAAAATTTGACTAATAGATCTTTAAAAGTACATATTTGTATATAGAGTGTTTCAGGCATTGAATCTTTTAGAGTTACATTGAGGTGTAAATCCAAAATATCATTTTCGATTAGAAGTGTTTTCTTTTTTTAAGTTATCATGGAATAATTAAAATTTATATTATGCATCAGAGGTCTACCATGAAAATTCAAAGGGTTGTTGGGTCGTAATTTAGAAAAAAGGCCACATTTATTCATCTGTTTATTTGTAGTTTTCAAAAGAGGACCTGTAGGCAAAAAGTAAGTAGGTTGTTGGGAGCGGGTGACCTCTCCCTAGGGATGAAAACGTGTGTATTTTGGACATGTTAAAAAAAAAAGAAACCGAAAATCAACATGGTAACACTGACAATTTGAAGAATATTTTGGAGAAAATTAAGCTGTTATGACGTTTCATTAGATAAGCTAAAATCAGCTGTAATGAAGGAAGAGGTATAGAGGAAATATACACAAGAATTGCTCCGATGTCAATCCCCAATTCTACTCCGAGTCCAGCAAGGACTTCCAATTATAATTCTGCAACACATTTTTAAGATTACTCTATGTCTTTCATGACACATTCGAATATTCAATCAGGTTACAAATATAATTGAATGCAGTAGAAAATAAGGAAATAAAATTCATTCTTCAGATTACCAATTCCAAAAAAAGGACTAGCTAAAAAATACAGACGATATACATCACTAACCTTTCCCCTCACGATGCGACACATGCCCCCAGTACTTTAACCATAAAGTCATTTAGCCACAAGGATATTTCACCTTCATATATAAATAAATTATATTAAATGAATAAATATAGGTAATTATTTTTTATTTTTGGGTCAAATTGGCGTTCCCTTTGAGTTTTTTAATCAAACGCGCGTTAAATGGTTGATTTATGTTATAATAATGATAGAATTATGCTTGGTCGTTAATCCATGAGTCTTTTCGAATATCAATAATCCATCATCTACAGTAATGATTGATAACCAAAAAATAATTTTCACTTCTTCCATTAATATTGTTACGTGTTTTTGTATATTTATTATTATACATAATTGTATAACCTTTTATCTGGTATACCGGGCATTGCCCGGAGTTTTTACGCGTCGACGTAGAGACAAACATTAATTTAATAATATTCAAGATAACTCTCTAAGAAATACTCAGTGTCAAGGTGGGGTTACTGAAGTGCTTAAGCACAATTTATTAAGCATTCATTCTTCCAATGATTTAAAAAATTGTTATCCTTATATCTACTAACTTTTTTATTTTCGAAAATAATTTATGGAGTGAATTGCAATAATAATAATAGAAAGGGAGAAATTATGATTGCTTAATGAGTAGGTAAGGACTTACTTCAGTGAACCCACATGAACTTTCCGTTTTTCATTGCACCCTTAGTGATGAAAATCGGCTGTATTTTTTAGCACACCAATTTTTTTAGTTGGCAAAATGAAGAGTAAATTATCTTTGACGATTTGACTTAAACAATTTTAAAAGAACACCAATTTTAACCAAAAATTGAGGCAATGTGATTTTTAAGGCGAAATATTCTGGAGCAAAATAGTTTATACGAAATAACATGGACCACGTATTTGTGTTTTACTTTTCGAAAATGATTTTATTTGTATGTACCTGAATCACCAGTGCATGCATCCTGGCCTCCATATACTGGGGTTCTCTGACTGATAACATTTTTTATTTCCATAAATTTAATCGTTTTTAGCTTCAGACGAAGTGCTTTATATTTAGTACTTTTCATAAATACTCTATTTGCGGCACAAATTTCTGTATCCGGCTTATTCTTTCCAAGAAGGAGCTCGCATTGTTCCTGAAGGAAAAAATACATAATTATATATTTTTTATAAAAATGAAAATTGATGGAGCGACGTAGCTCAATGGACTACGCGCTGCGGAGAAATTATTCCCTTGAGGTCTATGTGCGTAGAATCGATACTTTTGTCTCTCCTAGAAAATAAAATATACTGGTTTGGGAAGCAAAATGTGCACTCTTAATTAATGTTAATTTTCTCATTTATAGAGAAAGGTTTAGTAATTATTTTTTGACATTCTGGTTCAGCCATCGTTTGTGAATATACAAACTATTATTAACATTTTGTCATCTCGTCATCATGAGTGAGCAAAAAGTCAACTTCAGCATCTTTGTATATCTGACATGTGCTGCGCAGAAGTTGATGAGGCGAGGACTATGGACATTGTAAAGTGCTCCAGTAGCCTGATTTTCAAAGTGGCCAAGATGAAGCATAACGAAGGGGTGTACTGTACCAAGCATCTGGCCCAAAAAATTCTCTTCAACATCGTGGCCTCTGATGGGAAGAAGATCCATCCTCTTTTCTTCAAGACCGAGGAGAAAAATGGCCAGGAGACCGACTTAAAAGTGCCACGGTACACCATCTTGGCATGGCTAAAGGCCAACTTCCCGGAAGGTGACTATGTGGACATGCATCTGCTAAGTCCCAAAATTTCTGCTCCGACAAATGGCTGGATTATGGTCCAAAGAGATGTGACCCCCTTCCTCACCAGATTTGAGCCTGCTGTACTCTACTGTGTTGGGCACCTTGGATAGGGAAACCAACAAAGCCCCACACACAAATGTGGACTCACTGAAGGCTGCCATAGTATCTGTGTTGGACAATTTGTCAGTGGAGTTTTTCATCAACTCCTACAAGGCCTTCCGGAGACATGTAAAGGATGTGATTGATCCTGCAGGTGGCCATATTAAATGACCAATTTTGCAATACCCTTACTCACTACTTTGGTTATTATTTTTTGTTATTGAAAATAAAAATTATTCAAGTATTTCTAAAGCAACCTCTAGAATCCATGATTTGCTCCCAAACCCTGTATATTATATTATGTAGGTATATGGACTTCAATGACAATTCTTAGGTAAGATTAAGTAATTCTAATACTATAGAGTGTTTTCAGTAGCGCCATAATTTAAGGAGATATCATTTTGGGTACTCAAAGTTGATATTTTTACTTCATAAAATAGGTTAATTTCCAATAAATCTTGATGGGCTTTAAAAATTAAACAAGACTTAAGACCTACATTGAATACAACTTCAAGCCAATGATAAACACTGATATTTGAATTATATTACAATAATATGTACTAAAAAATGGCTAGATTTGTACATTTTTTTCTTTTTTTTTGATGAATTATAGACAAGAAAAGTAGGATACTTAGCGAAAATTATGGAAATAAGATTATATAAAGATGTAAAGTATAAGTCTTATTATTTGTTGTTCCCATTTTGACATCAAATAGTTGACTTTTTTCCTTGATATCAATGAAAAAATGGAGTTATTGCTATAAAAATTGTTAATTAGGCCCCGAAAATTGCCGGCATTAACAATGCCGACATCACGAGAAAACACCCTATGCACAAAAATATAAACTTTATATATTTTTGTCAACTCTGGATATTTCTTTTTCTTTTATCCTAATCAGTGATCTGAACCTTTGATTGGTTAAATTAGAATTAGTTATTCTCAAACTGTCAACAATTCACAACAAATTTCGAAAATAATTTCATGGATGACTACCATCTGATTTTGGTAACTTTTGTTTCTATGCTATATCTGTGGCTCTCTGCTTTATTCGGTTGACGAGTATACCTCTCATGTAATCTCACTCAAGTAAAAGTTCAATAACTTGATAACCCTGTTTTCATGCTCAAACAAAACAGCAGGCTTAGCTGGATGATAGTGCACGAAACCTCGTAATAACATTTCTCCTAATACAGCGGTTCCCAAACTTTTTGTGCCCAAGGCACACCAAAAGACAAATAAACATTTCTTTACTTAACTATTTCAATTAAACCAATCATTTGGAGCTATCCCAAATACTGTTTAGTTGTCACAAATCGTGTGGTACACTTGAACTTGCCTCAAGAAACACGGTTTGGGACTCAATTTCATAATTGTTATTCATAGATATTTGAATATTTGGCAGAATTACCGTTAGATATAATCAAGCACAAATATTACCTTCTGATTTATACACTCCTGCCCTCAGCTACTTTTGAAAGAGTATTTCCTTAAGGTGGTCTATTATTTAAGGATAGACGTCAGATTTTAAAAGATTAAAACTTTGAAAAAAACACAAAAAAACTTTTGTCAATGTATCAAATATTTAATAGTTAAAACTTTGGATTAATAATTTAATAGATTTTTATTAAATATTCTTCTGCCTTATTTCTCTTCATTTTTTGGAATAAATAATATATTTCAGGAAATTAATTGCAATCATAAAGAGTTGACAAATTCAAATACTCTTATACAAGCCAAAAAAAACCCAAAAAAACGAGCGGAATTGAGAGTGTTCACAAAATTAGTAACTGAGCGGGAGTGTACTCAGGATTTCTTGAGCGGAGTAATGCTCTGGATAAATCAGATAAGCTTACAGGTTTCTAGTCTTATATGGATAAATTACTGAGATTAGAAAAGGAAAAAAAGGTATTTTGGTTTTTTTTTTATTCTTTGCCAAATCATTGCTGTGATAAATCGCTAGGAACACTGAAAGGAATATGGAATGATATCTTATTTTGGCGTGAGCTTATTTTGACCTAAGTGCAAAAGAATTTACTCATATTAATAACGTTAATGCATTAAATTGAAAATTTAACATCTTTTCATATCTTAACTATGTCAAAAATAATTACTTTTTATATATATTTTTTTTTACCTTTGGAATCAGATCTAACTTGATTTCCTGTAACACGTCATGTAAAAAGCTTTTGAAGTGGCAGTTTTGACTACAGTAACCCCAATTGCTCGTACTGGTGATTAATACAAATTATGTACATCTTCATTCTTATTTAATTTTATGAACATTTTTATAAATATTTGCTACAAGCTTCAGCTTTGAACCAGGTGACAATTTTTTAGTGTTGAATCAGTCCAACAAAACTAAAAAGGCTCTATTATTTTTTGAAGTTCTAGAACTAGTGCTTATCGGTTTTTATGGTAACTACAACAGCTGAAATAACATAGTTATTTACATACACAATGGAGGGGCTTGTAAGGAGAAGCCCTGGAGGGGCTTTAGCCCCCTCCCGAATAATTTTATATTTGAAATTTTATTAAATTTATCAAAAAAAAATTCCTAAAAATTTATTTGTCTATGAATATCAATGGATTTTTAAAATTTTTCAAGGAAATATTTAATATTTTTTCTAAAAAATTTTATTTTTGAAATATAATTTTATAAATTTTTTTCCACAAAATTTAATTTTGTGAGTATAGCTATAGATTTTTGAAATTTTTTTCTCAAAATTTAATGATCTGTTAATAGCTATCAAATTGTTTTCCCAAGAAATTTATTTTGTCCGTGAATATATACGGATTTTTGAAATTTTTCAAGGAAATATTTAATATTGAAAGTTTTTGCAAAAAATTTTATATTTGAAATATCATTTTATAAATTTATTTCGAAAAAAATTAATTTTGTGAGTATAGCTATCGATTTTTGAAATTTTTTTCTAAAAATTTAATGGTCTGTTAATAGCTAGACCCCCTTACGACACATTGATTATATATTTGCAATTGCATTCATAAAGTTTTAGACCCAAAAGTTTGTCAAACTGCTTCAATCTAGGATTCCATAACTCATGTAAAAAATATGGTACGGGTTAAGAGTGGTAAGTGGTGGAAGGAAGGGGCTGTTTTTTGTTTTTTTTTGTCAATTGTTATGAATTTTTAAAATTTTTTCTGAAAAAATTTAATGTTTCTAATTTTTTTTCGTATTTTTTTCCTAAGATATAATTTTTGAATTTTTTCCCCCTAAAAATTTAATTTGTTGTGAACGGCTGTGGATTTAAAAAAATCAAAAATCAAAAAAATTTAATATTCCAAATTTTTTTCCAAAAAATTAATTTTTTGTAAAAAGCTGTGGACTTTTTTTTTTTTTTTTTAAAAAATATAATATTGCAAATTAAATTTTGAAATTGATACCGGTAAGTCATATGTTGTACAACTCTAATGATACTAATTGTATATCAAGTTGCTTTGAAATTATATAACTACTAAATGAATGGAAATGTACTCTTTTATAATGGTTTTTAGACCCGGTAAACACAATTCCCACAATTGTTATAAGAATGAAGATGTTATAATGAAATATCCCTGTTTGGTCTCGTTGCTTCCTTTGAATTATTTTTATCTGCATCCTCTCCGCAGTAGCCAGGATTATCTTTTTGAACTCCCTCAATGCATGTTCCACACCATCCATTGTCCCCTCTAGCTAGAAAATAAAAATAAACTATTTAATCAGGGGCAGTTTTAGAGGGCATATACCCTAGGCTCTGTTCCCAATTGAGAGCCTCGCATTTGGATATACAGGGTCCCACCTCTATTAAAAAACCAACAAGATTTTTTTAAACAGATTTTCTCCTAATTAATTATCCGATTTTAATAAAAACTAATACCAAATTAGAGCTGAATCAATTTTTTTTACTATTCTACATATATTAGGTGGACCGTAATGACAAAAATTGAGAAATTGGTATTGCCAGATATTTTTTATTTTCCATTCTATTCTTCTAAACAAGAAAATAAGTATCAAAAATGCAAAAAAAATAGTCATTTATGTACGTGTTTTGATTTGAAAATCAGTAAAAAGAAGGAAATTTTGGTATTATTGCTTTAAAATTATCGATTTGATCCAGTGACAGGATTTTTATTTTATTAAGTATTATAGATGAAACATATATTTTGCAAAAATATTTTTACAATATTTCTCTAAACTGCCTCATGATATGAGTATTTTAGTTCCAAACATGCTGCCAATAAATAAATATTATCTTTGAGTACCGCGTATTACGCTCTTGTATTTAGAAGTTTCTCTTCATTTTTATTACTCAAATCTCATTTTTTCATACAATGTGTCTTATATATTATTATTAAATATACTTTTGTTGTTCATTTAACCCAAATAAGACAACCATTTTATAACTTTGGACTACAAAAACTGTCAATGAAACTCTTAAAAATATGACCTTTTATTTATTATTCCTTAATTTCTAAGGTTGATTTGTGTTTTATTGAAGCATATTTATATTTTTATGTTCTACAAGTTTGATATTTTTCATTCATTATGAATATTTAATTTTTTTTTTACGATAAAACTAATCAATTGACTTTGAGGACTGACTACCGTCATAAAATACTCAGTGGCATTGTTCAAATGTTTTATATTCATAATTGAATTATCATCCCGATCGAGGTAAGGTGAACATTATGGCAGTACACTCATATCTCACAAACCACTTCCATTTCTTTTGTCTGTTATTTTTGATATCCTCAACTGTCTATATTTTTGCTTAGAGCTTGATAGTAAACATGCTCAGAGTGTATAAAATAGAAAAACTTTTATTCCATAGACTTGTTCAGATAGTGTGTGAAATTCATACCAATAAATTACCTCTATATCACATAATAACTGAGCTCAATGGTCCCAAAAATTGAGCTAACTCGTTTTTTAGGTATACTAGATTATATGAATAATATTTATCAATTTTATTATGCGTTTATTTATTATAAATAGGGAAACTTGGGAAAATTATTTGTGGCAACGTTCACGACTTTGAATTTAATTATAAATTCAGAAAATAAGCACAAATTTCCCTCTGTGGGAAATGTCTGGAAGTGTTGTTGATGATTTGTCTAATGATCAATTTTATGCTTATCACATTACCAAAATGATTATCTTAGGAATTACATATAAATAACTTCTCAACATGAAAATCCTGATTGTTTCACATTCAATACGGCTCATATCGACAAGTTGGTTCGTACAACTCTTCGTACCAAGGCATTGGTTGGCTGGAGATAAAAAAACAAAAACAGTTATGGCTTATAGTCGAGCTCAATATGAATTATTTAGTTCCATATATGGTTCGAAATTAAAGTAGATTTAAATATTTTAACCAGTCCATCACATATGTTATATCATATACAATTAATTTATAATATGAATAAAAAGATGCACTTTCAAAAAAAATGAAAAGTATGACCATGATATTTGTGGAGAAAGGTGTTTGACATGCTCACTCTGAGCATAATCTACTATCCTTACTATCAAGTTATGAACAAGAAGAATTCAGGATATCAAAATTAAGAGACAGAAGTGATTTGGGAGATATCAGTGTACGGCCATACTGTTAACCTAACCTCAATTGGGATGCTCCCTCAATTATTAATAACCCGGATTGGAACAACACCTCTGGTCTTTTTGTCAAGGAAGTCATTCTTCAACGTCAACTGATTAGTTTTGTCTCTTCACTGCTTCGATTTCTGAAAATACCATACCACACACAAGTTTTGAACATGTAGTAAAAGAAGTAACCAATGTTTCAGCTGAAATTTGTGGATTAATTTAGAGAGACTAAATCAGAGTAATATTAAAATTGCGTTTAATTTTCCCTATTAATGAAATAAAAAAATAATTAGAAGCAATAAATTATTCAAAGTTTTTTTTTGAAAGGTTAACAAAAAAATAATAATAATAAAAGTACGCTTAAATAAAAACAAATCAACCTTAGAAATTAAAGAATAATAAATAAAAGGTCGTATTTTTAAGAGTTTAATTTAAAGTTTTCATAGTCCTAAATTATAGATACGTTTTCTTATTTAGCATAACTGAACAACAAAAGTATATTTGATAATAATAAATAAGACACTTTGTACCAAAAAATGAGATTTGAGTAATAAAAATGAAGAGAAACTTCAAAATAAATGCGCGTAATACGCGGTACAAAAAGAGAACGAACATATATTCATGGGAACATGTTTGCAACTAAAATATACATATTATGAAATAAGTTAGAGAAACATTATAAAAATATTTTTGCAAAATATATGTTATATTTAAAATACTTAAATGTATAAAAATTCTGTAACTCTTCAAAAATTAAACTTTGAATAACAGTTGTTCACAAAAAGTTCTAATCGATAATTTTAATAAAACAACACCAAAATTTCCTTTTTTTTTCGTGGTTTTATAGATTTTCAAATCAAAACACGTCCATGTAGAACCATTTTTTTGGACGTTTGATTGTTATTTTCTTGTGAAGAGGAATAAAATACAAAATAAAAAATATCCGGCAATACAAATTTCCCAACTTTTGTCATTTTGGGTACAGTCTAATATATATGCTAGGACGTACCCGTATTTTCTGTTTTAATATCAAATTATTTTATATTTCCTTTAAAAAGCTCAAGAATTTAGCAAAACTTGTCGATAGACAAGATAATATTTAAAAATATTTACCTCCTTCAACCATAAGGAAGATTCATACTAAGACTAACTCGCTAATCTTCTTCTTAATTCCCTTTTTTTAATTCGTACTCAATATACGTTTTCCCTTTTTCTGTTTGTACAATAATTTGTTTTTGGATGTTCAAATTTTTTGGTGCATTTTCGAATACAACTCATAGGGGAGGGGCGTATTATAACTAAAGTATGAATCTGTCACTGTTTTGAAATAAATACCGTTTGCGTTTTTATCAGTGGACATACAACTATAATATTATATTTTATTAGATAAAGGAGTTGGTGTCTGTTTGTGTGTGTGTGTGTCCTTCATGGGTGCCCACACCGTTGAAGAGGGTGAAATTTTGCATAGATACCACTTTTGAACCTAGTCAGGCTAAGAAAGGGGTGCCCATTTTTTTATGAAAGGGCGGGGAGGGGTTATATAATGGGGGCTTATTCTATACTCTAAACACAAAAAACTGTTTTTTGGAGGTCAATGAGTCTATTTAAGAAGTTGAGTTATAATTCAAAAAGTGACTGGGATCTCAAAAAACAGCTAAATAAATACGAACGTTTTCAAAATTTCAGTTTCGTTTGTTTTTTTGAGCTTGCAAAAAAAAAGAAAGAACAATAAAATATTGGATTCGTAGATATTATAAAGTTTGTAAAAGTTTGTCTGAAGATTCGTTTGCATATAAGTATGCCACATAAAAAATTTGTTTATCTGAAATATCTGTCATTTTGTTAATTTGTTGACTGTGATGATAAAAAAATACATACATAACAATTAGTTCTGGGGTTCTGTCTAAAAATCCTAGACCCGTCAAAGACCGGTATGCTTTTTTGTGAGTCGAACAAATTCGTTCCTTTAGAGTAGTTCAGTCTGGATCCGTCTTAAAGAAAAAATTGTTATAGATCGGTCTTACAAAAATAAATTGGTCTGGATAAAATGATCACATAGAGTGATCAAATTTTGATTTCCAAAAAATAGTATACAAATGGAATTCGATTTGCGACAAGAGCTATACTTAGATGAAACAAAACATATGAAGAACTAGAATGGACACTCGGTAGAGCCCAAACCTCCACCTAGTTACTTATTCTGAAATAGATTTTTTGCTATATAAAGTATCTTTATTAAACCCACATAAGGACACCAATTTAAACTTTGTACCTCAATATGTCCCAAAATTATGGCTGATTATCTATTTGCAACGTTGTGTGTTACGTTTGAACACTCAATCTTTAATGGTCTCTTACTGTGACTATATTTAATGTTTGTTAGATACAAATCGAGCATTAAATTTTACTGGAGTCCTGGTGACCAACATACAACCAAACACACTTAGGCAAAAAGATACTTTGTAAAGTAAAACTTTTTTTTGTGTGTTTTTGTTGTAAAAAAAATTAGTTTAGATCTTGTTCGTTTTTACAAATTTTTATTGTGTGATTCTATATTTTAATTATATATATTTTTTAATTTTATTTTATCATTGCTTCTTCTTTGATCCCTTGAAGAAACTTATCATGAATTTATAAAAAAAAAAGTAATCATCCGCTCTAGACGGAATGTTATAGAGGATTTGTCTTTGGGAAAAGAGGTCAGTTAGTCAACTTAATTAATCCTATGCAAATCTGTATTCAATCTTTAATATCCAGCATAGCAAACACACGTGATATCGTTTGTGTTGTAAAAAACGAATAATGAAAAAGTGGAAAAATGAGGTCGAATGATTAAAATAAGATCAGTGTATTTATTATTCAATTTACGTTTTAACACTAAAACGACGATCATTTCATTTTATGAATTTTTTTTTTTTATTAGAAAAAGGAATATTTGAAATTTAATTTAATTTTTCAAACTTTTTCCAAAAAATTTAATTTTCTTTCAACAACTGGATATCTTTTAAATTTTACTACCAAACATATAATATTTGAATCTTTAAAAAAAAAATTATATCAAAAATTTAATTTTTGAATTTTTTTCCAAAAAAATTCACAATTTTTGTGAGCAACTGTAAATTTTGAAAAATTTTCTTCAAAATATTTAATTTTTATTAATAATTGTGGGTTTTTGTAATTTTTTTGCAAAAAATTTATTTTTTTGAGAATAGCCATGGGTTTTTTAATATAATTGTGGATTTTTGAAAAAATGTTAAATATGAAATTGCATATTTGAATTTTTTTTTCAAGAAATTTAATTTTTGAAACTTTTTTACCCAAAAAATTCCCCCCCCCCTCTCTAAAAAATAATACTGTGGACGACTTTGATTACAAAATTGCATTTTTTTAACTATTATTTAAAATATTTAAAATTAGAAATCAGGATTGCTAATTTTTACGAGAAATAATCGTATCAGAATAGGCATTGGGATTTTTTTCGGAATCGTCTCATCATTAATTATCTAGCATGAAATAGTTTTAGAGTCATTGCCTTTTTAATTATTCTAAAACTCTTTATTCTAACCCAGTTAACGTATGAATCATTGTTGTACGCACCGATTTTTACTTGTCCAAACATATTAGAATTCAATGTTTTGATACTCTGCAAAAAGTGAATACTTTGAGTGTCGAAATTATTGTTTTGATTCAAATAAAATTTTTGTTTATGAAATAAAGTTGTGTTGCAGATCAACTTTTTATTGATTCTAGCAATCAAAAAAATCACTCATAAATGATTTAGAGTACATTCAATTGAATGTTTCACTAATTTAAAACAATCCTGTGTACAGAGTGGAGAGTTTAAATCCGGAAGATGTAAGGATAATATATATTACCTACAGTTTATTTCTCATACTTAACTTTGTGTTTCAAAAGTAAAAAAATGAAATGTATAAATACTTGTGTTAAAACATTCGCTTAGAAGCTTTCCTTTTTGACTTTGAATATCTACTTTGGAAGCACCTATTGCAAATTAAAAAAGAGAAGAAGAATTGCATTTTCCTCTTTGTCTTTCCAATAAAGAACCTTTAGGGGGGAACTTTTTGCCATGCATACTCTTCTGAAATCTTCTACACCAAACGTTGGTTGATGATGGAGAATCCGTGAGCACACAGCTATGAAATAGCATATTACCATAATAAAACGGAAATTTACACCTGCAATTGAGAAATATACAAATTAGCTAAGGTTAATAGAAATACAAGGTTAGACCATCATGCAATCGGGCTTGCTAGAATTTTCAATCTGATGTGTTGTACCTACTGCTGGGCAAGACAGGCAGATTTTAACAAAACACGCAACCACTCATAGTATATGAAGTCACTATTGCTAGAATTTTCAATTTAATGTATCTTACCGACTCCTGGGTAAGAAAAATAGATTTTGACAAAACACACAACCTTGTATTTATATTAACATTGCAAATCAGCCAAAACTTTGAAATTTCCAGATAAAATGGAAAAGTATATAAAGGCTTATAACGAACTAACTGGATTGGATAGAGCCATACATTTTTCATTATTTGAAAGCTACATTTAATGATATTCAGTTATACATAATGAAGGCTACCTTCCTTTATTACCTCAGCCACCCGACGCTGAAAGCTTTGACATGCCCAACCGACCTCGTGCGGATACATCTATGCCTATTGCACGGGTTATATACTTTTTCAGGGCCACCACAGAGGAATGAAACTTGGCACAGGCCTCATGTCTTACCCTCCCCCAGAGATAAAAATCACATAGGTTCAGGTTCGGGCTGTTTGGATGGCAAAAATCCGGGCTCCAAAAGTGAGGACATTTTGTGGTCAAGACATTCTGCACTTTTTTTTGATTGTGGGCCAGTGCACTGTCTTTTGTCAACAAAATTCCAAAACCAAGCCCAATATATATATATAAATCCTGCGGCCACCCCTGATTATACTTTTTCGCCCCCTACTTATCAGACATTTTACTAAAATACGATCCATTTTTGATTGCTTAAGGGACTTCTTAGTTTAGTATCACAAAAACCGACAATTTTGATGAAAAATAAAGGAGTTGTACTTACTTTGTAAAAGGTGAAGGTCCATTACTTGTGGTGAGGCATTCCAAGTCACTTCTCATACCCCAACCAGCAACGTATGTCTGTCCGTGGGAATCTGGAAACTTAATCAAAATAGAAAATATATATATTACACTTGTAAATGGAATAAGGAATCTATGTATATCCTTTTTTGGTCCTTTCCTTGATATGAACGATAAATTAAAAATCAAAATATATTGTGTTTCATATTTTTTTTAAAAAACCATTGTTTAAGAAAGTATCTGTTTTTGCCATTTTTAATACTATTTTAGAATCTATATAGTTGAAATAATTTATTTTCGTTTTTGTCAATGATGTATGATAAAAAGCATTTATTTCAAAAATAGAAACAGATTTAGACTTTAGACATTAATAAAAGTTGTTCATAATTCTGAGTAACATTCCTAAGACTGTGTTTAATTCTGATCAGACTAGATTCCTGGGCTCTGGAGGGCGAGTTTGTTTTTCCGCTAATAGGTTGATTTTTTTCATAAAACAATATCGATTCCCCGTGTCTCAATTTTTTTTAGTTATGGGTTGTAGATTCGAAAATGCATCAAAAAAATTTAAAATCCAAAAACAAATTATTGTACAAACGGAAAAATGGAGAACGTATATTGAAGATTTATTTTTGTTTTCCTAAAACTTAAATATTTCAAATTTAATTTAACTTTTCAAATTTTTATTGTCAAAAAATTTTATTTTTTATTTTTTTAGAATAGCTGGATTTCCCAAAAATTTAATTTTGGAATTTTTTGTGAACTGTGAATTTTGGAAATTTTTTCAGGCTAGTCACGGATTTTTGAAATTTTTCTCAAAAAATTAGATATTTGAAATTTTGATACAAAATAAATTTTTTTTTTTTTGAAAATACCTGTGAATTTTTGTAATTTTTTGTCAAAAAAATTATAGTTTCACTTAATTTTTTCCAAAAATTTAATTTAATAAAGGAACGAATTAAACTCGTGCCTCAATGTAGCAGTGTATATCATTACATTTCTGGGTATTAGTGTTGGATTGCTCTAAAAAAATTAAAAAGACTCCAGTTAGGTCTTAATATAATTTGTCCATCCTAGGGCCCTTCCTTATTGGTCTGTTACTGTAACTAGAACGTATTTAGTAACTACGTTATTTGAGCCGTTGAAGTTTTCTGACAATCTCTTTGTTAGAGATGAAATAATTGAACTGTGATGAAGTAAGTATGTGGCTAGAGCTTTTTCTAGCTGCCATTATTTGTTTCTTTCGTTTTTATATTCTTTAATCCTATCTAGGAGGGAATAATATATAAAGATAGATAGGACCGTAGGATTGAAGGACCAACTTATTGATCCTTAGGACTGAATAATGGTGGAAAGGAGTAGGCCGATTAGAAAAAAGACTGAAAGGGGTAGAGAAAAAAAGACTGATTAGAGAAGCAGTCCAAGGACCGATACATCACTACTGGATATACAGATGTATTAAAATTCAACGTCAGCTAAAAGAAAGAAGTTGATTGGTGGACTTTTTATTATAGTATCAGAGTTGAATATCATTTATCTACCTTGTTGGAATTGTCGACTATTAATGCACGAAAAAAAAATGTGGCGTCCTATTATAACCTTGGTCAGCTGATACTTTGCATACTCATTTTTGTATCTTGTTGCCTCTATGTATTTAATTCTCTATGGTATTATTGTATATCATTTCACAGCAAAATACAATATATTTGCTACTGTAAGTTAGAAGACAAAACTGAATAAAAAAAAAATATATGCAATGAAGTCATAGTATATGTTAGTCTAATAATATTAAAAGATACTTAAAATGGTGCATTTTTAGTTGTCAATTAATTAATTTCAATTTAATATCACATCAAATATGATATTTAATATTAGTAGAGCAAGTTGTGAGATAAACATATAAAGCTTTTCATTATACATTTTGAATTTTAATAGGGTGTTTTGCCCACAAACAAAATATATATGGCCAAAAATTAATTTTTTAATCTAGTAACTTACGAATATCAATGATACGGTGTATTGTACCTACAAGATTTTGGTCTTATAAGTTATCTACAACATTAAATGAATTACGAGTGTCGTTTGATAAATCTGCAAAGTCCAAGGGATGGCACTACTGGTATGTATGGTTAGTAGCATCTCTTGGAAGAATACACACCAAATTACAGCCAGATCAGTGAACTTCTTTTGGTTTGGTATTTGTTTGAATCGAGAAATCGTCTGGAAAGATTATGGCGACCGTCTTTTGGTTCCACAAGGAATAATCCTCATCGACTATCTGGAAAAGGGTGCATATTATTCATCGTTATTGCACCGTTTGAAAATCGAGCTACAATAAAAACACCCATGATTGGCTCACAAAAAGTTATTTTCTATCACGACAAGGCAACAGCTCACACCTCAGCAGTTGTGGTCTCAAAATTAATGGAAGAAGGGTTCCAACTGGAGATGCCCACAGCACTAGCAATCTCAAGCACATTCATTTTTCTGTCATTTATCACAATATCATGAATTTTATCAATGATTTCGGGAGTAGTAACCTCAACAGGGGTCCAGAACGTTCAGTGTCACTTGTGGCCATGTGACCACTCCAAAATTTTTGAAACTACTTATAAACTGCTCTAATCGAAGGTGCAAAGTCCCCATAATGTTTATCAAGCTCCTTATTACAAAACGCATCAGGAGGCGTTTTGTTTTTCATAAAGTAATGTTTAATCAACACACAAAATTATCCTTTCGTCCATTTTTTGAAAATCCCTTCACTTCCTCGATTCAAACGAATGCCAAACAGAAAGATATAGACTGATCTAGCAGAACGTTGGTCTGTGTTCTTGCAAGAGATGCTACTAACTAAATATTACCATGATACGCGCAAGTACTTCATCTCTTGGATTATGCAGAGAATTTTCAACCACCCTCGTATTAGTTCTAAGATTTGACGAAATATTTGAGGAACATTAAAATAATTACTTTGTGCCCAAAGGGTAAACATATTGGCATAATCTTGGAATCAATATGAATTGGTTTTTGTAGTTCCAATAAGGCAATGTCATGGTAGTTATCCTGTAAAATATATAATTTAAAATATTATAATTTGAGTTTGAAATTTTCTCAAAGGATAATGTATTATTTATACCTTGTATTTTGGATAAATGATTACTCTGCATTTTCAAACGTTTAATTTCATTACTTGAAAGACTATTATTGCCTATTCAATTGTTATATAAGATTTCTTTTAAAAAGGTGCCTAGGTTATTTATAAGAAGCACTTCTAAAAATAAAGACATTTGCAGTACATCAACTCAAAACTCTTCTCTTCAAAGAAAAAAAAATCATACTATATTTTATTACTTCATATACTAAAGAGTGGGACCCAAAACTTGAACTATTATTTAATTACTTTTAATTCCATTTAGTTTTAATTCTGAGGCTTCATTATGTCATTAAAAGACAGCTGAAGCGAAAATAAACAAATATTGTTGCTATCCCATGTATCTGTATAAAAATGTCGGAGTAACAACAAAAAAGGCAACACTTTTGCAATCTTATCCGCACCGATATCCGAATTTGGATTTGCTCCGAGTTGCTATCATGACAACGCGGTACACAATGGACACAGCCTTCATAGTAAAAAAAACCCTGCCAATCTGCTCCCCGTTGCATTGAGGCTGCTATTGTTTGTTAAGGAGGAGATAATGAGTAAAAATATGGCTAAATGTAGTATTTAAACATATCACAAATTGGTTTTGAGTGGTCTTTTCTTGATTGCAAGAAAATCAGGTTTTTAGTTATTTAATCATGGTACAGGGTTGTCTTATGAAATATGATCACTTACTAATTCAATAATTAATAAAGGTTAAGCGACTGAAATTAATTTATATATCGATATATCAAAGTATAAACAATTAGTAACAAAACAAAATAAATCTGAGCTCCCTAGCTTACGTACAAGTTAAGAAAACGATACTTGAACGTGACCTACGAATTTTCATTTGCCCACTCCAAGTAGTTGGACGTCTCCACGACCACCATTCAGGGCGTTAGCAAGTCCGAAACATTGTAAAGGTAAAAGGGCTCTGTCAAAAAGACCAAGTTGTACCTAGAGGATTTAAAGAAAATAGCCCAGGCCAATCCTCCCAAGTCAATGAGAGCCCATGCAACATCTCGGGGTTTCACACCAGACTGTCCAGAGAACTATCAAAAAAGTTTGTGGAAACAGCCTTGTGAGTGTGGAGAGGTCACATTTGACACCACAATGAAAGAAACCCATCCCTCCGATGAAAGACTCTTTTGAATTAGTCTTTTGAGTACTTTTTTGACACTTGGCCCCCCCCAGCCCTAATGCAACCCCCTCGAGGACTACATCAGCAGTGGTGCCAGGCCTTCCGCCGGCGTCACCTAGAAGCCATGATTGTTGCTAAGGGCGGCTAAACTAATGATTAAGAGAGCTCAGACAAACATTTATTTATAGTATACATTTTGTTGAAATTATATTGTTAATTAATACATTTTATCTTGTTGAATTTTAAAATTCAAATTGTACAGATTTTAATGGACCACTCGGTACGGGCAAGTTTTTGGGTCCCTACTCTGAATATAAATGATCCAATATTTAATTGACTAATTTCTGTCAACTATGGACTTAATATTCTAATTTATGGGATATGTTGAGATACCCAAAAATTATAAGTATAGTTTAAAGATTTTCTTCAATTTACAATACTTTTTTGGCTCTGCATGGCCTTTCAAATATAATATATGATGATTTAAAAGAAAAAAAAATGGTACTAAATTTTTTCTGACTTCATGTGCAATTTGCAGTGCCTTCAAAGGATGAATTACAAAGCATGCATTTAAGAAGAAAGATTTAGCAGAGATTTCAATAAAATAATTGAAGGATCATTTTTGATGTCATCCATATTTTTTTTTTAATATTCCTATCTTGCTTTTGTATTGATGGATCAAATATATAAATAACTATGTATAAGTTATGTTAATTATTAAGTCATTTCGAGTAATGAAGTTTCTTAACTTAAAACTTTTTTGAGTAATTGTGGATGTCTTGGAAGAAGTGTCATATCAGATAATCCCACAATGGCTTCCAAATGCGTGGATGCTTCATAGTCCAATTGTGTATTTCCCTACGTAATAAAAAAATTAAGCAAATACTCATCCCGTATCAATAATTGGTCCTATAAACGTTCTACCTGTAAATCACTAAAACATGGATTAAAAATGCAAAAGCAATGCGCAGCACTTAGAACCCATTGTCTATTAATCAACGATCCTCCACAAAACGAGAGGGAGGAATGTGTTCCAACAGTTCTAATGGATATCCTTACCATCCAGGGTCGATTTGATGGTTCATATCCGTGAACTATACGATAGTTTGGAACTTTGTTCTTTCTTTTAACTGAGCCTTCATTTGCAATTCCACAATGGCATTGATGCTGAATGATGTCAAAGATTTCCTTTTTGGATATGATGCATTCGCCGAGAATTACGGCTGTGAGAAGGAAGATGAGCCCAGTAGCCAAGTTTGTTCGAAGCATTCTATTGCTGCTGCGTTAAAAATCTCGGATAATATATCAATTGAATCTTTCTCTATGTACTCAGTCAGTACTAAGTTATACACATATACATTTAGTGATGTATCGACTCTCCTATTCAAAAATAATACGGTTATAGAGATATCCACTTTTTGAAATTTGAAGATATCGATGAAAATATTTCTAGAAAACCCGATTACTCTCTGTTGTTTCCGAATGCAAATATTTGATGCATAAATGCCAGTTTAAAGGGGGAGAAGGTATTGGTTTTTAGTCCTACACATTTTGTTATAAAAGTAAGATTTAGTAGTTTTACTAAAAAATATTTTTTTTAAATTGAAATGTTTTTTTCTAAAAAAAGGATAATTTGAAAAAATAAGAAAACGTACTTTCCGAAAAAAAAAAACTGTAATTAAAGTACAACATTCTGTCAAAGTTATTAACCAAATTTAAATGTCATATTTCCTAAAAAAAAACCCCCATTCTATTTACTAAAAAAATAAATTTTTAACAAGAAAGGAAAGAAATCCGCTCACGATAGAAGCAGCCCCGATCACTAATGAGTGGGCTTTAGCAATCAATGGTCGCATAATTTTGTTCTGACTCGATTGTTATCTCTATGCTAATGTCCTAGGAGTCAATGGAGTGTTCTTATGTTATCAATATTATTTTCGTACTATTTACAGTACAAAAATTGGAATTTGTATTTTCCAAAACATTTTTTGAATAAAATTTTAAAAAATAAGTTCAAATTGTACTTACAGGGACCTTCACATTGGCTTAGAAGATTCTAGGTCAGAAATTTAAAAACTATTTTTAAATAAAAGTCACTTTTGATTATTGAGTTTTTTAAAATAACATTTTTTGAGCTCTAGCTTAGAAACTTGGGGTGTATATTTTTTTTATGTAAAGTTCCAATACCAATTGGTTATAGTACTGTTTTAATACGGCGCTACATGAATGAAATACGAAAAACATATTCTATTTTAAAGTCAACCATCGATTTTTGACTCATTTACCCTTTATTAGTGTTATGTGCGTTGTTGGTGGGTTGAATTAGAATGAGCTCCTGCTAAGCTGTGAACACATAATTTTCCATAACGATTTAATCATATTTCCATAGTTGAAAAGAATGGGCTAACTGCTATCAACTGATTTTGTGCTTTTTTTGTTTAGTGTTAAATGAGTCTGTGCCTCGATACCGAACCAGGTGTGTACGCATGGGGTAGGCTGGAGGGGATGAATCCCTCAACAAATCAAGGATTTTTTTTTATTTGTGGAGAAAATTTAATATATTTTTTTCCCCCAAAAATTTAACATATTTAATTATTATACAAAAAAAATTAATTTTTCGAGAAAGCTGTGGATTTTCGAACTTTTTTCGAAAAAAATTAATATTTGAAATTTTTGGATTTATTTTCAGAAAAATATTTTTTTATACTTATTTCTAAAAAAAAAATTAATATTGGAGATATAATTCTGCGGACGTCCCCGCAACCGTACACTACTTGAATGTAAAATCAGATTGTAAAGGTGCTATTTTCCACATTTTCAAGCTGCAGGTACACGCACAGAATGGGATATTCCATGTTTTTTTGTCAACACGGATGCAGATACCTTCAATCCATCACAAATGCATTTTTTTTATAATCATGTAAGTAGATATATCATGTATGTACTACGTACTTCTACCTCCGTAATTTAATACTTTTATTTTATGAGATGATTAAATATAGGTAACGGACGTCATTAGACGAATAAAAAAAAAAATGCTTATCCCGTTATTTCCACTTACAATTCATTTCCACTTTGACAAGTTAGATGAAAGATGAAAGCTTTAAGTGATTTATTAATAGCCATTTTTGTAATTTATTTCATTACTTTCATTCTTGAGGGGGAAATAACTGAGGCGGGATGTGTTTGTGGCCGTGGAAAGAAGGGGGAACATAAGTCAACCAAGAAACGGGAGAGTAAGTAATTAACAATATCTTCTAATGAATTTAAGGACAAAATGCCTTCCATCCTTTCATGAGTAAGAGAGGTGGATCGAAAACCGAATAGTGAATGGTTATGAGCCCAATGTCCGACCATGGATGGTGTTTTTGAATATTGAAGGAAGTGGTATTTGTGGAGGAGCTATTCTGAATAAGGAAACTAAATAATTATTCAATTCAAAAGGCTTATTTCTAGAATAAATATGACCCATGTTTTGTGAGGGTTTTTTACTAAAGCCCTATGAAATATCTTTGTACAATGTACTAGAGGGTTACAGATTCAAGTACAGCCCCAAGAACTAAATCTATATTCAGGTGCGTACACAGGATTATATGTAATGATTATATATATATTTTTTTAAATCCAGAAATATACATTTTTTATGAAAAAATATTTAAAAAATTAAATCTTTTCAAAAAAAAAATTTGAATTTTTTTTTTCAAATATTAAACTTACAGAAAATTATTACTTTTTGGAAAAAAGATTTCAAAAATGAATTGAAATTCCAATTACTAAATTTAATTAAAATATTAAACTTTCTAGTGAAAAGTAAAAATTCCTTTATTTTTTTTTTTATGGGAGGGATTATAGTCCTTCCAGTCCACCCCTGCGCACGCCCTTGTACGATAGAAAATAAAAAGTTGTTATATATTTTATTTGAAAGGCCATATTTGGGCCTATAAATGTCTAAAATCAAATACAGGCTCTAAACTATAGTTAAAATTATTGAATATTCCAACTTTTCCCAAAAAAATTGAATACAAAGGCCATCATTGACAGAAATATGTCTATATGCTCTTTGTATATATGAAGCAATTAATTTTCTTCTATTCTTGATTTATGTTTAAGATTGTTTTTATGCTGACGTATTACATATTATTACTATCCTTGTTTCACCTCTAGCACATTTGTACTTGCTTACATTTGGGGTCATTCATAAACTACTACTTTGTTCTTTAATAAGATTACTTTTACTGATCTCCCCCTCCCCCCTCCTGTGGAGTTTAGAATCACGTTTTTTTAAAGTTAAACTCTGGTGGCCTTTTTGAAAGAATGATGTTTTTTAGAAAAACAAAAATTTCTTTATATTTCTACAAAAGTGACGTTTCCTATTCTTATGACGTCATTTATGCCATCTGGGTTCAAATTTGCGTTTTTTAAAGTTAACCTAAGCTCCCACCCCTTCTTCTTGGTTATAAGCCTTACTTCCTCCGCTTACGCGGCTACGTGGTTTGTGAATGTCCCCTTCAAATGAATTTCTGAAGCCATTTGAAGGTTTAGTTCCCTTACCTTATAATCCGACTCTTAATAGTTCTGGATCATTAGCGCAGCTCACTGCTTTTGTGCAATGAATCCATGCACCTATGGAATAGAAACCAAGATCAACTTTAACAAATCCATTGTTACTGCATATTTGGGTCAGCATGATATTTCGAGAAGATTCTACAACAAGAAAAATATATTTCATATTGATGAAATTGTTATATATCCCAGTTATACACCATCTAATTTTCATGTAAGTAAATTTGATTAATAATAATAACGTCCTAGCAGAGGGTTAGACGGCGTTGCACGGGGCAAGGAGGGAGCGGGAAGTTACATTCACAATAGTCAATGTTGTTTCTTCTCAATACCTAGACCCCTTCAGTACGGGCAGGTATATTAATAAACCGCTAATATATTATATATTTATAAGATATATACTGTTATGAATTTAAAAAAATTAATGTGTTATGAACTTCAAATAACATACAATCATATATGCATGAAAAATATTTTCTAGATCAGAAGTCTATCTTTTATTTCTGTCGAAAATTTGTCAAATTGAAACCAAAATTGTGTCATACATGCAAAAACACAATAGTTTTAGAGAATTATGTCGTGGGAAAAATAAAAATCGATAACTCGTTCATTTTTGCAAATATTGCAAAAGTTTTGAAAAAAATCATGCAGAAATCTAAACTACCACATTATGCTGTTTGTGTCTAATATTTTATGTCCAAAATGCATCGTTTTGTGGTATTTCTTCTTTTTAAGAAAATGAAAATTGACTTTTGATGAAAAGGAGAAAAAAAAAAAAAACTCCAAAATTAATCAGGACATGACAGATATTTTGAGTTAAACATCAATTATAATGTATCATATTTATATGCCAACGAATTTACAAACTTTATTTTATCTACAAATCCAATACTCAATTAAAAATCTATTTTTTTGCACCTAATAAAAACGTATCTGTAAAATTATAGGTTAATAAAAATAGAAGGTTAGACCATCATGTAATCGTGCTTGCTAGAATTTTTTATCCGGTGTATTGAACTGATTGCTGGACAAGACAGACAGATTTGGACAAAACACACAACCACTCATAGTCTATGACATCACTATTGCTAGAATTTTCAATTTTATGTATCTTACCGACTGCTAGTCAAGAAAAAGAGATTTTGACAAAACACGCTACCATTCATTTACAATAACCTCAATATTAAAAGCGGGTTGGAAGTCAAACATTAGTCGTACACGCGTTATGGTATAACCTTGTATCTTTATTAACCTTGGTAGCACCGACATTATTTAAATCTGTCACTAACAACCTCAGATTTTTGAATTGTATGAGTGAGTAAATTTTTAGTTAACACTCGATAAGTAAATAATAATATATATATATATAATAATAATTGTCCGTGTACTTTGGATATAGAGTTTCAAAATATTCAACGCTCGTGGAAGACTGTATCTATTATTGTTGACACTCGGTCAGAGACCATTTTTTTCCGGTTTAGTCTTAAATATTTTTTTCAAGGCCAATTTCAAAATAGTTTCTATTAATTATATTAAATTGATGTACTATAATTTTCGTAGTAGCAAAAAACTAATGGATCAAAAATTTAAAAAAATTGTTGACTTTTGTATTTTTTATTTAAAAAATATAATTTTAATAGGATTGTATATAAGTTTCTTGAACTGAATATTAAGTTGCAACCCTCATTAACTAAAGCTCATCATTAAAAACTTTCTCATCGAAATTTCAGTCATTTAATAGGTAAAATGGTGTAAGAAATAATTGCTTTACCTCTCATAAAATATTGTTTGTTACGGAGTTTTGGGGAAGACATGGAAGAGATAGTTTTGCTTAAAATTGTCGTCATCTTTATACTCACATGAAAACCGTATTTGAACAATTTTGATCAGAATTATATTAAATTAAAAGAACATTTTTTTTAATGAAATGTCAAATTTGACCACTTTTCTCAATTTGAATCTTACACATTTTATCACTAATTTAAATCAAATATCCACACACAGATAGTTAAGATCTTATTAATTTTAATTGAGTAATAAAATAACTGATGCGTAGTTTAATTAAAATTTTTGAAGGTACATCCTTATTAATATAGATAGGGTTGCTCTTATTGTGTCCTTAAAAAAGACTTTTTATTTCCATTATCTCACCATTTCAATTAGTTCTATTAGTAAAAAAGTATTCCTGTACCAAAAATTGGGCCATTTGAGCAACGTTCAAAGGTGATCCTTTGCTCTTAAACTTTTAACTAAAATTGTTAATTTCTTAATATTTGCTGATGTAACTATTTTCAAGACAAATAATAAATGGAATAAAATAAAATGTTACCACTATCAAAAAGAGAATAATGCATCAAATTCATTTTGTAGATAAATTACCGGGTGCAACTTTGAAATCCAAACAATGAATACTTTTAACTTTAAAGAGATATATATTTCTAGCCTCTAGACATGTAACAAAAAAATATTTTAAGACCAGTTGTATTGCTATATTGCCTCATCTAACCTTTTATGTAGCCCCCCCCCCATCAGTTGAATTCCGGGACCATATTTCTTTTGGTAACAAATTGATAAAATTGTTCAATAATCTTTGGGCATCATTGGCAGTGCAGGCAGGACCACACTATCATCCAAGAAGTTAGACCAAACCCACGGGAGGAAGTGAGCCTCCACATTTTATTTGCTACATCAAGAAGCGTACGGATTTTCGTGCAAGTGTCATGTTCAGGCGCCATTTTCTTGATAACTGAAAAAGAGATAAACAAATGAGAATTATACAGAGTGTTATGAAAACTTGCCTATTTATTTAAGTCTGCCCCTGAAAAACTCACCAGAACCTCTCAATTAGCCTATAATTCATATTTCCACGTTGCATCCAGTACTTTGTAATTCAATGAATATTAAATTAACTAATTGATGATTAAAAAGGATGAAATATTGAAACTACAAAACTAATTACCCAATAGAAGTATTAGTATTGCCATAGAGTTTATTTATGCTCACAGACAAATTTGGTAACTTAATGTTATAAGAAACAATGTAAAATTTGCTTATATACAGTAAAACATTAATGAGTGGTGGACACCATTAAATATTAATTAAACTCAAAAACATTTTGTACAGTGAATCTTTATTATGAAGGGAACAAAGTGGAAGGGATAGACATGAAAGTCCATCGACGTCAATTTCTTTTCATTTCCCACTTAAGTCATAGATCCTTCTTCATATTTTTACTTCATACACTTACAGTTCTTAGTTCATCATTTATTTTAGAATACATTTTTCGTAAAAATCATCAATTGTTCTTCAAGAAAAATTAGGAGTCATTATGGCAAATAAAACCTTTATAATTGTAGGTCTGAATGAAGATGATTCCATTAAGATCCCAAATTCTTTTTTTTTTTTGCATACTCATTGCGTATGAGTAGGCTAAACTTAAAAAAAAAAAAGAGAAAATCAAGAAGTTTTTACTTTGAGAGATTCCCAAAAGGGCTCTCGTACACGAAAAATTCTAAAATTTCAGACACATTGTTTTTTGTCGAGATTAACACCCTGATTAAAACTGATCAAAATCGGTGATGTGATGATGTCGTGAGATTGTGTACACTTCATATGGAATGCCTCAAATGTTAAACAGAAAATAGCTATATTCATGCCTTATTTATTCTGATATAATATTATATGTTTGTCTTCGCAATCGACTGCTAATTATGTGTTCCACAACTTTGCTCATAGGAAAATTGTAAAAAAATGACTTTTATCCTTCAAAATTTACATATTAGAGATGAGTATATAATAACGGTTGGCCCAGTACATAATATAAGAAACTAAATTGGGCACTCAGTAGAGTGTCCAATATCCTCCAGAAATTAAATTGAGTTATGTATCCCAATTGGTTCCAAAGTGATTCATTTTTTATGTTGTCTGTTACCTTGACCTTTGACCTCTCAAAATTGAATGCATTCTTACTCTGACCATATATAACCTTCCTACCAACTTTGATCACAATTTATGCGTGACTTTTGTTATAATCCTGATGATTAACAAACAAACAAATAGGTGCAAATTATAACTTCGTTGGCGGAGGTACGAATGAATTTTATTTAAGGTATCTAGAGTCATATGAGCAAGAGAAGTAAAATATATATAAGGGCCACTCTAATGTAGGTATTGGATATAAAATATCTTATTTTAAATTGTTACATATCAATTTTTTACTATGGAAATAACCAAATGAAAATCCTTTTTCTTTTGCATCAGAATGACATTGCTCTACTCAAAGTTGACCGTCAAATACGATTCAATAAATATAGGATGTCCATATGCCTTCCAATGGAATCTATTAAAGACACAAAAATACATGCATATGTGTCTGGATGGGGGCTTCTACAAGGACAAAATTGTACTACAAATGACGAAGGACCTGTCAAACATCAACCATGTTCATTGCCTTTTATGTGGAAAGGTATGAAAATCACCCATACATAGATTTCTAATATTTATTTCATCAATGAAATATTTTAAGGCATCAAAATATCTAAATGTGTCCATACATTAACTCCAAGCTCAGGAAATCCAGAATGCAAAGATTATAAACAGTCTTTGAGTAACAACGAATTAACCAAAAATGAAGTAATATAACTTTAACGATTATATTTTCATTTTAGAATAATTAAGAATATTTATTTCTCCTATTAGGATCGAATTGAGCTCATTCATGAAGACGACACTAGGAGCGAGTGCTACTCAGAATCTCCTAAAGAATATGGCTGGTTTGTATAGTACTTATTATCTGTTTGTCTTGTCTTAATAACGAGTGATGTAAATACTGTGATTTTTTTAGCTGGCCTGGTTTTTTTTTTTTTGGAATTGGTAATCTTAAGAATAAATTTTCTTTTCCTTAGCAGTTTAATTCCTGTGTAGTGAACACATTTTTCCTAAATAAATTCAATTATATAGTAAAACCTGAACATTCGTGTGTACTCATAAAAGAAGAGCCCAACCCTGAGGATTTATCGCGGAATTATAATTGAAAGTCCCAGTTGGACTCTGAGTAGAATTGGAGATCGACATCAGAGTATTTTTAGCCAATTTCCTATTTTATTTCCTTCTCTCCTTCCTCCCATCTCACAGCTGATTGTAGCTGATCTAATGAAATGTCATGAACATTATAATATATCTCCTATAAAACATTCTTCAAATTGTCAGGGTTCCCATGTTGATTTTCAGTCTCTTTTTTTTAACATATCCCTTCTATACTGGATTTGTATCACTGTTAATAACATGTCATAGCTGTTAGCAAGATCGGTTTTAATGTGGGTAAGGTCTTGGGCAAAGGTAAATGTGCGTCCTGAAGGGTGTCCGCAGGGGGAGGGATGCAGGGGTTGTAGCCCCAAATTAAGAAATTTTTGATTCTTACTAGAAAATTTAATGTTACTTTTAATTTTCAAAAACTTTAATTGTCAGCGAATAAATATGGCTTTTTGAAATTTTTCTCCGAAAAATTAATATTTCAAATTTAATTTTAGAATTTTTTTCCAAAAATTGTAGTTTTTTCTACAGTTCTCTGGATTATTGAAATTTTGAAGAATAGCTTTAGATTTTTTTTTAAATTCCAAAAAAAATAATTTTTTATTAATATCTATGAATTTTTTAAATTTTTCTCCGAAAAATTTTATATTTGAAATTATTTTTCAAAAAAATTGATATTTGTAATTTAATTGTAGAATTTTTTTTCCATTTTATTTATGAGAATAGCTGTGGATTATTTAATTTTTTTCCAAAAAATTAATATTAGAATTTCTTTTTTTTCTTTTTTCCAGAAAAATTTTAATTTTTGGATTAATAAAAAAAGAAGGAAACTCCAAAAACCAAGCCTGCCCCAAAGAAAATAATATATATATATATAATCCTGCGGACGCCCCTGGGCCTTTTTTTAAAGTTGAATTTAATTTCGATATTTTTTTTAAAAGAAAAGTTTCAAATTTCACATCTTTGTTTTTAGACAGTCCAATGCAGGCCCCTTTTTTATTCTCAAAGTTTCATTTATGTATATGATTTGTACAAATTGCAATTTTGTACAAGTTATAACTTGTATGAGTAAACTGTACAAGTTAAAACTATAAATGAGGATGAAAAAAGAAGCTAATTTAGATAATGCAAAAAATTTATTTTCTTTTTGATGGTCCAAATTATTAATGATGTATATTTGGATATTTTTAAATAAAAATGACTAATGAATTAGTATTCTGCGGCACATAATAAAGTTCAAATGTACACAGATATTTTTGTTGTAAATACATAATAAATAAGTGATTTTAATAGATTAAACTAATATGATAGAATCAATGTTTCAACTTGAATAGAAATCGCAACTTCCACACAAATGCAGATAAAGGAAAATCCTATTTTTCAGATGAAAAATTGACTATATCCAGATTATTGGACACTTATATAGTAAATAGTTTTGAAATTCCCGACTTCGAGGCAACCAATGTTTGATTAAATTCTGTTTTTGACAAATCATCAAGGATTTTTAGCTTATCTTTTAGCCAAATTATTTTTAGGGGACCCTCCTGAAATATATCCATATTGATTGAAAAGCAATATGAAATGCATTTTTAAAAGAATGTTATAAACATAAGTGTAACAACATAAATGTTGGGGCCAGTTTATGATTTCTTAATATAAAAAGGAAGAGATCCTTATGCGAATTCTTCATTCTCATGAATTCCTATGGAGTTGATGCCAAAAAAGTTAAAACAAAGCTGACTTTATGCGGATTCTTCTTCGTGTTTCTTCTATGCAACTATTTTAGGAAGTAAACTTTGCTATCAGAGAGACAGTCGATATAAGAGTATTTTAATTATATCCAAATTTGACGCTATTTTCAATTTTGTTAAATCAACTATTAATAACTAATAATGACTAATTACTGATGACTTTTTTTTAGAAAACAAATCTGCATTCTTACGGGGTCAGAACATTTTTTTTCTTTCAAAAGAGACGATACTAAATTTTCCGGGGATACACCCGTTTTTCCAGTAAATTCACAATCTCACTGATTGAATTAAAGTGGGTATCAATGTCCCAAAATGTTCAAATATCATTTTTTTTAAATCAAAAAATGCAAACACTTAAACTTTTGACGAGTAGCCATTTTGCTTTGTTTGTATTTTTCAGCATTTTTTTAATAGATTTTACTACATTTCTCAAAACCCCGTTTACCCACCTCAATAATAATTTTCCTTTGAATAATTTTTTGGGTGGGACACTCTCCTCAAACTACTCCCAATATTTGATACCACTCAATACTTTTCTTAACAAAAACTTCACAATTTTTAAGTACAGTGGAATCTACGGAAGCAGGATATCAAAGGACCGACAAAATAATCGTGCTATAATATAAAACTACCTTATCCATAAAAAAATATATTTGTTTATAGGATGATAATTTTGTAGGAAGCAATTTCAATTTTGACCGAATATTTGGGATGATTATACAAAAACCATTTATTTGATCATTTTTTTATATGTAAGAGAACATTTTCTATACGTGTTTTGAAATATTAAAAAAGGATTCTCAGCCCAAATGTTGCACAAGGTAGGTATGTTACAAAAAACTTCCAATTGAATATTTTTTTTTTAAATTTGTTTTATCCTTTATTTGGAATATCCTTATTTTCTTTTTAAGTAATATCCTACAGCAAAATCGGGGATTTAATAATATATTTCGGTAAAACAGCACAACTTTCTTAAACACCAAGAAAATTTAATGAATTTTATAGGAATTACAGAATACAGTGTTGTGCAAAAGAGATTTCTTTTAAACACATGTATATGACGAGGAAAAAGGATATATACGATAAAGTACTTTCATATTGCGTAGTAATAAAGTTTGAAGGTGCCGATATCGGACTAAAATGTATGTCCTTTCATCAACAAAATGTTAAAAAACTTTGCAAAATCCTAGATCAATAAATAAAGTTTAACATCCATTATAACTTATATTTGATCCATAACACTTCATTTATGATTTTGAAGGCCATCTTGAGGAAACTTATTTTCCTGTAAATGGTGCGATTAAACAAATCAATGTATTGAATTTTTTATACACTCATTTAATTAATGAAAATCAAGGATTTCTATGGGGATCCCTCAAACACTTCTAGACTTCTGTGCACGCCTGCTGCAAGTTTTTTTCGCACCGTACCTCTGCATTTTGTAACATACCTTCAATTTGCCTTAATTTGGAGTGCAGCTATTGTATCAAATCCAAAATAAGCGTCTCATACACCTATGATTGTACTAAATTAAATAGCTAATTTGCACATATTCATAATAAGCATGTCTTCTGCTTAAATCATGTTCCTCTGTATAACCTTATCTACATTATATCTACCTTTAAATACATAGGTGTGCCACTTGCGTTAATGACGCCGTAGAAGGAGAACCAGGATTTTGTGGTCCAATTAAGAATAAAAAGAGAAAGGAAAGGCGAAAAAATTATGGGCGTCCTTCTTTCGACCAAAATTGGGGATGGTGTTCCAAAAATTGTATGCGACGGTAAAAAACATTTCAATTGATTTTTTCTCAGTGAATATCCTTTTTATAACACGGTTAGTGAACTGGGTATAAAGGAAACCCAAAGTAAAACATTTTTAATTACATGATAAACAGTTTTTAGCTATATATATTCCATCGATATAAAATGCTAAAAACACTTGTAATAATATATCACATAAAGAAAAAATAAATCCTTATTTTTTTAATAGTCTTAACGATATGAGTATAATAAGATATGATTTGTAATTAAAACAATAGTAAAAACATTAAATTTTTATTGTTGGTTAGAATTTTTTTTAAATATTCATTGCTTACGGGGAATTTTGGGAATCAAATTAGTACCCATCAGTTTTTGATGAGGTTCCATGTATGTATTATCTACAATGATAGCTACAATATTATAATTTTATAACTAATATTGTACTATGCATTAGTCCTCATATTGAAAAAAAATATTATCAAAGAAAACAAAGGAACGACTTTGAAATAAAACTATTAATTAAATCTCGATTAAAAATTGTTAAATATACGAATAAATCATAAAAAAGGTATTACCAAAACAAATAAAGAATTGTATATAATCAGATTTAATGCTTCAGGAGCAAAGGTGTTGGTGATACAATATAGATTCAAAAGAATAAGGACATAGTATTTTTATCAATTTTGGGGTGTACAATTTCCCAGCTCACTAACAGATTGTTGAAATGGACTAAATGTTCTTGATTAATTAAATAATTAATAAAGTATATCTTAACAACTAGACAAAAATAACCAAAAATGATTTTTCGGTAAATTATTTTCCATTTGTATCAACAAACAATTCTGATTAATCCTCTAAATTGAACATAGAGCAGCAAAAAAGCAGAAATTGGTTATTTCTTCTTTCTTGATTTTTGTCCAAGATTGATTTTGTGTTAACATATCTATAGAGCGTGTTCATGTGACGTCAACAAGGTTAATGTAGGCTATTTTGGGGCCTACACAGACAATTTTATGCACAATGAAACCCCTTTTTTCATTCATATTAAGGAAAATAGTTTAGTATTGGATATCAAAATGGCACCAACAAATAAAGGAATTTACTGGGTGGTCCATTACAATCTGAACACTTTGAATTTGAAAATGTAACAAGATATTATTTATAAATTAACGAAATAATTTCAAAAAAAATAGTACCATAAATATATGTGTGTCTGAACTTTCTTAATCATTAATGTAGCCTCCCTTAGCGGCAATGATTGCTTCTAGGCGGTGGAAGGTCTGGCACCCACTGCGGATATAGGTAATCCCCTCGACATGCACCCAAAAGGTGTAGTAAAGTGGATTTGCAACAGGGCTGTAGGGGTGGGAGCAAAAGTCCCCAAAAAGAGTTCAAAAGAGTCTTGCAAAGGAGGGATAGTTTTCTTCTATTGCTGGTGTCAAAAGTGGCCTCTACACCCTCACAAGGCTCTTTCCACCTACTTTTTTGATAACTCTATGGAGAGTCTTGTGTGAAACCCCGTGATATCTTGCATGGCCCCTCCAGGACTTGGGGGGATTGGTCTGGGATGTTTTCTTTAACTCTAACAGTTAAAGATTGACCTTTTTAGACACCTTCTTCCTTTCCAACATTTCAGACTTGTCGAGGGCGTAAACGGTGGTCCTGGAGACGTATAACCGCTTGGAGTACAATAATGGAAATACATCGATCACATTCAAGTGTCATTTTCTCGACATGATTGTAAGCTAGAGAGCTAAGGTTTACTTTGTTTTGAAACTAATTTTGTATGATTTAATATATCGAAATTTAATTTCTTTCAATCACTCAACCTTTATTAATTATTGAATTAGTAAGTGTTCAGATTTTAATGGACCACCTGGTATTCTCACGATAATATTGGATTTAATGACTCAAATGTATTCAAAATATGTTATTACATTGTTATACAATCTTATTTCCATATTGTTGATAAAAATAATTACTCTGATTGGAAATAATCAGATCTTCTCCTACTTTTCTCGTACCTAATCAATCAATAAAAAGTACAAGTTAAACATTTTGTAGGGATAGTCAGTACCTATTACTTTGATTTAACTAAAATATCATAGACATCAAGTAGTATTTAATTAAAGAGTTATTACTTTTTTATTCTTGAAGCCATTTATTGGAGTTTAATCGAGATTTATTGTCATATTATATTTTTTTTAAATATTAGTTTTGAGCCTCATAGATGTCGATGTTGTTTTTAATGTCAATGAAAGCGCTCTATTCTAATTCTATTTTTATTTCTCGTCTATTAATATCTTTTTACGTCTTATGATTTCATTTAGGAACTCTCGTAATGATAGAACAAATATTTTACAGGTAAGAAGCCTATATAAATTACTCTTAGTCATCAATTCTAAAATATATTTAATTGAATTCTGTTGCTACACATGTCCACCTCTTATGTTGACAATATTTGGTACACTGTATAAGTTTTCCCGCCATCATACATTTGAAATTCAATTATCAAAACCTTTTAATAACAAAGAAATAACTTCGCTAAATGAAGAGACATGAAAATTATATTATTGGATTAGGAGGAGTGGGACTAAGTGTCCATCCGTGGACTGAGGATAAGGCCGGAGGAGATCACATCTCATTATATAAAGTATTACGACTATAACTACGATGTGATCTCCTTCGGCCTGTTTGCTCAGTCTATGGATCGACTCCAAGTCCTTCTTTTCCCTCCCCTCCCCCTGTATCCTCCATAAGAGAGAAACTCATAACCTTATACACATAATGAGACCTTCCATCTACTTTCATGATCCTCCAAAGTACTAAAGTTTGTTTTTAACGGATTTTCTATTATTGAGAAAAAGGAAATTAAAATTAATTTAGGGGAAAAGTCTTTAAAACTTTTGAAAGATTATTTATATTTCTATAAATAGAGAGTCTTTTTTAAGCTATGCCTACATTTATAGTTCAGTTTGGGGGAGGCACAAGTCTAATTTATGAGGGAATTGAGTTGGAGACTCCGATTACGGACGAAAATTATTATAATATATGTGAATAAAACTTATTTATAATCTAAGGCTCACATTCAGTGTTCATAAAGCTGTTGTTTTTCTAAATGATTATTAATTATTGGTATTATTTATTATGTCCTTTTTATTTATTAAAGTTAAAACTAATTTATAAGTTTATTTTACAAATTTAAAATGTGTTCTATACGTACTTTATAGTCTATACAATCCCAATTCCAGTGCATCTCTAAAGTATATACCATTATGTAGCGTAGAGAATAGCCACTAGATATGCTAGTTCATTACTTAGTATTGTAAATAGTCAATACCAGGAGTGTAAAGTACAACGGCGCAGAAAAGAGATTGTGTGTAGTGTAGTTTCTCGGTGACGAGTCCATAAATTATGTTCAGAAACTTATGAATGAACTACCAATAGAAATAAGTCATAACCTCATCGTCACAATAAAAGAGTTAGAAATTGTTAAATTTTATTTGAAAGGTGCCATATCATGGCCAAATTATACAGATAATTCAAATGAAGATTTTAACAATAATAAACATTCTTGGTACATACCAAAGTTAATAGAAATGCAAGGTTATACGATAACGCATGTACGACCAATGTTTGACTACCACCACGCTTTTAATATTGATGTCAGAGTAGATGAGTGGTTGCATGTTTTGTCAAATCTGTTTTTCTTGCCCAACTGTCGGTACGATACATTAAATCGACAATTCTAGCAATAGTGACGTCATAAATTATGAGTGTTTGCGTATTTTGTCAAAATCTGTCTGTCTTGCCCAACAGCCGGCACAATACATCAGATTGAAAATTCTAGCAAACCGGATTACATTATGGTGTATTTCTATTAACCTTGGTATATACAAAATTATCGCAGAAGTTTGAATACAAGGCCTATTATTCACTAAAATGTGTCTATGTACAAAGGATTGGGCTGTACAGAGTTGGTGTGATAAATTGAGACTTTTCTTCACTTCAATCATATAAAAAAAAGGGTTGAAGTTTGTAATACGATTTAACTATTAAAGCAGAGACAAGAATAAGTAACTTTTATTCAATGTGTTTTCCCTACATATTGATGCAATTTTCAATCTTGTTCCTGAATCTCTTGTAAGCTGAGGCCACTTCGTTCATTTTTATGTTGGCATTAAACTTTTTAATACTGGCCATTAAAGATTTCAAGGCCTAGGACATACAACACCCCTACAAATAATAATCACAGGGCTTAGGTCGGAGCTATTAGAGGGTCAAAATGGTGGAAATTTGACTGGAGCAACGCCAACGTTCTCTTGGCTTTGTAAAAAGGGACTGAGTCCGGCACGAATGTGTATTATCTCCAAGAAGCAACTTGATTCGTCCAGGGGATCACGGTGAACTTTTTAAGAACAATACAGTAGACCTCAGAGTAGACTTTCTTTCCTGACTTGAAAAAGTAAGGAGTATGACTTCTCCATTGCAGATCTCACTCAAATACACAATAGAGCCCATCTTTTTCCATCATGATAGGGTGGATATCAGAGATGTCAGCTAATATTTACATATAATTGAACTTGTTGCTGGTTGCATGAAATGTAAAGATCTTTTTGCATCACTTAAAAATTGGATAAAGCCCCCTGTGTGTTTTAATGATGACAAGTCCTTCATACATTTTTCAAGCCTAATTGTCCTCATCTTGTTTGGGAGCAGATGCTTGAACCCTTTAGTCCTAGTTTTGCATTTTATATAATCCTTGATGGCTTTCTTGATCGTGGTTTGGCTCATATTGCTCCTCTTGTGCAGAGTTTTTATTGTGACTATCAGATTCTTGTCAATTTCCTTATTCTGGAGACAAATGTCTCGGTTAAGATTCGTCCATCTCTTTGGTTGCGTAGAGTCCTCGAGGAATTTCTCTCAGTCCTTTACAGTTAGTCCTCGATAGTTCACAGTTCAATACCTGAGCATGGGTGATGTTATACAGATATTATTTTGACAAACAAAACAACAATATATGGCGTAGAAAAAAGAAATCCATCATTTTTAAGGGATTTAAAAAAATATTAATATTTGTTTCCTTGGTGTCAATGAAAAGAGTGCTTACATTAAGGGGGAGCTCAACGAATTCCATTATTTTAGCTAAAGTTTCGAGAATGGAACGAAGCCAAAGTTGCTCGTGATTGCCTGTTACAATATCAGGACCATAAACACTATACAACTTTTCCGACGCCTGTCTTGCATTTTCGTCTTTATCGAAGACAAAATGTAAAATATAGTGTGTTTTCTCTTTGCCATATTTTTCATCTTTGACGCGCACTCGAGCAATACTGAGTGAAACAATTACAAAACTGTCTTATAAGTTTTTGTTAGTACGAAATCTTATTTTTCTAATACCATCTAGTCTACACTAAACGACACATTACTAAAGTCAGGTATTGGAAAATTAATGGTTTTTTTTTAGTTCACCGATTATTTAACTGTACTCAATACCAATTGGAAGTGATGCTAATGGACGGTATTTAGAAAGTATAAAAAAGACGCCGACCATGGTATCCCAGACAATTTGAAGGATGTTCCAAAGAGTGCAGTTTAGCTGTCACGAATTTTTATCAAATCAGCTCCAAGCTGCTGTGATTAAGGGATGAGGAGAAGGAAATATACACGGGCAAGAGGAAGAATTACTATGACGTCAATCCTCAATTCTCCTCTGAATCCAAAATATTACTGGGATTACTCTTTGTCTTTTATGTGCAAATACAAATGTTCATCTTGGTTTCATATATATCAATGAAAGCTTGTATGTAGTGTTAGATCAGTCTAAAAAAACAAAAACTAAAAAGACTGATACTTATCAGTCTGTAATCTTCGTTTTGTCTTGTGTTGGACTTAAAATAGCCTCGTTAATGTTTTCAGTCAGCACTTTCAAAATGCATCGTTTTGTGGCCTTTCTTTTTAAAAATTGACGTTTGATAAAAAAAAAGAGACAAAAAATTAAAAATTATTAAGGAAATGACAGATATATCAGTTAAACATCAATTTTTATATGTCAAATTTATATGTAATCGAATTTTCAGAGAACTTTATTTTCTTTTAAAATCCAAAATTTCATTGAAAGTTTTTTTTTTGTTTTTTTTTTTTTTTATTTTCTTTTTAAAATCCAAAATTTCATTGGGCCTGAAAAAACAAAATTGTAAGTTTAACCGATTTCTTATTTTCCGCATAATTTTTTTGATTTTGAATAAATTTAGAAAACATAGTTATTCGTATTTTATTTTTTGAGACGTCAGTCACTTTTTGATTTGTAATTCAACAACCTCTCTAGTCTCCTTGAGCTTCAAAAACAGATTTTGTGTTCCAATTATAGAATAAGCCCCCTTATATGACCCACTCCCCCCAAAAAAAAAAAAAAATTCGTCTTAGTGTGACCCTGTTTAAACTAGGTACCCATGCAAAATTTCAGCCTCCGAGGTTTAATGATGTAGGCACCCATAAAGGACCTACACACAGAAACAAAGTCCATTATATATATATATATACAGACATGCGACGAGGGATCAGCAATAAATTGTATTCCTGTCCTTTTGGAAACGGAGCATATGTATAGAATAACTTATTCCTTCATTTATTTATCAAAAAGATTAAATTATGATATAGCCATGACGTATCAAGTCAGAAGAAGGAACGTGAGCTAGGGGTAAAGTAAATAAAAAAATGGCCAGATCCTAGCTATTTCTTTATTTTGTTACTCTGTAGAGGACTGCTTAATGGTAAAATTGACTGTACCCATTAGAATAAGACTGAAAGGTGAGGGGGGATGTGGAGAGACTGATTAAGAATGCAGTTCCGGGACTGATCAAGCATTCCTTGCAGTAGACATCAAAAAGAGGGAACAGTAGAATTGAGTATTTTAATATTCCCTTTGGTAAATCAAATTTCACGTAAAACTAATGTATAAATTGATTGCAGGAAACTAGACTTTATGTGATGTCAAACAAATTATGTGAAAAAGCAGGAAAGGATATGAAAGTGGATACTAACGTTGAAATTTGTGCAGGTGAGAAATTACACTTGAATATTTAGAATCTAGATATAATCATTAGAATTAAAGATATATGAGTTGTCTTATTGATTAATAATCTTTGTTTGCTGATGTCTTTTAGGAAATAAAAAGGAACACAAAGGCTTTAAAAGTTATAAAAAGACATCTCGTGGATACGTTCGCTTAAAGTACCAAAGACAATTATCATCTGTGAGTCATTTTATGAATAGAACTGTTTTAAAATATGTCCTAGAAAACGGTCGTGGGTTGTTCTATTTGACAATCTGAACAGGGTTTTTTTAATTTTCCATAGTCCCTATCACTATTATTCCATTCTGGAGAAGTGGACATCTAAGTATAAAGTAATAACTAGTGAGTTTGCTCACTTTAAGACGGAGAGTAACAATGAGGGATTGCCTTTCTATTAAGCTTGGAGTAGAATTGATGATGGAAATCAGTGTTTTTTCTGACCACATTTCCTGGCTAGATGCGGAGTGGAATTTGTGTTTATTTCTTTGTTCTCATGGCTCCTTTCAGCTGATCCAATAAAGCATCATAGTAGCTAAGCTACTTTTATTTAAATCTTAAGAAGGGAATAATTGAGTATAAAGTATTAACTAGTGCGTGTGTGCTCATTTTAAGATGGCGAGTTAAAATGAGGATTTGCTAGGGAGTTATAATTATAAGAACTTATTGGACTCGGAATAGAATTGAGGATCAACATAGAAGTAATTTCAGCCTATATTTCCTTGATAGATAGGGAGTGGAATTTGTGTTTATTTTTTTCTTTTCATGGCTGGTTGCAGCTGATCTAATATACACATCTTCTCTCAAATATTCTTCAAATTGTCATGATTACAACCATTATACTTTGGTGGGATGGGAGGGGGAGGGGGAGAGTGTCTTTGTTTTTATAGAATTTAAAAAAGAAATCCAAAAACAATACATACCAACAGAAAATTAAATTTTTGGAAAAAAAATATCCAAAATCCACAGCCATTGACAAAAAATTTCAAGAATCTTTAGTTACTGACAGAAAATTAAATTTAAAAAAAAAAAAATAATTAAAAAATACAATTTCCAACATTAAATTTTTGGAAAAAAATTCAAAAATCTATAGTAAGTTACATAAAAATTTAATTTAAATAAAAATTTTAAATATTAAATTTCTTAGAAAAAAATTTCAAAAAATCTTGGCTATTCATAAAATTAAATTTTTTCGAAAAAAATTTCAAATATTAAATTTTTTGCTCTGCTGTATAATTTGCCCAAATGACAAAAAAATTATATTAAAAGGCAAAAATAGCTTTATTTGGGGGGGGGGCAATAGCCCCTCTAACCCACCCCCCGCATACTCCCCTGGTTACTTTCCACTTTTCTGATGAGCATACTCACATTACTCAGAACTAATATGTGTTGAAGGGATTACTTAGGAGTGCAAGGAAAAGGCAGGAACGAAACGTTTGCTAATACCCTCGTTAACATCAGCTGCCTGTTACATAATTTTAAGGGGATTCAATGAATTACTACTATAAAAAGAAGCTTTTACATTTAAAAAAGTTTTAATGCAGTGAAAATATTATTATTATAATTAAATAAAAATAAAATGTATCTTATTATGCCATATAAAGCAACCTACACCAAAGATAGGCTAAAGTTCTTCTTTCAGACGGAGATGTTTACACCACGATGATCTATTAAAGAATGAACAATAATGAAAAAAACACGCAACCCACCGTTTTTCCTTTTCTAATTTCGAAACTAAGTTTTTTCTCTGCAAAATCCTTTTCTTACTGATATGTTCGCTCCTCAAGAATAAGCTTTGGGCAATTAAAAAAAAAAACACTCTTCAGATTGCAAATAACAACAACGAAAACTCGCACGCTAAAAAATTTACTCCCCTATTTCTAATAGTCATTTCAACCCTTGACATCTTATTTCTTCCTTTCTAGAAATTTTACTTTGGGGGAAGCGATAGCTGTACAGGCGATTCCGGTGGACCACTTTATACATGGAAGAAAAGATATGCTGTGCTCATAGGAATTGTGAGCCGTGGTTACGGATGTGCACTCTATAATCAAGCGGGTGTATATGCAAGGTGATTTAATTATTTTGAAGGATTGTTTCCAGCTCCCAAAGTTTTAGTGACAATCAAAATAGTGCTGTGTAACTTAAATGTGAAGTAGTCTATGAAGAAAAAAATTGTGTGAGAGAAAAAAAAATTTAATCGATTTTTTTTTTTTTTCATATCTGGATTTGACTGGATGACCTCAAAATATCCTACTATCTAATTTTAACTCTTATTTACAAAAATAGACAGTAAATTAACTATTACAACAAAAAGGATCCACTATTTTTCTCTAATTAACCTACTTTTTTCATTTCTAATTGATCTGAAACAAAATTTCACATGGATTTTAAGTATCCAATCTTTCCATTTAATTCCTATATAATAAAACTTTTTGGGATCAAATAGTGTATCTAAATTAGAGATAATAAATTATTGATCTTCTTAGGATTCCCGGTAATCAATAATATTGATAATCCTGAAAAAATGATCGCTAATTATAGACACAAATATGAATATATTTAAAATATTTAAGTATTTAAATTCTTTAAATTTACATTTTTGCGTAATAATAGCAAAGAATCTCCTAGTCGAAAAAGTCGAAAAGTTGGTAGAATAGTTAAAACTGTGTTGTTTTTTTAAATATACAAGGACTTTAACTGCATTCAAGTGCATATTTTGGTCATACAAAGCTTTTTTTCACTACTTTATCATTGCAAAATGAATTATCATTTACTATACGAACATTTTTTTATTTGATAATTCCTTAAGCTTTTCTCGATAAGTATGGCCTTTTTGAATTTTATGTTTGTTCTCGAACAATTTGAACAGTTTCTGTTACTTATTGATTACGAGACTCGTTTTCACTTGAATAAAGTAGTTCTCACCAACTCAATTGCAAGATTGACAACTTTTGTTTGATTAATGACAACATCAAAATCATCCTTTCTTTTTGAGTCAAATATTTGGAATAATTATAATACTAGAGTCAATACATTTCCTGGGAATCGCCCAAAAATCGAAAATAGCGAAACATTAGTGTATATAAAGGATATTTTTTTCTGTTTTTAACAAGATTTATTGGATAATTTCCATATTATTTAATAAAAATATCAATAGTAATGCAATTTATAACGACAGTTGTAACTTGTACACCACTTATTTATATTTCCCGAAACATTCAATAATTAATTATACGAAAATGTTTTTTTTTTTAACTTTTAAGTAGAATAAACTTATATGTAGATATAATGGAATCAACTATATACATGTGTTCTCAATCAAACAACGTTATTTGCCATACATTTCATATAAATAAATCAAATGTATAATGAAGTCATCTGTTGACAATCAATTCGAGGTATACAATATAGCTGAGAAAAGTAGAGATGTTCTACCGCAATGCAAAAAAAAAGAAGGAACTGGGCCCATGAAGTTCAAAATATTCTATATTATTCTAATAGTTTGGCCATTTTTACCGTGGAGCTTTTTCTAGGAAATAAATACGGAATCTGTTCTAATAAAAATATTTCTAATCCTCGTATTTTAAAGAAAATAATCTAGAACATAGTACTTTTTTTTACCTTCTTTAAGTATGGGACCTAGGCAGAGCCGGTTTTTACTCAAAGCATAGACAAAATACAGGGTCTTATTTTATATTATCGAGATGACATTTACAAAGGTGGGCCGCAAAACGTGGACTGTCCATTTTTTTTATTAATATAGGAAGGTCTGGTGTTTATTTTTGTCATTCATGTTTTTCCACCCTTTGTTTATAAACAAACAGTAATAAATATTTCGTCATCTCGCCATCATGATTGAGGAAGAAGCCAAAAGTGAGCAATTTTCGGATCTCCTAAATGCTGAAGTTGAAGTGAGGAGGATTATAATTAAGAAATGTGAGCCCTTCATCCCCGGATTTGAACCCACTGTACTTTGATGTAGGAAAGGAAACCCCAACAAAACTCCACGCTCAAATTTGGACTCACTGAAGACAGCCATTGTGCGTGGGGCATCTTGTCTAAGGAATTTTGTCATCAACTCTTGTAAAACCTTCCCGTGACGTTTAAAGGCTGTTATTTATGCTGAATGTGGCCATATTAAGTGATCAAGTTTGCAAAGGCATTGTTTACAAGTTTTGTAAATAATTTTTTTTTTTTGTTATTATTCAAAATGAAAAAATATTGAAGTATTTATAAGCACTCCACGTTTTGCTACCTAGCCCTGTATTTATTTATTTATTATTATTTTTATTTGTTAAACTTTGCTAATACTTTTTACAGCTGTGGTTAAATGACCTTTTTTAATTTTAAATTTTTTTTTCCAATTTAAAATTTTTGGTATGCACTCGCATCAATATCTTTAAAAAAATTTATCATGCAGAAGACCCTTATTTTTTAAATTCAAGCATGGGAAGAAAGCGAGTTCTCTAACCCCTCAATCGCCTACAATGAAGTATACGTACTCAATAAAAACAATTTTTACTTTAAAATGAACTTTCAACTTTGTTTTCATTACAGAATATCTGCAAAGTTGAGCTGGATCAAAGATATTATAAAGGATGGAGACTGTACAGCATCGGATAGGAGCAAAAATTTACGCAAATTGAGGAAACGAGGAAGACGCAAAAAAAGTCGTAGTAGATCTTTGCAAGATTAAGTGTTGTTCTGCATTCTACATTTATGTTTATCCTATAACAGTATACATTCTTATTTGAATCCACACGTCAGAAATAACTTTTATTAAATCAAAAATTGATGAGATGGGATTTATACATTATTATATTCTCGAATTATAAGTTTAGAACAATGAATAATATTTCCTCCACACGGACTAATTAATCATACTGCAGTACCCGCTATAAAATTGAAACACAATGAAACTTTATTTATTCTAATATCAACATAAAATAGATATTTTACATAAAAAGACCGTCGTTATAAAGATGAATGGATACGCATTATAACATAATAAATAAAAAAATAGTTTATATTAGCATTTAGAATCAATTGCCGTGTCTTTTGGAGGTTTAGTTCCTGACATGGAGTAAAGAATGGTAGAGCCTAATACCAGAGCTCCACCCATCATAAATTGACCATCAATAACCAAATCGTGGAGAAGTAAGTATGATATAAGCGAAGAAAGAACGATTGAGATAGATGTGGCAAAACCTTTTTGGATATTATCGGTATATTTTACGACAGCAGCTACTATAATACCTCCGGCGCCTTGTATGCATATTATAGCCCAAACGACAGCATCAAAATTTTTAAATTGATCCCCCAATAGGAAAAAATTTGTTCCTTCTTGAATCAATACTCCGATAAATCCAAAAGTAAGTGAAAATATTGCTAGATGAAAGAAATAAAACATGAATAATTGATAAATATATTGTGGGAGAGCATTCACAGACCACATGAACAAAAAATAATATGCACGCTAAAAGGTTTGTAAAGGATTTAAATAATTATCTCATTATCATGACGAATTTTCGCTTCTCTAAATATAATTTGCAGTGCCCACAAAGGATTAATCAGAATAAATTGTTTATAGAAATTGACAATAGTTATTTGTTCATGAATACAAGGAGTGAGGGTCAAATTGTCGTATCTCAAAATTTACAAATATACACAGGGGTGTCCGCAGGGGCTATAGTCCTCCCCAAATTAAGGATTGTTTTCTTTTTACTAAAAAATTTCAGAATTGAAATAAATTTAAAAAAAATAATATTTGAAATTTAATTTTGTAAGTACAAAGTTAATTCAGGGAAACTACAAATCATTGAGTGAATCTTAGACTGTGCACGATATTTTTGATTAATAAAACAAATAGTAAGATTGTAAGAAAAGCTCAGTTTTTGACTAATAGAATCATCATATTTGGGACAACATCAAACTATGTCAAATTCAGTTTTTTTATTTTCCTCAGCAGAAATGTAGATGGGGTGGGAGGGGGAGGGGGGAGGTGTACAATATTAAGCCAAATACAGAACTGTCTAATCTAGATGCATCTTACCCAATTGCAAATTACGGATGACAATTGAACATTGAGCTCCGGTCTTGATTAATTTTTCATAGTAAACCCCTGCAAAAGGTGAAGAAATACATGCAAATAAGACACAGGCTAGACCAATAGCCCAGGATTTTTCATGGGAATCCTCTGTTGGTTTGGTAGATTTGCCATCCTTGGATATTCAATATTAATTATTATTTGCACTTAAATCTCATATTATTAGTTTGGGAAAAAAGTAATTTCGTATTCTCCACCCTTTTTTGAAACTAAATATATCTTCTTCATAATTGGTAACATTGGATCATAAGATAAGATGTTTGTAAAGGAGTGTGTGTATACTACAAATGCTTTTTAGACATTATTGCGCTTGGGCAGTTCAGTTGTGAATTATCGTGCGTCTAGTATGGAGATATCAAAGGAAAAAATTTGCGATATTTTACATTTATAATATCTGATAGGGAAAAATGCGTCGAAAGCAACCATGAAAATTTTCAATGAATACAGGAACGATACTCGTTGGTTCGTTTTGTACAATTATAGTTCGAGCGAATCCCCCTTCCCACTCAATTCTGCCCTTCAATGTGAAGAATTTGACCGTTTGAAGCTGGCGATCGAAAAGAAGTGGCGAACATTGGGAAATAGGATACATCAAGATTATGTTTGGCCGTACACATCTTTGATAGCGCCCCAGAAGCTCTGAGAGCTCGAATGGGAAGTTCTTATGGCTCCAGCCAAACGTCCAGAACTGGCCATGTTCCTGTCTATGGGCAACGCGCTTGGGTGCACAAATTTGGCCTGTAAGTATTGGTTGTCCGAGTTTTTTTTTGCCAATAGGGACAAAACTTTTACGAGAAGGGTATTATGAAGTTAAAATTATCGTTAGGAACCATTTATCCAATAGAACAGAGCCTACTTGGCTTAAATTGAATGACTGTAACACTTTTTATAAAGCCTTAAAATAAAGTGAAAAATACTAAATTACTTTTTCCTCAACCAATTATAATCCCTGATACACACTTGAACTAATATAACTCCAACCATCAAAGAAATCAAAGCCACCCATTTATTCTTATTTATACGTGTTCCAAGGATGCAAATTGATATTAAGCTTGTTGTTATGATTTTTAATTGGTAGGTGATCTATGTCATTATCATAAATTCATTGGTTTATACACTATGTAGTTAAACAAATCTTACTTGGAACGTAGCAGCATCAAGATTTGAAAGAGCAATGAAAACGAGATTGTTTTGAATTAAATAAAGAGCTCCAGGTATAATTAGCTTAATTGTTTCCTTTGGATTAAATATAATTTCCTTCTTGATGGCTGACCATGTTAATCTAACGCTAAATTCTGGAAAGAAAGAAAAAAGATTAATATTTTTTATCATACCTAGTCAAAACATTAGTTAGTGGAGCTCAAAGTTCTTGTGCGATAGTGGAGGCGGGCTGATTGATTTGAATAACGAAATAACATCGCTCAAATTTTTGCTCATGTATATAAATTTGTATTTCTTTTTCCGTTTCTGCATCTTATGAGTAACATCAAAAAATATAAAAGTTAATGTTCTATGCTGTATCTATGGCGCTTTGCTCTTTTTTGTTTGAAATTTTTTCCTCTCATGTAGGTGGCCACTCTAAGAAGACTCAGACAACAGTTCCCTCAGAGACACCGCCAGCTCCTTCGAATATTGGAAGATAACCCTTTTTTTTAACGAACTTTCCCAACTAAAATACGATTTTCATATATTTGTATAAAGTAAATTGACGTAAGATCTCAAAATCTCATGCAAACATAAGTTCAAAAACTTGAGAGCCCTGTCTTCAAGCTGAAACTAATTATAAGGCTTAACTGGATGATAGGGAACGAGACCTCATAATAACATATCCCCTAACCCAGTGGTTCCCAAACTTTTTGTGCCCAAGGCACATATCTATTTTAATTAAACCAATTATTTGGACCCCCCTGTTTCCTCTTTTTAATAGTTAAATTGATGTTGAAAACTCACGATTTTGTTTGTAAAAGAGAATAAGTAGAAGTCCAGTTTTCAAAATTTCGGAGTAAAACACTGCAAGAGTGGATGAATAATGATTGTAGAGTCTGGAATACCTCATTAAGAGAACACCAGATGATGTTTGAACTATTAATAGACATAAAACTGAGATTCGAATCGCCAAAGTGTAGGATGAGTTTGTAGTATACATCCTTAGACATCAGAACGGATACTAAGTGAAGAACGAACTACTATTTTTCACTAGATAAACAATTTTAAACTGTTCATTGCAAAAATTTGAAAATATATAGGAAGAAAAGAGGACCTTATTGATTCAAATTTTTACTTAACACTATGTAGACAATTAATTAAAATAGATATTCATGAAAAATAAACAGGAATTGTCACCTGGTCATGAATTGTTTCTATGATTATTTGTAAATACATCTGTGAATTATTAAAATTAAAAATTAGTTTGATCTCTCTCAAAATGGAGCTGGAAGAACATTTGTATACTTTGATTATTGTCAATTTATAATAACAAAATATTATGATTAATCCTTTGCAAATTCTACTTAGGGTAACAAAAATTCGCCATGACAATGCAATAAATGGAAATAGAAATTAACTATAGGGTTGTAAATCCTAAGCACTTTTAGCACACGAGTGCTTTATTATCTAAAATGTCTTGTTATCATTATTATTTAGTTCTCGAGAAGGGACCATTCAACTATATTATGTTATAACTAGCGCGAGTACTCCATGAATGACGAAGACTGAGGATTTGTTACAGAGGTATAAGAGTAAGCCCTCGTTAGACTAGTCGTAATATCAGTGTAATTCATAGCTATATCATTTCTAAAGAAGGGATCCGTGTAAAGAAAAATCTTAGTATAGCATTTAAATAAAGAAAAACGATTTATGCCTGTACTCTGACGACTTGTTCAATACTTAATAAGTCGTGAGCTACTTCTTGGTCACTAAGAAACCCTATTCCGAAGGTTGAACTTATTTTACATTACTATCTAAGCGAAGATGCGGAGAACCATTTGAAGTTCATCTTGGAACTCTTTTTTGAAGAAATAGGATTACTGAGGATAGGAGACGAATTTAGGGATTCTTCCTGGCAAAAAAACATTTCTAATGAATACATGAGATAGATTCCCAAACATGAAGCCATTTGGTCGAATAATGAATTAAATTACTCACCATGTCTATAGTTGAATGAAATTAGAGAGTTTTTTTGAGCCACGTAGAAATAATAAAGAGGTTTATTAATATCAAACAACATGTTTCCAGAAACTTCGCGACCCTCCATGTATAAAGTTCTCCCTGGATGGATGTAACGAAGAGCGACAAAAAAAATATAATTCTATAATTCCTGACAAAGAATTATAATTAAATTCAATTTTAGCCCTACTGTGTCGATGCTAGAGTATCTTTTAAGTACTCTACAACAAATAATTTTTAATTTACAAAATTTGTAATATATCATTAACATATTCAATAAGTTTTAAGAGATGTTTATATGGTTGCATTTTATAGGTCACCCGGGTTTTTTTTGGTGTTGGCAAACTGAAGTGTAAATTTTCTATTCCTAAGCTGTTATCATTATTATTCAATTTCCGAGGACGGAACTTCCTTTTCTAGTACATACAATTATATACAAAACCGCATAGAACCTTTGTGTGTGATCATAAAAGACGGAGAGTAACCTGTTGTAGAGTTATAACCAATGATTAAAGCTTGGCTGTTTGGTCAAATAAATTACTGTTCTAAGATTAGAAAAGGAAAACAGTTGTTAGAGTTCCCCTTTTTTCATATTTATTCATTCTTTCTCGAATTATTGTTGTGCTAACACCTTCTCAAAGAATCTATTGCTCGCCGAGTACCTTTGAGTTTGTAGAATAAAATTACGCCTGGATTGAAATTAATGAAGGATATAAAATTTGGAGCTACCTACCGGACGACAACATAATATTTTGTCGAATATGCCGATGTAACACTTAATGTTCTCATCCCACATCAAGAATATGAATACATACGAACAACATTTGACTCATAATGATTCTGACAACTTTAACACTGACTCTTTGAAGAGGCTAGTTTCCTGTAATATACCTTTTTTCACCGCGGAGAACCCCATTTTCTCAAAGTTTATGAAGAAATATGCCGATAGAACTGGCCCTAGTTGAAAGACTTTACATAGATTAATGGAGGTTGTCAGCAAGGATTAATCTCCAAAATTAAAGGGTAAATTGGAGATAAGCTGTTGATGAGACTAAAGACAACCGGGAACAATCAATGACAGCTATATTGATGGGTCATTGAGATGGCCGTTTCTTGGGTCGGCCTTATATAATCAACATGATAGATATAAAAGTTGCTAATGCCGTTAATGTTGCAAATTTTGTCGTTCAGAGTATTCAGCTAACTCTTGGTTTGGACTTTGATGAAAATAAGCTAAAAGTTTTCATCACGGATGGAGCATTCTACTGTAAAAAAGCTGGCGAAGACCTCAAAAGAAGCTACTCCCAATTGAAACATATTATTTGTATTGCCCATGGACTCCATAAGTGGGTAAACTTGCACGTAAAGAATTCCCAAAGACAAACAAGCTCATTTCATAAATAAAAAAAAAAGTTTTTGAATGCCGGGCTAAGAAAACGGACATTTACTGCTTCTTCCCAAATCCCTTACCTTCAGCAACTACCGTCACACACTAGGGAGCTTGGTTGAAAGTAGTTGATTACAATTTCAATAACTTCGAAGTAATCAGGGAATATTTAAACAACCTTAATGCAAAAACACCAGCGGTTGTTAAAGCTAAGGAGATTATAAATGATAGAGGTTACTTATGACAAATTGTCAATAATTAATCATAATTTCAACCCAATTACCGAGGTCATTACCACGTTAAAAGAAAGACTCCCTAACAGTTCATAATCTCCGAGCACATGTGTTAGAGAACTACAGTAATAGGGTGAAGAACAACAGCATGAATGGTGTCAAAGGGGGATCTTAGCTTCAAAATGCCTGCAAATAGTTTGTCTAACATAATTTTTTTCGTGTAAAGCCTTGCTTAAGAATTGTGTATGCTTCTAAGATTCCAACATGTTGAAGTACAATTTATTTAAGATAAGGATAAGTCGTTTTAAATACTGAACATATTAATTTACTTTTTCTTTTCTTAGTTTTACAAATTACTTATATGACGAAAATGAAGATTCTACATGGAATTAGAAGTATAATAGAAAAAAAACGGATTTTATTTCTACTCATAATTAATATATTTTTTTCTATATAAAAATGTCTCATTATTTTTGTATATTTATAATTTATATTTGTCCCTAATAATTTGTTGAATCCATTCGTAATATTCAATTTTAATAACTTTAATTTCGTTTCATTTGTCCCGAATCATTTTTTTGAATCCATTTGTAATATTTAAGTGTTAATAACCTCAATTTCGTATCATTTTTCCATCAAAATTTGTTTAATCCATTTGTAATATTTAGTGTTAATAACTTCAATTTCGTATCATTTGTCCCTAATAATTTGTTGAATCCATTTATAATATATAGTGTAGTTTGGTACTATTAATTTGTTTGACTTTCTGTGTATACCTACTATTAAAATTTCAAATTAATATTTTTCGTTAAAATTAATTGTTTTTTATTTGTGTTTTTTATTTTATCCATTCTTCTTTAAGTTAATATCACAAATATACGTTATAATACTTTAAGTTATAAATTTACTAGTAATTAATTTAAAGAAAAGAACAATTATTGCTACACTTCATATAAAACATACAATTAGTACGATTTATATTAAAAATAACTTTAACTTTTGGAGCCCTCACAATAGTTTGCCGGATTATTTATCCTATTGCAGTCCGTCTGAAGGTGTTCTAGGGATAATGTACTGTTTAGCCAGCCCCGATATCAGAATTCCTTAAAAAAACTGGGCAGTCTAGAGACTGAATGTCTAAATTTACTAGTAATCTAATGCTACAGGTTAAGTGATAATCATAAGTTTTTGACTACTCATTGTATGACATATCATATTAGCGACTTTTATTAATATTTGTTAATAAATCTATAATATAGAAATTTGGAAGTTTTTTCATAATTTTCACAAAGTAAACCTGGTATTCAAGAATTTCAAAATTTTAACAACTTTTTATATTCACTCTTCTAGTACAATATGAAACATAGAATATTCTCAATTTTATACCAGCATCACGTGATATTCTATCCTCCAAAACCATAACTTTTGATCAATAGTACCTTATGTCTCGCTCTACAAACACTCGCTCGATGCTCAGCCCTACCAATGATGTAAATCTAGTGTGTTTTTTAGCTGGCCGCTAATTTTTATTGATAATATAAAGAATGAATTTTATTTTCCTTAGCAGTTGTCATTATTATTTAATAATGACACATACTTTCCTAACTAGATTCAATTATATTCTAAATCTGAATGAACGTTCGTGTGTGATAATAAAAGACGGAGCATACCCCTGAGGATTTGTTGTGGAGTTATGATTGTAAGTCCTTGTCGGACTCAGAGTAGAATTTGGGATCGACAACAGAGTATTTACAGCAAATGTCCAAGTTTATATCCTTTTCTCCTTCCTCTCTTGTCACAGCTGATTGTAGCTGATCTAATGAAACGTCATGAGCATTATTCTTTCTCTCCTCCCGAACATTTTTCAAATTGTTAGGGTTGCTATGTTGATTTTCGTTTTCTTTTTTTTTTAACATGCCCATTCTACACTGGATTTTCATCATTGGTGATAACTATATGTCCTTGTTGTACTCAGAGTAGAATTGAGGATTACCATCAGAGTAATTATTGTCTATGTCCATGTTTACTTCCTTCTCCACCTCCTCTTCCGTCACAACTGCTTGTAACTAATCTAATAAAAAGTTGTTGTAACATCTAAGCTTCTGTTCCCCAAAACATTCTTCAAATTTTTGAGGGTTACCTCTTGATTTTCTATTTCTTTTTTAACATCATCAAAATGCACCCGATTAGGATTACTGAAAATGATTGAATATCATATAACAATAATATATAGCATAAAAGTGAGAAGGAGGAACTCTTCATTAATATATACTGCATTTGAAAAGATCCGTTCAAAATTATTACTTATTGAATTACTATAAAAATTATTGAATTTTCTACGACGTTTATATTTCAACTGGTGAGGCACAAACATAGTTTTAGACCCCAATTAATTATGGCCCATAGTTACAGTACTGCCGGACAAAAATAAAGTGTCCTTTTTTGGCAATCAACATAGTATCACATTACTTTTACAGGGATCGAATTTACTCTGAGCTAGCTGGAAGCAAATACAAAATGCAGATTGTCTTTCTTTTTGCTTTAATACAACATTTGATTCTATAATAATAATTGACATCTTAATTTCAATTATAAACGTTACTTATTCTACAAATTTTGAGTGGGGAGGCCATAACTGGTTGTAGCTTTTAATTGCAATTTATTCCCGTTACTTTTAACTACGAGGTTTTGCTATGCAACAACACGACAGCTGAAACAATATAAAAAAGTTTAGTTTTCATCACATGTCTCTAAGTATACAAATGTCAGATCAACTTTGAAAAAAGCAATGCTTGTGCAATCTCCTCTGAGCTGGTGTTAGTGGCAAGAAGGCTTCCGATACCCTTGGCATCTCCATCCGCACTACATACAACATCAAGAAGTTAATTACATCCCATAACAGTCAATAAGAACCAAAACTTTTACTGCAAAAATAGGGCTTACGCCCCTGTAAAATCGCCATCTTGCATGCTGTTGAACTAACAAGCTATGTCTCATCACTTAACTTTATAGCTTTGATCAAAACCAAGGTGGCAAAATAAAAACATCGAGATCAATATTTTTCAATATAGTTGACAATGCTAGGGTCTCCTAGTAGACTTGAATACTAATGCACAACTCATCGGTCTTTTTACGCTCATTAATAATCAAGTTTTAAAAACATGAAACCCATTTTTTATTAATATTAAGGAAAATAATGAACTATTGGATGTTTAAATGGGCCAGCAAATTACAGGAATAAGTTTTTTTTTTAAATAATTTTATTTTTTAGCTTCAAATTAAGGGAATTTAAAAGGTTGAGTGACCTCTGCATGTTAAATATTTCAATTTTTGCGATTGATATACTGAATTATACAATAAATATAAAAAATTTCTATTTTTCTTATAAAACTCTATAGAAATGATTGATAATTTGTTGATAATATTGGAAAAAAGATGTAGATAAATATCAGAGCTGATTCAATGAGGGAGTTGTGAGTGAACTTACCATAGGCCTCACACATTGTAAATTCAAAGGGCCTAGGGCTGTGACTACGAGATGGAGGGGGGAGAGGGTATATTTACAAACATTTTGATGTCAAAATTTGAAGTGCAGAGAAGTGACCCAATACTTTCAATACCATTACTAAATTACTGGACAACTCACAACCAATTTTTGACAAGTTTAAATTCTATATTTAGGTAGATATATTTTTTATTCAATATGTCCTCCTTTACACTAATAATAGCCATAGCACACCGGCAAATATATTGGTATATCCTGACAATGAAGGACGTGTCCATGGCGAACCACACTTTCATTGAATTTCAACTTCTTCGAAAAAAAATTCAAAACTCCATAGTTATTCAACAAAAATTATTTTTTGGTTGAAAAAAATTTCAAAAATTCACAGCAGTTCAAAAAAAATTAATTTTTTGAGCAAAATAGTCAAAAATTATATATTAAATTTTTTGAAAAAAGTTTTTAAATTAAATAATTAAAATTAATTTTTTGGGAAATTTGGAGTATGGTAGCTACAGCCCCTCCAGCCCAACCCCTGTGGACATCCCTGTATATTGAAAATTTGTGTATTTTATGCGGTACAAAATATAAATATCAACATTGAGCACCAAAAAGACGTCTCCTTCAAATATGATATAATTTATTGCTTCAGTGAATATGCTCCATAAAGCATCCATGAATTTACCTTTTTAACTGAATTAAGAAGGTAAATTTTGCGAAGGAAATAAAAATTTTTATACTTTATGAAGCAAAATGACAGACACTGATAAAGTGACATAATCTGGGGTTTAATGAAAAGCAACATCTTGCATTTGAAAAAGATAACTATGCTTCCAGGAATCTAGCTGCACTAACAGAAGCCTTTCGCCAATTTGATTTAAAAGCTTTAAGTTTGAATAATCTTGCTGGAGATTGTAAAAGACGTGTTTGTTTTTTTACCTTGTTGAATGCTAAACTTTGAATTATTTATCATGTCTTTCCTTTCTCATTCCAAGGAAGCACACCTTTGTGACCTCTCCAAATGAATCAAAATCTAGCTGATGAATGAAAAAAACTATAATTGCTCAATTACAAAATATCGAGGTTGTACCCGGTTCTGGTTCAGCGGTTCTATCGATCTTGGTCTTAGTTCTTTCATTTCAACAGTTTATGTCTTGGTTCAGCTTTATCGGTGTCGGTTCTTTTTTATACAGGCGCAGTTTGTTAACAGGCACATAAAACAATGGTTTTCGAAGTAGGAGGCTCGGGCGGGGGGGGGGACAAATATATAGGACTTCAGTAAAACAACATCTATAATGTAGAAAATAATTTATTAGCATTATATAAACCAATGAAAACCAATAATAATAATACATTCAAGACTTCAGTTTAAATAAAAATATGCAATTAATTTTTTTAGATGTTCATTGAAAAAAAATTAGTGCAGTATTTCTAAAATTTCAGCGTGAATACAGAAATGAAATGTACATTTACTTGCTACAATATGATAGATACAATTATAATATAAAATACAATAACTTTTGTATTTGGACACATACAATGAATTTAAGATACATTTGACAGTTTATTCACTCTTCCATTTCCTCCAGGATCACTATGTCTCTTGAGTTTTTGATTTTTCTGCACGTTAACAAAGAAACCATAACTTTTAACTATGAAATTAGACGTTTCTAAGTTATTAATTCAATCAATTTAAAAATCATCATATAATTTTACTACACATAAGGCACTTATAAACAAGGTCCGTTGTATATATCTATCCTTATTGATGATGAAGTGAGCAAAATTTGCAAATTTTAACTCATTGGTATACGAAACATTAGAAGAAATCAATTTCTCAATTTTCGTAATCATCTCTTTTGGTTCCACATTATAGTTTTCTTACCTAAGAATATCTTCCAAATAATCTATGACGTTATGAATTGCATCATGAATCTAAACTTTATTTGAACTCATAATATTAATATATACAAACTTTGACAATCAAAGCTTCCTAAGATGTTGATAAATAAAAACTTAGCTCTTTCTCTATAAATAATCTTAATTAGATGTCTGACAAACTGTTGAGTTGATTGTAGAAGTGAAGTGCATCTATTTGTTCATTTAAAAATTCCAATTATTCACAGCGTATTGTTTCATAAGATGCCCAATTTGTATTTCACCTTTCGCAAGATTAAGGAGTGTGTATCGGGTACAAAGATTGATGGAACTATATCTTTTTTTAGTTTGCTTCTTTTTAATAGGCCATGACATGTAGAACGGCAGGATTTGTTATCATCCCATAGGTCGTCTTCAATGTCCTCATTCAAAAATGTAATGAGCCCACACTTGAATTATAGTTGGTGTCTAATCCTTTCTACAGATATTTTTAATCCATAACCTCCTCAGATTTCGGAATGTTGATTCCACTCCTGGAGCTTAGGATACAACATTAATAATAGTAGGGAAAACGTCCTTATACTGTAAGTCAATGTCTAATCTCAAGTCATGTCCAAGTCCTTAGCTATGGAGTCCAAGTCAAGTCTCGAATCTTTGATTGTTTGATCGTCCTGAAAATATAGACTCAAATCAAACTTGAGTTGCAAGTCTAGAGTCCAAGTTTCCACCTCTGGCAATAATTGACCATCGTATCTTAAGTTATACATTTATTATTATGTATATAAATAACAATTTATTAATCATAAGTGTATAATTGAAAACTCCTGTTCTCTTAATGGAGGAATATTCAAAAGGGGAACAATCAACGAACAAATTTAATTTTTTCCCCACATAAATTTTAGAGTGTGAGGCGTGCTTCATCCCTCTTTATTAGATCCCAGGTAAAGGTAACGACGTATAACCTTTACATAAAAATATGTGGATGGAATACTGAAAGGCCACAAATATACCATAAAAATAAAAACATACGAGAATAAGCACTAGAACCGAGACAGATAAGCAATATATTGCGGTGTCGGTTCGTCTTCGCCGTTTCCGATTTTTAGCGGTTCAAGAACCGGAACTGCTAGACCGATAAGGGCACAACCTTGGAAAATGTCTAAAAATCTTTAAGAAATGATGAGCTATGCATATTGCAGTCATAAAATAAATATAATTATATATATTTATTATTGTATTATTCGAATTTCCATTTTGTGTGTGATTCAAATACATATGATAATACGACAACAACAACTAATCAGTGAATAAAATTATTGAGTTTTGCAGCAAAATTGTTACATCATACAGAACAAAATAAACATCTATAAAAAATCACAACTATAGGAATAAAGTTCATAATAAAATACATGAATATGTAAATCTTTGTAAGATTTTTTTATAACTGAATATATAAAATAAATTTAATTATTTAGTTAGTATTTCCCATTAATTCCCCAATTCTTTGCATCTATTTGTTGCCGCCTCGACAGCCTTCATAATTGAGGATCGCATACCATTCTTTTCTAAGGTATCTAAAGCCTCAATAGTAGAGCCAGCTGGAGAACATACTGCATCTTTCAATACAGCAGGATGGTCACCTGTTTCTAATACCATCCTCCCTGCTCCTACCATAGTTTGTGCAGCCAATTTATAGGCAAAATCTCGAGGTAACCCCTGCCTTACTCCCGCATCCGCCATGGCTTCTGTAAAAATAAATAAACTATGAGACAATATATCATTATTAGCAGCTAATTCTTATACCGATTATGAGGAACATATAAGCTGGACCAGATCCACTAATACCCGTAACAGCATCAATTTGAGTCTCATTCACCTTATAGACGCGTCCCACGGAAGAAAATAAACGCTCGACTATTTCTTCTTCCTCACTTTTGCATTGCTTATTTGGTGCATAGACAGTTACTCCTTCATTCACTAAGCTAGGAGTATTTGGCATAACTCTCATTATCTTGCAAGAGGGAACAAAAGTAAAATTATTTAATGAAATGCAAGAAAGAACAATATTCTGATCTACTCACTTTCAACTTATCCCCATCCTTTAATGACTTTTCTATTAAATTGATTTTCAATCCAGCAGCTATGGATATGAGTAGCTGGTTCACGGTAAATACATGTTTAAGCTCTTTCATTATAATAGGGAACACAAAAGGCTTCGTGGCAAAAATAACCACATCTGAGTTGCGTGCAACAAACTCATTTGAATTGTAGGTATCGAATCCATGATCCCGAAATTGTTTGAGTAATAAATCATCCGAAGGAGGACATGATGCAAGCACCGCTGTTGGGTTAATTTTTTCTGAAAACCCTCTGGCGAGTGCCAGAGCCATTTTTCCTGCCCCAATAAATCCAATTCGCATCTTGCCGTTCTATTTGTCTTGACTAAAAAAGAAAATAAGATAAAATAAGTAAGGTCAACTCAGAAAGACATCCAAGCCATTCAAATGATGTTTTCATTGTATCTCTACAACATGTTACGTTGCACAATACCGGAATTATACGTATACATATGTACATACTTACAAATGGTTTTGAATGAGACGTCCAAAAATAAAGACACTTTTTACTTTATGATTAAATAAGAAATAAAACTTGTTTTCTTCCATTGAGTGTTTTAATTTCACTGTATTCGTTAGTGTTATATTAGAAACAAAATCAAAAATCTTAAAAATAAGAGGAAAGTTCCATTTACTAATAAAAAAACAAAACAAAAAGTTGAACAATAAAGATTAGATACAAAAAACGCATGTCCACAGGTAAAAATGACAGGACAGCTATTAATATTATAGCTGTCCTTCCATAGCCTATGGATACGTTAGTAGCACTAAAGTGACTCTCACATACTATATATACATATGTATATAAATTTTTGATAAAAAATCGTCAAGAGTAAGGGTTGAACAAAAATCTAAAATAATGCTTACTTATTAGGTCTTGTTTTGATAAATAATATATATGACAAAACTCGTAGAAACCCAAAAATCACAATGTATCATGAAGAATATAAATCCTTTGTAAGGTCCCCCTTCACCATGAATCTAAATGACAATACAAATAAAAGTCAAACACTTCCATTGGTTCAAGATGCGTCATGAAAATATATTGGAAACTTTCCTGCCTATTTCAAGACTGGCGTTCTATCAAACTAGTTTTATGTTTCTACAACAGAGGAACTTATGTTGTTTATTATGCTGGAAAAAGCCGGTTCTCGAATTTCTTATTATAATACAACGCAGACGATCTTATGAAAAGATTAGACTTCAATGAAGCCTGTTAACATCAATAAATAAAAGAACAAATACAAAATCCATTGCTGGACTTCTTATACAGACTATTTACAGATACTCATTTGAAGAAACGATCTGACGCTTGGAAAAATTATGAATAATTATGCAACTCATGAGGGTTTATTTTGTTTGATATACTTTTTAACAATTGAAGAGCATAACTTGATTGGTGATTGCCGTAAATGAAAAACTTTTTGTAGTTGCAACCTGAATAGTCCTGTAATTCCCAGCAAAGAATCACAATTAAATTTCAATCGATTGTAGTAATCAGCAATGTTTTTGTTTCTCTTATATGTTATTTATATGACGTAAAGGCAAGGTTGTTCCCTCATCGGTCTAGTAGTTGAAGTCGTTCCGGTTCTTGAACCGGCTAGAACCGGATCCGATAAAGTCGAACTAAGAGCGCAATATATTCTGTAAGGGTCTCGGTTATACGAAATATGTGTAGACTGTAAACAATCCTCAATTCTCCATCTTCCTGCGCTGCCCTAGCCTCCCCTCACGGCCCCACTTTGAAAACTGTTGTCTAAAGCAATCTTAATTTTCCGGGCCCTACTGAAACTTGGGGCACTACGCACACTGCGTATTAGGTAGCTGCGGCCCTGTTTGTATCTAATATAATGTCCTGGGCGGCCCCAAGGTTAATAGAAATGCAAGGTTATACCATAACGTGTGTACGCTGATGTTAGACTTCCACCACGCTTTTTAATATTGACATCATGGTCTATGGTTGGTTGCGTGTTTTCTCAAAATCTGTTTTTCAAGCCCAGCAGTTGGTACGATACATTAAATTGAAGATTTTAGCAACCCCGATTACATGATGGTCTGACCTTGTATTTCTTTTAACCTTGCTGAGCCCGAATTTTCTAGCAAAGTCCCTTGGTTTAAGTCCATATTACGATAACTGAGGCTGAATAAAAGAGCTCATAATGTTTTGTATCGTGATTTTTCAAGTATCAAGTGTATGAATATAAATAGACTTTAATCTATTCATTAATTAATTCTTGATCTTAATAGGATACTGATGGATGATGAACTAAAGTGATGTTCGATAAAGTCCAATAATAATTGTTTCCTCCATTTTAGGATTTGTGGGAAAATTATGTGCTTAATATTATTCAAATTCTCGGATGTTGTCAATTGGGGAGGACTAAATAAGCCATCAGATATTTTATATATGGTTAAAATACATTATTATAAAATGTTGGATAAATTTTCGAATCAAGAGTGATCTATAAAAAATTATTTGGTTTCAGTACTCCGAGACTAGTATTTTCTACCACAATGGATATAATTATCAAAGAACAGGATAATTTAACTGGGATAGTGAAATCAAAATGCGAAAACGGTCACTATTCACACAAATCCTTAAATGGTGGAAACAATCATTATGCAGTTTGGACTTTATCGAACATACCTTTAGTTCATCATCCATTAGTATCACACTAACGTCAAGAATTAAATCAGGAATAGATTAAAGTTTATATTATATTACTACACTTGAGACTTGAAAGATCACGATAGAAAACAATATGAGATCTTCTATTTCTTCGTGAGTCAGTCTATAATTACTAAAGACAAATATTCTGAGGGTTGAACTTCTTTACGATCATCATTTAAAGCATTAAATGAGAGCCAGTTGAATGTCATTTAGGATATAAGGACTAAGACTGCAGTCTCGTCCAGTTCAGTTCTAATACTTATAAAGTTCGGTCCTTCATAACGTCAATCAACTTTATCTTTTTGTTTTTTAATCACTTTTAGTACTGACAGTCTTAAGGATCGGTCCTAAGAATGGACTAGACTGGAACGAATAAATAAGGGGTAATACAACACTAACAAAGATTGAAATGCATTCAAATTGCCCTTAACGTTATTTTTGTATATATTTTTACTAGAAAAAGTACCAAAATCCCCATACTAATTTTAGTACCTACATACTTAATAGTTTACAGTGCTCAAAATATATTGAATGTCAACACTTTTCAGTAGATTATCTGCCATACCTTAACCAGGATATGATCTGAAATCTTCTACAAAACGGAAAAACATCAGTTAACCATCTTTTCAATGTTCAATAAGTTTTATGTATGATTTTATTTCCTTATATTGAAAATGGTAACCTTAAAAAGATCCATTCTTATTACACATAAATCCAATTTACTCTAATAGTTTGGGGAGCAAAAAAACTGTACATCTCCACTGCCCGAGAGTCTCATAACAATTTATGGTTAAATTTGATCCTTTAAAGTATCCTAAAAAGTGACATCTAGGGTGGGAAAATGATACTAATATGTCAAGGAATCTACTCATGTAACATTTTGTTTTATAGATTTAAAGCAGATGGGCATAGTAGAAATTATATAATATATAGCGTAGACTGTAGAGTAAAAATTCAATTCCCATAAATAGATAAATATTCATTTTTAATCCATGACTTAGACAATAGTTTGATTAATCATAAAAGATAAATATAAAATATGAATAAAACAAAATTCAACCATATTTTTCAAGAAAAATATGACTACGAATATTTTATAAGTCGATATTAAACATGGTTAATAGGGATACAAGGTTATACCATAATGCGTGTACGACTGATGTTCGACTTCCACCACGCTTTTAATATTGACGTCATAGAAAATGAGTGGTCGCCTGTCTGGTCAAAATCTGTTTTTCCTGCCCATCAGTCGGTACAATACATTAAATTGAAAATTCTAGCAATAGTGACGTCATAGACGTCTCTTGGTTGTGTGTTTTGTCAAAATCTGCCTATCTTGTCCAGCAGTCGGTACAATAAATCAGATTGAAAATTCTAGCAAGCCTGATTACATTATGGTCTAACCTTGTATTTCTATTAATCTTGGATATTCAACATATCATATGTTAATATTATCATAAACAAGGGATATTCATAAACTATGGATATATTCACCAACTTTCGATACAGCATTTCAAAATTTTTTTTTTTTTTTGGGTGTGTGTTCTTAACATATAATAATATTTATGTATTTTTCTCAATAACTAAATCTTTCAAAATATTATTTACCTACACAAATCATATACGATGTTATCTATTATATTCAAGTTTTTAAAGGCTTTGACAAAACAAGTTTCATTTTTTTTTCTTTAAATTGTCATTTATTGCAAGTAACTATTAATGGTAGATAGATTAATGGATAAAATAAAATAAACAAATTAATTACATAAAATAAATTAATTAAAATTCGTTAAAATAATGAAAAAAAGTGACAAAAAATTACATTAGGAATAGTAAAATAGAACTCTTACTATATCACTGCTCTGCGGATCCTTGAGCAGTTATAGAAAAAGTACCATCTCGTTTATTTCTCTTCTTTACAAAGGGAACATCTCAGGCTATCCTTTTCTGGAATTCTTATACTGAAGAGCTTCGAAGTCGACATCATATAGCGAAACCATTTTTGTTTCAAATTTAAGAAAGGGTTCTGCATTGACGTCCTCCCTGGACCCTCCGTACCCTATGAGTCTTCTATCAACAATTAATGGACCAATTCAATTCCGAGTCCTTGGCGACTTTTCATCTCTTTATTTGGGCTTGCCTGCCGTCCAATCATTGAGGAAGTAAAGGATCGGAATCTTATCTCTGAAGATGTATTTGTCTTAATTTGAATTCTTTTGAGTGTCAGAAAATTAGTCTGATTCTACGTCTCGCCATTCTATTTCTTCTACCGAGGTGAGCCTACTTGATTTAAAAACTTTATCCAAACTATTAAATTGACAATTGAAATTGATAGGTTCTTCAGTCCCGAGGAGCTGTAAAATGGGATGCAAAATTGAGTTCAAAGATCAACTCAATGAATACTTTTTTTAAACTGTTGTAACTTCATCCGGACACATAAATATTCGATCATAGAATAAGTTATTCGTTCATGAAGTACCCCAGCTTCTTATTCGGATGACCCAGAAGTATTGACTCAATTGCAATCGCTTCAACCACGACAGATTCAGCGACTTCCTTTTCACTTCCACAGGGTCCCCACTCAATAGGAGAGTTTTGTCTTATTTCAGATGTGTAAGACATTGTATCACCCAAAATTAATTTTTTTTTATATTCTTTCACATGTGTGTCTCGAGTATGAAAAGTATCTTAGATAAATATAATAATAATAATGGATAACAAATAAATGGGTCACCCTAAGCATGGATTATTTGCCATGACACAAGCCATGCCACCTCATTATTAAAAAATTTAAAATAAATATTACATAACAATTCTTCTATTAAATAACAATTGTAGAAAAGAAGAATTAATTCTGGTTAAAAAGTGATTAATCATGAACACGGAAATAGGGACTTATATGATCGTCCATTGAAACCCCCAATTCCTTTTTTGATTTCAGTAATCAATCATGGAATTGTGGATCGTCTGGCAAAAGATTTTGTCGGTGGTGAAATTTGAAAGAGTCCTTCAAAAGGATTTATCAAGTATGATTATATTCTATTGAACAATGAGCTAAATTTTTAAACAAGATTTCCTCTTATTCCTTTCCGTTTCTAAATTTAAATTGCAGATCTCCTTTATTAGTGAGTATGGAGGAAGGGCCTCTCATTAAACCACATCGAAGGAATACATTTTTGAAGTAATATCCATAACATAGCTATGATATTGCCATTTCCTTCCTAGTTCATTGATATATCTGTGAGAGGTTGTGTCGAAAGCAATTTGAAAGTCAATGAGTAAAGTTACGTAGTTTTCTCCACTGTTTTGGATTTGGTCTATATCATCCTTAATTGATAGGGGAATGTTTTCTGAAATGGCTGTTGATAAAATCTTTTTGATCCACACTGATATAAGAAGGGAGGAGTTTTACTATTCTTTCGTTCAATATCCCAAGCAGTATTTTGTTGACGTATTTATCAGTTTAATAGACCTGTAGTTACTTATTTTGTGTGAATCCTTCCCTTTTTTCGGAGTAAGAGTGACATTGCATTTGTCATAACACTTGGAACATACCCCTTGGTGCCACGAGACTTAAAGCTCTTCTTGTGAGGCTTAATGCCAATCATTTGTTTTTCTGTGATGTCTTCATCGATTCCTTCAAATTTTCTTGAACTTTGCTGGTAGTATTTAGACGACCTTGATTTTGAGTATTCCATGCCTGGTTTGATGATCGCCACTTGTGACAAAAACTGTAATTTTTCTCCATGTTTCATTCTTTGCAATTATATTTTTCCATGACGTATCTAGTTATGTCATTTGGATCATATCAAGGTTAATATAAATATAAGGTTAGACCATCTTGTGATCTAACCTTGCTAGATTTTTCGATTTTATGTATTGTGCCATCTGCTGGGCAAGACAAACATTCGTACGGTAAACCTATTGAATGATGAAGAAACATGCCAGGATGGAACCATTCTAATCTATAATGCGCCCTGACCCACAGGCTGTGTAGGTGAGCTGCTGGGCCCTGAGGCAAGTTAAATTTATCCCCCAATGCTTCCCTGAGCATCAAGGTACCCTTATAATATCACAAAATAAACCCCGGCCCAGAGGTTGTACAGGTGAAGTACTTGCTTGGCCCTGAGGCAGTTTAATATCCCCCTCCGCAATCATCAATTCAGGGATATATTCTTGCACTTGCTGATAGAACCCATTCTCAATTTTATAATGACTTGATATCCAAATTAAGGATCATGCGCCTGTAAAATAAAACTTCAATTTATAATCGTGAGGAATAGCTAAGAAGAAAAAAAATGATTAATTTAGATTTTCAGTTTTTTTTTGGAGCTAATGAATTATACGAATTAGCACTTTCAAAAAATTTCTTAAGGTAGGTATTCAAGGTTAATAGAAATACAAGGTTAAACCATAATGTAATCGAGCTAGCTAGAATTTTCAATCTGATGTATTGTCCCGACTGCTGGACAAGCCAGACAGATTTTGACAAAACACATAACATCGTTATGGTATAACTTGGTAACATATTAACCTTGGAAGTATTCATCTTTTTTAACCAGGAATTACTCAATAAGAAGCCTTATAAATTAGAAAAAGACATACATTTATATATATAAATCTATATTCTAATGTCAATCAAATTTTGGCAAAATGATATTTTTTTAATTATTCCTAAAATGTAGAATAATTGAATGATTTGACTTATTTTGTCTGCAGGATTATATTTTGGGACCTTATTCTTTTTAATTCTACCTTGGGACATATAATGTATGCTGTACAAAATATCGGAGATGAAACTCCACTGTCATTAGTAAAAATTATAAATTTAGTGCATACCATGAGACAAATAAGTAGAGATAACTGTACTCCTCCATCGCCAGAGTCTAGGCGTGGATTTGAATCCACAGCCAAACTTAGAGTTACTAACTTAGGAGAATCAATTTTATTATTTGATTCTGGATCAGTGGATAAAATCTAATAATGATTTATTCAACTAAAAAGAGTATAGAAATAATGAGCAAATATCCTGATTGGTTTGTGAATGTAACTTTTAAAGTTAGTCCTAGTATATTTAATCAATTATTTACAGTAGATGAGCTTGTCATGGATACAGTAATTCCATTTTGTATATGCACTTCTTTCAAACAAAAGTCGTAAGACATACCTATAGCAGATTTTGGGATGGATTAATGAGGAACAAATATAGAGTTATATTTAATCTCATCCGTGTATTAGCCGATTTTGAACTCAACACTATATCTACAACTAAGGATGTTTTCCGTTTGACTAAAGTTGTTTAATGTGGGTTTTTTTTTTCATTTGGGTCAGTTGTTGTGGAGGGAAGTTCAAAAGTCATGGCTACGATAAATTTATATTGAAAATGAGGATATAGATACTAACTAAAATAAAGAGTTTTATTTCATTACCTTTCATACCTCCTGATATAATTGTAAATAATTTTGAAATCCTCATATAAACATTTTCTGAGCATTTCAGAGTCATTGCCGATTATTTTGAAGATAATTAAATTAGTAGATATTTGAGAAGAACAAGAAGAGAGCCAAGATATCGACCAGATTAATGGAATATGAGTAAAAGACCAGAAGAAGGTTTACCTTAAATAGATAACTTCTTAGAGTCTTCGCATATGGCTTTCCATTCTTCCTTGCAGAGCCAGAACCCTTCACTTTGGAAGCTTATTCAAACCATCATTGAGAAAAATGACTTTTAAGAAGTTGTCTTCCAACAAATTTTATCAAGATCAATTCCTTCATCCCACAAAAAAATATAAAAGATAAATGATGCACTAAATACTGAAATTCAAGATATAAATAATATGCCTATTCTAGAGTTTTTAGGTAGATGCGAGATAAATATAGAATTAAATGCATAAATTGAAAATTGAATTTTGGTTTAACTTATTTTAATATATAATACCACAAAAGTAGAAGGTCCCGAGTCGTCGCCTACAAAAGAAGGAGGAGGGGGCTGCGTGGTATTATTATTGGCGAGATTCCTCTACATACTAAAAAGGTCAAAATGAGTACGTAGAAGATGATAGATTGTTAAAAGTATTATAAATACAAGCTGTAACTAATAGTAATATCCTACAAAATCCAGATAAAAATACATCACACCGGACCTATCAGTAATTACTATTAATATTAAACTATTAACCATATATCATTATTTTACATTAATATTAGAGATAATCTTTAGTTAATTTTGAATTTTAAGAATTTCTACATTTAATGAAGCCATGAGAGTGATGAAAGAGCACCCAAAAAAATCCTTCCCAACTCCCGTGAAACCTTCTCCTAAAAAGAACTACATACAAGTAATATAGTTTGGAATTAATTCAAAAATGGTTCATTAATTAAAGGTTTACTGTCATAATATTAGACAACAAAAATTATTGAAGAATGCACATCCTTTTTTAAAGGTCCTACTCTAAGAGGACCCATAGATCGAAGTGTTTGAATGCCATCCCACTCAATATGTTTTGTAAATTCATCCCTACAAATAAATTGACGGAGTTAAGACTAAATCAGATAACAACCTCATTTGCCCCTTCCAGACTTCTCTAATTTGATTTTGAGCACCGCTTTAGTGGGTGATGAGTGATGACGTCTTATAATGACGTTATTTATTTTATAATATTTAATATACATATGAAAATGCCCCTGAAATGAAGCTTGCTTAAATGAATGTTGCTAAGATGACCCCTACTGAAATAAATATAGCTCAAATAAATGCACGCCGTAATTGGGGTATATTATGGCATATTAGGAGGGTTCCTTAGTGCTTAGAAATGCAAGGGCGGCTTGGCCTCGAGGAAGCGGCAGTGGATAAATACGATTTGCCTCGGAGCCCAGCACTTCATCTACACAACCTATGGGCCAGGGTGTATTATAGATTAGAAGGGTTCCATGCTGGCACGTTTCTTCATCATTAAATAGTTTTATCGTCCGAATATAATATAAGTTGAAACGAAACTACACACGATAATATTGTCTTGCAATGAAATTACTCACAATCATATTGCTCCACGACGATATTACCCACAACGTCTTTGTTTCACAAGTACTCAATATGTACACAACGATATTACCCCAACGTAATTGTCCACAACCTTTATACCACAATCCTTTTAGAGTAAAGCGACTCAGTTGCATGAGTGATTCGTTCGTTTATACTGTAAGTTTCCCATATATAGAATATATCATTCAACCTCAATCAAATGTTTAAATGCACTTTGACTCTTTTGTTAAGTTGTAATGAAATATGAATATATTCAAGTTTCGCACAGTATTTCATTAGCTTAATACTTTGAGTGCACTCTAATTTGCGCATACGAACGACTGTAAAGTCACAAACTCACCAATTGAACTGTCCACCACCACCAACAACAACAAAAAAGAAGAAGAACTGATTAACCTAAAGAACTAAATCATTAAAAAACGAATCATCGAAAGAACTGATTCACTAAAAATACCTCTTATAATATCAACGGGTTGTGCTGGTGAAGTGCTGAGCCCCAAGGTAGTTTAAACTTCACGGCCACCTCTTCCTTGAGCATCAATTACTTCTTGTAATATCCAAAAAACACCCCGGCCCTCGGGTTGTCCAGTTGATACTTAACTAATTAACTAATAATAATTTATTAACTTAAATGAACGTTGGGTTAACTACAAGTTAAAGATGTTTTAATTTTTTTTTTTCGTTAGATGCAGTTGTACTTATTAAGTTTATGTAAACATTATAGTTTTACAATTACTCTCAATAACTTAGAAATCTTTTTGGTGAAATCCATACACATAAAGTATATTTCTTCCTCTAGTTATCACTGGGGCGCGAACGTACACACAACAAATTTAAGAGAATAACTACGAGCGTGCTGTCCATGAGCTATGGCGATCCCAATAAGATTTTATATTATTGTTCGTACAATATGGGAGCTTAGGATATAAGGAATGTTGAACTGGCATATTAACTTATTTAGTGAGCCTAAGTGTATTATGGGATATTACAAAGGACTCTCGATGCTCAGAGAAGCGGTTGTACAAGAATTTAACCGACCGTGTTTAGTATATAAGATTGATTTTTTTTTATCCTTCAGTAGTTTACTTGCCCAAATATTACCATGCAACGATATTACCCCAACTTTTTAACACGACATTTTTACCGGACACCCTTTTTGGGGTCAGCATCGACGCCGTCGTTTCTATTCAATAACATCCCTAATACTTATGCTTCGAGATATGCATATCTCTTGGAAGGTAACATTATCCTATTGAGTAGACAGTTATTGAACAAGCTTGGAGGCAGAAGAAGCGAATTACCCGAGCCCACAAACAAAAGAGCCCAATTTCAAGATATTATTATATATATATGTTAGAAAAACTCTATAGAATAACATCCGGATGAGGGATTTAAAACCTCCCAAGCTTGTTTGATCCATTCAAATCCATGTACATTGAGGACGTCCAATTTTGAATAAGTTATAGCTAAACTTTAGAATCTTATAATGCCTCTTCAGGTACAATTTTAGAAGTTCGTAATTTGTAGCAGAATCTTTATTATCAAGAATTTCAGACCCTCTAGTCTCTTGGCAAAGTCCACGGATTATTTATCCTAGATTTGATAAATTAATCCAAAAAAAAAACATTATTTCTACATCTGCCCCATCGAACGTGTCTTCAGGAAGATAGGACAAATAAACTCTGAACGCAGAAATTGTTGATGCCCAATTAAAGTCGGCAAGCTTGTATTACTTAATACTAATTTGGGTTCAATGCAGTTCGATCCGAATGAATTTGGAAATGTAGAATATAATTTAATCTTTCAAAATTTGTCTATATTGATTCAATACATAATATCAGTTTGAATAATTCCTAAAAATGGTAGAAAATTATTTTTATTGCAGCAGGGGGGGGGGGTCTTAGAACTGATTCAGTGAACAAATTTATTTAGCGAACTGATTCAATTGATTCAGTTCACTAAAAAGAGTCACAATTACTAGCACTCATACATTATGATGTCAAAATTAAAGAATGTTGTGGAAATCAAACATCAGTTGTACACGTGTTATTGCATAACCTGGTATTTCTATTAACCTTATATGATATACTCATTGGGTAGATCCATCTGACATTTTTAAGCAAATCATCTCTTTTTGGGGTTGATGTGTTTTTTTCTAGGTATTTAAAGGAGCATTTTCGTTTGACATTTTGATCCATAAGTTTGGATTTACTTCTTATCAGTGCAATAATATTTTCATAATCCAGAATTTCTTCGAGTAATTCAATAATGTCAATTAATATATGTATAATTCGAGCCTCGTAATCTTCCAATTTTTCGCTAAGTGTTCTTGTATCTTTTGTTCTATCCCATCTGATGTAAATTAAGATTCATTTGCTAGCTTTTCAGCACTTTCTAACGTATAGAATAGAATAGATTCCAACTTTAGTTTATTTCAAAATTCTGCGGTAAATTTTTGTATCTTCATGGTTGTATGTATGGATGTAGAAGCGACACATTCAATTTCCAGTATGATTGCTCCTTCTAGACCTTGTTTTGATAGATGCATAAATAAGATATAGAGTGATAAAGTCGTAAATTCGTTAAATTTTTCTACCATAATAAATAAGACCAGAATATAAATTCTAATCTACTATTAATTATTTTTTATTCTTTGGAAAGCTAGTAAAAGTGAATTTGGGATTTGATTCGTTATTCTGAAGGCCGAGGTCGATAAGATTATATTTCTTTATTTTTTCTTCTTAATTATCTCTGCTCTTCACAATCTTTGATCCATCATATCTATCTGTGTCTCTTTTGGGTACTCTTGTTATGCTAAGATCACCCATGGGGATTATATTTTTCGGATACGTTTTTGGAATACATAATAATATCAGAAAAAAACCCTCCTCAGTTCTATTTAAACTACTACATAATTTCCTCCAACATTCGATACTTGTAGCTTGGGGTTCATATTTTTTCCCTTAATAAATAGGATCCCACATAACGGATGCTTTCTTGTCATTTGGGCACTAGGTGAGAACGATGTGTGATAATCTGGTATCAAAAAATCCAATGTGTGAGGATCTCTTAGTCTTGTATCAACTAGACCTGCTATGTCTAGAAAGTGGAGTGCTTTTAAATGATTGAATATTTTTATTACTTTAGAACGAGTTGACACAGAGTTTACGTTAAAAGAAAGGATTGTGAGCATATTATAAAACGTAAAAGAAGACAACCTAAAAGCATTTTCCTTTAATATTAATAGTAGTGATTTTATATTGTTAATGTAATTGAATTGACATTGATATGATTAGATTTAAAAACTATTTATTTTACTAGTGAGTTTTCTTGCATTTTCTAATCCTCTTATTATTCTTCCCTGGTAGTTAAAGGAAGCAGATATTAAAATGTCCATGGTGACTTTTCTACTCCCCAGAGAAAGTCTGATATTCTGTTTGTGCATTTTTTGTCATTTAGAGGATGCCAGGGTTCAGTTCACTTTCGTTGAGATAATATTCCTGGTCAGCGTTCTTCGTTCATCGGGGAAAATATTTTCTGTTTGATTATTGGAGTCTGGAGATGTTGTTGTAAAAGTCACTGACTTAACATTTAATTATTTTTTCAGTCATAGTTATCGTTTAAAATCCTGACGTTTTTGCCACGATACTAGCGCCTGGACATTAAACAGTTCAACTATACAACCTTAATGAATTAAGAAGTGATTTCTATGAATTGGATTTTTTTTTTTGAATAGGTTATGAGGGGAACTGACATCATTTGTTGTATCCTAAAAGCAACATCTTGCGTGGGGGAAATTATACAAATGTGACAAGGAATCTACTTAAGCTAACAGGCGTGTATTAGATAAAAAGGTAAATATCAATTCTTGATCCATGACTTGGACCAGTGGTTCCCAAACTTTTTTGTGTTCGACCCTCTAAATATGTGCCTAGACAATGTGCGATCCCTAACATCGAAGCCTTAATATCTGAATAACATATTCCCGTTTAAAATCACGCAACCTCTCTATTAGACGTAATTATGTTTTGATCCAAAAGTTAATAAATATATTCTTTTATCGTCAATTAGTTATAAATAATTATTATTTTGCATAGAAATTGATTATTCTTCCTCAGAGTCAAATATGCCTTCAAATTGTTGTCACACTTTGAAATCATATGATCGTAAGCTCAATGATAAAAAATTAAGAACTTCTTTGCATAAAGTTCCAACATCAAACATGGAAATTCTTAATAAATGGATATCAGCAATACCAATAACTTGGATACCTGGTAAACATTACTGTATATTTATTTTAGTTTATATACAATTATTATTGTTTATATAGATTATAAATCCGTTGATAACTCAAAAATAATTGTTTTTCACTTCATTTTAAACATGAATAAATATTTTGAAACAGAAACTAAACGAAAAAATGAAGAGCTAAAAAGAAGTATCTAAAGGAAAAGTCCATCTTTAGGATTAAGAACAAAAGTAACAATTAAACAAAATACCAGTATAATATCAATGGCTAAGGAGAGGCGTCAACGAAAAAATGATGAAATAGAATCAAGGGCGCTAAAGTTTGTAAGAGAAGATGATATTTCAATTTTGTCGGAGCTCAAACAAAAATTATATATCAATTGTGGGACTACAAAAATAAGAGTAGATTGATGGGAAGATGAAGGACAATTTCTGTACATAAAATCAGATTAAGATATTTTGTATGACACACAAAATTAGTGAAATGATAACTCTCTTTTTGAGAAGATAATTAATTATTATTTTGATTTAATAACTCTATTCTTAATTAATTAATGATTGATAACTAATTTTAATTCATTTTAGGTTGTACATTTATTCAAGTCTTGCAAATAAGATTTTAATCTATGAAATGAGTCATTGGTGGTTGCAGAGCAAATAAATACAGGTAGCAAAGTTTTGAATTTACTTGCTTTTTTGAAGACTAAGTATGAGGACGTTACCGAATAAGATGCAATTATTATAATTAATAGCTTCAATCAAACCATTTCCGATCTTGCTCAATTAATTTCTTATGAAAGAATATTATTTATTTCTGGGCAATACATGATAAAATTATAAAATCAAAATAAACTGAAAAAGAAATAAGTTTATTTATTACTTTATAGGTGAATTACTCTATATCGATGGATAAATGTAATCGTGAGTTATTCTAATTAAAGATTCATAGCATTCATATCTAAATATAATGTAATACATAAATATCCGTAAGTTAAAGTTGAACTCGCTCTTACAATAAATTATCAGCATCCATTTGAAGTGAAATAAATATCAAGCCAACTTTATTATGTGCCGTTTCTTCGGTTTGAGTAGTGGCAATAATAACGATTTGTTGCATTAAAATAGGCAAAATATGAACTAATTCATGCTGAAAATGCTAAATAATCCACAGATAGGTCCTTAATCCATAATATAAGTTTAAAATTCATGAAGTTAAAGGTACATATTCAGGCAGATATCCTCGCTTTTTTTCTTTCTCTCTCTATATATATATATGTACAGGAGAGGATGAAGCATCCTTGCTAATAAATTCTTCAAAAATGAACCACAAATATATACACATCTTGGAAATCAAATCAGAAACACTATTTTCAACACTTTTAATCAATTAGAAAAGGGAGATCAAATCCAAAGTGAAGTCATCTATTGATGAAAAAAGTTCATCAATAGACGCTCTTCTCCAATACAAGAAAAATACGAAGGAACTGCCAATCTCATAACTATGTTAATGATATTCCTTCAAAAAATGTCTTCCTTCGACGTGGTTTAATAAGAGGCCCTTCTTCTATACTCATTAATAAAGACGATCTGCAAATATGAGTAAGATCTGAAAGGATAAAAGGAAACCTTGTATAAAAAAAGAACTTTTTCTTCGACAGAATATAATCATACTTGATCATTGCTTTTGGAGGACTTTTTTTTTAAAAGTTGAAATTTTCCGACAAAATCTTTCACCAGACGATCCACAATTCCTTGATTGATTACTTACATTACTAATGAGGGCCTTCAATAGACGATCGGATAAGTCCCTATCTCCGTGTTCATGATAAATCACTTTATAACAAGAATTAATTCTTCTCTTCTGCAATTGTTATTTAATAGAATAATTATTTATTTAAAAAGTTTTAATAATGAGGTTGCATGGCGTGTGTCTATCCAGATGTTAAGTCATCCATGCCCTTACACCTCTCATCGAGAGATTAATATAAAATTTGGAGTACATTTTATGGAAATGAATGACTTAAAGGTCATACTAACCCTATATAGTTCAAGCCAGAGGCAAATAATAAGTGTTATTTGACTACATTGATCAAAAATAAAGATTTTAATTCTATATATATATTTAAAAAATAAGAAATACAACAAAGAAATAATCAAAAATATGTTGTAAGTATGAAATCAGCGATATATGCACTACTTGGAATTATTTCTATACGATCAATTCTCTTTTTGAGTTAAACAAAGTCAAAATTGAGACTTACAAGCAATAACATTAAAGGCTGTGGATGTGAATAGGTAAGTAAACGAATGAAGGTGGTCTTAATGTGACATGTGGACTGTGCATTGAGAAAAAGGTCTATTCTAGATTTAATTTTGGACACATCAACTCGAAGATCATCCTCCACATAGAACTGCAATCTGTATTTATTTTTGAAATAAATTAATACGGAAAAGGTCATCTCACTTAAATAAGTTGAGGCAAATAGTGTAGGCAAGGTTAATAGAAATACAAGAACACGCTATCATGTAATTGGGCATGCTAGAATTTTCAATCTGATGTATTGTACCGACTGCTGAACAAGATAGGCAGATTTTGACAAAACACACAGCCCTTATAGTCTATGTCGTCACTATTGCTAGAATTTTCAATTCAATGTATTGTACCGACAGTTGGGCAGGAAAAACAGATTTTGACCAGACAGACAACCACTCATCTTCTATGACGTCAATATTAAAAGCGTGGTGGAAGTCGAACATCAGTCGTACACGCATTACGGTATAACCTTGTATATCTATTAACCTTGGGTGCAGGTAAATCTAAAGCCCCTTTAGCCATCAGTGGGTACTCATTCATTTCACAAATCCAGAATTCGTCAAGTGTTAGGAATCAAAATCTATTTTTAGTGTTTGGCCACATAAAAGTTCGATAAGCACATCTTCCATGTTAGACGACAGATGATTAGCTATGCTGGTAAAAGGTGTGAATCCATGGGAAATATTTTTTTTAAATGATCCAGAAGAGACTTATAAATATATAAACATTCATTATTGTGTAAGTTTTGATGCAATTTAAATTATACTCTTATTTTTTGAAAATCATCTCATTGTCATTATTTTGTTGTGCCCTGCGAGCCTCATTTTGTGAACCACTGACTTAGACAATTATAATTTCTCGATTAATAATAAAAGACAAACAGAAAATATGAAAAAAACAAAATTTCACTATATTTTTCAAGAAAAATATGACTACGAATATTTTATAAGTGGATATTAAAACATAACATATATTATCATAAACAAGGGATATTCATAAACTATGGATATATTCCCCACCAGTCCACACAGCATTTCAAACTTTATAATACACAATCATTCCTAAAATTATATATTATAAGTCAAAGGTTGCGTGAAATAGTGGCTTAACAAACTTCCGTTCTCCATTTAAAATATATAATATACTAGTTGGCTCAATAATGAGAGTTGTTCATTCATACTGTTTGAAAATATTAGCATAATATTATATTTGTAAATAATATCCCAATTTGTTAAATATTGGTATAAAAATCTGGGTAATAAAGGATTATTTTGAACTATTTAAAAATAAAATGAAAAATAAGTCAGTTCAGTTCCGTTACATTTTCTTTTTCTTTACTAATGCAAAAAAGTAGTTCTTGTTGTAGATAAAAATATATTTATATAATTTTGGACTAGTGGACTTCACCATCATATAAATGGAGATTAAAAAGATGGGGGTGAGATGGGGAGGTTATGGTATACACAACACTAGAAATTTAACAATGCTTCATTAATTATTTTGAGAGCTTTTTTATATTTATTACAAAAAAAAACCGTGTTTTTTTCTTCTTCAGTAATTGCACAGTCATTGAGCACATCTAAGCTCCTATTTTTCTGTTCAAATAATAAAATATTTATCATTGAATAACTATGTACAGAGAGTCAGAAATCCTTTCAAATGCTGAATTCTTAAGGCAAAGATAAAAAGGTGAACGTTATTTGTGAAATGCAAAAAAAAAAAATAGAGAAAATTTCAAATCAGCATTTAAATAAGACACAAAACGCGTATGGTACATACTGTTCCTACAAAGGATGCTACATATATATATTGATGAAAATGATTTAAATCGTGGCTGCTCCTTTGAACAAGGTTATTTTCAAGGAGGATCATCTAAGCAACATTCATTTGCGCGAAGATCTCTTTAGGGAAGCTAATTTCTAGCGAATTTATCATATATTAATAAACATTAAAAGATAAATGATGTTATTACTCAACAGTGTGGTGTTTAAAATCAAAAAGGATAAGTCTAGCAGGAGCCACTGAAGCTCTTGTCAGATTTCGTATCAACGCTCTAAGTTTTTGTGAATGGAAATTTGAAAAAAAAACCAACAACTATGATCTTTGTCGTTGTCAATTATTGGAACTTAATCCTTTGATTCATGAGTCATTTTGTTCTTTTTTATATAATGATGGCGTCATTTATCTTGCAATCTCGCGTAGAAGAATCTCGCTCAAATGAATGTCGCAAAGATGACACTCGCTGAGAAAAACCACGTACCAAATGAATGCAGGCGGATCTAAATGATTGTTGAAGGGAATAGAATGAAAGACAGTAACAACAAATAACAACAGATAATTATTAATTATTTAGAAATGAATAACAATAATGCAATTCGGAAGCAACCCGCGAGACCTTTTCTTGAGAGTTCCTCAAAAACTTTTATAATATTTTGTAGTGATATGCTTTTTTTTTCTTTGTTGTATTCATAATTTGTTTTCTCTCTCTCGACTTAGATAAAAGAAAATGATTTATGTGGTTGATTTGTAAATAAAAAAGTGAGTAGAAGAGATCCTCTTTCACAAATCTTCAATCTTCAAGGTTTTCTTCTTCCGTTCTACATACATATGTACTTAGGGCGAAGGAACAGAGTCTGAACATCGATCCGAGGAGGAACCACCCGACTGTGTTCCATCAGAGTCAACTACTTGAGCTAGTTTGTAGGCTGGAGGTCTTCTTTGTCGAAGGATATTAGGATTAAAATTTGGATGTCGCTTTGCGTGTTTACTGAAATGAAAAGGGGAATAATTTAGAATTTATGTGTAAAGTTTGTATTAATAATATGAAAATAAAGATGAAACTTTTTATATTTTTATATTCTTCCACTCGATTGGGGATGTATATTTCTTACATACATACAAGAAAGGAGAGAGAGGGAAGGCGTGAACTTCAAGAGAACTAATAAATCATTTTCATATTAATAAATATGTAATAATATGTTTGTTACTATGTATACCACCACATATATAAATATATACTGTGAACAAGGGTGGATTTTGTAGAGAATATCATTAGAGGGGCATCAGCAGGATTATATTTTGGAGGGTCCTTGGTTTTTGGATTTTTTTTTAAATGAAAAAAAAATTATAACAAAAAAATTTTAAAAATTAAATTTCAAATATTACATTTTTGGAATTGATTTTTTTTTTAATCCACAGCTATTCACAAATAAATTTTAAATATTATATTTTTGGAAAAAGTTTCAAAAATTAAAATTTCTGGAAAAAAAAGTTCAAAAATCTACGGTTGTTAAAATTTCGAATTTTAAATTTTTAGAATTTGTTTCTTTGTATCTGTCAAAAACTAATTCGAAATTAGACACAAACTGTTTTTTTTTTTTTACCCCGTATATTTCTTGTTAAGAATAAAGTTCTGAGCGTTTTTCGCTAGATGTCTTTAGTGAGCTATATCCCACGATTGCATCAAAAAAGCTTAAAGTATGCTGAAAAGTTAAGCGTAGACTTTAAAAAAAGTTCATTTATAGTTTACTGTTTGTTGCAGCCAGTTTTGTATTATAGCGTTCCAAAATGGAAGTAAAAAAAGATAAAATTCGATACATTCTTCATTATCACTACGGCCAAGGTGAAAAGGTAGAGCAGGTAGCCAAAAGAAATTGTGCTGTTTATGGACCCAATTTAGTATCGAATACAACAACGAAGAAATAATTGAATTGGAACGGCATGTGAGCACTTATTCCATTGTTTAGGAACTGAAGATATCCCTGAAAACCATTTGGCATCAACTAAATCGGATAATCCTAACTATGTAAATGTTATTGTCAAAGAAAAGAAACGATCAGAACTTTTTATTTGTCCTATTATTTATGAATCAGAACTTTAGTTTATTTAGTGATCTCTCTCAACAGAGATGTCGTCTCTTAAAGTTACGAACATATATTTTTTATTTATTTACGCACACGAGGATTTCAACAGATTTCACATCTTTATTGATAACCATTTATACTGTAACGTGTATGCCCAAATGAATACATACCTCAAATGATCCGATCTCATGAATCTCTTTAAGCAAACAGGGCACACAAAGTTCTTTTCACCGGTGTGAGTTCGTGTGTGTCGGGCTAGTTCATCAGATCTTGCAAAACGCTTCCCACAGCCTGACCAGGAACATGGAAACGGTCTTTCTCCTGTAAAATAAAATCAATAATAATGAGAATAGAAGCAAAAAAATAAGCCATTAACATATTAATAGATACAAAAACAAAATTATGTTCATGTATGTCCCTTGTACATTTTCTAACAGTAGGACACTGAATTGAAAAATAGAAAAGGATCTCTAATTGAATATTTAATGAGCGAATGATAATTAAACAAGGAATTAAAAATTAATACAAACATTAGAGGGAATATATATTTCTATGCTTATCCTTGCTTAAATGTTTTTTATAGGAAAAAACCTTCCAAAAATAAAATGAACTTAGTAACATAATCAATGATGTAAATCCGGTGTGTTTTTTTAGCTTGCCCGTTAATTTTATAATTGATAGTATACATGATAAATTTTCTTTTCCTTAGCAGTTGTCATTACTTTTAATTCCTGAGTAGTGAACCTTCTTTCCTCAATAGATTCAATAATATTCAAATCCTGTTGGAACGTTCGTGTGTGGACATAAAAGAAGGAGCGTATCCCTGGGAATTCTTGTGTGGAGTTATAATTGTAAGTCCTTCTTGGACTCAGAGTAGAATTGGAGATCGATAATGGAGCAATTTTAACAAATGTCCTTGTTTACATCCTTTTGTCCTTCCTCTCTCTCTTGTCACAGCGTATTGTAGCTGATCGAATGAAACGTCATGAACATTATTCATTTCGAAAAACGAAAGAGTATAACTCGGCGCATCATATAAAAAAGATTAATATGACCTAAGATGAGCGTGTGTTGCTAAAGCTCAGTTCGTCATATTAAAAAAGAAAAGGGGAGTAGATATACATATTTGGGGTGTAAAACATATGCATTTTTAAGGATGTGAGTTTTTTTGTTGTTGACAAGCTGAAAATTATTTTTGTTTTTTCTAAATATTTGATCATCCTGTTATCATTATTGTATATTTCTTGATGATTTACTCATACAAATATTGAGTAACTACGGAGTGAGTGTGCTCATGAAGAACGGAGAATAACACTGAGGACCGAGTGATCCATTCAAATCTGAACAATTTGAACTTTAAAATTCAACAAGATATAATTTATTTATTAACAATAGAATTTCAACAAAATTAATATAATAATAATTAAATTAATGAGCTCTCTTAATCATTAATGAAGCCGTCCTCAGCGGCAATGATAGCTTCCAGACAATGGCTGAAGGCCTGTCACCACTGCAGATCTAATCTTCTGTCATAACGTCCCAGTGCTGGCTGATAGTGGCTTTGAGGACCTCGGTGTTTGGATAACGGACACTGGAGGCCTTTCCCTAGACATGCACCAAAAAGGTGTAGTTGAGGCGGTTGGCATCAGACTGTAGCGGCCCAAAAGAGGCTTGCAATGGAGGAGATGGATTTGTTCATTGCTGGTGTCAAAAGTGGTCTCTCCACTCTCCCAAAGCTTTTTCCACTCACTTATTTTATACCTCTCTGTACCGTCTGGTGGAGATCTCTTGCATGGGTCCCATGGACTTGAAGGGATGAGCCTGGGCTGTTTTCTTGAGCTCCTGCGGATCCAGTTTAGCCTTTTTGACTGAGCCCTTCTTCCTCTCCAAACGTTTCAGACTTGCTGACGTCGTAGATGGTGCTCCTGAAGACGACCAACTGCTCGGAGTGATCGAATGGAAATTCTTTGATCACGTTCAAGTGGGGTTTTCTTCACTTATACGTAATCTAAGAAGCTCAGGTTTGTTTTACTTTGTAACTAATTGTTTATGCTTTAATAAATCGAAATATGAATCAATTTCAATCACTCAACCTTTATTAATTATTGAATTGGCCAGATTTCAATAGACCACGCCGTTTTTGTTATTGAGTTATCTTCTATAATATTACATAAAAGTTTGTCTGTTCGTCGACACATTATACTAATAAATATAAATAGCATTATTTTGAAACCATATGATTATACTGCAGACAGTACAAGAGGCCTAAAAATGGACGATTCTCACCAAATAATTTCATTTTTAAAAATTAAAATGGACTGAGAAGCTTCAGGTCAGTTTTTGGTTCTCCCAAACAGAAAAGTTACTTGGACAGTGAAAAAATTATGAATTCGAAAACGAGACTGTCTAATATAGTCTATTTAGAGTATATCAATATTCACAATATAAAGGCAAGCATCAATTAGGTCATTCAATAAAAGCAATGTTTTTTAATCATATGTTATATTTAAATTGATACAACTTTTTTTTTTTGCCCAACAAAAAGAAGAAAAAAATGAAAGTGAACTATAGCTTCAAAGTGATAAACAACACTGCCTTAAAGTCATATATGTAGACTGATACATTAATTATTTATATATGTAGTACTCTTTTCTTGATGTTAAAATGATTTCTTTTCAGACACTTAAACAAGCAAATACACAGACAACCTTTGTCTTATTAATATAGCTTGATAAAAATTATATAAAATGAGTATTACAAAATAAATTAACTTATTGGTTGATTTAATAAAGGGGCGTCCGCAAAGGGTGGGCTAGAGGTGCCGTAAAAATATTTTTGGTCAGGATGGAAAATAATTTCACAAAAATAGGACTAAAAAATCTTATTTTGAAAGATTATTTTTCTGAAAAAAAGATCATTGGGGGGAAATTATGCAGCAGAGCAACAAATTTAATATTATTTTTTTTTGTGAATTTCAATTTTTTTTTTCCAAAAAATGAAATTTTTCAACTTTTTTTTCCAAAAAGAACATTTTTTTAAATTTTTTGTAAATAGCTGTGGATTTTTGAAAAAAATAAACATTTGAAATTTTTTACCAAAAATTTTTTACTTTCTTTAAATAGCTATGGATATTTGAATTTTTTTAATGGATCTTCTTTAATTTTGAATTTTTGGACTGTTTGTGCAAAAAATTACAAACAAGCCTTTAAAAAAATAAATATATAATCTTGTGGACGCCCCTATAATAAGTGGCAAGGGATATTAAAATATACAATGCACATCTCTATTAATGCATTAAAGCACTGCAAAGACATACATACCGATATAGGTCTAGATTCCAACACCGATTATTTTTTTCTTTCTCTTTAAAGATTCATTATTGCAAAAATAATAATAATAATAACAAAAAACAACGTGTTAATTTTAAAATAGCAATACTCCTAGGGGATATGACCTTTGTCAAAAGATGAAGATCATGCAACAAACATCTCATCAATAATTAATGTAAATAAATACAAAATTATTTACTGGGCAATCTTTTGTAAATATACGATAAAGTACTCGTAAATCAATACATTACAACCAATAATAAACAGGGGCCTCCTTAGTAGGTGGGCTGGAAATTATGGAACCAAAAGGAATGCATTTTTGCTACTTACTAGAACTATTTTGCAATGTATACGAGGCCAATACTTTTTCAACCCATCCCCCGCTCAATTCTGCCATCTACTGAGCACAACTCGACCGTTTGAAGCTGGCGATCGAACAGAAGTGGCTAGCATTGGTGAATAAGAGACAAAAAGACATCATCAAGACAATGCTGCACGGCATACATCTTTGATGGCACGTCAGAATCTCCAGGAGCTCATATGGGAAGTTTTTATGCGTCTTCTATACAGTCCGGACCTAGCACCAAGTGACTACCACCTGTTCCTGCCTATGGCCGATGTGCTTGGAGGTACACATTTTGCCTCAATAGGTGCCTTCGACAATTGGTTGTCCCAATTTTTTACTAATAGGGACAAGGGCTTCTACGAAAAGGACATTTTGAAGTTTGATTCTCGTTTGCCTCAAGTTATCAAACAAAACAGGGCATATTTGGCTTAAATCAAATGATTGCAACACTTATTATAAACCATTCAAATAAAGCCAAACATACAAAATTATTTATCCCCAAACTATACAAAACAATATTATTTAAAGCGAAGCTACATATAAAGTTTTATTTCCAGTAGCCAAAAATTATTTATAAAAACAATAAAATGGCCAATATATATGTACGTCTTGACAATTTCATAATTATTTTTTTTCGATAAATACATACTAAATGAGAAGAGGGGATCTACAGCTCACAACAAAATACAAAGGGTAGGGTATGTTTGTGTTCGTGAGGCAACGCCATGCTACATCGAGTCGAGTTCGTGGTAGGACAATACATCATATAACAATTTTTGAAAACTTATGAATATCGCAGCTATAGTATAAAAATGTCCTATGGGGTCAAATCTCAAAATTTGAGTGACCACGACTATTTTCATGTTGAGCTTAATTTGGACAGGCTGTAAAAATAATTTTTTTATTACTATTATTATTATGGATTTTATCACATTAATAATTTTCAATATGGGAAATATTTACTAGTTTTAAAAGGAGAAGAAACATTTATTTTGACTCTCCTTAACTTTGTTTCTCGGGATCCTCCTAGGAGGCAATTTATTAGGGTAATAAGATACCCCAATGTTACCAACCTAATGCATGCTAATAATTACAGGCAGCTTTCCATTCACTATAAGGAAGATTCCCCCCTCCTCTCCCCCAAGTTCATAACACATAGATGATTAATTAATGTATATATACGGGGTGGAAACGTGAATTTTACACAGTTTAATTTTTTGTCATAAAGCGATGTAAGTACTGCTTATGTAGTCTGGATTCATTGTAAATCAGGCCTTATTTGCAGCTGCCTTCATAGCCGCAAAATTACCAAGGCGCATCTTTCATGCCTTCATCTTAACATGAGGCAGAATGCATGGTTCGTATCTGGGCTGTAGAGTGGCTACCTTTATTTCTACCAGAAATATATTTTTTTTTGCCAAGAAGGATTGGGTAATTTTGGTCGTATGTATAAGGGAATTTTTATGCTTCGAAAGGAAGCAATTTGTCTTGAAGGACTTCAATTTAGTCATTAAACTGTAGTTCCCAGGAAATGAAACTGTCACAAAGGCCATTACCACGACTGATGCAGGCTTTTTGTGGTAGTAATGATCCTCTTAGCATAATTTAAATTAGTAAAAGTTATAAAGAGGTCATTTACAACGGTCTTATATTGGGTCTAAATGTAAATGTTTTTTAATATGAAAAGATGATAATTCTTCCAGCTAAAGTCCTTTGCAACTTTAAAAATGAGCCCATTTCATGCTGTTTGTAAGGAGAGGCCTCTCCAATATTATGAAGGACCTACCACCAAGTTTTGCCACCGTTTTATTCATGGCAGTATGAGTGACTACTAGATCCTTAGCATGACTTTGCATTGACTTGGTTGGTTTCCCTTAGTCCTTATTTCTACGAGAGCTTTACTTCCTTCCAAAGTTCCATTACATTCCAACTTTTTTTTTTGACGCTGTAGACAGTCTTCCTAGAGACTCAAATAAGCCTTGCAATCTCAAAGGCCTTGTTCCCGCTCTGATCCCATTTTTATCATTAATGAAGAAAATTTTATAGAGGTGATATTTCATAGAAACAATAAATATTCGGAACTATTCAAGTCAGTTACTTAAAATCTCCATAATTTTGAATCACTTGGGTGAATCAATTTCAAGTTTCCACCCGGTGTTTTTAGATATATAAATAGTAGTTTTGACCCTTTCATTTAAAAAAAATCATTTTATAAAAATGTAGGAAAGCTGATAGAATATTATGTTTTTATTATTATCGTTTTTGTTGGCCATTGTCCACCTTTTGCCCCTTCATACATAAATATACTAATCCCCACTACCAAGAAAAATAAAATAAAAACATTTTAAATATTTTTGTTCTCATTTCTTGTCTCACTCAGTGAAGCAGAGAAGGAAATATGTAGAACCTACTTATAATAGAAAGACACAATTGAACAAAGTTAGTCATATTAAGTCACATCTACAAATGTTTAAACATTCATTATATATAATAATAAGTAAAAGAGTACAGCCATGCACATTTTAAATATACAGGGTGTTTAGAAGTTCAGGAAGATATATTTTAGTATATAAATTCAATCTAAATTGTTTAATTATCATACACTTTTGTGAAAATGATCAAATTGTACGTATGAGTATGTAATATAAATTAAAGAAAAAAAACTTTACTTCGAGTAGTCACCCTTTGCCTGTAATACATGAAGGAGACGAAGATGAAATTGCCAGAGGAACTGAGCCTGACTCCATGTGGCCCTCCTCCAGCCCTGACCTAAACCCCTTAGACTTTGCAGTTTGGGGCGTCTTGGAGAAGAATATCTGCTGCACCTCTCATCGAAAATTGGATTTACTCCGAGCAGCCAATCTTCACAGGTGTCTAGGCTGTTATTGTTTGTGAAAGAGGACATATTAAATAACAAATATACAGGGTCGTTCTGGTAAATCCGTCAATCATTCCCCCGATATGAAGCCTAAAGGATTTGAAAGCCTTGATCACATCCACACGATACTTTGTCCCATTACTTGATGATGGAGGCCTTGGTCGAGATTGCCTTCTTAAAAGAAATAATCCATGAGATTCACATAGAAGAGTTAGAGTGACAAGTCTGGGGGTGTCAAAATAACACCTTTTCTTCTTTAAACAAGTTTTGGGTTTTGCGTGCCTTTTGAAAGGTGACCGAGTCTAGTTGAAATAGGAACTCGACACCATTGACCTCAGCTTTCATTCAATGTATCACTTGGTCATCCAGGAGTTCACGGTACCTGTCAGCACCCGATCACTCATTTAGCACAAATAAGATAGGGGCAAGACACTGTTGTTGCTCTCAATGACCCCTAGAGTCATGATGCTGGCTGGAAACTTGGTTTTAAAGACATTAGCTCTCTCTGTTCTAGATGGTGTAGGATCTTTCATCTGTCCATTGTTTCTCATTTGAATAAAATATGATTCGGTTACCATGGAACTTCAAATTGTTCAGCAATTTGTTCCGTGGCAGCCCGGGTGGCCTTCATTTTGTCTGTAAAGATATGATTTTTATTGAAGCAGTATGACTTCAACCACATTATCTACTTGATGTACACTGGGCTGTGTCCCGCGCAAACAAATTCGATGATGGTGTTCCTCAAGGTCTCCTACATCGTAAATACTTGTTTTGAATTAAAAATTGCAAAAGTAAGGCACAACCTCTCACTTTATAATTGAAATAACCGAGTTGAATACTTTCCTTCTTGTTCAGGATATAGTTAAAGATGGTTTGGATTTACCTGAACGACCTTGTAGCTCAATCTAAACATATCACGAATTTGTTCTGAGTTGTCTTTTTTTTATTCCAAAAAAAGCACGTTTTTGTAATTTAGTAATACTACTGCAAGTTTAGGGTACCCACTGTAAGGTATCTGGTGGCAAGTTGAGGCACAGGCCTGCAGAGTCCGATACCCAATTGATGAGTCCTTACAGGACTCATTAGTTAGCAGTTGGCAACCATATCAGAGGCCTACACCGAAAGTAATTATTACAGTTATTATCCTTAATATACGTATCATTATTATAAATGATATTAATAGAAGGGTTTTGGATATTAAATGAATATGTAATACTATATTAACTGTTTAATTTGTTAGTGTCAAAACTTTTGGAGGGCTCCGTAAAAAAGAAGAAGAAAAAACAATGAGAAAAGTCAATTCATTCCCAAAATATGCTACAAGTAACGCATTAGGGAGAAATGAACAAATAGACTTGTCATACATATGTAACTATAATTAACTGTAAATAGATATTAATAGTTGGGAAAATGGGAAATATATATAAATAAAAAAACCATCAACATTTTGTAGGTAGAGGTATGTATGCACCATACAATGTATCGGATTATGGATTTCTCCCTCCCCCTCACTACAAACTCTCCTCTTGCTTTTTCTAATAATGCTTTGTCTGTAGTGTACAAATCAATAAGCTCTAATTTACAATGCCCCCTTCTCTATACATCAAAAAAATTCTCATTCTACTAAACATAATCCAAAAAGCTTTCTATGGCTTCATATTCGAGTAGTTTTTTGATCATAGAAAAAAAAACAATATCAATCCTGTAAAAATATAATAAAATTAGCAAAAGATGGGATAGAAAAAACCCCGTCACGTTATTAAAAAAGTTTTGCTTGATATTTTGTCCAATAAGTAGAAGTGAAAAGTTTTGAGTGTTTTTGGCTTTATTTTGACAATAAAATTAACAAAGTTAGGATTATCCCATTAAGAGTGTTCCCAACGGTTTTCTGGCTAATCTTCAGTTCCTGGGCCATATAAATAGTTCTCACATGTAGGTCCAAATCTGCAATTTCCATTATTTTCTTGAAATTTTCGGCGCCCATATTACCAGAACGGAATCGTTTGAACAACCGCTTTGCTATTGTATTCGATACTGTATTGGCTGCATAAACAGTACATTTATGGGCGGCTACTCTGCCTTTTCTCCTTAGTCGTAGTGATACTGAAGAATGTATTGAGTTTTCTCTTTTTTTTACTTCAATTTCCATCACACAACTGGCTACCCACAACACAACACTGTAAATGAACTTTTTTAAAGTATACGCTTAACCTTTAAAACTCCTTTAAGCTTTTTTTAATGCAATGTATTAATCTTGAGATATAGCTCACTAAATAAATATAGATAAAACACTAATAACTTTTTACGTAAGCTAAAATGTGAAAACAGTTTCTATTCAATTGAACCAGCATAATTGTTAATATGGATGTCGAAACAAAGGTATCTGCTGTACTAATAAGGTTGAAAAACAGATATTACTTCAAGGACATCATGGATACCCTCACAGTCAGCCGGATACTCCTTTGAAGCGACTGCAAATACCTCAAAAAGGCCGGGATAGGAAATAAAATTGACTGTGAGGACGCCTAGGCTAACCAATGCCATCAAAAAGAAAATCAGGAGGAATCTGACATGATCCACATACGAGATGGCAAGGGAATACAAGGCGTGTCAGAGGAAAGAGTCAGGAAGAACCTTCGTGTTAAACTTTCAAATTTAAGAAAAAAATAGCTCTTGTCTGTTAGCACCAAGATCAAGAGGATGGAAATGTAAATGTAGGATGTTCATATAAAATAAAAGACAATATAAAAATTTGCTTTCACGAATAATCGAATTAATCAATTATTACATTGACTTCTTTCTTCAAAGATAAAGTCATCTTATGAAAGACATCTATGAGCGCACATACAATGTATGTAATATGTGGAGCGAAAAAATATTTACACTTTCAATATAGAACTTTATCAAGATGTATTTCAGCAACCAGTTGTAATAGGGCATGTCAATAAGATAAAAATAACTTGGTATATTGACCATCTTAATCATCGATGTAGCCCCCCTTGGCAGCAATGATGGCTTCCAGGTGGCAACAAAAGGCCTTGTACCCATTGCAGATGTAGTCCTCAGACATGGCATCCCAGTGCTGGTTGACGGTGTCCTTGAGGTTGTTGATATTTGGGTGATGAACGGTGCAGGCCTTGTTCTGAAACAACGTCCAATATGGTTGGCATCTTGTGAGAAGGAGGGGCAAATTTCCTTTAGCCAGAAAAGGAAGTTGCCTTCCGATCACTTCCAGGCCTTTTTGTACGTGTGTACAGGCGCACCATCCTGCTGGAACACCACGTTCATACCCACGTAGTTGGTTTGAAGCCATGGTAACCACTTATCCTCCGTTGGTTGCTTGCCAGCGTGCAAAAGTGCGCAGACAGAAATTCGTTGGTCGTGTTCAGATCGTATTTTATTTTAGTATTTGACCGGAACAATTTTACCGCATTCACCAAAACCTTGATTTATGTAGCAAAAATAAAGTATAAAGATTTATTCGCCGTACCCGATATTTGGCAAGATTAATGATTTAAAAACTGCATAAATTCAACATTTACCTAAGGTTCGAAAAAGTATATTAGGAGTTTGTAAGAGAATGGACCTAAATAATGCCTCAAGTAAAACAAATACAAGGCTCAAAATTTGAATTACTGTCGTTTTTTTATTCTATTAGTTTACTTTTTTGTAGGTAACATACTTTTGTAATGGGGTATATATGTTGTGCGTCAATATAAAAACAATCTTAAAGAAATATCAAGAAAAGGAGAACACCCCAATTTAATTTTATCATAGACATATTTGAGTTTTTTATAAGCTTATTATTCAAGTTACTGGGATGAGTTAAGATACCCAATAATTTTACCTATAGTTTAGAACCTTCATTAAATTTAAGGGACTTATATTGGCCCAGATTTGACATTTTTCTAATAAAATCTATCAATTACTCATTCTTAGATTGCCAGAACAGTTTGCCTTTTAAAAGGTCAATAAGAATAATTTCTTGAAAGAAATTGACAATAATTTGTAGAAGAACACAAAACTGTAATCCCCCACCCCCAAAAAAAAATAATAATAATTTTTTTCTTTGGGGTCAGGATGAAAAAATTTGCTTTCAATTTTTCCCAAAAATTTTAAAACTAAGAATTTTTTTCCAAAAAATTTAATTTTCTATGAAATGCTGTGGATTTTTGAATTTTTTTTCTACAAAAAATTTCATTTTTTATGAATAGCTTTGGATTTTGAATTTCCAAAAATTAATATTTGAAATTTTTCCCAAAAAGTTTAAAGCTAAGATTTTTTTTATTTTCTATTTTTTTTTGTCAACAGCTGTGTATTGTTGAAATTTTTTTCTTAAAAGTTACATTTTCTATGAAATGCTGCGGATTTTTGAATTTTTTTTCTTCAAAAAATTTCCTTTTTTATTAATAGCTTTGGATTTTTGAAATTTGTTTGTGATGAGGTTTGAATTTTTTTCCAAAAATTTAATTTTATATGAATAGCTGTGGATTTTTGAAATTTTTTGTGAAGAGATGTGGATTTTTGAAAAAAAAAATTCCAAAAATTATTATTTGAAATTTTTTCCGAAAAATTTAATTTCAATCTTCACAAAAAAAAAATGTATATATATAATCCTGCAAACGCCACTGAAGAAGCATTATTCAATTTGAAAACACTGCTTGGAATTCAAAGTATTACTCCAAGCCTTAGCTGATCAAATAAATGAAAGCACAAGGTGCATCTAATAAATTAACCTGAGATTCTCTTTGAATATTCCCTTCCCCCTTAAAGATATCAGAGATGTATCGTAGGTACATCTCTGAACATTCAAAGAAGAAAGCCCTCAGTCTGTACTCTCCGCTTTCCTTATTCATGAGGGATGCTTCAAATACTTGCTTGGGGTAATCAATGAAGGTTCAATCTAACAAAGTGGGCTTATTTTTAGACAAAAATAATAAAAAATCCCCCATACAAGTCTGAAACAAATATATATATGAACATGTTTCTTCATCTTTCCCTCTGTCTCTATGAGCTGTATGAATAGATGGAGAATTATAGAAGGCAAATAAGCGATAAGAATGTCAATTATTTTACAGGGAAATAAAAACAACAAACTCTGCATTCTTTTCTTGAAAGGTAAAGAATGTACATGCTCATAGTAAACACATAGATCGTAGTAGATACCGGGTGTAAACTATACATTTACACAGTTTAATGTACAGGGTGATACCTCTATATAACAACCAACACAATTTAAAAAAAACGGATTTTCTCCTAAATTAATCAGCTGTTTGAACCAAAATATCGGCAGTCCGCAGGATGTTTTTTTGTTTGGGGGGAAGAGGCTATAATTTTTTGATTTTTTTTTTTTTAAATCAATAGTTCTATTAAATTTTTTTTTCCAAAATTTTAAGTTATTCACAGAAAAATATAGTTTTTACTCTGCTGCATAATTTGTCCCAATGACCAAAAAAATTTCTAGAAAAAATTCCTTAATTTTGCACTTTTGGTCTCTCAATAACCCTGATGAAAATCCCCTCTACTACACGTTTTGGCCTACAGTGTCTGTCGCCCAAACCCCTAGGCCCTCAAAGCCACTGTCAGCCATCACTGGGACGCCATGACATATTACTCTATGCGTAGCAGGTACCAGACCTTCCACCGCCGCCTTGAAGACTTAATTAGCCCTAAAGACGGCTGCTTTAATGATTAATAGAACTCAGACACACATCAATTTAAAGTATTAATTTTGTTGAAATTCTATTGTTAATCAATAAATTATATCTTGTTCAGGTTTAAAATTCAAAGTGTTCAGATTTTAATGTACCAAAAAAAAAAATTCATATCCTCCTCTTCGCCAGATTTCTTAGAGTAATAAATGCTATGAACATAATGTAGATATAACACATTGTAAAAACAACATCGCACACAAAAATTAATCCAGGCCTCGCTCTATAATATATTTATACATTAGTTGTTTAGGCAAGGCAGGCATTTCAGAGGCCTTGCGTGCGTGGATTTATGTTTTTCCTTTACCTTCCCCTCCCATCTCTCCCTCTTTTCTCCTAAACTCTATCTGCAAGAGAAGAGTTGAGTAAAGTAGCTGTAGATAGAAGAAATATCGTAAACAGATGCAAAAAAAGTATAACAAAAGCTAGGCATTATTATTATGAAAATATTAGTTGTTAATTTTTTTATTTAAACAGAAAAATAATGGAAATTTACCTCAAATATAAAAATCTTTAAATGATAATAAATCCATTTGTATATAGGTATTGTAAAATACATAATGGATTAGTTCATATTATGTGACATGCATTATTATTTATTACGAGTGATGAAAAAAAAATAATAGTCTTTTTGTAGTTGGAACATGAAAAGGTTTGTTTTTATTTTGCTAGGCTGTTATCATTATTCTTAAAGAGAGAATAATATGTATTAAGTAATCACAAGTGTATAAAATACGAAGAGTAACACTGAGGATTTGTGGAAAAGTAAGTTATACCAAGGCAAGGGCGCCCGCAGTCTTATATATTATGGGGAAAAAAAAATTAAAAATGAAGTATCTAATATTAAATTTATTGGAAAATTATTGTGAAATGAAATTGCAAATATTGAATTTCTTGGAAAAAAAAATTCAAAAGTCTATAGCTATTTACAGAAAATTAAGTTTCTTGGAAAAAAAATTAAAATGAAATTTCAAATATTAAATTTGTAGGAAAAAAATATTAAAATGAAATTTCAAATATTAAATTTGTTGGAAAATTATTGTAAAATGAAATTTCAAATATTGAATTTTGTTGGAAATTTTTTTCAAAAATCTATATCTATTCACAGAAAATAAAGTTTCTTGGAAAAGAAAATTAAAATTAAATTTCAAATATTAAATTTGTTGAAAAATTATTGTAAAATAAAATTTCAAATATTGAATTTTGTTGGAAATTTTTTTCAAAAATCTATAGATATTCACAGAAAATAAAGTTTGTTCGAAAAAAAATTAAAAATTTTTTGGAAAAAAATTTCAAATATTAAATTTTTTATAGAAAATTTTCGAAAATCCATGTATTCCCATAAAATTAAATTTTTGAGAAAAAAATTGAAAAATTACATTTTTTGGGGAAAAATTGAAAAAATAAATTCCATTTCAAAATATTACATTTTCTAGTTAAAAACAAAAATTCATTAATTCAGCCCACCTCCAGCGGACGCCCCTGCCAGGTACTGTTTGGACTCAGCCGTAGAATTGAAGATCAACATTGAAGTAAACCTAGCCCATATATGTGAAGTGGTATTTGTATTTATTTATTTCCCCACACGGCTGCTTGCAGCTGATTTAATACAACAGTATTTTTTAAATGGTTAAGATTACCCTGTTCATTTTTGGTCCCTTTTATTTTCGCATTACCTGCCAGACTTATTTTATACAGCACTGGATATATCTATGTCGTGTACAAGCCATTTTTTGAAACAAGTTGCTACAAAAAATAACCAAAAAAATATTATTAATGCAATAATTTTTGTTCTTTTTTTATAATTAAACATTGTGGATGGACTTATAATGCTTCTGTGACACATTATGTAGTTCAAATGCCCACAGTTATGTATAACATAATATTTTATATGCTTCCTTTTAATAGATCAAAAGGAAATGTAGGATCAACTCATAGATATTCAGTCATTAAAATAACTGATACAATTAAATTAAACGTAATAAGACGTATAAGAAATTGTAACTTGTACAAAGTATGAGCTTTTTCTCTTTTTAAACTCTTTTATGCACATACTGATTTTGATCATGACTCATTTTCCGTCTGAGACTTTAAAGTTTGATTTAAAAATTGTTTTGTATTTTTACTTATTATAAGAAATCTCAGTTTATTTTCAAAAAATGTATTAAAAAAATCTCCCTATATACAATTTCTCTTTTCTTAAAAACAACTTTCTTTAAAATTCTTTATCTATCTAAAATCTCGTTTGCCCTAATCTCACTGTTTTTGTTTTTCTTTTTTAAGCCTTTCCCAAAAACGTCCTCTTTCTTTTTACTGACGCATCCGATATTTATCTTATACAATCAGCTATTTTCTAAAACTAGTTACTGCTATTTTATCCTTTCTAAAACTTTGTCAGAAAAAAATGGCTATATTTGTACAACGAGTTAATCACATATTTTTAATGGATAGTCAGTTATTAATATAATAAAACTAGGCATTAAAGGAATATATTTTGATAAAACAATATGGTTTAAGTACTTTCATCCTTGTTGGTCCCATTTTGACATCAAATAGTACACTTTTTTTCATTCATATTTAAAAAAAAAAAGGATTTTCATTCTGTCAAAATGGCCGACATGAAAAACAGTCAATATAGAATATGAAAGTAAGGATTCATATGTTTATAGCATTCATTTTGAGGTAAGTTAAAGCAGAGAGATTGAACATATATATATATATATATATAAGTGTGTAATATGTATACATAGTGCTATCAAGATTGCAGTCACAACTGTTAGAGAGAAGGGAATTCAATGATTCCGAAAGACATAAACATATGTATATAACTTTATATATCTATTTATTGAAGAAAATGAATGAAAAAATATTATATATACGAAAACTGAAGAGGAGAGAACAAAAAGAATAAAAAAGAAACTGTCTTCACCTTTATCACTATCAGACACACACAATCAATTTTAGAAAGGGAGATGAACAAAAAAAAAAAAAAAATACAAAAATATACTCGTGCATAGAGGCAGAGGGGTATAGATAAGTAGTATACAGCATATATCAAAATGAGGTTGACAAAAGAAAGAGTGACAATATGGTCAGTCAAACTTTCAGTCATTAAAATTATGAAGACAATATGTGGTACGTCACCATTAAAACAATCTTGAACTAATTCAAGAAAAATTCAATTATCAGGTTCAGTACAAAGATCTGAGCGTTTTTATCTAGATGTTTATATAGTGAGCACCATCTCACAATTAATATATTGCATCCAAAAAAGCTTCAAATATGCTTAAAGTTTAAGCCTACACTCAAAAAAACGTTCATTTACATTTATGTGTAGCCAGTTGTGTGTTACGGGGTTCCGAAATGGAAGTTCAAAAAGAGACAATTCGATACATTCTTTAGTCTCACTACAACCCAGGTGAAAAGGCGGTTCAGGTGGCCAATTTTTTTCTTGCTGTTTATGGATCCAATACAGTATTGACAGCAACAGCAAAGCGGTGGTTCCAACGATTCTGTTTTTGTAAGAAGGACATTGAAAATATCAATAAAATAATGGGAAATCGTCGAGTTGGACCGGCATATGAGCACTTATTCCATTGCCTAGAAACTGAAGATTATCCAGAAAACCGTTTGGAACCATCTACGTCGGATAATCCTAAATATGTTAACTTTATTGTCAATATAAAGGGGAAAAAACGCTCAGATCTTTTTACTTCACATAATATATGAGTATACATCCCAATATTTCAAAGAAATTGCAGAGTTAATTTTAGGGTAATTCTATACATCATTTTTTAATTGTGACGACGATTAATTTTCACTACTTTAAGTGCAATTTGTAACACGCACAGAGGGTTATAAGAATACTTTGTTCATATAAATTAAGGATAATTTGTATCCGAGGACAAGTGAGAAAAATCATTCAAACTTGCATTTGTACTGACGGGCCACATATCATGGAGTTAGTTATAAGTATTAAGTAATTTCTATTCACGTCATCATATTTCACTTCAATACAAGATATATTTTTAGTGTATAAAAATAGTCACATATTGATCGCTAAAATCATATCCAGTGGGTAATTACTCTCCAAGAGGTTACAAATTATACGAGCATTTAGATCGTCCTCACATAATCACAGATTATATTATTGGAGAAGGAGGAGAGGGTCCTCGACTCAAACGATGACAATTGCTCGAATAAGTTGTCAAGTAGGATTAGACAATCATTGGAGTTTGTATTGTACTATTTATGTATGTTTATAAGTAATTTTTTGTTTAAGGAGCTAATAGATTTGATGGTATATAAGAGTTCATCTTGTAATTATACTCTAATGGTTCATGGTTGATACAATAAAAAGTGTTAGTGCTTTACTTAATGATATGGCATCTCCGTTACCATCCCTCACTCCATTGATATACTCCGAGTCTTATCCCCACGGGAATCCTCATAAGAGACAAACTCACAACCTCCTCCACATAATGAGACCATCCATTTACTTTCATGATCCTACAATGTGCTAATTGTCCGAATATCTCGAAAAAATCAATATCACTCTCCTTCTAATCAAATCATATATTTTTCACTACGGGAAGTGATGTCTTTCTTATATAAAAGGTTGGGATAATTGAATTTCAACTATCTGCTATCACTGTCTCTAATTTCGAGATAGATAGAAAATATGACGTAAGGACAATCTTATATAATGTCACAAAATGGGAACCTCTCATATAGGAATGAGTACCATATTGTTCAGGCCATGTGTTGATTTTAATTCCAGCTTCGATGGAACCATCGCTGGTCACAGCTCCTAAAAACAATGACTCCGGTCTGATTTTTAGTCTTCAAAACTGGTGAGACTTCAGTTGGATGACAGGCAATCACTCAAGCATTTTGCCGATTAATATCTGCATCCATAAAAAAAAATTTCATCGACGTGCACAATGAAGCACCCTTTTGATTCCAGTAGTTCAAAAGCATTGCATAGAGATAAGTTCTTATGGCCTTGGCTTTCTCTGTTGACAAAATATCATATCCAAGATGAAATTCAGCCAGCCATAACAGAGTTATTTTTTTCGCAAAATTCAAAGTAAAAAATCCCAATTAATTTGCAATGCCCTGTACTTTTGAAGATTCTTACGGTTCTTTGTAATTAATGACAGGAAGTGGGTTGGCAATACTAATTTATTTGGACCAGTCCATTCATAGGACTGGTCTTATTGGTCCTTGGTACTGTCGATCATTCGGAGCAGTTCCTAATTATAGGTCCTTGGAATTTTTCATAAAATATCGATGGTTTATTAAGGCAAATAAGACATATGAAATATGTATTAAGATTATGGAACGTCAATTGTACAAAATATTACTTTTTGTCATAATAATACGAAAATATTATATTGCTACTTAGTCAAATAATTGATTCTATTATTTTACAGAATAATTGAAAAAAGGAGAAACACCTTCATTGACGACACGAGGGATCAATTTTACCTTCTTTAAGGACCGACAAGTGGGACTGCACGGCCGTCCTTTTTCCTAAATCAGCTTCGACACAACATTACCCACAGGTACTTAAAATACTTAAATTATCCGTGTATGGTCTGTGCAAAAAAAAAAAAAAAAAAAAAAAAAAATCGCGAAACCCATCCCAAGATCCAACTATGAAACAGTAAATATTGCAAAAGTTGAGGAGAATAAAGTTATAGTCTAGCAAGCAACAATTAATGTTCTGTTTTTTTGGTATAGAAAGTTTTGGAGATGGCGCAAATTCACCATATAAAAAAAGCCACCATCTAATGTGGATTCAATAATATCCCACGCTCACTTTCTCTAACCCCTCCATTCATCACTCAATAATAACTATAATAGGTCTGTTCTAAAGATTTGACACAGCAAAAGATACTCAAATACGGGGTGGGTGTGTATGTGATCCCTTTATGATACATTCATATATCCAACGTTCCTTGTATTCAAGACTTATTATATTAATATCATGATTCTGACATAAGGAAAAATATGATGAATCATCGAATTTTATATATATTTTTTTGTATGTGTGTTTTTGTACAATCTTATGTATGTATAAATTTTCCCCATTTTTATATTCTCTAAATAGCTACTAAAAAGTCACAGCCGACGGATGAAAAACAGGAAGAATACTCAAACAACATACCTGACAGACGCAGTAAATCCCTACTAACAACAAGGCAGAAGGTAAGAAACACACACAAAAAGGAGAAAGCCTAAGATGAAAGGCAATACGTACATATACTGCATCTTTCTTAATCCTAATTACAATGGTTGTCATTTATTAATGAAGGTTCTTATATTTGTTAGTGTTGAGACTCGGTCGTAGATCGAATATTATTTCGGTTCAGTCCATAACTAATATATTACACTAGTAGTAATGGGACGATTAATCGGAATCGGAGAATTGGGTGTTTTTTCTCGCATCGGGAAAATACTATTTACTTAAGTTATGAAGAAAAAAAAAAAACCTTCCCCCCAAATTAAGGAATTTTTACTTTTTATTAATAACTTTATTTAAAATAAAAGTGTACAACTGTGGATTTTGAATTTTATTTTGAAAAAAAAAAAAATCTAATGAAATTTATTTTTTTGTGAATAGTTGTGGATTTTTGAAAAACCAAGCCCCCTTACAAAATATAATTTTGTGGACACCCTGAAGGCAAAGTTGTATTTTTTAACTATTATTTTTAATATTTTTAGGTATCGGCATCAGTAATTTTTAATATAATTTTTATCAGAATCTGCATCGGTATTTTTTTTTTTTTTAAATCGTTTCATCACTACTTTCTAGTCATAAGGTTTCCGTGGGGGCAATACTGGATCGATCAGCGAACGTGATGATTTGTAGTCCACCGAACTCATTCGGTCCTATAAGAAAGTTCGGTCCGGATCGATCTTACAAAAAAAAGAGCTTAAATTTAAAATTGGGTCTAAAGCGATTGTATAGATATTGATGACGTCCTTTGTATTTCATCAATCAGTATAGGTGAGAAAATCGGTAGATGGATTGAGTTTGAAAATAATTAGTCTACAAAAAATCAGTTCACGATTTGAAAACGACTAGATTGTGGTCTATAGTCTGGAACGAATTATGGGTCCAAATCGGTCTAAAAAATCACTTAAGACCGAGTTATGAAAAAAATCGATCTTGAAAAGAGTATGAACACTAATGCCTAGTCTTATTTGCTCTACCCCCCCCCCCAATCTTCCCTTTAAGAAGAAGAGACACCTTATATATTTTTATTTTATTCTTATTGCCCATACCGTTTTACTATAATTTAATTATTTAGTATAATAAGTTAATAATTAATTATCATATATTTTTTCATTTTGGTCATGCGGAGTACAGTGTATTGTAAAAATCGATCAATTACGGATAAAAAGTATCCAAGCTTACGTACATAAAAATGTTTAATTACATATTTCAAAGACAAAAATAGAAGGAAGTTCTGGATCAATCCTTTCAAACGTGGAAATTTGGCTCCAACCAACCAACCAACTTGATTATGTATCTCATTTAATTATAGTTCATTATTTTAAGGTATCCTTAAATATTGAATTTTTAAGTGAAATCATAAATAAACCTAATGAAACGAAATATTAGTAACTACTTTCTTAGAAAATAATAAATAATGACACATAGGATAATAAGTTCGAGTCACACACCTTCTACTTTTAACTTCAGATATCTCTTTGAAAGAAGTTGTGAATTATGATGAAACTTCAGCGACTCAAATGACGTAACTACATAATTTCAGCTGTTTTAGTGTCCATTAAAGTCCGATAAGGACCGCTCCTAGGACTAACAAATTTTAATAGAACCGGATTGATAGGACTGCAGTCTTTTCAGGTTTTGTAGAACCGATCCTACACTAGTCAAAGCAATAGGTATTAAATGAAAAACATATTTTCCATAGGAGTTTGGTGGAAAAATCCGAATTTGTTCATGTTTCCAATGTTAGAAGGTGAAAATTAATTAGACTGGAAGATGATCAATTCAATAGATTATATAGATGAAATGTTTCCCCCTCTATTTTCAATATTTAAGATCAATAAGGTGTATAAATTAAATAATTATTTCATAGAAGTTAAAATATATTCCATGCTGCAATAATCAGCTTAGTAGAATAGTCAGGTGCTCCACTATTTTTTGTTTTGTTACGGTTATCAATAAGTAAGGGGGGTATAAAAATCAAATTCAATTTTAGCCCAACTTTTCGATACAAGAACACCTTTTAAGTACTCGTGAAAAAATAGCTTTTAATTCCGGCCAAAAATTATTTCTCAAATAAAGTGAAAGTTCCTTCATTTTAAGTACTAATTTGTTGTATCAAAGATTTGTGGGTGTTGCTAATCTGAGGAAAGTACACTGGTTCACTTCTGATCGTTTGAGTATCCAAAATATTTTGTGGAGCTACAATTTGATTTTTCATCAAAAATGAAAAATAAGGATATATTTTTATGTCCACCTGAGAAAAGGAACTTGAATGAAACTTTTGTACATCAAACAACATAACTTTAAAATTCAAGCTTCTGTAATTACGCAAACATAGCTTTAAAATTCAAACTTCTTAGTCCCTTTACAAATGGAGATTGTCGTTAAAGGACAAAACATTTCTCATTCAGAAGCTCAAATTAACCTGTCACCCTAAAAATTGAACACTGTCCTCATGCATTCGCCCCAGTCTAGTCTAGACAGTACTCTAGAGTGGATTAAAAGAAAGAAAGTTGAGAGGAGTCATCTAGAACCGAAATTTACAAATTTCGGACTGCTCTGGACCGGAACGAGACTGGAGCGTACTTCATTCTTTAATAAGGACGGACATAGCTCTAGATTTCCACCTTTTCTTGATTTATCTTCGAGACTGTTTTTATATTGACACACCGCATATTTCCTTTCCCAAAAGATGGTAAATGAAGATTTATATAGATATACGAAATAAAATGACGATTTATTTATTATTATTTTTTTATCTTATGGGTTGCGTGCAATTGATTAGGAAATGAAGTGAATAGAGTTTTTATCTCTTTTTCCTATAAACGCAGTGCCATCACCCTTCCTTGAGAAGGAAATAATAGTATATGATGTTGTCACCAGAGAGGGTGGAAGAAACTGTCTGTACTCTACATCTATGTGTGTGTGACAACTACTGATAATCAGCTTATGTTGAATATATATTCTATACAACTAATTTTGGAATGGTCGGGTTAAAAAAGGATTTGTTTGACGTTCGTTCCAAACATGTTACATGAGACAGCAAGGGAGGGATAATTTTTATACTTGTAAAAAATATGAGATTGCAGGAGTGCAATACTTTGAGTATTTGCAATTTGGAGGGTGTTTCCTATTTTTCAAGCTCAGGGGCGTCCCCAAGGGGTGGGCTGGAGGGGCTGTAGCTCCCACCCAATCAAAGAATTTTTGCTTTTTACTCAAAAATTTAATACTTGAATTTTTTGTTCAAAAAATTTAAAATTTAATTTTTTGAGAATAGCTATTGATTTTTTCTTTACAACAAATTTCATTTGTAAAAATTTAATATCAGAGATTTTTTTCAAAAAATTAATTTTTTGAAAAGGGATGATGATTTTTGATTTTTTTTCTTAAAAAAATATAAAATATGAACTTTTTTAGAAAAAAAAATTAATTTGTTCCAACAATTTGACCTTCTGGATAAGATCTGTGAGCAATTGAATGTTTATTCAGTCCAAAATATATGTCCTTATTTTTGTTGTGTTATTACAAAATAGTTTTTTTTATATTCTACAAATATATATTGTGATAGGGTCAACATTAACCATTTTAATAAAGAATAAGAGTAATTAGGTAAAATATGAGTTTTTACAGTTTATATTAAAATTAATTACAATGGATTTTATTTGTTCATATAAGATAGTGCCTTAAGAGGATTTATTGAGTCTAATCATGTGACGTACCTATATAAATGTACCATTCAGTCAGGTTTCATTTTTTATGTGATGAGTCGGAGAGGACTCTATGGTCCGATTGATTTATTTCTAGTATAATTATATTTATAATCCAAAATGGAGTCACAATAGTTCATATGGCCTTTAATAACGAAAAAAAGTAATATAATAAATAAATTATCTTCAAGAACAAAATTGGGTGCTAAAGGATTAATTCATATTTTGATGTATTAAAACAAACAGCCCAGGCCAATCCCCTCAAGTCCATGAGGGCCTATGCCAGAGATCTCGGAGTTTCACTCCAGACTCTCGATAGAGCTATCAAAAAAGTGTGTGGAAAGAGCCTTGTGAATATGGAAAGCCCACTTTTGACACCAGAAATGAGAGAACCCCATCTTTCCGTTGCAAGACTCTTTTGAACTCTTCTGACCCCCTACACCACTGATGTAAATCCCCTCGACTACAACGACTGAGTGCATGTCAAGAGGAAGGCCTGCAGTGTCAGTCATTGAAACACCGAGGCCATCAAAGCCACTGTCAGCCAGCACTGGAACACCATAACAGATAACTCCATCCGTTGTCGGTGCTAAGCCTTCTGCACCACCTGGAAGCCAATATTTCCCGCTAAGGAGAGCTCAGATATACATCTATTTATAGTATTAATTTTGTTGAAATTCAATTGTTAGTTTATAAATTATACTTTGTTGAATTTTAAAATTCAAAGTGTTCATATTTTAATGGATCACACGGTAATAACTCCCCAACTAATCCTCTGTGTTACCCTCTGTATTTCAAGAGCAGACACTCTATTGATTACTTTATATATAGATGTTCTCTCAACATTAATGAAAGAATAAGGATAACAGCTTTGAGAAATATAATGCCTCTTTTGATAACCAACTGGAAAAAAAAAAAAACATCGGACGCGTTAATGTCATATTTTACAAAACTCTAATTATATAAACACATATACAAAGGCGTGGTTGTACATAGATATGTAGTACAATAAGGCGGTGCCTTGTTCCGATGGTTTCTCTTTAACAGAGTAGAGCCTATGTGGAACTCCTTGGATCGTTTGCAGGTCAATCCTTTTTTTTTTTTTTTTTTAATGATATTGAGTTCTATAATTCTCTTTCAACAGGTGAAGAAAGAGAGAGAGAGAGTAGAACACAAAATAATGGAAAAGAGTTTGGGTGTGTCAAAAGGCGTTTCCCCATGGCTTGTAACTTGTTACGTCTTGTACATATAAAAATATTTGGTTGTGTATTTGTTTTTTATTATATAAGATGCAAAAAGAAATTTTCTCACTTTCACTAAGGAAAAAGTCAGAACCTTTTAATTAAACTTGATTTATCAACCAAACATACTCGTATATGATTGGACTCTAATCAACCTCTAAGATAAAGAAATGGATTACAAGCATAATTATTCATCCTTATTTTTGAAAAATACCCAACAATCAAAATGATTTCTAAATGGACACAAAGCCTTTTTTGCTTATGAAAAAAGATTTTTATTAGCACTCGGTGGCAAAAAAAAAAAAAAAAAAAAAAAAAAAAAAAAAAAAAAGGATCGATGTATCAGGTCACAAGAAGAAGCTGAATTGCCCCAAAGGATTTTTATTATTCAAATATAGAGTGGAAAATATACATAAGTATTTGATCCCTTACCTATTTTTGTAAGGAAAGAACAGGCTAATTTTTAGGGTAGGTTTATTTTAAAAGTAAGATACATTATAGGTCGATTTTTGGTGGAACAAAAGACAAAGTAAATCTATACCTAAATGCCCTATGGAGCCTTCCATTTTGTCCGTATCGTTGTCGGCGGATTTTGTGGAGTATGATTTCATAGTTTTACTTTGCCTCTTTGCCCGATACTCAAACAAAAGTCTATCTAAAGACTCAAGAACAAACGATACTAACAATTGGGAAGGCTCCATAGGGCAATGAGAAATGGTAATACTTGTCTACACCAAAAATCGCCCTTATACGAATAAAAAAAAGTGCTTGGAAGAAGAAAAATGCTGAGTTTATATCCAGGAATACCTGTATGCCTTGGGAGTGTTTTTTGCCAGAAGAAAGGAACTTTACCTCATCAAAGGGAGGATATAAAATTTTGGACGACAATCAAATGACTCCTAAATTCTTTCTTTTCAACTTTTCAAGCATAAATAAATTGACTATCAATATTGAACCGTATGGGTTAACATATCCAGATACAAAAAGTTACCATAGTCTATGTAGGGGCTAGTTGTCGTTTCTCAGTTTCTAGCAAGTTTCTACGAATTGTGCTCCTGGACTTTTGTGGAATGAACACCTATTATAAACTGGATTAGCTACTGTTGGTGGTGTGTACACCCAAATCTGAGCTGTCACTCATTTTCTGAACGTAAAACCTTGGGTATTGTTTTGAACTTTACAAAATAAGAAATCCTTATGATCACAATAATATAATTTATACTAGCTGAATTATCGGTGAAAAGGTGTAAAGTCTGCCAAAGGGACAAATCTTACATATGGGGTTTCTGTTTTTGAAAGAAATGGCTGACCATGAGTTACCTACTGAATAATATAGAAATTGATTATCAAATAATCATCCAAAGGAACATTATGTTAAGTTATAAAATCGTGTCCTAGACTTATGAGCTGTTGTCGACCTTTTTTGAGATTTGAGGTCATGTCACCGACGCCAAAATGTGTGGGGGAGTCGGGGGAGGGAAATTGTATAATAGTGACTTCAACACTTTGAGTTATTTTGGTAGAGACTAAAAGCTCTTTAGGAGGGGATCCCAAATAATCATTTTTTTTAACACACAAATCCAATTTAAAAATTTGACATATAAATCCTTTTAGCAAAGACACAAATTTTCTATTTTTACAACTATAAATATACCTCAACTTTGGAAGGAGGGGGCTATGGCCCCTATAGTCCTGATGCCACTGGGTTATTATGTATGTTAAAAAAAAAATAAGCCCTCTTGTGTACTTTGAGATATACGGTGTTTAATAATAGGAGAAGGGAAATAAATCGTGATTTTTAATGGATTGTCTTTTTAATTTTCATTTCCTAGGCAATCAAAAAGAGTATCCTATTCCATTATTTTATCCACATTTTCGACAATTGGTCATACATACACATTTTGGCATAAAAATTACGGGAACGAAATCGACGAAAACAAAATATTGCATGATAGGCTGTGACAGTATCAGGATCAACATTACTATCAACATTTTCAGACGCCAAGCTCGCGTTTTCCCATTGTTTGAAGAAGAACTGTAAAATACGGTGTATTTTCTCTTTCTTGGTATACAACTTTGACAACCGCTCAAACAAACCTGAGTCAAACAATACCAAAACTGTTAATTCTGTATCTTCTTTTATTTTATTAAATAATGACACCCTCCTAGTAGACGTTTACCTCTTCAAGTCCATCATTGGAAACTAAACCAGTAAATGAATGATAGGTAACTAGACACCTAAACTAAGATTTTACTATCCAGCAGTTTAAATAAAACGAATAATTAGTAGATTCTTTGTGCCCAAGCTCAAATAGTAATTGAACTAATCTCGAAACTCTTATGCATGAAAATTATATGAGGCAACATGCCCTAAGTAGAATTAAGTAGACCGGTTAACTTTAACCGTAAATTAAAACCTTAGAAAAAATATATAAACTTTTTCCCTTCAGTTTTTTTTAGTCATAAATCTTATCTTTCTAATCCCATCTAGCGTCAACCGATTGCACTTATATAACTCGAGATAAACATTACAACAGCCATGGATTTCTTTTTAATTCACCTATAATTATATGATGAATTAAGTAGATAATAGTTATGTAAAAATCAATTGATGTATTCATGAGCAAAAAATAAGATATTATAAAATTAAATAAAGTTGCATGCATATACCTGATTCTTATAATTTTCACATTATATAGTGTATAAGAATAAATAAAGAATATGAGGGGGCAGGGGAAGAAGTCACGAGATGATGTGCCTGGTTCTTAGTAGTTTTTTTTTTTTTTACAAAAAGAAAATGCGAAGAAGGAGCTAATGATGAGAGAGGGAGATGATAGAGAGAGAGAAAACGGGTTGTCATAGCCCATATATACAAGTTTATATGTAACCCGTCAATACAAAAGCAAGCAAGAATATTTTTTTCTCTCATAATAAAGCCTGAAAACACATTTGATTTCTTGGATGAAATATCATTAATTTTTATGAATACATTATTCTGATATATCCTTTGTGCGTGTTGCAAATTGCGCTTAAAGAAGGCAAAAATATCGGGATCAAATTAATTATCATACAAAAATGAATATTTTAAAATATATGTAATATTCTTGAGTGTCTCGACTCATCACAAAAATTAGACTATAAGGCCTAAAATTGGCCGAAATATGCTTATGAAATATTGGGGTGTATGATGTCCTATGTCGGTCCTTATTTAGGACTGCAGTCCAGTTCAGTCCCACTTGTCAGTCTTTAAAGAATGTAAAATTGATCCCTCATGACGTCAATGAGGTTGTTCTTCCTTTTTTTTTTAATGATTCAGTTATATAATGGAATAAATTATATAAAAATGTAACATTATAATATGTTCGTATTATACTGAAAAAAATAATGTTTTTACAACGATATGAGCAATACTCTTAATACATATTTCATATATCTTATCGGGATTATGGATAATTGTATGAAAAACTCCAAAGACCGGTCCCAAGGAACGAGAGTGTTAAAGACCAGTCCCAGGGAATGACAGTCTTGAAACCGATCCTAAGACTGGACCTAATAAATAAGGACCTACACAACAATGGTTGTAGGTACTCATATAGAAGGCATGATAAAAAAAGAAGCCGTCATTTTCGAACAGTGATGCGACTAACGCGTTATTCTAATCCGACTTCTTGGTTGCAGTAGCAAGTAATTGAACACACTACTATTTCCAAAGCAGTAGTCAAATTAAAGTTACTTACCAGTTCACAGTGCATTACTATTTTTGTCATTTTCCTTCAAAATTCTCCTCTCCCACTTAGATAGTCTAATAACACTAAGAACATTAAGCATCAGAAGGCCGCATAACGCACCTGTTTCGTTGACATACGGTGCATACACCACACCACTCAACACGGCACTCAACATATTCTGTCATTGGTGATGATGATGGCAGCGTACCTGCGGCAAGCTATAATGTTCTAATTGATTGGAGCTTGCAGCCACACACACACAAAAAGAAGTCCCAGCTAAGGCGAGATGGACTTTTTTGCTTTTCAGCCAAAGTCTGAGGAGACCTACTCTGCAGAAAAGGAAGTCATGAAGTACCTGAGGTCAACCTATGACCTTCAGAATATATCTATATATGCTATATCAATAAATGGTTGTATGTTGCTGAATGTAACTAATAAAGTAACTTGTAGTCTAACTAAGTTATATTAAAAATCAAGTAGTCCGTAAAGTAACTAAGTTACTTCTTGAAGGAGTAGTCAGTAATGAGTTGTCGCACTACTTTTTCCAAGTATAACTGTGGCAACTCTGTTTTCGAAGTACGAATTCAATTTGCATTCGATTCTCTTTTTTTTTAGATTGGTTTTCACGTTCACAATGTTTGTGTAGTTTGTTAGTTTTTGATTGATAAAAGCACACAAAAAGACGACTAATCTTTTTATCAGTCAGAAAACAAATAAACAATACAAAATGACTGAAATTGTCAACATATGTTGTGAACATGTGTACAAACACAGCATGCTAATAAATTAGATTGAAAATCGAATGAGAAATAAATTCAATATAAGAAAATAAACGATTTATTTTTTATATAAGTAGTATGTTGTAAACAAATGAATGGGAGTATTTTTACTCTCTTTGATTTGTATTCAAGATTGTTTTGGTGTTGACCCATGCCTCATCACATATATTGTATTCCATGAATTAAATGACAAAGAGGAAAGGAATAAAAGTGTCTATTTGATGCCAGCATAGCTATACAGAGTTTGTATTTGGAGCAAGAACCATCTTAGCAACAACCTAACCTATAACCATAAATATAACCCAAGTGAACATCTTCTGTTTGTATATGTAGTTAAATATAACCAGTTATTGGTACTTATTTAATCTTTTCACTTTATTATTTAATAATGTCTGGTCCATTTTCTCTTTACCTCCTCTGTAGTGTTGTCATTCCATATTTTTAATCGGTCCATTCAGTCCTTCGGACTGTCAGTACTAAATCTGATTAAAAAAGAAATTGAGTTTTGTCATCAAGGACCAAATATTATAAGTTTTAGGACTGAACTGGACGGAAATGCAGTCTTCAGCACTAAATAAAGATCGACACAAGTCTACTCTTCTGTTTATGGGGTCATACATTTATGAAGTCCAGTTCACGGAGTGGGGGTACCGATTCAAAGATTTTATATTTCGGAGCCCACTACATTGAGAACTGTTTCACTGATCCACAAAAACCTTTTCCATATAAAGTATATCAGCAGGGGATCCACCCAAACGAAGGGAATTTTGTTTTATACTATTAAAAAATTTCGGTTGGTAGAACATTTTTATGAGAAAATGGACTGATTTCCCCCCTCCAACCCTCCTACTCAAGTTTTCCCTTTTTGAGAGAGCCGACTTACTGACAGGATAGACGGTGGTCCTGAAGACGCACAATTGCTTGGAGAGCACGCATGGAAATTCGTCAATCACGTTCAAGTGTCATTTTCTTCGAATTGTACCTTAGCTAAGAGCTCAGGTTTCTTTTACTTTGTAACTAATTGTTTATGCTTTAATATATCGCAATATGAATTAATTTCAATCACTCAACCTTCATTGAATTAGTAGGTGTTTATATGTGAATGGACCACCCGGTATATAGACCGAAAAAAATCTATCCATGATTTGAAAAAAACGATTAAACATCCCTCTATAGTCAGATATCACGATCTGGACCTGAATATCAGTCCATGTCGTTCTAGAAAAAATCCCTTTTGACCAAACCGAAAAAAAAGTATCAACACAAAAACAATCATCTTTAGATAGCAGTAAATTGAAAGGTTCATGCTCTAAGGAGCAACAAAAAAGACCATTAAGTAAATAAGAAGCTAACATCCTGAACTCTCATGAAACGTGATACCAATAAGGATAGGGGGGTTTCTCCTCATGTTGTGATTAACAATAACATGATGGCTACATTTGTAAGTGCATATATGAACATCGAATACAAGAGAAATCTCAGAGCGTAATCTGAGATGAAAGTAATTAAAAATGGAAGGGGACGTAAGGCGGTAGAGAGTAATACTCCAAGAATTAGTAGAAATATATCGAAGAGAAGAAGTAAAGCTGATTGAATTGGGAAAAATATATTTATATAATATATAATGTACGATTATTTGAGAAGAAGAAAATCTATGCGAAGAAAAGTTATATATAGCGACTACTTAATATAAAGGGATCGTTTTACATATGTATATATAAATATATATACAGGGTGGAGATTTTAAATCCTCTAAATGTATATTACAATTATTTCACCAAAATCAATTCAGCAATTCAATAACTTTGACCGGGTTTATTATGGTGAAGTACATCACTCAAACCAAGCACCTTCAACCAAACTCCAATCTGAAACACACATATATGAGAAACTCCTGGTCCATGTTGTTGACTGCCTAGAGAATGGAAGCCTCCAAGGATTCAACAATGTTATATGCACGTTAATTGGACTCTCCAAGACACACATATGTAGTAGTCCAAGAGGTTCAGATACGGGGAGATAGGAGACCACATTTCCTTTGCACAAAACATACAGGTCTTCCAAAATGTTGGGGGTTTTGTTTAGTGATAAATAACCCGATTTGCAAAAAAGCACAAATTTAAATTATAGCACGATACCGGATATGTATCGATCAATTCCCAGGGGCGTCTACAGGAATTGGGCTTATAAAGTGAATAACTATACCTTTTTGATTGTTTATTTTTAAATTTAAGTTTTCTAAACAACTGTGGATTTTTGAATATTTTTCTCGAAAAGTTCAATTTTTTGTGAATAACCATCGATTTTTGGATTTTTTTTCCCCGCCTAAAAATTAATTTTTTCAAAAAATTTTAAGTTTTGTAATTTTTTTCTACAAAATTCCAAACACAAAGCTCCCCCCTCCCCCAAAAAAACCAACATCTATATATATAATCCTGTGGACGCACCTGATTTCCGGTCTCTAGCATCCTTATCGATATAGTTATTTGGATTCTAAGGGTAATGCCCGTCACAAAGTACACAATAATGACCGTAAAGCATTTTCCTATACCATTTTCTCGGCTAAATCTGATATTATACTTTCATTAACATAGATTTATGAGTTGCCAGGATACAGAGGTCTAAAATTCTTCTGGATTTGAAGCCCCACCCTGTATATATATGTATATATTCGGAGAATTTCTTATATATTAATAATTGAAATCGATATCATCATGGTCCACCAGTATTCTATCAATAATATACATAAACAGAAATGTATAGGTATAAACTGGGAGAAAATGGGAGAAGGAAAAATTAGTTAAATTATATGTTCACTTAATATAATAGACACACATAATTATCCATGCAGTATAAATGCTATTGATGTACATGATTTTTTTATAGCAATTTTGACCGATATTTGTTTTGAATCGTGGACCAAATTTTTCGGTCTCAATATTTAGACACTTTTTTTAATCTATTGCGCGATTTTCTCCCTTATTCTGATCTATGAGTTGTAAAAATATGATTTATGTAACACATTCAATTCATAAGACGAAATTTTATAAAACACATGACGTCATCAACAATTTATAAATGGAATCGGAGAGGACCAAGCATTAAATGAGACCGTTACAGACCAAACCGAATCTTTTATTTGAACCAATCTTAGGGCGTTAACACAAAAATATAGGCTGTATTTTATGTCAGCTGTAATTGTTTCTGCTTCATTTCTCCTAATCAGTTCTCTGTTGGTCGAATTAAAATTACCTCTTTTTAAGCAGTCTACAATTTCTTACAATGATTGAATAATAGTTCCATTGTTGGAAAGTATTGGCTAAATACACCAAGTGATTTTGGGACTTTCTTTCGGTTTCTTTTTATATGAAAGGTTGCGTGATGCAATATAAGTTGGGTAATAAGAAAATTTGTAGCAAGGCATTTGTTTCTCAATAATTTTTTTAAAGAGGTGCAAAACAGATTTTGGGTTTTTATTCCGTTTCTTTTCGGAAGAAAAGTTGACGTCATCATCCAAACCGATTTTTTCTTTGACCCCGGTACAAAACGAAGTTTTTATGTGGACCAAACTCATTTAATCCTCATAAAATCATAAGGGTCTCAATCCGGTTTCAGATTTCCAGACGCAACTCAACACGAATAAATACATATAAAAACTGCATTTCACTTTTTGTTTTCTTTTTGTTATTCTGTTTTCCCTTCTTACTCTGTACAAGGCCCTAAAGCCCTCTCCGCTTCCAAAACGTAGTTGGTATTAATAATTATCGTGCCTATGTACTTCTATTATATTCACAACGCCCATAACCTTCAAAAAGAAAGAGAGAGATAGAGAGACTTGAACCACACATTCCCCCAAAAAAAAAATAATTATAAATACATTTCTCTCTTTTATAACGGTTCATTTAAAGAATAATATCTAAGTATATATTATGTATATGTTAATGTGAGAAACGGAGGCAAAGAATCACCTCACAAACCATAACAATCATCCACCCACCCAAAGCCATCATCAAATAAAGCTGATCGGAAACATAACTTCCTTTTTCCGGGAGGCAATAAAATAAGTTTCATCAATCAAAAAAGTTTTATTTTTGTTCACAATGAACGTCGTACACATTGAAAGTTTTGTTTTACACTGTTTTGGAACTCATATCAGATTCTTCTCCTTCATTAGTTCGGTACTTTAATACCTAGGGATTCTTTCATTTATCTTTAAATAACTTTAAATTGAAAGGGGTTAGAGGGATGGTTATTTTATACAGCAGATGCAGAAATTAATAAACAACACATCTTACCTAAAATAATTCTGGATGATTAGTGGATTAAGTAGTTTAGTTATTGGCGATTCTGCAAATGTCTTCAAAAAGGTTGGGTTTTCCTAAATAAATCTAGTTCCAATTGCTCGATTTAAACAAATCTTATCAATTTAGAATTCTTATGTAACAGGGGATATGATAATATTAAATTTAACTCTCTAATATAATTATTAATGGCTTTATTCCCGTTCAAAGAATTTTTCAAATTTCAAATGATGAAAATGAATCGAAAAAATCGTGTTTATTTACATTAGAAATTGAATCACATAATTGATTTTTATAATTAGTTTAATTTAATAAAATATTCTGTCAGATTTGACACCCGTTCATGGCATGACAGTGACTGACTGTATTTCCAAGAAAAGATTTAAATCTTTCCTTTAGCATAAAACCACACCAACTATTTCTTCCATTTTTCTATTGCAACACATTATGAAAATGGAAGTATTATTGCCCCATCCTGTATAACCTAATACTATCATCATTGACCATTCATTTTGACAAAAAATATTCAACTATTTTTAAAGGATTTTGTGGATAATAATTGTATTATTACCATATACTAAGAACATATGCTAATAAGCAATTACAAATATTTATTTTTTAATTATTCTCAATGTTAATAGTATTTTTAACATTGAGAAGTAACTCAGTCGCCTTTCAAGAAGAAGAAACTGTTATAAGAATTGCTGTGTACATTGTAGAATTGAAATGCTATTTTATTTTGTGAAATAATTATTTACATTTTATAAAAAATATAAACATAGTACAACCATAGATTTTTGGGCGTGGTACCAGTGTATATACCTACAACTATATACAGTGTTCCAAGGAGAGAGTCTTTTATAAGTAGGGCTTGGCTCTAACAACCTACGGAGAAGAGGATTCGGAAACCTCCTTTATTAAGATACAGAAGTAGGCTAAGGATATTGTGTATATGTTATTATTATTTATCTATTCTTGTTAAAGATGATAAAATGTTCATACAATATAAGAGGACCGTCAAGACAAAAACAAGCTAGAATATTTTTTAGCAAAATTGAGACAGAATTTCATTATTATTCTTCTATCGAAAAAATTAATAATTATGATTAAACCTATTAAATCCTCTTTTTTAACTCGTATTGAATATACGATCTCCCTTTTTCTATCAGTACAATAATGAGTGTTTTTGGATTTTTAACTTTTTTGGTGCACTTTCAAATGGATAATCCATACCTTTAAAAAAATTTGAGATACAGGGAATCGATGTTCTTTTATGAAAAAAATCCGCTTATTAGAAAACGTCAAACTTGTCATTCAAAGCCCTGGAATCTAGTCTGATAATAATGAAATATAGTCTCAGGTGCGTAACTCAGAATTCTGAACAACTTTTATTCCTGTCTAAGGCTTGTATCTGTCTCCGTTTTTAAAATAAATACCCTATGCGTTTTTATCAGGGGACTTACAAGTGTAAAGTTATACTTATAGTAGATATATGACACTAATATCAATTCAAAATATGTTATTAGAATCATATTTACATATTATGGAATAAAGTTAATGGAAATAAAATTTATTTTTCTCTAATTATCCTACTTTTCTCGTCCGTAATTGATAAATTAAAAGAAAAATTCTACAAATATTGACATTTGTACGTATTTTCAGTGGTTATTACTTTGATTTTCATCAAATCAATGTTAACCATTTGCATCCAGTTGTATTTTTAAGTACATTTCAGAGAGTTTAATTAAGATTTCTTGAATATATGTACATTCTATCTAGGGTATTTCCATTATATTTCAACATATGCAATATACCCATAGTTGAATTATGTAAAAAAATATTTTAAAAATGGCACTTGCAATAAAATATTTTTAAAATCAGCCAACCGGTTAGCAAGATATGGTCCTTTTTAAAATCTTAACCCATAGGTGGCGCAAATTCAAGTTCCTCACTCAGAAAAACATAATTTGATAGCAAAATCATATTTATATTATAAGTAATGACCTCTAAAATCAGTGATTAAAGGTTTTCAATGTGTGAGAGCCACCTAGTGGTTAAGATTTTAAAAAGAGCAATATCTCACTAACTGGTTGGTCGATTTAAATTTTTTTTATAGGACATCATATTTATTGATACTCTATGCAACAGCGTAGTTAAAATACATTTTTCTCGTAGTGGTAATAAAATTGATTGAAAATTTGTTGAAATCTAATGGAACTACACCGTAGTAAAAATATCAACTTAGAGCCCCAAGGATGGTCTTAAATTAATTAAGGATTATGAACTATAGTTCAAATTCATGGCATTCTTAACAACTTATTCACAAAGTTTGAATAATATGCATATAATTCACACAAACATGTCTATGAAATATTGGACAGTATATAGGGGAAAGTGAGGATACTTGCTACGGAGGAGACTCATGTTACACTGCCTATAACTTTAAAATGTAAAGTTATCTAACCACCCCGTTCTTATATAATTGAATGTCATCCTTTGTTTATCAAATCATCATAAAACCCGGGGTTGCTTTATGCTTACAGCTATAGATAATTTTGACACAAAAAGTAAACATTTTAGGTAAGTGTTTTTTGAGATATATTTCTAATATAAAACATAAGATTTTAATTTTTTGTTTTTAAATGTCATAGTCTAGGATGTTGTTCAATTAGTCAACATATTTGTAATATAATATATTATTAGTTTCAATATTTAGTTCACATCATTTATTCTGATTCCAAGACTATGAAAGAGACTTGTTAATTATAAGTATTTACTTTATGCTGACAAACTGTAATAAAAAGTAAAATAAATTCTTGAATATAACAAATGACAGTTTTTACATATTTCGTCCTGTTGTAACATGTCTCCTCCTACCCTGTATCATGTCTCCTCCTGGTATATCAAGTATCCTACTTTTGGTTAGTTTCGAAAACCCCAATAAATGGCTATTAATTATTGCACTGCATCAAAAATACTTTGGAATTATTTGTCTTAGGTAACTACATATGTCATGTTGCCCAGGCAAGATTCTCTTTTAAATAGTGAAAATTTTGACGGTTTAAAAAAAATCTCCCAGCATTATACATGTAAAGTAATATTTTTGATTTTTGCTCAAGATTGTTTTTGTGTTAACTCACCACATATGTAGATAAGAAAACAAGTGAACAAATGGGGAGATTGATGTCTCATACATATTATGTACATAATATGTATGTAGTAATCAGTGATGTGTGGACACAGTCTTTGGACATTGTCCAAAAATTGAATTGAAAAAACAACGTTGTTCTTGGAATTTATTTGAGGGTTTGTTTTGTACCTATTTGTCAATGTGTTAGTTGTATGTGTTCGATCTAAAATCCTAGCCCAGTCAGAGACCGTACGATTTTTAGTGGACCAAACTAAAACAATCCTTACAAGAAGTTCCATTGGACCGATCTCAAAGAATACATCATTTTATATCGGTTTCCAAGAAACATTCGTTCTAGATCTATGTTACAAAAAAAAAAATAATCTGTCTAGATCGGTTTCATTAAAAATGGTTCTATACCCATTCTATATATGAATTATTGATGACCTCTTGTGAGTTTTAAAATTGTAAAATTGACCTACAATAACGTGAGAACATCAGTCTACCGAGTGGTCCATTAAAATCTGTACACTTTGAATTTTAAAATTCAACAAGATAAAATTTATTAATTAACAATAGAATTTCAACAAAATTAATACTATAAATAGACGTTTGTCTCCGCTCTCTTAATCATTAATGTAACAGCCCCTAGCTGAAAATGATGGATTCCAGGCGACGACAGAAGGCCAGCCATCCACAGCAGATGTAGTCCTCTGTCATGGCGTCCCAGTGCTGGCTGACAATGGCTTTGAGGGATCCGTTGCTTCAATGACGAACACTGCAGGACTTCCTCTCGACATGTACCCGAAAGGTGAAGTCGTGTTCAAATTTCAATGGACCACCCCGTATAGATTTAGATAAAGCGGAATCGAGAGAAAAAAATGATCTTCACTAGTGCATACATAAGTATAAAATCACGTCATCGTTACATTTATATGTATCTCGCAACCTTTTTTCCAAAAAAATAAAAGAGGGAAAGAGGCACAAAATTAGCCAATTCGGCTCAACTATCAAATAGTTTTTCCATCATTAATTGTTGGGAACACTAGTTCAGAGTTTAAAAATCGGAGCTACTTGGAATTAACGTTCAGAAAACTGAGCAAAATTTTGAAAATTTGACAGCTGATAATAAAGTAGTGTACCTACTTATGATAATGAATTCATTAACAGCATGATCTATGTATATATGAATGTGCATAAAAGTGTTTAAAAAGGGAAAAAGCTCATACTTTTTACAAGTTGTAACTTGTATTTACTATATGCAAATTGTACAAATTACAATTTCTTATACGTCTTATTACGTTTCATTTAATTATATCAGTCTTTTTAATGACTGAATATCTTTGAGTTGATGCTACATTTCCTTTTGATCTATTAAAATGAAGTATATAAAATGTATTTACGAGTATTATGTTATACATTTGAACTACATAATGTGTCACAGAAGTATTATAAGTCAATCCATAATGTTTAATTATAAAAAAAGGACAAAAATTATTGCATTAATAATATTTATTCGATCTGTTTTTTTTTGTAGCAACTTGTTTCAAAAAAATGGCTTGTATACGACATAAATATATCCAGTGTTGTATAAAATAGGTTAGGATGAGTCTGGTCCAAAATAAATAATCCATCATGCCTAATGCAGGAGTATCCGTAGAGGTTGTGTTGGAGGGATTGTAGACTCCCTCCTAAATTAAAGGAATTTTTACTTATTACTAGAAAGTTTTTTGCTGAGGATGAAAAAAATTTAGGCGAAAATAGTTGTCATTTTTTATTTTTTTAATTTAATATTTGAAATTTAATTTTGGAATTTTTTTCCCAAAAACTTAATTTTTTTGTGAATTATTATGGACCATTGATTTTTTTTTCCGAATAAATTTAATATTTGAAATTTTATTTTAGAAATTTTTTTCCAAAAAAGTTTAATATTTGAAATTTTTTTCCAAAAAGATAACTTTTTTTTAAAGAATTTAATATCAAAAAAAAAAAAAAATTCTAAAAAAATAAATATCTAAAAAACTTTTTTTCAATAAATTTAATATTCGAAATTAAATTTTGAAATTTTTATTCCAAAAAATTTAATTTTTGAAACATTTTGTGAATAACTAAGGATTTTTGTTAATTTTTTGTTTAAAAACAATCAAATTTTTGCTTTTTTTTTTCAAAAAATTCTAAAAACAAGCCCTACCATATATATGTATATAATCATTCAGACGCCTCTGTAATGATGTTATAAACGATAACGGAGAATTAAGTGATAAGTACTTCTTCCAGTGGAACCGCTATCTTGTTTGTTCATTTTTATTTGATATCAGCTGAGAAGAATTTTGCCATTTGTCACTTTTCCTTTTTTGGTTTTTTTTGTCATTTTTTCCTGGCACCATCATACCCGAAGCCCAACAACGACTCTCCCTTTCACGCTTCCTCCTGCTTCTCGTGCCTTAAATGGAGGTGAACGCCTTTATCTTGATAGAGAATAAGTAACATCATCTTTTCCTTAGATACACGATAATAGGTTACACCTACCTTGCGCATACTAGACAAGGGTGTGCCTCTTTCGGTATGCTGTACATAAATATGCATGTACCCCACGAAATAAGATACATTTTTGTAATAAGAAATAAAAAGGATCTATAAAGGACGACTTGGCAGTCATACAGAGAAAGAAATAAGTATTTTATAGTGATGGGACGATTCCAAAAAAATCCCGATGGTGATTCTGAATCTTTTATATTTTAAAAAAATAGTTAAAAAATTCAATTTTTAAGAAAAAAAAATTTCAAATATTAATTTTTTTGACAAAAAACTCAAATATACAATTTGATATTTAAATTCTTTTCGCGAAAATCCCCACCTATTCACAAAAAAAAATCAAAAACCTATGGCCATTCTCAAACAAATAATTATTTTGTGAGAAAAATTGAAAATCCACAGCTATTAATTAAAAAAATATATATTTTGAGATAAATTTCCAAAATATTTGAAATGATTTTTTTTTAAAATACCTGTTTCGAAAAAAATTCGAAAATCCCCACTTGTTCTCATAAAATTAAATTTTGTTGAAAAAAATTTAGAAAATTAAATATATAATATTTTTTTCTTCTTCATAATTTGGAAAAGTAATAAATAGTTAAATACCAATAATAAATAAGAATCGGAAACGCAAATTAAACATTATTTTCCCGAATACCATTCCAGAAAAACCGTTGTATCACTATATTTAATCCCCTGCCGATTTTGTAAGTTTGCCCACCCATAAAAAGTTTCCATAGGATTAAGTTCCGGAAACTGGAAAGGATACTTCATAAACTTAATGTTCTTCTTCTCAAACCACTGTTTTCTTGCGTTGGTCGTATGTTTTGGGTAATTGTCGTTCTGAAAGACCCATCCACGACTCATTTTCAGTAGTCTGCTCTGAGGCAAGGAGATACTCGTCTCAGATTCCCAGGATAAATGTTCCTGTCTATCCTCCCTTCGAAGCGTTTGAAGTCGTCTTTTCCCTAAGCAGAGAAACACGCCCAAAAATAATGTTTCGAACTCCATACTTGATAGTAAGGAATATGTTGTTCTTGGTGCGCTATACTCAGCATGTTTCAACTTGTAAACACTAACTTTGTGTCTCCCACTATTATTAAAATAAACCTACTAGCATTCAAATTATAGATAGTTCTTTCTATAGTGAGTAGACATAAATGACACATGAAGCCATATATTTTCTCCACTTTAGTATTAAAATACGAAATCCAAGATCAATCACTGTAATTATACTAAATAATTACATCAAATTGACTTAAAGTTAAGCCAAGCTTGCATTTGAAGACTACTGTTGTGACGTTTATGCGTTGCAAGTCTACATTTAAGTTGGGTTGGTGCAACTGGGCGATAGTATACATTATATTTGAACTATATAGTCTTGAGACTCGGTCAATAATTGTAATTTTGGTTTCAGTTCAGTCTTATGTTATTTTTTCTGGACTGTTGGCTCTGAACAACATATAACAAAATTTAAACCTTGGACCGAAATTTCCTTTCTGATATCTTTTTTATAGAACCTAACAAAACCAGACTCTAGTCTGTAACCGTGGACAGAAATTCCTTTCTTTTTTTCTGGTTCCGGATCTGTCTATTTTTTTTAGTTGTTGTTGTCTCTTTAGTACTTTATACAACGAGAAGACTAAAATTGGTCCTGGGTTAGTTAAAATTTTATCGTTCTCCGGCCGGTCTAGGATTTCCTGATCGACAGCCAACACTAATTGTACACCCTATGTATGCTTAAATCATTGTATAACCTTTGATTTGTTGTTAGCAAATTATGTATGGACATATATCCGGTTTTGATAAATTGATATAATTAATATGATGCTACTTATTTCTGCAACAGAGGCAAAAAAAAAAATGTTTTCTATGTAATGATCAATTTTAAATATATATATAAATATACAAGCAAATTGTACAAGTTCCAACCAAAAAATGAGATGAATAATGTTAGATGAAAGATTTACAGTGCTTGAAATGAGGATCATGCAATAGTTGAATATTCCATGTAATATACCATATATACTAATGGTGTAGTTTTTGACTATTTCATCACAAATGACTATAATATCAACATTATAAGCCACATTTTTTCGAAAAAAAATTAAATATTAGAAATTTAAATTTTGAAAGAAATGTAATTTTTTGTCAACAGCTGTGAAATTCTGAAATTTTCTTCCAAAAAAATTACTTTATTGAGAATAGCTATGGATTTTAGAAAAAACGATTTGAAAAAATTTAATTTTTGAATTTTTTTTCCTAAAAACTTAATTTTTGTATTATATCCTTTTAATTATATATATAATCTTGCAGACCTACCTCATAAACATTTTATCTCAGGGTTGACAGGATATTGAGGTTTAGGCTTGTATGTATAACTATTTCATATGCACTTATAATACAAAATTGTACGTGAAATTCTTAGCAACAATTATCTTCAACAACATTAATAATTATTATTATTTAATGAACTCGGAAATTATTGATGAATAATGTTAATTGGTCAGATTTTTTTTATTCTTTATTTTTGCTGATTTGTATTACCCATGGAAAACGTGTTTACATACTTCATATGTTCTATACTTAAAAAAGACACATGGCAATTCCATATTTTTTAGAGGGTTACATAATCGTAATATGAGATATTGTTGCTTAAGAGAGAAATCCCAAGTTCAGAGAGTGAGAGCGAGAAGTCTTATCTCTTCCCATTAAGAGTTCATTAGATGATAAGACAGAAGTAAGGCTAATGTAAATAGTAGTTACATTACTTATCTGGAGAGTTAGTGATTAATTAGATAAATTAGAAGAAGCTATTTAATACAATATTTTCAATTAACTAAAGATTATTATCTCTAATAAAGAGTACGAAAGATAAAAAAAAAAAAATAGTTTTGTATTTTTATATAATAATCATTATGTAATTTTATCTGAAAAATGCAAGAATCCCAAAATAACCTTAATTTGTTGGATATAAACGGAGTAATTGCAATTTTTATCGGCAAAAAAATTAAAACTTCTACTCACAGACAATCCACACTGAAAGAGACTAAAAAGTAAAGAGAAGACATCATGGTTGAAATAAAAAGTAAACAAAACTATATATTATGTATATTAGTTATGTTCAGGATCCACTTAACCTCGCTCAAATAATATAGAATAAAAATACCCTTCGTGGATGATTAGGGTTATTTATTTTCGTTTTAAAATAAATGTATAATTTTTTAGAGCATAATCAGGATTCAGAACCTATGAACCATGGTTTTAATTCATAGTGGTTGCTTTTGGTTTATTCTAAAGAAAAATATAATAGCCTGTCCAAAGCGTTGACTTGTATTAAATTACATTAGATGAATCTTAGTCAAAAGACACGATAATAATGAACTGTGAAAGAGATGAATATAGCGCACATACAGAATTTTTTGACCAATCAGAATTATAGATAAGAAAAGACATTCTTGATTGATGTACTTGACAACTCTTGCCCTCATAGTCTCTTTAGTCACACTTTCCTTGATAAGTTTGTCTGTTTGAACGCTAGATGGCGCAGCAAGTTTGAAGGCATCGTCATTTAATAAACATGCCATCGTATACTCATTAATACTAAATATACTAATACATTTGTCACTTGAACTTTCTGGTTTGGATAATTAAATGAATTATGAGAAAATTTTGATAGTTAATAGATAAAAGATTATAATTTAGTTCGTCAGATCAACCAAAGAGACTTGGAAGTCGAAAAATATGTGAGTTATCGTTACCAAAAAGAATTAGAAGAGAGATAAATGACGAAATAATTGGTTACTTTTTTGGATAGTGATGTAGATGGGATCTTGAAATGTACGTTCAACTAAAGAAGTATATAACACTTTATCGAAACTTTAAGAAAATAAAGTGTTCAAACATTCAACGAATCAAATAATGATAATAATTCATTCAATAATAAAAATAAATCGGTGAAGAACTAGTTGAAAAATGAATTACATATACCTACATGTATGAACTAATTATTAATCTGAATATGAACGATCCAATATGGAACCAGGGCTGCGGAATTGATACATAAAATGCCTGAATCTGACTTCAACAAACAATTTTTAATATATTTTATAGCCTGTATAAGTACTATTGAGTCATTTGAGTCTAGAGACTTTAAATATAGATTTAATTTAAGGCTAGAGGTTGGTTTTAGTAATATGTTGTAAATAATTGTGCCGGGTATAACGAAAATATTTGGAATATAAGATATTTAACAAGATAAACAACAAATGAAATGGATCAAAATCTAACATAAGTTTCTGTACATAATGTATGGACTCTTAACCGAGGAACAACAATATACACAGCCTCGTACTGCAACATTACACTCATGACATTGACTATTTAGAAGACTAAGTAAGGAACTAGCATAGCCAATGGCTATACTCTACACAACATAATAATTTTGACTAGAGAGATGTTCGGGAATTGTATAGACTATAGAGCACGTTTGAAATTTTTGAAGTAAATTTATACCTAAATGAGTGAATACCTATAATTTATAAGCATTCAACACTCAATATAAGCCTTATAAGTTCTATTTACATAAAGTATAATAATTTTTGTGGTGAGTACAAATTTTCCGGGTCAGACTCCATAGTCCTGTGTGGAACTTCAATTCTACTAAGTCCAAAAAGGACTTACATTTAAGACTCTATAAGAAATCCTCAATCACTAGTAATTACTTCATACTGGTATGTTCTCTCTTAAAGAACAAAATGATAATGATAACAACTTTGAAATATCAACACACTTCAGACTGAAACTACAAAAAGTAAATGCTTTAGTGTACAACGTGGATTCAAGAGAGAGAGAAAAACAAACAAAACAGTTGGAAGTAGCAAGAACCTACTTACTTGTTACGCCCCTCTCCTAAACGACTTGTGTCGTAGCTTATTACATAATTTAATTATATTGAAAATAATACTTAGTTCTACAAAATGGAAAAGTATAAATTAGTTATTCCCTTCAATAACATACAAAATATTGTTTATACCTAAGTATATCAGCACCTCTACAGCAAGCTCTAGCCTTTCATTCTGTCACTCCACATGACAAATGATACACACTTGTTATCATTTATACTTTATTGAGAACATGTGTAGTAAGTACCCCCCACAATGAATTTCTAGGGATCTGTTTTAACACATTAAAAGCCAATATATTAACACAACGTCACAAATAGGCAAATTATATCCCCGTACTGCAAATGTACAAACAGTATCTAAAGCATGTACGAGTATCATGTATATCTAAGCCAAAATCATGGCAAAAAATATTACAGGCAGTCAATCAAATAATGAACAGGTTTGGCAAACGATAAAGAAAAGAAAATCAAGAGCTAAAATAGATTTTATTATTTATATAACCATAGGTAAAGATGGAAATATAAAAAAGAAAATAAAGCTTTACGTAATATTTAAGTATAAAATATACATGTATATGAATTGCATCAACACTAAAACAATCTTGAAAAAGAGAACAAGGATGTATATATAGGGGTGGAAATGAGATCCCTTGCCAAATCTCATAAGGATTTTCTATGGGATTGAGGTCCGGAGAGTCTCTAGGAAACCCCACAGTCTTGATGTGCTTCTTCTTGAACGCTCCTTTGTTTTTTTGGGGTTTTTTTTGGGGGGAGGGGGGATTTTCCTTCCTAGATACACCGTTTAAAATAACCCTACAATTCAAATTATATAGACGGTTCTTTCCTTAGTCAGAGGACAAAATTGCAAAATCAGCGAGGGATCAAATACTTATTATCTCCACTGTACATAATATGTGCTTACCAATTTCTTATTTCGATCAATTATGAAAATTGTAATTTAATTTATGGGATAAGTTGAATTACACAATCTGTACCAAGATACAGATATTTTTTTTATAAGCGCAATTTCCTCTCCAACCAGTTATCATATTAAAAAAATAAAACCAAATTCTGAAAGCTTGATGGATTTTGATTAAATGTATTTAATAAAATCAACTCCAGCACGCGTTTTTGCCCTCATTTAGAGACTGTTTTATACGTGGCCGAAAGGGCGAACAGGCCTTCGCCACTTGGTCCCTTGGCAAATCATGGAACACCTTCTTGATCCGACTGCCTTTTCGTGTTGGAGGTGGTTTGATTGGTTCGTCGTTTGATCGCACTCCACACACAAAAAAAACATCGAATTTAGATCCAACGAGTTTGGAGGGATAAAGTCGTCAAAAATATATTGAAGCCATTTGATACTCTTTTTCGAGGTGTGATAGGGAGGCAAGTTATGTTTCCACATGTAAGGCCTCCCATTGGCAATCCAGAGCTTCACCTTGCTCGATTGTTTCGTTACCACTCCCGGGGTGTATTCCAATGAGGGTTCCGTGCCTTTTCAAAATATTTTGAAGAGCGAATTAGTCAATTGATTCCATATTTTTCCAACTGGTGCATGTTTAAACAAACTATCGAACAAAACAAAAAATCAGCTGCCTAAATGCCCACGTTTGCCCATGAGAGTTGCAGCATAGCTAGCTAGACACCCAGTAGTGTAATTCTATAGTTTCGTTTCTTCATTTGATTTGTGAGGCCTTATTGGGCTCCGATATGACCTGAATTCTTAAAGGTGTCAAGATAGATTTTTACTAACTTAAGTGCAATTTGCAGCTCCTAATAATTACTAATTAGACTAATTTATTGATAGAATTTTACAACAGCATGTAGAAAAATAAAAACAGGGGTTTACATAAATAATAAATTTAGTTGTTTTAATGATAATATATTCCAAGATATAAAAAAATCCTTTAGAACTTTGCAGCAAACAAAAAGGTTGGGAATCACTGACATAGAAAACAAGCGCAAAACTTCTACCTAACAACTGTGTAAAACAACACATCCGCCCACAAAGAGGAGATCTCCGCTTCATGAAGAAGTTAATTTCAACTTTCTTTTTTCCGCCTTTATATAATACATAATTTCTGAAATGCATTTTTGTATCTTTTTCTAAAGCCATAATCAGAAATGACTATGTATTTTGTACCTATGTGATAAAGCAACTATGTTTTCAAGGACTCTTCCCTAGTGGATGAAGCAATGACGTATTTTCATTGTACCACGCAACCTTTCCCCAAAATGAAACAGAAAAAGTACCAAAATCAGTTGGTTGTTAGCTTGTTTGTAATTGTTTCGCAGTAGAACAATATCTAAAAATTATTGAACCAATGAACGTGCATAATATTGATTCGGAGAAAAAAGAAGAAATATTGACAGCTGACAACAAAACCCCCCATATATTTTTGTGTTAGTGAGGTAACACAGTGTTTGACGTCTGGCATGTCCTGTCAGCTGAAGTAAAGCGTCAGTATTACCGCAAAACCTCATTGAATTTTAAACGATTCTTATGACTGAAAACATTATGAAATGTAAAAACTTTATTATTAGAAGAAAATTATGCCAGGGAGTAACTTGAATTTTTCGACAGAAATCCCTTCTTACTCTTAGTGTTTACAATCTGAGGTAATGTCAGGTTTTGATTAGATAGAGGGTGCCCTTCTGGCTATTATTATACATCAAAAAGTCCCTCTTTTTCAGTATGTTGTCCTATATCGTCTTTAGAAATAGAAAACGGATGGAAATTCTTCACAACTGAACAATCGTTACTAAATGGAATTCAACCAATCCAGGATATGAACAACACTGGGGATAGAAGTAGAAAAATCGAACACCATATTATAGAATGTTCAAGCAGTCATTGCAACAGAGCAGGGGCGTTGCATATATGATGCAAAAATATATAAATAAAGGAGTGGCTATGGAATTCAAAAAGGTCATGTGTATGTTTGCATAATTTCTGATTTTGTTTACAACAACAAACACATAGTTTAGTGAGTTTATTCTTAACATAGTATTAAATAGCATTGCCTTAAATGATCATTTGGATGAGGAGTGAAGATTTGGTGATACTTCTTCTGATGTATTACTAGGGCTCTCAAGGAGTTAGAATCATGCTCTCACCCCACAAAGTACATTTCTCACGTATCATAATTTAAAATAGTTCAAAATATCAGACTTAGCAGTGTACTATTAATTTGGAAACTCACCCAAGTTATTCGAGTAATATCGAGTAAATCTACACGCCTAGACATAATTTCACTACCCCCGATTAGTAAGGATATAAGATGATTAAAAAATAACATATATTCTCTTTTAATTGGACCAAAAATCAAATCGTGCGGTAGACTCTGCGAAAAAAGGTTGCCACTCTTTAAAAAAAACAAAAAACTTCCGAACATTTTGCTAAAAATATGTAATTGCACCCAAAATTTAAATATATGGATAAAGTTAAGCAAGTTTTAGCTATTTCCAAACCAAATACGACAGTTCATTTGTTAGAGAAGCACTCAGAAATTTAGTCTAGTGTCTTTTAACATTTACTCACCCAAGGACGAGCACCAACGTCTTTTACTACTTAGAACCAGAATGTTTCAAAATGAAACATCCCATCCCCGTCATAAAACCCTCTCAATAAGCATCGAATGAATATATATATATATATTTTTTTTTTGCATGCATTAATTATTCTTCATTATTCAGAACTCATGTGAAAACTTGAGATCCCTAGATTAATGAGTTTTTCCTTGACAAAATTGAACATTTGGGTTACGTTACATGTACCAATAGTAGGTTATTATAAAGAATTACCAAAACTGACTCCGAGTTACCTCCTTAAAAAATATGACGTTTCTAAGGTGTAGTATTTTACAAACAAAGCACTCAGTAAGATCTGATTCTATTACTTGTTAAATAGGTGCAAAAGTATGTACATAACATAATAGAAGTCTATGCATTGGTTTATTAGTTACCTACCCTGATCAGTGATGAAAAGAATACATAGAACAGTTATGTAGGTATTATAATAATCGACTTTAAATCTGAGTGTCTAAGAAAATAATAAGAATAAAAACAGATTTTTTCTCCTCTTTTTCAACTATGGGTTGGATTTTAATACCTAAGAAGGAAAATAACAGTTACCCATGATTTTTTTCTATATGTACATTATATACGTATATACTCCAAATTCCTATGAAAATTTATAGGGATATAAACAGACCCGTTTCAAGGGAGAGATCTAAAAATATTCGATGAAGATTTGTGAGTGTCTTTTTCTCTGAAAGAAAAATTCACATATTATAATTTTCCTAAATGTACTATTTATAGCAATGCGTGTAGAATTTTCTTATTTTTGCCCTTGAATTTCTACGTACGTACACACATACGATGCATAAATAAATAGTTATTTTTCCAAAAATAATATATACCTATTCAAAACTACAAACTACATAGATACATAAACATTATGAAAACCCATGTGAGCGAATGTCACCCTCCCACGGGTAGAATAAGGAACAAGATACACATTTAAGTCTGGGACACTATCATTCCTGGGGTCCAGGAGATACTTTAAATGTGTTAATTAAAAAACAAATATTTATAATATATATTAAATGAAAAATATAATATGTGATTCATGATTCAATAATATTTCAATCAATTTGGGGCTTATTAGAAATACCCAGTAATGTATGTAAATTATAAATAATTTAGAACAGGAATGCCCAACATGCGGCTCGCTTAATGATTAAGTGCAACCAACTACTCATTCTCACTTCAAGCAGTATTTTTGGAAAAAATATAGCTCTGGCGATTTTTTTTTTGATAAAACAAAAATAATTTATTTCATGGATTTATTTTCTAAAAAAGAAGACCATTCGATCAAATCATGTAGACACTTCTGAACAGGATTGTCAGATTGACCTTTCTTTAAGCAGTTTTGTTTTTAAAAAATAAGATTTGGTCTAAATTTGAAATAAATATATCTGTTGAATAGTTTTGTTTTCTAAAGCCATTTTTCATGAAATTTAATTTAATAGATTCTGTGGCCCTTTCAAATATTTAAAGTGGCAATGGGGGCTTTATGTTAAAAGGTTGGACATCCCTGGTTTAGAGCCTTCATTTGATTAATGTAATTTAATATATCCTTTCGAATGAAATCGAATTATTTTTCACCACGTACGAATTATAATTTTCGTGATTTTTAAGCGGAATTTGCTACGTTCCCGAAAGGGACTAGATGAATTTGTTTAAAGAAATAAACAATAATTCATTCGTAGAAGAGTACAAGTGGAATATAGACTCAATATGAAGAAAAGTTGTCCTGATTTCTTGCTTTTGTGTTAATGGGTCATATATTAATAAGGGAAATCAAATATGACAAAATCTTCTGTCGCAATAGTTAAAGTATCAAGAAGATGATTGGACTCAAGTTATATCCAGGTAAGTTGTAGTTAATGAGATGAGTATTTTATAAAAATTCCGTATGAATTAATGGCATATTTGTTTTACTAAGAATGGATGGGGCTTACCGGTATGAGTTCGAAGATGTGCTTTGAGATGCGAGGACTTTCCGTAGACTTTATTGCAGCCATCTTCATGACAGCGATGTGTTTTATTCTTTGATTTATCAGATGGGGACTCGCCCTTAGAGGAGTTGTGAATGTTTGTTGGACTGGACCCGACGGCAACACTAGTATTATTGATATTTACAGTTTGATTGGCACTACAACTGAGAACAACATTATTGTTATTTTTAACAAGAGCCGTTGTGGGATAGGGTAGGGAGGAGGAGGTTGTTGAATTGTTCACTAAGGGACTATGAGGATGTAGAAGGATATTGTGATTCTCAGAGTCTGTACTCCCTGGAGGAAGAGATGGATCCCACTGTCGTACACGATTTAAATCCGTGAGTATCCGAGCAATCATAAAGAGATTGGAAGAGCCATCCTGAGTCATTGAGGTCCTTTCAGAGCCGCTGCCTCCACCGCTTTGGCTAAGATCCAAAGGGTTTTCCGAAAATGCTTCTACAGCAACTCCTCCTGGGTTTTTATTTTTATGAAGGGGCTCTTCCAAGGAGCGGACCTGCTGCTTCCCTTTGGATAGTGCAACAAGGCACTGTGCCGCAAAATTAATTTCTGCGTCCATCATCATCATGTCTGGAGAAGTGGATGGGTGACTGGGACTGGATCGTTCAGGGATGTCACATTTGACAGTAGTCAACAACGATGAAAATTGAAAAACAATTCAATTTGATTTCTATAGAGAGAGAGAGATTTGCGAAGGAGAAAGCAGCACGTGAATTTTCGTAGAATAAATATTATATTCTAATTTTTCTTGTCAAAGCATCAATTCGTAAAAACCATTGAATTAAATATAACAACAGCTAAACCATGCAACACAACATGATCCACGCCTCCCGGAAAAACGGTGAAGTAAAAGTCAAAATACAAATCTGTCAAAACTTTAATATTTTCACTAAGTTCAAAAAATATATGTGCACACGTCTATTAGCACAAACCAAAGAGGAACCTCAGTACTATTTTATGAGTGTTGTGGTGTGTGTAACTAAGTAATAACACACTTACACACACATCTACCTTGAGAAAGACACTAGTACTAGAACTTATTAGTACTCTACTACCAGAATAGAAGTGTAGTACTATAAAAAGGAGTGCGAGTATTCCGGGCGTATCTCACAAGTCACGGCCTCCCTCCTCCTTCTTCCCCTTTTACTTTTCTTCTTTTTATTTTATTATCTCTCTCCCCCTTTTCATTGTAAATGTCTGTCTATTTGCGGATTTTTTAATGATATTTTTGTACTTTGTGGCTTTTGATGACAAACCTTGCAACGTGGTGTAATACTAATAATTAATAAATAAAATACTTAACAAAGGGAGATTTATTATAGCTAACTATTTGATAAATGCTTACTCTTTTTACAAACCTAAGTAGCTATCCGTCCTCTAATCAGCCGGTGATTAATAAGTAAATAATAAAGTCTCGTGGTGTAGCTTTTAATTAACAGAACCTCATTCAATGTTATTTTTGATGGATCTAGGAAAGTTTGCCGTCGGATTACTCGCCCTGGGAAAATTATTCTTATTACCACTCATCAATTAGTAATTTTCATTAAAATAGCCAAAAATTAAACCTTTAATACATGGATCATCAATCATGTAATCTGTTCAGTTATTGTATTAGCCTCATCTGAAGAAGTACTATAAATACTTCAATTAAAATTATTCATCTCATTTTTTGGTTTCAACTTGTGCAATTGCTTATACAAGTTACAACTTGTACGCAACATATATATATATATATATATATTGGCCATCTTATCATTTATCTGAAGAAATTTTGGCCCTTATATACAATTAATACAAATGTACATCTATGTTTTTAATAAAATATTATTTAGCAATATTATAATTAAGTGTCGAATAGAACACTTTGTAAGATTTTAATATTATAAAATATAAGTATATGTAATTCATTTTATAAATTTTGAAGAAATATTACGGGAATGGTAGTCTGGGAGTACTTTAGAGATAAATAACCTCTGGTGTCATTTACTTATTTGGGGCCTTTTCTATGTTCCTTTTGCGTGAAACTTTGCTTGATATAATAAAGTTAACGACGTGGTATAAAAACATGTCTTTTTTTTATATTATGGGGTTAATCAAGACCGGTTTAGGATATCCAGACCGAACCCCAACAATAATATTTACTCTCTATAGTTTATGGATTGTTGTATTATAATAAAAACAACGATACTATTAATAATATGTTAACAACCCCTTGTTTGTTCGAGGGTATTTTTTTTAATATACCTACTAATTGACTCCTTTTTTTATGGTGTGAAGAATATCTTTATTTTTAAATAACAGAAAGGTATAACAATATAATCAGTTATTAAAAAGACAATATGATTCTACTATCATTATTTATTTTAAAAATCTTATTGTGTTCAAGTCTTATCTCTGTAATAACGTCTTATTTTTTTATTGTGTTTACATATTATTTAATCCATATATCTATCATTTTTTTACAAAAGACAAAATCACACTTTTTCATAATGTTATGATTATATAATAATCATACTATTTATATCTAATAAAAAGCAAACATTTGATAAGATATTTTGTCAAATATTTAGCCAACGATTAAATGCTGAGTTCTGATTATTATGTTTTTAAAAAAATATTAGGAGAGGCGAATAAATAATGTCCTAGAAAGTGGGAGTGGTTTTTTCCAGTAGAGTTTTTTATCCTCCCAAGTGGTTAGCATTGTTATTTAATTCCTGAAAAGGGACATCTATGAATAAAGTAATAACAAGTGTTTGTCTTCATGAAAAGCAGAGAGTAATTATAAGGAATTGCTCGGGAGTTCTAAGTGTACGTCTGTGATGGACTCGGAGTAGAATTGAGGATTTGTGTTTATTTCCTTCCTCCCATGGCTCCTTTCAGCTGATCCAATAAAGCATCATAGCAGTTTAGCTACTTTAATTTAATTCTTGAGAAGGGAATATCTAAGTATACAGTAATATCTAGAGAGTGTTCTCATTTTAAAACGGAGAGTAACAATGATGATTTGCTCGGGAGAGATATGTAATGTATCCTTGTTGGTTTTGGAATAGAATTGAGGATCGATATAGGAGTGATTTCAGCCTATATTTCCTTTGTAGATGTGGAGTTGAATTTGTGTCCATTTTTTCCCCTCTCACAGATGATCTAATAAAACGTCGTGACGGCTAAACTGCACTCCTGCCAAAACATTCTGCAAATTTTCAGGATTGACAAGTACATTTTTTTTTAAATTTATTATTTTAAATACCGGCAAAATATGTTTTATGGCTATAAGTATATAAAGTGTTCCACTGGGTTTCTTAATAATCTGGGAGGCACTTTGTAACTGTGCGCTATATGTTATGGGTAAAGTCAACTCTATTACACTCTGCATTGACACTAGGTGTGAGTGCTTCTTCTCTTGGAATAACCATGAATCTGTTCAAATAGTTCTCCACAATTCTTCCAGAGTAACTTCAACTCATCAACATCTCTTTCAGTTCTCCCATTCTTTATTTTCTTTGTTCAGGGTCACTCTAAAGTGTTTTTGTTGGTTTTGAGCTGGGTATGAAACAGGTTAATAGAAATAGAAGCTATACCAACACCCGTGCACAACTGATGTTCGATTTTAACTGTGTTTTTTCATTTCCACGTCATAGTGTATGAGTTGTTGCATCTTTTTGTCAGAATGTGTCTGTCTTGCCGAGCAGTCGGTACGATACATCGAATTGAAAACTCTAGCAAGCACGATTACATGATGGTATAACCCTGTAATTCAATTAATCTCGAGTATGAGGAAGACGGAGCAGGTACTGAGCCCTGTCAAATTCTTTCCTGTATAGGTCAGTTACCGACTCTTTTTTTTTTTTTTTTTTTTGATGGAGATAGTAGTATCGAGGAAGATTGTGGATTTGTTCTGTTAGTCATATGAGCTAGCGAATTTGATCGTGAGATGAAGTTTATTGATCTTCTGCATAAAAATTTTCAGTTCTTTATCTGTGCCAAGCTATGTACATCAAGAAGATCCCATCAATGACTCTCTTGTAGATTCTGAGGGGCATTCCAAGACAATAAGATTATCCGCTCCTTTAATAGTTTGTCCTTGAATCCAATAAAGATATTGACATATGTGGGTCCCACCCTAGTCCCCATATAAGGCCCTTGTTGTTGAATGAATAACTCCTTGTTGAACTCAAATATGTTACAAGTGAGAACCAGGGACAAGATTATTATGATAACTTCTGTGAAGTAAAAATTTCGGAGCGTTTGTTCGCTTCAATTGAATATAAAATTAACATAGTTAGAATTATGCGAATAGCATCAAATTTGCACCGTTTTGTTGGATAGCTTTTTTTCATATGGAAGACTTCGTCTCTATTGGTAAAAAACTTGACCAGCCTATTTTCACAAACCTCTCTTGAGGCCAGTTTTGTAACATCAAGAAAATTTGCAAATGCTTAAAAAGGTAATAATCGCTTGGTACCAGGTCTGGACGATACGGTGGGTGCAATAGAACCACGCATTCAAGCTCTTGGAACTTCTGACGCGTATTTAAAGATGTGTGTGGCCTAGGATTGTCTTGATGGAATACCAAACGCTTTCTATTGGGTAATTCCGGCCACTTCTGGTGGATGGACTGCTTTAATCTGGTCAATTGTTGACAATATAAGTCCGAATTGAGTGTTATGCCCGATGTGAGCAGTTCATAGTGGATGATGATTCCTTTCCAATCCCACCAAACACAAAGCATAACCTTCTTGGCAATTAATCTGGACTTGGTGATCTTTTAAGCCGTTTCACCGTGCTAAGACCATGACCTTTTTTGGCTGTTATTCTCGTATGCAACCTATTTTTCATCACCAGTTACCAAACGCTTCAAAAATGAATCTATTTACTTATGTTTTACCAAAGAATCGCAAACCTCAATTTGATCCAAAAGGTTCTATTGCGTCAATTCGTGTGGTATCCGTACATCGACCTACTTCTTAAGACCAGATTTATGCCAATGGTTCCAAACGGTTGTCTGGCTAATTTTCAGCTCCTAAACCAAGAAATAAGTGCCCACATGTCGGTCCAACTCGACGATTTTCATTATTTTATCGATATTTTCGATAATTGGCATACCAGAGCGTGTCTCATCTTCGACGTCCGTATTAAGAGAACAGAATCGTTGGAACCAACGTGTTACTCTTGCACTCGGTAATGTATTGGGTTAATAAACATCACAAATTTTTAGGTCCTTTTCACCTTGGCCGTAGTGATACTGAAGAGTGCATCGAATTTTCTCTTTTTTTCTTCCATTTTGGAACACTGTATCATACAACCGGCTTTACCAATCACAAAAATATAAATCAACTTTACAGAGTCCGCTAAACCTGTAAGTATACTTGAAGCTTTCTTTTTAATGCAATTATTAATTGTGAGATATAGCTTACTAAAGACATTTAGCGAAAAACGCTCAGAACTTTTTACTTTACCTAATATTAGAGCAATTAACTCAAAATTGATATAAATATGTAATATTGTGTCCTAAATATAGTAAAAACATATTTACAAAATGGGGAATTTCTTCATTTTATTCAAAATTACTTTAGGGTTTAATTAAATGTAAGACCAGTGAACAGAAAAGTAAGCTAGAAAGATTTTTCTCAAAATTGAACGTGGATTATATTTGTATTCTTTGACTAATTATTGTCAATTTTTATAATAAAAATGTTCTTATTATCCTCTGGATGCGTTGTAAATTGCACTTAAACTAACCAAAATTGATCGTCACAAGAAAATAATGATAAATGACACAATTTTATTTCAAAGGAGCAATATCACGGCCAGAATCAGTCTCTTAAATTAAATAAAGGTTCTAAACGATAGAGAATTTTTTTTTTTGATATCTAAACTCTTCCCAAAAATGAAATGAACTTTAATATATCTGAGAAATATTAAGATGTATGTAAATATGAAGCAAAAAAATAACTTGGGACTTTCTCAATTTCTTGTTTAAGTTTGTTTCATTATTGACATACCACTATTATTATGGTATTTGTTTTATTTATTTATGATATGACATCATTTAAATTTCATAGTTTATTAGAAATAATGTAATAGATGTTGTAAAGATATATTGACTGTGTCTCTAGTGAAATAATTAATTATAATTAGATATCAAAACAAAACAAGAACCACAATTGAATTTTATTCTTTTCTAAGAAGAGCTGCTGTGGTCTATGACCCTTTCTGTATACTTGTATGTACGTCATTTGACTGCCTTAAGTGTTTACATTATACATATTATACTTTGAAGAAGAAATAAACATGAACAATATATTAGTACAACCTTTCTCTAACGAACATCTCAAACTACAATCTACATACGAGGGTGTTCTGAAAAGTCCGTACAAAGTCCGATAGATGGATCTAGTGGCGGATGACGAGGTTATTTTTAGTTAGTAGCATCTTTTGGAAGAACACACACGAAATTTCAGCCAAATTGGTCTATATGTTTCTGTTTGGCATTCGTTTGAATCGAGGGAGTGGAGTGATTTTCAAAAAATGGATGAAAAATATATTCGTATATTGATTAAACATTACTTTATGAATTGCAGAACGCCTGGAGGGAATAAAAAGAAGCTTGATAAAGATTATGGGGACTCTACACCTTCAATTAAAACAGTTTATAAGTGATTTCAAAAAAATTTCGAGTGGTCATATGGGCACAAGTGATACTGAACGTTCTGAACGCCCTGTTGAGGTTACTATTCCAGAAATCACTGATAAAACCTATGATATGGTGATGGATGACATAAGAATGAAGGTTTTATGAGATTTCTAGTAATGTGGGCATGAAAAGTTGTTAGTGAAACTCCCACGATTGGCCCGCAAAAAAGTGCTCAACCTCAGCAGTTGGGGTCGCAAAATTAATGGAAATAAGGTTCCAACTCTTTTCACACCCCCCTTTCTCTACAGACTTTTCCCCCTGAGACTACTATTTATTCCCAATTTGAACAAATGACAGAGAGGGGGGAAATTTTATTCAAACGAGAGTTAATTGTAGAAACAAATGACTATTTTTCAGACTTGTACAAATCCTACAAATTTGGAAGGGATCCACAAACTAGAGTAGCGTTGGACGAAGTGTGTAACCCTAAAAGGAGACTATGTTAAAAAATAAAGAAGGTTTATCCCAAAAAATAATTAGTTTTTATTTTTGCATTCACTTTTTCCTTCTCCTCTTCCTCTGTCAATATATTATTCGCTTCGCTTTGCGTCCCTACGCTTGACGTACCGAAGTTGTTTCCTTATTATTAAAAGGTTGCGAGGATTGAATTTCAACTGTCTACAATTTCGTGATAGAAATAATAAGTTTGACATACCGGCAAACTTGTATAGGGTGCAGTGTTTATTATCCCAAAATATCAGACACCCCCAACATACTTTGTGTACTCCAAGTTTTACAGATCATAAAGAAGATCTGAGGGATTTTCCAGATTTTAAAAAGCTCATAGTATTACTTAATACTTTATCCTAGATTAAAAAAAGGATATTATCTATGTCGACCGTACATTCTATTTATCTTGATGAGTGATTGAAGCGACATCTACATAAACAGTTGCATCGTGTGGTTATTTATACGGCGTTACACAGACACAAAAATGTACACAGCATTTGATTGTCAGTTGTCAAATTTTCTTCTTCTTTTCCTAGATAATCAGTGTTTTTGTATTATGTGGTCCGAACTTTGGATAAAATGCTAATAAAAATTTGAGACAATGACTCGTCTAATTAGGGATCTGGATCCGAAAGTATGGATTACAATGTCGATCCTCAATTCTACTCTAAATCCAACAAAGACATACAATTATAATTTTGTATCAAATAATTAGGGTTAATCTCCCTTTTCTATGAGCATTGTTAAACCTGTTATTGTATTAATAAACAAGGAATTCCAGAACCTAGTTTTAATTTCAAGCCAAAATCCGTTTCGGAGTGCAATTTTACAGCCCCAATCCGGCATGTGTATCCGACAAAAATTGGGATACCAGCATGCCGGAATTCATTCCGTTACACTTCTTTAATTAGTCATCAGTTGTATGCATCATGGCTGACTCTTTCTTTTTTTGATGCTTTCAAATAAAAAGAAGGAAATAATCTTGTTTCTGTAATCATTTGTTGGATAACAGAGTCGTCAGACGCGATGGAGCAAGGACAGGTGTTCATTTCTCATTCTTTCTATTTTGTTCCATGATGGACGAAGCCATTTCATCTACTGTGGTTCTCTTTCAACTGTTGATTGTACTATTCAGTGTGCCGGTCAAAAAGCATGTCGAATTCTCTCTCTCAACTACTTTTTCCCCCCTTTTTTTCTTTCTTCTTCGTCTTAGAGTGGCGACCAGTGTATTTGTCAAAAAAGCAAATACCGCCAAAGCGGCATAGAATAGTGTGTTTGGACCACGACACGGCATGGCTATGTCTTGAGAGACCTTGCTAATAAAAGATACGGTTTCAGCTCTATATAGTAGAGAAGGAAATTCCCTTTCCAGTATTTAAATATCAACGAAAACAATCTTATGTTTTCACCAGATACGGCTTTCAAGAAGCGGAGGCCATAGCAGGAAGAGGAATACCGTATTCGCGGCCATGGTCAAAGAGGAAATTGAGAAGGAAGAATGAGATGGAAATCGACCTTTAGACCATGAAGAAGGCCAGAGAGGTGTTTACCCAAGACGATACTCCGACACACATGTCCAAGAAGGCGCAGCATTTCTGCTGAGAGAGTATGGATACCTTCTTGTCGGCAGAGTTCTAGACTTCGTCCTCAACCGACGTGAGCACTCTGGACTTCGCTGCTTGGACTGTCTTGGAGGAGAAGACGTACAATACTTATCACACGAATGTACATACGCCGAAGGCCGTGATCACAAAGGAGTTGAACATTTTGTCCTCGGACTCCATCTGGGCAAGCTATGATTCTATTCGTCCCCGTATTGAAGCCATAATTAAGAATGGAGGAGGACATATCAACTTTTACTTTCAAAGTTTGGAATAAAAATGGCTCCAAAAAAAAATACGGAGAAGTGAAAACAGCTTTTAAAATTTACTAATTTTTTTAGTCATCGCCTTGTCTAGACATGGGTTAATATATGTAAAAACAAATACGTTCGTTACCTGAGGTTCTCTTGTAAATATATGTACATATGTGTGTATGTATATTCTATGATCAAACCCCCTAACCGCAAAAACCAATTTGTAAATGTATGCTCTACATAAATAACACACCAATATAATCCAAGTATTTCAGTGTCTTTTATCCTTCTTTTCAAGCAGCTATACAATCTACCACAATATTATTATCTCATTTAATCCTTGAGGCAAAGGGAAATCATACTTTATTACTTAAAATAATATTTATCAAACTTGGTTAAATTTATACATACATTTATATATTATCAGATGGGATGTTTAAGGTGTGGTCGAGTGTGTGTATGTCTTGTATGTAGACACTAGTATTGGAGTTCGGTTTGAAAATCCTAGAACGTTATGATTTTTTGTGGACCGAACTAATTCAATCCTTTTTAGAAGTTCGGCATAACTGTGTTCGCTTGCTAATACAAACGTCAGGAACGGCTGCAGGGGCTGGGCTGGAAGGGATGTAACCCCTTCCCCAAATTTAGGATTTTTTGCTTTTGACTAGAAATTTTTTGGGTGAGAGTGAAAATTTTTACGAGAAACAAGGGGTTAACATTTTTTTTTTTTTTTTGAAAGATTTATTTAGTTTAAAACAAGGTCATTTAGACAAGTTATGCTGCAGAAGCAAAAAATTTAATATATAATTATTTTTTACAAAAAAAAAAAAAAACATTTGAAATTTAATTTTTCAATTTTTTTTTTTACCAAAAAATTTATTTTTTGTGAATAGCTTTGAATTTTTTTCCAAGATACTTAATTTTTGGTCAATAATTGTGGAAGTTTAAATTTTTTTTTTTGAAATTTCGTCTTGGGAATTTTTTTTTTTTTTTTTTTTGAAATTTCGTCTTTTTTCAAAACAAACTAATTTTAAGTGAATAATTATGGATCTTTGAAAATTTTTTCCAAAAAAGTTAATCTTTAAAGTTTTTTTAAATAACTTAAAGATTTTTAATTTTTTTTTCAACAAATTTTATTTCTTGGATGTTTAAAAAAGAAAATTCAAAAACCCCAGAAAAAATATATTCCGGCAGACCCCCCTTAAAGTATACAGTGTATTTTGTTGTCAGTTGTGGATATTTTGGGTACACTGTATAATTTTGCCTTGGGGACAGGGAGAGCTGAAAATAAAAATTCAACTATTGCATCCTTTTTTTTTTTTTAATATGTAACAACTTCGCTGAACGTTGAACTTCAAAACGTTGATTAACATAATTTGAATTAGTTCTTGTTAAGCTGTGAACAATTCCCACCAATGATGGAATAATAATTCTATAAATGAAAATAGTTGGTTCTTAATGTCAACTGATTTTGGCCTTTTAATAGGTTTCTTTCGGAGGAGGGGTTGCGTGATACAATAATTTTAAGAACATTGACTAGATTGGCCCAATCAAACAATCGATATCATTTTAAATTATTTTAAGACCGAAAAGGAATTGTTCATGACGTCACCTTTATTTGTGAACATCATACCCCATATGACGTTAAAAGTGACGTTCAAATCATATTTGTACAACTCATAAATTACGGCAAATAATCAGTTCATATATTAAGACCGAACAAATCGGTCCACAATTTGAATACGATTAAACTTTGATCTACAGTCTTAACTGAAGTGTTGGTCCAAACTGGTGGAGAAAAAAGTCACTAAAGACCGAACCGAATAAAAAATGCGGTATCAACCCTCTATGGATATATATATATTTATGTATGTATAAAGACATTACGAACAATTTTAATTATTTGTTTGCACGTAAATAAGTGTTTTTATATGGATTTAATGTGTAGTCAAAGAGTTGGGAAATGTTTATGTTTCAAAAGTTAGTCATGTGAGACAAAGTTGAATACATTCGTTATTAGACTCCGTCGAAAAAGACATAATTGAAATAATATCATTAGAGGACGGCATTTTCTGGTTCATTATACTAAAAATAAGAACTTTTATAGACATTAAATTTAATTGTATTTCTATAGAAAGATTCAATTTAACTTTTATTCTTATTAAAAGTACGGGGGTGGGCAGGAGCCAAATATTGAATATTATTAATAAAAAAAAAGAAGAAATAAAGTTGAGTGACGTCATAAAGAACCGAGTTTTATAAGTTTTAGGACAGATATGTAAGACTGAACTGTACCAGACTGAGACTAAACATTCGGGACTGAAGTCTACAGTCCTAAATAAGGACCGAAACCATGCTAGCAATCTTACAAGATCGGCAAGTTATCAAATTCTTATTTTCTTCACTGTATCTATATTATAAGGGATATACTTCATCGACAACTCATAATCCCGAGCGATGCTGGGTACTTTTGCTACTATTAAATAAATTAATCAATATAAAAACAATGTATTGTCAAGTATCTGATAGAAAGGCTTACCTAGAATCTACATACATAAATAGTCCTAATGTTAATTTGTAACATAATATGAAGAGAAATTGCCTCACAATTCAAAATTTTGCTTCAATAAAGATCAAAATATATACCCAGACAAGTGCATATGAAACTCTAATCACATATTTTTAATATATTTTGTGTGCACAGTGCATATACAGGGTGCATGGGCAAAATATGCCACATTTTAAAGACGACATTACTCCATCAGCTGATTTCTGATCCGTCTGTTTTTGATGTTGCAAATTTTCCCGGGTCATAGGATTCAGTTATTGTTTACCATTTGTAGCGATAGCATCCTTTTAAGTGCCAAAGAAAAGTCATTATGTTCAATGAGAGAGATCGTAGGTGCCCTACTATTCAGATTATCCTTGGTGATCACATGAAATTAAGCAATGCTGACATCTCTGGCCTTCTGTCAACCCCAGTTAGAACGGTCAGAAGTCTCAGGAAGCAGCTAGAAGAGTCATCCGGCCCGATGGACGTTGTTGACAGGAAGAAGAAGGAGGAGAAGAGCACCAGGATTGTCTGGGGCGTCTCCTTCATCAACAAGGTCGGGACATCATCGACGAGGACCCCCAGTGTTCCATGATATCCATGACGAGGGACCTGGGCGTGGCCAAGTGGACCGTGAGGGCTAGTGTGAAGGAGGACTTAAGATGCAAGTCCTATAGGCGTCAGACAGCCCAACTTCTGACTGAAAAGACTCTAGGCTTGCGGCTGCTCAAAAGCTTCAGGTTGCTGAACATCTTGAAGAACCCAAAGTCGCCGAACATGCTCTGGTTCTTTTTCTTTTGCGTTCGTACCCTTCTCCTCTTGGCCACCCTCATCACCGGATTTGAACCCGTTGGACTACTTTGTCTAGTCCTACGTGGAGAACATGACCAACCGCTCCTCCCATAACACCAAGTAGTCTCTCATCACCTGCATCAAGAATAAATTCAGTGAGATAGAAGCAGCGCAGATCCAAAATGCCTGTTCCCGGGTTCGTAGCCGCATTGAGCGGGGTTTGGCCGCAGACGGGGCTACATTGAATAGATAACTGCTCTATATCTTATTAAAGATATTCGTTTTTATTTTATGAATAAATATTATAAAATAGGCTTGAAGTTGTTGTTGTTTTTTTTGAAGCGGCAGATTTTGTCCACGCACCCTGTATTAAGTGAAAATATCTGTGTGAGTATTTTCATTGAAAAAAATCATCTTCATATGTATTGAGCTCACATACAATCAATCTTGAACAAAAATCAAAAAAATAAATCCCAATATATTTTTACATCAGCTATATGAATAAAACAATGTTTGTCTGTGTTTATGTATGTCCTCAGTAAATAATACTTTCTTTGTTTGTTGGAGGCAAATTCCTTCTTACAGATAATCTAAAAAGAATATTAATCGATAGTTAGCTTGATTTTTTGGGTTTTGGGTCATTCATATTTAGAAATACAAATTTCTAAGTATTTCCACCCGAATGCGTGGATAACCAAATTATAGATACATCTTCCCACATTCTTTACGTGGTTCTTGAAAGGACATGCATGCATCTTTTATCAGATGAAATAAGAGAGGTTGTGACCCATCAAAAGGGCAATTCTGTTCGGATGTGGCCACTAAACATTACTTTGACGTATTAAAATTGTTGGAAATAAGTCGATTTACTCTGATTGTGTTTTATCGTACTCCACTGTACATTCATTCGTGCCACCAATTGTGTAAAAAAGTCATTTTAGTTTGCTTTTATATTGACGGGGCTCATATCTTTGTACCAGATTGGTCTGAAAAGTTTCTGAACCAACGTGAAGATGGCAGCACTCGTAAATAAAAGCAAGTCAGCTCTATCTAGCATCTGTTCATAGTTACTCACTAAAGTTTCACCCATTTTGAAGGCTTAGTTGTTATGTAACAGTCGCTTGAGTGAGTTGATGTTAGTGATTTTGAAAATGGGCATACTCAAGTATTGACCTGTCATTAAATATTTGTGTTTGAAAATGTAACCTTTAAATTGATTTAAACAATAACAGACATATAAAGGCTTGTTGTGTACAAATTGGAGGTGTCTAAGTCAATCCAACATGGAGTAATTGAGCCAAGAACAAAAAGTGTCATGTGAACAATCATTTTGCAGAGAAAAAACGCCGAGTACTATTTGGACGGGCTACAGAGATGAAAGCATCACTGGGAAAAGTATGTAGATTTACAAGGAGAATTTAATATTTTGAAAAAATGTCTAGTATCTTTGTTAAGTCGAAAACTTTTCAGACCATCCTCGTATATCTACGAGGATCGTTTGGTAATTCTTTGAGTTGAACATGAGGATGGATGCAGCACATTTCAGCAAGAATTGGAAATACTATTCGGTCGTTTTTTAAAAGGCCTACATCTATTATATAAATTTAAGCTGATAAATCCAAAGGAAATTTTCTTCATCTGGTAGAAATCTAATTGCCTTTGAAAAACTGACTAGACCAACATTATAATACATTTGTATTTTTTAATGCTATAAAATGAAATCTAACTTTTTCATTTACAATAATTAACCTAACTAAACTAAAAATCTCATTTATTGTGCCTAAACTGCAAGAAAAGATTTATTTTTTCAATTTTGTCATTAATAAAAATAAAAATTCAGTCATTCAAACAACAACTACGTAAAACAAGAAGGGTAAAATTTTGGTGAAGTCCTTTCAAAAATTGAATACGAACAAGAAATGTTTTGTTTTTGATTCGGGTTGGAATGTTTTCCAAACACATTCATCAAAAAGTAATTCGTACAACATTATTACACTCTTGTCTCATATGAGGGCTCAGATCATTGCTTAGATGAACTCGAATTAAATATAACTAATCTGTGAACAGATCCCTATTACTAAATTGATAATAGTCCAACAGTTGGCACATTGTAATGCTCACTAAATCACGCATCCTTTCCTCCAAAAAGAACCAGAAAAATGCACAAAATAAATTGGCAGTTAGCAAAATAAGTATATCAGATAAACTGATATTAATCTCTTGAGTACTACCCAGACAGTTTCAACTTTTATAGCCATTTTGTACAAGTTGCAACCAAAAAATGAGATAAATAATTGCAAAAACCGGATTTGGAGTACTTTAAATGAAGATAATGCAAAAATTGCATGTTGCATGGATAATCTATATATTAATGCTGCAATTTTTAACTATCTTTTCAAAAAATTATAAAGTATAAGCACTCTATTGGACAATATTATGTTCAAATACTCATAGTTAAATTAGTCATAAATACCCAATAGGTAAATAATGAACAAAATTAAATCATAGTATCGATTAATACAATGATTAATTAGTAATTTGATTGACCAATGTTGCAATTTAATAATGCATTTTAGGGGTGTCTGCAGGATCATATTGGGAAGAGGGGGGGGGAGGACTGGATTTTTGCAATTTTTTTTGGAAAGAAATCCCAAAATAAAAATTTTTTAGAAAAAATTTGAAAATTTATTGAAAAAATTCACAGCTATTCACTAAAAAATTAATTTTTTTGGGAAATAAATTCAAAAAATAAATCTCAAGTATTAAATTTTTTGGAAAAAAAATTTAAAGATGCACAGCTATTCATAAGAAAAATTAAATTTTTTTTTTTTTTATTTAAAAAATTCATGACTATTCTGAATGAATCTAATTTTTTGGAATAAAATTACCAAAGTTCACATCTTTTGGCAAAAAATTAATTTTTGTCGAAAAAATTTCAAATATTAAATTTTTTGGAAAAAAAAAATTGCAATATAAAGTTTATTAGTAAAAAGTAATAATTCCTTAATTTGGCCCACGCCCAGCAAACGCCCCTTATTTAAAAAAAAAGAAAAGGCCACTTGTTTCAAGGCTTATTGCAGGATATTATATATCATCTATTTTTATTTATTTACTTTTTTTTTGGGGGGCTAATTTTATTTGGAAAATAATTCGAAAAATTAAATTTTGGGAAATTAATTTCAAAAATTAAATTTTAATAATAAGGTTTTTCAAAAAAATGATTCAAGTATTATTTCGGCCAACAAAATACATAGGGCTCTGTTGGGGAGAACGACGTACCGTAATTCAGTTAACTTTCGTACTTTTATTTCTTTTTAAGGAAGATGGATTTATAAAGTAATCTGTTATGAGTTGTCGATTTTTCTACTGAAAAAATTTCCCCCATTATCAGTGTTATATAGGCTGGGACGCTAAATCCTGGGTTCAGTACGAACCGTGGTACAGATTACAGATTTTGGTTCAGTTTAATAGTAAAATGTTTTGTTTTTTTAAATTAAATTTATGTAGTCCTTAAAAATTTTCCCACATTTTATTCTTTAATAATTCTTTTTCTTTAGAAATAGATTATACTTAAATACATACTCTTAACTTCTCTAAAAAACAAAAGTTGATAAATTACATACATGGGTTATATAATACTATTATTCATGAATTTATATATATTTTTTAAAAAGCTGAGCTTTTCTACATTTTTCGGTAATAAACAAGACCGATTAGCAGTCAAAATATCTCCAGCTGTAGAAAAAGTTATTTCACTTGATACAAATGTACTTGTAGTTGCGAGGTATTGTGAAGCTAGCTTGGAAACATTGGGAAATTCATCAACTGAGATGTAAATCATTATCTCTTTTTGTACAAGCAAATACAGAAATCCTTTCTTATATAAAAAATGATGCTTATGGATTAAAATCTTACCCCACTTTCTAAATCTATTAATTAAACAAAAAAAAAATTATCAAAACTTTATGAGATCAAAATATTCAATCTATGATTAAATATGCGTACCGAACCGTAAGGGTCGTACCAAACAACGATTAAACACTCTACCTTACCAGTCCTAGTGTTCTGAACATTAATAGGTTGAATTACCTCTTCTCAACAATAATTCCATGGTTAGGAGGGTCTTTTAGGTAATTTGGGGAGAAAGGTTGCGAGATAGTATACAAGCAACGAAGTGTAATACATCATTTAAACGATGATTTTAATAAAGTAATATGTCCCCTACCCTTAAAGGTATTGAACTCTTACCTTTCAATCCTCCTCTATTGAGAAGCTCTTTTTTTTTTCCACAAAAATCGTTGTAGGAGAGTTTTTTCTTCTCTAACTAATTGATATTCAAATAACAAAAATTATTCATTCTGATAAAAAAATATTATTTTCTTTGATGTAAAAGATAATTTGTGTTGTGAGTATATTTTGAGGGATTTAAATAATAAACAAGACTATAGAATTTCAATAAAATGAGTTTTTAGTACTGTAGAGAGATACAAAAACGTGTGTTCCATGACGTGTGAGTTTGTTTTGAAATTAAGAAAACATCATCCAAAATATCTAATAAACTATATATACAGGGGTGTTTGCATGGGGTGTGGGGGGCAGGAGGTATTGTAGCCGTAACTGTAAATAAACGTTTTATTAGTTTAATAGTCTGTTCGTAGTTGATCTAGTAAAACGTCATGACAGCTAAACTGCTATACAGTGTACCCTGTGATGGCTTTTCTTATATTCATACGGAGAGACAGATAGTAACTTTATTAATATATATTACTACATACATCTTGGTGTATATGGATATTTTTTAGTTTACTCATAGACTATATATTGACAAAATAATATTACAATTTACAATCATTGTTATTGAGAAATATGAAATCATGAAATTAGAAGATTAATTCAATAAAATGCAATACACATATACGGTTTCTTTTCCGTCTCTCGCATACGCCAGCATATTTATCCACTTTATAATCATCAAATGTTAGGCCAGAACAGTATAAAATATCTTAATGAAAGAATATTTGTGATCAAGGAGTAAAAACAGTAAAGTAACCGTTTTATTTGTTAAAAATATGCAAACAATGAGGTGTGTTCTATCAATTGACAGATACTTTATATTTAAATGTTTCGGATAAGAGGATATTAAATGTATTTAAAAGAGTTTAGTCATAACCATTAAGTAAGACATCAGATTAAGTAAGCAAACATTAAAGAGAACTTTCATAAAATCTGATTCATAAATTGCTGGAACGATGCTCTAGCATTACGAAGCCCGAAAAGCATAAAATTGTACTCAAACAAACCAAATAGTGTTATGATTGCAGTATTGTTAAAGGATTAATGGTTGATTTTAATACAAGAAATCAAATAAGGAAGGGTACAGAAGCTCCTGTATCAATCAGGGTATACAATTTATTTTTTGGAATTGCCAATATTCGTGACCACTTTGCAGCAAGGCTGGGCGACAGTCGTAGAGGAAACCCGCCTATCTAATTTTTTGGAACTGGTGAGGGTGATCGGCTTGGATAACTTTTCTTGACTTACAAGAGGGTTTTTTATCTGATATTTTTCAACATTATAAACTGATTGTATCTTTAGTAAATCAGGTATTTGATCCGCTAGCCTCCACAAGACATATGTAAGAACAGGCATAAAAGTCCGAATGCTAAGAATTTAAAAATGAGGAATAATCTGTCCCGGTATTTTGATCTTTCGAGCTGTCTCGTAGAGTTACTTCAGATAGAGATACCGACGACAACGAGTTGCCTTGATTGGAAAATCTCATCAAAAAGTTCTGATTTTGGTCTTTTTAAAGGTATTAAGAACTTACTCTCGTAGCTGATAGTATTTACAGGCTCATCTAACAGTTGAACTAAGCTGATATACAACGTTTGAAGGGAACCCCGTGATAGTATGGTAGAACTTTGTATTATCAGCCGTTACTTTAAGGAGGTGAAACTGACCTTCACGGATCTCAAAATAAATAAAATCGAAGGGTTATTGGAATCAAATTCATTGTCTTTGATAGACACCCGACACACATAGATTATCCTACAATATCTATATTTCGATTAATACAACAAAAAACTACTGTCTATGAAAGACTCATTTTTGAAAACTGGATGACTGCTTGATCATCAAAATAACAATAAAGTACATTAGTATCGATGTTTCCAATCTTTTATATTTTTTTAAGATTTTTTGCTAGCCATTAACGTCACCTTCTAAATATTACATTTCTTGATGACCTTGATCACTTTGCAGAGCCCTGGTTAGGAATCACTGTTCTTTGGGATTCATTTTACCTCCAATTCGAATACCTCCTTAAAATTTTGGGCAGCACATCAAAGTTTTGGGATCATTACATCCCTACAACAGAGTCTAATTCTCAATAAGTCTTGTCTTGAAGGATTTAGGATATTTATGGAGAGTCCTTACTTTAAAAAAAAGTTATTTTCACAGAATATATATGTACCTAGTGTTGTATTGGCCTTTATTTAGGGTTCAGTTCAATCATTGTTCGGTCTAATGATCCTATAGATCAGTCCTGAGACTAGGCTAGACTAAACCAAATAAATAAGGACCTACACAACACTAATTATACAAAGTACATAGTTAACAATAATGAAAATTATGATGTATAGATTTACAGTACACTGTATGGTATATCTATAATACATCTTCTCTGGGAATATAATATATGTAGTTTCCATTTTATGAGGGAAGGAGAAGGACTCCTTCTTTGAAACATTTGAAATGCCTTGAGCGTTCTTCGACCTTCTCCATATTATTATTACAATTTATATTTTCTTCGTTTTAACAAAAAAAAACAAAAAAAAACAGATATAATTATTATTTAAATGTACTTTCAAATTATTCAAATAACGTGGAGTATTACTTTTAATATCTCTATAGGTACGCGTATAAATGCACCTACAACAAAATCTAACGTAATGTTGTCTGTCAACACACACAACTTACATTTGTATTCTTAAACGAATAATTGCCGATTTATATCTACAAAATATTGTTATTAACCATTTGAATGCGTTGCAAATTTCACATAAAGTAGCCCCACGACATTTTATACTTCATGATATGAAAGAAAAATCCAGGAGAAGAATATGTCTAAAAAAATTACTCTATTTTATGGTTAAAACGTGGTGTTCCAGCAGGATGACTCACCTGTACATAGGACCAAAACGGCCGAGAAGGGATTGGAGGACAACTTGCCTTTCCGGACAAAGTAAATATGAGCCCCCTAGTCCTCAGATGCCACTCCGTTGGACTTCACTTTTTGGATGCATGTTGAGTCTAAGGCCTGAACCGTCCGTCAATCAAATATCAACAACAACCTCAATGACATCGTCAACCAGCATTGGTAGGCCATGTCTGAGGACTACATCTGCAATGGGTACAAGGACTTCCGTGGCCACCTGGAAGCCATGATTGCTACCAAGGGGAGGGGGCTAAATCGATCATTAGGGTAGCCAAGATAAACATAATAATTATTTTTAACATATTGACATACCCTATTACAACTGGTTGCTGATATGCGTCTTGATAAAGTTCTAGATTGAGATATTTTTTCTCCTCACCCGGTAAATGTTTTACATTTTAGTTTCTTATTCATAACTCATCCCACAAATTGTCTATGAAACATTGGGTTGTATTTATTTACAGGGTAGATCTTATCAAAAGGTACACAATTTATTATTTTCAATCCTGACTGATATTGGTGCAACACGACATCATATTTCAGAACAAAGCAAGTTCAGAAGCTTGGAAAGAGCAAAGAAGATTCTAAATTTTTTCAAGGGCAACAAATATTTGGGCAAAGTTTTTCTTATTTATGAAGAAAAAAATTTCACGGTTGATGCCACTCTGAATTAGCAGAAAAGCCGGCACATTACAACCGAACATCCGGACAATGATTTTTGCAGATAACCTTAAAACATTATTGAGATGAACACAACCAAGTCTATGCGCAATAATGGTAATTTTTTTGGAAACTCTTACAGCGTAGTAAACGAAACTGTGGCCAACAACTTTTGTGTTGAATGTATACGACGAATATACTCCGAAAGCCTATGTAATTGTGAATCATAGTCACAAATAAAAATTTCAATATAAAATTTGAGTTATGATTTCTAAGAATATTGTAGATAAATATAGCATTAGATAAAGTTCATCTTATCATTCCAATATCCGCAATTTAATTAAATCTGAGGGCATTGTGAATGAATAATAAAATTACTTATAACCCTTATAAGTCCAGATATAAAATTCTAGCTAAGAGTTTCTTCTTAGTTAGAAAACTTGTCAAAAACATGGAACAATTACGAAAGATTTCCTGATGTCATCTTGTAACACCATCGAAATTAAAATAAAATCCAAAGTCATCCATTTAATATAGGCATATAACAGAGTTTTTAATTCTAAAGCCAATGGCGGATCCTCCAATGAAATTTGAAATCGATTGGAATGCTGAAGATTATACACCTGCTAAGAACACTACTTCTAAACAATTCCATCTTCGTGAAGATGGAGTTGTTCGGAAGAACAATAAAAAAAAATATTTAAAATACAGGGGTTACGGAACGGTTTCAAACCCGAATGGTAGAAGAATTAAACTTAAACTTCCGGTATTTTGGATGTCAAAGAGCACCAGGCTCTGGAAGGCTAATTGTGGAAATGTGTATATTATAATAAGAATTGTCGAACACTGCCAAGGAAAATATCAACATTAATAGAATTTTCTTATAGAAAAAACAATAAAAAATAATGGATTTATTTTTACTACACTTGATATATGTATGGCAATAACATAAAAACAAGCTGTAATTTTTTTGATCAAAGGAGAAAAACGCATTATAAGTTTTTTACTTCAATGAAAAACCAAAGAGGATTTTTCCAAGAGTCAAATACAATATTAAACCACTGAAAAACTGTCCAACAAGTCATTAGCATGATTGATATTTCTGTTAAAATTTTTACATGAACGTATTATATACAAATTCAAGGAATTTGATCGTGTGGTATTTGAACTTTAAGCCGAATGTTGAATCATGAATATTTTTATTTCAGTTGGTGAGGTTTGTTCCTAACCAGCCAATCCCTTTCTTCTTTTCGTAATTATTGCAACGTTATACGCTCTTCTTTAAAAATAATTTTCACGTCATGACATCTTAGTATCTTTTATTATCAGTGTTACCAAATAACCCATTTTTAACATGTTCAGTTAACCTTAAAACCCGCGGCCCCAAAGGACTTTAACACTTTCTTGAATTAATATAAATGATAGTACTCATATTAAGGAATACGTTTATCCTACTGTCGTAATATTGAGAAAAAGTATCCCAGCTTACTTTTATACTACCACCACACATATGTATAAATCCTTCAAACTGTGTACATTCTTAATTTCCAACCCGTAGTCTGAGAACTGTGCGAATAGTAACCTATTGTTCCCTTATCGTAGTACATCAACCATATACATCCGTGGGTTTTTATATATAAATGATATCCTTGTGCATGCAACATGAAAAAACTTCTGGTATACACGGGGGGATGGGAGGGGTATGCGACACACCCTCTTCCTTCTTAGTTATTTATGTACTGAGCCCTCTTTCTTCGTCTTCCTTACAAGGCCATGAATGCATCACATAAATATTTCATTTTTTCAAATGCATGTTATATTAAAAATATAAGTAAAACAATAAATATAATTTCAATAAGTCGTCAACAATATGGAGGGGAGGGGTGGATTAAAGGACGAATGATAGTAGTTTGAATTCATTACTAATTTTTTACTACACGAAATACTCATTTTCGAAGAAAATCTGTAATTCCTTTTCTTTTTTTTAAATTGAAACAGACATAAATATGAGTAAATGTGGTGTGTTTTTTTACAACAAGTCTGTTAGACCATTTAAAAAAAAACATGTTTAGATTAGTGCTGCGTCAATCCTTATTTAGGACGGAAGACTGCAGTACCAATCAATTTAGTCCCACTCCAGTCCTGCATTATCAGTCCTAAAACTTATAAAGATAGGTCCTTGATGACTTGACTCACCTTTATTTCTTCATTTTTTAAACTGGTGTAGTACTTTCAGTCCGAAGGACTGTCGGTCGTAAGTATCAGTGCCAAGGACTGATACGACCGTTCCTAAGACTGAATTAATAAGGCCAAACACCACACTAATTTAGATTATATTTACCTTTAACACCTTACAGACTTGTTTTATATTCATTTACAAATTATGTACAATATAATATGTGACGTCATTTTCATACAACTGTCCCACCCTCCTATGAATTGGTCGCAATGCCTCTGATGAATAATAAGTACTGCTATATGAAATAAAGGGGTTTTTATTAACAGTGCTCCAATTTCTTTATTTTTTTTTAATAAATCGAAAACGGTTTGAGATATAGACGATTTCTTTATTTGCCGTTAAAATACATTCAAGTTAATTTATGAATGAAATTTGATGTCGTTTGAATGACTACCACGTGCACGTTTTACAAAGTCCAATCGTTGAACCCAATTTTCGACTACTTTTCCGCATAAATTGGCTGAAACTCCAGCAACTTTGCGTTTAATATTTGTTCTGAGATCTTCTAACGTCGACAGATTATTGGTGTAGACCAGGGCTTTCACGCGACCCCAAAGAAAATATTCTAGAGGCGTTCAATCGCACGAGCAAGGCGGCCAATTAACTGGTCCATTTCTGGAGATAAGACGCTCACCAAACTTACTCTTCAATAAATCGATTGTAACATTTGCTGTGTGTGAAGTTGCACCACCGTTTTGTTCAAACCACATATCGGTTATCATGGCGCGGTAACGATTTCCATTCCCAGTAACGTGGCGATTGACATCGTCGAAGAAAAAGTACGGCCCAATGACACCGCCAGCATGCAATCCACACCAAACAGTAATTTTTTGGGGATGTAATGGCGCCTCATGAATCACTTGTGGGGTTTTCCGCCCCGATAGCGTATATTTTGCTTGTTGACAAAGCCATTGAGCCAAAAATGTGCCTCATCGCTGAAGATGATTTTACGTTGAAAATCAGGATCATTTTCGAATTTACTTTCAGCCCATTTTACGAATTCCCGACGTTTGAAGTGGTCAAGCGGCTTCAGTTCTTGTGTCAACTTGATCTTATACGGGTGTAGGCCAAGATCTTTTGGCAAAATTCGGCACAACGATGTCACAGAGATGCCGAACGATTGAGAACGGTGCGTAAGAGACAAATTTGGGTCATCTTGAATTGATGCGCTTGCGGCAGCAATATTTTTTACACTTTGTGCATTTCTTTGTCTCACTGGCACAGGAACATTATGTAGCATGTAGATATGTGGACTCAAATTTTTTCACCAAACGTTGAATTGTTGATTTTGCAGGTCGATTACGTTGACCATAAATTGGCGTTAACGCTCTTAAAGTTTGGATCAAATACTCACCACTTTGGTAATAAATTTTAATAATTTGCAAGCGTTGCTGGAGTTTGTACTGCTCCATGATGAAACTACAATAATATTTGGGCACAGCTGTCAAAGAAACAATAACAAATATGACGTCATTTTCGCAAACTATCAACGTAAAATGTAAGCGTCTCAATTATAGTGTTAATCCTAAGCATTTGATTAATGTTTGGGAGGAGAGCAGGTTAGCTTTCATGAAGTTTTATAATATCATCTGCAAGCTGCATAGCAATAGCATATTGGGTTAAATTACTACGATGACGATCCTCAATTTTACTCGGAGTTCAACTAGGACTCACACTTATAACTACCTAGCAAACGCTCATTGTTACTCTACGTCTTCAAATAAGCACAATCACTAGTTATTACTAAATACTTTGATATTCCCTTTTAAAGAACTATATATTAAGGATAACAGCTTGAAAAATAAAAAAATAATGTTAATGTTGAAACTATAAAAAGGATATTTTATACCACTTAATAAATATGTAGAAAAACTAATGGGACCTTCTAAGAATACAGTTTTGAATAGGTTTTGTTGACTAAATCTAAAATCTGTGATTATTTTTGAATAGCTTAGACTCCAATACTTTAATTAATCTACATGTTGTAACCAAAACTACTGTATATGTTGTAATAGAGGGAAGAAGAGCCATCATAGGCAATTTAATCCGCGCCGGGAGGACCACCTCGGACATTATGAACCCTTAAATGTCAATAAGCATACAGTCTGTCGGGTAATAAATCGTTTGGGTGATGGGGGCAACCTTAAGGACAAACCCAAGAGTGAAAGACCCACCAAAGTGAAGCCTGAAGACATCATATAGGCCATTAACCATTTTAGACCCACAGTGAATTTAAAAGAAAATCAAAGATAATTTTAGTCAATTCTCTTGATCTCTTTTCAATAGTTCAAATTCTACTAAAACTGCAGAGTTGTGACCAAATCCTAGATTATTGCTTGATAAGGGATTCTCCAGCATGATAAAAGAAAGAATAAGCATTTCCTATGAGATATCATAAGTATGAGTGTAAAAAAATAAAGAAATGATCCCTTCATAATATTCATAGAGCAATATTAGGAATTCAAATTTTTATTTCAGTGTTCCCTTTCTGAACAGGTACTATGTGTCAATTCGTAGTAAAATTTTATAACACACATAATATTTATATTTTATTATATATTGGTAATCCCCCCCCCCTTAGCTCCTCTCTTCCACAGCTCTCTCCCTGTTCTCCTTTCTTAAGGCAGATCTATTTTGCTTGTACACGTGTATATATAAAGGATATTTTTGTGAGAGCAACTCTTCTCTCAAAATCATTTATACTTATATATGTTGTGAGTCAACTAGAAATGACGCTTGAAGTACTTTTTCTCAAAAAAGCGTGGAATGGATTTCTATTCTTAAACTAATTATCTTCCATTTCTATAAAAAAAAATATTTTGATTAGCCCTACAGAGGCCCCGCTATTCCTACTTAAAGATTGCAAAAATTTACGGTCACAATAAAATTAAATAAACATATGGTCTCCTTGATTTAATTTTTTTTTCGACATATGTGGTGTGTCAACATACAAGTAATATTGAACAAAAATCACTATATTTTACGATAATTTTTGATAACGTAATTAAACAATCTTCGCGAGTCGATGCAGGATTTAATAACAAAGGCAGTGTTTGAGTCGCTAACCTTCGATAAAACACTTAATTTGAAAAATTTTATTGAAGAAACTCATGCTTTTTATATCATCGGTATTAAAGAGTGAGAAACTCTTTTGACTATTGTATCCTTCAATTCACAACTTAGTATACAAATAATTATACAAAAGTCTTGACTGTTCCTCCCTCTTTTCCAATATCTCTAATGAATTGTCTGAATCCCTTTACTTTAACTTTTTGCCTCTGACAAATATAATCATACAGAGGAATATCAAACAGAGTTAGGATTTAAGCCACAAATTGCTCTTTGAAGGATAAGGTGGACAGTGATTCCTTAATTCTATGCATAGGTATAAAGTGTTTATTGAAGCAGATGAGAGGATGTTTCTTCATTCATAATTTCCTTGATGTCCTCAATGTTGGATTATTCATTACATTAGATTTTTATTTTTGACGTAAGGTTTTTTTTTTTTTTGCACTCTTGTAGTACAATTAATTATACAAAACTGTCGACATTAAAGGCGTAATAAATGAAAAAGACGAGGTTGAAGAATTAAAGAAATTATAAGGGACCGACAGAAGTTGACTTATGAGGTCCTTTATTTTAGTCGTTACAAGAACTGAATGACGATATTTTGGATCTTATTGGGTAATACTCCTTCTTAATCATCACTTTGATGTTATGAGTTCTTTACTATAAACTCAATTAATCATATATTACTTCTGATTAATCGATCTTTGCCTAATCAAAGAAAAAAAATTAATATGATTATTGAGCATTCTGATTTCCCTATGTATGTAAAGTGTTAAAAGTGATTCGATAAACCTGTGCAATAGGCTAAACTATTGAGAGATTTCGGTTTTATGTCCATAACTTTCACGTCAATATGTTATACTAATTACATACTCGTAATTTGTTTCACATAAATAACATCAGGATTGAGATAACATTGATTAAACTTTTTATTTATGTTTTTTACATATTAATTTTTAACACGACTATTTTAAATTTTTGTTAATACAAAATTTACACCATCTACATTGTCAGTCTTTTATATATATATATCGTTTATTTAGGCAGCACCCAAAACAATTGAAGCATCTTTCTTTAACTCTTGATGAAGATGAGGTAGGAAGAGGACTTGAGGAAGAAAGCAGATTAAATATAGGAGGGGGCTCGAGCTAAGAAACGGATTTAAGATTGAAGGAGAGTATGGGGTAGAAAGAGGACTTGAGGTAGACGAGATAGATATAAGTAGGAGGCTTGAAGAGTGCTCCATAAGTCCTTATATAGAATGCTTCCTCTTTGTCTCTCAATTGATCGGAGGAGCTCTATACTTTTTTCTATATATTATTTCCTTTCTTCTGTTAAAATACCTTTTTCAACTAAATAATCTTCAGGAATCAATATGATTAATTCATTAGATCAAATGCTTTTCTTAAATAGACATAACTATTTAATTTCTTAACTGTTGGACACACTCATTCATACTTAAAATTCCAGGATAATTAGAGAAGATCATAAATATGTGATATTCTTTCATTCCTTTTATCTAACTAAAGTATTCATATATATATTTTTTTTTCCTAATTGAACTATTGAACTCCATTTTCTTTTGCCGACAATTTTGGAGACGGATTATTTACTTCTTCAATTAACTAAACAATGCAATCTATACATTGTTGATTTTTAAAGGATTTAGAAATCATTCCAAAGCTGTGATCGGCAGAAAATTTGGAAAAACTTTCTACTAGAAAATGAACATAGATTTTATCCCCTTTTCCTAGTATTACAATGTGCATGCTAAAAGGGCCATAATAATGAAATTCTTTTTTTTGACCTCTGAAACGTAGTAAAAAATATATCACATAAAAATATTATTGAAGGAAATCACCAACCGCAGTTCTCATATTGAATTTAAGTTTCCAATATTGGAGTCGTAGATAAAACAGAGTTTGTTGAAATCTGTCTGTAAATTTATTTGTATATAAAAATGACAAATAAAAATTCATGTTTAACTGAAATATCTGTCATTTTCATAATATTTTTTTTCTTTTATTTTTTTAACAAAACATATATTTTGACAAAAATTCATGCATGTATGTTGGTATGTTATTTAAAGCTTAGAACATTTTTTTTAAAATTCATAATAATACATAACTATGTTTTAAAGGTGCCATATTATAATGCTTGCCCGCACTAAAGAAGTTAAACATCAAGAAAAAATAATGTTGACCATTCTCAATGTGATTTCCCGCTCCCTCCTTAGGCCGAACAACGCAAGTAAGTCTTTGCAAGGACTCCTGTAAGCCGGACTGGGCACGCGCGAACATGAATTTAAATACGCGTGCAACATGGGTCTATTGAAAAAACAATGCAACATGTTTGCTAATATAATAAGTAATAACGAATAACTATTAGTCACTTTGTGGATGCCATCTTTATTGTCTATTGTAATTCCAATCATATCCACATGCTCCAGGGTATAGAACGGGCTATGACAACGAGCCACAACAGTCTGGTGTTACGATTCATCTGTGGCCAAACAAAGAGAGAAACCCCGGACTTGATACCGCCTGGCTGAGAGCCATTCCAAGAGAAACAGATCTGTAGAAGACAGATTAGGTACCATCCAAAAATTCAAAGCTGTGTTCCCTGCATTTCAACGACTCTGATTTCATCAGTGAGTCTAAAAGAAGTCAGACCCTTGGCAAGGCTTTAAAGAAGAGGCAAGACAGCTGCTTACTTTTGATGCGTTCTAAGTGTCACACATTACCACAGAAGGTAAGGTCAACACTATGATTCAAGCCATCAATTTGGCTTCCTTTCTGGGAGCAAAAGAAGAATTGAATCAAACAGAGACCTGGGAAGACATGCTCAATAAGTTAATGAAGTTTGAAGACAACTAAGTGGAGGTATCTACTGCATCAGCGTGAGACAAATCCTGGAAGAAGAGAAAAATATTCGTATTCTGAGTCTTGTCAAATTCTTAAGTAAATAAGATATTTGTTAATAGTAAGCTTCTTTATTTAGGTATTACTTATGTTTACAATATAATAATATCATTACAATATTTTACTTTTTTAAATTTTCAGGTATGACTACTTCAGAAATTAAAGGTCTGCTGGATGAAGACCTGGTAAAAGCTGAGCTCATTTTGAGTAACTGGCAATCAGATGACCTCCAGGAACTAGCTTCCAAGGGAGAGAGTAATGTTCTCTACTTTGTTGCCGGGTATATTGGTTTTTCTTTGAAGAGAAGATCAGCTGTACATCATGCCCAGAGTTAATGGTCATCAGACACACCTACGGACTCAATAACCTTCAATAGCCCAACCAATCAGCATGTAGACCTGAAAGAGTTCATCGACATAATGAGCAGAGGGGCGTTGTCGACTCCATCCGACCTTCTCTACCTCTCCTGTCTTTATTCTCACTCCATGTTCTCTTACATCACAGCTACTCCTGAAGAGAAAGACAGTTTACTTGGCACCCCAAGTCCTAGAGCTTCATTTGTTGCCACATTCATTGACAGGATGCAGGACAGTTTAAACTCTGACATTATCTCCGCTGTGGGAGTAAAGTGCGAGGAAGGGCACTCCTGGTCAGCTTTTCTTCAAAAAAATTAATTCACTTTGTTTAATGTCATGTGTAAAAATTGAAGTGCTTAACTAAATGATGACATCCGATCTTTAACAAAAAAGAGAATGGAAGCTAAAAATTCAGAAGCTAATAGAAAAAAAGCTAAATTTCAATCAAAATCATCTGACTTGTAGGCTTGGAACAACTTTGTACTTTTTGATAGTGCCTTTTCTTTTTTATATGTTTTTAATGTTTATTTTGATTAAAGTACTAATAAAATACAACTTCTATTAAAAATGTATAACCTCATCTTTATTATTTTGATGATGCTCCCTATCAAAATACTTTTAAACACTCTTTAATTTATAACGCGTGAGCGCAGTGTCCTGTCCTGGTTAAAGGAGTCCTTGGTCTTTGCTGGTATACACCTACTATAATATAATATTATAGTAGGTGTTTTTTTGTATGTTTGTCCGCTATTAAAAACACATAATAAAAGGTAATTATTTCACAAACATGGACAGATACAGACTTTAAACATGAAATAAAAGTTGAGTTGATGAGTTTCCTGGGTTCTGGAGGTCAAATTTGTTTTTTTTTGCTAACAAGATCGATTCCCTGTATCCCAAAGTTTTTTAAAAGTATGGATTATCCATTCGAAAGTGCATCGAAAAAAAATAAAAATCCAAAAATTGAATTATTGTAATAACAGAAAACGGGAGAACGTGTATTAAATACGAATTAAAAAAGGTAAAGCTTTAAACCAAGTAGCGAAATGAGGACCCACATGATCAATAGCTGAGACATTTTGCCACTCTTCAAAATGCCAATTATCCGAATAACTCGAAAAAGTCGAGATCCTTCTTTTCTTCACTTTGCGTTTTTTCGCTGAGCGTACTAAAGTTATTTCCTTATTATTAAAAGGTTGCGATAATTGAATTTCAACTATTCTCTGTTGCTGTCTCCAATTTTGAGATAGAAAGAGAAAGCATGACGTGTGGGCAAACTTATACTGTAAGTACTTATCTGTATGATATAACAATGTATGAAATCTTTCAGGCCTTTATTTCAGCTCATATTAAAAAAGAAAAAGAGGAAGTACTTTATATATATATATTTTTTTAAATGGATGTGATTCAAGACTGTCGTTGGGTTGTGTTGTGTCGGTCCTTATTTATTCGGTACAATACAGGGTTAAGATCGGTCTTATCGGTCCTTGGGCCAGTCCTTTGAATTTTTTATCAAAATATCGATAGCTTATTGAGCCAAATAAGATATATGAAGTATTTATTAGGATTATTATTCATATCTTATATAGTTAAATAAATAAGTTAATAATTTAAAAAGAAAAACACTCACATTGACGTCACGAGAAATCGATTTTACCATCTTTAAGGACCGACAAATGGGGTTGGACTGAACTGGACTGGACTGCAGTAAATACTCGTACTTAATCAATGCAACTCCATCTGATCAATTAAAGGAAATAAAAACCAATAACTTATTTTTTTCTTTCATTCATTAACAATAAAACCTTTGAAAATATTTTTATTGACTCCAGAGTTTTAATTAGGATTAGTCTTTATGAGTGTTTATCGTCAATACACATCCAAGTTATTTAAAATGTCTGAGTTACAGAAAAAAGTGTATGTACAGATTATTTAATCTTTATTTATTGAATATATAGTGGACTATGTTGGCAATTTTATAAGTACCTGGTACATCTTCAGGAATCCAGAGGGTGTGATCCCAAGTTGGAGATATATGAGAAAGTTATGATGTTGGGAGTAATTGGAAGGATGGAATAGCACTGGTTAAATAGCAATATGTAAAACATCCAATACTAAAGTATTTTGACCCACAATGTTTTTCTTATTCTCAACAGTACCTATGGGGATAGGCATTGGATATGTACTCAAGATGGGGACCGATGTTACATAAGGGGGATTTTTATATAAGGAACTTAAGCCTCCATCATCACCCAAGCTAAATCCCCATAACTACAGCCAATCGACTTGGCCTAGCGAATTGTGAATGAAACCTTCATTGACTTTTAAATAATTCACTGGTTTTGTCTGTGTAGAGCAATAATAACAATCTTCTAAAACCATTTCTTCATCCGACCAATGACGACTGAGATTATGGCCAAAATAAATTGTTTGTCAGCGCCTCTTGATGCAAGAATGAGTTACGGCAAAATCTTCCTGATCATTTCCTGCTCCAAGGGTCTCATTACAAAGATTAAAAATCTGAAGGCGACAACAAGAGCCTTGAGAAGTCAAAATAGGCCAAAAAAACTCAAAAGTTGTATAATAACAACTTTGCAAATTTGTGGCTATGGTCCCTCCGCCCTCACCAGACTGCAACCCTTTTAACTATTGTATCTGGGGCTCCATCGAAAGGATAGCATTTGCCACATCCCATGTTAATATGGATGCCCTAAACACTGGTGTGGAGATGGAGTTGACTGATATATCGGAGGAATACAAGGTGTTTTCATAAAGTAAGATTACTTTTCAAATTTCGCGGCAACGTACATTTAGTATGGTCATTTTTTTTTCGCCAAGAACATATATTTACTGTTTCAACTATATAATATGTTTAGTTTTTTGTGAGAAGCATAGTGGTTAGAAGTATTTTTCGTGTTCTGTGATTTTTGCGACTGAAAAACATGGATCAAAAGAATTTGCAACAAATTTTTGTAAACAAAATTAAAGTAAGTGCTCCGAAACACTTGACATGTTGAAATTTTTATACGGTGGAATTGTCCTTAGAATCGGTCCCAAGCACCGACATTCTTAAGGACCAGTCGTAAGATTGGAATGGACCGAATCAATTAGGAACGATACAACGCTAATTGCAAGTCCTTCTTGGACTCATAGTAGAATTGGAGATCGATATCGGAGTAATTCTTAAATGTCCTTGTTTATATCCTTTTCTCCTTTCTCCTTTGTCACAGGTAATTGTAGCTGATCTAATGAAACGTCATGAGCAATATTCTTTCTATCCTCCCAAAATATTCTTCAAATTGTCAGGGCTACAATGTTGATTTTTTTTTTTTTTTACTCAAGCCCATTGTTAACAGGATTTTCATCGCTATTCATATCTCTACTCACAGTCTTGGTATCTTGAACACCCACATTTATTCAAGTATTTTACTTCATTGTTTCAATTGAGTGTTAAAAAGGTCAGACATTATTACGTAGATGCTACTGATCAACGTCCTGTTGTTACCGGAAAACAGAAACCCTTCTCTTTAGGTAATATAATTGCACAAGTGGGGTTTTTATCGATATATAAGTAAAAAGTTCTTTATCCAGACTTCTGACATAATTATATTGGTGATCTGTCGACCCGAATCAAGTTCGAAAAAGTGGACCAACCTTCAAAAGTTATTGAATTATGTGGCGCTATCCCTAAGTGGTTATCAATGAATTTCAATGTTTAATTATATTCTACTAATTCTATTGACTAGAACTACTTCACGGTTTTATAACGAATGCCTAGTTTGCTTATGAATATTTGCTTCTTAGAGCCCATAAAGGACAAATAAAAAAATCACCAAAAGGGCACATCACACGTAGGTATATATTCAACAAAGTCTCTCTAATTTATCGACTCAGCTTGGTTCGAATCGAATCAAGTAGACAGAACACTAATAATATATATTTCTAGTTGCCTTCAGTAAGTAAATCTCTTATTCTTTTCTTTTTCCCTTATCTGTCGTTGACATGTATGACGTAATAATTTTCTTCCTAATCTTATACATATGTAATGTTGCACAAATTGTAAGTTGTATGAACTAATTGTACAAGTTGCAAGTTGAAAAAAATTGAAAAATTAAATTTTAGGAAAAATGATATAAAAATTCACAGCTATTCAGAAAAATTAATTTTTTTTTGAAAACTTTTTTTTTTTTTTTTTTTTTTCAAAAATCTACAGTTATTTCCCAAAAAATTCGAAAATTTACAGCTATATACTTAAAATTTTCAAAATTAAATTTCAAATATTAAATTTTTTGGAAAAAAAAAATCGAAAATATAGAGTTTTTGAGGATTTTTTTTTTTTTTTGAAATTTGAGAAATTAAATTTCAAATATTACAATTATTGGAAAAAAAGATAGAAATCAACTATATCCAAAAATTAGAATTTCAAATAATAATTTTTTGGAAAAAAAAAATCAAATATTAAATTTTTTCGTTAATACCAAAAATTGGTCATTTAAGGAGGTCTTTCAACATACAGAAGCGGAGGCATAGGCCTAAAAAGTATCAACATTGTAATACAATTACTTATATGAATTGGTTTAATAAATATATGTTGTGTACAAGTTGTAACTTGTACAATAAACATGTACAAATTGAAACCAAAAAATGAACTGAATAATTTTAAACGAAGGATTTTGAGTTTTCGGGAAGAGGATAATGCAAAAATTGATTAGTCCATGGATAATCGACATACCAATGGTGTCATTTTTGACTATTTTAATACCATGTTAAAATACCCACAATTACACTACACATAAATATATAATTATGTAATTTTAATAGATCAAAATGAAATGATAGTATCAATATATAGTTTGTAATTAGAAATGACCAATGTTGTAATTAAATAATGCATTTTAGTACGGAGAAATTTTAACTTGTACGGACATCGTAACTTGTACACAACATATATATTACATATAAGATGTTTTTAAGGGGGGAGAGGGGGCTGTAAATCAAATATAGTTTTGTATTTATATTGAGACATCTATACTTAAAAGATTGTTTAGTTCTAATGTAAGTATTTTTTGGGACACTGGTGTTGTGTTTTAGTTAATGTATCAACGGGTGTATTATAGTTTTCCTCTGTTATTATTCTATTTTTTGCTGATTATAAATATATAGTTCAGTTGAATCATACCAGTGGGTTTATTGAAATCTGAACTTACTAATTCAATAATTAATTAAGTTAGAGTGATTGAAATTAATTCTTACTTCGAAGCATTAAAGCATAAACAATTACTTAAAAAAAACAAAAACAGAACTCTTTAGCTCATGCACAATGACCCTTGAACATGATGGACAAATTTCCATTCACGCACTCCAAGTATTTGACCATCTCCAGGAGCACCTTCTACGACGTCAGCAAGTCCGAAACGTTGGAGAGGAAGAAGGGCTATTTAAAAAAAGGCTAATCTAGATCCGGAAGAGTTAAAGAAAACAGCCAAATTTCATGAGGGCCCCTGCACGGAGACAGATACAGACTTTAGGCATTAAATAAAAGTCTTTCAGAATTCTGAGTTACGTCCCTAAGATAACATTTTATTCTGATCAGATCAGTTTCCTGGGCTCTAGAGGGCAAGTTTGTAATAAGCTGATTTTTTCATCAAACTAGATCGATTCCCCGTATCTCTAGGTTTTTTTAAAGGTATGGATTATCCATTCGAAAGTGCACCAACAAAATTAAAAATCTAAAAAGCAAATTGTTGTACAGACAGAAAAAGGGAGAACGTATATTGAATAAGAATTAAGAAGCTGAGGACCAGCGAGTTAGTTTTAGTATATATCTTTATTATGTTTCGAGGAGGAACAAATTTCTAATTATAATGGGCAAATGTTGTCCATCGACAAATTTTTCTACATTCTGGAGTTATTTAAAGCATTAATTCGAAATAAAATATATAATACGGGTATGTCCTAGTCTTGTATATTATTTAATAAAAAATTATTCTTGTAGCTGACGCCTAGTTACTCTGGATAGTACTGGGTACTTCCGCTAGTGTATGAATAAATCAATAAAGATTTTTTTGACTATTAAAACTTAATTCATTCCCCATGTACCATAATTTTCACGCTAAACAAAAAAGCTAGAATTTAGATTTTGGAGACATAAAATAATCAACATTCAATAAAAAATAATTTCACATACCTTATGGGTATGAAAGGGTTAATTGAAGGCTTTCGAGTACTTTTGATGGAAATAGGGTGAGCATTCAATATTATTTTGTGGGTCGATATATATTATTAATCTAACTTTGAAAATTACTGATATATAAATTTTTTGTAGCACATTAGAAAGTTCAAATAATCACAGATATATTACTCGTAAATGCATAATAAGCAAGATATATTAATCAATCAAAATAAAATAATAGCCTCCATTAATAGTTAATAATTAAAATGACTGATTTCGTCTTTCAATAATGCATTTTAAGATCCAAAAATTTGCAACTTGTACTATGTGTTTATACAAGTTACAGCTTGTACAACCAATGTAAGTTGTACCTGGCATATATAATGATATATGTATGTATGTAAGAGGTAAATGTAATTTTAGAACGAAGAAAAAAACATCATTGTTTGTTCTTAATGGGAGTGGGAGAAACAAATTAGTGATTCATTCAATTAATTCATTAAGATAACTACCAATTTATTTTTCCTATACTTTCATTTAGTCATGGATGATCCAATGGTATTAAGAACCCCCAAATATATAGACATGGCGTTTAATGGGAGATAAAGAAAGTTTAATGAGAAACGCTTATCTCATCTCCTATTCTTAATAAAACGGCGTTTAGGATTTTTATTTCTTCATTTCAATTTGAAGGAATGAAATCTAATTTATAAATGTATATTAGTGATGTATTGAATACTCACGAATACGAATTATCTACATTTAAGGGTATTAATATCCGATTTTGCAACAAGTAAATCCTAAATTTTAATATTCGAGTCCAGACTTCCTACTGCTAGTCTGTTATACTTATTTCTACACTATTCTGACTAAATAGGAATTTTTCCAATTATTTGAAATAAACTCTGAAACAATGAAAGATAATATGAGCTACCAAATTTGTATGACTTTGATTTAAAAAGCCCACCACTTGGCCAATAAGGGCCTGAAACCCCCATCATATAAAGCGAATACAAATTGTTTTGACTTTTATTTCCAGTAGATTTTTTGTAATGTAGTCATTTCAAAACGATACGAATCAATGACTATCCATTAGTGATGCATCAAGTATATAAAAATCAGACTTTGAGATTTGGTGGAAAATGAGCGCTTGAACGTGAAAAAATTGAACAAGGAACACAAAAATATGATTATTTAGGCCTTCCCTTCTACACTTATTGCTTTCCGGAGACATAATTTACCTCAGGACCAAACCTATTGTTTAAATTTAATTGACTGATAGAATACTTTTTTAATCGCTAGGGATATTGGGGGGTCTATAATTATTTATCTATAGCTAACTAGGCCATTTTCATAAATTCACTCTTTTAATTTAATTTGTAGAATTCTCCAAAAATAAGAAAAAAAATGCATACGTCAAAGAGGATAAAGTGACGTCATCTATGGCAGTAGTTTCCAAAGTAGGGGTTGCTACCCCTGTGGAGGTCTAGATACACAATGAAGGGGTCCCTAAATTGCATATGTCACTAGAAAAAAGGATAGAGTGACGTCATTTATGACAGTGGTGTCCAAAGGGGGGCTAGCTACCCTTGTGGAGTCGTCTCGGTACAGAATGGAGAGGCCGCTAGAAAATTTCCAAAAAAGAAGAATATATAATTTAAATTTTGTCCTCACTACTTGAATAATAATGAATGTACGTACATAAATTTTATAGATCTCTTTGTGGTCACAAAAAAATATTTTCAAGATATATCCAAAAAACAAAAATAACAGAGTTATAGAAAGCATAAGTTTTTCACGAATGTTTTAACCATTACAAAATCTACGTCTGAACAATAGAAATGAATGTAGATAAATATATTTTGGGTCACCCCTATATTTTGCATTCAAAGGTTCCAGTATGAAGTTAAACTTTTTTGTAATGCGTCATTTTGAAAAATTATATAAATAAATTATCACATAATAAATACATAAAAAAATTTTTACCCCCCAAATAACGTAAAATACATTTTTTTTCTTGTTCAGTTCCATCTTCTGGTACAATTTTCTTTGTTTGACCTACATAAAATAGGAAAAACCTGAATGCGACATATTCAAAACAAATGTTTATATTTGTATGCGCAATCTCTTGATTTATTAGTTAACACTTTTACTATTGAAGTCTTTTTCATTTTGGTGACTAAACGTTCTACGGAGCATTGTATATAAATTTGTTCTTTCCTCAAGGAAGGATGTCTTCCTGTGCTGTTTGAAGATAAAACAATTTCTAAATTAGACCTGTCATGGAAAATAGGTGACTCAGGATGCATACAATCAAACCACTGAGCTTGTGGTTTCAGAGTTGGAAAAGTTTAGTTTCCCAACAATCAGTAAATATATTGTCAGGGAAAAAATACAAAAACTTGATGAAAATGTCGATAGACTTTCTAAAAGTGGACTAGTCAAAGAAATTGTCAAAGCTAAGCAAATGATCAAAGAAAGTGAGGATATGTTTGATATTTATTCATGCCAATGTTATGACAAAGGAATACCCAGTGATGTGTGCTGTTGCTCTAAAAATAATTCTGCGAGGGAGTCTCAAAGATATATTGAGTTGAAAAATAAAAACTAGGATGCTTGAGCCCATTGACAAAAATTGCCAGCAAAAGGATCATGGAGTCGAATAAGTGGAGAAAAACGGCGAATGTACAGTAATATCAAAGCCTTCTGAGCCTTCAAAGCCTTCATTTACCGACAGGGATATTCCACCTCCATGTTTTCAAGATTTATCAACAGAAAATAATGTCGAGCAGAAGAAGAAGAAGCCATTGCACCATTCAGAAATAAATATACTGATCTATGCAAATTTTGCAATCATGGCTGAAATTGTACATTCCTTCAAAACCCGATGATCGGCAAAAAGTTAGAAAAAAGAAAGTAGGGAATAAGGAAACTTAATGAGGATCTTTCAAAAAAAGAATTGCTTACAGTAAGATGTAGTGGCTTCGATTCAAGGATTGACAAAAGACAAGAATGGTTAAATTTCTTGATGAAAATGAAAAAAAAAAAAAAAATGTAACCACTGAGACATTAAAAAAACACATAACATTTTCTGTGCAGACAAAAAAGAACATTTAGTAATAGTTAATTACATTATTTTTAAATCAAATTTTAATTATTAATAAACAATATGTTGTTTTTTATATTATTAAAGAACCTGGTCTTGAATATATGGACCATTTGCCCCCAAAAACCGCCATAGTGCAGATTCATTGGCCCCTATTGTGTGTGACGGATGCAACACAAATGTAGAAACGTTGTCAGAAGTAATCATTTGATTAGAGTTATCAATAGTAAGGCCACTTTAGCAGCTTATATGCCTATTTTAAATGAATGAATTGCACTTAAGAGTAGTGTTTAACCAATTAGATCGAGTATAAAAAAGGACCTGGAATCGATTTTAGTCCTTTTAGAACACTTATATTTCAAAACCTTCTAAATAATATGTACCAATTAATGATAGATACTTCCTTGTCATTCTCAGTCCGTAGAAAGAGTTGTAAATCTTGTTTCAGTGTCTTCTAAAAAAAACTTTATGACTACAATCAGAGAGAAAGCTATAATTTTATAAAAACTGAAATTGAAAAAACGACTATAAAAATAAGATACAATACAGTTTATTTTTTAGAATGAAAGGAATCAATGAAAACATTATTTTTTAATTTTACATGAACATTTTAGAATATAGATGTTTATTAGAATGATTTTTTTTTTTTATTTCTTTGCAGAAAGGGCGAAAGCGTTTCTTCTTCTTCTTCCTTTTTAAAATCAAATTATATATGTCAGTCCTGTTTTTTTTTTTATCAGACGATGTGCGTGCAAGGCTTTATTGATCCTTGAACCCTCGAAAAATCCCCTGACAATTTTTCAAATAAAATTAGATATTCAATACTTAATAATAAACATAGATTTTATAACTTTTTTTAAAATGACGCATAATAAAAAAGCTTTTCTTCATAGGGAAACCTTCGAACACAAAATGGGGAGGGGGATTTCCCCAAAAACAATATTAATCTACATTTATTTCTATTGTCAAGACGCAACTTTAGGAATGATAAGCCTTTGATATTTCAATTTACATTTTGGACAATATCCCCTAATGACAACAGTCATGATATCTAATCAAAATCAAACATCATTGACACTTTATAAAATTACGTCTACGTAGGAAGATTGGGGCTTATAGTGACTTTCCTTTAACATCAAGCGCTTTTCAATATAGAACATGAGTATTCAACCTTTTTTTGCAGAAAAAGCCTCTAGTCAGAGGGCCAAACAATTTTATAATCTCATGTTTGTTTGTTTTTTTAGTTTTTAGTACGATTGAGAACGTTATGGGTTATTTACGTATAGGAGAAAGTTCTGTATATGAATCTTTTATGGCGTGAGCGTATTATTGGCCAAAACCCCCTTTCGGAAAGTTGTCCTTTCGAAAATTCTCGTAGAACTCTTTTATTCACTTCTGAGATGAGGTTTTTGTCTCGATAGTCCATGCCTCTAAATTAATCGTAATTCTCTTTTTAATAGGATTGAGTATCTTGGAGGTGATAGTAAGTGTAAAGGTACTGTTCAGTGTGCCGGGGGTAGTGCATTTCGTCAACTGTTGTTTCATTCCCTGCCTTTTCATTCCTAGTTAATTCATTTCCTGTAAAATTACTCCTTGGACCTTTCATTCCCACTTTGAAGAGGGATATTAGCGATGTCATTCGGTTTATGTTTCAACATTAACCAGTAGTTTTTGAGAAGGATTGTAGATAGAGCTGAGTTCTGGGGAGTCAGCACTAGAGTTGAGTGATGGATCATGATATTTATGGATTATAAATGACGTCATGATAAATCTTTAATAGTGAGTTGGAATGGAATCCCAGTCTGTCAATATTATTTATACCATGGGATATAGAAATAAATACCATCATTACTCCTCCTCTTCTTCATCGTAAATCACTACTCGATCCTACACCTTCTCCATCGACAATCATCAATGTCATCATCCCCTTTGATTTTCCCTTCCTCTTTTCACAATTCAAATCAAGTTAAACAATAAGAAAATTGCTCGGACCCCTTGGGTTTTTGATTGAATGAATTAACTTAAAAATTATTACTATTTTTATTCATTTAAAAAATATTTTTTCATAAATTTTTAAACAAAATCTAACTTGGAGCAGATCTTCCATTAAGAACTACTGATTTCAAGATAACTAAACAAAAGATGTTGACTTCCCTGTTTTCCACTCCATCATTGTTTTCGAAGATGTGATCTCCTTCGTGTAAGAATTTCAAAAATAGCGTTAAAAAAGTCTTATAAATCAAAGAATTAGGTATAATAGCAATCGTAATCTTTATAAAATATGTTTTAAAGAGGCATTGAGATGCAAGTTGTCTCTTCTCGATTCTGTATAAATTTAATCCTACTGAAGAAACTGAGTGGACAACCATTTGGGAGAGCCAATAAAATTTTTTGTGGTTTTGAAAGTCTGGAGGAGAGACTTAGATGAGGTTTGTGCAATTTGAATAACGAAAACGGCTTTCGTTTCCCCGAATAAGATCCTAGATAGGAAACATTTTGATGCATACCAAAGGATTTCTGCCCGCCATCTTATCATCTTTACCTAACATTAATCCGTTGGAATATGGCATACTCATTGCTGGTTTAAATAAGACCATTTCGAGAACTTGCCCTAAGTTTGGTGCTTTAACATAAAAAAATAAAATCCCTCAAAATTATAAATAAAGTCAGTGGTTATTAATATAATTAAAAAAAAAAATGTCCAATGATGATTTTACTGTTGTCAATTTTATTTCGAGAAAAAAAAAGTCATCTAAATTTTTTTTGGAGAGACATTACCTCAAATTTTGTATTCAAACAAGAAAAGGTGTTTTCATTCAATATTGAAATGAATGTTGCTATTTTCCCTGTTAAACTTTGTTGCAAAGATAAAAGATAAAAATAAAAGACCCCACACTCTAATCTTTTTCCTAAGTCTCGCTCACTGTTAATTCATTTTTTTGTGGCTTAGAACCTTTGCTTAAAGGATAATCTCTTAACATTTTGTATTAAGATATTTAAAAAAACTAAATTATTTTGAATAATTTATATAAATATACGTTAACTAACAAGGTAATTCCACATACATTTAATCCATTATTTTTTAATGAATAAAGCAAAAGGCTAACACAGTGATATTAGTGAGATTTATCAATGATATAAATAGGGCTGGGAAAATATATTGTGAATCAATGAAGAAAATTGCAAAAATTTGCTATCAAAATTTTATGTACTGTATTTCACATATGAAATATTGAATTTATTAGATTCGATAAGTAAGGTTTTTTCCTCTTCTTTTCCGAATTAATCTTAGGAATTCAATATAAAGGATGCTTTCATAAGGGTTGCATGTTTATTTTTGAGTTGAGTAAATCATTTGTACTCCCAGGACTTTTTTGTGTAAAAAAAGTATTAGTGTAAATTTGGAAAAAAATGACCACTTAATTTTATAGTTTACATAAATTTTTCCAGGGGCGTCCGCAATGGGTGGGCTGGAGGCGCTATAGCCCCTTTCAAATTAAGGGTTTTTTGCTTTTTAAAATAAAATTTAATTTTTGAATTTTTTTTTCGTATGATTTATGTTTTTTTAAATTTTTATAGATTTTGAAAAAAAAATTCCAAGAATTTAATATTTAAATTTAATTTTTTTTCCAAAAAATTTAGTTTCTCAATTTTTTGACCCCCCCCCCTAAATATAGTTCATGTTACCTTCACAAATTAAATGTTAAAAACCGTGCCAAACATAGTGCATACCCAAAACTTACAGTAGTATTTGAGTACAATTTTATCCCCTTTGTTTTCAATTCCAAAGTTATACAACCAAAGGAAATCTGAAACAAAAATAAACAAGTTTTATTTTTACCCCATATCTCTAAGTGTAAAATGTAGGCGCAAAAACAAAAAGGCAACACCTTTCCAATCTCTTCCGTGCCAGTATCTGTACCGAGAGGTACTGCAAAGACCTTTAGCATTTCCATCCGTATTCCCAACAAAATCAAGAAGTCAATTACAGACTTAATCTTAAAACCTGGATTTCTCATTTTGGGCTGTATTAGACAAAAATATCTACCGCACCTTTCATCATAATTTAGGTTCTCTCCTAGCTGCTATCATGACAGAATAGTACCCATGAACACGGCCTTCATTGTTAAGAGCTGCCAATTTGTTCGCCCGTATTTTTAGGCTATTATTCCTTGTGAAAGAGAAGTTATTGAATAAAAAATATAGCCAAATAACGAGTGGTCCATTAAAATCTAAACACTTTGAATTATAAACTTCAACAAGGTATAATCTATTAGTTAACAATAGAATTTGAACAAAATAAAAACTATGAATACATGTGTGTCTGAGCTCTCTTAATCATTAATGTAGCCGCTCTGCCGCGGAGGCAGAAGTTCTCACATCCACTGCAGATATAGTCTTTTTTCATAGCGTCCTAGTGCTGACTAACAGTAGCTTTGTGGGCATCGGTGTTTGGATGACTGACACAGTAGGGCTTTCCCTCGACATGGACCCAAAAGTGTAGTTGAAAGATTTGGTATCAGGGCCTCAGGGTGGCCAAAAGTCTCAAAAAAGAGTTCAAAAGATTTATTTAAAACTAATTCAAAAGAGTTTTGCAACGGAGGAGATGGAGTTCTTTCATTGTGGTGTCAAAAGGGGCCTCTTCACCCTCAAAAGGTTTTTTTAACCTTTCAGTTGGTGTTGAAATCCCAAGATATCTTACATGGGCTTTCGTCAAATTTAGGGGGGTTGGGCTGGGCTGTTTTGTTTCATTCCTCCGGATCCAGTTTGGCCATTTTTACAGAGCCCTTCTTCCTCTCCAAAGCTGAGGACTTTCTGACGTCGTAGAAGTTGGTCCTGGAGATGCCAAACTGCTTGAAGTGCGTGAATATAAATTCGTCGATCACGTTCAAGTGTCATTTTCTGGACTTGTACTTACTTAAGCTAAAGAGCTCAGGTTTGTTTTGCTCGTAACTAACTGTTTATGCTTTAATATATCGAAATTTGAATTAATTTCAATCACTCCACTATCATTAATTATTGAATTAATAAGTGTTAGATTTCAATGTATTTAAACATATCACAAATTAGTTTTGAGTTGTATTTTCTTGATTCCAGATGTATCATGTTGTTTTGCCGTTTACGGTATATTTTACATGCACCTAGTATTAATATAAAGCTAATAAATAACTGGTCAATTAATCGGAAATCGGCACAATTGCTCATGGATGCATCCCTAGTTTTGATGATTAAAACTCTTGCAATATTTCATATCCAGATAAGGACCTTGATACATTATCAATTTTTTTACATACATATTTCAAAAATAACCTTTTGAAAGGTTATTCCATTGTCATTCTGTACAATGGAAAAACTTAAAGGCAATTCATTCGCACTAACATTGGTATCGGTAGTGATGCATAAAAAAGGATCCGTGTAAAGAAAAAAATAATTAAGGCGATTAGAAAAGGAAAAACTGTTGATGTCTGTGCTGATATTTTTCCAGTAAAAATGCTATTTTAAATGTAGGTAAGGGTCTCCTTTTTATAGCAGTAATTCATGCCCCCCCCCGTAAAACCCGCCCTAATCCCTAATTTTTACAGTAAGATGCTTTATCGAATTATAATTCCTGATAGTTATTTTGTGCTGGTATCCTCATCGGACAACATCTGGTTGAGCTTTAATTTCATTTGACGACATCGGCTAAAACAAATTTGCTGCAAAAATATTTCAGCCTCCTTACACAAGGAATGATTAGATATGGATATTTTATTTTTGCTACAAGCAGATGAACCATCATTCAAGTTTGTTTCCTAGAATAGATTAAAAACTGAAAGTATTCATAAGAAGGTTGTAATACTATACTTGGTGTAGAAAGTATATTTAAACCTAATCTACTTAAGATGGTACTTGCTGAATTGGACAAAGGGTTTTAAAAGCAGAAAGGTGACATTTTTGACCTTGGTGAATATAATGAGTCTACTCAGCACTCAGAAAATAAACTAAGAAAAACAAAGAATACTTGGTAAAAAAATTGCCTATGTTTCAATGGCTCTCAGGACAAATAAAACCCTATAATAGCGGGGGAAAAAGGTGGTATATTTACTTTGGGTGATCCAATAGATGAATATCTCCGAGCTGACATAGATAGGGGTATAAAACTACAACATCTGTATATTGAAGTGCGCTATACCCGAGATACATCACCCTCACTACCAAATTCTAGTGATTTTTTTGACTTATGAGGAACACCAATAAGCTACCCCTGAATACTTATGTAGTAAATTTTTAAGTGTTTTTCATAAGCAATATTTCAAATTCATGCTTACATCCCATTAAAATACTATAGTCAATCTTTAGATATTATATTGAGCCTCTCGCACCTTAAAGGGGTAAGAGAAACCACTGGTGATCATTATAAAATTATATATTTGTAGAAAAGTAAACGTACAGACGGGGTTGAGAAAATTAGTGTTGTTACATGTAAATTGATAAACAAAAGTATTTTAACGTATATTTGTGATAGTGAGTTAAATAAAGTGACTGAAAAAAATCTATTCATAGAGTGGTTCCAAAACAAAATCGGTCCATAAATGAGACCGAAAAATCGCTCTAGAAAAAATCACATAAGACCAAGCTTGGAAAAAAATAGGCGCATGACCAAGGTTCAAGACTAGTTATCATATACATCGACAGAGGGCCACAGGATCTATTCCCTACTGAGGGAGCTTATTTTGAAGAATTCCTTATGTTTGTCTCGATAGTTATTAACTCTTGTAATTGACGCTTGTTAAATTATATGTGAGAAGATATTTTTTGCCACGTATATTAGGGCAAAACTTCACAAGGCGATAATTCCTGGTGAAATATTCTAGAATCAGAGACACTGTATCAACAAAAAAAAAGTGTTTGGATGAAGAAAAATGCTGATTTTAACACAAAGAACATCATCAAACATAGTTGGGAAAGAGTTGTTTATCTAGCAATTGATTTTGGGCCTTATTCTCCTATATCTTTTTGGAGGAAAGGTTGCGTGATATAATAGGGATAACGATATGATATCAAAATGTCCCCGTCTATACAAAACACTAAAAAGGGATGATGAAAGTATTTATGAACAAGGAAGAGGAATCGTCATATCATGATAATGAACCCCTAAAAAAACTCCCCATTCAATCACTCCAATAAATTTTAGGGTTTGATCATTTTCAGTGAACAAATCTTAGACATATATATGTGAAAGGGCGTAACGAACTTGGAGAGCCAAAAAGGGATATTCTTTATTACTGCTGCTATGGATGTAGGACGTAGGTAGTGAGGAGGACGCGTGCATAAATGTTCAATATATTAGCATATTATGTCTGTATAAAAGTACATATTCAAGAAAACATTCATCTTATGTCGTAAATTCATCTTCTGCTTCTAACTAATTCCACCTACTTCCCTTTCTTTTCCTTATTTCGGTTTGTATATCTATTAAAATAGATTACATGAATATAGAATATAGTTAGTGAATATGGAGGAGAAAGCCATTCTAAGGGCCTTTTTAAAGAAGAAAGTACAAAACCATAGTCAATATGCCTATGAGTTAGTGTTGAAACTCCGTCAAGACCAAACTTTTTATTTGCTTCGGTCTTACGGGATTTTTTCTAGACAGATTTTGACTTATGTTAAGGTCTAGCTTATGTTGCTCTTAGACCGTAGATTAAAATTTAATCCTTTTCAAATTATAGACCGATTTTTTAGTCTGAATATACTGGATATAACAACGAAACCCGCGCTTCAAATGTCCAGATTTTTCTGGTGTATATGAAAATAAAATGGTACAATGTTTTTTTGTGGTGAAATATAAATTGAAACATTTCACTGAGTACCCAAAACACTGCCATGGAGTCAATAGCATAAGATTTCAAGCCTATTACAATTTTAGAAACAGAACTGTTGTGATCGTTTTGGTCAACAACGATCTGGATATCAGCAATGCTGAAGTCTCAAAGATGACAAGGATCGACCTGAGAAGGGTTGCAGTGTTGAGGAAGACCCTGGAGGAGACCAAGGATCCCAGGTGAGTGATCTCATATAAGGATATTTCTGATATTATAACTTCTGGCTCCCTCGACTGGAATCCGATGGATTATTTTGTCTAGAGCTACCTTGAGTGACAGGTCAACAGAGGTCCTCACACTACCAAGAAGTCCCTTATCCACTTCACCACACTGGAACTCAAAAATTTAGATCGGGCTTTAGTTTCCATGGCCTGTACGTGGTTCAGGACCCGCATCGAGGACGTTATTAAGGCCTACGGAGGGTACATTGAGCACACTAAATTATCAATGATTGTATATCCTGCTCAGTTTTTTTGTTTATGTTTTTTGGAATGCATCTTAAAACATTACCATTTTATGTTAATTGAAAGTAACTAGATTAAAAGTGCTGGATTTTGTTGTTATAGTCTGTATAAACTGATTTGTATGATCTCAATCTATGAACCTATTTTTTCAGTATCATGATACATATAAGAATAGGATTCATGAAACACATTTCACTTCATATTACGTTATCAGACCATGTTCACAATTTTGAAAAACACATGACGTCATCAAAAATTTATCTATAGAATCGGTGTAGACCTCTGGTTCCCAATGTGGTCTATAGGCTAAAAAATATTGGGAAACCTCTGTTCTAGACTCAATTTTAAATGAGGCCGATTTGTCTTGAAGATCTATTCTGGGTAGGCATGTATTAATGCATCGGAATTTCTGAGCTTTCCCCAATTTTTGCACCCTTCAAAAAAAGCAAAAAAAAGTTGGCATCTTTTCGGAATTTGAATGTTTCTCTGCAAAAAAACAAAAAAAAACAACGATAAAATCTGCAATATAATTGACATAATAATAGACAATGCAATGGAATTACAAGAAAATCATTTACTTAGCCCAAAGACGGCTCTTCTAAAAATTGAAAAATGATAGAGTTACCTTCTAGAAAACCAAGGGAAGAAAGGGGGTTTAAGAAGAAAATACCTGAGGAATATATTAGAAAAACTTAATGGAACTTGTTAGGCTAAAGTAAATGTTTGCAAAGAAATAAACAATATACTAGAATATGAAAAAATTGGAAGAATGATCTTCTCGAAACAATACCCAATGGATCATTCGTACTATATAAATCCCTGGAAATATCAGGCTTGTCATTTGAATTCTATAAGAAGTTTGTTAAGAAGCTTGCTCCGCTTCTAGAATTATTGTATGAAGAAATCTTCAAAAACATGGCATTACCAGATTTGATGAATACGGGATTACTAACTTTAATTTAAAAAAACCGAAAATATCATCTTTATCTATGAAACTATAGGCCCATAACGTTGTGTAACACGTCATACAAAATTATCCCGGGTATCCTGAACAATCGAATGGAAAAAAGGTTGAAAATCAGGATACCATTTGAGCAGAAACAATTTATGAGAGGAAAATACGCGGGGACATTCCTCGTTCTAGCCAAGAGGCCAAGGATACCATAAAACAAAAGGGAGATGATGTTGCAATTTTACTCCTTTATTTTGAAAAAGCTTTCAATTCTATATCTCATGAGCTCCAAATAAATCAACTCCAAAGATACAGTACCCCTATGGGTATAATTACCTAAAGTTGATACATTAGGAAATTCCAAGTTAAAATTAAACGTACCTTGTCTACAAAGAGAATTTAAATATTTATTGGGTTTTAAATAGGGAGACGTGATTTCGCCATCCTTTTTATGATGGCAATAAACACATTATGGGATAGGATCCAGGAAGATGAAAAATTTAGAGACACTAAAATAGATGTCACAAGGTTATTAAGGCTTTCATATCACCTGATGACGTATCCTTTATCTGCTCAGGCAATGAAAAATAAATCACAAGATCTATGAATAGAATATTAACTATCTTAAAGGAATTTGAGGCCGTATCTGGACTCCGAATAAACATAGGAAATGCTCAAGTGATAATAACTCTTCTAAGCATTTACATATATCTCCAAAAATGGCGAAGAATCAGATATAAATCTAAATAAAAAAAATTACTAAAGATTTTAATAGAAAGCTCCTTCTAAAGCTGACTTCTTCGACACTTTTCAACAAACATACCTGAAAAGATGATTGCGTAGAATCAAAATATACTTTCTGCGACTACCAATATGATAATGTATACTCCATTCTCGTGTACTATTGCATCAGAGATGCATAAGGTAAGTGAGGGATTCCTGTGGTATTCAAAGGGGTCCTATATTTCAAAGAACAGAATGGAGTTCCCATGCGAAAATGGGTTTTGGGTCTCACAAATATTGAAAGGGTATGGAAAAGCTTAAAACTCACTTGGCTTAGCAACGATTTCGAATGTGAATCTTTGAAAATAGAATAGTTATAGGACCAAACGATCTATTAAAATGTGTAAGAACGGTGAAAATGTATTAGGGACGGATGTCAAGCACATGGGATTCCACTCTAAAAGTACTTCCTGTATTAGGTCCATGTGAGCCAATATATTTTAACTCCAAATAAGTCTTTGGGGGATGTCCTATTTAAAGAACATCATCTGAGTACAATTGGAGAACCCCAGATTGCTAAAACATCGACCTCACCTCAAAATTTCATTTATATGAAAAGAATAGTGTTAATAAAAAAATAATAACTCTCGATACAGTTTATGGTCCACCAAGTCAATTCTTTCTGCGTTTAAAAGTTTTAAACTCCCGATTTGTCTGTCGAACTTTGATGAAATATTAGGTGTCCAAATATTTTAGTTAAAAAAACGTTCTCAAATGCTCGAACTCTCATTCAAACAATACGGGATAAATGTTCCCGTGTTGCTATGATACACCCCTTCATGAATCTGAAGGAGAAGTGGTTTTGGTACTGAATGGTAAAGTCGTCTCTATTTGGGATTAAATCTACAAAGACGCGGAGGGAAGACTGTGCTCATTCTGTAAAAATAAGAGGTAAAACTCAGGACATCTGTTCTAATATTACACATACATTGCTCAAGTAAGGACTACAACTAATGCATCGATCCAGGATGCATACGAGATTGAACCAAAAACATCTGATTGGCTGGTGACCACTAATCCAAGGGCCAAAGGCTCAATTTAAGATCGTAGCCATCCTGTGTATTCCATTGGCTTCCGACCACTTTGAACTTAAACTTCAGCAAAATATAATTTATTAATTAAACATGTGACTCTCAACAAAACACAACCAATAAATAGATGTGTGTCTGAGGTATCTAAATCATTAATGTAGTAGCCCTTTGTGGTATTGATGACCTCCAGACGGTGGTGGAAGGCCTTGCATCTGCTTCAGATTTAGTGCTCTGTTATAGTGCAGCAATACGGGCTGACTGGGGCATTGATGCATCCGTGACTGCAGACCTTGCAAGTTAGCATCAGGGCTGTAGGGGGGCCAAAAGTGTAAAAAAGAACTCAAAAGAGTATAGCAAGGGAGAAGATGGGTTTCTTTCATAGCTGGTGTGAAAAGTGACCTCCCCATTCTCACAGGGCTCTTTCCGCCTATTTTTTTAATAGTTTTCAGGACAGTCTGGTAATAAATCCCAAGATCTCTTGCATGGGCCATCATGGATTTAAGAGGATTGGCCTAGGCTGTTTTCTTTAACTCCTCCGTGTCGAGTTTGGCCTTTTTGAAAGAACCCTTCATCCTCTCCCACGTTTCGGACTTGCTGATGGCGTAGACAGTGGCGCTTGTAGTGCACGAATGCAAATTCGTTGATCACGTCCAAGTTTCATTTATTCGACTTGTACATTGCCTAAAGAGCTCCAGGTGGTTGTTTTTTTTTTGTTACTAATTGTATATGCTTTAATATATCGAAATATGGGTTAGTTTCCATCACTCAACCTTCATTTATGACTGAATTAGTAAATCTTCAGATTTCAATGTACCACCCGGTAGGTACATTTTGAGTTATGAAAACAATATGATCTCCTGGTTTGCTACAAAAAAGAAACTGAACAATTTGAAGAATGTTTGATAGAATAGTAGCAACTTAACCGCCCTGACGTTTCATCAAATTAGCTGTGAGTAGCTTAGATATGATGAAAATGTACAAAAAACCTACCCCGTATCAAGCAATGATTTAGGTAGAAATAACTCTGAGGTCGATCCTCAATTTTACTCCAAGTCCAACAAAGACTTTCACTTACAACTCCACAACAAATCCTCAGTGTTAATTGAATATTTATTGTTCTCTCTTCAAAAATAAGGATGGGGAAAATATACCTTTTGCAACAAAAATTACAAAAACGCTCCCTCTTCCATAATCATATTTTTGCCATCACTTTACATATCCATTAGAAGAGTCATTTCTAAGGACCTGATCACTCCTTCATCAACCTTTAAAAGCATGACGACTGAACAATGACTACTTCTGCGCGTTAAGTGAAGAGAAATATGCAAAATCATCTCTGCATGGAAGTGAAACTATGTGACTTGCATTTCTTGATGTTGTTCTTTTACCTCCTTTTTGGTATAGTATAATTTACATCAATACACAACTTAATATTATGAAGGTGGAACACATTATTTTGGATCCCATATTGGCCAAACTGAATTCATTTTTATCCATTCAAAGAGTAAAAATTGTATCAATACCTATGACATAATTTGTATTCCTTATCTAGGCCAGTTTTAGCATCAACGCAGCAACCTGGGGCAAAGGTAAAAGGCGTGGTTATATCTATTTTTTAAAGAATGGATCGAATAACACTTTCTTTTTTTTAATAAAAAAAAAAATCTTCAAAAATCTTTGAATTGCATTTTTTTTTTACAAATACAATTTATCATTTTTTTATACAAAATTAACTTCAAAATTATGAATAACTACAATTTGTAGAGCCTGGGCAAATTCCTTCAATGCCCCTCCCCCTAATATTTATACTTTATAATTTTTTGCTAACAAGATTGTCTCTCTTCGGTTGAACGTCACTCATCTACAAATACCGTTGGAATTCAGATATATTATCGTCGAATATATTTAATCAGATGGTGACGATATTGCTTCACAGTGTAAATGATCCCTTGAATATTGAAAATCAATCATAATTGGTATGAATAAAGAAAGTTTGTGCGTGGAGGACTCTTTTTGGTGTGTTTGCTTATTAGCTTATATGACTATTTGATATCAAAAATAACAATGCAACAATAAGTGTGTGTGTAGCTAAGGCTCAACGTGTCATATGAAAAAGAAAAAGCAAGCAATTTGTTTGGAACGACTTAGTTGAAAGGCAACGTGCATGGGAGAAATTATTCTCTTGAACTCAATGCACGTAATTTATTATAAAATAGTTTATTGGTTTTTGTAACCATGTTTTTTTAATACGACGCGCTGAACATCATAAAAGCTCGTTACTAGATTGTTAGATTAAGTGGTAGATATTAAGCGTACACTCAAAAATGAATTATCCACAAACAAACAAACACACAATTTGCTAAAATATAACTTTAATTGGTCAGCTGGAGTTGCACCAATTAACTATAAGTAAACATTTTAGTATTACAATTACTCCTTCAAAGACCAAGGAAAAGTCTTTGAAGTCCATATAAATTATATATATTTCCTTCCCTAGGAACGACCGGGCGCGAACCTACGTGCATTCAAAAATCGAAAGCTGATTAAAAAAAGTTAAATTTTAGGGGAAAAAATTCAAAAATTTGCAGCTGTTTAAAAAAATGAATTTTTTGAAAAAAAAATTCCAAATACAAAGCTGTTTAAAAAAAAATTCAAAAATTTACAGTTGTTTAAAAAAAACAACTTATGGAATTTAAAAAAAAAATACATAGCTATTCTAAGGAAAATTAAATTCCTTGGAAAAAAAATCAAAATCCAGAGCTGCTAGAAAATTTAAAATTTAAAATCCATAACTATTTTCAAAAAATTAAATTCTTTGGAAATAAAATTTCAAAAATCCATAGTTGTCTAAAAAAAGTTAAATTTTTTGGAATTTTTTTTTTAAATTCACAGATCATTTATTTTTGAGTAAGTTCTTAATATCTTAGAACTGTGTTACTACTTAACCTAAAAAATAACAATGTAGTAACGAGCTTCTATGAGGCTCAGCGTGTCATATATATATATATATATAAACATGCTCTGTTTTACGTTGGATGCTTAGTTGATTAGTGAAAAGGGTCTATGTATACATCTTCTAAGAGGAAAGTACTATAAACATTGTTTAGAAAGAAGTACTTTAGTATATATCTTTGCGGTTTTAAATATTTTGTAGAATTTTAATGTAAGTGTCTTTTTAATTTTCTTTCAAATATATATAGATGTGTTGAGTACAAGTTGCGATTCTGTACAGGTTGTAACTTGTTTTAGCTAATTGTACCTATGACGAATTTCTTCGTCTTTAACTGTAACATTGGTCATTTGAATTATCAACAATTAATTGATACAATCATTATATTTAGATTTATTAAAACTACATGGTTATTCAGGTGCGTCCGCAGAGGGAGGGCTAGAGGCACTGTATTCCCCCCCCAAATTAAAGAATTTTGGATTATTACTAGAAAATTTAATCCCAGACCTCAACCCCAAGATTATTCCATTTAGCTACACGAGTAGTCCAAGTTCTGCAGAAGACGTCACAACGGTGACCACGCCTGAAGACCCTGACATTAAGCCTCATTAGTACTGAGTACATTTAGAGGGTCTGCAGCAGCTTCTGCCACCGCTTGTAGCTCACCAGCAACTCTGAGGGCGGATACATTGATTTTTTGGATTTTAATTCACCCAGGATCATGTCATGGACTTCAATACTTTGTGTGTTCAAATGGGTAAACATTAAAGGTTGGGCCTGTAGATAATTATTTTTTTCTAGAAATAAGTATTAAACGATACTATCTATAAAAGTTTTTAAGATTTGAAAAATCCTTTGGATTTCTTTACTATCCGTAAAACTTCGAGTACCAGAAGTCACTTGTTTGTATACTGAGTCTTGTCTAATACAAATTTATCTAGACCTTAACCGTGTACTTTAGATCAAGATACAAGATCCGTCGAATCTTTATTAACCAATACAATAATCTTTTAAGATCCGGAAAATCCATCGGACCTTTTTAAAGATTGTAAAAGTTCGACTACCCGAAGCCTGTTTGGGTCTCAGATTTTTGATCTTTTCGAATAAGACTAGTTGATTTGTACCATACCGGTGTATCCTACGAATCCGTGTCAAAGATCAGTCTAATCTTTAATCTCAAGTACTGTAAATCCTTCCTTAAATGTTATACATCTAACTTTTGGGTTGCAACTTGTACAACTTGCCATGTCTGTACAAGTTAAAACTTGAATAAACTGATTCTGAAAGTTGCAATTTCTTTCTCTTAAAATGATTTTTTTAATTAAAACGAGGGTCCTTCTAATTACTAACTGTAAACTGATACCATGACTTCATTTTGATCTATTAATTTTAAATGTAATTTTATGTAATTATACTCTGTCACAGAATACTTAAATTTTAGTAATTTAAAATAGCCAAAGTTACACCATTAATATGTGGAATATGTTCAGATATTACAATGACAGTCAATCCTTGATTTAAAATAATCCATTTCATTTTTTGGTTGCAACTTGTACAATTTTCTAATAATAGTTACAACTTGTACACTACATATATATTTAAACCCTTTGATATACTATACATTATATATCGTTAAAAGTACGTTTTCATACTTTTTAGTGAGTAAGTATCTTTAAGTACACTTGGGTTACCTTTACCTTCATATATAAGGTATAAGCTAAAAATAATCCCAACAAGTGCAACTCTTTTTATGTTTTTTTCTTCTGGTAGTCAGAGTAGTTCAACTCAATCACCAAGGCCTTATATTGAGTACCAAGTGTGTTTTATATTTTAAATTTTTAAATAAACTACGTTGTAGAGAAAAAGAAATTTATTTAGCCAGATCATATATCAAAAAAGATAGAAAGAGAAGACAAACGTACTTCTACAATTTATAATTCCATTCTTCATTGGATCATTCTGGGTCTATATAAAGGAGGATTTGCATCGTATTTTCATACTATACACCATAGAGAAAGAAATATATACAAGTGACAAGGCATGCGGAAGGCTGCTTTATTGCCTTCAGCTCTTATCGTTGGTTGTCTAATGGGAACTCTGGGATTGAAAAGAAATGGAGATACAACCCTTTGAAATTATCTCTATATAAGTTTTTTTTTAAATTCATAGGAGTCAAATAATTGTGCCCTGACTAGGAAAACAATTATTCATAAATAAAAGACTTGTTTTAATCCTCATTGGACCAAAAATTCATATAAAATTTAAAAAAAAAACTCTTGAGAGCTTGCAAAATAGTTACTTATCCATACTGATAGCTGTGTTACATTTGTTCAGTATGGAGTTAACTCACGAATTCATTATTTCTCTCCTTCTCTGTTCGAAATCTACATTGTTGCTTATACATGTGAAGCTAATGTTGATCTCATACTTTTAAGTAGTCTCTTTTAATGTACAATATTTTATTATTAGGATAAAGTTATGTTTCAACCCTTTATCAGAGTATTTCTTTCTTGTTCCTTACTCTCTTAAATTCCTCACGGTTCGTCCCGTGCTCCTGGCCCCCTCCTCACTTTGGTGACAAGTATATGATATTAACTATACCTATTTATTCAGGTATTATTATACATAACATAAATTTATCTATCCCCATAATAAATCCTGCGAATTAAAACGTTCCATTTCTGATTCATACTCCTATTGGGTGGGATACAATTTGAAAACTCCGAACATTAAATTTTTAGAAATATATCAGTTGAAGTTGAAGGTATTATGATAACTAACGGTAGTTAAGTATTTATTTGTATTATGTTACTTGATTTAAGGTCATATGATAGTTAAATATTTTGTGAGCAAAACAAGTTTCTGGATAATGATTGTGCTATATATCCGACAATCCTTGCTGGTGTTTAAGATCCTCTAGAGAAAGTTATTAGCGGTGAGATTTTCCCATTATGTTCGCATATCATATTTATCTACTTTCTGGGTAAGATTTTATAAATTATTCTTTTTTAGACTTTGTATGGATCTATTTGAATAAGTCGAATCCCGTCAATTAAGGAATCAATTTACTTTTATAAAGTATCTTTTGGATATTTGTTAAATAAAAAGTTTTTTACTAAAGTACAACTAAGTATATTCACGAAATTCTTTTTGTTGAAGTGGCATCACAGATTGATAAGACGAGGAAGAATTTACTTATATACTTTTTTTTCAAAGACTAGAATCATTTTGTTATTTTAGAGGCAGATGGTTTTAGGAGCATGGGTAATATTATTTATAAATACTTTTTTTTAATTTTCTTCCTAAGAAAAAAGTTTTGCTTCATACGGAAGTATTTAAGCAAAAACCAGGTAGGGGGGTAAATTTCCAGTTTCTGTTTCGAAGCATTGCTTACCTTCGGCCTGATTACTTGAACTTCATTTATTTGCAAGTGTTTTTTTTTTTTATCAATATGCAACTTTCGAAAAAAATAGAATGACATATCTCACTATTTTATTTATATGATACCCCTTAATGATTATATATTCATAATATTAAAATCCTACATACGACACTATATCATACATTTGCTAAGTAATATTTTATTATAATCGTAGTTACACATTTAGATTTATATATGATAGCAAAATGTATTCCTAGAAATGATAAAATTGCCAATACATATATATACCGGGCTATTTAATCATCTCCATTATGCAATTTTAAGAGATTAAGAGTCATTTTTTTACAATGTTACAGAACACATAATTAGCTGTCGAATACTAAGATAAACATTGTCCTAGTCTCCACCATGAGCACACAGTACAAAAAGGTGGTTGAGATAGTAGCAATCCTCCGCTTGGAATTGTCGAGAAGGTCATCAGGGAGCAGACTTGAAGCAGCTAATTTATATGCTTGATTTCTTTTAATTTATTATGGAATATATATATCCTCCATACGAGAAAAACTTAATAAATTCTGAACTCAATAACTGTCTCTTCTGTACCCTATTGTTGAAGGTCCCATCTATTTATGTTGCCTTCCATTTCATTAAATCAATTGCAGTATTACAGTAATTAAAATCTGTGGAACAGACGGATGTATTCTCTATGAAGCAGTGAAGGTTCGAAGTAAGACAAATACATGTGGGTTTTCGATAAAGTTTCAATGTGAAAGAACTGTTGATTATACAGATGAAAGAATTCGTATTGTGATATTTACAAATATACGCTATCCATAAATATTTAAAGAAATCATCACAATTCAGAATGTGGATAAGAAAAAAATATCCGAGCTCATAATAATTAGGAATGAATAGAACGGACTAGTAGTGTCATAAAGTAATACATCCATTTCGGCAGTAGTATCTACTTTTTTAAAAACAGTTGGATATGAATCTGAGCCAGGAAAGTTAATTAAGTAAGAAAAATGTCTCCAGTGTGGAAACGTATTTAAAATATTCACTTAGGGTTTCAGGGGACGGAATAGAATACTTCATAGGGATTATTTGGATTTTTTTGAAGAAATCTAGGAGTAAAACTGAGACATAAAACATTGTCGCTTAGATATGTCTTTGGGGAAGAAAATAATTTTATAAATGTGGATTTCGACCCAAAGACTTGATCAAGGTTCTAGAATGGGCAACAACCGATCCATGTTGATGCTGCAATTTTACTACTTGAGGAAACAACGGGAAAAGTTAAAAAAGAAGCAGAGATAATGGCATATGTGTGGCATAATGTAAAATAATATATCATTAGTTCCTTATACCTATCAACGCAGTGATTTCAAGCAGAAATTATGCTGATTAGGGATGCTTAAAAAAGAAAAGAACCTGCAAAAAGACCTTGAACCCTACCTTTTGAATGAACGGAGATGAATAGCCCTTTGATGAGAAAGTGGTTAATTGATAAGCATGCAGCGTCCACGTTTAATACGTGCCCTCATCAATCTTTATCTAATGTAAGGGGACCTCCAATTAAGATTCTGCTTGAGGAGGACGATGTTCCCAAAGTAGTTCATGTCCCTTCACCAATACCTATACATTGGAAGGACAAAGTAGAGGAGGACCTCAAAAACGATGAAAATATTGGAATTATAGAGTGAGTTCCCATGGGGAAGAGTGAAGACATATGAATGGTGTCATAGAATGGTCTTATCAAGAAAGAGCAATGGGGAGTCAAGACGCACGGTAGACTTGTCTCCATTAAATAAACATTGCAAGAGGGATACAAATGCAAGTAAATCTCAATTTCAAATGGCTAGATATATTCCTTCTGGACCCTATAAGACTATCACAGACGCCTGGAATAGTTTTCATAGTATTCCAAAAAAGAAATGACAAAACTTATTTTACCAACTGGAGGATTTCAGTACACAAGGGCCCCACATGGAACCTTATCAAGTGGGGGTGGTTACAATAGACGTCTTGATGGAATTATTCGGTGAAGAGGGTATGTTTTGTACACGATACTTTACTCTACATCGAAAAGATGGCAACTCATTGGTGCAGGATAATTGAATTTTTGGAACATATGGGAAGATCAGGTGTCAATTTTGTAGTAAGGGTGTTGACTTTGTGTGATTTAGAATTTCTAGTTGCAGGGTTGAACCCTTGATAGAATATATGCATAGATTCCGTCTACTCCTTTCCAACTCCCAAATCTATAGCCGATATTCGATCATGGTTTGGACTTATCAACTAAGTTGCGCATTATGGTAGGATGAGTAACCATTTAAATACTTTGTCAGTCCAAAAACGGTGTTTCCTTGGAACGGTGTACTGAACGAGGCTTTTAAACAGGCAAAAAATCTGGTTATAGATAAAACTAAAGAAGTAGTTCAGATATTTGATCTGAGTAAGGTTATGTGCCTCAGGACAGATTGGTCTTGTAGTGGTCTTGGTTATTACTTAAGTCAGAAGCATTGTGTATTTGACTTCTGAGCTTCCCGAATGTTGGGACGATGACTGGAAGGTTACTTTTGTTTTTTTATGTTTCTTATCTAAGGGAGGAAAACGATATGCACCTGTAAAAGGAGAAATGCTAGGGGTCATTCTAGCAAACCAGATACTTTAATCGAGGTCGTAATGAATTGTTGGTAATGCCAGACTACAATCTACTTTTTAAGTTGTGGGGAGATCAAACTTTAGGTGAAATTCCAATATGCGACTCTTCCGACTAAAACAAGGGACGCTCTTGTACAAATTTAGAATTGTACATCTCCCAGGTAATACAAATGCAGTTGCCGACGCAGCATCTACATGGGCGAGATTAGGCGATACTACTAAAGATATTGAGGTATCACAAGCATTATTGGGTATAATCAAAGATAGAAAGGCTAAATATTTTTTACCCTATGCCTTAGTGACGTACAAGAATATGTTGGAATCTTTTTACAAAGTGAGAGGTGTGATTATGTAGCAAAACTGGATCTTTGTATTCGAAAAACTCCGTGCTGAGGCGTTAATGACACTTGATGCAGTTCATCAAGGTTCTGTACCTACTATAATATCCCATGGTTCCTCAAGTGTATTTTACCCTGGTATACCTAAAGATATTGAGAGAACTAGGAAGGAATGCCAACTGTGTGATTCAATTACTCCATCACAAGCTAAATCTCCTCTGGTAATGCCTAGTATTCCAAGCTCTCCATTTGACGCCATAGTGGCTGATTATTACGAATATTCAGTAAGATAATAATTTCGTAGTCGCTGATAAATTGTCAGGATGGGCTAAGATTTATGAATGCATTGGGTCAAAATGCCTTTTGAGCTACTTTCGGAGTTCCAGACATATCGAATGGACTAGAATTCACATCCCACGAAACAAAAGAGTTTTTACAAAAAGGGGGCATCAATCACCGTACTTCGTTGATATATTTCCCTCGATCTAACAGAAGAGCTGAAGTAGCTGTTAAAAATGAAAAGAAATCTACGATAAAAAATCAGTCGAAAAGGAACCCTAAATACAGACAAATATTACGAGGAAAGCTTATTATTATAAATACTCCAGACCCCGTTACTAGAATATTGCCAGCTATGGGTATCTTTGGGACACACATGACTGACTGTCTACCTCGCCTGAACAAATGTGAACATAATTTATTTAATTCACAAATCGATCCAAAATGGCGATATGCCTGGAATCCTAGAGAAAACATATTAAGACCAATGACTGTTTTTACTACTGTGAATAGTGTTTCTAAAAGCAGAAGTGTGTAAGAAATTGTTGATAGAGTAATAATAAAAAATCAACATGGACTTGGTGCTAAAATATGGTATAGGACAGGACTATAATAGAAGTCTGGGATAATGACCAATGCACGGTGAAGGTTGATGGATCTGGTAGATTGACTTTAAGGAAGAAACGCCTCTTCTGTACATTTGATAATACATTAAGGACTCTGAATAACGAAAATGTTCGAGATGAACAAGGAACTAATGAAAATAGAAAAACTTAAACGTTCACAGAACAAAGACAATCGTACAGAACAATGAAAAAGACGAGAATATAATACTCCAGTTCGTGAAAATAGATATAATCTACTATAATATAATATAATTATTGTATGTTTATTTGAATGTATGTCTGCTATTAAAAGCGTATTACGAGGTTATTTATTTCAAAAATGGACAAATACAGGCCTTACGCAAAAAAATAAAAATTGTTCCACCTTTACATACCTAGAGCTATGTGTAATTCTGATCAGACCAGATTTCTGGGCTCTGGACGGTTTTTTCACAAATAAAATATTTTTTTTCATAAAACAAGATCTATTCCCTCTCTCCCGAAGTTTGTTTTTAAAGATATAGGCTGTCGATTCGATAATGCACCAAAAAAAATTAAAAATCCAAAAAAACGAATTATTGTAGAACGGAAAAAGGGAGAACGTATACTTAATACAAATGAAAAATGGGAATTAGGAAGAGGATTAGTGAGTTTGTCTTAATATGTATGTTGTCTATCGAAAAGTTTTACAAAATTATAGAGTTATTTAAAACATTAATAGAATAATTCTAAATCAAATATACAATAAGGGTACGGTCCTAGTATTATATAATATATTATAATCATACAATAGAGGGAGATGATTAATAAATATAAAAAGGTTGCGTGACGATACGTTAGAAATGTTGCGTCATACAACGTTTTGTATGATTTTGTATGCAATTTTAATATTGCTAAGTGTTAAATTTGTTTAATTATTATTATGTCATTTTATATTTATTTTCTAGCAAAATAGATCTTGATCATATATCTCAAGGGGATTTTTATTCAGCTACAATCAGAGACATGGCGACATTTTATCAACATTGAAATTGAGAAAACTACTTTTTTTTAAAATTGAACTAAGAAAAAATACAATTAATTTTATAGAACGAAGGAAATCAATGAAAAGATTATTTATTAATTATACAAAAATATTTTAGAATAAGGATGTTTATTAGAAAAATTATTTTATGTAGGTCTGTGTGATTGTATTATATCTGAAATACAGTAGTATCAAAATGTAGTATAGTATTTTCTTTGCCAAAATGAGGGAATTTTTTTTATTTTTCTTCTTCATTTTTACTAACATATGACAGAAATTCTACACTTTTATCAGACACTGCGCGTGCAAGCCATAATTGCTCTTTTAACCATTCGAAATTCCCTTGACATTTTATGGGAAAACACTTTAACGCAATTTGTATAGAACCTTCGGGACAGAATACTCTCAGAGGATGGATAAGCCATGGATGCCAGAGAAAATGTATCCATGATTTATGTCATGGACTAGTGACGTCATGACATGTAGAATGTTTGAGGATTAATTAAAAATCACTTGGATATGAACATATGATACAGAGATCGTCTGCTTTTTGCTTTATAAATAAAACAGTCCCCCAAATTTATCAACCACTTCAAATATTTGATACATTAAAATTCACATTATGTAATCATTACAAAACAATAGCCATATATGCCAATTTGAGAAAATCTATACTCTTTGTCATTTAGGAAACTTACTTAAATCAATGCTTGAATAGTTTATAACAATTCTAAATAACATTGAAAATACAGAATATATTTTTCAAAGAAAAATAAATCTGCCAAAAGTTTCGAATTCTTATAAGTAATACATGTTTTCTAAACCAAATTTTAATGTTGACTTCAAATCTGAAGTCAGAAATACAAAATATGCAAAAAAAATTCAGATATACTTATTTTTGTAAATCTGACAGAAATAAAAGTATTTCTTCAGTATTTTCAAGTCCTACATATGAATCAATTAGTCAAATATCGGTGGTTTTGAGAACCAGTAATTGTTTTGTGACAAATAGGGCCTTGACTTAGTCAATATCAAGTGGCTGCTAGTCGTATGTTTGCGCAATATCATGCGTTCCGAAACATGGAAATTTTATTCAAAAGTCAAGTTTTTGTTGCTTCGTAAAAAAAAAATCCAGAAGTATTAAGTTGTTTGACTCAAATTGGGTGTCATTTTTATTAAGAAGTATATCCTGGGCATAATAGATTATGTTTTCACAAATATCGCTCAGTTGTATTTTGGTTAAGGCCTCATCTAATGCAAAATTTTAAATGTGTAAATCATAAAAAATAATAATAATTGCAAATATTAGAGTTGGCAGGATAAAAATAAACATATCAGCCTAAAAAATACTATTTCAGGTACAAATGATCAAACTTTAAAGTATCTAGCTCCAATAGGTTTTATGGAAGAAAGAAAAAACAAAACAAACTATATTGGGATTTCAAAACTTTTATGAAGCAAAAACTGTCAGTTTTGGGGGAAATTGGACACAAATTCAAATTTCTTGGCTAAATCACACAAAATACAGGATTGAAACTCAAAAAATCATAATCTACAGACATTTTTAGCCTAGGAAAGACTTATTAAACAATTCTCAATATTTATTTTCTATCCTAAATATTTTTTCACACTTTGGCAGTAAAATTGGGGTCAAACAATCAAACATGTCATACCGAAATATTATAAAAAATATATTATTTTATGTTAAATATACAGGAAGTATAAAGTATTTCAAAAAAAAAAAAAAAAAAAGATACATGAGGTCCAATAGGTGTTTCTTTTATGTCGAGGTACAATTGTACTAGAAAATATTGTGTTAATCACAAATCATTAAGCCTACATATTGTGACCAAAAAAAAAAGATAAATGGCATTATATGTACCTTTGATCATCGTCATTGGATGATGACCCAGTGGAAATTTCAAGACCTATTTCAAATCTCCAAAGGGAAGCTGATAACCTATCATTAACTGTGTCTCTCGTTGTATTTCCTAAATTGTCACTGGATGTATTATTCATCCAGGTTGATGGTTTGCGATTCCAACGCATTTTTTTACTTGGAGGCTATAAATCAGAGAATAATATATTGTAGATGTTTTTTTGTTTTTTTTAAACTTATAAACATATAAGTAACAATTTACTTCTTTTGAGCCCGAGTCAGAAGACTGGCAAGACATGACGTCAGCATTGTAATACTTTAGGTTCTTCGCATCTAATTTTGAAAAAATACAATTAAGGTAATTCATAAAACTTAAATGTTAGGATTATGTAGGATAAATGTGGAAGGCTCTTTTCTTTTCTTCAATTTTGAAACTTTTATTTTGATTTTTTTTTTTTGCTTATCTATATTAAAAAAGCAAAGTATTAAAGTATCTATGCTTAAAGTAAGTCATTTTGAGTGTAGATACTTGATCTATGAAATAATTTATTTATATGACGAGCGCGCTAGTCATATATATATATATTATTTGTATAGAATGATAAAAAACGATATATAAAGATGAATGAAATCTCACAGGCGTTAAGATCAGCTCATATTAAAAAAAAGGAAGTACTTTATTTTTAAAAATGAATGTGACTTTAGATAAGATTTAGCATCGAGCTATGTTATGTATTTCATATTTCCTTTTTCATGTTCTTATCTTCTTGTATGTATTATAAGTACTGTATTTTACGTAGTATAAATAGTCATGTATTTTGTAAATAACTTAGAGTATGGTTTTGTATTTAATAAGAAGACAGATGTTCTTGTAAATACTCCTCCACGCATTCCTTCTCCTCATGTCTCTCGGTCATCCTGGATCTCTCCTACTATAAATAAGTTTGTGTCTCTCCCTCGTCAAGACACAACAAGCTAAAGTACTTCCAGGCACATCACATCAAAGTAATTTTTTCTCTCAAGAAAAAATTATTATTCTTGAGGAGATAATATCTAAGTATAACATACTACGTATGAGCGAGCATTTGAAAAACAGAAAACAACAGTAGAAGTGTCCCCCAAATTAAGAATTTTTTTCTTTTTAGCAGAATTTTTTTTGGTCAGGATAAAAAGTTTTACGCAAAAATAGGGGTAAAATATTTTTTTTCAAGATTTATTTTTTTAAACATAAGGTCATTGGGGCAAATTATGGAAGAGAGCAAAATTTTTAATTTCTTGTGAACTGCACTATATTCTTGAAATGTTTAATGTTCTTGTGAACAGCTCTGTATTTTCGAAATTTTTGTGAACAGCTGTGAGTTTAGTATTTTTTTTTGTGAATGATAGTTGATTTTCGAATTTTTTTCCAAAAAAATTAATATAGGATTTTTTTTTCAAAAAATACAATATTTGAAGTTTAATTTTTGAAATTTTTTCCCATAAAATGTTATAATCTGTGAATAGCTAGGTTTTTATTTTTTAAGTTTAAAACATTTAATTTAATCTAAATGGCTATCGATTTTTGATATTTACATAAATAAAGCTAGTTGTCATGATGTTTAATTAAAGTGCCTCCAAGCAGCTACGAGATAAGATAAATAAACACAAATTCCATGCCGAATTTAGCAATGATATAGGCAGGAATTGTAGCGATGTAGATCTTCAATTTTACTTCGAGTCCAACAAGGACTTAAATTTAGAACTCGATCATAAATCCTCAAAAATATTCTTCGTCTTTCACGCACTAGTGATTATTTTATACTTATTGTTCTCTCTTCAATAATAAATGAATGATGAGGATATCTTTCGAAAATTTAAAATTATTTTCAGGTAGCAATTACAAAAAACTTTTTATAACCTCTGTCTATGGGGTATATTTTCAGCCGATGTACGCTATTGATCAGGGAATGCTGGTGCTCAAGCCGGTACCAAAATAAGAAGAAAGGGAAACCTATTTAGTTTCCTGATAATGTTTAGTGTTGTGTCGACTGTTCTTGATTGAGTCGAGTCATTAGGGACGCTATAAGTCATTTACCTAAAATAAGTTCAAGGTGGAACATATTTATTGTCGCTTTTATAAAGTTTAAAGTAAACGCTGATTTATGAAAAATTATAAAAGTAGTTGGCATCACTCTATTTTTTAAGCTATCAACTTTCAAATCGCATATCGCATATACAAAATATAGTAAAAATGTCGAAACACACACTAAAAAGACAAGGGATAGTTGATTTGATTGTAGTGTACTGGCCAAATAGGGAGCATTCTCTTCTGCCCAAAACAATGATTTGAGCTGGATACTTTGGCCAGTATTATCACTCATGGATAATACTGTTATCTGCCTCTGTTATAATTATACAATTATAAAGATATTTTATAACGACTAACTTGTATCGTGTTTCTGCATAAGAGTGTTTGTCTATATTTACCTTGGGATTTGTACATACGATCTCAACTCCAGCTGTTTGAGTCGTCGTATTCTTGTTGTCTTCCATTTTTCTTCGAATTCTTTTCATGGATATTCTTGGATCATCTTTGATGTCATCTCCAAATCTGTACGAAGTTTACCAGTCCCTCTAAAATAGCTGATAACCTCTTCATGCTCCTTCCAAACTTTAATGCGCTTTGATAAGCTTCAGCGCTGCAAATAATTATTTCATACCTACCAATCTTAGTGATCACCAAAATGTGTATTAAGAAAATTAAATATATTTGACCAGTCATGATTATCAAGGTACAAAGAATATTGTAGATCACGAGTGAATTTCCACTGATCATTGATCAGTGACAGGCCATTTTTTCGAGAGCTGAGCTGGACAGTCTTCAAATTTACTTCATACAATGTCGGCAATCTTCCAATTTAGCCATTATAGTAGGATTAAATATTTTATCCCTTGTCTTAAATGTCTTAGTATCTACACTCTTACTCCGGTTAGAACATGTGATATATTAATAAAGTATCATTGTAAAGAAAAAAACTAACTTCACCGACTAGAAAAAGAAAAACGGTTGATGTGCATGCTCTTTCCTCTTTTTTATTCATCATTTCATAAGTCATGGGTGTGTTGACATTTCCCTTTAAAAGAAGAATTCTCGCCTATCTTTGGTGTAAATTGATTTAAAAATCCATAATTAAATAAATATATATGAATTTAAATATTATAATAATATTTTCCCTGAACCAATGCTATTTAAATGTCGAAGTTTCTCCTCTTTATAGCAATAATTCCTTTCCTCGCGCTCTAACACAAATCCCATTACTATTGATATATCATTTAAAAGCGGAGAAACCAAGAAATTCAGTTGTACCAACAAACTTTAGAATTTTTTTGAAATAAGCGTTTAACTTAAACTTTAAAGTAAGGGGACTTAATATATGGTTCCCTGTAATGTAAAAAATGGGGATAATTTCTTAGGTATAGTTTGCAAATGTACATGAACTTTATTATGCTCAAAAAGTGTACGATTTAATAAATGAAATCAAAAAGAATTTAAATTTCTTGTTTACATAATAGTTGACAAAACGTTAGCCCTACTCACTTCATAATAGCCACGTAAAAAGACACATTTTTTTCAGCATTGATGATGGGAATCATATCTGTATTCATAGAGTTTTTAAATATGATCATTTGTCTGGTTTTTTACTTGACACAGAGTCACAAAGATTCCTACATATTTTTTCAAACTTCACTTGTGCATCACCTGACAAATAATATTTGTCTCCAATAAAGTAGCCCAACTCCAGGACGTCCATGTCACTAGAAAGAAAAATAGTTACCCAGTCCATCTGAAATAAATATAAAATTTGGTCATTAACTTTGAACAAAAAATAATAAATCTAAAAGTATTGGCAATTTTTTTTACATGACAAGTTAAGATATTTTGATTGGTGGCAGTGGCGACCTAGTTCGATGATTTTCAGTGGAAGGCAATAAGTTGGTTTGTGTTGGTCCTTATTTAAGACTGACACTGCAGTTCCCTCTAGTTGAGTGCATATCCGTACTAAAAACTAATAAAGTTATATCTTTGATGACGTCACAAAAACTTTATTTCCTCTTCTTTTTAATCAGTTTTAGTACTGACAGTCCTAAAGACCGATCCTAATACTGTCTTGGACTAGACCTAAACTAGTCATAAGTATATATCACATAGTTTATTTTCTTTCGTTTATCTCAATTTGCCACTGCCCCTTGTCAGGCTGCCTCTGTCTGGAAACATTACTACTTTTTTTTGTAAAATAAATAATAAAGTTAACCAAATACTAAAACATGGTTTATAGTCCTGTGCCTCTACGCCATTTTACCTCCATTATTCATTTTCAAAATCTGATTGGCTTTCTCTCCAAAAGCCATTTAATTCTTCTTTTTTTTCCCCTAAGAAACTAATAAAGTTTTTTATTTAAAGGACTATATTTAAATACAAATAGTTAAAAATATAGATTTATATGTAAATTTTGATTACCTTATTTTTAAGAAAATATGTTAAAAATTTGAAAATTTTCATTTTTGAACCTTGTTTGTTATCTTGGTTCATTTGAAGATAATCCCCCTCACAATACAAATAAGTTAATGGAATGTCTTATTGACTATAAAATATGCAAGAAAATAAGTGATTCTTTGATTTTTTTAGTCTTTAGTTTTTTAGTGTAGTCGAGAGTAATTTTAATGCACTCAATGTTCACATAATGTACATATTTATACTATATTATATATTTTCAGATGTCTTAGAAGGATTTGAAACTTTTCAATGTCATAGCAAGGATCCATTATGACTTTTCCAACCATATTGATAATATCACAAATTTTTATAAACTAAACAAATAGTATCAAAGCTTTTCAATATGGTAAATGGTCGATTATCGGATATAGTAAAATCTTTGAATAGTCATGGATCGCTAATTTTTAACGGTCTTAAAAAAAGATTTAATTAATTTTTTTTATCTCTTTGTAACTATTATTTGATAAACTTAATCAAATTATATAATGTATTATGTGTGCTTTTGTAATGTTCCGCGAACACCCCTTACAGACGGAAGCAACGGACCGGAGTAAAGTTAATAAGAACACCTTTGGATTGGGGGTACTATCATACACTAAAACATATATTCGGTAAGGGATTACATTTAAAAGGACGTACATACATTTGAGTATTAAAATATACAAACTCGTAAAACACCTATCTATTTAAAACAAATCCCAACGTCATGATATAAAACTAAATAAAAGACAATACATAACAGCTTTTAATCCGATTTGAATAAAATTTCTTTTGTCAAAACTCGTAATTATATTTAACTTAATTTGGAACAAATTTTACACAAAAATAAATTCCTTTTTAATCAATAATCCAGCAGAAATTAATAGTTCAGCCATAATTGACCCTCTTTAAGAAGGCTTGACTGTATTACAAACTCAGGGCTATGAAATACATTCCTTCATTTTAGCTAATGAAAAGGCATTTTCAAAGTCTTTATAAAATACTGAATAAAAAGCTCCAAAATTAGATACAAATAAGTAGATTAGATGAATTAATCTGTAATACATATATGGAATGATTTGTATATGAAATTATAAAGTTTAATCTTCTTGCTAATAAAAATATTAGTTATTCATTACAATTAATCCAATAATTGACTAAAATCCGGATAAAATAAAAAAGAATGAAGAAGCACGCCTCACACTCTAAAATTGCTGTGGGGAAAGGAGGATTATTTTATTATTTGATATTTTCCTTTTTTTAATATCGCAAGAAAAAAATTCACTTCTAAATAAAATCCTTCATTTTTCTTGTTTTTAGAGGAACTGTATTCCAAATAATTTATCCTTTGAATGCTAAAATGTTTTTAATCAATTGTTTTTACTCTTAATTTTCATATATATAGTTATTTAATTTCGAAATATACCGGGCCGTGCAGAATTATTTATCGATTTTTGTTCAGAACATATCGCGGACAATAATGGTATTTGAATGACTTGAGAAACAATTTATTCATACATTTTTAGAATAATAAAATAGTTTGTGATCAAATTTAATCAATGTAGCCACCATTTGTCTCAATGACACTGGTCAGGCGATGTCTGAAGCTGCCACAGACTTGCTGGATGTAATCGGCGTTCATGGAGGCCCAGGCCTTGTTGACAGCAGCCTTTAAGGCATTTATGTTCTTGCGTCGTTTTTTGCAGGCCTTGGTCTCCACGTGCGCCTAGATAGGGAAGTCTAGTGGGTTCAGATCTGGGCTCTGAGGGGGCCCGTTGTCCTTGGTCGAAAGTTCATGTTGTCCTTGAGCCACTCCTGAGCTTTCTTGGAAGCGTGGGTGTGTTCTCCATCTTGTTGAAACCCCCAAAGAGAGTTGCCGACTATGGATTTGATCCACGGAAGGACCTTGGACGCCAGAATCTTCACATAATCCTCCGCTGTTAATCTGAGCCAGTGGGGAACCATACCGGCTGCATGGCCTTCCCGTTGGATCTCCAAACATCTCCAAAGCTCACAACACGGTCATTTTGCCTGTTGAAAACAGGATCGACCGTAAAAGTTTTCTCATCTGAAAAAATGATGATGCGTCCAGATGAGCTCTTGATATCATTCAAGATTTTCTTGGCACGCTCAAGTCTGACTTCTCGCTGACGTTCAGTAGCAGAGGGCGTTTAGTACGCCTCAGGGACTTTCCTCCAGCCCTTTTCAATGCCCTTGAAACAGTTGATGTCGACGTTCCCATCTTTCTGGTCATGTCGGCAATGGACCTGTTGGGAGTCCTCTTGAACACTGCCTTTACTTGCCTTGTTGAGACAGTGGGCTTCCTGCCAGCCCAGGGGAATGCTTGAGATCACCCCCAGTCTCCAAGCGCTTGGAAACGTTGTAAATTGTCTTCAACGAGGCCCCAACCTGTTCCTTAATGTTGTTATGAGGCACTCCCGCTCGGAGGAGGGCTGCAATTTCGATCTTCTTTGTTTCCTGATTCGACATGGTCTCACGTGTGGAAGTTGTTACGCTCTCACAGGAAAGATTTTTGTTTATTTTAACAGTAAAAATACTAAACAATCACATTGGTTGCCACAAAACCTCTTAAAAAGTATATTTACATCATCGGTAAATAATTTTGCACGGCCCGGTACCGTTGAATCGAAATTATACTCTAAAAACTTGATTCAAATTAAAAGATTTAAAAGGGCACCCTGATTACCACTGAAGGTTTACATGGTATTTTCGTGTTCTACGACTTTAATAACAATAATATGAATAAGGATGATTGGTTTACGATCTACAATTCAGAATGGAAAAGTTATTTTTGGCGATTTTTAATCAAAGTCATCATAAAAAAAGAGCTCAGAGTATGATTGAGTTATAGATCTGAAGTTTTATTTTTAAGTTTTCTAATAATAAGTTATTGGATATATAAAATGGAGAAAAAAATTGAATATTCTTTTTGTAATGAATCATATGTACCATCATACGTAGTTATTTCAAAATATAAAAGTCGAGATTTTAAAACCTTTGATTTAATGTTTTACAAAGATTTGACGGAAAATATTATGGTTTTTTTTTATATATAAAGAAAGCAACAATCAACTTTGGATGATCTAAGAAAACAAATTATTTACATGAATGTATATGTAACACTCAAACGGTTTGGCTGTAGAAACAATACTATTCTACGACAGCAAACAGGGTTTAGTTATTTGAAGAGAGTGTGTGAGTCTTCTCTTATGGTTTGTGATATAGTGGACCCTCGGCTTTTATAGTATTGCTTTCTCATGTACTTTTCTTTTCTGGAGGGAAAAATTCAAAAATGATTCATTCTAATCTTTGGTCGAATCCCCCTTTGATTGTTAATTAATGAGCTATTCTCATTTGTTATGAATTTTTGAAAAATAAGCATACTCTAATTTCAAAGACTCCACTTCAAATCTCTATATCATAGTCGACTGCTTTTGTATGCCAAGCATTTGATACTTGAGATAATTCAGGGATATCATCTTCTACAAGCGCGTATATCAAGTTCTGGTTAGAGCCGCTTAGAGTTACATCAAAAAGTAACGATATTTTATATTAAGTATGTCAATCTAAACACCATTGCTAAATTAAATTCAGAATCTTAAATCTGTTGTCGGTCCTATTTCAATAAAGTAAAGATACTTCAGTTAAATTAAATCATTACATCAAAAAGATATTATGAATGTTTTGAGCCACATTTATTCCTAAAGGTTGCTTGCAATAAATATAAATTGACTATATTTGGTCTGGGATTGAATGATAGACTTGATGATGATAAGGCTAAAGAGTTAATACAGAATAATCCTTCAATTTCAATTCCCTTATTGGTTTGACTGAAATCAAACAGTCTTTTTCGTAGACTGTTTTGACAGAGACGGAAGAGGGGGACTCGGGACTTCTAATTCTCTGAAATAAAAGAGTTGTTAGATGAGAGCCTAACCCATGAGACGAATATCTTTCCCTTTAATGTCAAAATCTATTTTTCTGGTACAGGAGTCCTTACGATACATCAAATTGAAATTTCTAGCAAAAGGGACGTCATATATTATGATTGCTTGCGTTATTTCTCAAAATTGGGCTGTCTTGCCGAGCAGTCGTACGATACATCAAATAGAAAATTCTAGCAAGCCCGATTACATGAAGGTCTAGCGTAGCTAAATCAGGAAGATGCAAAAATAAACTTTTGAATCTTCCTCCTCCTCCTGCTATGCAGTTTTTTTTCAAGTAGTAACATTTTTGTAAAACAATCTACTAGAAGAAGATCCTCTCCGGTGACGATACCTGTGGGAAATGAGTATTTTTCCATAAATGAATATAAAACTAAAGAATAAATAAAAACTTTACAGCAAAAAAGTTGAATAGAAGAACCACAAATTCAAGTATTGTTTATATACTTTATTTGCTATAATTTATTATGAAATATATATCTTTTCAATATTCCAAATTTTAAATTCAATTCCAAATTTAATAACAATCTCTTCTGTTGTCGCTTCTTTAAGGTTCCATCAATATCTGTTACACGTCTAAAATACCGAGCATTCCCTTTGTATTGAGCACTCACAACTTCCGATTCTGCCTCATGAATTTCCACCAATTTTCCACCACCGGAGAGACCCCAACAAATTATCGCATGAAGATAATTAAGAAAGATGAAGCCTTGAAGTTTGAAGCCTCGTCAGACAAAAAAAAAAAAAAAAACTCAATTCATCCTCCTCAATTCTTCCTCTTCTCATTCTTCCTGGGGAATTTTCGAATGTAACTCTGCAAAACCCTGGAGACGGGGCTCTTCCAGTAGGTGCGAACCCACACAAAATGAGTTCAAGCGAATACTTTCTCCTGAGCGCGTTGTCCATTGAGCTACGTCGTTTCATCGTCAATGGTGCTTCTAAAAATACTAAATATATGTTTTAAATTTTTTAAATGAAGTTCTGGTTCAATGGGAATGAATCTCACCATGCCTTTGGTAAAGCTTTTCATAGAATCTCGGTACTTTAATACAAGAGGCAACGTATCTTGATGTGGGAGCAATTAAAATAGCTCTAAACTTTTATAATCTGATTGGCTCTCTCAAAGATAGTCTTTTGTTCTTGTTTTGCAATATATACTTTGGAATTTATGAATACAAAGTAAAGTGCCTTTGTTTAAGGAAGCGAATTTCTTCTTACAGGTAATCCATCGAGAATAACTCAAGCTATAGTTTGCTTGAGTTTTGGGTCATTTATATTGAGAGATTCAAATTTTTAAGTATTCACAAGCGAATGCGTGGATGACCGAATTATATGTTTATCCTCCCACAGTCTGTATGTGGTTCGTGAAAGGAAATATAGCTGAGTCCTAAATTTACAATCATCCAAGATTCCAGAAGTGGATATTAGTATTTGTTTCATCCAGATTTCTGGTAGTTTTAGTACTCTTATATATTCACTTAAGAATCACTGCTTCTGTTTAAAAATCAAATAATTTACAAGTAAATAATATCAGGCTTATTTTCGTTCTCATTTTTTAATTATTTAGTTCATTATAATAATTCATTTCTTTTGAATTTGTTTAGTTCACTAAATCGATTACATTGAACTCGTTTAACTGTTTACTTTTTAAACGATTTTTTGTTCAGCATGATAACGATGTCATCTCAATCTTAACTCTGTGAAAAAAAATAGATATGCTTTATAAGATGAAATAAGAGGGCAGAGGGGATGAGGCCCATGAAAAGGGCATGGTGGGCCGTATGTGGCCCATGAACCGTGGTCTGACGTATTATTACTTGGGGGTGGGGGGAATTAGTCGATTTACTCTGATTGTATTTATCGTACTCCACTATACATTCGTTTGCAATTTTTACACCTCTTCCTCTGTCGTAGGTAGGTGTTATGAATGATGATTAATTAAAAATGTATGCATACAGTTTCTGATATAATATAAGTGCTTGTGTTGCATTCAACGTGACAAAATAAGTATGTAAACCAACGACAATAATGAATCCATGTTTGAAGTAAAACATAGTAAAAAATGATTAGTTGATTATAACTACTTTTAGATTTAATATAATATTACATACAGATCTATACAAACCCAAATGATTGCGTGTATCAATTTCATACGATGATACTATTATGTAGTTAATTAGTTATAGGATTGTAATTGATACATTTTTTCGTGTAATTTTATAAAAATATATACTAATTTTCATTAAAAAAATTAATATCCAATGAACTCATAGGGATCAAATTAGATAGAAATGACTCTAATGTTTCCCATATAGTGATATATTTTATAACGAGAAGCTGCTGGAAGTGGGATATTGATAGTACAGTGCATGGAAACGATCAGGGATGTTGTCAGCGCCAACAATGTTCAAAATGGTGTTCAAGGCGCTTAATCCTAAATATACAATTAAAAGTTGAGGGTAAGATGGTCTGGATCCACATTGATACGGGGTGCACCAAACCCATTAACAAGATAGATGCTGTGGAAAAGATGCCCCATAAGTCAAGAAAGAAAATAAATACAATCGACAGCACCTTTATCGAATGTGTGGGGGAACAGGATATAAGAATTGGGATCGAGAGAAGGTCGTATAAAGTGAGATTTATAGTTTGTAAAAAATAGGTTGATGTAGTCGACGTTGTATTGGGTATAAACGTGTTGAAATGTTGCCATGTAGTCGAGGATACAGGAGTAGTCTCCCTGGGCCCATGTTGTTCCCAAGGCGGAGAAACGAGTTCAATGAGTGCAAGGGGAAAAATAACGTAGTGTGGTTTGATGGTGAGAGATAGATCGCAGAGTTAAAATGGGAGAAAGAGATGATTGGACAATATGCAATCAAGACTGAATCACAAGAAAAATTTGGACAAGAAATGCAGAGGTGGACCAAGAACAGATGTGTCGGTCCAAGTTTAATTCAAAGCGATGATGTTGCACCGATTATGGCAGATAGAAGAAGAGGAAGAAGAAAGTGAGGCTAGTGATGGAATTTGGAGAACTGTTGGAATTCGTGTTATGTAGTGGGGCAGATGCGGAAATATGCAGTGATAAAATTAAGGCATGGATGCAATTCCCCTAATAAAAGTGATCCTATGAATATAAGGGATGCAGATAATGATCCAAATGAGTTAAATAAAATCCATATATTAATGAAATATGTAGCAATAAAAATCAGAAATAAATGTGTATGTAGAAATTGATCTCTAATTTAACCTAAAATACCTATTTCATACACAACCATTCCATGGGCCAGTGACCTGCAAATGGTGTACTGTGAGACATGTAGATACACAGTAATTGATAATTGTACAGACAAAATCAGATCCATAATGAATAATTATTCAATATAATTGGTGTATTAAAAAGAAATCTATTATTTGTCCAATAGAGGACTTTAGTAATGCATATCTCGCACTGTATAAATATGATTGGTTTACACTAGAGTATGTTAGAAAAATAAGATTTCGTACTAAAAACCTGGTCAGAAAGTTTTGGGTTTGTTTGAATCAGTATTGTTTGAGCGGCCTGATTCAAATGGACGTCAATAATGAGAAAAACGCCTTATTTTACAGTCTGTCTTCAATAAAGGGGAATTCGCAAGTAAGTCGGCTGAAAATGTGAATAGTATTTATGGTTATATTGTAACAATCAATCATGTGCAATTTTGGGTTCGTCGATTCCGTTCCAGTAATTTTGATGTCAAAGATACACCATGCTCCGGAAGGCTTATTGTCGAAAATGTGGATGAAATAAACGTTTAGAAATTAAATATAACTAAGCCGAATAATCGACTAATTGTAATAAGGAATTAACATTTTAGAGGCAAGATGATTAATCCCAATGGACATGTGTTTGATAACCAATATATTTTATTATTATTTATTCATTAGACGTAATTAATGTAATTGACATATTTATATTTAACTTTTCCTCTCTCTACAATATTCACTACTTCTTACTATTAGCTAAATAATAAATATAGGTTCAAAAAATGACAATGGAGGATTGTGCTCGTTTTTTAATTGCAACCTGAACTGTGTTCTTTATTTATCAGTAGTCTTTTGCTGTTGAAGAGATAATAGAGCTGTAACCCTGCTAGGAAGACAAAGAGTAACATTGATGATCTATTGCAAAGTTATAAGTGTAAGTTCTTTTTAGATTCGGAGTAGAATATATGATCGAAAATGGAGTCATTCCTACCAATATTTTTCATAGATACGGTTTTCTGTTTGTTTCCTTCATCTTATAGCTGCTTGTTTAATCAAATATCATGACAGCTAAGTTGTTCTTGTTTGATTAATAGCATATGATATTATTTTAATTTATTTCACGTCGTGACCTTTATTGTGTCAACAAATAATTCAATCATACCAACAACTCCTATTTGTATTTTACGTACTCCCTGGCTAGCCTTGTCATATTTTTTCTCCACAATTTTTAAAATGAAGTTCACATTATATTGTTCTAAAAATTTCATAATAATAGATGAAGTAAAAAGTTCTGAGCGTTTTTTCGCTTTAATTGAATATAAAATTAACAGGGTTAAGATTATCCGATTTATATCAAATATCCGCCGTTTTGTTGAATAACTTTTGTCCATTTTGAAGGGAATTTCAAAATTCCCCGATTGAAGAAGTCCCTATTGGTAAAAAAAAAACTTCACCACTTCATTTTCACAAGCCTCTCTTGGGGCCAGTTTTGTACCATCAATGAAATTTTTCAAATGCTTGACAAGGTAACAATCGCTTGATTATACAGCCGGTGTGATAAAACCTACCATCCAAGCTCTTGGAACTTTTGGATCTTCATTAAAGATGTGTGTGGCCTGGCTTAGTCTTGATGGATTACAACACTTTTTCCATTGGCCAGTTCTTGCAACTTCTGTTCAATTTTCTTCTTCAATCTGGTCAGTTGTTGACAAAATTGAGTGTTTTTCCCGATGGGAGTAGGTCATAGGTGATTATTCCGTTCCAATCCCATTAGTCATTAAAATGATAACAATTAAAGGTAATAACACATGATGTCTTAAATTAACATGATCATCAGCATAGATAAAAATAATATAATAATTGCTGTTTGTAGTTCAGACTTGAGAGGATGTTATATAGCTTCCAAAGTTGTTATCATATTATTATTCTTAGAAAGAATATCTAAGGATCAAATAGATATGGTTCACTGTAAAAAGGTTGCGGAAAAAATCGTTGAGGTTAATATCGTGCCCTGGTAAAAGCCAAGTGTACATTATTATTGTGAGGCAAAATTGTTGTGGGTAATATCATCGTTGAGTTATTTAATTGTAAGCACTATGATTATGAGTAATTTCATTGCAATTATATTATATTCGGCAATCAAAATATTGAATGATAAAAATTTTCCTCCGCAGCCACTTCCCTGAGCATTATGAACCCCTTCCAACATTCAAAATACACCACAACCCTCAGGTTGTGCAGATGAAATGGTAGGGCCCAAGGCCGTTTAAACTCCACCGACGCCACGTTTCAAAGCATCAAGGGCCCCTTCTAAGATGCTATAATAACGCCAGTCTACAGGTCTTAGTTTTTAAATTTTCCACTGCTGATTTATTGAACTTCAAGTAACCCATCAAATATTCCAAAATAGAGCTCGGCTCACGGTTATTCAGGAGAATTACTTGTCCCCAAGGCAGGTTAAATTCTTCTGCCGCCATTTCTTTCGCTAAAATATAGTTTATTTAGTCTAAAATATTTTTTATCCGTTGCTTAGTTTAATTGTACAATTCACTGGAGCATAAGTCATCTCAAGATAGCCTTCAAAATCACAAATAAGGTGTAATGGACATTAATGCATTTATTTATCCAGTATTTTATAAAGTTTTTATCTATTTTGTCGATGCAAAATAAATAAATTTTAACCCGACTTTATCACCTTCAATCTGTATTACTGCCCAATAAGAAAGTACTTGTTCATAATTTTTTAACCTCTCCTTTTTTTAATATCCATAATTAATTGTCTGGAGAGCGTGGGAAGATATCCATATACAAGAATTTCATATTATACAATTCAATTGCTAGTATTTAAACATCAACTTTTGCTCAATACTGTATTCTGTCACTGCTGAAAATTTCATTCAATTCTCTTGATGTTTAAGAAAGTTTTGCTGTTTTATTGAATTATCGTATTTTATTAGATTACAGATTTTGGTATAGGAAATTCGAGTATATGATTGTCTTCCCACGCTCTCCAGAGAATAAATGGGAATTATTGAAAAAAAGAGCATAAAAATTAAGACAAAGTACTTTCATATTGTGCAGTAATAAAGACTGAAGGTACTAATTTCGGGTTAAAATAGATGTACTTCTCATAAACCAAATTACGTGAAAACGTAAAAAAGTTATAGATAAATAAATGTTTCAAGTACATTAGTTTTTTTTTTTATCCATTACACTTTTTTTTAAATTTTTGAGGCTATCTTGAGATAACTTATTTTCCATCAAATAGTGCAAGGTAACAAAAGTAATGGATTGTAAAAAAATTTATACTGAGTGAAATATTAAAAAGTTATCTACAATAAATATTAATGACATGAATTTGATTTTTTTCATTTAAGTAATGAAAATCCAGCACTTCTAGGGGGATCTCCAAAACACTTCTATACTTCCATGCCCACTTCCTGCAAGTTTTTTTCTCTCCGTCAATCGACATTTTGTAACATACATTTAAATTTTCAGGTCTGACTACTTCATAAATTAAAGGTCTGCTGGATGAAAACTTGGTAAAAGCTGAGCTCATTTTGACTAACTGGCAACCAGATCACCTCCAGGAACTAGCTTCCAAGAGAGAGAGTAATGCTCTCTACTTTGTTGCCGGGTATATTGGTTTTTCTTTGAAGAAAAATACCAGCTGTACATCATGCCAAGAGTTAATGGTCATCAGACACACCTCCGGACTCAATAACCTACGATAGCTCAACCAATCAGCATGTAGACCTGAAAGAGTTCATCGACATAATGAGCAGAGTGGGGTTGTCGACTCCATCAGACCTTCTCTACCTCTCCAGTCTTTATGCTCACTCCATGTTCTCTTACATCACAGCTACTCCTGAAGAGAAAGACAGTTTACTTCGCACCCCAAATCCTAGAGCTTCATTTGTTGCCACTTCCTTGACAGGATGCAGGACAGTTTAAACTCTTGACATTATCACCATTGTGGGAGTAAAGTGCGAGGATTGACACTCCTTTTTCTTCAAAGAATTTCATTTGCTTTGTTTAATGTCATGGGTAACAATTTCAGTGCTAAACGGAATGATGACATCCAATTTTTAACAAAAAAGAGAATGGTAGCTAAGAATTCAGAAGCTAATAGAAAAAGAGGTAAATTTCAATCAAAATCATCTGACTTGTAGACTTGGGCCAACTTTGTACTTTTTGATTGTGCCTTTTCTTTTTAATATGTTTTTAATGTTTATTTTGATTAAGGTACTAATAAAATACAACTTCTATTAGAAATGTATAACCTCATCTTTATTATTTTGATGATTTTTCCTAGCAAATTACTTTTAAGAACTCTTTCTTTTGTAGGAAAACACTTGAAGAGGAGACATTCCATATAGAATAAACAAATACCCATACTGGAAACGCGACGATTGTGGAGTTTAAACTAACTTGGGGCTCAGTACTTCACCTGCACACCCTGTGGGCCGGGGTGTATTTTAGGATATTACACGATATCGTTTTAGTGAATCAGTTTTTCTTTTGTTGGACAGTTCAGTTGGTTAGTTCGTGACTTTGCAGTCGTCCGGGTGCGCGAATTAGAGTGCGCTCAAACTAGCAAGCTAATGAACTACCGTGTGATATTTAAATTTATATATTCATATTTCATAATAACTTAACAAAATTAGTCAAAGTGGATATAAATATTTGATTAAGGTTGAGGGATATATTCTATATATGGGAAACTAAAGGTATAGATGAACGAATCACTCATTCAACTGTGTCGGTTCAGTACGTTCAGTAAAAAGATTCGTTGAAAAGAACAAATCCTTCCCGAACGACACAGTACTAGTTTTACCACAACACACTCACTGAGATGCTAGAGTTTCTCCTTGATTCATGTAGCTCACCATGGGCGTCCGCAGCGGGTGTGCTGTAGAACACCCAGATGAAAGAGTTTCTGTCTTAACTATGGAAATATGATTGATTTGGAAGAGAAACAAATCAAGGAACTTCTTATTAAGTTCCAAAAAGGTCTGTCTTGGGAGAAGCAAAATACGAGGCTGCCCTACCTTGACTGTTGGGGAACATTGCGAGTGAGTGAGGAAGTATTCTGGGTTGTCGTTCGATCAGAAAGAGGACTAGCTACTAGCTAGCTTTTTGAGCGATTGCAAGATTAAGATTAAGTCCTCACGGAGAATTATATGTCAAGTTCTAACTCCGAAGTCAGAGCACTGAGCTGGAACGTTCGCTGTCGGATGACAAATCCGTACATGACTCACCAACTGCACCACAAGCTTCTGTACAAATCAAATTCAAGAAACGACACCTATAATGTAGTTCGTCAAAAGAATGCATTCTGCGTTGTACTAAAGAGCTTTTGGGTTCTTCTTAGGATGTACACAACAAAACGAAGATCCAGACCACAATACGTCGTAACTTTTGCATTGAATTTTATCACCTAATCCTTAACAACATTGGTTATTATTATGGGCGTTGCGTTGAAATTTAAGGGGGGGGGGATAAAAAAAAATCCTACTAGTATGAATTTTGGTAAACAAAAAACACACATTCATTAGGATTTTACATTTTAGGAAAAAGAAGGATAGGATAAAAATGCACGAATATTTCAAATTACTAATAACCAATCAGATTAGTCATAATTTGTAACTTGTTTTATTTACATATTTTAACTTATAACGTGTAAACAATATCTGATGACTAAACCTAAAGGGGCTTTATTCTACGAGCTTTCAAGGAGGCCCATGAGTGTGCTATCCTTGATAAATCTATTTTATCAGTCAAATCTTTCTTGCAAGGCAAAAGCATTAGGGAATTAAGACGGCTATCAGTTATTGTAACTCTTGAACGAGTGTTATAAGCTTCAATCTACTAAATGATCTTTTGTCCTTTGCAACAAGACAAGATTATAACGCAATGTAATTAATAGAAGTATAGATTTCCTCTCGTGAAAAAAGTTGGCCACATCTTTCAAACTCATACGTTCCTTCTTCAGACAAGCTATATGGGAAACAAGGTGGTAAAATTCGTAATGAAGAGAATATGAATCTATATTAACCTCCTTTGGAAAGAATTTAAGAAGGTTGTCCATATCTTCAACTAATGGAACTGCAAGAGGTGGCTTTAGAATTGAGAAAAATGGTTTCAACACAGCAAGACTTTTCTTTAAATTGTCGCAGTATTCCACAATAAGGGCATTCAAAAATTCAATAAAGTCTTTCTTGTAAGATTGTGTCATTGATAAATTTAATGTGGTATCATTGTTTTTGTCAAATCGTGAAGGTTGTTTTCTAGGATCGATGTTTCATATTAAATTCAGCTTCAGGATCATAAACACCGATTTTCTTCAAAAATATTACATCTCCTACAATTTCCTAATTCATAGGGTTGGTGTCAATTCTTATTATTGACAAGTGTTTTACTATTGATTATATTACATCAGTTGCATCAATGACATTGAGTTCCTTCATTTGTAAGGTTTCAGTCATCTGGTATATCCTCTGCATAATATTTTTCACGAAAATCGATGAAATAACGATGTCGACGCTTAGTAAATTACCAAGCAAAGATGTTGCTAGGTTTGTCGTTTATGTATCGAAACAATGTGAAAAAATGCCTATTTTTTTGGGGGCGCACTTATATAAACACCATAAACGCAATTTAGAAATCGTTTTTTAATGTTGTAAAGAATCTAGTTTTCAAATTACGAAAGAAATATCCCAACTTATGCAACAAAGGTACAACAAAAAAAAATTAAGACCCGAATTAATGTTAGAAAAAAAAATAAAAAATCATGGATGCTCCATTTCTATGGAATGCTCTCATAAAATCAGTTACACACACTATTCTTGAATGACACTTTTTGCATCTGATGAACAGGACATTTTTTTTTACAAAATAACTAATTTTAAGCAAAATCATGGATTTTGCTTAAAATTAGTCTCCTTGTCCACTGTGTAACAGGACTGGACCGACACAACACTACCGGCAGAACATGTTTTATACATAATAGCCAACGCACTTTGTGGAAGCCGTAAGAGAAAAGTATTCGGGGATACCCTGTGCCTACTAACTGCGAAGTCAGTAACAAGGTGTCTCTAAATAATAAGCGGTTCGGAACAAGGACAAGCACAGTGAATGAGATATTTGTGAATAGTAAGACAACCTCAATAAAAATCTTACTACATTTTCTAATGCGTACCAAATTCTGTACGGGATTGAATCTTTTCATTGGTACTCTCATTATGACCCCACCCCATCTACCGATATGTCTCACGTATAAATTATGAATAATTTTTTGTAGTATTTATTTAAAAATGAAAGTGATGTAAAGTTTACATAATAAAATAGTAACATAACAGATTGACAGTTAAGATCTATAAAAAGTAGTAAATAAAATATATAATATTAAGCTCTTTTATATCAAAGTAATAGTGAGCAACTTCGGACTAGAAATCGGATTAGCAGCAAATAAAAAAAAACCACATCTAATTAACATTTATATATATATTAATATAATTAGGGGTGAAGAAAGTATTTGTTACAAAGATAATAAGGAAGTGGCTTCGAACTTATTGGAATGCTCCTGCTTACACATCACTAGTGACCAAAGTTTGATTTAAAAAAGTCTTAGTAAATTTTGGTTATATTATGTAGTATTACTACATTCACGAGAAAATATTCTTTTTTTTAAATGGGGGGAAATTTGAAAAGAAGCAATGTAATAAATAAAATAAAAAATCAAGTAGACAAATATGATAAGAGTGATTACGTTGTTCCATAGCATTACTTTGATCATAAATACTTAATATATTCGTAATTTACATATTGCAGGGAAAAAAATAGGGTCCTTATTATAAAGAGAATATCATTTATCAACACATTAAGGATGTCTTCTTTAATTGTAGGTATTTGAGTCGTCCTTGCCAAGTAAATTACATACACATGTCCGAGACCATTCTGTAGTAAATGAATTACAAGAACTTAATAGAATAAATAATATAAAAAATAACTCGTTATTGTCAATCAGAGCGATTTTAAAAATAAATGTACTTGGCTTCATCATTAATTATTATTATTACTATCATAAGAAGTGATTTGTATCTTTTTTTTAAATTGTCAACAATAAGAATGTATTATAAAAAAATTGTAAATATATATATGATTCTATATAACACAGGGGCGGGCGAGGAATGGGGTGGGATTATTTAGAGGAAACGAACGAAATAAAAACAATATATTTTTGTTGCAGCGTGCTCATTTTTTAATTATAATAATAAGCTATTCAACTGAGAGAATCCTCACAAATTATGACTGGAGCAATATGATTATTTGTTTCTTGTTTCGAAATCTCCCCCCCCCCTCATAAAATAATCGATATAACAGTGTTATCATGCAATTCACGAAGAAGACACACACACATTAAAGGAAATTATACAACTTTATAGTCGAAAAATATGTTATATTAATAGTAATTTAATTCATCGTGCACTACAGTATAAATCTATTCCGAGTGGAATCCAGGGCTGTGTAACTTTTTGATTTACCCTACACAGAGACGAATTGGATCAAAGTTCAATCGATCATAAGTTACGTTATAATGTCATGGGAGGGAAAAAGTGAATTTAAAAGTAGGATTAATTAAATGTGTTTTGAGTAATTTCCATATGTAATAATATAAGAATCGTAATTCACAACTGAGTGACCATATGAGTCTTATTTTTATACTATTACAACATACCAATTTATTAACTAAACAATTAATGTATAAAAGTATAAAACCACGATGCACCAGTAATTCCACAGTTTTTTGTGTGTTTCTTTTTAAATAAATCAAACAATTGTTAAACAAGGCTCGTTCCGTTTAAAATAATAGTAAATAAGGAGTGGTGGAAGTGATAAAACCGCTGATGTTGACAATGATGATTAAATAATAGAAGGATATTAGCTCAAACAATAGAGCTGATAGATACAAGGAAGAAAGTTGAGTCTGTTTTGTTTTGTTATCTTCCTGATTTACAATCTTCTGTGTTCCCAATCTTTCCATGTGAATACCATATATTTATTTTTTATCATTATTTGGGCAAAGCACGAATCAGGAATAATTTTTCTCCTCTTGAACTCGTAAAGATTGGAGCCCTTTGATAATGTTCAACGAGTTGTAAGAGAGATCCAAATTTACGTTGGCCAATACAAAATAAATTTCCCTCTACGTGAACTCTGAAATGTTTATTTCTTCCTGGGGCCTTTAATGATACAGAGAAATCGCCAATCTGAAATAAAAATTGATTTTACTTATTATTCCAATTTATGTATACAGTTGCAATTGCAATGACCATGAAAATTAATTATGGAACATATATTTAATCAACTACTGAAAATATCATCCTATACTTAGAACAAGCTATAATTTTTTCTTTTTATGAATTAACCGAAATTTTAACTTTTTCAAAATTAACCAAAAATTTCAGCAACAGTAAACATAAGATTTAGTTTAGCAAGGCCTTTGATAACTTCCATAAGTTGTCTTTTATATCTTCTTATCTCGCCTGGACTTACATTTACTAGAACATTTTTCCCTCCCTATTTGCAAATTTGAATTAATTACTTTTCATTAGATAAATTACTAAGATAGACTCTAGATTTCGATTCACGCTAGTGATTCTCAATCGGATTAAGATCCGGAATTTATTACTTGAATATATATATATACTTTTTTTTAGATATGCCCATTTAATAATGGTCAAATCCATATAATTCCATGTAATTTTGTCGAATGACTTAATATAAGCCTCCAATATATCAATATAATCTGTGGTGTTTTTTTTTCATGATGTATTTAGCATAATTCACCAATACATCTGGATGAAAAACAAATCATAAGTTTAACATTTATTCAAACATGTTTCCCAGTCAGAATAGTATTCCTCATTTTACTTTTAAAAAACATAACGTCTGTCATTAGCACACAAAGTTCGACTTTTGTCTCATTAAACATCAAAATGAAATCCCAAAAGTTGTCATCTTTATCAAAATGCTATCTGGCAAACTCAAAATGATTTTTTATATTTTTTAAAGTGGAAATGAGTATTTCTAGAATGACGTCTACCATGGAGTCCAAAATGACGCAATACTCTACTCACGATTAAATTTGAAACATGAGACATCTCCCTTCTCTAAATCGTCATGATGTATTAAGTGTCACCTTTGGCTTGATAGTGACCTTTCTACATTTGATTCTCTCGAATTTGGGTGAAATTCTTCGCTTTCCTCGTGGCTTTGGAAGTTTTCAACAATTACAAATTTGTTGTATTTAAAAATTATTATTTTGTATTGTGGTTTTGCGCAACAAAAGTTCATTTTTTTCATAATATTATAGCTTCAAAACGTATTTCTTGACTTGAACAAGGTGGTATGACGTAATGGAATGATGTGTTGATACCACCTCTAAAAAATTAGGATATTTTCTAGAGCAGACAAATGACACAAATGTTCTGAAATATGGCATGATTAAGAGTAATAGAACCCTTTAATTATTCTTAGAAGCTTCTAGTAACTCTCCAATATACCTTAACAGCCTTATTTCAACATAAATAGAGACTATAGATTCATCGTATGTTATAATATTGATCATACACAATGTATAAAAAAGGAAGTTATGCGCAAATATCTTAAAAACTATATTTTAAAAAGTCAAAAACTGTAGCAAAACCAATATATTTTCAATATGAGCAGTAGTATTTCAATTTTACCCATGTTGAAAGCAGTTTTTGCCGTTTGATTTCCCCCTAAACTCAACTGTAAATCTATAAGTTTTATCTCATAAAAATAATAGTATAATATATGAGCAATAAACATAAATAAGTAAAAAGAAAAAGAAAGCATCGACGTCACAAATATGTCAAAGATCCAGTAGAAGTACTGAAATGTACTTTATTTTAGTTAAATTTAATAGTAAAAGTGAACTAATAAAGGGCCAAATATTCACTTGAATAATAAGTTTTTTCAAGGGCGTAATTCTTCTAATTGAATAAAAATATAAAATCTATTAAACACACTCACGTTGGTTTCTGACTCCCGAATAAGAAAATCTCCATCTTGACCGCAATCATTGAGAAGCTCATCACATTCCGATCGAGAAATCGGACCGTAATACCAAGTTTGAGATTTAGCATTTTCTACACTGACATTATTTCTATTGTTATTATTGTTGTTAATTTGTCCACCATTCGTTTGTGTGGTGGAACCATTATTAACATCTTGAGTCAAGTACTGACTTAGTTCGATAAGATAGTTTTTTGGCACTAAACCAATTTGTCCTTGCGTATTACGAGCTTTATACCAATCCGGATCACATGCAGGTCGATCCAAAATCTCTAATCGATCCCCTTTTTCAAAGGAAAGTTCAGTATCATTTTGAGCTTTAAAATTATAGAGTGAGACCATAATGTCCAAAATATTTTCTGCCATACAATATGTATGGGCCGCATCGTCTCCAAGTTCTTCTTGAGTATAGTTGGAAGGAAACCATCCAATTTTATTACCATGCTGACCTCTCCACCATCCATCACCTGACTTTTCCAAAATGAGAATCCTTGCACCTTTGACTAGACTCAACTCATCTAATTGCTGCGCTTGATAGTTGTATTTGACTATAGCAGAAGAGATGGGCTCACCAATGGGGTCTTTGCTGCAGGGTTTGATGGGAGAGCCCGCATTTTGATGAGATGCTGACGTGGATGATGAAGGCAATGTTCGAGAATTGGAAGAATTGCTTGTGTTGTTACCCTTTACTTTTTTCTTGATACTAAAAAAAATTAATATATATATATGTAATTAACATAATTAAAGGGAGTGAACGGGGAAAGAATGGGCCAAACACTCCTGTGGGTTTCAAAGGTTACTTTGTCTCAAAAGTCGCAGACAATTGATTGAATTGTCTGTCTTGGGTCAGAGAATAAGGATTGCATAATACAAAAGAACCCTTCCGCCACTAATTCATTGAGCGTTTTCACACGACGTCAGCACGGTTAATGTCGGCCATTTTGAAGGCCTAAACAACCAAGTTTTATAACAAAAGAAAGCATTTACAAAAAATTAATGTTACAGAAAATAATAAACTTTTAATGGATGTCAAATAGGACTAACAAATAAAAGGACTTAAACATTACTGCCTATCAAAAATCTATTCCTCTATTGTCTAGTGGTATTATAAATCAAACACTAAAATAGAAGGAAAAAATGTTATTAAATCGTAATACAATCTTATTTCCATTTTGTAGATAAAAATAATCTATTAGAATGGAAGAAAATATGATATTTATATCAAATAATCCTACTTTTTCTCGTCCCTAATCCATCGGAAGTAATGGGTAAATTGTACAAATTTAGTAGATATTACTTAGTTTGAATTGAAATAGAAGTGTTTTAGGAGTGGCGTCAAGTAGAATGAAACGCAGTTCTTAACGGCATTTTCATGGAGTTTCATTACTGTTTATTGTGTATTTTCTGGATTCAATGTACTATGCCTCTGACTGAGGAGAGTGAAAAAGGGGTGGGAGAGAAGGAGAGAATGAGGTTATTAACCTGTCAAAAATGGAAGGTTTTTCTCTTCTGACATAGTTGGATGGGATGTATCCCGTCTGGTGCCGAGAGTTGGACACTCTCCACCAATGCTTGGAGTCGTCCAGGAGTAGAAGCCGCTCATTGCGACGCATATCCAACTCTTGGTTCCCTTGAGCCACATAGTCATACTTGGCCATCACATATTGGGCCTCTTCATTGTTGCATCCCATTGTGGATCCAAGCGGAATCCTTGCACAGGTGCAACTTCAGACCCAGGACAATCAACAACAACCGATAAGACTCACTCAAGTGCGTCCAAGATGATACGAGGGAGCCAGAATCAGGTGTACACTGGAATTAGGCAAACTAGAGTTCCCAATCACTGGAACGAAGGAAGGAATGGAAACACCGTCCTCTCGAGCCTCAATCTCTATTCACTTCTTCCTTTTTTCCCCTTCTTTCTTTCTTTCTTTCTCTCTCTCTCTCTCTCTTCTTTCCTTTTCTTTCTTATTATTATCAATCTGGGTAAATCAGTGGCTCTCAAACTGGGCGCCTTTAATACTGTTTCTTCAGATGCGCTCTGTTGTATTCCTCAAATATATGTAGAGCATTATCATCAACATCATAAATTGCATCATCATTAAAGGAAACGCCATTTTGGGGGCTTAAAATTAATAACTTTACTACATAAAACGAAGAAATGTTCAATATATCTTCATGAAATTTCATCAAATGCCTTTAATAATAATAAAAAAAGACTTGACATCTGCATTAAATAGTGCTTAAAGGCAATCATAACAACTCAAATATTTGAATATCATTAAAGTAATATGTTCAAAAGATCCCTTATCCCTATTAGGGACGACAAAAGTTGGTTAATAATAAGAAAATAATATCTCCTTCCTCATTGTAATATTAATTTACTCTCTACACTATAGAAATAAGATTGTACAACGATGTAATTTAATATTTTAAATACATATTGTGGTTAGATATAACATAAAATTAGACAATTTTTATAGACAGTAAGGTTTATGTCCTTTTTCTTTTTTTTGGTTCCATTTTGTCATTCAATAGTTTACTATTTTCCTTAATATTAATGAAAAAAGGGGTTTCATAGTTATAAAACTGGGCTGTTTAGGCCTATGTTTTCTTATACACAAATTCATTCAAATTGATCCGGTTTATTTGGACTATCACTATCCTAAACTGTAGCTAAGGATGTAATTTTGTAAAGAAAAAATGATTGTGCTGTGAAGGCCAGAGCAGGGCTTAAGGTATTACTGAACCTTATTGACATCAGTTGTCTGGTATATGATTTTAAGAGATTGAAAAAGAATTGCTGCTATAAAGAGGAGAAAGTTCTACATTTAAATAGCTAAGTACAGGGAAGATATTATTTTTCCATTATGCATTCTAAAACAATTTACACCAAAGAGAGGCGGTAATGCTTACAATTTACAACGATCAACGGTTGGTGCGTGTGTTCTTTCTTATAATGTCTAAACTTAATTTTTCCTGTGCAAAAATGGAAATCTTAATTATAGAATTTATGAAAAACCTTATAGAAAGAAAAATATATGAGTCACAAGGATTTTTACTTGGTCCCTTGTCTTAGTCAGGCAAAAAGATTTATAATAAGTTATTCTGATATTGTGGAGCTTAATACAGCTGTTGTGGTTGCTCTACTAGTAGATATTATTATTATTTTTTTTAAATCCTGGGTAAAAAAATCCGTCCATTAAATAAATGACTTTTTCGGCAAAATACTATCCCTTGAGCGTACCAAACTTAACAGCTAAAGGCAATGGAACAGTCTTTTGCATACCTTGTGAACTCTATTTTTCCATTTTAACAAAAAAAAAAAAAAAAAAACCTGCTTCTTTTTTAATTATTATTGTCAAAATCCCCGTGAGCATGGATTTAAAAAGAAAGAAAATGCTGGTAATCTACAAGATATTAGTGCTCCAAATAATTCTAACATATTTACAAGCAAGGAATACTTTATATTTATATATTGAGCTCTGTCAGCAGATATGTCGCCTATCAGAGTTGCTAATTTATATATTTCTGTTTGATTTCCACTCCCGAGGATTCAGACAATTTTCAGATCCCTAGTTAGAAGTGACTTTTCTTGTAACTAGCTTCTGTTATAAAGTGTACAAATAGAAGGAACTCTCTTCAATGTATTGATGATGAAATAAGAGTTTGTCACTCAAACATGAGGTCGAACATTGAAGACATGCACAGGTCTCATCAGGCCTTCGTTTCTCATTAAGGCAGGAATAAATAAACTTCATAGAGGTAAGACATGATGTTGTTATTATATTTAACTTAATTATAAGATATTAGTCTTATTTTGCATGCAGTGCGCCAGTTAGTATTGTAAGAGCGCTCATACTGTATAAAGTTTGAGAACCACTGTTGTAAATCGAAAACTCCTTCACCCACGGAGCATTCTGAGTGTGTGTTCTCCCCCCTTCAAACTTACTCACTCTCTTTTTCTTTTTTCCTGCAGCCTCCTCCTTCTTTTTTTTAGTCAACACCTCCCCTGCTTCTCTGCGTGACCAAGTTTCTTAGCTATCTTTTTTAGTTGATATTATTTTAAATATCTCAACTGGGGACAAAATGGTTGCTGACATATTCAATTTCTTTCTTATCAAATGGTATACTTTTTCTCATAATAGATCATGTTATTATAACATCATTAAAATAAATAAGACTTTTTTTAAAGAATAACTACTTTTTATTTAGCAGCAGCCTTTGAGGCTGTCTCCTTAGTAGGACTCTTCCCTTTTTCAAATATTAATTTTGAGAGGGGAGTGAGTAAGGGCGACAGGGGTAGATCCCCCCTTCCTCAAAGAAGCCGGCTTCTTTTATTTTCTTTCATTTCCAAGAGGAGACAAAAAGAAAGCATGGCTTTTTCATCCATATCATATTATGCTACTATGTGTAGAGCCCTTCACTGGATTACTCTTTGTTATCGACGTCGGCGTGGGGTATTTTCTGTGAGTTGTATGTATATTTTGTTATCAATAAAAATGAAATAACTCATCATTGATATCCCACTCTATACGATGTATGTAGGTCCGTCTACCTAATATGTACTTAGTTCATGAATAGTAAGAAAAGGCACTAGACGCCCATAACGGGTATGGGAGATCCATAATATAACATATTATGAATCCTACGCTAACCAACAGATGAATGCTTTACAAAATATCATAGACAATAATACAAATACTTATTTGACCATGAATCCTATGGATTATTTTAATTTCCCTCTAGTATATTTTTTTATTAAGTTATGTAAGTACATTACATAATGGCTTTATGGAGTTGTAATGAAGAGACATCGAAATTTGTGAGTGAGGGTTTTATTTATAGTACTTTTGTTGTAGTTGTAGTGGATCTTTTTATCCTTATGTAAAATCAACGGATTTGCATAGATTGCACCTCTTTCAACAAATCAGGGACAAGCAAAGGCCTTGCTAAAATTTGTTGAAGAAAGTACTGATTCTTTAGAGTCATTCCACGTCAAGTGTACACACCCTCACGGCATGACCATACCCGATTTTGATGTTTTTTTGGTGAGCTGGCTTTTTTATATTAGATAAGAGAGTGTGTGAAATATTAGGGTTCTGTGACTCACCTGGGCCGTTGTGGGCCCGCTCAAAGTTGGGCCTAATGCGTTGGACCAGTGTTGTTAAGAAGGCCATAATTCCGCTCATAGTGCCTCAATTTTAACACAAATTACGTCAAAAGATGCACAAGAACACAAACTTTAACTTATATTCAATCATAATCTAATTTTAATCGAAAATAAAAGTTTGGGGCTCTGGTGCATCCTTCAAAATGGCGCCCTGCCAAGCAGCAAGCCTGATTTTGTTCTAATTTTGTAGAACATGTGTCAGTATATGTTTTCAAACATATTTAAAATTCAGAGTGGGATCTCAATGGAATCACTTCCAACAAGAGCATTATTTAGAGTATATACAGCCGCTTTTATAGCATATTGGTATTATTGTTCTATATTTGGACTCGTATTATATATAATATACATATTTCCTGTTGATTAATAAAATAAAATAGGAAAAAAGAAATTAAAAAAATATTGCATTATAATTGGTCTTGGATATAAATAGTACAAATAATTATGACTAGTGTTGGTTTTCGGTTTGGAAATCCTAGAACGGTATGATGACCTTATTATTTTTGAAAGACTTATCTCATTCGATCCAAGTTCGGTTTCATTTGTATTTTGGTGAAATTATGTCTACATAAAAAATGGGTAACACAACTCCCCCCTTCCCACCTAAAAACAACAACAACAAAGAAAAAACCCTCTTGTATTAACCAAGATCCGGAGGAGAGCAGTTTAGCTGTCATGGCGTTACATTAGATTAGCTGTGAGCAGTTATGAGATGATAGAAATAAGTACCAATTCTACTCCGAGTCCAACAGGGGCTAACACTTATAGCCATACATGAAAATATTCTTATAATGGTAGGGGTCCGGCGTTTTGGAGTATTTAGCCACCTAAATATATATGTTTTTATTTTCTATAGCTGTTATCATTATTCTTTTTTAAAGTAATCACATGTGTGCATGCTCATAAAAGACTGAGAGTAAGAATGGGGATTTGCTTGGGAGCTATATGTGTAAGTCCATGTTGGAGTATCGTTGAGGAGCGATATTGGAGTAATTCCAGACTATAAGATCTTGCTATATACGGAGTGGGATTTGTCTTTATTTCCTTTCTCTCACAATTGCTTGCCCCTGATCTATTAAAAAGGCATTACAGCTAAGCTACTCTGTTCCAAAATATTATTCAAATTGTTAGGCTAACCACGTTTATTTTCGTTTTTTTTTATTTAACATACCAGCATTTTATACTATTTGAATTTAATTCCAACAGTAGAACACTAACTCTGAGGATTTCTTGTGGAGTTTTAAATGTAATTTTTGTTGGATTCGGAGTAGAATTGAGGATTTCCTTTAACTCATATCTGCTGGCAGCTAATTTAATGAAACGTCATGAAAGCTAAGCTGCACTTAACAATAAGATGATTATTTAAATTTTGTACTTTATCTGCATACATTTTATTTGGTCCTATCAGTTACAGTTTCTGAATATACGAGGCCTCTTTATTCGTGTAATATAAAATGTTTATGAAATAAAACATCTTAAATCTTATAAGCATGGGACTCAGGCACTTGTCTGCATTGTTTCTCTCTAAATCAGACGTTTAGTGATCCTTGTGATAGATCAATCACAGCTTTAGATGACTCTATAGTAATATGGTGTTCAAGATTACCTTACCTCAGATTTCAACCAACATATTGAGGAATCGAGACGAGGAGTAAGAGAAAATATTCGAGTTGCTTTGGCCTTGACAGTCAAACCAAGACATATTCATAGGCTGAGACCAAGAATAAACTCGAGAAATATATTATATATGAATAGACAATGCATACATTTGATAGTAGCCAGGGCCGGTTTTACTGTGAGTGGGGCCCATTTTATATTGTGGAGGTAACATTTATATTATTTACACACTGTAGCTCAATGGACAACGTGCTTGGGAAAAATTATTTTCTTGAACTCAATGTGCGTAGATTTGCGTCTCGCTCGTTTCTAGAGAAGGAAATATGTATTATGTAAATGGACTTCAAAGATGCCAACCCCCACATCCGTGATAATTTCTTTCATAGCATTGTCATTTGAGTGAGAAGTCTAGTTCGTTTTGCCGTCCGAGAACACCAAACAACAATGTCCAGCGGATTCACGTCGGGCGCAGACGAAGAAAAGAATTATGACGACCAGAAGGCAGCCATGTTCTCCCTGCAGAAATTATGTACCTTCTTGGACGTGTGTGTCTGGGGGTGTGGTCTTGGGTAAGCACATAGTTGTCCCTGGAGAACGTGCTCTTCAACCATGGCAATACATAGTACCTGAGCACCTCGTAGTAGACGTCAGAGTTCCCTTTCTCGTTGGCCTTGAAGAAGTAAGGAGGCATCTTGCTGCCGTCGGACACCACGAATCCGAGGACCATGACCTGACTGGATGATGTTTGTCCTGAAGGCTCCCTAAACCTGAGTTCTTGATTTAGCCGAGAAGCGATCATTTTTCCTGTTCAGAACAGCGTCCACTGTGAATAACTTCTTGTCGGAGATCAACGTTTGCCCTGAGGAGATCGCACACCCTCGGCCATTTTGCTTGTTACTCCGACATTTTTCATCGCAAAAAACAAAACAAATATAAAATTGGAGCTTTTGTCAGCTCTTTCAAATGACGCTAAGTACAAAATTAACAGATTTTTAGAAGTGAGACTAAACAGCCTCAAAGGGAATTCTAATTTTTGAGTCCTCCCCCCTGTAAATAGATGCTTATTCAATTAACAACATGTCTTATTTTATGTTCGTGGATGATTAGCTGATTACATAATTGTTTGTAACGGGGGGACTACGCAAAGGTTTTAAAAATGGGGTTTTTTCCTGGAAGAAATGCAGCCACAATTACTTGATTTGAACAAACTGCAATAATTAAAATTTTTGGTGGATAGCACCTAATTTAATAGTATCAATTTAAGCTCTCTAGCATTATTATCCGTGGACTTATTTGTACTTTTTCAAAATATTAATCCCTTCTGTTTTGCAAATGTTCCTGGTATTTCCTAACGAAGAAAGTCAATAACAATCATTAATCAACTCTCATAAAATATACAAATTTCAAGATTATAAGAAAATATCCATTTATAATACATGATTACAGGATTATAAGTAGACATAGATATATAGAAGTGGATACATTTGTATAACAGCCTTAAACAAGAATTTTTTTAAGTCACGCATACATTTGAAATTTAATCCCTCCAAATAAGTGGAAATAACTTATAACAGGGGAGGTTTAACTATGGTCCAGATTAGTGTGTTAATTATGTCTTTTTTGAAAACATTTTGTAGGTTTTAAAGAGTTATTTGAAAAAAAAAAAAAAAAAAGATTTACAAAGTTGGAAGTATTTTTATGTATATAGTATTCAAGCGATCCTTCTGCCTATCTGGCTGTTAGTTAGTGTATCAGAGCCTAACAATTTGATGGATACACTGAGTACGACTTCTATTTAAAAAACCAATACGATTAAAAAAGAAGAAGATTTTTTACTTATTTATTGTCATCTGATTTTAATAAAAACCATTTTCAAATGAAAGCTGAATAAAATAAATTCTTGTCATTTAATATGAATGTCTTTTGCGTGAATAATGCCTTAGACTCGACCTCGGAAACGGGAGCAGGTTTTGATAATATCCCCTTTTGCATATTCCGGAATTCCTCCCAGATCCAGAACATTAACTCGTATTTTGTATTGCAGAAGGATCTGTTGGTGTGTCGCTCAACTGCACCCCACACAAAGGAGCCCATAAGGTTGAGATCCAGTGAAGTAGGAGGCCAAGCAAAGGGTTCAACAAAGTAAAAAAAACAAAAACAAAAAACACGACTACCAGTCCAATGTTTGTCTTTTATGTCCGAAGCTGAGCTCTTCGCTTGTTGTATGATTAGTATCCAAAATCATCTTAATCCTCCTAATCAGCCTTTCATTTCAGTTGTCTTTGGTGACGCCCCTCCTCAATTTGGATGGCTTATCATCAATGAGTTTTTGCAAATTTGCAATGAAATCTTGATCAACCTGGCTGTCATCATCTTGTGATCACAACACTTTGCTGTTGGTTCATAATCACCTCCAAACTGTTCCAGTTCCTTCCTGACTCTCCAGACAAAGAACCTGTCCAGGCTTAAGAAGTTTGCAATCTCAACATTGCCTCATCTGACAGGGAAAAATTTTAAACCTCAAAATTTGTACTTTTTCATAATTATTGTATTGCGCCATCTTTTTTTTTCCAAAAAGAGAAAGAAAAAGGCTTCAAATCAGTTGGTTTGAACCAATCAGTATTGAAGACGGTGACCAACCAGAGACAATATATATGCAAATAGACAACCAACAAAAACCAATGACCTAAAAGTCACTTACGTACTCATTTATAGTGAAAAAAATCAGGTGCATTTTTTTTAGCTCGCCGTTCTTTTTGGAGTTGTCAAAATGAAGAGAGAATTTTCTTTTCCTTAGCTGTTGCCATTATTATTTCATTTCCGAGGAGTGAACTTCTTTTTCTACGAAAAACAATTTACAAGATAATCCTCCATTTTTATAAAATATTTGTGACTCATCAACACAAAAGCAAGCAGTAGTGTATAAAAGGTGTGACACATAGGGATTGTCGTTTTGGACTTCTCAATCTTTCCACCATGTTGCTTGGTATGACCCTGATAAGCCAAAATGATGCTAATAGAATACTTTTCCATGCTTGTTTTGAATGTTTCTTGATAAATAGATCCTCTGAAAAATTATGGTAAATAGTATTTTATTGTTCCTGAGTGCAAGTGACAAATTGTGAAAAAAAAAAAAATGCCTCCAAATCAACTCAAAAATGGTGTTCTGAGCATCTTTCTGGGTTCTGGATGAAATACCAATGGCCTGGTAAGAGTCCTGACTTGAATTCGATAGAAAATCTGTGGGCAATTATGAAAGAGAAGTGCTTGCCCACTTGCACATCCAAAGAGAAGCTTATAGAGCAAGTCAAAACTGTCTGGCAATCTCTGGACCTCGAAATCTTGGAGAATCCTGGCAGAATTAGAGAGTTCATCAAGAAGAAGGGAGACCTAATTCGGTAGATTTCTGTATTGCCAGTCCTTTTTGCCATTTTCTCCAGTGACAATCTTTCGAAAAAATTATGTTTCATTTATTTTCATTAAAAACTACTTGAAATTTATTTTTGTAAAATAATTTTAGTACCGTAATCGTCGGAGGGTAAAAATTTACACTAATATCTGATGAGAAAATGAAATACTGTATTATGTATTAATACAATTTCCTCCTAAATTTGTTCTTTTGTGACGTCACCAAAATAGCCAGTAAACAAAAGTAAAGAAAACTCTTATGGACATACCTTGGGCATACATTGTTTTAAATAATTTAGGATGAATAAAAAGTTTTGACTGTCCTTATCATAAATCAAAAATAAAGGAAACTAGTAAAAAGTGCAGTTTGAAAAATATTTTCTCACATTTTACGGGTTTTAGTGCTAAAAATATCCCTGTACAGCGCGAATTTCATATAACCCGGATTTTTGTTGTTCCCAAAAATGGTGATAAGCGGAAACTCTCTGTAGGTATGTTTATTGTTTGACTGAATTGAAAGATCCTATTGAATAAAAAAATAAGATACTTTGTCTTAAAATTGTAGTAGAAAGTATATATCTTCAAAATATAGAAATTATATGGAAAAAAAATTGCATTCTATTTTGAAGTAATAATAATCTCTATGGAATTTTAAACAATATGTCAAATTATACTGCTTAGGGAAAGTGTCATCCAGTGCTTTAGCCAATTAATACAAAACATATATGCAGTTTTATTTAATCTAATTATGTAGCGAGTAGTCCATTAAAATCTGGAAAATTTGAATTTTAAACCTCAACAGGATATAATTTATTTAATTCACAAAAGAATTTCAACAAAAGTGTCTGATCTTTCTTAATAATAATGTAGCCGTCTTAGCAACAATGACGGCTTCCAGGAGGCAGCAGAAGGCTTGGCACCTGTTGCCAAAGTAATGCTCTGTTGTCCCAGTGGTGGTTGACAATGTCATTGAGGGCCTCAGTGTTTGGCATCAGGGCTGTAGGGGGCCAAAAGTGTAAAAAAAAGTTCAAAAGAGCTGAAAAGACTCGTCCAAAAGAGTCTTACAAGGGAGGAGATGGGGTTCTTTTATTGTAGGTGTCAAAAGTGGCCTCTCCACCTCACAAGGCTCTTTCTTCCAACTTTTTTAGAGCTCTCTTGACAGTTTGGTGTGAAACCCTGAGATCTCTTGCATGAGTCCTCATGGACTTGAAAGGATATTCCCGGGCTTTTTCTTTAATTCTTCCGAATCAGTTTGGGCTTCTTGAGATAGCACTTCTTCCTCTCCAACTTTTTGGACATACTGATTGCGTAGACGGTAGTCCTGAAAACGCCCAATTGCTTGGAGTGAGCTAATGGAAATTCGCCAATCACGTTCAAGTACCATTTTCTAGACTTGTACGTAAGCCAGAGAGCTCATATTTGCTTTGTTTTGTAGCTAATTTTTTATGCTTTAACATATCGGTATATAATTTCTTTTTCCTAACTCAACCTTAATTAGTTATAGAATTTGTATTTGTACATATTTCAATGGTCCACGTCTAAAGCAATGTAATATCCCCTATCAATAATATAGCGAAATATAATAATTTAACACAGAAAGTTAAAGATATGATATGAAATTATTTAATAATATTCAATTTTAATAAATCCATCATTAAACGGCTGTATATGTTTAAATGCATGTAATGTCCTGTTGAATCACTTTTGAACTACTTTTTTATTTACTTTTTCATGATTAAATTTAACCAAGCCAGGTTCCCACTGACGTCACCAGAAATAGAAAGAGAGACCGTCACTTAATAAATCTGCTCTGTTTGCCAGGCTCCCTTTAATAATATTGCTTGCCCCCATCAGTGAACCGACCTTAAATAAAGAAATGAAACGCCTAATATATGGTATATGTAAGCTTTTGAATAATAATGATATATTTCTTGTTGGTAAGAATAATGGTAATAATTAATCATAATAGGTAACAATTAAATTAAAAATAATAAGTATTATTATTATTTGTTAATAATTATCCTTATAAATTAAATAAAAAAAGGGAAAACAATACTTTTGTAATATTATGTATTCATAATAAAAAGATATCTATGTAGATATTTATGAAGTGTAGTAATATATATGTTATTAATAATGGCTTAATTAAGGCAGTTAAAAATTGTTTATGCTCATATGTATTTAATATTTAAAAGGATTTGGGTATGTATCTATTGGAAATACAACGATTGCAAAATAGAATTTTAAAAGAAAATCGTTTGTGTGAATGAAAAAAAAACCAACAACAACGAAGAACATAACAAATGAATTGGGGATAAGATGAATTAATACAAAATGGATATAGGAATATGCATATAGTATGATGTAAGCTAAGCGACTTCTAGATGGAAAAAAAGCCGAAGTTTGATTATTAAATTAAATGGACGATGTATAGAAATGTATGAAATAAATATATAATTATACAGTAAAATCTTGCCTTGTCCACATGAGGGTAGATATACAAGATTGTGGTTTGTAGGCAGTACCAGTTTTAAGGGAGGTGGAGCATATGTTTTGTGCCCCACGTTTGAATAAGGGTCCGTTTTAAAAAAAAAATGTCATCTCATGAAAAAATTATTTTCTAAATGAGTTCATTTCAGAAAAACAAAATATTTATATTTTTAGATATAATCATTTCACAAAAAAAAAAAAAAGTTATATTCTCAAAAAGGCACTTTCAGAAAAATTAAAAAATTCTATAATAAAAAAACTTCATTTAAGACAAATGATAAATTTATTTTCTTAAGTAGGCCATTTCAGAAGATTTTTTTTTTTTTTTTTTTGAAAGGATCATTTCAGAAAAATATAGAAATATATTTTCTAAAAAAATTTCATTTCAGAAAAGTGAAAAACTTATTTTCAAAAAAGATCTTCTCAGAAAAATAAACAAATATTTTTCTAAAAAGATTAATCTCAGACGAAAATCTATTTGTAAAAGATCATCACAGATTTAAACTAAAAAAAGACCTTTAAATAAAATTGCATTTTATTTGCTAATAAGATTTTAAACTTCTTTTTGGCAGAACATCATCTTATACTAAAACTAAAAAATGCTTTATATAAAAATTTCATCGTATATTGCAAATAAGATTTTAAATTTATATTTTTGTGAAATTCAAATTTTGACGAACGAAATAAATAAAGGGGCCTCCTTACTCGCCCTAAAACCAGCTCTGTTAATAGTAGTTTATGCATGGAAATTAAATGTATATATCACTTATAGCCATTTGAGGTTACTTAATTAAAGAGATAGATCTGTCAAATATATTTTAAAATGAGGGACTTAAAAAAATGGGAATGAAGAATCGGAACAAGAAGAAAAAAAAAGAAGAGACTCATTTAGAATAAATAGGGTCTCAAATAAATAGTGAATGGATAAATATGTTACTAATAAATTTTAAAATCATTTATAAACAATGATGCGATCGATCGATCGATCGAAGTAACAGGATCATTAAATAACAATTTTGTAAATTATCTTTTGTTTATAATACATAGAAGGAATACGTATTCGCATATTTAATATATAGATATATGGTATATATATATAACTATAGAAGAGATTATCATCAATCTTTTAAGTTTGTTTAGTTAGGTTATCACAAGTACAAAAAATTTTGGGTTTTTTTTTTGCGTTAATTGGATATATAAAAGTTAAGATAGTTACAAGAGATAATAACAGATATTACAGCTGTTGAATGTTTTTTTTTTTTCATACACATTTGTAATATATCTATACTGTATTTATTTTTTTAATAACTTGTGCTAACGGTATTTATGTAGTAATTAAGAATTCATAAATGATTTGGAATACTTCTCGTTATAATAGCAATGAGGACGTTTATCACACAATTCTAAAAATAGTTTGTCAACAATTTTTTTGTTATTTTTTTTTTGGTTATTTTTATCATCATTTATAAATGTTTTTTGAAGAGAGCCTAATAAAGCAATGTTTATTATTGTCCTTGAAGAGGATCTTCTCCTCTCACTTCAGATTTCAATTTAACAAATTCTTTTGCTACTTCATCGTTTGTTCTCTGCGATAATATCCTTAGTATAGTCCAACCTGTTTCATCCATTTGTATACGTCGACCAAGGGATAGCCAACAAGCACAGGATCCCTGTAAACAAAAAACATATTAAAACGCCATATGACTAATAATGAGGTGGAAATGAGAGTCATTACCTGATCTTGAATATCTTTTAATTGCACGACGGATACCCCAATGAGTCGGTCATCACGTCCGAAGCAATAGTCCTTCACACAAATGTGAAGTTCGTAACTACCGATTTGATCTTCATTACCAATAATACTGTGGTATAAAGGAGGGAAACATTAGTACTCAGTTCAGTCTTCATGGTTGAAGTAAAAACGAATATACTTACAAGCTAAATATTTCATTGTACTTGGGTGACCAATTTGCGTTTTTAGACTTTGTTTTCTGAAGTCTCTTCTTATCGGAAAGATGTGGACCAATCAGAATCACTTCAACAAAGGGTTTGAAAGTTTGTGTCTTGGGCCATTTTAAGTCATTGGCAGCTACAACTAAAGGAATCCAATGTGGAGAGGAAAATGGTTATTTGAAGACACACTTATTTAAAAGATGTCTTACCTTTGACAGTTACTTTATGCTCCCCCGTACCTGGGTGAGTAAATAAGTCTACTTGTACAGATACTTCTCCAACGCTTCCCTCTTCCGATGAAGACGAATCTGTCATGCGACAAAAAAAAAGAAGTCTTATTAATTATTTCAAAGGATCTTTATATAGCTAAGTATTTACCCTGATGCGTTTGACTTGACACATAAGTTTTAATAAGAGCATCTGTGGTTTGCGTATAAAGAGACAAGGCATGTTGTAGGGATTTAAGCTCTTCTGATTTGTTGACATAGCTCATCTTAAGACCTATTCCTCCAGCATGGAAGTATTGTTTTATCACTTCAAGAGCAGCTTCTAAAACGGAGCATTGCTTGGGAGATAAACTTCTTTCTCCTTCTTTTGAAATATCCTAAAAAAATCAAAATGTATCAGTAATTTATTTGAAACTAGATCTGTATGAACTTACAGACACAACACTCATGACACTACTCTTGACATCCTGCTTGCCTCCAAAAGATTTGAAAAATCCCGTTACATCCTCAACTTTCTTTGTTTTCTCTGCCATGTTTTTCACATCACCAGCCAAGTTTTTAATCGCGGCCTATTGAAGAATACAATATAAATTACATAGTCATATGTATGTGGGCAGGGAATAAAAGCCTTCAAGATGAACTCACAGATTTATCCGTCGTTGGTGGAAGTACAATATTTTTCTCTAAGCTCTTCATCACAATTTTCCACAATTCTTTCAACAACCTTTTCAACACGGACTTATCACAAATTTCTGCATACATACTCAAAGAACCATCTAATAGATCCATAAGGGGTTGTAAAATTCCATCAGCTGCTGCCTGCACCTCTGATTTGGATATAGCCTGACCTTGTCCTCCACCTTTTACCTCCCATAAGAGTTTCCCCATTGAAATAACGGATGCATCTACACGCCGATTGAAACTCATGGCAAATAAATGAGCCAGCTCATCTAAAACTCCATTTAATGTGGATTGAAGTTGGTTCAAGACAGAAGCTGCATCTTCTTCTAATTCTTGACCGCCCATAGCATTATAAGTTTTTTCTAGCTGAATGCGAGTTTGTTGAATGTTATTCATAAGAACACAAGCCTAAAACCGACCGTAGAAGAGTTTGTACATATAAATAATGGAATACTAAAGAAATATTGACTTACAGTCGGTTCATCCTTGACATGATTATGAAAATCCCCTTTGAGAATGTTAGCATAGGCCGTGAGAACTTTGACAATGGTTTTGGCAAAACGTTTCATATATCTCTTCCATATTTCAGGATCCTGGCATTCCAATTTTTGAAGCACCTCAAAACATTGTGTTAACTGTGTAAAAACATCTACCACTGAATTGGAAAAGTTTGAATGTTCTGTATTTTTTTGGAATTTATCCTTCTTATCACGGGCATAAGCTGAATGCAAAAATTCCAAGGATACATCATCATTCTCATTTAACCATTGCATAACAAAGGGTTCAAACCAAGCGGGATACTCTGGAACCTGTCCTTTATAAGGTGGAACGGAAGATACATATGTTTTATGGAGCCATTTGACACGGAAATGACAATTTAGATACGTGGATGACTTGCAAAGCCTGGATTGTTCATGTTCCTCAAGAGCGTATTTCTTGTCAACTGCAAAAAGACCCCATATGGTTGCTGCTGAAAGCTGAAAAAATATCAAAAAGTAATTTATAAAGAAGTGCATTTTGTAAACAGACTACTAACCTGTCCAACATTGAGTTCCTGGGGAAATTGGTTTAGAACTGGACCGTATGAATTCTTATCTTCCTCTATTACAGAAGTAATTAAAGCAATTAGTTTGTGCCAAAACTCTAAATCATCCAATCGTGGCCCAGTGTCTTCACTATCTCGTTTAGCTTCGTTTGGATCCACCTTTAGGATTGAGTAATTAAATATATATAATAACATATATGTCAAGTTCTAATGGAAATGTACCTGGAATTCGCGATTATATAACTCATAACAGTTTTCAAAGAGGAACTGATAGGTTGATCGAAGACAGGCTTTGACACAATCCTTTACAACAGTACTGGCTCTTGGAGGACTTGATAACTCCTGAACTTTCATTCGGAAGAACGTAATACTTGTAAGTAAATCCACAGTTGCTTTAAGATCTTGAAGCTTTTCTGGAGAGGAAGCAGGGAAATTGTTACGATACATGGATAAATCAATTCTCAGTGAATTATGAAGTGTGTCAAGGAGCTTTATGAACTTTTCTTTTCCAAAGTTAGACGCAGCAAATCGATCGGAGGCTGATACGTTTGTGGTTGCTGTTGTGTGTGCATAAAATGCATTAATATTGGCTAAAAGTGTACTCATTTGGGCAGGGACTCCGGGACAAAGATACTTGGAAGACAAACAATGGAAATGTGTCATGGCTTGAAAAATTGACTCAACACCATATCGGAGAGCAAACTCATCAACGATTTCTTGCTCATTTTCATCGAAATATATTTTCCAAGCATCTTCACCTCGTGCTTCAGGAAGGGAGACATTTCCTCCATTTTTTTCACAGAGGTAATGGAACAAATTTTCATGGAGGCAAGTATATTGAACATGATAGGGAGCAACTTTTTCCTCGCCTTTGATTTCAACACTGATTTGTAGTCGAATAGCTCCAGAGACTGAAGATTTATCTGAGCGTTTCTCTAGATTATACCATACGTCCATTTCACCAGAGAGAGTTCGCACTTCAATGATGGTTTGACCCAGGAAATCATCGGACTCTCTGGTAAACTTTTGGCGAAGCTTTGACTTAAGATCATTATCCTCATCCCAAACACGGACTTTGATTCGATCGGAAGAATTATGGCACTCACTATAAAAGAAAATAATAATGACAAATATCGATTCAGAGGAGGGAAGAAGGAGCCATGTGCTTTTAAAAAGAACTTACAAATAAAACTTTTCATTCCACTCAGGATTGAGTTCTTGAGGAACTGTTTTCGTTCTTTTCTTGGATTTCCCTACTTGAACAGTCACATAAGGATCTGAAGTACCTGTTTTATCTTTGGCAATAAGTCCTTGAGCACAAATCACTATTGGAATACAACAATCATATGAATCAGAAGAACGGATCAACTTTGAAATATTAATAAGTCAGAATTCTATTTGATTGAAAAGTTTAAAAGTGTTGATGATAATTACAAATCATTTAATTAGAGTTGGGAAATTATTATTATTGCGATCAATAGCCAGGGTCGGTTTTAGGGAGAAATAAGAGGGACTTGCTCCACTGTTGATTGAGGGCTCCACCCTGAATATATATTTGTATAAAATGTAAATATATAGACTGAGAATAAATTTCTAAACTACAAATTATATTTTAAAATAGGGTATAATTTTAGTTTTCTTCTGCAAAAACGTCATTTAATGAAATATGCACCCTATTAATTAAAAAAGGTCAATAAATAAGATAGGATTGGCCTTTTTTAGAAGAAAATAAAGGTCTTCCAAGCCCCCTTTCATGCTAAAACCGTCCCTGAATAGAGTTATAAGTTATTCTGACAACGTTACTTAAGTATGTATGCATCTAAAAGTAGTTTTAAAAATGGAGAAAGTGTCGTGTTTTGAACCTATTGGAAAATTGATTCTATTCAAAACGAGATCAAAGTAAAAAATTAAACAAAAAAACAACAACATTGACTGAATCCAGGTTAGTAATAAAAGATAAAAAGTATGACTCTTAATTTAAAAAAATAATATTTAACTATAACAGCAACAGCAATACACACACCCAAAAGTATTTTGTTCCTTTGTATAAACAGGAATTTGAGAAGAAAATAGAATATATTTGAGATAAACTTACCTGTACAAGCAATTTTACATGACCATTTGGATGTGCCATCAAGAACAGTCTGTTCCCCTTGATTCATTAGTTCAATATGATTATCTGGGCTTATGGAAAATATATTCCTGAATAGTAAAAAAATATAAAATACATCTTTTGTTTTCTCTAAGTTTCATTTGCAGAAAAAATAATCGTTATTTAATTATTATGAGCATGAAATTATAATTTTTTTATTATTATTCATGTCAATGTGATAAAAAAAAACAAAAAAACTGTTGCATCAGATCCATTGATATTCTTAGAAACTCCTAGAATTTTGTATTAAATGTAGCACGGGTTGAAAAAATATGGCAACATCAATTACAAAAAATAAATCCACAACTATTTGGGAAAATTATATTATTAGTAGTAATATATGCAAACAAATCAACACACAGATCAACACGTGGAAATAAGGAGCATTAAAGTCAAATGGATACTCCGGTATTTCCGATCCTGGGAGGATTCAGATTTGCTCTATAAAGAAAACGCATGATTTTTGCAAATCCTTTCAAATTATAAACATGGCTTGAATATAACATACAAAAAGGAAAAAAATAAAAAAATATCAACAGCACAATTACTATCGAAGATCCATTATAGAAGTAGATATGTGTACATACAGACAAAAATATCTATATGAATAATTAAGAGACAAAAAAATATGATTATTTTTTCAACTCCTTTAGGGACAAACCACAAAAAAAGTCATACAACGTTCCCAATTGTTTTCTCCATTTTTTTTTTTTTTTACTATGAAAAAGAAAAGATTTTCGAACCTTTTATAATTATTTTAGCTAACCATTTTCCTATCCCCTGTGACACAGTGAATCGAGTGGCTTCCATAATGGTTCTATTAATTTTTTCCGGTACTTTGAAAAGTGTCCTGTTATAATTTTTTAAAATACATATGTGTTTGAAGAGAAAATTACTTGTGCATATTGTTGGATCGGTCATAGAACTGATTTCATAATACTCTTTTTGTCTTTTTTAAAAAAATCAGTTTGATCTTTTTTACCACTTAATGGTATTTAAAGACCAATTAGTCGGTTCTTCAGTCCTATCGTTATAAAAACAAAATAATAATGAATGCCAGTTAGAAGGTATAGTACTTGTGTATTACCCCATAGTTACCTTTATTATTTATTGCAATCCTTCCTCCAAAAAGAAACAAAAAAAAGGCTCAAAATCATATGGTAGTTAGCCAAATAAGTCAATCATACAAACTGCTATATATATTATTTACTCCCAGACTATCACAGTCATATTACTACCTCACCATTTTTAAAATAAATTGTAATTCCGTAAATTTGGAAATGTTAAAATATATATAGTATATTATTCTATACTGTATTATAATATTGATTAATAATATTCTACTAAAAGCGTAGCTATAAATTTGTATTTCTATATGATTGCCGTAATTTATTCATATAAATAATGAAATGACCAATATATATATATTATAAACAACGAGGGATCAACAAGAAATTGTATTCCTGTCCTTTTGGAAACGGAACATAAGTATTGAATAACCTATTACTTTGTTTATTTATCAAAAATAATACATCATGAAATAGCCATGAGTATTAAGGGAGAGGAGAGAATCTACAGCAGACAACAAAATAGATAGGGTATTTTTGTGTTAGTGAGGTAACGCCATGTTACACGTTCTAGCTACACGCCTCCTGGGACGTAATTAGTGAACTACGTCATTTCAGCTGGTGCAATTACCAAAAAATACCAATAAGTACCAATCATATGACTAATAAATTTTTATTAGGACGAGACTGATAGGATTTCAGTGTTTTTAGTTTTTTTGACCGACCCAACATTACTTGGACATTATGTTGCTTTCAAGCAGGTTGTTTTTTTTTTTACCATGGAAAAAAATCCTTATGTACTTAAGCTTATTTTGCAAATACTTACCGAATCAATTCAAAAATTTCTGGCCTTTCTCGTTCACGTTCCTTCATTCGCTCCTTCATGGCAATAATGATTGTATTGGCCTTGTCATCTGCACCATGCTTAGAACTCTTTTCGGCAGCACCTATAAAAAATATTTTTGAATATATGAGTGAGACAAAACAAATCTCTATTCCCAATATGTATACTATATCTATTGACGAATAGATTAATGTCAGTCTGATATGAATTAGTAATCTATCAACATTTCCTAATTATAAGCAAATAATACTTGTATTTTAATGTCATTTGTTTTGTCACCAAGCAAAAAGTATTCGTATTGTGTACTTCTACCATGTATAGGCCTCAATTTGTCTTTAAACCTTCGTTAGTGAACTGGGAGCTTTTTTGCATTAATTTCATAAGAAAATACTTTAAATCTGTTTAAAATAGATTTTATTATCACGAATCTATAGTATTCTCCTGAAATATCCTTAAGAATAAATGCAATTTTTGCTGCTGTAAACATTAATTCGCAAATTTTGCAATTTCTAATATAGGTGTAGTGATATAAGTTGATTAATTTGTTCACTTTTAAGTCGTTGTTTTGTTTTTTATTTATTTACAACGATGCTATAAAAGATATATCCGCTGTTATTCTATATATCATACTGAATCTCATTAAAATTAATGAGTACTTTTTGGGTAGCTAAAATTCGTTAGAATTAATTATTATTTTTGGAAATTTATACCAAAAAGGAAATTATGATATTTTATCTCAACTATAATAAACCCGAATTATATCTTCTTGATACCCCAAGTTATTATTGTTAAAATTAATATAAAACGAAAAGGTATTTTACATCCTTTTCTTGAACTGAATCAAGTATTTTAAGAATTTTAATTGATATATACATGTGCCAAATGTATAAAGTATTGCAAAGTCAAATAGCGTAATTTTGAGTTTATGTTACTACTGTTTGATGTAATGAAATTCTTGGATTATTTAGTTCAACGCTTTACCCCGGTACAATAACCCCCTATAAATAGGATGCTCTCGAACGGAGGGTTAAGGACACAAAGTTGAATTGTTTCTCTTACGAACTCCCAAAAAAACACATCAGTTTTAATTTTACTCTTCCGTTACTTAAAATACTTTTTATAAACCGGTTAGCAAACTTGGAAAAATAGAAACCCCAATATAAAACGTATTTAATTACATGATTAACAGTTGAACAAATTTCCAGATTTTTGAGACTTCCTTTCCAGATGCGAACCCTTGGATTACTCTATCTAGGTGCGTCTGGAGGAAAGGGTGTGTACTCCTCTTGACCGGAATGTCAAGTCTGTAGAGGCTTCCATCAAGAGTGAGTGGACCAAGCTCGAGTCTGACTACATAGTCAAGTTCTGCAAGGGATTTAGGCCTCGTATTGAAAGCTCAAATATTGAAAAAAAGTTGTACCGGGCACTATTTTTATATGATTTTGTTAAATAAATGTCCTCACAAAACATGAGAAATTGAAAATAAAAATCCATATAGGTCAAATCCCAGTTTACTCCTGAACTAATTTTTGGATCCATTGCTTTCTTTACGTCAATGACATTCCTTCATATGTATACTCCTTTTGACATAACATATACTCGTAAACAAAATACTCAACACTAAAAGAAAACATGGGTCCTAATGAACTTGTTTGATTTGTTAATGCTCATTATTGGCAGGGAGCCTAGGGGATAAAGTATCCCTACTCTTCTCTATACTTTGACTGCTGTATTCACGCAGAGAGTTGTAAGCATTTCTCCAAACAATAATCTAGTTGTTTATGTACTGAGATGAACCTTTAATATGATTAATGAACCCACTTAAAATGAATAATAAATAATCATGATTATGAATAAGTTCTGCTTAAAAAAATGAAATATTTTTCTTTATCTGTTTGAGAAGAAAGGCAAAGATGTTGACGACCCTTACACAACTACCTATAAGAGTGACTAAAAAGTACAAATAAAGATAGACTACATACGTACTATAATAATTATAATTTCTAGAGTCGTAAATAATAAGTACTTTCGGTGTGTGAAAAGCACACACAACCAAAAATGACAGGGTAACTCTGACAATTTGAACAATGTTTGGGAGGGTTATCTGTTAGGATGCTTTATTAGACTAACTATAAGCAGCTGTGAGTGGAAGGAAATTAATACAAACTCCATTCTATATTTAGCAAGGACAATGGAAGGATATCGATCCTTAGTTCCACTTTGAGTTCCTACCTATAACTACCTCCAAAAATCATCAGCACACGCATTCGTGGTTACTATATACGTATATAATAGGCGTAGTAAAAATAAATCCATTATTTTAGCAATAGATGGCTTTAGTAATATATGTATATCTCCCGTGCAATCGGTTTATGCTGGAAGGTGTCTGAAGGATAAGATTTTGTACTAAAAAAACCTTTGGTACAGTTTTCTGATTGTTTGACTCAGTATTGATTGAAGGGGGTTCAAAGATGAACACTAGCAAAGAGAAAATACTCCATATTTTACAGTTGTTCTTTGAAAAAGGCGAAGCCGCAAGGTAAATGGCTAAAAATGCCAATAGTGTTTATGTTTTTGATACTGCAACAGCAAATCATGTAGTATTTTGGTTTCGTAGATTCTGTTTGGGTAACTTTGATGTCAAAGATACACCATGCTCTGGAAGGTCAATTGTCGAAAATGTGGATAAAATAATGGAAATTTTCGAGTAGAACCGTCACTTTTTTTAATTTCTAAGGAGATTAACATTAATGGAAAAAAAATCTATTAAAAGTAATAGATTTATTTTTACTACACCTTAGATTACCTCCTCAATAACGAAAGAATAAGGTTGTCAACTTTGGAAAGTAAAAACACTGCTCAGATTGCCAAGTACAAAAAATCTAACAAAAGAGAAATTGCATAGAATTTACAACTCTAATTATTGTCCTTCATAGATGATTTAATAATTATCAACCGTGTCGTATTCACAAAAATTACTTTTACTTAACCGTAACTTCAACTAATGAGAATAACTATAATTGAACTAAATAATATTATATATATATTTGTTAAACTAAAAAAAAACAAAAAACCCGAAAATTTATTGTCTTGTATAAGCCGGATAATTAAATCTATTTGGATTTCAAAGGAATATCCTTATAAAATACTTTTCAAAGACTCTTTCTTTCATATCAAATGCGATGCTATATATTATAACTAAGTATGGTATCTCCTATACTTTCAAAATACCTGATTTTTTGTCAGTCTCTATGATATGGCCTAGAAAAAAGAAATAATTGCTTCAATGTGTGTTAAAATGAAGGAAGCCTATCAAGTAAAGGGAAAAAACATTACAAATATGGGGGAAGGGAGTACGTTTACTTTATTTTTCCTCTTTTTTATTATTATTATTTCTCTTCCCCCCTCTCAACTCTAATTATCATTACCTGTACCAATTTAGAAAGCATCCAATTTAATATACCTTATTCATTTATATTCTTTTTTTTTCGTATTTACTCACAGAAATTATAGAAATGAAATAAATCATATTTCTCTATCTAAATATAAAATGGTAAAGTGTACCAAATGCAGGGGTGTCTGCACAGGGAGTGAGCCACTGGAATGACAATTTTTTTCTCTTCATAATTCCGGAAAATAATGCAAAAGAGCAAGAAATGTAATTCAAAAATTTTCAATTTTTACAATAAAATTAATATTTGAATTTTTTTTGTAAAAAAAGTAATATTTCAAATTTTTAACCAAAAAATAAATTTAAAAAAAAATTCCGCAACCAAAAACCCCCATGTATAGCCCTCCGGATGGCCCTGAAATGTATTACCTATAACATAATATTTCGATCCACAGTATACTCACGTTGTAAACAGTCCGCATTGAGAAGATCCTTGCACTTTTCATGACATTTGACACCACATTCATTGCAACGAACCCCCTGTCGAGCAATCCCCCAAAGGAGTCCTTCACACTCATAGCAGTAAGTAGGTGACGTAGCGGACCAAAGAACAAAGGTATGAGGAGTGGTACTTGATATGGGGTAGATTAAGGCTTGAAGGGTCTTTTTATAAACGTGGAGTTTCTAAAAGTAATGAATACGAAATATACATTTATTACAGGCTGGAACTCTTAGTATATTGATCAACTGCTTACCAGCTCCTCATCATTCAAACTTGCTCTTGGTAAGGCGGATGTTAAGCCTGAAGAGTTACGTTTCGCTGCCATAGTCTTTGTAAAATAAAATATTAATAGTTTATACATCTTTGTTAAAAAAGAAACCGTTCTTTTTTAATTCCGAATTATTTTCTTATTTGATTCTCAAATGTTTTTTTAATCAAATTGGTAGACATCTCCAGAACGTATGTTGACAATATCAGCCATTTTTAGTTTTTTAACCAATAACAAATCAAATGTTTTTTGGTGTGCTCCAAGATTTTCTACTATTGTAAAAATGGAAAGGTTAAATCAAATTAGGGAAAATTTGTTTAAAAGATAGCTTATTATTTTTTTTTTTTACAAAATCCTAGAATGTGAAGAATAAACAATCTTTCAAAAGTTTCAATAGAATTGATTTTTTTCTTTCCATTTTTTTCAATAGTAGACAATCATGGAGAACATCAAAATGCGTGTAACAAGGCAGATATTTGCAACAATATTATAAAAAAATAATTTGAGCATCGAATGATAATTGAATTCGTAATATAAAAAAAAACCCGGATTCTTTAGGATTATTATTTGGATATTGAAGTAAATGTTCACATCTATTTATTGTACTACAGATTCATTGAATTGGTATATTTTCTCGTTGGATATGAAGAAATACGTTTTAGTACTCTATATTTACATACATTGTATATTTGTAGACATAAAATAAATCCTTATCAATATTTCCATGAGATTCAAAAGATTTGATAATATTTTACTTCCAAGAAATACCAAAAGCAATATTTTATTCTAGCCTTAGAAGTAGATAAAAATCTTTGTAGGAAAAAGAAGGATAAAAAAAAGAAATGGAAAATAACTCACTTCAATGACAAAAGAAAAGTAATAATAAAAAATTTGGGACGTGACTATTTCTTTGGATTTTACCTTCAAAGCTTTGTTGTGTATCTACTTGACATGATTCTTTCATGAAGTGAGTCAATATCACCTCATTTATCATTAAATAATAATTATGTACAGTACTGCTACACATATAATTATCTCTATTCTAAATACAATAACAAATATGCCAATAACCCTACAACGTGCTTCCCACTTAAGTATACCATGTATATGCTCATATATGGGCGGAAATAACTATTCCCTACACCCATTTCTACTGGCACTAGATTAAAAAAACAAACAAAAAAACTTTTGGGTATACAGAATGGGGACCAAAAATTTGCAATATCAATTAATTACGTTTTTTTATTTTTTTAGCATGTTTTATTAGGCCACCAAATGACAGCTGAAACAAAAATAAACGTGTTTTGCTTTTATAACATGTCTCAAAGTGTAGAAATGTGAGAGCAACGACAAAAAAAGGCACTACGCTGGTAATTGCTGAGAAGAACCGTTGACATCTCCATGCAGACTGCCTAAAACATCAAAAAGTCCATTACAACCCCATATAGCCTAGAAGAACCCAAACATCTGCAGCAACAATATGGCTGATTTCTGGTCTGTCTCCAGCTCTGGCCTTGACACCTTTGAATTTGCAGTTCAGGTCGTCATGGAAAAGAATGTCTACCACACTTCTTCATCAAATTTGGATTTACTCCGAACTGCCATCATGACAGTGTGGTAGTCCAGGGACACGGCCTTCATCATCAAGTGCTAACCATATGTTCACTGGCGTGCCGAGGCTGTTATTACTTGTGAAGGAGGACATATTTAATGAAAAATATACTATTTAAACATATTTCAAATTGGTTTTGAGTGTTCTTTTCTTGATTGGATACAAAGCACACTTTTCGTACTTAAGTCATGGTAATGCAAGTCTTGGGTCACCATTCTGTATGTGGTGAGTTAAGACAAAAACAATCTTAAACACAAATAAAGAAAATGATAAATTTAAAAAAAACAATAACTTTTGTTCATCAATGCACACACCCTTATAGCTCACGAACATATTTTCGGCCCCTTGTGAGCTTTCCTTTCAAATTTTTGGAATGAAATTTAATAACCAATAATATACACTTGCATTTGCAATTTGCATTGACTCTAAAGGAGTAATAAGATTATTGCGTCAACATAAATAGTAGATAATTAGTTGAAGAATACAAATGTTGTAATTCCGACTCATTTTCGGTGTAAATCATTATAACTTGCTCTAGTGTTGACGAGCTACGTATGTAAATATCATACCCAGAAAAAAAAATGGGACAATTCCGTAGGTAGGTTTTTAATTTACGAAAAAAGGTGTTAGAAAATCCGAATACATTGGTTGGATGTTTTCTTTAAAAAAATTAAATCTTTTTTCTATTTCGGGAAAATATATGTACATTATTGGACATTTGTAGATTTATGGGATAGAAGTCCGGTAATTATTAAATAATTGAAACCCTGTTTCTACTCTAATATTACTACTTATTATAATTCGATAATTTGAATAAAATACGTTATTTGTACATGCAACCAATTACTTAATTATACTTATAATAATCTATAAAGGATTATTTACCTTGAGCACCTATATAATTTGGTAAAGCGGAAATGAATAAAGAAAGAGAGAAAATTGTGTTTTAAAAAGGAAAACCGATTTATGAAGAAATTTGATTTGCAAATTATAAATGTACTCACCAATTCAGAGACCAAAGGGATGGATTTCCGTCGCGGTCTAAACTCTGGAGGCATGCTATCAATGTCTTTAAAAAATGGATTGTCACTCTCGGCCCTAGAAAATTTTGTATAGATATATTGGCATATAGGAAACAACTGATAGTAATACATTACCTATTGGATCTATTCCCACCGGTTTTTTCCTATAGGAAATTGAAGAAGAAGAAAAAATGTTTGAATCGAGTCAATAGTGAAAATAAAATAAAATAAAAGACTACAATTAAGAAAAAGTTATGTTAATAATAATTAGTTAATGTATGATAACAAAAATAATAGAAGGTAGTAAATGATGAGAAGTTCTGGAACTGCCTCAATTTAAAAAAAAATTATACTAATAAGTATGTTGTAAGAAACAAAAAAAAAAAAAAAAAAAAAAAAAAAACAAAGGTAAGAAACGACTGAATACATAAAGCAAGATGATCTTAATGCTACAACCCTTTACTTATATTCGTATGCTTACACATACAATATATTTCATATACAAGTTGGGAATTTGTTTGTCTCAGGGGAAAAATGTAATGGACTATCTTGCAGCGCTCATTTTTAGACCGATGAGCAGTTGTAAGTTTAAAAAAACTCTGGATTGTGAGCTTTGACATAAGCATATATTTTTCAGAATGAAGGACTCAATCAGGGGTGTCCGCAAGGGGTGGACAGAAAGGATCCCCTCCAAAAAAAAAAAAAAAAAAATTTTTTTTTTTGCTTTATACTATAATTTTTTTTCGTTATTCGGGCCAATTATGCAGCAAAGCTAAAAATTTAGTATTTTAATTTTTGAAATTTTTTGTGAATAGCAAATGAACTTTTGATTTTTTTTTCCGAAAAAAATTAATTTTTATGAATAACTATGGATTTTTGTTTCTTTTTTCCAAAAAAATTTACTATTTGAAATTAATCTTTTGATTTTTTTTTGTGATTAGATGTGGATTTTGGAAATTTTTTCAAAAATTGTGGATTTTGATTTTTCTTCAGAAAATTTATATTTGAAATTTCATTTAGAAATTTTTTTCCATAAAATTTAATTTTTATGAATAGTAATACATTTTTGATTTTTACACAAAACACTTTATTTTTATGAATAGCAATAGATTTTAGAAATTTTGTTCGAAAAATTGTAGTATTTGAAATTAAATTTATGAAAATTTTGTTAATAACTATGGATTTACATTTTGAATTTAATATTTGAAATTTTATTCTGAAATCTTTTGCCAAAAACTTCAATTTTCCAAGAGTGTCTATGGATTTTTTCAAATTTTTTACGGAATATTTTTTTTTTGTGAATAGTTGTTTCCAAAAAAAAATAATTTCTATAAAATAGCTATGGATTTTTTTCCAGAATATTTCAAAAAACCAACCCTCTCAAAATATATTTATATAATTCTGCGGACGCCCTTGTAATTGCTTATGTGAAGAAGTTATTGGAAGAAGGACGTTTTAGAAACAAGTCAGTCACTGATAAACCTTTTAATTTTAAGGGTATTTAGGGCTTTTATTTTTATAAAGTAAAAAATATAATTATATTATTTAAATGCGAAGTAATTTACGCGTGATAAGTTTGTTATAACGTCTCAATTTTTGTATTAAAACTAAATTAAAAATACATCAATAAAAAAACTGGAGCTAGACATAGTCCTAATCAGGGCTTCGAAGGGGTCCCACTCACGTTCAAACCAGCTTTGACTGACATGTGTCCAAATTTTACAATTCACTTTTTTTTTTTAAATAAAGAAAGTATTTTGTGGATACAATTATAGAGAATCCTTTAAAATAAAATATAGCCTAAAAAATATTATTATTAAAATTTTTAATTAAATTTGAACTTTATAACTTGACGTTATTGATGAAAGTTACACACTTTGTTTGAAGTAATGTTGTGATACACTTACAAAAACTATTGAGTACAAAGTTCGATCACTCTTAACTAAGTATGTACTATAAATTATTCAACGTCATAATGAAATGATTGGTGTAATATATATGCATACTCGTAAAGTTTATGTATATGTAATACATCTTAATGGTGTCATGATTGAGAATTAGACAAATATAAGGACTATTTAATGGTAGGAATCACAACTTGTACATGGGATATACGTATATGTGTGTGTAGGTAGACGATTTGAAATTCTCTAGCAGTACATTTCAAAATAACTTAAAATGAAGAAAAAAAATACTAATCATAGTATGATAACATCGAAGTCTCCGATTCGTATTAGTTAATATTTATATATATCTATATGAAAAACTTAGTGGTCCGTTTTTAGAGGTAGATTAATTTTTTGAAGGCACTTTTGTCTTTTCTCTTATAAAGTTTTTGCAAAAGAGGTTATTCACAAAATTTTAAGGTCCTTCAGCTATTTTTTTGGTATAATAATCTCATTCAAAATGTGAAAAATGGACATTTTTTGGTCAAATTAGGCCCAATTTATGGATCAATAATTACTGTGAGAGTTTGATTTTAAAAATCTAAGGTGTCTGAAAAATGTTTCAGGTAAATTTATATACTTGATATATTGCTTCAAAAACTTATATTTTTAGTTGCTACATTATATTTTTTACCATTATACTATGACTTTTTTTTATATGAGGCGCTGAGTTGTAGCTACATCTGCCAGTTGTTACATGTTTATTTCTTCGATCAAGTAGTTTTTAAAATAATAAACACACACTTAAAAATGATGCCTCTACAAACATTCAGACAAACTTTGCTGTATTAATATGGGAACATAATCTTTAAGCGATAAAAAAAGAAAAAAACCAGTTTGAACCGATGAAAATAACTTAAACATTGTATTTATTTATTTGTATACCTATAACCATAGCTTTTTTTGGGATAGATTAAAGCCTCTGCGACAATAAGGTCACATTAATGGGAAAACTAAAAAAATATATACATTATCAGGAAGATGATGTGGCAATATGTAGCTTTGAGGTGCACCAAATACAATTTATTAAATAAAATTTGCAAATAATAAATATATTAAAAAATACTATAATGCTGAGAGACTATTGATCATTTTGTAAACGTACTTATATATTTAAAAAGCGCTCCTATTTCATTTACCAATAGTTTTAAAATTTTAAAAGTGGTACAACTTGTCTGAAATCTGCCATTTTGACTTAAAAAAATCCCATTTTTCATTTTTAAAGTTACCTTGCATAATGAGAGATCTGAAATTTTGTAAATAGCGTTTCTATACTACCATTTAACAGAAAATACCTTAGTGGAGTCAAATATCAATTGTACCCCAAAAACAGAACGCTCTAAATTGACGTCTATGTAACTATATCAATCCTAAAGAAACGCTCAACTGACTACAAATCTACAACATTTTGACTGTTTAGCAAAAAAAAAAAAAAATGAAGAGCAATACATAAAACAATTGTAAGTATTGTATGAATTTTTTGGTCTACATATTATTATAACAAACTTGTTCATAGAGGGCCTCCAAATGTATGTTTTGCTTTCTCCAATGTATATTAATAATGACAATATCTTTTCAAAGAAATATGGGATAGGGCATTGAGTCAGTTTTATTATACTGAAGGAAAATAGATCCTTACGCTTATTCATCGAGGTAATTTTAGATTGCTTTAACCCATAATATCTTAGCAAGTAGGAAATTGAATCGCCACATAACCTTGTAGGATAAAAATAAGTATTGACAAGAGGGAAATGCTTTGATTGAGTGATTTGGTAGATGGATTTTTTGACAAACAAGTCAGATATATGGATTTGCGACATATTGCTCAAATGAATTAATATCTTTTCTTATAAATATATTAGCCAATTTATTTATTCACTTCCTCGATAAACAAACACAACTATGATGTAATTTAAGCTGAGTTTAAGCGTGGATAAATGTCATGGTTGATTAAGAACGTCCCCAAGATTATGTATAGACTTTTTTTTTTGAGAAGTGGGCTTGGTTTTAAGAATATTTTTTGAAAAGAGGTCCAAAAATTAAATTTTTTGTAAAAAAATTAGAAAAAAAAAATTCAAAAATTAAATTGCTTTATGAAATTTTTTGGAAAAAAAATCAAAAATCCACAGTTATTCACAAAAAATTACAAAATTCACGGCTGTTCACAAAAAATTACAAAATTCACAGCTGTTCACGAAAAATTACAAAATTCACAGCTGTTCATAAAAAATTCCAAGTATAATATTTTCTTGAAAAACATTCAAAATTTCACAGCTGTTGACAAAAACTATTAAATTTCAATTTTTTTGAAAAAAATATTGTAAAAATTCCTTAAATTTTTTTTGGAGATGGAGAATAGGACATACGCTCTTGTTGATCTACAACATAAGAAAATGATGCTACAAAGTACTTTATCGTCATTTTGATAATAACACGCGTATGACCTGAGATACATAAATAAGTATTCCATAGTATTATTTATCACTTTCAAGATATAATTAAATACAAAAAGGAAGGGTCATTAAGGACAATGTATGTAATATTGTAGACGTAAGACCAACAGGGACTCTTATATTCATTAACAACCCTTCTATCTACTCTAGAACAAGATGAGAAGGGCAATTATTTATGTATACGGTGTGCTATTATATAAATTATCTCATTTTTCATAGAGATGTAATAATATACATCGTCAAGAATAAGATACATATTCAAGAGAGGAAAGGGGACTCGGTTTGAAACAGGATTCAAATGATATTTATTTATCATGAAAGAAGCAAGTTCGTTCACTTTTGACTTAGTTTACTGTCTACTCTATAGTAGTATATAGTGCATACATACAAAAAGTACCGGGAATCGTTAATTTAAATTGTCCGTACCGAAGGAATATAAATTTTTTTTTTCTAGGTCGGCAGCATTATCTTTCATTATGATGCCAAGTTTGAGCGCCTCCACGATTTGTACAATGAATATTTTCTCCCTCCATTTTGATGATTGTTGGCTTGTTTGCATGGCATACTCTTACATCATTAGTTCATTATTCTATGAACGTTGGATTTATTTCGATCAAGGATGTCCGAATAGATTTGCTCACACTACTGTTTTTGCAGAAAACTCAGCTCTTTTGGAACAAACCGTACAACCACGCGTCTTATGCCCAAACTTTCACCCAGAATGGTACAAACTGACTCGTGCGAGATGTTATGGCAATGTGATAACTCCTTAAGCTGTTATTACGATGTTTTTGTTCAATAATTTTGTTCATTGTAAAAATCGGGGAGCACTAGAGAGATACACTTACTTTTCTAGCTGTTCTAAGCAAATGGGTCTACAGATCGTGCTCGAACTTGGCATCATAATGAAAGATAATGATGACCTATAATTTTTTTTTAACCCCTTGAGCGTGGGTAATTTAAATTAACAATTCCCGGTACTTTTTTGAGAGAATGTATATCAAAAGTCTCATTAAAATCTTTTTTCCCCTTGAAATGTTGGGAGGACATAGCCCAAAATTATTCTGTTTGATAGAAAAAGAAGAAATAATAATCTTAATTAACCGTCAGACTCGATGATTTCCATTATTTTATGCACATTTTTATTAATTGGTCGTCCAGAGCATGGTGCAACTTTGGCAACAAAGTTGCCGGAACGGAATAGACGAATTTTAAATATCGTTTGATTGGCTGTTACACTATCAAGACTAATTACTTTATTTGCGACCTGCCCTGCATTTTCCGCTTGTTCGAAGAAAAACTGTAAAATGGGGTTTGGAACGACGTAGCTGAATGGACAACGCACATGGGATAAATTATTCTCTTGAACTCACTGTATGTAGGTTCGCAACCCGGCCGTTTCTAGAAAAGGAAATATACTTAATAGAGATGGACTTCAAAGAAGATTCCTAGGTCAGATTGAGTAAATTTAATAATATAATGTTTACTTGTACTTAATCAGTGAAACTTTATCTAGCCTATTAAAAGAACGTTTAAAAAAAAGAAGGATATTTCCTCTTTGGTGGTGCCCATCTTTTCAAACAATCACAAAATTGCCTAAAAAGTTTTTTATGGCGAAATTTTATCGTTCTAATACTATATAGCCTATAATACTATATAACGCACGATACATATTACTAAAGTCATATATTGACAAAAGACAAATATTGGATCTATGTTTACTACATCTATTATTACATATTTTGAGTAAATATTCGATAAACATGTCCACAATGGATCAAATCACGATGTGCAAGTCAGAATTTTCAAGTCATCAGGATTTTTTAAGGAAATATAGCATTTAGATGATCTTTTTTTTCTTTCGAAAATACATACATCTAATTTCTTTTTTCATATATAAAAAGGCATTATTTTAGACTACAGTCAAGTACGAGTACTCAAATTTCAAGTCCAAGTCAAGTTATATAAAATAAAACACTCAATATTATTATATTTTATAGTATTAATATTTCCCCTCAACAACAAAAGTCTTGACTGTGAGATCAATAAACAAACAATCTAAAATCAAAATATTTTACGTAAAAATGTGTAACTTTAGAATGAATAGGCACTTTTTCACATTTAAAAATTATTTACACAAAAATTTAAGATTTTATGTTAAAAATAAAGAACAAAAAAAGTACGCAGGAAATTTATTTTTCTCTATTTTGACTTATATTGATTATTAAATTTAGAAGGTGTAATTGATTAAGTATCTAACTGAGAATCCGAAATATACAATTAAAGGTCTGTAATTAATATGTATTTCCTTATAGTTTGCAAAAGATATTAGAAAAAGAGCAGGAAACAGATCCGTAAGACACTAACGGTGGAAATCGTCGATATTTTTCGTTGAAGTTTTAGTAATTAAAAGTGATGTTACTTTTGTTACATTGTTTATGACTTCACACATACATGATAGTTTTATAATCTTACTTTTAGAGTAATATTAAATATAAATTAAAGATATTATATATTTAAGATATATATAATATTTTTGTTTTTCGTCATTCAGGCAAATTATGCAACAAAGAAAAAAAATAATATTTGAAATTTTTCCCCAAAAAATTAAAATTTTTCTAATTAACTATGGATTTTTGAATTTCTTATCCAAAAAATTAATATTTGAATATTGCTTGAGAATAACTGTGGATTTTTGATTTTTTTTTCCAAAAATGTAATTTTTACAATTTAATTTTTGGAATTTTTTTTCAAAAAATTTTAATTTTTGGATTCATTTAAAAAAAAAAAAGGAAGATCAAAGCCAAGCCCTTTCCCTAATATAATCCTACGGACGCATCAAATAAAATGATTTCAACCTTACTGTCTAATGTCTATTTAAATTTAACCCTTTCCTGCATATTTATTTAAATAAATATATAAGTTATTAAAAATATGTTATTACAGCGTCACGCAATCTTATTTCCGTGTTGTAATTACAAATCAAATGGAAGGAATGGGGTATTTTTCTTGTCCCTAATCGATATTCAAAATTATACAAATCTACCCATTTTGATATTTTTTAGTACATACTAATTTGATTTAATTCAAATATTACTGTTTATCCTTGGCATCAAGTAGTATTCAATGCAGATGTTCAGTCCTTTTTTATGTTGAAACCCATTTGATGAAGTTGCATCAATATTATTTGGGAATTTGTTCATTTCATGGCGTAAAAATATCCTCTATGATCCCCCAAGTGTGCATTTTCTTAAACTTAATGCAATTAGTGACGTTATGCACAACGCTCTATTCATTCAAAGTAGAATAAAATTAATAATGGGACTCCATCAATTTTTCTAAAAGGCTTTCTTTGTGAGCTACAGACTCCAGTTAGTATATTTTTACATTTCTGTACCAAACGGAACATTATTGAAATACCTCCCAACATTTGGAAAACAAAACAAATTGAAGGGCCACTCTAATACATTTATATATCAAGGCGTTACCTCACTAAAAACAACAATTTACACAGCATTTCGTTGTCGGCTGTTTATACTTTTGCTTCGTTTCCTCTTATCAGTGTAAATCTGAATGTGGATTAGCTCAATTTAAATTAGCTCAAGTTAAGCTACTGTGAACAATTCCCAGCCATTATTGGATAATAATTCCATTTATGGGAAGAATTGGCCATAGTCAATGATTTTGGGCCTTTTTTTTCTCTTTCAGAGAAGGAGAGATTGCAAGATACAATTAAGGTAATAACATGATATATAGAAAGAGAGGAAAAGGAAGATGTATTAAAAAAAAGAGTTTCACGAAAAAAAAAATCTCTTTTACTTTTTTAACCATTTTCGTTTTCATAATATTTCACAACTACTAATTATTTATTTTGTCTATGTACATTAATGTGTTAGATTAATTAGCACGTCCGTTATTATTTACCGATATCTTGATTGATGTGGAGAATGGCAAATACAATTATAAGAACATACATACACAAACCATTTCAGAAAATATCTATTCCCTCACTTTTCATTTGTACAAGTATTTTTTTTTATATAAGTCAAATATGGTCATGGAAAAAATGTTTTTTTATAGTATTTTTTTTTGTTAAGGAAAATGGACTTATTTTTTAAAAACTGCGAATGCCTAGGGATCCATTGAGAATGCTCTCTTGATACTTAAATTTTTATGTGGAATATGTGAGTAAGAACGTTACACGAAAAGGGAAGATGAAAAAAGAAGAAAATAAAATATGAGATATTGAACCCTTTGAGTAAAATGAAGAAAGGACTCACCAATTCAGTGTTCCGAGATTTAAGGGTATGCCCCAAAGCTCCCCATTTACTCTCACCGCTCTTTGTTGTTGTATCTGAAGGATCTAGAGTTGGATTTTGAGGGTTTACGTCATCTCTTTCTTCAAATTCAGTTGGCTCTGAATCTTGTTCTTTTATTAATATTTGATGGTTATTGTTAGTTTTGTCATCTTCGTGAAGGAAGTTGTTGTCTGGATCGGTAGAGGGTGGTTCATTATGATTGTTGGCAACGGGAGTGGTCTGTCCCTGGGGAGGAATTACAGCCACCCCCGCTTCCACTAAAAAATGATCGGCAGATTTAGATTCATTAAACTGAGTTTCTTTTACTTCTTCTTCTTCTTGATTCCCTCCCCGATCCGGAGGCTCAGAATCTTCTTCAATCCCAGGGTACACACCTGTTACTCCGGGTTCATCCTCTGTATATTCATGTGCCACATTTGGTGGATTAGGCTCCACATTTACCCATTCTCCATTGTCATCATAGTAACCAGCATACTCAATCCACACACCATTTTCATCGTAGTAACCCCCAGTTTCAACCCAGTCTCCATTCTCATCATAATAGCCTGTTGATTCAATCCACTCCCCATTTTCGTCATAATATCCATTTGTAAATTCTTCTTCTTCTTGATATTCGGTATTTTCTTCAACCACTTCTCCCGTAGTAACATCCTGCTCCTCGAATTCTTCTTCTTTTGTGGGAGTGAGAGAGAGAGAATCTTCATTTGGTGAAACCTTAGTGCTGCTTGGAGGACTTTGTTGTCCATCACTCTTTCTATGAGGTGTAGATGATGATGAACTAGATGAGGGTTTGGAATGGCTACTTAAACTTCCAGCACTGCCAGACTCTCCAGACTGAAGAGCAGTAGTTGCATGTGCAGCAGCCTTTCTCTCAGATTTACCTGATTTTGATTTTCTTCTTTTGTCTTCAACCTCATCGTATGAATCGGCTAAAGAATCTGGACCAGATTGAGTTGCATCTGAGGCGTCCTCCTCTTCGTCTTCTGAACTAAGGGCTCCAGCAGGATGAGATGAGTCTGTGTCATCATCATCATCATCAATGATATCATCATCCTCCTCTTCGTCATCAAGAGTTCCCTCATCAAATTCATTACTCCTTTTCATACTAGAATGAAGAACCGTCTTAGAAAAATCGGCTACACTTTTAAACTGCAATTGGAGTCGATCCTTTTCAACTCTATCACAAATTGACTTTTCTAAAACAGGTGTTTTTTCTCTTAATTCCTTTAAGACAAGATTCATATTCGTTTTGATTTCCTGAGGAGGTTGAATCCCTTCCATCTCCTTTTCATACTCCATTTCCTCAAGTACCTTCATTTCATGTTTATACCATTCATCCTCTTTATCAATCGATTCATCCTCTGTACTCTGGCGTTTACTCTTTGGAAGCTTACCGCGCTCCTTCTTACCTTTAATAAGGGGCTTCACTTCCTCCATTTTTGCCAATTTAGCATCTAAATTCTTCAATGTATCGTTAATTCCTTGTTGTTGATGCTTCAAAGAATTCTTTCTCGATGATGATTCTCCTTCAGTTAGAATGGAAGATGTGAGGGAAGATACAATGTCAGTGGGATAGGGAAGATCTAGTTCCTCTTGTGAATCTGAGTTGGAGCTGCCTCCTTTTTCCTTGGTTAGTTTTTGTTTTTCACGATACTTCCCAAGGGCACGAGATACGGCAAATTCTCGGGAAGAACTTCTTTCACGCCCATTCGACCCGTTACTTGAATCGTTCTGCTGCTGCTCTTGAGGCTTTTTAGGAGTTAAAGGTGGCACAAGTTCTAGTTTTGGACTTGAGGCACTTTGATCCGATCGAATACTTTGATCACTCTCACTAGAGTCCAATTTGCCCCGAAGAGAAACTGTACTTGCAGTTGTGGTAGATGTCGTCGTAGTCGAGTGAAGGGGTGGATGACCTGGGGGAATATTAGTTTGACCAGGAGCCGTAACACCTCCCCCCTCCGATGAGGATTGAATGTCTAATTCTCGAATTCCTCTTTCAGCACGTAGTTTCCTCTTTTCTTTCAAAGAGAGTTTTCTTGTCTTTTCAGTAGAACTCTGTTTTAGAGGTAATGGGTTCGAGAGCTGTTGCTTGAGTGCTTTGATATTTTGACTGCTAATATTTTTATTATTATTATTAGAGGCGGATGAAGAAGAGGAAGAGGACGTGTTGATGCTAATGTTTGGAGCAGATGAAGAAGAAGGCTTCATCATGGCTGTGGATTGAAGGCTGGTAAATAGAGGTTTACCATTTGCAACGCTCGCTTTCGGAGGGAGAGGAGGGGCCGTATTGGAGGAGGAAGAAGAAGAAACAGATGGAGTAGGGCCAAGAACAGGAGTTGTCGACGTATTTGCAATCATTCCTTTATTCTTACTACCCTTGATAGTATTTTCTATCAGTTCTTCCTCTCTTGCATCTTCTAAGGAAAATGAGTACTTTCCTCCAATAAGAGTCAACCCTGGATGCGGGATCTCTTCATCAGGCCCTCCTTCTTTCCGAGAACTTCTTGGATACGTGTCAGAATGAATTCCTCCGAGGGCAGCCATCGCGAGGGCTGCTTCTTTCTCTTCATACGAACCATCTCCAATTGGCAGGCTTCCATGACGTATTTTATCTTGTTTTTTCTTAGATACTTTCTCTGATTTACTGGATGAGGAAGATCCATTTACCGGGGAAGAATATTTCCTTAATTTTTCTTCAGGTCGGTGAGTTTTTTTACTCAATTTCTTTGGAGGTCCTGGATGTGGGGGAGGTGTAATATTATCATACACACCAGGACTTGTACAAACTTCTTCAGGATGATCAATTATTCCTTCATCAGATTTATGAGTTTGTCCACTTTGGGTAGAGCGAGAGGAAGTAGTGACAGACTTTCCATCCATTTCCTCAGAGTAATCATCATCATCTGTGGTCTCAGCCTTTTTCTTCTTTGATTGTTTTTTACTCAACTTTTTGATTAAGTCTTGACTATTGGATTCACCGTTGTAAAAGTCAGCAAAGGTTCCGGTTTTGGAAGCCTTGGGTGATTCTGTTGGGAGATAGGTAGGTCGAACACCATTAAGAGACTCTATTTCTTCATCGTTACTCCCATCTTGGCTCAGAGCTAGTCTCATGTCTGAATTGGCTTCTCCATGAACTTGATTCAATGCTTTGTAGAAATTTTCATCAGGAATGAGCAAGGGAGGCGATCCTGGTCGTGAGAGCTCGTCCTTGAGATTTTCATTTCCAGAGCCAGAGGAGTCCACAGAGTAAAGATCAATCAGTTGACTGATGACTGTTTGCTGCTCAGAGAGAAGGCCCTCCATTTTCTCAAGTCTTTGCCACATTTTAACATACTCTTGACTTAATACATCAAGAGCGCGCCAGGCATAGCGCAACTCCCCCTCCAGTCCCTCCATCTTTTCTGCAAGGAGTTCAACCTGCTCCTCCAAAAAAGGGTCATTAGAGGTATTTGGTTGTTGAGTATGGAGAGGTGGTGGTATTGGCAGTGGTCTAGGTAAAACATTGGGCACTGAAGCGGGCTTGGTAAAAAGACTTGGATGTAGTAGTTGTCTAATTGGAGGTTGAAGAGCCCCTCCTCCACTAACTTGAGGGCGAATATTGGGGGGTTGTGGTGGAAAGGAGGGGGGTGTTTGATGATGGGGATGATGAACACCCCCATAAGTAGATAGATGTGGTATCATATTCGCATTTTTATCTCCACCCAGAGGAGCGCACTTATTGAATGATTTTTTAGTAGCCGGGTGAGGCTCATTATGTCCAACAAGAACAAGAGTTGTGCTCTCAATTGTACCGATTTATCTTATGCATACGTTGTAATGCATTTAATATAATAGTTACAAATTTGATTCATGACTAATTTACATCTTAGAGATTCACAAAAAATAAAATAAAATAAGAGTCTCAGATATTTATACACTTTTGAGTAAACAAAAAAATAAAGAAAATAGAAAAGAAATCAGAAGGACACACAACTAAAATTTAGTCTTGTTCACTACTAAACGAACAACTATACACATAAATGAAGAAGAAGAAAAAAAAAACAAAAAAAAAACAGCCTTAGAGTGGCATAGTTATGGAAAAAGCCTTTTTTTTTGTCTTTTTTTTTCTCTCTATCTCTCTTTTAGCCTTCCTCTCTCCAGTAAAGAAAGCACTCTCAGAACCAAAGGAAAAGCGGTATATAATACACAAATGCCTCTATGTATTGATTCTTTCCATAAAAAGGGGAAAAATACTCTGCCTCAAGCCAATCGAGGGCCACGTAAGAAAAAAAAAAAAAATAACCAAGCAACACAGACATGAAATTGAAAAAAAAAATATATATTATGTATTTGCCCACTTTGAAATTCAAAACTATTTCCTAAACATTGGTTCATTGGGAGTTGTTTGAACTTATCTGTAAGACATGAAATAGTTAGTACTTTAAGTACTTTGATCACATTTCACTCATGAAAAACTAATAATAATCATATTTAACTCAATGCCTTTTCCTTTCCAAACAGGAAAAGATCACGTGATATGTTGTACAATATTGTAAGTGGAAGGATTTGACAATTCTCCTAAGTGTACATATATCTACACATTTATTCAACAATCATCTAATTAACGGGCCATTCATCATGTTAAATACATACATGATTTGAAACGATCACATGGGAAAAAGGATTTCCCCTTTGAGAAAGCTAATCATACTATATGATATAATTTGTGGGGGCTGCTATTCTGTTTACTTATTTTCCAGAATTTTTTACAAAAGAGTTTTGAGGTATGTATGTATGTACATATATTTATGCTGTATAAATTATCTATTGAAATTATATAGAAAGAAAATGTCCGTATAGAGATGTAACAAACGGACTCAAAAGAAATGTTTCGTTCTTCAAAATATACTGAAAAATCAATTCTTTACCGTAATGAACAAGAGTGTCTTTAATGGTGTTTGATATAACATATATGTAAAGGCATCATACATTGTTAAACCCTAGAGTCTTTTGAAAAATAGTATATGTATAATGTGCGTCTAAGACATGCAAAAAAATAAATAATAGTAATTAAATTAATTATAGAGCTTCATCAAATAACTGCATGCAATAACTAAAAACGAAAGAACAACATCCAACAATTCGAACCTGAATGATTTTCTCGAAGGCCCATTCCCATTTCTGTTTACCAGACATGGTCCTTGTCTTATTGATATGCTTCACAAATTTAGGTTTATTATCTCCAGGAGGAGCGGAGCCCAGGGATGCAGGGGGTTGACCCTCATTTCCTTTCGAACTCTCTGCAGTTCTATCATCTACATCTTGGAACTTTACGGACTTGACCTTTGTTCCCTCTTCGGAAATGGTGGAAAGTCCTTGGAGCGTGGAAGTGGGAGCAGCACTTTCACCATCCAATCCTTGAGAAGGAGCTAAAAGATCTTTGTCTGGGTGTGGGGATGGATTCTCTGGTATGAGATCTATCCAATCTCCATTTTCATCGAAATAGCCCCCTTCTTTTCGTGCTGCCTCCATATACTCTTCTTCTGCAAGGACTTCATCAATTTGCTCAGGGGAAAATCCTTGTCGAGTTAGCCAATTGATCTTTTATTATAAGGTTCAGTAAGTTATTTTATTTTTCGGGGAGAGAAAAATGAAATAAAAAAAAGTACATGTTATTTTTTATTTGTAAGTTTCTTAATATCTAGTTATGCATTTTTAGAATTATCACAAAAATAATTTAAATAATTGTTCATGCTTCAAAGTATGTCACTATGTGCTATCATTTGAGTTAAACATAATTGTTAAAACGATTCATTGATATTTTATTTATTATATATTTATATATATATATTAATTTTTTTTTTTAGAGAGAGAACACCTAATTCAAATCACTATCAAATAAAATATCATTTAATCAGTAGTAGTACCTGTCATATAGGTATTATAATAAGTTAGTATTTATATATATGTAACTATGTTAAAATTTGCTCACTGTGGCATCTAAAATGATTATGTTTTAAAGTTATGTTTAAATATAAGACGAAACAATAAAAAATTAGTAGAAATATTTTAAATGATTTTCTTTTCTGTACATCGTTATTCTCGTGTCTTCAAAATGCCTTTCATTACTGTACACATACAAGGTGGAAACTTGGAACTTACACACTTAAATAATTCAATATTATAAGGGTTTTAAGTGACTCACTTCAAAAGTGTCGAATATGTATTATTGTTTCTATGAAATATCAGCTGTGTAAGTGTTTTTAATAAAACAGTTACAAAACTTGTTGTGATGTCTTTGGTAATGTTGGAAAGGCCTATACTTAGAAAAAGTAGGAAACAGAATCATCTCCAACGTTAAAAGGACTTTGAAATGACCTTAAATCTCCAACAGCTGGAAACGTGATAATCTTTTCAGATGAAAATGTAGACTGTCGTAATGACCGATTTATAAGTTTTTTTTGGGGAGACAAATGATTCTGAGTGTATCACCACCGCCACTCTTCGGAACAGATGGTAGCTCCCTTGACAATACATTCTGACAACATGTTGAGATTAAGGCATCTAAGATGCAACATTGGAGTGTGATGGACATAAATGCAGTTGTAAATAAAACCTAGTTTAGAATGAATCCAAACTACATATGCAAGACTTGCATTGCTTTCCAAAAAAGGGTGGCTTGCATAGTCACAGCTGATGAGAGTGGAATTGAATGTACATATAGCATCCATCCCTTGACATCATTTTTTATTAAATATTTATCTTTTTGTAATATGAAGCAATTAGAAAATAATTGAGATTTCGTAAATCTCAAGTTTCCACCTGTTATGTACATATAACATATATATTAATAGAGAAAAAAAGGTTATAAAAAGGAAGGCTCAAGAAGAATGAGAGAAATATACTTGAAAGTTATATAAAGATGTAAGGAGATTGCATGCTTATAAAAATAGTAGTTATATTGATCTTGTAGACAAAATCCCAAATGTAATACCGTTTTGTGGCTTTTTTGTACAGGACATTATTAACCCTTCGTTAGTGAACTAGGATTTTATATACCCCTCCTATTTTAGAGAATGGTTTATACTTCCATTTAAAATACATTTCATTGCCTGGAACGTCTAGTCAGAATAAATACAATTTTGTCGTTGTTGCATTATTGTCTTATTTCGGAATTATCCGTAGAGGTCTGCCATAAAATCATAGCATACTTTAGTTATACATTAGATATATTTAAGTTTGAATAAGAGACATGATTTCAGTGTATTCAGTGCTAGTTCATTTATGTTCCAGAGTAAAAATGCCAGGAGAGTCGTAGTAATGATCTCCTCCGGCCTCATCCTCAATCCACGGATCGACTAAGACCTACCTATATAGGTACTCTATAAGAGACCAACTTACAACTTCTTTCACATAATGAGACCATCTATCTATTTTCATGATCCTCCAAAGTGCTAATTTTCCAAATTTCTCTAAAAAGTCGAGATCCCTCGACGACTCCTACTCTAGTAATATATTCTTTGCGGCACGTTGTCTCACATGGTGAAGTTATTTTTTTGCTTTTAATAGGTTGGGATAATTGAATGTCAACTTTCTGCTGTTGCTGTCTCCAATTTTGGGGTAGACAGAGAAAGTATGACGTGTGGGAATACATATAGAATGCATCCCATTGTATTATGTGGAAATTCTCAAATATTCGAACTCGACCAAACTTGAAAATTGATATATTGTCCTAAAACGAACTCAGATCGACGCCGAACTCGAAAGTTTGACTCGAATCTAACACTATTCTAAATAAAATTGGAGATTTGAATGTATTTATCGTACACAATCTCATCTAAGGTGATGCGCGTTGATTAGGCATCTCCATCCCCTTTAACGTGGTGGTTCTTAAACTACAACTAATAGAAGAACGTCACAAATAGGATAAATCAATGTCATCCAAACATGGGGAGCTCGCCCAAATAAATACTTGCTCAAATGAATAAACGCCAAACGTAATACATAAAAAGTAATACATTAAAAAATTTAAATTTGTTTTTTCCATTGGGTTCTTATCTATCAACGCCTTATTTAGGTTTTTAAAACCTTCTTTAGTATTATATTCCTGTATTTATGTTCCAATGACATCATCCATTATACTCGTGGATTTTCAGTGAGAACTGACAATCATTGTCGAGTATACTTTCTATAATAAAATTGGATTAAACCCCCTATTGTATATTCAATCATGGATATTTTTTATCATTCCTTTTAACACTGTAAAAAGTTTGAGATCCACTGGTTTAAAGTAATATATACTTATGGTCTTTTTGATGCAAAATTCCTTTCTAATGTTTAAAATATAACATTAATAAATTATATCTTGTTGAGCCACCAAAGTTTTCTACATAATTTAAAAAAAGAAATCGTACAAATTTTAAAGTATTAAATAATGAGTCTTTAATGTTACTTAATAAAGTATAAAATCTCTGTTTTATTTTACCCCAGTTCACTAACCATGTTAAAAAAAGATGTTCAAAAAATAAATTTCTTCATTATTTTTTTCCTGTAGGTAAATAATTGAAAAAAATGCTAATTTGAAGCATGTCTATGAATAGTAATGAGTAAAGTCTTCTGATTTCTTATTTTAATTAAAAAAAAAAAAAAAAGAGAAACCTGACATTCATCAGTAGGAAACTTTTTTTTCTAAAAAAAAAATATTTTGATTTTCTATCTAAGATTCCTTGATGTCAATCTTAGATTTAGTAAGCGATGACCACAGGTACAAAATGAAAACAAAATTTACAAAGGTATATATGTATGTATAACGAAAGATATAGAGCTTGAGAAATAGGGATTAACTTGAGAATGATGCCAAATAAAGAGACTTTAAGGAAAAAGGCAGAGTGACAATTGAAATCAATGTGAAAAAAAAAAAAAAAATCACATGATCAATATTTGTCTAAATATAGTTGGCTTTGTCGTAACTTGTTTGTCAGCTTGACGTGTTGAGTAAATTTGAATATTACTACACAATCTTCATGAATTCAAACTTTTAATTTGTAATGGGACAATTGATCGGAATCGGAAATCGGAAATCAAATGTTTTTTTTCTAGAATCAGAATGAGAAAAATAATATTTAATTTGCAATTCAGATACCAATTTAATTAAATGTTATTTTTCTAAGTTATGAAAGAAAAAAATTACAATCCCCCCCAATTTTGTTTTTTACTAGAAAATTTAATATTTTAAATTTTCTTCAAAACTTTTTTTGTTTATTTTGAACAGCTGTAGTTTTTTTTTTTTTTGTAAATAGCAATGGATTTTTGAATTTTTTTCCAAAAAATGAATTAATTGTACATAGCTGTTGATATTTACAGCTAAATTAAAATATCAAATTTTATATTTGAAATTTAAAAAAAAAAATTAATTATGTTAAATAATTTTGCAAATAATATTTAATTTTGAGATTTTTTTTCAAATAAATTCCAAAAAGCAAGCCCTCATTAAATATTATTCTGTGGATGCTCCTAAAAGCAAAATTGTATTTTTTATTTAAAATATTAAAGAATTTGCATTGATTTTTTGGATGTGTCCCATTACTACTTTTAATTTAGTGAGCAAGGTGAATGCTATTAAAGTAAAAAAATGTTGTATACATTGTGAGAGAAAATGGGCATGGAAAGTCATCTGTGCTATCATAAAAAACGAAGTCTTGCGTGGGAAAAATATATTACGGTGACTATGAGCCCACTTTATATAGCCATTGCTTATAGCTTTGATTGTGATAATGATTAAGCAAAAAAATATGATCCGAAAATTACGTTCTATCATTCTCGAAACCTCGATCAAAACATAGAATAGCAATTCAAAGATATGGGACCTTTGTAGAATGCAAGGATAATATAACTGTAGTTTTCTCTACACAAATTTCACCCCCAACAGTGACTAACAAAAAGGTTAAACAAATGATGTAAATTATTTTAGACCTATTTGAATTCATGGTCTCTTGCCTTAAAGTCTCTTTAGTGTCCACTATCTTTTTTTTTGTATCTTCATTTCTCAAACCAAATTTATTCTATATAATATGTAAAAAAAAAAAAAGAAAAAGACTAAAATCTACAAAAAGAAAAAAAGTATCGTCGTAAATATACGTAATTATGAAACAACATATTAAAAAATGATTTTAATGGATTGATTAAATGACCTTGCTATCATCATCATCATCATCTAAGTGCATTATATACGTGTTTTTGTATAGACGAAACTAATAAGCAATAAAAAGGTAAAGTCTGGCAAAAAACCCAACCTGTTTTTCTGTCTTGAGATGTTTATTTTTGCAAGCTCTCTACATTAACGTATTAAACGTACATTTGTATTGAATACGTATGTATTATGCATGAATGCATTAAAGTATTAAGTTTAAAATATAGAAGAATAAGAAGAAGCTTAAAAAAATCTGGACTAATGAGCATTGAAGCATCATCTACTTCTTTACTGGCTCTTTACCTTGATTATCATTCCAAAAGACCATAGCCATCTCTCTTTTGGAGTCATCCAATGAGTAAAAGGCTTGAAAAGCTGATCGTCTTCTTCATCAACCTCTAGTTCATCCGAGGCTGCAAAGGCATGTCGCTTCTCTTCGGATTTCTCCCCTGTTTTAATAATAACCTCTTCAGCACTTTTGCCTTTTGGTTCAGGGCCTTTGGACTCCTTAGGCTTCTCACTACTGGCTGTAGGTGGTTTAAGTGGAGGGGAAGATGCAGAGGGAGTTTCTTTCTTGGGTGGAATTTCTTTGACCTTTTTCACAACAGGGGCCTTCTTAACCTCAACCGTTTTTGCGGCATCTGTTAAGCCACCCAAGAACCCTCCTAAACCACCCGATGATTTTTGAGAATTTGACGAGGAAGATCCAAAGCCAAAACCACCCAAAAAGTTTTTCTCCCCGCCTTTTTTGTTATCACTGGAGCCACTCAGGAGTCCTCCACCAAAGCTTGATATGCCCTTCATAATATTCTTTGAAGCTTCTGCTGCTACTTTTGCCGCTTCATCAGCCGCAGCTTTGGCCTCTGCTGCAGCGGCTTTAGCTTCGTTTGCTGCAGTTTTAGCCTCATTAGGTATTTTAATATCATTTTCTTTCTGGGGAGGAGGAGGAACTGAGACAGGGGGAGGAGGCGGTGGTTCTTTTGGGGTTGTTGAAGAGTTTGAACTACTTGGCTTCTCTTCTACTTCTTCTGTTGTATCAATCCAATAACCGTCTTCATCATAATAGCCCTGATACTCAATCCATACTCCATTTTCATCCCAATATCCATAGTCTTCATTTCCAAGAGTGGATACCTCGCCAGTAATTCTCATATATTCCAATGCTCGGTTCATCTTTATATGTAGTAATGCCAGGGGCAAAAAATATATTTATATCAAACGCAGGAATGCAATACATTTAAAAGGGCTTATTATTCACATTGAAAGATACATATGTAACAATGCTGAATGCGTGAGAGTGAGGTTATAATTATGATCAACATTCATTCATTCATATGTATTATTATATGTTAAACAGAAAAATAAATATATGAAAGATAACACATCTTATTAAACAAAAATCCCTTACCTGAACTACCTTCGTGAAGGCCCATTGCCATTGATGACGAACAGAATCAACTCTCGACTTATTATCAAATGATACCCGCTTTTGTTGCTTATTAATGGATTCCTCTGCTTCCGGTTCTTCGTATACCACATCAAGTGGCTCATTATCACAGACTTTACGACACAAAAGTTCATCCTCATTTTCTTTCTCTAAAAGTTCCTTCTCACCTTGAGCAATTTCTTCCTCAGTATAAAATTCCTCCTCCTCATTTGTTTTTTCACCTAATATAGGTGGTGGAGGGGTTTCTTCATACTCATTTGGATCGAATTCATATCCATTATCGTCGTACTCATTCCTCCAGTTTCCATCATCATCTTTATACCAATAGTAATCATAGTCTGATGGACGAGGGGGTAGTTTCTTAGTAGAAATAGGCTGATCCGTAACAAGGTTTTCCTTTTCTTCCGGAATATTGTCATTTTTGTTTGTAGAGGAGAGCTTTTCATCTTTTTCCTCAGTTTTGGAAGGCACAGGTTCACTAGGTTTGTCTTTATTTTCCTGAGCCAATGCAGGGTCCTTTTCATATTCGTTTGGATCGAATTCGTAGCCCAGATCGTTGTATTCGTTCCACCAATTTCCTTCATCATCTTGGTACCAGTAATAATCATAGTCGGCTGGACGAGGAGGTAGTTTTTTGGTTGAAGTTTCCTCTGTGACAACAGGGGGATCCTCAGGTTTTGTCTCTGCTTCATTTTCCTTCAAAATATCGGCTGCTTGTTTGGCTTTATCCAGAAGATCACCTCCAATTGAAGAAAGTCCTTTGAAAATAGAGGAAGAAGTTCCACCACCGCTGGCATCCCCATCTACTTTATCTTCAAGAGGTAGTGCAGAGTCAAATGCTTTAATGGCTGTTCCATTAGGGATTTGCTCTTCTTCAATTTTTTTCCAGTCACCATTCGAGTCTTGATAGTAGCCGTCGTAGTCTTGACTACGATCCTCATAGTACCATTCCCCACTTTCATCTTGATGCCAGTCAAATTGATTATACCATTCTCCAGACTCTTCATCTTGATACCATCCTTCATCATAGTTATTCGGACGGGATAAAGAACTGGTAGCAGAGGTTATATTTGTTGTAGCAGGAGTTGAATTTTGGTTTTTGTTATCTAAGCTTGGATTGGGAGCACCACCTGTCGATGCAGCTGAATATGCTGCATGCTCAGGATCTTGATACCAGTCTCCATATTCATCCTGGTACCAACCTTCCTCATAGTATTCTGTTCCTTCTTCACCATAAGGAATATACTCCGAATCAACAGGTACAGATGAGTTAATGACGTTTTTGTGGTTCAAGTCCACAATTTCTTTACCTCCAGACATTGAGTTCTCTAGAGTTTTCATAAATCCTGCATGAAAAGAGATTTTAATAGGTTTATAACTCGATTTAATTATACGTATAAACATTTATACATGTATCTACACACATATATGCAGGGCATAAGATATTATTATTAACTCACTCAACAGGGGTCTCAAGTTTTAAATGAGTTCTGATCACATGAAAATTTAGACGTACGAACAAAATGATTTTTTTTAAACTTCAAATAAAATAATAAACGGCACTTGTTGTTTATTTCAATGCCGAGGTTGGGTAACTCCCATTTGAATCATTGGCACTATCATAATAACTTACTCAGGGGCGTCTTCTTCAGATTATATATATATATATTTTATTTTTTTGGAAAACCTCAAAAAAATTGTTGGAAAAAAAAATTCAAATTTGATTTTTTTTCTTTAATGTTCCTTTAATTTAATAAATGGAGTTGTGCTGACTAAGTATAAGTAACTAGTGTAGTATTACATCTAAACTAGGAATCTTGTGTGAAGCTTTTATGTACATATAAAGTATTTTTTTCTCTAGGAATGACTGGGGCGCAAACTAGGACACATCAGGTAAAAGAAAATAATTTCAATCAATCGTGTTGTCCATGAGCTACGTCGGCTTAATAGAAATTTCAAATGTTATTTCAAAAAGTCATAAAGAATCAAATTTTTTGAAAAAAAATAATTTTGATATTAAATTGTTTCCTTCATATTTGCCCGAATGACGAAATTTGTTCTAGTTAAAAAAGGAAAATTCCTTTATTTAGAGCGAGGTTACAGCCCCTCCTGCCCACTCCCGGCAGACGCCCCTCTTATGATATGCGGTCTAAAAGAGGAAGATTTGGTGGAAATGCGTGAGTCTCACGCCTATTGCGGATACTTTAGAGCCTTTCATATTTTTACAGAAAATCACACACAATAGTACCTATACTATTTCTAACAACTTTAAATTTGGAACTTCTTCTATTCGAATTTGTATAGTTCGAACGCTGATCATCGGATGAATCGGAGTGAAGGTTTTTTGATTTTTTCTTTTTGTTGTTGGATAAGGATTTCTTTGAAGAACTCTTTGGATCGTAAAAAAGGGACGTCGGCTCCTCTTCTTCTGGTTCTTGTGTATAGTAACCCTCTGGATGATGATAATAGTAAGGATCTACATGCCATTCTCCGTACTCGTCTTGATACCAACCTTCGTAGTCATAACCATAAGAAGTACAAGGAACTCCCCAATTTTCTTCACCATAACCATTGCTGCATTAAATAAAAAAATAAATGAAAAAAATAGAACATTGTAGGAAAATTATGAGCATATATAAATAACTTTGCTATTGCCACATTCCAGCACGAGTCAACTATTTAGCAGTCAAGTAATCATTTTCAGGGGTGTTCGCCGATTATATATATATATATAGTTGTTGTTGTTTTTTTACAAAAAATTTGAAGAATTAAATTTTGTAATGTTAAATTATCCCCAAAAAATTTTAAATATTACATTTTTTCGAAAGAAATTTCAAAAATCCATAGCTATAGGAAAATAATTTCATATATTACGTTTTTTTTTTAAATATTTCAAAAATCTTCTGTAATTCAAACAAATTCTTTTGGAAAAAATTTCCAAAATCTATAACTATTCACAAAAATTTTTAAAAATTATATGAAATTTCAAATATATTTGAAAAAAAATATAAATATAAAATTTTCTAGTAAAAGTAAAGATTTCTAAATTGGGGGGGGGGCTACAGCCTCTCCAGACCATCCCTGCAGACGCCCCTGATTTTTATTATCTGTCTTTTTAAATTTAAAACAATGAATACAAATATTATCTTGGGGAGCACAAGTATTTTTAATTTTATCTCAACATCACGTGGTATTTTAAGGAACTCTTCCATTTTGGGATAATGGCTGAAATCCCAAAACAAAATTATTGAGCAAAAAAATGATAGATTGACTGAATGTATACAATTCAAAATCAAAAGAAAAATGTTATAAGTTTCATGCAAATAACTAATTTATCGATTGATCTTTCAATACTAAAGTGATTAATTCTTAAAGTCGGTTGAGTCGAGTCTATTTGCACAAGGAGTCAAATGGACATGTAGTTGCATTACTCAAATGGTTGGATACAGAGCCAAGATCACAAAATGTTATCCGAAACTATAAATTAAGAATAATTGATTCTTAGATGTGTGTAGTTTGAGTGAAACTGTTTATGTTGATTTATTATCTTAAGGACTGATAATTTAAAATTAATTTCTAGAGTATGATTCGAACTGTTTATTGAGGTTGGATTTATAATATATAAAGATCCTGGCTCTGAATCTCTAGCTATTTTAAAATTTGCAACTCTAAATCAGTGATAAAAATGAATATTCTCTGTGTTTCAAAACCAACTCCTTGAGTAAATACATGTGATTCTGCTAACTCCCGGCTCATTCATCGGCCATAATAATAACTTCATGGGAAGTAGATGTACCTAGTTACTAAAAATTACATTACTTTGATCCTTTTAAGCTCATGAATGGGGTATAGGACATCTATACGGTCTGACTGATGTCTCCAAATGGTTCCATTTCATCACCAAATATAATTTCAAACCAATGGATTAATTAAATTATTCATGCAACAGTAATGGGGGAATATTTTGTATCATTGGAATACAAATTATTCTAATTCTAAATCCATTTAACTCCGTTCGTACATACATGCAAATTTACAAAATACTGCCTCAGTTAAATGAAATTACTAAAAATTACATAATGTTGTACAATCCCGATCTGAAGTTGACACTTTTTTTTTGAAGGGCAAATTCATCAGTTTAAATGATTAGTTTAATAGTTAAAAAAAAAAGAAGCTTACATTAGAACACTTTTAACATATATCTACTTTGATTTTGAATGGTATAAATTAAGTAATTTCATAATTTTTTGCTCAAAATATATTTTTAGGATTTCAAATATTATTCCAAAGTGAAAGAGTTGCATTAAATACCAATTTTTCTGATATATAATTATAACTGCGACAAATATTATCTGTGACAAGAGAGGAAGGAGAAAATGATATAAACAAGGACATTTGATAGAATTACTTCGATGTGGATCTCCAATTGTACTCTGAATCCAACAAGGACTTACAATAATAACTCTGCAACAAATCATCAGTGTTACGCTTCGTCTTTTATTACCAAATACGAATGTTTTATCAAGTTTTGAATATTATTTAATCTATTTAGAAAAGGAAGTTCACATCTCAGGAATTAAATAATAATGACAACTGCTGTGGATTATCATCACTGTATATCAATATAGCTAAAATAAACGCAACTATTTTAATGTAAACCCACGCAACCTTTTACGTACCTTTAAAATGTTAATTTTTGCACATGTGTGATGTATTAACATAAAAAGAATCGTGAACAAAACACAAAAAATAATTTAATGACCACTAATTTTTTAACTTTATATATATGTACAGCCCAATATTTCATAGACACCCAAGAATTTTAGGCATAGTTAGAACTATTATTTGATTTAAGGTATTTATTAAATTGGCCTCGATAAAGTCTTTCAAATGCAAAAAATCTGTCGATTTCTCATTCTTTTATTGTGACTATTTTTTTTGGCTCCCTCAGTTAAGAATAATTTGCAACACTCCCAAAAGATTACTAAGATTGATTTTGGTATAGCAATTGATGATAAATCAATTAAGAAAACAAATGTAATCCACATTCAATTTTAAGAGAAATCATTTTAGGTTCCTTTTGAGCTGACGGGCTATATATAAGTATATATTATTTGACATACATATAATTGAATTCAGTTGATTGTCTTGATGAGTCGATGATTCCATCCTTTGTATCCTCGTCACCTTTGACTAAATGAGACAAATCTAAAAACAAAGAAATATTTTTATGAATTATTTAAAGTTTTATTGTATTTCAGCTATAAGTAAACATAATATTTCCTTACTGTTTTTGGGGATATTACGCCTGCAAATCAAAATAATTGGATTATATTTTTGCAAATAAACACTTTATAGCATTAAATTTCTTACTTATCTGATTGTGCAAGTTGAGAATATCGGAAGGAATCTTTGTTTTTCTGAAAAATAAATTATTTTTACGTATATTATGAGTTGTCATATCAGCGGATTCCTTTAATCAAGTTAAGAATATTATTTTTCCATACATGCCCATAACAATGGATGTTTATTACTCTTCATCAGGGGCCCCCATAGAGGGAGGGATAAAGGGGTTGTAGCCCCCTCCCCCCAAGTAAGGAATATTCGCTTTTTAGTAGATAATTTAATATTTTAATTTTTTCCAAAAATTTAATTTATTTATTCCAAAAAAATTAATTTTCTGTCAATACTTATGATACTTTTGATTTTTATTTGTAAGAAAAATTAAAAACCAAGCCCCACCAATATTGAATATTTACTGATTTATGCATACGTGTTGTTGCTAAAATACTTATAATCTTTAAAAGAACACTATGTTCCACAAAATAACTCGCTCTTCTTTGTATTAGTTACTCTAGAGATGTAAAAATTGCTGGAATCTTATCAATATATGTATAATCAAAACGAATAGGATTCCAAATATTACAGGTCTACCAAAATCATTGAGAATTTATAGAGGAACGAAGCTTTTATTGAGAAGGTTGTTATAATATACAACAATTGACGTGATTTTATGCAGCAAAAGTGCCCTCAATAAGCCATGACCAAAATACATCTTAAAAAATATATGTAATTTTCCCATATCTAAGTGTTGGATATTAACAAATATTTCTCCATTTTCTCCAGTTTGGTAGCGCTGCCTATTCATTTGTGACACCAGTGATCTCTGTCAGCAGACATGCCGTTCTTCAGAATTACCTATATTTTTTATATCATTATCTCAGGTGGTGTTTTATGTTGACCATATTTCATCAATTTTTACAACCTTAGTACTTATTGATTATTTTAAAGTATGCTTGAGGGAATTCTATTTTCAATCAGATGGACTTATAGATCTTTCTAAGAGGGATTTTGATAAAGGTATAAAGATTTATACAATATTTGAGCCCCACAAATAAATCAGCAAACCAACTAAATTGGCCGATTTTAGATTAATTGTTAATGGCTATCCATTAATACCTGTATGTTATGCCCCCTCCCCCCTTCTAAAGTTAGTTTCAACAAAATATCGACCAAGAAGTCGGTGTTATTTAACTTCCAAATAGTCATATGATCCCCAGAAACTACGAATCATTCGGGTCTTAATATATGGAATGTACATAAACAAACTTATAACATTGTATAATAATATAGTCCTGATCTACAACATTTCTCTTTTTACAAAATAAGAGGTTTTTGATAAGTTATTTTCAAAAATAAATAACTTGTATTTTTAAGAAATCTCTTATTTTGAAATGAAATAACTTTCTAGATCAGGATTCTAATTGAATCAAAGTATAGAAATAAGTTTCATCTAAATATTTCTTATATAGCAATACAATCATACTCTTTTGTGTGGAGAATCTTTGGCGGGAAAAAGTGCCTTTTGGTTGCTTCTTGTATAATTTGGAGTAGCACCTCCTACTTGATAATACTGCAATGCTGCTGTGTTTGGACTTTGACCTCCTGGGAAGTTTATATCACTTGTGTAATCACTGTCTTCAGAAAAGCCGGCTGAAATAAGTAAAACAAAGAATTTATTAGAGTAGTGGACCTAATTCAAACTATTTTTGATCACGTCAATTTATATTTCACAACAAAAACAATGACACGTATTTTTAGATGGTCAAAACGTTTATTTAATTAGTAATTGCTATAGGTGGTGTGAACAGAGAAAAAAAATTATAACAGCGACAGGAAACAGATTTCCACTATATAGTTATGTACAATTCATTTGGATCCAATATATAGTCACCTTGGATCCATGTGAGATAATATTATTTTCTGGTTTGCTGAAAGCAGAATAATTTGACTATTTATCGATTGAACTGTTGTTTGTGAATTAAAAGTCTTATGTGTTTTATTTCATCCATGAAGTTCTATTTAGATATATGCTTTGTAAAAATTACATCTTGTATACGCAAATTGTACAAGTTATAATATTTTTGGTCGTAAAATGTGTTATATAATTAGAACATGACTCATTTTAATTTCAAACTACTAATTGGAGACATTTGGTTTGATTAAAATTTCTTTTTGTCATGTATTTATGTGTTACTTAACTGTGGCCAATTGAAGCTTATCTAATGTAAATAATATTATTTATTTATTTATTGTACTTCTTGGAAATTTATAGCAAAATGACATTTTTTAACTATTATTCAAAATATTAAAGAATCGGAATTTTTTTGGGATCGTCCCATACCGACCATCCATAATCTTCATCACAAATACTTTAAATAATTCGTCTCATTTTTGAGTTGCAACCTGTAAGCTTGCATATACTAAAAACAGCTTGTACAGAGCGTGTTATGTCGACATAAAAACAATCTTTAAAAAAGAGAGAGAAAATGCCATTTAACTTTTTATTTCATTTATAGATAAAAACAAGTGTTGGGTTTCGACTGGAAATCCTTGACCGGTCTGATATCGTTATATTTTTGGTTGAACAGAACTAATTCGATCTAAAGGAAAATTTTGGTCTAGATTGGTCCAAAGGAAAAATTCGGTCTAGTTCTCTCCTAAAAAAATCAGTCTAGACGAATTTTATAGATATATTGTTTACAACATGGCATTATATGTATTTTCAACTACAATGACGTCATACTAAGTTTAAACAGATGAATTTTAATGCCGTCGTCTCCTGTGGAATACAGAATTAATTCTGAATTTGAGTAGCATCTCTTAAGATGGATGATCAAATTAGAAGTATCTTCCTTCAATTCACTCTCTCACCCTTTGGTCTTAACTTTTGGAAAACATAGAAGTCCACTAAATAATGAAATATTCAAACAAACTGCTGTGCCAGGAAACTGATTTTTATTACTTATTACGTTTTACTCAATTGATTTGTTTGTATAATCGAATGAATAAATTTATATTATATAAATATACTATACAGTATTGTTCTAGAAAATATCGTGTACTGTCGAGACTTTTTTGAAAAAATCAATGACGGTTGATCTAGAAAAAAAAAAAATGGTCTTATAATAAACGAGACAAAAATAATAATAATTAGTACACGGTCTATACCAAAAGATAATTTAAGACCAAACCGAAAAAGAAAGAAAAATATGGACTGGATCAAGCCTCAACACTAATAGTGATCAATATTTATAGTGACGTAGATGAGTTAAGATGCCCAAGAGTTTTAACGATAGTTAAGAACTTTTATTTGAGTTAAAAACTTTGATCGGCCAAATAAAATATCTATATTTTGTGTTCTTTTATTATGACAATCGATTTTGGCTACTTTAAGTGGAATTAGCGGGGACTACAAAGGATTAATCAGAATAATTTGTCATGTAAAATTGTTGATAATTATCGAAGAATTTAAATGTAATCCAGACTTGATTTTGAGAAAAATTATTCTACCTTGATTTTGTATTGACGGGCCACATATACATTAAATAACTTTAATATCTATACATTTTGTTTTTGATTTGTTTATCGATTAGACCAGACTCCAAAACCATCACGCCTTTTATTTATTTCTTTATGAGTATATTACTGTTCACAATTAAGAATAATTATTCATCAGGATGCCTTGGAAGTTCATCATTCATCATTTGTATGTAACAAAACTTATCTAATTAGTTTCTGCTTGCTAAGGAATGAATACATAAAACTTTATGTGTAAAAACACTGAATATCCATTCATAGAAATAATACACATGCTCCAATGGTAATACACAGCATAGTTAAGCGTAGATGTGGTCATTATACATTAAATAATCTCATTTCTCAAATGATTATGCGTTTTTTTTTATCAATAAACTAAACTAAAAATAAAATGATTATGAATTCTATGTATAGGTATACAGTGATTCAAGATTATCTCCAAATATCTCGGAAATCCGTTTTACCTAGATTTATAGGGGTTTTTACATCTTAGAGTAATTCACGGAGCAAATATATTTCTATGGAATTCTTACATTTAATTATTCCAAAACACAAGTTTCCTGTATGCAATTCATTGAATGCATAATAAAAAGCATATCCGACATTTAGTTAGGACAAAGTTTTTCAGTAATGCTCACACAGTACTGACATATTTGAACGTTTAATTTCATGTTTGGCATTCTTATGAATCGAGAAAGTGGAGTGATTTTCAAAAAATTTACAAAAAAGAATTTCGTGTGTTGATTAAACAATTACTTTAGGAAAGGTAAAATACCTCAGGAGATTAAGAAGAAGCTCGATATATATCATAGGCATTTTCGGTCACAACAGTTGATAAGTGTTTTCAAAAATTTTGGAGTGGCCATATGGGCACAAATGACGCTGATCGTTCTGGAAGCCCTGTTGACGTTAATACTCCAGAAATCATTTATAAAATCAACTATATGGTGATGTATGATAGAAGAATGAAGGTACATGAGATTGTTAGTGCTATGAGCATCTCGAGTTGGAACCCTATTTACATTAATTTTGCAACCACAATTGCTGATGTATGAGCTGGTGAAATTGTCGTATGGAAAATGACTTTTTTGTTGGCCAATTGGGGGAGTTTTTCTTTCAACTCGATTTTCATACGGTCCAATAAGGATGAATAATATGAATCCTTTTCCAGATAGTCAATGAGGATTATTCCTTGCGAATCCAAAAGACAGTCGCCATAATCTTTCCGGCCGATTCCTCGATTCAAACGAATATCAAATCGAAGGAAATAGACCGATCTGGCTGAAAGTTGGCGTGTGTTCTTCCATGAGATGCTACTAACTAAACATAACCTCGATACGCGCCAGTAGCGCCATCTCTCGGACTTTAAACGGGCTTTTTACTCGTACATTTGGAATGACATTCGTTGAAGGATAATATGATAATTATATATAGTTAAATATATAGCATACATGCAGTGGAGAAAAAAACAAGAGTGTCCTCGCTGACAAAGAAAAGAACAGACGGTAATTTTTATGATAGGTTTATTTTAAGAGTGTGATACAGGGATGTAGGGTGCAAGAACATTATTTCCTTTTTATAATGCGTGGTAATCAGGCTGTAGAAGTAGTGGCGGGGTGGGTGTGGTTTCATTCAATAGACAAATTTTTAAAGTTTTCAGGGAAATAGAGTCAATTGCTACCATGCGTTGGAGTAGGGAAGAGTGTGCGTTTGCCGTGGAAAATAAATATTGCCATAAATTGGTTTGACCAAATATTTTAGAACATTAAACTAATCGCAATTTTACTATTGAGTTTTTATCGCTGCGTTTTCTGAAATTCAGTTAATTTCGTCAACTGCTAATATTACAAAAAAAAACGATTTGTTCTATTCAATTACACTATAAAATTTGTCAAATTATTTGAACACAGATAAATCTCCGAATAATGATAATATAGAGCTAAAATTAGTGCCATCAGATCCCGTATCATGCAATAATTTCAAATTAAATCGGTTGTCTAAATAAATAATTAGAATCGGATTTGGTTTTGGAAAAACCAACTTTATTAGGTTTTTGCAAAATTATCAATAACAAATTATAAAATACAATATGTTGCCAATTAAATTTTGCACCTTTTTGTACTAGGATAACTATACCTCTATAACTTCTGAACAAAATTGATTTAAAGAGAAATAAAATAATGAAAAAATCACTTGGTATTAAAATACCAAAGTTTGGTATATGGACAATGAGAGATGTATGATTTTCAAAGCCGTTTAATACAAAATTTTAAATGAGTACTATCAGAATGAAACAAAAATAATAATTTTCTGATTTATAAAACTTGGTTTATTGTCTTTTTGTTTTTGTAAAAGTGTTCGAAGGAAGAAAAAGTGGCCTAAGAACACCGTCCCCACCGTCAAGGGTGGGAGGGGGGAAGCTTTATGTTTTGTGGGTGTTTATCTGCTAAGAGGAAAGGATGGTTACACCACTACAAAGGGAGGATAGACCAACTATTCACCCTGTAAATCTTGGGCGACAACCTCCATTCCGGAGGAGAGGGTACTGAAAAAGGGCTGTGGATAAGAAAATCACAAGTAGCTCAAGAAGAAACACATTAAGGTAGTTGAGGGCCCTTGCCAGTCTCTGGACCTCAATCCTATATAAAAATTTCATCAGTGGGCAACCTCACCAAAAGGACAAGGGATTATTTATTCTACTGTATGTATGTATATATTTTATTAAACATTTAAAAAATAAATTATACAAAGATATGTTGGAATTATTCTTTCAGAAGGATATGATACTATCACTACAATCTATCAAAGAATGACCATCATTTCTAAAAGAGCCAAAGTATCAAAAGTTTTTCTTATTCTACTCTTAAAAATGTTATGTTTATCTACATCTTGTCCATTCCTACACATTTTATGGACCTAATCTAAAAAACATGACAAGTTTCTTGACCATTTAGTATGAAAAGAAGATGACGTGCATTTTCAGAAGATCAAATATTTTAAAAGGAAATCATTTTCTATTTCAAAATACAAAGACACATTACACCACAGTGTAAGTCCGCACATCCTTTTTTGGCTTCTTGTACGCCATTTTCTTTTATATTACCTAAAGGATTGAATAATATAAAAAGAAAAAAATAATAAATGTTAAGTAGAAGGTATAAAAGCAAGCTCTAGCCACACACCTCCTATTACTTTCAACTTGAGCTATCTTGTCTCTTGAAAATGGTTATGTTGAACAGCTGAAAGGACATATTTAATTAGTATATAATTTCAGCTGTTGTAGTTACTATAAAAGAACGATAAGGAATATAATTTAATTTATAATTTTGAATATAGTTCCTAAATACAACTATCGAGTAAGCTAATAAAAAATAATAATATACATATATAATGACATCATCAGATCAAATAATGATATCCAATTACTCATTGTTTATTTGTATATATGTACTTGTATGTAAATCCATATATCAAATTATATTGTTCCAGAATTAAGAAAGTGTTGAATGAAACTTATTTGTGTGTTGAATGAATAGTTATTACTTATTAAAGAAAATAAACCATGACAAATAATGGAATATATTTTTAGAATGATTTTTTTATTTTTAGAATTCATTTCCTTTATTAAAAGTCATGAGGAGCCCCATTTTTAAATTTAAAATATGTAAATAAGTACCTTTCAAAATATAGTTATCATTATAATGTTTACCCCCCTTCGGCGCAGGATCATTATGTATATGTACTATTATTAATTATAAAAAAAAGTATTTATGAGAGAAAACATTTCTGGGGATGAAAAGTCTATTTTTTATTTTTGTCAAAAAATTACGAAATCGAAATTTGTGAAGAAAACTGCAAAAAAAAAAAAAATTCCCACCAATTTACTTATAATAAAGATAGATAATAGCATTTATTGGTATTCTAAAGAGAAAAAAAACCTAATTCTGTTTTTGTTTCGTATTTGCAGAAACAAAAAAGTTATGGAGAATAATATCATCGAAAAAATTACTCTCGATAATTGGTTTATTTTTGCAAATAAAATGTTCCCGAAATTGAAAATGCATTTGAATAATTTAAGAAATTTATGTGACATTTCCTTTTAAAAATGGAATACTGATATTTTATGAATAAATTGAAAAGTTATTCAGAAAATGATAAACATTTCAGATAAAAATAAATTTTTATATGTAAAATTTATATGCTAAATAATGTCCCGACAAATTTTTGCAAACTTTATTTTATCTAAGAATCCAATACATTTTTTTGCACTTGAAAAAAAGAAAAAAAAAAACTAACCTGCTATTTTCACAAATTTTTTATGCTGCCGATATTTTTTTTGAATTTTAATCAATTAAGAAAACATCTTTATTCGTATATTTTTTTTTGTTTTTTTGAGCCACCAGTCACTTTTTGATTTATAACTCAACCCATCTAGTCTTCTTGAGCTCCAAAAAACATCCCACCCAAAATCGGCACACCCGTCTTAGCCTAACCAGGTTCAAAAGAGGCAACCATGCAAAATTTCAACCTCCTATGTTCGACGGTGTGAGAACCCATAAAAGACAAATTCACACAAACTCTATTTTATATATATATATATACAGATGACCTTTATACGATTTATTAGACTTAAATTGGTCCCAAATCGATTTGTCCAATAAAATCCGTGAATTTCTTATTCTCTTTTGTGACAATTAATGTTTGCAAGTTTAGTTGTAATTTGTGGCGAGCCCCAATGGAAACATCATAATTGTTTGTGAGTAGAACTTGACGATATTTCTCTCAAGGCTACAAATGTTATCCACATCCAATTTCGTGAAAAGTCATTCTAGTTTGCTTGTGTGTTGACTACCTACAACTGTTTTTACAGATGTTTGTATTGTAAATAAATGAATAATTTCTTTCATTACATCTCTAAAACTAAGATAGTAATTTTTTGAAAAATAAGTTATTGTATCCTTTTTTTCGATGACGCAATATATTTTCTATATTTTAAGTATGTATAAGTAAATAATGACTGGAAGAATGACGTATGAATGTATTTTGTACGTAACGCACTCAAATATATAAAAGATTCCTTCATTCATTTCATCCATAAAGTATGAAGAAAAGATTTAAAAAAAGGACAATGAAGTATTTGCTATTGCAAATTGTATTGAGCCAATAAATCAGTTCTACACAAATACAGTTCTCAATGAAAACATCCCCTAATATTCTTGGTTTTATATAAAAAAATTATACAGTCTTTGTTATAGCAATGCTGTATTTAGCTTTAGGAGGCCTTATTTTTCTACTGCATTATGATAGCCTTTATATAATATGTATAATGTATTTTAGTCTTGCGCTCCGTAGGTTATTGATTTTTGACGAATACAGCTTTTTTTTAAATATATATCTTTGCAATTTCCTTGAAAAATTATGGTTTTTGAATAGATATAAAGATATTCATTGGAAAAGGTTTTAAAATCCTCCACTAAAATAGTGTTTTAGTATATAAACGTTGAACAGAATTACTTTTTTTCGGGTTGTTTATAGGAATTCTTTTGAAAAAAAATCAAAAATTAAATTTTTCGCTAAAACTTATGGCTATTCTCAAAAATTGATGTTTTTTTGAAAAAATTTCAAGAATCTACAGCTTTTCCAAAATAAATTAAATTATTTTGGTCCAATTTCCAAAATTCACAGGCGTTCAAAAAAAAGACATTTTTAAACATAAAATTTTCTGAAAAACAATTTCAAAAACTCATAACTTTTCTTAAAAATTAAATTTATTTGAAAAAAATTCAAAAATTCAGAGATGCATACAAAAAAAATTTCAAAAAAAATACTTTGGGGGAAAAAGTATTAAATAAAAAAAAATTAATATTAAATTTTCTGAAAAAAAATACATAGTTTTTTTCCAGAAAATTAAATATAGGAAACAAATTTAACAAGGAAATTAAATTTCAAATATTAAATTCTTTGGAGAAAAAATTTCAAAATACTTTCAAAATCATAATGCCCACAGACCGGTCCAGGATTTTTTGACCGAACCAATACACTAGTAAATATAAATATTATGAATGAAACTGCTCAGATATGTTACCAGATTTATCCACAGTTCCAACAAAAAGTTGAATTAGTTTTGGAATCAAATTATAGATGACCCTCACCCAACTTCTTAATACATCCTCATAAATGTTTCTCTAAGGGCATATACGAAAGTATTATTTATAAAGCCATTTCTCTTGGTGTTGTAAATTTTGGATAATTGATTTACAATCCATTATAACATATATCTAATGATGAAAATCCAGTGAGAATAGGCATGTTAAACAGAAAGAAACCGAAAATCAAGATGGCAATCCTGACAATTTAAAGCATGTTTTAGAGGAATGACGTTTCATTATATCAACTTCAGAGGAAAAGAAGAAAAAGAGGACATTTGCTACAATTACTCCGACAATGATCTCCAATTCTACCCTAAATCCAAAAGGGCCTTACAATTATAACTTCGTAACAAATCATTTAGAACAATGTTGTTAAAATATTATTGAAAGATATACGTCTAATCTGAAATACTTAATCTTATAAAAATCATGTATCTCGTTTCAACTCGATAATTGTACAGGAATAACTTGAAAAAATCATTTTTTCCCGATATTTTTAAGAGCTTTAAATCATGTAGGACCTTTTTTGGATGATTGAAGACTATTCTCTGATTTATATGAATCAAATGCAGAGTAAAATTTATCCTGCAACACCAAATTCTAAACTTTTTTCACATTTCAGTAGAGTCTAATATGTAGTGTTGTGTCAGTCCATAAATAGGAATGAAGACTACTGTCTCGTCCAGTTCAGTCTTGGTTCGGTCCGGTCCTAAAACTTATAAATTTGGTCCTTGTTGACATCACTCAACTTTTTTTTTTTTTTTTTTAATCGGTTCTAATACTGATATGATAATCTGGAAGATTGGTCCCTAGGACGGATAAACCCTATCCTAAGATTGGACTGGACCGAATAAACAAGGACTTACACAACACTACAGATATATGTACATACCTATTGACTCAGTTTGTTTATTTAATGAATCATAATGTTTCTTTTGTATGTATATACATATATTTCTTTTCATAAATGCCTTTAGGATTCCATTGCAGTCTCATTATATTCATCAAATGCACTTTATACTATCTAAGTGTGATATAAAAAGCTATTTTGTTTAACATTTTGTAATAGTCTAACTTTTCTCATTGTTATAACAATGTTGAATGCCGCATTCTTGAACAAACTATTTCATATAACAACAAGAAAAAATAAATATTCAATACCCTATAAAGTAGTTTTTTTTAAAAATTCCATCCTACTATTTGGGAAACAAAGCATACATAACTGCAAGTGTTTAAAATATGCCCTACCGGTATGTAAAAATAAAAGAAACCGAAAAGGAACGTACTAATCCTCAAGGTTAATACAAATACAAGGTTAATCTATCATGAAATCGGGCTTGCTAGACTGTTTCATTTGATGTACTGTAGCGACAGCTGAGTAAGACAGACATATACGACGTCATAGAGTAAAACAGCGGTACTTTTATAATGACAGTCAAGTCAGGCGATATATAGCTACTCTTGGTAACAGTTAAAAGCGTGGTGGAAGTGAAACATTTGTAGAAAAAGCGTTGCATTGTAATCTTGTATTTCTATTAACCTTGCTAATCCTGTCAATTTGAAGAAAGTTTGGGTGAGAGCAGCTCATCTCTCATTACTTTTTATTAGATCAGTTGTAAGCAGTCGTGAAAGAAAGAAACTAAACAGAAATCCCACTTAGGCTGGAATTAATCCGATATGGATCCTCCATTCTACACTGACTCCAACAAGGACTTACACCTATACATCCCGAGCAAACTCTCCCGAGATACTTTCCGTCTTAAAATGAGCACGCACTCTAGTTATTAAGTCTTAATTAATGGAATTACATAATAATTATAAAAGTTTAAAAAAATAAAAATAAATCGTGTTCAACCATAAAAATTATATACCGCTTTTTAGGACATTTTTGATTTACCTCAATATGTAAATAAGTAGTGACGAGAATCCTTTGCGCATGTTAAAAAAAAAAAAAAACCGAAAATCAACATTGTAACCCTGACAATTTGGAGAATGTTTTGGAGGAGAAAAATAATGATGCTCATGTTACAATCAGCTTATTCAAGAGAAGAAAGAGAAAAGGATATAAACAAGGACATTTGCAAGAGTTACTCCGATGTCGATCACCAATTCTACTTTGAGTACAACAAGGACTTACAATTATAACTCCGGAAGCAAACTTTAGGGCAAGGCTCCGTCCTTTATGAGCACACACGAACGTCACAAACAGGATTTGAATATAATTGAATCCATATAGGATAGGATTTTCACTACACAGGAAAAATTCCTTCTTTATTCTACCAATTACAAAAAAGAGGCCCTCCTAAAAAACACACCATATTTACATCACTGTACATAACCTTGGGCTGCATTTAAAGCGTGTCCACTCATTCGGGTTCGCTTTCTTTGGCGTGCATTTTTCAGTAATGCTCTTTTAAGTGTCATTTAATTATATTTTCATCTCAAATGCGGGAAATTCTGGTCAGATCTAAATATCATAGCAGAGCTTTATTTTCTTTCATACAACAATTTCGAGGAGACATGCACATTTGTGTTTATATCCTACGTAGTATTAAAATAATTTATGTGTGATTGATATACGTCCCCCTTGTACGGATTGTCGATTCAAAAATGCACCAAAAAAGTTACAAATCCAAAATACCAATTATTGTACTAACAGAACGTATATTAAATACGAATTAAAAAGAGGATGAGAGAGTTAATCGTAATATGTATCTTCAATCTTTATTATTGTTGAAAAAGGAACATGGCAAGCCAGCAATGATGACGACATTAAATAAATCACAAGGTCAGACTTTTGAAAAAATTCCTTTATATTGACCAAAATCAGTAGTTTCACATGGTTAATCATATGTTAGATTTTCAAGAGTGTCAATGGGGGGTGCAGGGTTATTACATGCACATCAAATGGACAGAAACAACAACAAATGTTGTATATAAGGAGAATTGAACATAGAAAATTTCCTATTATTTAAGTATAGTTTATAGCATATCCTTTCAGTTTAAAATTTTAACATAAACAAACTAAATAGAAATAAAATCTTTTTAATTGGCTATCTTTAATATATCATTGTTATTTCTCTCTAAAACATTATGTTTCAGACTTTTTGAACTTTGCAAATATTCACGGTAACGGGAACAGTTTCAAAATTGGGAGGATTTTATTCAACTGGAATTTGTTAAAAAAATACTGACTGATATATAATCAAAATAGTAAACATATGTATGCTTATATATTTTTTTACATACTTGAACTAAACCAGCTCCAGGTAGTTGAGCCTAAAACAAAAAGCCTTGCAAATAATTCAAATCACCCATACTATAGTTTAATTCAGTACTCATGGGCAATAAAGAATTGTAAACCAATCAGAATTAAAGATTATAATTTGATTTGATTACATGACTTTGCCAGCTTGTCGTCACCTTTTTCCTTGAGTGTTTTTAGTTTATGATAACGAAGCGGTGACATAACTTACTTTTTTACATAAATATTAACGGCTAATTACTAAGTTATGCAAGAGTACGCTTTTAACATAATATTTCCTTTCACTGATTACATACTCTTTTCCAATATTATCTAATAATATCGAAATACAATGATTAAATTTTTACTTTTTTTAAAGGCGGAATACGTAAAGAAATAAATGTTCTTTTATTCAGTGGCTGGCTTGCATCTAAGGAAAATGAAATACATTTGATCCTATGATCACACAACTAATGTACACTACCCAATCATAAGATCATTTGATGGGGGTTTTTTCCGTCTTATTTAGTAGAATAAATTTCTTTTCATGGAACTGTCAACTGTTGAATTTATTCTGTGAAAATTTAATTGGGGACCTCTGGAAATTTGATAAAAGTATATTTATACATCGAATTCATAATATTCAAAAATATTGTCATCAATACAATATTGTTGGTAAATTTAACCCTTTAGTTATAGTCATGAACAGTCAAATCATCCAGATATAGGAAACTGCTATTTTTCAGATGAAAAGTTGACTACATCTGGATTTCTGAACAAATACTAATTCAATAATTTATTAAGCCTGAGTAATTGAAATTATTTCATATTTCGATATATTAAGGCATAAGTAGTTTAGTTACAATACAAAACAAACCTGAGCTCTCTAGCTTTGCGTAGAAGTAGAAAAATGACACTTGAACATAATCGACGAATTTCCATTCGTGCATCCATGTCACAGGTTTAGTTTCAAAATAAACTAAATAGTTTTGATAAAAGTTACTAACAAAAATGATTGTTTGATATTACTGGATGTTATATGGATAATTAACTTAAAGTTTATTTTTTATTTACGTAATATGAACTACATATCAATTGGTATTTAATATAATACTCAGAAAAAATATACCCCTCTTCAATTTACAAGAAGATTACCCTAAAAAATTTTATTATTGTTTCTTTACTATCTTCTGTTTTATTGTTAACTCATTAGTGCAAGTTGGTCATCGACGTAATGAGAATAAATGAAAGTGAAATTTTATATTTGGACTCATCCCTGAAAATCTTCAAAATAACATACAAAAAAGTTTGCTTTCTTCAATTGCCCATGTTCTTATGATGCCATTCATTCCATCTGATCCTCGTTTGAGAAAAAGTTGGGCTCAATTCTGTATGGTGAGGGATCCCTTAAATCTTGATCTATCATTTATATGTAGCAAGCATTTCAGTGATGATAAATTTTGAGACATCCACTTTAATCTGTCAGTTGATGCCTGAAAGACTAAAACCCACCCAAATATCAATTCCTCAAAATCGATTGATAATGAAAAGTTCCCTAGAACTCTTTGAGCTGAGCAAAGCACAAAAGTAAGATGTTGAATAATTTATTGGAGCTCCCGGATAGTACCTTCTGTTAATATCCATAAGGTTAATCATCTAAAAAATTAACTAAAGGACTACGGCTGACCAGTTACAGTAATAAAATTGACCTTGTGAATAGATTTGAAAAAGCAAAGGAAGATATAATTAAAAAGAAGGTGTTGTTATAAATTTAAAACTTTAATCAAGAAACTAAAGAAACAAAATTTATGCATCAACTGAGGAATAAGTTTCTCATAATTTAGTAGATCAATCATCAAACAAAATTTGTCCTAATCAAAATTCTCGACAGGAAATACGTCATTTAGAAATGCAAATTTGCCGAGTCAAAAGAGATTGAAAGCTTGAAAATTAAATAAAAAGAACTAATACATCTCAGTTAGTCACATATGTCCTTCATGAGAAAAGTCATAGTAAAATAAAAATTAACTTTTTATTGGGGAAAAAATCGTCCTATAAATTTTACACAGGAAGAAATCATTGAGGAAAAAATTATGAGGGATAGAAGACTAATTCCCTTTCCTACTATTCTCTCAAGTTCGAATAATGACTTTAAGGTTGACCATGGATTTTCAACTTCAACTGGCTTGAAGTTGTGAAAAATACTTTTTTTAGTAAATAATTTCATTTTTCCTCTCAGAAATTTTAGAGTCTCAGGGGCGCTTCATCCTCTTTATTATATATCAGAATACGTCAGTACAAAAAATGACCGATTGACGTCATATGAAAAGCGACATCTTGGGGGAAAAGTGTTAAAAAGCTGCACCATTTGATCTCTTGTTAACGGTCGCGTTTTGTTACTTGGTTTAAAACTTTACCTCTATGTATCTGTGTCAACATAAGGATAAGACAGAACATTACCTAGATCGTCATAAGAGTCGTTAGCATAAGGAATAACTAAAAAATATATAGTCATAGACAAATTCAATGTTTAAACTTGTTTAAAAATTTGGTGTGTTTGAAGGCACCATCGGCACTAAATGATTAAAATCATTTCCATCTTAAACCATTTGAAATTCGAAAACCTAAGCTAATACTAAAATTTGTGGTTAGTTTTTTTCTAATATGTATTACTATAGATTTTTTTATTGCTGACTTTAAAAAATATAAGTTTTACTACGAGGGTGTTAATATAACATTTTGATATTAAATTGTATTTTATAAAGAGTAATTTCCTTCGGGCTTAAAAATGCTTCTGACAAGGTTAAAAAATGAATAAATAAAAATATCAATAAATCACAACCATTCAAGAACAAAATGTCATTTAAATTCAAAATTATGACTTTTAATAACTCTTTGAAAATTAATAACTTCTTGGCAAATAAAGTACTTTTAATGTACATACAATATAAATTTAATGAATCCTAAAGAATAAAAGTTAGCATAATATTATTAAAAAGAGTATTTGCTAGCGTATTTATGGAAATTGCATTTTGCATCATGCTCTCAGCTTTGAAAACTTTTGTTTTAACATAAATTAATTATATGAATTATACTTATAAAGGTATTTGTAATCTACCTAAGTTCCAATTTCTTGAAATCCCCTTTTTTTAAAGCAAATATTTTATATAAAAAATATGAAATTATTAATATTTTGGCGTACCTACAAAACACCAGTGTTAAGACTGGATTTGAAATCTTTTTTCGTTACTTTTACGTTGTTAAACTTTGGCCGTACATCATACTTTATCTTTCAATTTTGAAATTGGAGACTGTTTAAACGAAGAGTTGAAATTCAATTGTCACAACGTTTTAATAAAAAGAAAAATAACTATGCCAGGTGAAGCAAAGACAATATTTAGGGATAAAAAGCTGGTGTATTTTTTAGCTGGCCCGTTTTTTTGGAATTGGATATTTGAAGAATGACTTATCTTTTCCTAAGCAGTTGTTATTTTTTTTTAAATTTCTGAGTAGTGAACATCCTCTTCTAAATAGATTTAGTTATATTTTGGCTCAGAGTCGATTCGTGGACTTAGAGATGAGGCCAGAGGAGATCATTATCTAAGGCAGGGATTCTCGACCTTTTTTTTAGTGATGTACCACTTGAAAAATATTTAAGGTGGATCGATGTTATTATCAAAGTGAATGGAGACACAATTGAAGATTGGAAATGACAAGACCTGTTCCAGCATCTATACAGAGATTAGTTAATGTAGCTTCCTTAGTTTCCAAAATAAAAATTGTTAAAATTCCATATGTCTAGTTTTCAATTACACTCGAGGCACTTATATAAATAGGTTTATTAATTATATATATTATGGGGGGCTTGCACCCCTCTTAAAAAGGGGCTTTGCATTGCCACTGGTATAGGCCTTTCTTCTATCTTTCTAAATTTAATTGTCTTGTCTTGAAAATTTAAAATGACGTTTCGTTAGAAGACATTATTTTTTCCTTTTTCATTCTTATACGACATTTTATATAAAAAAATAGTTTCTTGTATTTTTGATTTTTTCCTAATTTGCCGTCCCCTAAATTTTAGCCCCTATATATTATTAATCAATCAGGAGCATTACCCTCCTATGTCACTCCACCACTGCTATGACCATTGGTTTCACAAAGGTTTAAACCCCTTTAAAACGTTTTAAAACCAATAAAAAGTTTGTTGATTTAAAATATCAATTGATGTCATCAACTGACAATATAATTTAATAGCCCTGATACCCAAATATATCGACTCAAAAAATATTATAACCATTAAACCTGTACCTAGATCAAATTACAACACTAAAAAATACCAATCATGTATTCAATTTTAGTTTTTCATACTAGACCGTTATCCAAACCATTCATAAATATCTCAATATGCAGTTGAAAGGGATAAAGAGACTTCAAAGTGATCAAGTTGTTAGATTATTATTTTAAGAAAGTTTTTTTTTCTTCTTTTTAGTATTAAAGAGATAAGAAATAGAATTTCTGTCTTTTTAATAGGAAAGAAATGGGTTTTTAGTAATGCGTTACACAGAGGGAGGTGTGTAAGTAATTAGATGGGGTTGTGCATTATTTTTGAGGTCTTTCTATTTATTTTTTAAAAGAAAGCTTTTTTTTACGTGCTGCGGAAGTTTTCTAAATAAAATATAAATATTATCAAACAATTCATGCAAAAAAATATATATAAGGTTAAAAAACTCTCACCTGGGTTCAAGCTGCCGTGTATTTTTGTTTGTTTTTGTTAAAAGGATAAATAATAAATAGAACACATTTTGTGCATTTTAAAGTATGATGTGATGTGCAGAGTTGTGTTAGTGTATAGTGTGAGCTCGGATTTCGACGACATACCTACATATAATGTAGATGTCAATTCTGTTTGTTTGCTTTACAAAATCCAGCAGGTTAAACATGACCACAAGGACACTTTAGCAAATATAGATACAGTGGAGAAAATAAGTATTGTCTTGTCTGTCCATATTGTGGACTCAGAACTAAAATACAGTCCAGCCCCACTTGACGCTCCTTTTAAAGAAAGTCAAATTGATCCCTTTTGACGTCATTGAGTTTTTTTTTTTTAAATGACTCTGTTATATAATGGAATAAATAATATAATTAGAACAAAAGTATAAATTGTCCCTTTCATATTGCATTATAATAATAGCATGAATATATTTTAAAAGACATGTGTAACTTTTCAACTTTTTTCGAATTTCGATTACTGATAGTGCATTAAAGTGTTGATATGGTATGAAAATTAGATGCACGAAATTGGACTATCCTTGTGGGTCATCTTTAGGTCTCAACTCTCTATCAAATTAGGAAAAAGACAAACACTCTTTACTTTGTAAATAGAGATAAAAAGAATACATTTTTAGTTATTTGACAATAAATATTTTAGATAGACATTTATCTAAACTATAAAGAATATCCCAATAAATAGATTTTTTTTTAAATTGTTCGATTGAGAAAAAAGGAAAGAAAATTTGATGATCTGCGTAAAGTGCGCCCATAATTTTCTCTTGTATTTTTCTGTTAGTGTAGCTTTAGAAAAAAAAACCTGAATTTATACTTTTTATAAATTAGAATAATGTCTAATATAATTAAGTGATGGAAAATATTGATTAATACTTTACTTTAATTTTTATTGACGAAATAAATACCGTTTGTCTCCTTTCAAACTTTTAACAAGATATGCTACCAAAAGATGACCTCGTAGGAGAATGCATTTTTATTTGGGTAACTTTTATACTATATGACAACTTTTCCGCTATAACCAGAATCAAAATTCGAAAAGAAACCGCAGTAATGGGTTGTTAAAACATATCTCATTTATCACATTTTGAAAAATAAATCAGTGACATTTGTAGGGAATATATAGGGCCTAAGACTGGGATTGATCAAATAAATAAGGACCAACACAGCACTAGAAAGAAATACCCATCTGATTTTGTAAGTTTAACCTCTTGGATTGAGATCTGAAGACTGGCTAATATTCTTGAGCCCCTCCTTTATTACGTTTGCCGTTTTATGTAAGGTTTTTATCGTATTGAATACCTATTACACGACCAATTTTCAGTGCACTGACATGAGGGAAGGAGGTTATCCCACAAGATTTTACACTACATGTATCTTCCATCCTCCCTTCGATGCTGTGAAGTAGTCCTTTCCCCTGGCAAAGAAACACCATGATTCCCGTTAGGGATGTTGTTCTTGTCTATACATACTCACCATTTTTCTTCCTTCAAATACTTTTTTTGTTCATATGATATCTCTATTTTTTTAAGTATACCTACCATTAAAATTATACTGAGTTCCCTTCTTTGTCAGTGGAGACAAACTTACAAAATCGGCAAGGGATCAAATAATTACTTTCTCCACTCTGCAACAATACCCCGTTCAGTTGGGATTCGTTATATATTAGTATTTTTTGTTGCAAGACTTTTTTAGTCATTCAGTTAATTGAAAATAATAAAATCTTATCAGTGTGTTGTGTAGAGTATGGTATCCACTGAACTAAATACCCGGACTGATTGGGGTATTGTTGCATGCAGTAATACTTTGTATTGCAAGTATTTTTGGGTAACGAGTATTTTAAGGGGCTTTTCCACATCCATCGTAGGTGTACACATAAATAACTTGTTTAATTAATTATGAAATGGGCCTTTGAATAGTGATTTCTGAGGATTTTGCATATAATAATCTTCAAACCTCAATAATTATCACTTTCAACATGAAAAGTATATGCGACTTTAAATGTTTCATGTTTGTAGGAGTGAAAATACTAGGATTTATGAAACTTTGTAAGAACGACAGTTATTTACGTAAGGTGTATTTTTCAAAACACGTTGTTAACGTGTACACGTACAATATATGTGTAGACTCACCCTAACATAAATTACACAAGTAAACAAAAAAAATATTTTAAACTAAAGAAACTGTTACGTTATTCCTTTTAAAACAAAGTGTTTAATATATTTGAGTTTTTTAACTTTTGAATTATATTTTCTCAGGTTTAGATGATTATTTATTTAAAATCAATGTAAAGTTTTGCAAAATTAACTGATTTACAAATTGTTTTTTGTTTTTTTTCATACTCAAAAGTTGACTCCAACCTATAAAAAGGTTCTCAATACTCAAAGATATATGATAAAAAATTATTACAAACTAGATTTTGTACGAACAAATTAATTACAGTTTCGTGATCAACTTGTTATGTTCTACTAGAATTAAATATGGAGTTTAAAAGGTTTTTGGAAAGAAGTAATTTTTTTTACTTGTGTCATTCTTGAGAAACAAATTTCCATGACTTCCCCTTGCCAATCAATTGATCTAACATAAAGTATGTTTAAAAAACAAACCCAAGTTTCTAATAAGTATTTAAAGGGTTGTTGCCCGCATTCCAATGTATTACCTCATATAAAAGTGAAGAATTGTGGTCATGTTTCGACATTAAGAGAGAAAAAAAGCTTCACAATAAATTTGAATCATTTTTTAAAAAAAGATAAAAAAAAAAACACTGAGTAGAATAGAACGTAAAAAAGACACACCATTAAAAAACAAAAACACACAGACTACAACAAATACAATCTCTCTCAATGACTCACCACTAGGACGTTCAAATTTACAGTCAACCAGGATACTATGACCCGTTGGATTCCGGGTACAAAGGATTTGACCGTTTTCCATGACTACTTCAGAGTCCAAAGACCACCAGCTTTCATTAGATTCCTTGAAAGTTTGTAATAGTTTGTGATTTTATTTTATTTATTTTGAATTAAGCAGGTGTTGATTTGAGTGATTTGCGAAGAAATTAATAGATTTATCAAATAAACAAAAAAAAAAAATCAACAATTATGACGTCAAAATAGATTAAATTTATAGATTAGAGATCAAATTGAATAAAAAGTTTTTAATCTACTTTGATTTCATATGATATACCTATAACTGTAGGTGAGTTACTATGAACAATTAATCAACTGCATTAGCCAGAACCCAAAAGTTTTTATTTAAAAAAAATAAAAAATAACCGTAGTTATTCACTTTTACCTACCAATAATTAATTGATATTTTACTTATTTAAAGTAACAATCATTTACGTGTCCTACAACAGTTAGCTTTTATGTCACAAACCTGATGAGCTTTCTATATAACAATATATTATGTAAAGTGCAAATAAGTAACTAAAAAATCGACAAAGTCTTTGTCCTAAAATTCAATCCGTTAAAGGAGAAGAAATAGAGAATAAGAAGAAAAAATTACATTGATTAAGTTCCTTGAAAAGGTAAAAGGACTTGTCACTCTTTCAAATATCCTTCAAGAAACTTTAATCTTACTAATTTAATTATGATTGAATCTACTTTTAAAAATCATTTTCATGGAGCATTTACAAAAATCAAAGAGAATTAAAAAATTGTGAAAACGATTTTTTTTCAATAAAAATATAAGAGAAACTGTAAATAAATAGATCATAAATATACTAAATAAATAAGAAAAAGATGAAAAAAATACCATTCAACAATAGAAATGAATTAATTAAGTACTCTGACGCAGCCGTAAATGAAATTTCCTACTCAAAATGCCTCAAAATTTGGAAAGGGTTGTTATATGGATTTTTTTTTTTACTTGCTGATAAAAAATTTAGAAATAAACCATCTCTTACCATTCTTGAAAACTGGAAGGTACTAAGTGGTGTCCAACAGTAACCAATGGCTTTGTCCCAGAGCATGCCTTTGTCCCAAACTTCAAGTAGCAAGCCAGAGTCATAGTTGTCGATTTCACTGAAAATAATGATTATATTATTATAACTTTTTATAGGTGAATAGAATTATTGTTATCTACATAAATTCATATGTAGGTTCCTTGGAAGAGAATTCATTAACGCTCTAGGTTAATAAAACTATTCAAAGAATCCATTATACCCGCATTATCCTAATGATGGGATTTTCATTTATCCTGAATTACAAAAATATATATCTCTCATGTAAAATGTATAAACTTGGCTTTATACACATAATATTGAAAAAAAATAAAAATGACTTAATGGTTTTTGTAGTCAAGAAGTAGATTAACACAGTTAAACAAATCGTGTAAACCAATAAAGATCTTTCATCTTGTTATACTGTGACGCTTAAATTTGTAAAACGAGTGAATTGTTATTGAATTTATTGATGTTTCCTTGCTTCAGTCATTTCCCCAAAAAGTACGTTCATTTCAGTCTCTCCTTTTAAATAGTATTTGAACCAATTTTGAATATTTTTTTCATGTTGAACATGTTTTCCTTATTTATGGAAACACAGTTCTAGAAAACTGAAATAAAATCTTATTAACTTCTTATGAACAGACAGTTGATATTTTTGATGGAATAATACCCAATTTATTTTTTAGAATCAGGCACATAATTAGTTTGCCTTAGCAGCATGTTGAATGAAAAGTAACTCTATCATATAGATTAGCCACGTAATCTCAAGATTACTGTATTAATTTTAACCTACTTATAACCTGATATGATTAATTATAATTTAAGTTATTATTTGAAAAATAAAATAACTCATAGATATATGTTATATATATATTTTCTTAATAGTACATTGACTATTCCTTATTTTTTCAAAGAAAACAGTCTTCAAAAGTATAAAATAAAAAAATATATATATATACAGAAGGGGAAGAAATAATAATTAATTAAAGAATTACTGGGAACCAATAAAAGTACAGAATCCTTTTGAGGGTTATATAAGCTTTAAAGGAAGGGGTTAGTAGCATTTTTGACTGAAAAAATTTCTTGTAGGAACATTGAAGACGACTGATTATCGATATGCTTTATGCCTAAGACCCCCTTCCCCCGAAAAAAAAAATATATAACATTTATTCGAACTGTGAATAAACTTGAAAAGCCCATGCAGGATGGAATGGATCCCAACAACATTATAAAAGAGTCCCCAGGTTCAGGTCGAAATAAGATGGCCCGTTTAGAAGAGGCACTTGGGGACATAGCTGACAATTTGTATTCTACAGACTCTTGCCATTCAGTATCAAAGGGTTTGATGGTGTTCCCCTCAACCATTCATGCAAAAAAAGTTTCTATGTCTAATGGAAATGTTTTGCTACCATACTTTTATAAAACGAGAGCTAAAACTGGGGACAAGGAGTACATATGGGTTCTTGGCCATGCTGTTTTACCCTGGATTTGGACCTAGGAACACCTCCTTTCCATACTGCCATGAAAACACAGGATTTTACTACCGCCAACTCACAAATTTGGAGGCCTTAAAAACAACCATTCGGGATGCTTGGTCCAATTTTCAAAAAACATAAACTATTTGGGCATGCCAAAGTTTCTGATCTCATAGTGGGGGAGGGGGGCTCAATTATATGAATAAACTATACTTTTTTTTACAATTTTTGTATAAAAAATCGACTTGCTGATTTGGTATACCAAATATATACCAAAATTTGAAAAAGGTTATCTCTTGCATTTGTTTCACCCCCATTTTGTACATTATAAAAATTGTACCTTGTCCCCACCACCTAGCCGTAGCTCCCATTAAATATCATGATGAGAGTTGCAAAGGGGTAGAAAGTTTCCAAAAAGTATACAAATAGCTTAGTAAATTTTATTTTAAAACTTGTCTATATAAATTCAGAGGATTTTCGAATAAGTAGGTAATGGTATTTTGAAGAGTTTCATATCTATTTAAAGGACAATATTGTAGAATTTTTATTGTTCATACTCCAATTGTTAGAAACGGAACTTTTGGAGTATACTGCCCCAACTTTTAACAATCAATAATAGATTTTAAATGTTATATTTCTAGAGAAACAATAACTTTTGTACTACAATTATTTTATTTATAACTTCAGCCCAACAAATCTTTATTTTTGGGCGCTACCCTTGTTCAAAAATTTTATTCTTACCTTTTGCAGTTTAAGGCTCTTAACGAATTTAAAAAAAAAAGTTAATATTTGAGACTGAGCAAGCAAACCCCCATAACGAAGTACATTCAATCTCAATGTAACAATCTTTGAAATGTATCAACTAAATAAATTTCATACTTTTTCCATCTTGCAACTTTTTGTCACAATTTTTTATTTTTCGTATATTAATTTGTTTATTTCATGTACTAATATATTAACCGATATATACTCGCTGAGATTTATAAATAAAATTCTTATTCCTTTAAATCCCTAATTTATCACCGATACAAAAAGTTATATATGATAATCCCTTCTTTTGGAGTTATCTGTATATTTAACCATGTTTTATGGAGGTCTAGTGAATTAATTTTACTTTTTTTTTTTACAAAAAGTCGTTCCTTTATTTTTCGTTTTGATTTTTAGGATTTTCTGTTTTTTTTTTAAATGTTATGTCTTTACTACAAGAATAACAATAACAAATTATATTCTGTTAAACCCCCAAACTCATATTTTTAAGATTATTTAAGAACAAAGATTTATCATTCTTCGATGTTTTATATTAATACAAGTTTTTTTTTTTTCGCATTTCAATTTATATTTAGGCGTGCAAAATGTATGGAATAGCTCAAAAAGTAATAGAAAACTTATATGACGGTTTTTTTTTAAAACCGTACAACTATTTATCATGTAATTAAATACATTATATTTTTGGTATTTTTTATTTATACGGTTCACAGTAATCGCGTATGAAAAGGATTTCATTAACAGAGGCTTAAAAAATATTTTTTTTTCACATAGAATATTTCTGTCTCTAGCTTTCACCTTGGAAAATTATCTGTAATCCCCCAAAATTGCTGTGAATTCCCTAGAGTTTCCCTTACTTCTCTAATATTCACATAGAAAGCTTACTTGTTTGAAAATTCGTAGAATTTTGGAACCCTAATCATAATACAATAAAATTATTAATTATACTCGGCAATAAGTATCAATGAGGAAAATGACTTTAAAAAAAACACATGAAAATAAAATAAATCTTACAATAAAAAGTCCTGCTCCCAAGATGGTTGAGGTCCTGTAACAGTGAGCGTAGTTGATTTAACGTGTTGAAGCTTAAGTGTAACATATGTATTTGAATTCGTTGTTTGTGGTCTAACTAGATTTGCTCTTCTGACTGCAATGTACAAAATATATTTCATTATTACAAAGTTATGTATATTTGTTCAATTTCATTTCTATTTATTTGAAGAATATTATTTAAACTTTGATGGTTTTTTTACAATATTTTATTTACGACACAAAAGCCACGCATAAATAACATTTTATCTAATAATCTTTAATAAAGCAAATATATGAACTTCCCCATAATTCAGCATCAACAATTCCTATATATGTTTTTCCAGTTTTTTAATTATCTACACTTCTTCCTTATTAGTATTCCCATCGGAGGTCTTTTGAAACCAAATCATTCCTTGCTAATCAGTTGATAGCCTTATTATTAAATAAACAAATGTTCAATGCATGGAAAGAATGAATTAATTGGCTATAAAATAAAGTTATAACAAGTAGTATTTTATTAGTTGATCCTTTTTAGCGATTAAAGTGGATTAAAATTAAGATATTTATAATTATTTATTACATTTGTTTGTATGAATGTTTGAATGAAAAACAGTCATTTTTGATCTACGAAGTATCAATGGTGTCATATTAATGAAATCTGGCAGATTTCACTATGCATGTAGTAAACGCATGTATGCTGTGTGCACTGTATATAGTGGGTCCTGATTAATATCACATTTACATTTTTGATCTTATATATAAAAATGTAAGCTACCTATAAATGAAATTTTGCAGACGTTTTGCATATAGCATCGAGCATGTATACAGAGTGAACTGTATACAGTACTCCCTGATGTATATCATATTTGGACCAGAGAAATAACAGTGTAGTCATATTATTGGCTTCTTGCAGGTATCTCCATAGAGTATTGAGCGTTTGTAGCTAAGGATCAGCCAGGTAGCACTCTAAAGACTAAAGTACTTCTTGCCTCATAACTGATGTGCCATAATATTAACTTTTTTTTCCTCAAGTATTATTATTCTTTCATTTTTGAGGAGACAACATCCATGTTGTTGAGTAACTACGTGTGAGTGTGCTCACGAAAAGTAACGAGAGTAACAATACAGATTTTATCTTCTACATATTAAAGTAAAAATTATCTTTTAGTTGACGCCTAATTTTTCAGAGCAATCTCGGGTACTAACTCTTGTATGTTATAATTTTGGAAAGAATATATAGTTTAAAAAAGTTATTTAATATTTGTCAAATGTAGAAAATTATCGCATTATACGAGTATTCAAGCGTCAGGTCATTATTGTATGTTGCAGCTTTTTCATAAAAAAGAAAGAGAAAACCGGCCCAAATTTGTTCGTAATTAGACAACTATACTTTATATAGTATTACAATAATTTATGTGTATGTGTGATGTACGTCCCGATTAGAAAAACAATGATAAAAACGAACACAGATACAGACTTTAAACATAAAATGAAAATCGTTTTGAACTTTGATTTACATATGTAAAGTTATGTTTAATTCTGATAGGACCAGTTTCTCGGGCTCTGGAGGGTAAGCTTGATTTTTCGCTAATAAGTTAATTTTTTCAAAAATAAGATTGATTCCCCGTCTCTCAAAGTTTTTTTTAAGGAATGGGTTGTCCATTCGAAAATGTACCAAAACCAATTATAGTCCTAACAGAAACAGGGAAAATGTATATTAAATACGAATTAAAAAAAAGGATTAGGAAGAAAATGAGCGATTTAATCTTAGTATGCATCTTTAATATTCATTATTGTTGAAGAAGGAACATGGCAAGTTAGCAATGGCAATGACAATAAATAAAATTGCTTTATAGTTAGCAAAATGAGTATTTTCACATGGTCAATTATATGTGTCATGTTCCAGAGTGTTGTCAAAAGGGAGAGTAGGTTTGATTATATTTACATCAAATGGACAGAAACAACAAAGAATGTTATATATAAGGAGGTTCTACAATAGAAATTTACCTACTATATAATTCAAGGTAATAGTAAATCGTTTTATTTTAGAATTTTAACATAAACAATTTAAATATAAAAAAATCCTTTTCATTTTTAATTGGTAATCTTTAAGATATTGTGTTCATGATAAAACATATTATTATTCAATAATTGTTTACAGCTGAACAAGAGCTAATTCTAATTCAACCAATTAAAGTTCAAACCCCTGTTATGGGGGAATGAAGTAGAAACAGTTATAGCTGAGGACATTAGACTTGTTTTAGTCAGGCGATGCCGTAATGTAAATCTTACTGACTTAATTTGGACCTTGAATTGAAGATTTGTATTGTATAAATAAATTAATAAATAACCTCAATTTTAGTGATGAATGATTTATAGGGGATTAAATATTGCTTTCCTTAAAATAATAATACAACCTAGAAAATATGCCATACATTGTAGAATTGAGTTAATAAACGTATTTATAACTCTCTAAACCAAAATATTATAGTGATAATGAAAATTAATTATACCATGAATATTTATGAATTGCTGGGAAAATGATGGAAAACATCAAAAAAGCAAAACAAATTATTTGATTGTATTAATTAAACTAATTTTTTACCTTTAAAACAAAAAAAAAGTCGAAAATCTCAGCCAGAGCAGTATAACATACGATTGAGTTAATGTTATATAGGATAATAGCCTTTGGCCTTTACAGCTACCATATGTGGGGTTTCATATCCACCTATCAAGTCTCGACACATATTTACTGGAATATTTTTCTATTTCACTTAGCATATGCCAATTAATCAGATTTTTGCGATGGACTCTAGAACAGAACGATGCAATATTCTATTTAAAATTTTTCTTTGAAACATGAACATTTAGTTTTACAAATCTTTAATGATGTCTTAGCTTTACAAATAAGATTCTCGCTGTCTTGGGAATTTTTTTTGCTTTCCTCCAAGGTTTGAAAATTATCACTATTATAAATTGGTTGTACTTGAAAATTATTGTTCTGTATCGTGGTTTTGAACAGCAAAAGTTGTATGGCAATACAAATTCACTGAATTTTCCATCGGTGCAATGCTTCGAAACGTATTTCCTGGCATCAACAAAATACGTATGGTATAGTATATGTAGTTTTTGTGGGTGAGCCAAAATGAGATGAGGATATTATTTAGGAGGCCACACTAATGAAACATTGTCTTTAATTATAATTGGACAGTAAACAATATATACATGATGAAAGTAATTGAGGATTGAATCTAATCTTTTTATTTATGAATATTATAACTCTAATAGCTGTAATTTGTTTATGAATTCTGAGCTATTTGTTTAATGTACGCATTTCGACTAGTTGTGACAATCTTCATTATCTGATCTAAGTGCTCATGAGGAGTTTAGTACATCATCCATTTTTTACCACATTCAGCTCAAAGAAAACAGACAATATCCTTGATAAATATAAATATAGGATCAAACTAGGGAACACAGAAATCGCTCGATGTATCAATTTTAATAGTGGATAATTTTGAGCGGAGGTAATGTTGGTTGATGCAAAGGCGTGGGATGAAAAAAGAAGGATATTGTAGAAATAACTAGTGGCAATTGATCCCCCCCAACATCCAATGCATTTATTTTCACTTTATTATTGTTATTATATAATTTTCTGGGCCCGTAAGAAATGCACTTGGAGGCCACCTGTTGAGAATCCATCACATAATGGAATAATGTTCGAACACTAATATTAAAGTCAATAATTAAAATATTTTATAGAGCGGGAGAAAATTCTAGAATGCTATAAAATATCGCATGCTTATAGGGTGATTGAGTTTAGTTAAATAATTTATTGATGTTTACCATATGCATGCACTATAATAAAATAATACAAACAAAAGGCAATGAAAACACCCGCTCAAAGAGGTAAATGTGATATCAAAGCTGTTCCTTAGACCTATTTGATTTAAAAGTTACGTTCAATAATTATTTCATTATTGTACATTTCCTTAATTTTAGAATACAAAGTTGATCTTCTTATTTTTGCATTGTGGGATGTCTCTCATATGAGAGAGCTGGCCATCTATTGAATAGGTGGTCTGTCCTTTTAGCTCTTCGAAACACAAACTGCACTTGAGTTCTTCCATTTGCGGAGGTGGGCCAAAAAAGGCCCGTAACTAGTTTCAGCTAGAACCATTATTCTCAGGCTTTCACGTCCAAGTTTTATAGCCTTCACTTTCGGTTCTATTAGTATGACGTGATTATGTTTCATCCCTTGATATTTTTGTTTTTATTGCAGCAAACTTCATGCATTTTCTTCTTTGTGTAGCTTGGTGACACTCCTACTCACTTACTTTCAATACAACTCCTTGTAAAGTAGTCTGCAAATTCATTCCCTGTAATATCAGAATGACCTTTGCACTAATCAGGATATATATTGTTTGTCACATTTCCCTTTGTCCAAGATTTATTTACACTTTCTGACTTCCTCGCTGGTAGTAAGACGGCTATGAATGATCAATCAATGTTTTTTCTTGCGAGAACCTCCACTGGTTTTGGGATTGCAAAAACCTCATCTTGGAACACTGAGGCCTCATTGTTCAATGCCATTAATGAGTGGTAGATTGATATATCCCCTCGACTGATGCCCCATCCCGCACTGGTGTTACCGTCTTCATCTTTGGATCCATCCGTATAGATAATTGTGTATATCTACAGGCCTGTTATCGATCATTACACGACTACTTCTAATGTGAGGGATGATTTAGTGTGAGAACCATCATTCTTCTTAAAAGCTTTTAGTAACTCGCAGTATATCCTAGCAGCCATTCTCCAACTTAAATAAAGACCACAAATTCATCATATGGTTTATTATTGATCACATGCAAGAAAAAATTAAGTAAAGCTCAAATATCTAAAAAACTATACTTTGAACAGTGGCAGAGAGTGCCTAAAACCAACAAATCTGATTAATGAATCAGATATTTTATTGGAACATAAGTATTTTAATTTTACCAATGTATAAAACAGTTCTTGACGTATAACTTTACCTATACTCTATGGTTGTGTTCAAATTCTTGTGCTAATATTTGAAGAAAATGTATACAGGTACAGTAAAAAGATTATCTTTCCTTACATATTTTCAATTTAAAAACTAGAAATGGAAAACATTGACAGATACATATATATGTAAATTGAATTCAAATATATTTTTTCATCTAATCAGAAGAATGCAGATGCTATCCTTCTATTGATAAGTGGTAAATATCCTAGTACTCTTGTCAATGGGATGCAGGATGCAATAAATGTGGTCTTGTATGGGCACATTGTTACTTCAAGGAAAGGGTTGAAAGGAAATTAAACACCATTAAGGGAAAACCACACTTGGGCATGACTCATACCCTCCGATCAACACCAACAACAAGAATAGAGGCAGTTCGTAGTATCACTCCCCTCTACCTCTACATAAGAGCGCAAGTAACGATGTCAAGATGGAGAACAAGGCATTGTCTCCAGGGCACCTGGGATGGCATCGGTGATATTCCAAGGCATCTTGGGGATCAATCCTTGGCGCTAAAATATTTCATCAAGTTGAATTGAATTCATTATATAGACAAACAGATCCAAAGATGAAAAAGGCAACACAGTTGCGGGATGTGATATACCTCGAGGTGACATGTCAATTCATCAATCACCAACATCACTAAATAAAGAAGCGTTGGTCTTCCATGCAGAAATAATCTTCATCACACAATCAGTGGTAGGACTTCTTCACCGACACAATCCATCAAAAAACGTAATAATTCGATCGGATTCTCATTAGGCAAATGCTGTTATTCTAAATACGTTTGCAAGTAGTGATACAGTTAAGAAGTGCAAAGAAATATTCAACATCGGAAATGTGAAATAAACATATATCGGAATTGGTGGTACTGAAAGTCAAAATCTTGTATGCGTTGGAGCCCCTTCTAGCTACGTAAAGAAGATGGTGGGTGACTTCTTCTTCGAAGTTTGCTGCAACAAATACAGGGAAGATCAAAGAATGAAATATACACATCATATGTTAAAGCAACCAAACCAAAAGAGTGTCAAACTTTCGATTCAAAGCATGAACTAGTTGTTCAAGCCCACACAGGTTAAGAGCCATTTTTGGCCCGTCTGAGCAAATGGAAAAATACAAGTACAATGTGCGATATTTGCATGAAAGAACCACAAAATGCAGACCACCTTATTAAAAGATGTCCATCTCTCTCATATGAGAGATACCAAGCCATTAAATGAACAAAAAAGCAACAAATTATTGATAATAACGATACAATTAAATAGGACTTAAGATCAATTTCTGCTGTAGTAGCACATATACCCCTTGGTGTGCTCGTTCTTTCCCGTATCTATGTATGGTTTTGTAATGTATGGATATCTGCCCTATTTTTAATGTATGTATGTACTATGGTAAATAGCAATATATCCTTAACTAACTAACAATCAAAAGAATAATATGTATAATTTGTAGTGATAGGACTATTAAAAAACAATCCCGATGTGATTTTTGTAAAATTCCCTCTACCGATTCCAATTCTTTAATATTTTAAATAATAGTTAGAAAATACCACTTCGCTATCAGGGGCGTCCAAAGGATTATATTTTTTTTTGGAAAAAAATATTCAAAAATTAAATTTCGAATTTGAAATTTTTTGAAAAAAGTTTCAAATGTTAACTTTTTTAAAATTTCATATACACAATTTGATATTAATTTTTTTTTCAAAAATCCACAACTATTCAAAAAAGTAACAAATATTATTATTTTTTTTTTTTAATCAAAATTTAAAAAAAAAAGCAAAATCCACAACTATTCAAAAAAGTAACAAATACACAATTCATTATTTAATTATTTTTTTTAATCCACAACTATTTAAAAAAAAAAGCAAAAATCCACAGCTTTTCACAAAAAATTTTTAGAAATAAATGCACAGCTTTTTACAAACAAATTAAATTTTTTGTAGGAAAATTTAAATATTAAATTTTCTAGTAAAAAGCAAAATTCATTAATTTGTTCGGGGGAGCTATTTTTGTTTTTTTCATAACTTAGAAAAGTAATAAATAGTTATATACGAATAATAGATAAGAATCGGAATCACAAATTTTACATTATTTTCCCGTTTGGGATTCCAGAAAAAACATCCGGTTGTCCAATTTTGATTAATCCTCCCATTACACATAATTTTTCTTTTTATAACTATCACGTCACTTAAAATTGATTTAGAGAGTAATTTATGTCATTGTTATTTTCATAGCATTCATACATTAGCCTTTTGTAAGGAGGCATGTATATTAAAACATAAAAACAGTTGTATAGTGTATTATCGTACTCAACACTTGTATAAATTTATAATGCCCATCTGTTTGAAAAAATATTATTGTTTATATCAATAGGAAATGAAATTATATTCTTTTCCAACAATAGCTAATATTTAAAAAAAAAAAAAAAACTTGGTCCTTCATATTACGAAAATAACACAGAAATATTCATAAAAAAGCTTAAACGTGGTAAAAGATTTTCCATCCTGTTTAAGAATATTTTTATAAAAAGTTACATGTGAATAAAAGTTCTTTTAAAAAAAGTTGAACAGAAGGATTGACATTAATTTCATGGTCACTCACACACAAAAAAGGGAAAGAAAGAAACGTACGAACGTACAGGGTCATACACTACAATAAAAATAAACTTTGGTCTCATCAAGATCCCGTATGAGTGCATCACAGTCGAGTGTTTTCTGCACATACACCACGCTAAGTGACTAAAAAAATTAATTTCTATGTGTTTTGATTTTTAATCAGTTGTCCAGATTGAGAAACACAATCACTCATCAAGTAGTGTTCTTCTATTAACCCAAATAACTCCAAAACTAACGCAAAATTCCAAATTTGTCAGTTTCTTTAGATCGAGTAATTAAAACTGAACGTTATTCTTGTAAAAGATTTAAAAAAATTCTATTTAAGAAAATGATTACGATCGTTTTTACTTACTAAATTCTATAAATGCAAATATTGACATGTAAGAGTTGAAATATAATTCAATGTCAGTTATCCCAACGTGGCCAAATGGTACCGCACACTCTATTATATTTTTGAAAATTAATTATGTTAGCCATCAGCTGGAATAATTGCCTCAATACGAGGTCAGTCTCGAGCTTGGTCCACTCCTTCTTGATGGAACCCTATAGATACTGGACACGCCTCTGAGGAGTAGCATATACTTAACACACTCTATCTTACAGACGCCCCTAGATAGGGTGGCCCAAGGGGTTCTCATCTGGAGAGGAGGGACGCCACATGTTGAGGTCCCAAAAGTCCGGAAAGTTGACTCTCTAGAAGACATGGTTCTAAGCCGCGCGATGCCACGGAGCTCCGTCTCAAGTGAAAACAAAGTTGTCCCCGAACTTTTCTCTTGCCCAAGGTAGCTCTGTCTTATCCAGAAGTTTGATATAAGCATGTGTATTTGGCCGCTATTCCTTCATTAATAAACAAAATCTTATTGAATTTTAAAATTCAAAGTATTCAGATTTTAATGGAACAGTCAGTATATTCAAATTTCTATGAGATAGTAAAACTTAGTGCAGGAGTCTCAGACTATAGACTCATGAGCCAAGTGCGACCCCCAAAGCAAAAATATTTTTTTAAATGTAATGTGTTCTTTTTAGGGTCACCATAATTCTGCATTGACCTTTGGGGAAAATATGTTTGACATCCCTTGCCTCTATTTTATTAACTTATTTTGGAGTAGTATTTTTTTCGAATTTTATGAATACAAAAGGGAAAATTATTTAGATTATTGTTCTTTATGAAAATTGTGCTTATTCTTTGATAGATCGTTGTGGTGGAAATATTTCTACTTTAATAAAAGAATAAAAAAATTCCCACCAATCTATCTTGTAAGTACAAAATAAATCCATATATGAAATCCAATATTGTATATTGTTCTTCTTGCAATAATACTATTTAAATTGTAGACGGTTATCTTCTTTATAGCACTAATAGATTTTCACCTCTCATGTATGGCAATATTCAAACAGGCAAATGATGTCAATAAGGATGTTATTTAAGTCGTACAACAACTAGAGTCATCCAAATGATAAGTTTGTCTTTGGTTTGCAAGGAATTCAGTTAGTTTGTTGTTCGATCGCGACACACAAAAAAATCCATTAGATTCAGATCTGGGAAGATTAGAGGCCAACATTATTTTGAGAGAAAGTCGTCAAAATTGTCTTTGAGCCATTTGATACTTTGGTTGCATTGTTGCTGCTCAAAATCTCCTTTCAATGCCACGAATTCCCTTCTTACCTTGGGACCGAACATGTATCCTCATAGTAAAAACATTTTAATTTAATGAGAAATTGTTTTATGAAATATTCATTACTCTATGATAATTTGCGTAACTAAATAAGTTTTAATGAGGATGCATGTATTATATAAAATAATAGCTACAATAATATATCTTTGAATTGACTGTTCAAAAAAGAAGAATCAAAGAAATCAAAAGAAAAAGCAAAGTAACGACTTTTAAGCAAAACAGTAAATTAAATATGTCAATAAATCCTTCACAAGTCATTAACCAGATAAAAAAGTATTGCATATAATCTGGATGAATGTTTCAGGATTATACTGAAAAGTATCGGCGTTGAAAAATAAATTCAAAAGAAAAAGAAATATTCTTATAAATATCGGGTCATATCCCAATTCACTAACAGAGGGTTACAAATTGCTTTAATTTAACTTTCTCTTTTATTTCATAACTATTTGACTAAAAAAGAGTGTACTTTCCATAGAGTATAGAGTAAACGTTGGGTTACTTGGTATATTAACTATGTAGATTTTGAAATTTCTATTAGTCATACTCATAACTTTTTTTTATGTACTCACAAGCAAAGGATTACTCGGCATTGCTTGGGCCAAAGAGGAGTGATAAATCACATCTACAATCATAAATCCCTTTGGTTGGGAGCCAGCGTTAGGGTATTCTAACATACATTTTATAAATTTGTATATTTTATTTTTGTAAAAAAATTACCAAATCAAAATTTGCTAAAAAAATTGGTAAAACTGTTTTGTACAAATTTTGAAAGAAAAGGTAGTAAATAGCATTTATTGCAATTGTGAAGAGGAACACAAACCTATCAAGATTTATTTTGTACTTACCAAACCAAAAAATGTTATAGAGAAAAATGTTGTCCAAAAAATAACCATCCATAACTGCTTCATTTTTGCAAATATTGCAAAAAAAGTCTTATAAAATGTTCCGAAAATTGAAAATAATTTGAATGTAGGAAAATGTTGTGCATAAAATACATTGTTTTGGGGCATTTTTTCAAAATAATGAAAATTGACGTTTAATGAAAAAAAAAAAAAAAAAAAAAAGTAGAAACAGAAGAAAATTATTAAATAAATACATTTTACATGTCAAATTTAAATGCAAACAAATTTCTATAAACTTTTTTTTTTTTTAAGTATCCAATTTTCCATTGGAAATAAATTTGTTTGCACCTGAAAAAAAATTAAATTGCAACATTCAGGGATTTCTTATTTTGCCCAATACTTTTTTTTGAATTTGAATAAATTTAGAAAACGTCATTATTCGTATAGTTTTTAAAAAAGTTTGTTTGTATAAGGGACACATCTAAAATTGTGCCTTCTAGGTCCAAGAGTGTGAGCACCCATTAAGAACACATACCCTTTTTTATATAGATAATCAAAAATGTTTTTCAACTTTTTGAGTTGTCAACAACAAATGGTCACATTCATAAAAATATAATGCTTAATCATTTCTATTTTCACTCCTATGAAAAAGATTATGTAAGGATATATAAAATCATGGCTTCTATATATAAGAACAGGGTACTTTTGAGGAGGAAAGAAAATACAAAATCGGAAAGCCACTCTTTAAACATTTCTTTTTCAATGAATAATCTTGGATTTTTTAAAGTCACATGTATTGTGTATACATCTTACAAAAAAAAAAAATCTAGTGATATTATATTATTATTCTGGTGATATAGCACACATATGGTTATTTTTAACAAAATATGCTATACATAATAAACAAAAAAACAAAACAAATTATCTTTAATAAAATAATGTCTAAAAGACAAAAAATTTATTATACGTAGTAAATTTGTCTTTTTATAATTTATATATACATGTGTACATTGTACATTTTGAGAGGACCGAAAACCAAAAAGTTGGATAATCGAATACAGGTGTGCACGTCTAAAACTGAACACTCCTTTAGATTTTACGCCATGCACATATTCGTGATTTTATTGAGTTGAAACCGATTTATACTTCGAGGCAGGGGTCTTGACTATTTATAAACAAAACTCCAGCAAAATCTAAATAGCAGTAGTGAAACAACAGCTGATAATATAGAGAGACGTCGATTCGCAATTTTGGAACTTTCCGCGCGTGGAATAACTCCCACTGAAATTGTCAAGGTTCTGAACTGCAGCTGCACCACCGTTAACAGTGTGGTAGCCAAAGGGACTTCTGAGGTGACCACAAGATCTAAGTCAAGACCTCGAAGGTCGGACAAAATGGCCAATGCCTTGAAAAAGTCTGTCGAGGAAAAGAGAGGCAAGGTCACCGTCAGCGGCCTCTCCAGGGAGTTCAACGTCAGCAGAAGGACCATGGACCGGCTAGTTAAGAAAGATCTTGGGCTTAAGGTTTATAAGAGAACCCCTCGCAAAGCCCTCAAACCTGTAGACAAGGAAAAACGCCTAAAATTTAAAGGAGTGTTCAGTTTTAGACGCGCACACCTGTATGGCTAGTTATATTTCAATGTTATGTATAAAGGGTATCTTACTTGGAAGAGTTTCAAAAGTAGTGCCCAGTGGTTTTCAATCGTTTTCTACTGACATACCTCCTTCAAAATATATTTTCAGTTACGTATTCCCTACTCAGAACCCAATGCAAAATATTTTTGCTTGAAAATATTTTTTTTTGTAAATTTCACCTGTCCTCTGGAGTATATCCACGTACCTTTATTTAAGAATCCTCAGTATAAACAACTAAACTTGGTTTTACTGCTTTTTATAACCCCTACCATAAATAAAGAGGAAAAAGTTTATTGGAAATTCTGACAATTCTTTGTTATGTTGTTTTTAAAGACATTTGATATTATTAGTGTCATACCTCTCCATGTATTCAATTGATCATGCTGTATTCGAAGGCCCTGTTTTATTGGTTTTTTTTAAATATCCAGGAATGATAAAACATGCAAGATTGGCATCTACTGCCAATATAATTCTAGCTTTGTAGGTTTTTGAATAAAATCCTTCTGACAACTTCATTTGTCTTGTAAATTTTGTATTGTTGAAATCCTAGTGAGCATATATTTAAAAAAAAACAACCCTGTATAAGTATGATTTGTGATAATCGATCTGAGATTTGAAAAAAACTTAATTTGAGAGAATTCAATACTAATGAGATTTATACTTCGGCTTTAGATTCTTTAAAATACCTAGTTTAAATTTATTTGTAGTTAATAGGTATTAGAAAAACATTGAGTGTACAATGTATTGTATAAGTAATTTCATAACCATGCCAAAGTAGTGTTAGTCATTGTTGGAGTAAGTGTATAATTCAGGATTGATATTCCAATAATTATAGTCTATATATCCTTTTAATATGTCGAATATGATTTGTATTTATTTTTTTCATCTCGAGGCTGCTTGCAGCTGATCTAATAAAATGTCATGACAGCTTTGCTTCTCTCCTTCACACATGTTCAATCCTGGTTTCTTTTATTTTTACATACTGGCGAGACATATTTTATACAGTACAGATTATAACTCCCCAAAAAATCCTCAGATATAATAATCTCCTCAAGTTGATAAGAACTTATAATATAAAAAAAAATACTCAGATTTTCAACTACAAAAAATCTTGCTCGCTATAAAATGTATATAATTTACAACTCTAAAATAGTGTACATTGTACAGGAAGCATAATTTCTTCGTCATTTGGAAAAAAATCATCTAAGAATACTTTTTATTTCTTCAAGAGATGGAGATGATTTCTTATCATGGGATCGAGGACGCAAGAAGAAAAAAATTTAGAAAGTCTGTCTTTGGACGTCATAGATATAATATGTTTGTATGTGTATACGAACGACGATCAGTTCAAGGTCAATGAAGCTGGCATATGTATTTAGTACTCCCCTTAGTTTACATGTACGTACTCGTACATAAGTATTGACAAAAATATGTCTACATTCAAACAAAAAAACACACAAATATGTAGATAAGGGAAAAAGGTTTTGGATGACTTTGGAATGTGTGGGCTGTCAACGCAAAAGCAAGGTAGAATAATTAGTATTTTCTACATTGACTGTGGATGATATTTGTATTCATATATGAAATCTAGTCAATTTATATTAAGGAATTATTCTTATTAAACCCTTTGGGTGCATGCAAATTGTAATTAAAGTAGTTAAAATTGATCATCTCACTAAATGAATAATAAATGGAGAGTTTTTATTTATACGAAATAAGATTTTTAAACGAAATAAAGATTTCAAACAGTAACTAAAATCTGGACTATCTTAACTTGTCCTGTTTGTATTTTTTTCATAAATTAAAATTAATTTATATCTGCAAAATTTTCTTATTCATCAGAATGAAATAATTGGTGGATTTTATTTCAATGACAATCTCAATACCAAATGTTGTTTTGTTTTTTAAGGGTAAATATTATATCAATGAAGGCTTATATTACAAATGACTTTATATTAATCATTAGTAATATCCCTTCATTTGAACATTGATACACTTGTAAGAAATATGATCAAAGACTAGGTGGATTCTATTTATTCGTTGCAAACGAAATATGTTTTTTTTTAATTTTCCATAGCTGTTATCATTTTGCTTTCATTCTTGAAGAGGGAACATTAAAGTATTAAGTTTGTGAGCTCATAAATATGATGGAGAGTGACACTGAGAATTGGTTGTGAATTGTTTTAAGTATTTTGTCTTTGTTGGTCTTTGAGTAGAAGAAGAGGATCGACATTGTTGTAATTTCTACCCAGGGTTGTAAACAGTTTTTTAAAATTTTGTCAAAATATTAAACTTCTTGTAAATACATATAGATTAATGAAATTTAATTCCAAAAAAATTAATTTGTTATTTTTAACTGTGATTTTTTAATTTTTTTCCCCAAAAAAATTAATATTTAAAATTTAATTTTTGATTTTTTTTCTATAAAATTGTATTTTTTGTAAACAACTGTAAATTTTTGAAATTCATTTGCAGATAATGTAATATTTAATGTCCGTAACTTTTTCAAAATAATTCCAATGACAAAGCCCCACCAAAATATAATCCTGCAGACGCCTTTGCTGCCTATATCCTTGCTTTATACGGAGTAAGATTTGTGATGATCTCCTTTTGTCACAGGGTGTTATAAAATTTCATAACAACTAAGCATCTCTTCTCCCGAATATTCTTTATATTGTTTATTTCAGGGTTTTTTTTTAAGCAGAATAAATATATATGAAGCTTTTGTCCACGTTGACATTTACAATGTACTTGATTTCCACTTATATACAACAGTATACGCACATACGCAACAAGAAAAAAATCAAAAATCCTACTTTTGATTAAAAATTTGCATTCCAATATGTTATTAATATATCATAAATATTTCATCAATAAATCGAATGTTGCTTAATATAATATAAAGCTCATTTTCTATAGAATAAAATGAAGACATTATTGGGGAAAAATTTGCATTTAAGGGAATTTAGATTATAAGTGCAGAATCCAAAACGGATCTCAGTTTTTTTTCTCTCAGTAATCGGAATTCTATCTGGGATTATAGTAGTACTTTTGTTTCATTTTGTATTTTTTAAGTGATGTAATTTTTTATGGGACTGTGCTAACAAAGAGTCAACATTATTATCATCATATTTTTTCTAATTGCAATGTAAATTTGTTGACGTCATGCTGCATAAAAGGAAGATGGAGGCAATCCAAGTGAGATACTTCTAAATTGATCCTCCATCTCAATAGATGTTCAAGTTCGGATTCCAAATTTCACCAAGGACGACAGTAGGAGAATTCATCTGAGGAAAACTACCAGACCTTATTAGAGAGTAGAGTTGATTCCTTCCTTAGGAATGAGATCCAGGATCGAAACAATAAAGGGATCCATTCACGATGAGTAGATAATTTTAATATTTCAAAATGGGATCACTTTTAAAATACAAAATGGAATAAAAATTCTTGGAGATGGAGTTTTCTAAATATATCTTTTTTTAAATTATAGACTGAATATTTTTCTATAATATAAGTTAATATATTCTGCATCAATATGTATTATGAATAAGTTATAAATGTATAAAGAAGGGTGTCCTTTTTTACCATTTTTCAGCCTAAAAATAGGGATATATGGAGTTCAGAACAAGATACAGTATGAAGAAAAAACACTTTTACATAATTTTTATTATTCCTACTTTTAATTTGGGAATTGACTTTGAAAGATAAGGGTCCGTATGACTATTTTCCCGATATTTTACGAATTTTGATGACTAAAAGAAAAACCTAGATCCGTTTTGGACTCTCTGCTCAAAGATAAATAATTCATTTTTTGGCTTAAATTCATTTGTACAAAATGATTGTTCCCCTCTGTTATTAATTATATAATTGGAGTTTGAATCGATGTTTACATTTTATTTTATGTGCATGATGCCAAATAAATGTTGATGTCTTGCATGATCTGCATATATATATTGTTTAATATGTAGTTGTCAATAACTAATCAGTACAGAGCTCACTTACCAGTAACATTCAGCAATGACATGTTATAGCCAAAGCCTCTAAGATCATCACTTAAAGTTTCTGTGGATATGAAGACCTCACAATTTCACAAAGCAATGCTAACAAGGACTTTATTGTATTTTTAAGGCAACACTTGTTTCAAAGAGTAGATAGGAATTGTAACCACATGTATTTGGTTCACTAACACATGCACGGATGGAATATTGGATTCTGTTTTGTGCGTTCCTTTATAGACAGTCAGAATTTTCTATGAATAACAATTAATAAAAAAGTGCTTTCTTCAGGAAGGAGTTATTTTGATATGATGCTGTCTCATCTTTAATCAATCGGAATATATGTAATGATGGCACAGGCACTCACTAGTCCTCACATTCTATATACGATCCATGGCAAAAAGTTATTGCTCACTTTTATTATTTCACCATTCTGACGTCTTCTTCTTGTGTTTGTCGTGTCAGGCCCAATAAATTACTAAATATATGTACACTTGAGTCGAGATTGAAATGGCACAGAGGGAGAGGGGTGGTATGTATATTTAGATATTCACAAACAGTCTTATGTCTTAGCTTAGAGGATATGAGGAGCTGTAAAAGTAAAAGTAGGAGAAACACATTTGACTCAATTTGACAATATTTCACAAGAACTGAAACCAAGTTTTTATATAGATATGCTAAGTTTATTTTATTTGCAGCAGTTAGGCCCCCTATCGGCTGACGGGCGCGCTAATTTTGATGGCCATAGGGCCCTGATTTTATGGCAGAGAGAATTGAGTAAGAGAGCTAGAAAAGGAAAAGAAAAAGGACTGGGAGAAACAGAGAGAAAAAAAAAGGAAAAGAAGAGAAGAGTGGATGAGAGTAAGCTCCCTTCGTTATGGACCTCCTTGATGTCTTGTATTTTATTTTTATGATTACTTTTAACAGCTTTTCATGCATAATTTCTATCTTTATATTTTTTTTCTCTATATAATTTTTTCATTTATGACATTTAGATAATGTCATCATTATCTACCACGTAGGATTCACAAACGACTAAAGAAAAACTTAGAGAGCTTGAACTCCCTAACAAATATTATTCATCTCAATACGAGAAAGCTTTTTCAAGCCTAATGGTTTATAAATTCCTCATTTTTCATGAAGTTTGTGATATATACAGACAGGGGTTAGTCAAGGTTTCACTGATCCTTTTCACACATACATTTACATATATCTCTCTCGAAATTATCTTGCTTACATGATAGTACACTTATATTATTTTTTTGTATGTGTAATGTGTATGAGCAAAGCTCTTATCTATGGAAAAATAAGAGTCTCACTCCTACTCTAATCATACTTTTATATATTTTATACATCATTCAACAACATTTAATTTATACAAAGAAAAAAAGTCCCTAAAAAATTATTAAAATATATTAAATCATATGACACACAAATACAAAAGCATTTTAAAGTATAGATTTAAAAAAAAAAAAAAACAAAATGGACTCAATAACAAATGATTAAATTGATCTTTTAATATGTAATTTTATATTGGAAGTTAAGTATTTATATATTCGCCTTTGATTAATGAAATTAAGTCGTTATATTTAGCTATGTATGATATATTCATAGTTTCACGACTTTTTTTTTTAACTTCAATATATAATAATTAAAAAGATGTAGAAATAATTCAAGTATAAAGTTCGTTCTTCAATTATTCTTACCCAAAATGGAAGCTCAGATTTGAACTCATTAAAGTCAAACTATTGAAAAAATGCTTACATTTTATGAAAGTATTTAAAAGTTTTATTTAAGTTTTTTAAGGCCAGCTTTTTAAATTATTTGAGGCTAAATTTAAGAAACATTTTTTTGTTCATACTTTTCTCTAAAATTTTGTATGCAAGAATATAATATGAGCCATTGAATTTCAATTTTCATACAATCTAGCTACTTTAACTATTACGCACATACATTCGGTCAAAAAGTACTGGGGATCGTTAATTTAAATTTCCCGGGCTGAAGAGATTAAAAAAAAAGTTATAGGTCGGCAGCACTGTCTTTCGTTATGATGCCAATTTTGAGCGTGATCTGTAGGCAAATTTCCTTGTAACAGCTGGATAACTCAGTCTACCTCAATAGTGCTCCACGATATTTACAATTAACAAAATTATTGAAGAAAGAGTTTCCCTTAAATTTTGTGTTGCGAACAAAATTGAATGTGCTGACGCGTTGAAGATGTTGGAAAAAGATTATGGTTAATCAGTTTTATCAAAAACCCATGCATATGAGTGGGACAAAGCGTTCAAAGGGAAGCTGTGAGATCTTCGAAGATATCCCAGGTTCTGGACGTCTTTCGTCCTCCACCACCTAATTGAATATCGATGCAGTAAAGGAAATTGTGTTGAAAATTGTCTTACCATCTTAAGGGAGTCATCAAATTGCCTTAACATCTCTCACAAGTCAGTTCGTACCATTTTGACTGAAAATTTTACACGACAATAACGAGCCATCGTACAAAGCCACAATTGTGAGCAAATTCACAGCCAACAAATACCATCGATCAACCAACATATTCACCTTATTTAGCTCCGTGTGACTTTTTTTGTTCGCCAAATTTAAATTGCCACTCTGTGGAATCCTTTATGAGTCTGTCCAATCCAAAATTCAAAATTAGTGGAAGGAGCTAAAGGCCATGCCAAAAAGAGCCAATAAAAATAACTTCGGGGACTGGAAAAAACGTTAGCATATGTGTATTGCATCCAATGGAGATTACTTTGAAGGTGACAAAATCAATTTTATTGATTAAATGTGAAATTTTTTGTTTTATTTAACAATTCCCGCTTCTTTTTTGACAGAATGTAGATAATATATGTCAGTGTGGAATTTGTCATTTTTAATACTTTTAAACCAACATTTACTCCGAAATTTCTTTTGAAAGATTAGTTTACTATGATTCTCTAGCAATAATCAACGCGTTTATTGATAAGAAGGTAGAATACTTTATGTTTAAGTCCACACTAAATCTTAAGAATGGGTCCAAATTGAGAATGAGGGATACAGAGAGATACTTCTTATTAAGTAAGTCTATTCTAGAGACTTCTAGACCTCTGTTCTACGATTGCTCAAAAGCGGCATAAGTATCATATGACCATCAATTTCTGAGAGAACATTACAAACCATCAATATTGATTAAAGTTTGGATTGTAATGTCATCTCCGACATACAAATTGATCATTAAAATATAATATAAAAGCACAAAACTTCTATTTATTCTTTTCGCAACAAGAAGTAACAGTTCTTGTACACCTCTTTTTCTAGAACAATTCTGTGACAAAAAACAAACATCTAAAACTTTTTTACTTGTGATCACTGATTTATTTAAATGACAGTATTTACTTTTTATATTGTCCCCTAAAGATTTAAAGAGTAAATAATATTAATGATAACATGACGTCAAAAATGGCTTTCTATGTTGAAAAAATAAAATCCCTTAAAATAATAAGTTAAACATATATTTAATAACGAGTTTATTGTCTTACAATATTTGGTTAAGTAAAAATTATGAGCGTTTTTAACTAGATGGTTTTAGTGAACTATATCTTACGATTAATAAATGACATCAAGAAGCTTTATGTATGCTTTACGGTTAAGCGTACACTTAAAAAAAGTTCATTTTCAGAGCTAGTTGTCTGTTACAGCATTCTAAAACTGAAGTAAAAAAAGAGACAAATTGATGCATTCTTCAATATCACAACAAGCAAGGGGAAAAGGTGGAGTAGGCAGCCAACAAAAAAAAGTGTTGTTTGTGGACAGTATCGAATGCAACAGCGAAGCGGTGGTTCCAACGATTCTGTTCTTCTAATATGGATGTCGATCTTGTCGATAATGTAATGGAAATTGTCGAGTTGGACCAGCATATGATCAATTCTTCCATTTCTCTTATTGTATAAAATAAATAAAAGAACGTGTTCAAATTGGACGCAAAAGACGTCACATGGAATGATCTTTACTAAATGTGTTCCTTCTGGAGGGAGATGACTCAAAAATTAGAAAATTTCAAAAGCCGTTTTCATTTCTCCATATTTTTATTTTGTGCCATTTTGATAGCAAACTTTTGAAACAAAAGTTATTAATTTAATAATTTTCTACACTTTTTACTCAATATGTCTCCCTCCAATATGAATGATGGCTTCAATACAGGGAAGCACAGAGCCACATCTAGCCTTGATGAAGTCCGAGGACAATTTTTTCTAATCTGCCGTTATCACGGCCTTCAGGGCTTCGACATTTGAGTTAGAAGTCTCGTTAGTCTTTCCCTCCAAGATACACTAACATCAAAGTCCAGGGATTCACGTCGGTTGAAGACGAAGGCCAGAAGGCAACCATGTTCTCCCAGCAGAAATAGTGCAACTTCTTGGACGTGCATTTTGGGGTGACGTCTTGGAGAAACACATAGTTGCTCCTAGGAAACATACTCATCAACCGTGGCCAGACATGGTAACTGAAGACCTTGTAGTTGACGTCCTCGTTGACTTATAGTTGGCATTGAAGAAGTAGGGAGGCATCTTGCTGCCCTCAGATGCCACGATACTGAGGACCATGACCTGATATAAATGTTTGATCCTGAAGGTTCCCTCGACCTGAGCTCTTGATTAAGCTAAGATTGATGATTTCTCTTGTTCAGAACAACGTTCACTCTGAAGATCTTCTTGTCGGAGGGGAACTTGTGCCCAGAGGAGATTGCAAACCCTCTGTAACTTTGCTTATTGCTCGGACATTTTTGATCCCACAAAAACAAAACAAACATCAAATTGTCAGTTCTTTTGAATGGTACCAAGTACACAATTGTCAAACTTTTAGAACTGAGGCTAGACAGCCTCTAAGAGGATTCTAATTTCTGAGTCTTCACCCTGTAGATATGAGTCAGTGGTATCGTAATCAATGTACCTCGGCTATTTAGGAATCATATATATATTAGCTATATTGTTGTAAAAAAAAAAAGTTGTAAGCACTCATTAATTATCGTTCAAGAAGGATACTAGACCTTTACAGAGCAAACGATATAGGTAAAGTAATTTGGCTACTTTAATTTAATATTTGTGATAATTATGCGTCTTTAAGGGCCCTAAATATGACAGTAACAGAGTACAACCTTCAATTCAAATATTCACTCGTTATCTCAATAGAAAACAGTCACTCAATGATTCATCAACTCTACGTGCCTTTAATTCAAGATACATAAGTACTTTGGTGATTATTCCTTAAAATTTTTAAACTTTAAATTGTATTTGAATTTTTAATTAAAAATTGGGAGCTAAGCAATTTTTTGCCTACAATTTTTTCCATCATCTGTAAATACTTGTTCTTGAACGTACATTATCCAATACGAAAATTATAAATTGGGGCTTTTAATTGGAGTGATTGAATATTTATAAATTCTACCTTTATACCCGATTGAAAATTGATAATTTAATATCCAGAAATTGATTATTTTTTTAATGACGCCAAAAGAATCCTTGGAGATGCACTCCTTTTAATAAAATTTAAGTGGGAAAGAAAGTGCAAATGAGTGAAGAGTAAAAGTTACTCCAACTTAATTGTAATTGAAAACAAAATGCGAAGAAAACAATTAGATATTAGTAAATCAATTGTAAACTAAACTTGTTGTTTTAATAAAACATGCAAACAAAAAGGTGAAATGTGAGTCATTTGAAAAAAAATAAAAAAAATGAGCAGCACAAAATTATATGTTCCACGATGGAACATTGCGTTTATTATTTTATCATAAATTAGAAGAAGTACCCTGCATTACTCGGAGATATAAGGCATCAACGAACAGAATAAGAAACCGACAAACATTGTGTTAAATAATATAGAAGAAAACTTTCCTTCACACACGTAGTTACTCATTATTTAGATGTTCTTTCTTCATAAATAAAATAATAATGATAATATTTTGAAAAAAGCAAACAAAAAAAAACTTTTCTGCTTACAAACAACGACAAAATGTCGCACGCTTCTAAATGCTTAGGATTTCCAGCGCTAAATATATTTCCAATCTTTTATAATACCCTACAGAAGCTTGCTGTTAAACCTCATTTAAAGTCAATTTCCTTCTTTTTTATTATATAGGACAATGCCATTCCTTAGGCCAGGGAGATCTTCACTGTATCCGGATTTTTGTTTCAACAGAACATATCCCCCCTCACTTATTTTAAATCCTAAATGAAGGACCGATGCAATCTAAACAAATAGTCTTTTTTTTGAGAAAGGAAAATGGGGAAGATTTGAAAGAGCAACAACAACAATGCAACACGTTCTAGATGTATTAGTTTTGTGTTTTAGTGTTGAGTCAGTCTTCATTTAGGACTGAAGGTCCCGATCTGGTCTAGTTAAGTACTACATATCAGTCCTAAAACTTAAAAAGTTTGATCCTTGATGACGTCCATCAACTTTTTTAATACGTTATATTACTGACGGTCCGAAGGACCGGTCTCCCAGGTGCTAAAGTGCATAAAATGAGTCGAAATTGGATATGCTCACTCCTTCAGAATAGTTGTATTAATAAGAGGTTGAAGTTGTCGAGTACAACTGATACGAACTTTCTAGAAATTGCATAGCGCCTAATTAACCTGTATATCAACTAGTTCCGCTCTTCCTACATATCCCCTATATTCCATATCTAAAGTAATATGGTTTAATAAGTGGAAACAGATTTTGTTATTGTCTCTGGAGAAGAGACTTCAAATGCTTTAAATGTTTTTTTTAAGACTAACTTACGATTAAGATGTGAAGATCATCAAAGAAAAAATGAAGCCCATGTTTTCAATCCCTTGTTTTGGTTTCTTTGAGGATAACTCTTTTAATGATATCAATATACTCTGACAAAAGTTTGCCGTAATTATCGTAAGCAATAGATACAAAACCGAGTTGAGTGGTTTTTGATATATTCGATGTTTAACAAGAAAGTAATGTAAAATCAGAGGCATGGACGAGTCTACGCTGGAGGACGTCGAAAACAAGGAGAAAATCTCCCCCAACGAGCGGTAGAGATATTCTTGCTTTGATAAATGCCCAAGGGAAAGAAAGGTCTTTTATAAAGGGTGATTCAAAACGAGTGGTTTTTTCCAGTGGGGACTTTTTGACAGACGCGCGCGAGTTCTGTCAAATTCATACGTCATTTTTACCCAGTATTGTTTTAAAATTCATCATGGACAGATATACGCCACAACAACGTCTACAAATTGTTCAATTGTACTATGAAAATCAGCATTCTGTGAAAGAAATTTTTCGCAAATGACGCCGAACTTATGATGCACATAATCGACCTTCAGAATCAACAATTCGCAGAATAATCGAAAAATTTGAAGGGGCAGCAACTTGCTGGGATGTCCCGTCGTCTGGTAGGCCACGTACAGCTTGCAGCATAGAAAATATTGTGGCCGTAGCCGAGAGTGTAGCCAACACGTTACCGTCAACGGCGAACGTTATTGCGCCATGGTAACTTTTTGGTACCTCAAATTGAAGCACATGGTCTCCACAATATTTGGTTCCAACAAGAACAACACTTGCGAAACAGCGCGCGTAACAATGTACTTATTGGGACATCATTTTAGTGAGCAATTAGTTTCACATTTTGGCCCGGTGAATTGGCCACCAAGATCGTTTGATATCACACCTTTGGACTTTTTTCTTTGGGGCTACGTAAAAGCAAAAGTCTATGTGGATAAACCAGCGACGATTGAAGCATTGGAAGCAAATATTGAGTGAGTTATTCGGGAGATTCCGGTCACAATACTCGAACGCGTCATCGAAAATTGGCGCGAAAGAATGGACCATTTCAAGGCCAGTTGCGGCCAACATATGAAGGGGATTATTTTCTAGAAATAATTGTAAAGGATTGTTTTTTTGGTTCATAATAAATTTTTGACCATAATATAATATTTTATGTGTTTTATTTCTACAATCCAAAAACCGCTCGTTTTGAATCACCCTTTATAAAGTTTTAGTTAAACATGTTCGTGTGCTGGAAGGGATGAACCAATAAAGGCTTCCAAAAAGATGGATGGGTTTTTATGTAGTGATGTATTATAAGGAATTACACTGAATTTTGCGCCCGTATCCGCGAAGAAGTTTTTCTGAGAAATTTTATTGTAAATTTTAATCAATCCGGGAGCTGTGAATCTTTGACAGCAAATTCCCTCTATTTTTGACTGTCTTGGGAGTTTTCTGAGCGTTTAGAGAGTATCCATGCGCAAGGAATTATTAGCTCCATAACATTGATAATAATAGCAAATGGTTTTATCTGTTTTACTTATAAAACTTGCCGTTCCCCAATATTCAGAAAAGCTTTTAACTTCTCGCCATTTGAAGGCTTATATATGTCTAGAAGACTACTTTTATGGTAGAATATCTTTGTATATAATAGGGTCTTTGGTAGGATTGCCACTCGAAAAGTGGAAATATCGTCCAGTGACAAGCAAAAGTAGTCATTCATACTCTCTTTGTTTCCTCATGGGTTATCCATTTGATCCAAAACTGGCGTTCAGCTTGGGCAAACCATAACGAAGGTCGTTTGGTATAAAATGTAGGAGGCTTAAGTGATATTGCTCTGACGATTCGTATTGCTTTATAGTCTATTTCCATCCTTAATATTCTATTGATATTTTTCGAAAAGTATATTCTAATGTTCTTTATTATTAACCTGTTCATCTTATAAATGTAAATCCTCGATAATTTTTCATCTGTATAGAGGGCGGATCCGGCTACATACAGAGGTCTCCACAGTAGAACATTTACAAAGCAATATTTTAAAAAGAGGATTAATGTATTAAGTTCTATATTAAAGCTTTGACAGCTCTACACTATGCAATTAAAATTTTCAGATAAAATAATTCGCTTTTTCAAAAGGAAAAAGCACTCACCTACAAATAAATTTTTTTTCTATACTTCTTAATTTTGTATTTGTTATAGTTGGAACTTGGAACATTTTGGTAATTGAATACTAGGATAGATTGGGCGAAGCAAAGGTAATAAACTCACTATGTCAGCATTTTTTTATAAGTAAAAAAATAAATGATAATAGTTGGCATTATTAGTCAATACTTATTTTTATCTTATTGCTAGATAAATTTATTCCCTTAGTAAAAGAATTGATTCCACTGAAGAAAATACACTTGCTACTAGTCCTTGATTTGTGTAAAGTTATGCGTAATTATATATACAAAAATGTAATAAAATATTTGTGTGATATTACATTACATTACATAGTGAATTTTTAGCAGTTTCGGTATATAAAAAAACAACAAAAAAACTGTAGAGATTCATGCAACATATATAATTCAGGAAGGAAGACCTTCCTTGATAAATATTTTTTTTTTTCTGCATTACCTTAAGACCATCTAGGATAATATTCTTGGTTCAAGCCGGATGTATCTGAAATATAAAATATCGTCTGCAGAACGTAACAAAAAAAAAAGTAATAACAATCCCACACTTATTTCGAGACTGCAAACTAGAATAAAATAATGGAACCTACAGGGATGGGATAGGGAAGAAAAGGATGCAAATGACTCTATTTTCACACGAACTCCTACACAGTTTTGGTGTAACCAGCGAAATACTTCATGTGGCCTATGTGAATATTATACTCCAAACTTGAAACGCTTTAAGAATGTATAGCCTGCTCATAAAATAGTAAAGGTGACTCTTAGCGAGTTTGGAATATATAAATAACAGTCATTTCTGGTGGGAAACCCCAATATCTCTTGCTTTGGCCCTCATGGAATTGAGGGGATTTGCCTTGGCTGTTTTATTTAATTTCACCGGATCCAGTTTGGCCTTTTTGAGAGACCCCTTCTTCCTCTCCAACGTTTCGATCTTGCTGAAGGTAGTCCTGGAGACACCCAACGCTGTAGAATGCACGAATTGAATTTATCGATCACGTTGCAGTGACATTCTATCTACTTGTACGTAAAATAGAGAGCTCAGGTTTTTTTGTAACTAACATTTGATGTTCTAGTCACCCAACCTTAATTAATTAGTAATTGTTCCGATTTCCATGTATCCCTAGATATACAGGGGATTTTCTTGCACCTCTCCAGCCTCCTGGCTTTCATCCCCTCTGTCAGAAGATGGAGTGTGGGTCCTTGTGAAAGAAACTAATCACAAGTTGTGTTTTATAGACCTTTTGACGCTCCTAGGAGCCACGGAGAAGTCGTTGGCGAGACGATTCGTTAACATAGTGGGATTCTCCTACATATATTATTCTCAAAACTTAACAAGAACTTCGGATTCCTCTTTAAATTATGCCCTCCACTTCCTGACATCCTGGAGATGTCTAAACAATGTCCGTAATCTTTATCACATCAACTCCAGCACCTAGGAGATCTGAAATGTGCTGTTTTTTGTTTTTTGCTCGCCAATTAACAGTTCACGTTTTGTTGCCCCACCCTGTACATAAATTTGCAATTGAGAAAAAGCTAATGTATCAAATATGGTGTAATAGAATTAATACTTTGATATCTTAGGAATACTAATTTTTGATAAAAATATTTCTAAGGACCACACTAGTTTATAATATGAAAATTTATATTGAAAATGAGTATATCAGAATAATTAATAAATGCAGCAATGTTAAAACATCGGTTTGAATGCAATTACTATTATTCTTTTTGTAGACAATTTCTCAGGGGTTCCTTTTGAAATACACTATTGATATGCACATCGAATAATTGAATAAATTTATGCATACATTTAAACAAAAAACAATTTAATGGCATAATTCATTACGAAATTTGATAATTCTTGACTTTTTGCTTGTCATTGAAAAAATATATTATTTCATGCTAATGCTGATTACTTTTGTAAATAGCTTTCTCCATTTGATTTAAAAAATTTAATTTAATTTTTTAATTTTTATTCATTTTAATTTAATGAATTATCAACATATCATTTAGTCTACTAAAAACAATAGAATTGTGAACACGTTAGAAATTCTTGTGCTTAACAATTACATAATTTTAAATGTGAACCCCAGACCTCCATTTCAAATATTAAATTTTCTAGTAAAAAGCAAAAATTGGAGGGGGGTTACAGTACCTGCAGTCGCCCCTGATAGGATTTGCTATAGAAAGGTAGCAAAAAATATCTCAGTAAGAAGCAAGTCATTTTAGAATTACGAGAAAATTATGAATTTATATTCTTCGTAATAAAACGCCCTACTGTATGTGAATGTATAAATATGAACATTGAACATTCATGCATAAATACTGTGAATGATATGTTTTAATTAACACATACATACATTTGTTTCTATAAACAATGTCATCAAAGTGTTTCAATAATGCTTTTATTCTATAAATATATAACGCTATGAACCATCTACGTCATTACTTAAAAAAGAAGAGTGCTTCTCACAATGAATGAAGAGAAGAAAAGAAAAGAAACAGGCGAAGGCAGTAATTTAGATAAATCAATGTAATGGTATATGTACAGTTTCTCTTTGTCAAATGAATACATGTTTTGAGTTTATTTGACAAGAACTTTTATAGTTGAGCACTTCAATTTATTCACAAAAGTCGGTAATACTAGATAGACTTCTCAATAGCCAAATGCCCTTGTTACAAATGGAGCAGGGGCATCAGCTGTGGGTGACCTGTAACCCCTCCCCCCCCCAAAAAAAAAAAAAAGGGATTTTTTTTACTGATAAATTTAATGTTTGATTTTTTTTTCAAAAAAATTAATGCGGGTGATCAAGTTAGTGAACAAAGAGGAGCTCTCTAGGCAGTTGTGGGACTTTGAAAACCATTACCACGACGTTATCCGAGTCAAAGGAGACTATGCAATATATTTCAATACTTTTTTTAAAATTTTGAATGTAATTCATTTTATTATTGGGTCAGTCTCAATCACTTTTTATTTTGAGGTGACTACATTGAATCCTCGTCAATCGGAATATTTCATGATCTATGACATTGATTACTTGATGTAGAGGAATTCATCTATTAAAATAACATATTAAAATAAACTTATTAGTATTCTTAGAATTTCATTTTCAATATTATTGAAAGAAATTATTTGAAAGTCCTAGCATATATTCATCAACGTCAATGTTGAGTAATTAATCATCATATTTGTTATAAGTATTGACATATAACAATAGGTTTTTTTCACACAAAATAATTGGTATGGGCTTCAAAAAAGTATTTTTATGTAATTTATTAGATAAGATGAAAAGTAAAACCTTTTATTGAAACCTTTTAGCTCAAACAAATACTGCTAAAATTATTTTGTATACAATTTCATATTTTAACAAGTGTCATCTTAAAGGAGGACTAAATCCTAGGGCTGTGACAAAACCTGTACTATAGCATGATATGTGATATTAGGTATCAACGATTCTTATTGTGACATATCGATATTTAACAAAGTATCAATTGATACACGAGCTTTGTGATAATGAATTAATAAATTTGATTTTACAACTTAGAACTTTGACCTACAATTATATTGTTAATAGGAGGAATTCATATTTACAGGCCTAATGAGCTCATTTTATATTCTATAAATAGAACTTATGTTGTCTCTAGAGAAGGCAAAACTATTGTATTCAGCGTGTAAATAATAATTTATCCTATCAATTTCTACAGGAAAATAGTATAATTAGGGCTGTTGGAATAGATTTAAAAAAAAAAGAATGTTGGTACACTTGCATCTTTTAAACAACTTTTCCTTAGTATTATACTAATCGTCAACAAAGTAACTTCCCCCTACTGCTTCCTCACGTGCTTAATGCCGAAGACAACGTGCCTTTTTTATGGGTCTCTAACAACGGAGGTACTGATGTGTCGAATTATGGTTTAGAGAATAAAAGTATGTCTTCCCGTTTTTTCAGTTTCTCGTATCCATCTTGTTATTTGTTGCAAGTAATCCGCCACTCCAAAACCTTGCATCACATCAACAACTTAAATTTTTTCAAAAAACACAACATTCATGGAGACAAAGGAGAATTAAACGGCACGTCATTCAATTTGGAAGCAGCAAAGTTATTTGTGTCGTGTAACATCGCTTTAAATGTACTGGAAAAACTACTCCAGGTCGTTGGTTAGTTAACAACTTGGTTTGGGAAGTACGTCAAGGAGCTTTAAATAGAATAAAAGAAGAGGTGAAAGAAAAGGATACTTTAGTTTAATTAGATGAGACAAAAGATCATCAAGGGAGTTCAATGACAGCAACTTTGATTGGCCCTTTGGACGGACATTTCTGTGGGAGACCTTGATTTATATTGAGATTGCAAACACAAACAATGTAAAAAACATTAGCTCAGTTTATAAGTTATTGTTTGAAGATTTAATCCCATGTAGACTTAAAGTTTTCATCTCTGATGCAGCCTCGTATTGTCTCAAAGCAGGAGAGGATCTTCGAAATTTTTTGTGCAATTGATTCAAAATTTCATGTGTTGCACATGGATTACATAGGGTTGCAGATACGGCTCAATCAAAGTGTCCGCTAACGAATGAACTTATTTTCTTTGTGAAGAAGATGTTTTTGAATTCTGGAAGAAAAAAGCGAGTATTTACTGTTTAATACGAAATTCCCCTCCCTCCATCACCAATTATAACAAAATAAGAAACTTGATTAAAAGCAGTGAAGTACTATTACCATCAATTCAAAGTCTTCAGACAGTATTTAAACAGCCTTAATGAAGATTTGGTAACAACAAGAAGAACACAACAAGTAATTAATAATGATTCTATACGAGAAGAAATCGTAATTATATAGGAAATTTTTTCGTCAAATACTGCGATTGAGGAAAGGTTGCCTCTTTTTACCAGCCTGACCATTTTAGAAAATCTTACTCAAAATTTGAAGGACGAGCCGTTCAAGACCATGTTAAAAGAGGTACTTCAAAAGAACTCTGGTTACAAAAAACTAAAGGAACTCTCAACAAGTAAAAACTTTATATACAAAAATACTCCAATGGTCATTTGTGATGCTGAGAGAGTATTTAGTATGATGAATATGATCAATACGAAAAGGAGGTCCAAACTAAGTACTAAGAAATTGAAAAAATTATTGATCACCAAATGGAATAAATGTTTTGTAAAAAAAGTAATTGTCAACACGTAAATATTAATAATACTTTTAAAAAATAATTTGTTACTTTATTGCCTCATTTCTATTCTTTAAATTTCGAGCCAAAGTTATCTATTCATCCTTTATGGTCACTTCGAATTAATGAGTTCACTTTCTGTAATTATGGGCTTGATTTTTTCTAATTAAATAACAACTACGTAAATTTTGAAAAACATCATTGATGCTTTATTATTTTTCAATCAATACCAAAGCAATCGTATTATTACTTTGTTAAATTTTAACTATAATTTTCAGTAAAACAACTTATAATTAGCTAGAATGGTAAATATTTAATAATTTGTGTGGAGATTCTAGATGCTTGCAAGAGTAATATTCCAATATGGTGGCAAGCAATTTGGTTCGTTGGAAAAGGATTCCAGACTCGGTAAGTTTGGGACTTTCAATGACATTAAGATATTTCAACATAAGTCTACAGAAGTTAAAATGTTTGATGTATAATTTTGTAAAACACATAATCACTTAACAGCTCCAAATAACTATTTATATGTAATAACAGAATAGAATATGCTTTGTAGACCAAAATATCGAGGAAAGAGAAGCAAATTATCTTTATGAGCCTAAAATCATCTTCCACTTGTTTTCCAATGAAAAAAGTGACTCAGGAGTAATAACAAAATCAGGCGTGAGCTTAAAGTGTCCAGGTTATATAATTAGCCGTATATCATGAAGTCCAACTTATAAATTGAATTTAAATAAATGTGATAGAGATTAGTGATTTCCGTGTTATATAGATCAAGGACACTGAAGGACTCTTATTAATGGAATATTTTTATTAGAATAGGAGACGAGGCCGAATTGACTTTCAATAATTTCAAAAAAGGAGCTGTGGATGGAGGATTAGAAATCTCTCTGCTCCCCACTGGGTATCTACGTCGATTATTCTGGGATTTTATGGAACTTCTTAGTTCTTATATCTAGAAGTATACGATGATTCCGCGGAAGATCTTGAGGAATTTATCTATAGGGACAATGATTAACGAGATCATAAGTCATTATCACAGACCTTGATATGAAGAGGAGCCTTCACAATGAACAATCCTTCCATCCACCGAGTGAAACACTTTTTTATAGCATCTCACCTTAAGAGTCGAGATGCCTTGAAGAGAGTATACATCATCCACCACCCTTGATAAATTCTCAACTCACGTAGTTATAATAGTATTATTGTTTTCATTTCTGAGTTAATAGTACACTTGTGAGGTCACTCAGTTCAGTAAATCAGAATGCAGAATCTAAGCGACACACCTTCCCCTTCTTACCACCTTGGATGGATACAAATGAAGGTTAGTTAAAGTTGTGTGTTTGAACAAATTCCAGCAGACGGGCATGCCGTTTTTGGCACATACTCATACCTTATTGAGCCTGGAAATACCCTGTAAAAGACCATACCACACCGAATGCTGGGTTGAAAATAAAACAAAGTGCCGGAATTCCTTGGTATTAATATTGTATCGCAATATTTTAAGATTTCGATTTTTGATGAAACCTAGTCTCAATTTTACATTTGCTGTTAACCCATTTTTGAATGCCACCTTTTTTGATGGAAACTCATCAGAGCTGACCCATAGTTTCATTATAAAAAAACAATACTACCACATGATAGCAATGACCAACATTCCTATAGAAAGTAGTTGCATAATGCATTGATGGATGCAGTTTTTTGTTGTTTTCAATTTACAACCCTCAAATTTTCAAGTACAATAGAGATTTTTTTTTCTTGTTGTTGAAACTTTGTGAAAGGTACCTTATCAAAAAATGTTTCTTTCTATAAAAACTTTGCAAAGTTTGAGTCCCATAAAAAATATTTAGAGGTTTCACAAAGTAATACATACTAATGAACATTCATATTTTCCCTTATAATATTTTGTGGAAGCCTAATAAATTTTAACGTTATACATACTCTTTAGTTTAGAGACAATAACTTGTTATTAAAAATGAACATGGTAACCCTGACAATTTAACGATTTTTTTTGGAGGAGAGCATCAAAGCAGTAGTTATGTTTCATCAGATTGATCAGCTTTGACGAGGGAGGAAGGGGAGAAGGAAGTAAAAAAGGACATTGGTAAAAACTACTCCGATTTCGATCTTAAATTCTACTTCCAGTCTAACAGGGACTTACAAATATAACTCCTTAACAAATCCCCAAGTTTACTCTCTGTCTTTTATGAGCACACACAATTGTTCAATAAGGGTTTGAATATAATTAAATTTTGTTCGAAAGGATATTCACTAATCAGGAGTTAAATAATAATGGTAACTGCTAAGGAAAAGAAAATTCATTAGTCACATTACTAAAAAAAATAGGAGAGCTTAAAAATACACACTATTTACATCACTAGTGAATATTGCCTACTTTTAATACAATTTGTGGCTCCTCCAAAGGAATAATAGGTGGAAGACTTTATTGATATAAATGAACAATTATTCGTCGAAAAAAATAAGTGTTATTTCCTTTCAATTTTCATAAAAATATTTATAGCTTCATGTTATGTTGATAGACCACATATACTGGGTAGGGCAGCAAAACCTGGACTCGAGAGATGGATTTAACAAATAAATCAATAATATTATATTTTCAATAAAATCATATTAACAAAATATTTAGAGAAGGTTTTTGCAAAACTTTTTTCAGAGACTATGCCCACCCTCATTATCAATCACAGCTTTTACACGTTGCCTGAAGGCCTTGCAGGAGTTGACGACAAAATATTCTGGCAAGTTGTTCCACGCATCCACTATGGAGGACTTCAGTGAGTCCACAATTGGGCAAGAGGTCCTGTTAATTTCTCTTTCCAAAGTGCCATATATAGGATAGTCCAAAGGGTTCAAATCTGGTGCGGAAGGGGCCATATCTCATTTTACCAGACTCGAGCCATGTTATCTGTGTAGAGCTTTTGGCACTTGGCAGACGTGCGAGAGGAGGCGCCGTATTGATTCCACACGTATTTACCCTCCGGGTAATTGGTTTTCAGCCATGGCAAGATGTTATAAATAAGCACATTATAGTAGGCCTCCTGGTCAATTTTCTGTCCAGTCTTCAAAAGGAAAGGAGACATCTTCTTTCCATCAGAGGCTACAACGTCGAGGACCTTTTTGTGGGCCGGATATTTGGTATTGTAAACTCCTTGAACCTTTTCTTTTGTTTCCGCAATCCAGTGGTCGTTGCAGGGCTCCTGAAATTGATCAACAGTGAAAATCTTTTTGTCAGAGAAATTTTTCAGAATTGAACAATTTGCCTTGATCCATGTGAGGATTTTCTTGCACTTCTCGAGTTCCCAGGTTTTCATGCCCTCTGTCATAATGTGGCGTGGGGTTCTATTGAAAGAAACTAATCCCAATTTATGCTTTATATCCCTCTTAATCATCCTAGGAGCCACAAAGAAATCGTTGGCTGGACGATTCATCGACTTCCTCCTTTATATTCTTTTCCAAACTTAAAAAGAAATTTATACCCCTCTTTGAATTATGCCCTCTAATTCCTGACATCCTGAAGAGATCGTTTCGATTTTTTTTATGTGGGCCAAATTAAAAATCAGGTTCCTAGAACACTTAGCAATGTCTGTAATCTTCATCACATCAACTCCAGCATCTAGGAGATCCGAAACGTGCTGCCTTTTTGCTTGTTGCTAAGTCATGATAATGAAATGACTAAATGATTAGTATAGTTTGCTTATGTAAAAAGGATAGGTAGAACAGAATATCAAAAAATATTCATAAAACCTTTTCATATTAATGAGAAACTATACATTTATTAAAAGTTCACATTTTTCTGCCCTAACCTATATTTTATAAAATTTGAGGATTATTTGTGAAATATTTTTTTAAGACTTGAAAATTTCGTTGGTGCGGAGAAATTTAATTTTAGAAAAGTGCAATTTGTTGGTCAAAAGTCCCATTGTTGCTTATCCATAATTGTAATTCAAATTTTTGTTGGTATAGATGGGCACTAAGGCTTTTCATTTCCCAATAAGTTTTCCTTGATCAAGATTCCAGAAAATATATTTATATATTACGAGATCCAGGAAAGTATTGGGATCCAATTAGTCTATAATATCAACACTTTTCTGACAGTATTGCACTTGGGCGGTTTAGTCCTGAATTATCGTGCATAGAGTATGTTGGTTTCAATGGAAGAAATTTGCCATATTTTATATTTGTACTAGCTAAAAGGGAAAAACGCGTCATTGTGACTCGCAGGGAAAAATAGATCACTTACATCAATGTCGAGCGTACAGAGATCGTGGTTGAAAGACAACACAGCGGCCCAGACCAGGCACAAGCCAGGATTGACTGCTAGGAAGGTTTTGTTTGTGTTTAGTTTGATTGACAGGGATGAAATGCTCCCCTAAAGCAAAACGCTCAATTCCGCCCCTTACTGTAAACAACTCGGCCGTTTGAAGCTGGCGATCGAACAAAAGCGGCCAGCATTGTTGAATAATAGGAGAGTCCTGTTTCATCGAGACAACTCCATGCTGTAAACATCTTTAATGTCCATGACTTGAGATGATTATGAAAAAACCCAGTTGTTTAGATTTTTTTTTGTAAAGTTTATTAAGGCTACGCTGCGTTCTGCACTCATATTGTGTATGTGGGCTTATTCGAACTTTTGGGGGATCATATAAATGACTGAGGGCTAAGTATCATATTCACCAAAGTCAAAAATGTCAACTTTTTGTTTTTAAAATTATATGGCAAATTCAAGTAGTATCGTTTAAATCAGTTCAGTTTTAAATGTACTTGCTACGCCAAGTAAAGTATTGCAAACTTCTTTTAAAACATTCAGTTAGGAACATATCCTAGGAAACAAACTTGAATGATGATTCCTTTGCTTTTAGCACAAAGTAAAGGATCTATATCTAATAATTCCACGTCTAAGTTTAGGAACACTGAAATATTTTTGCTCAAAGTTGTTTTAGCCTGATGAAGTCAAAGAAAGGAAAGGATCAACCAGATGTTTTCCAATGAGGTCACCTGCTCCAAACATAACTTTCCGTAATTCTAAGTTGATAAAGTATCTGACAATACAAAATACCTAATGAATTACATCTTCATACTTAATAAAAAGAAGATACAACATCTTCTATTTAACACAGAGCAATTACACATGTCATTGTCAAACAATTCTTGAGACTGACTAACCTATGATAATTGGGTCAATATGAATATCTGATTCACAGACTTGTGATCAGAGACATGGTTTATTAAGCAATTCAAAAAGTATAAAGCTTGTTCACTGATACTTGATGTTGTTACATTGAAAAATATTTTGGAATATGCCCCATTCATGTGTATCCCCTAAATTAAGTATCATAATCCGATTCTCGCCTCAGGATACCCATAAAACCCAAATGGTGACATTTTAAATGTTTTTATTAAATTTCATGTTGTTATATAATAATTTTTTTTTTTTTGATAATTGTTAATTCAAACTTTGTCCCACTTATAATCCACGTTTCCTGTTTCATTATTAATAAGCTAAGTAATCATATTATATATAAATGTGTATGTTTAATGTATATTTAATTCAATATCCACAGACTTTATCAATATATATTGCTTGAACAGAGGCACATGATTTGTGTTGACCTTCAAACTAAATAAAGCCTGCATTTTTACGTAATGTATATAACATCCAAACACTTGACATGTATTACAAGTAAAAAAATATTGTCTACATATACTTTTCTGGCTCAAGGATAATTCTACATATGAAATGATGAGCCCATATCGGTTCGTTAGTCATCGTCAACATGTGTTTTTATTTATTTGTATGAATAGATAGTTGTGTGTCTTTCATCATTAATTTGTATAAGCTCTTATAAGTTTAATCTAGATAATTGTTTGAGACTGATTCACCATTTTGTTCTGCTTATTGGAAGGATTGAAATATACTCTGGTGGTCAATAGTTACGCATGAAACTCTCGATACCTGGAATAAAGACGGCATTTTTCTTTTTACAAAATGAGTCATTTTTTATTATCTGTGTATAATAACAGGTTGGTCTATTGAAATCTGAACACTTAGTAATTCAATAAATAATGAAGGTTGAGTGATTGAAATTAATTTATATTTCGATTCATTACATCATATACATTTAGTTACAAAACAAAACAAATTTGTGCTCTCCAGCTTAAGTACAAGTCGAGAGAAAATGATACTTGAATGCGATTGACGAATTTCCATTGACACACTCCAAGCAGTTAGGCGTTTTCCGAACCACCGTCAACACGGTCCGCAAGTCCAGAACGTTGGAAAGGAAGAAGGGCTCTATCAAAAAGGCCAAACTGGACCCGGAGGAGTTAAAGAAAACAACCGAGGCAATCCCCTCAAGTCCATGAGGGCCTATGTAAGAGATATACGTGTTTCATATCAGACTATCAAAAGAGCTACCAAAAAAGTGCGTGGAACGAGCCATGTGAGGGTGAGCAACAGAGGACACCAACAATCAAAGAAACCCATCTCTTACGTTCGAAGACTTTTTTGAATTCTTTGCACTTTTTTTTTGGACACTTTTGGCCCCAACAGATCGGATGCTAAACCCCTCGATAACATATTTTTGGTGCATATCTTGTCGAATTTTGAAATTTAAAAGATTCAGATTTGAATGGCCCACTCAATATATCCGAGAAAAATAGGCCTGAATATATTGTGTTTAACAATTTTAAAATGTATCACTACAAATTTAAGGAAATATTGGTCTTTCCCACATTTTTTAAATTAAAATTTTTTATCTTAACAAATTTTTTTTTTTATTTTTTTAATTTTACAAAAAAAAACCGATTTATCTTCAAACAACTACGAACGAAAAATGAACCAAAATACAAAAGAAGCACTTAGTGCACTGTAAGTGTGCAATAAAGTATATGTATAAGAAGGATCTATGACTCAAGTGGGGAATAAAAAGAAAAATTAAATGAAGACTTTTATGTATCTCGATTTCCATGGCTTACACACATGTGGGTCGTCAAAACAAAAGCAAGCTAGAATGTTGATTTTATGACAATTGAGTGCGGGTTGTATTTGTATTTTTTAACGAATATTCCTCAATTTATATCAATAAATTATTTATAATTACCCGTAAGGAGGCGGCGCGTCCAATTGTACTAAAAGTAAGTAAAATTAATTGTCACTATAAAAGAATCAAAAATTAATTTATTTTAGTTGAAAGGCTATATCAAGGCCCATTTAAGTCTCTTAAATCAAAGAAATTTTCTAAAATCTAATTAAAAATCATGGGTGTCTTATCTCATCCCACAAATTTGTATAAAATGCGTAGAATTGACTCTGGTATGTGTACTGGCGTGTATGTTGCGGGTTTCACTAATGACGCTTCAATTATTTTCCCAAACGCCATATTTCTTATCTTCATTTGACATTTTAAAACTTCATTTGTATACATTTAATCATGGAGCGATATACCCTTGATCAAAGATTGCAAATTATTCAAATTTATTACCAAAATATCCGTAATATAAAAAAATAGACTTTTATCGCAAAATCATCTCCAGTGATGAAGCTCATTTTTGCCTCAAGGGCTTTATTAATAAACCAAAATATGCATTATTGGACAGACAGCAATGCACAAGTGGTTCAAAAGGCATCGTTGTCTCTGTTATTTTTACAGACCGATAGGATCTTATGGATCACTAGGAATAATCTATACATGAAACGCACACCCATTTTTCGACCAAATAAAAGCTATTTTTTACTATTTGTAGACAAAAAATAAAATTGAATTGAAACAATCTTATAAATAATTAGCATAACTTTTTTATTACTTTGTATTCTGATAACATATAATGATTAGATCAACCAAAAAAGATAAAACGTATAACTAGTGGTGAGAATCGGTCCAAGACCCATTTTTTTCTGATTAGTCTATATTTCCATTGCTTTCCATAAATATATGATTACATGAATAAAAAATAAACAACCTGAATATATTTTATCCATTTCAGAATACATCATTTCCAAAATTTAGCCAAAATATTATATATATATTTTGGTTTCACCTATCATGTAGATATGATCACTTTAAATTGGTTAAAATCTCCGTTGGGAAGCCCCCATTGCTCCGCTAGAGGGTGAGCCACCTTTGACATAATAGGAGAGTTTATTTCAAGACTCAAAGTAGATGTCACAGTAGAGATTGAAATCTAGTAGAATCGTAGATTTTCTTACTAGAAATTATAATCTTATTCTCTCCTAGGGCAAATTACAATTTACTGAGGCAGACAGTAGTTTTGAATCTTTGAAGAGGATACGTGTTTTTGAAAATTCACGAAACACTGCAAAGTCACAAACTGAACTGTTTTAACAAAAGAACTTATTCACTAAAAGAACTGAATCTTTAAAAAAACTGAATCATCAAAAGAACTAAATCCTTTACAGATTTTTGGTATTTCGTACATTCAGGTAGCAGATCAATTGAGTCTACTCTAACTATTGAATAACGAAAAAAATTAACAGTATTTAAATGAGTTGTAGTAAAAACTTATAATATCTTCCTGTGTATATTCAAATAAACTTTGAATATAAAAAAACAAAAACATAAATAGGTACTGTTATCAAAATAACAATTTGATATTGTTTTTAATACATTTATGATATTTGTATCATCGTAGGATTAATCACTGTCACCTCATAGCTTAAAAAAGTTATTGCTTATGTGATTTATATAAAATATGAAATACAGTATTATCTTGAACCCGATTCCTACTTTTTTTCCAAAAATAATATTTATCAGATATGCTATAAGTCATCAAAAATCATCATTAAGGACATCAGACAATAACATTGTCTATACAAGCGTAAATTTAGCTCACTTTTCTGGAAGAAAAATATTAGAGGAAATGTCTGTAGAACTCATTTGTCTAAGCACTTACGTTAAATGAGTTTTTTTATATTTGAAAACATTTGGTTCTTATTTAAAAAATGTTGTTGTATTAGAAGGGATATTTACTTAAGCATGCGACTTCACTTTGATTCTCTAGTGCTGATGAATTAGCAAGGGATAGAGTGATATTTCACAATAAAACGATTCATACTAACAGCAAGAGATGGGGACTAAGAATTTACTTGCAATCGAGTAAATATTTTACTCAAAATTATCTCACAATGATAGACTCCTGACTAGAACACTTGTCTTACTCAGTAACCTTGACTCCAATTTATATTGTATTATCATGTACATACTTATTAATTTTCTAATATTAGATGTAATGTCAAATATCTATGTACATATGTATATAAGAAAGAAGTTTGGTTGAGTCATAAAATTATACCCAGAGTATAAGTTGGAATAAATAGGATAATTTATAATTATAAGTCTAAGACTTGATCAATGTTGACTAATTAGAACTTTTCTAAAATATAGGCAAGGGTATTAACCATAGAGCTATTATCAAAATAGAGTAACTCCTGCCACTATTGTAGCAGTATATTGCGGTAAATATTGTCCCTACATCATTGAAGGTAACCTTTTTAACCTTTTATGAGAAGGAGGTAAACATACCCATACTACATAGTACTGAATTCGGGTATATTTTTCATATTATTAATTGATGTTTCTTACAGATGACTCCTCATACGATTGAGAGTTTCTTGACGATTTAATAATGCATGTAAGTTGTTTGTGGATCACATAGGACCTGTACATACAATTAAAGTCCATTTTTAAACAACAGCCGCACGCTGTACATGTCAACTCGGGGCTAGACGTTGAATCTTCTCCACTCAGTTTGCCTTAATTTTATTAAATTATTTTTGAATTATTTTTCATTCGAATCAGACCCTCCATTTCTTTCCAATTATATCTAACAATGGTATTAACTCAATTTGTAGGATAATCAATTATTGGGGAAGGGATTTATTAACAATAATGGATTTATTTTGATTTCACCTATTATGAGTGAAAATGATGCATTGTAATGGGCGTTTTAATATTTGAGACTTATTTAAATACCAATAATTTAAACAGGCCCAATTTAAGTCCCATGTTATTGACCTACACAACTTTACTATACACAAGCATTCTATGTTTTGGACTGAATATCTATTTTCAAATTGGGTTATAAATATCATTTCAGTTAAAATATTTACATTCTAGGTGATATTATACAAATAAAATCATCTCATTTACCCAATATGACTTATAAATTACATAACAAACTTAGGGTATAATTACAAAAATGTACTTTATTATGAACAATTGATATTGTATAAAAGGAATCATTATGATGGATTTGTCCTTCATCATACTTTCAAAAGAGATTTCCTTTAGGAGATTGAAGTATAAAAAAATCCTTTATTTAGTATATTTACTTAATGTCATTGCCATTAAAATAAATAATAATGGTAATTTAAAAAAATGTAGACTATTGGTTGAACAAAGTTTATATGTACATCGTACATACATTAGGGTGATGACTTTTTTACAACCTCAATTCCCTGGTTCATTTGTAGATAAGTTTTATGTAGAGTTTAAATATAAAAATCTAACTTATAAAGTGATTTGAGAAAATATAGTCATGCATAAAATGATTTCAAATGGGGTATTATTATTAGTATTGTAGGTTAATGTATTTTACGAGTTTTTTTTCAAATTTTTGTAGTGTGAAGAATGAATTTTCTTATCTTTAGCTGTGTCTTTTTATTTTAACTCCTGAACTTCCTTGCCTACAACATTCAATTATGTTCCGAACCTGATTGAACATTCATGAAAGATGGAAACATTGTACATTTGTTACGGAGTTATAGTTGTAAGTCCTCCTTGGACTCAGAGTAGAATTGAAGATCGACATCGGAGTAATTCTCACCAATGTCCTTGTTTATTTCCTTCTCATCCCTTCTCCCTTGTCATAGCGGATTGTAGTTGATCTAATGCAACATCGCGACAGCTTGTTTTCGTCCGAAACATTCTTCAAATTCTAAGAGCTACCATGTTGATTTTCGTTGTTTAAAAAAAAAAAAATACACATGATTTTTATTACTATTTATAAGCTTATTAATGTAATTATGAGTACATAGTCCATTATACTTAGTTGAACTCAAACATGGGACTAACATTAATATAAAAGAAAATCTAAACCCGAAGATCCTTTAAAAGTCAAAATTAATTGTAATATTGTCAAAGCCAACTAAGCCTAATCATGGGGTGAAAAGATATTTAGACTCTACCAGCCTATTGCTAAATAACACAAAATACAAATTTTAATCTCATTAGTGGGTCTGTAACCTTATTTCTTGGATTAAAGTAGAGCTGAATACTGGCATGAGATATAATTAACCTTCCATTAATGAACTGGGATTTTTGATAAATAAATATCAAATGTTCAATTTTCCTTTAAATCTAAATTTTATGGCCAATACCTTTCAGTATACTCCTGAAACATTCAATCCATTTTTACTTCTTTATTTATTCCGACAATTCCTTATTTAGAATTCATTCGTATATTTAAATATTTTTAATTTTTTTTACAGGTGGCCCATCTAGCAATTGCATTTTGAACTACCACTGTTTTGACGTCTGACAGCTGTAGTAACATTTTCATTGTATCTAATATTTTGTAAAAGATCTCCGGTTTACGAAATGCTTTTGTTTACACTCGAAGAAAATCGGGAAATACTGAAGACTTATTTCCAAAATGGAGAGTCTTCCAACGAAACTGCAAGAAAATTACGTCGGTCGAAATAAAGCGCCTTCCGGGCAGTTTGTGGATAAATTTGTGAAGCGTGTGCGCGAAACTGGTTCGTTAATGGATAAAGCAACGCGTTCCTGTGTTCGTCCAGTGCGCTCAATCAAAAACTTTGCTGCTGTTGCCGAAAGCGAAAAACGAGAAAACGAGCAAGGAGCTGCCGTTACAGTCAATGGTGAGCACTATCGGGCCATGTTGGAGGATTTTTTGTTTCCCCAAATGGAAAATGAAGACATCGACGACATTTGGTTCCAACAGGATGGCGCTACGATTGCCAACGTTACAATGGATCTTTTGTGCACTGTCTTCGATAATCGCATCATAAGCCGAAACAGCAACGTCAACCGACCACCTCGGAGCTGCGATTTGACTCCGTCGGACTATTTTTTGTGGGGAACCGTCAAGTATAAATGTTACTCCACCCATCCAGAGACGATTGACGATTTGAAACACGAAATTGGAGTCGCCATTGCAGCTATTGAAGCTCACACAATCGAAAATGTATTGAAAAATTGGGTCGACAGAATGGGCTACTGTAAGGCCAGCGACAGCGGCCATATGCCTAAAGTGGTGTTCAATTTTTAACCGGAATGTTGAGGCTTTCAAATAAATAAAAAGTTATTGAAAAATAGCCATCCGTCTTTTTTTTATAGCGATATAAAAAAGAAAATCTCTCTCTTTATTAGGTCTTTATTTATATTGCTCATAATGCGCATACGGAATTAAAAAAATATAAAATATAGGAAGAATTGCGTTATAAAAAACATAAATAAGTATTATAACTTAAAATTAGACTACCTAATCAAAACCTAACAACAATACAAATTGTCATACGAAAGACAAGCCATGCATTTTGCTTTGTCAAGTGCCAAGGCTCTCATCACATCAAGATGACTAAGCATGCAAAATATTTGTAGGTTAGATTGAAGGTCAATAATTATATCTGCCTCCAGGAGATATTCTGTTTTTTATCTCAAAATCCCAAACTTGGATGGTAGCTCTTTAGTCTACGCCATTGAGGTGATTTGGCATCCTATTTTTGATTCCCTCCGATACTATTCAAAGTTGCAGAGGATCGTTCGAAAGTATGAACATTTTATGAAAGGATCAACGTTTTAAATTTAGGATTTTTTCGACATTTTTACATCATTTAATTAGCTTTTTCTCTTAAAATATGTTACTTTGTTTTTCTTTTTGATGTCTTGGATTCCTATTATTTTATATGTGAGAAATGAAGTGTGCAACTTTAGGGTAGGGAAAACAGAGATAATATTCTTGTTAATATTTTATGTAATACACCCAATCTCATCAAAAACGGATGATTACTTATTTTACTCATTAAAATTGCAAAAATTCAAAAATATTTCATAAAAAAATTTTATAATAAAACAAATGTTTTTAGTATTTTTTATAATAAATTATATCTTAAGATAAGATTATTTTATAATCAGGATTGATTTTTTATCGATGTTTTATACTCCTACCAGTAGTTTTAACATTTTAATTGATATTTAAGTAGAAATGAAGAATGGATGGCATAGTTATTAAAATATAAAAAAATTAAATGACACAATTAATTTAATTGTTCAACTGTTCATCGTGTAATTAAATACGTTTTATTTTTGGATTTTCTTTTTTTTACTCTGTTCAGTAACGACGTTAGAAAAAGGACGTTCACTAACTGAAGTTTAACCCTAGCGATGAGTTATCTTTTTTATGCAGAATCTGTACAAAACTTGGATTGATTTAACACAATGCTCACAAAATTGGTTGCTTCCAGCAATACTTATGAGATATTTCTCAGTTTAAATATGGGAACTGACTACTTGGTGGGGTTTCTTACAGAGCCACTTATAGTAGATTAAAATTTTGGGATAGTTACAAAAAAACACCCTTGCTAAAGAAACCATTGTAGTGATTTTATACAGCCCAATCCTTAAAATATCCGGTCCAGGGGCCTATTTAATATATATTTATATTTTTGTTCATTTTTCTACGAAATATCTAAAAAAGATCCTTGACCAATTTTAGAAATTGCACCTGTAACACACTCCTAATCATTTTAATAATATTATATATATACTAGAAAGTCCCCTTACTTTAGATTTTATTTCGAATTATTTTAGTGATACATACTAAGACAAACTCACTCATCCTCTTCATAATTCCCGTGTTTAATTTGTATTTAAAATACATTCTTCCTTTTTCGCTTTTTGCATTTTCAATTTTTTTGATGCATTATCGAATATACAACCCATAACTCAAAATTCTGAACAACTTTTATTTTATGTTGCAAGTCTCTGTTTGTGAAATAAATATCCTGGTTATGCATTTTTATTTGCGAAAGGACATACAAACATACACGCACTATAATATTTTATTAAATATAGTAGATATTTAATATAATATATATATATAGATACATTAATTAAATATGTGTAGGAACTCAGAGCAAAACGGGGTTAGGGTTCCCCCTATATTCGTGCACTATGCACTACATAGTATGCGCTTTACTTTTTTTTCTGAAACTACCAAATTACTAAATATATTTATTACTTGAAGTGTCAAAAATATAAAACGCTACACAATGAAATCCAATGCTTAAATTGCATATGGTACAATAATATATTCATAAATATTACCCTCATTAAATTGAAAGGAGATCTTCTTTTCGTATTTAAATGAAAGTAATTCGTTTTTTGATCGTACGTACACCCACAAAGATAATGCAAATCAGAAGAAACAACTAAGAGCACCATTTTGGGTAGAGACTACAAAATTTGGAAACACCAACTGAGATATCAGGGCGCTTTATGCAGAATTCAGGGTAGAGTTCCTTCAAAATGCACAAAATGACCCTATCTTGCTCATATATACATATTCCTTGAGGTACTAACTGAAAGATTGAAAGCTTATAAGTCTTTTCAATGTGCCTTATTTATGTTGACCAAGGACATGGTGAATATGTATTAATGAGTGAGGAAACCTTGAAACCCGTAAAGTATGTAAATTACTTTTGTGTTAGTGTTGCAAGTCAAATGATTATCTTTTAACTTTTCCACCATATTGATGACTTTGGTGTTAGATGTGCCTGGCCAATCTTTGCCACAAATTAAATTTAATCACCTTGTGATGGAATTGGTGGAGCTCATGCTAAAGATTGATAGCATGAGCTAATCTACAGCGACCGTTCGATGATCAAATACTTGATCCAATTAGTTTTTTCTACTTCTTCCAAGATGATATAGCAGGTATCACATCGTTTATCTTAATAAAATGGATGTGGAACAATTACGAGAAAATATAAAGAAGTTGTATAAAGATGCAAAGACTATTTTGTGTACAAGGAGTTTTGATTATGTTCAGCCAATCTCTCCAAGAAAGAGACTTTCAGAAAATCTTAGTAGTGTATTCAGCTTGATTTTACTTTTTGCCGGTGAAACAGCAAGTTCAAATGAGCTCATAAACAAAATGACCTTCGACCAATACAAGTTACCTTTTGGGAGTTATGTACCACTTCCAAGACCAGCATTACCAATACGCCTGGGGAAGGAAGATCTTCAGAAATCTAATCAAACTCCGACATGGGACAATTTTTCTATTATATAATTAATCAGGACATTCCATATCAAATTGAACAGGGCATATAACAAGACCATCCCAGATTTATATGATATCAGGCATATAAGCTCAAACTCATAAGTTTATAAAATGTGCCGAATTTCAGCACATGATTATTAGTCATTCATGAGATATAGTATATATACTCGTCCATTTTGAACCAAAATTTGCAACGTCGCTTTAATGTGTTATTATCGGATGCTACTGTTTTTTGTATAGTTTTTTGACCTATTTGGTCCGGGCTTTCATATCAGAGAGATAATCTCTGGTAGGAAATTCCCACCAATGGCACTTCTCAAAACAGCAGAAGATGTCAGCAACCCTTTGATAGTCTTTGCATTCTTACCGACTTAAGTTTTCAACTTTTCCAGAAACCTTCTAAGATCTTTGTAGGGTTCATTTGTGTATTTTTTCTCTAAAAACATTGAACAATGAACAGTCCAGAAATCTTTGTGTGTCCAAGTCGCCCTATTCATTAGGAGTTAAGATATTTCCATAAAATAGTAAAATACATGACGGACAGGCAAACATATTTCAGTAATTTCTTTCTTATTTAATTATAAAAAAGTCATCTTCATTATAAGAATCTGTGTGGCAATTTCTGTATCCTAGGGACTACCTTGCAACACAAGAATCACTTTAGAAATGACTGGTGTTCATAGCCTAAATTTTGTTCAAGGTGTTAAGATTGAAAGTTGAAAAAAAAAAACCACAAGCCCGCCGAATCTTTGGGGTCATTTCAGCAATAATTTTATTGAAACAATCGGTTAGGGTCCAACACTCCAATAAAAATCATAGTTTAGTCAGCTGCGTGGCAAAGAATCTTTGGGTGGGACGACAGGGCAAAAAAAAAAAAAAAAAATTATCACCATTCTTCTGAATTTTCTAGATTAATGCGTCGACCACATAAAAAGGAGATCAAAGGAAGGTTTCCATCGTCGTAAACCCCTTTTTTATCAAATATATCTTATTTGTTTCCATACTAAACTGTGCTCTGTGATTTGAAAAGAAGAGCACTGTCCATTGTGACGATATAATCACCAAATTCTCTTTTTAAAAGCGTTTCAATTATAAATTTATGGGATAGTGTATTGGAAGCTTTTAAAAAATAAACAGTCAAAAATGAAACATTGTCAGATGATTATAAAAGACCTGCTACGTAAAATGTATACTATCCATTAATTTGTCCTTCATAAAGCCATATTTGGCTGGATGTAGTATCTGCTTCAAAACTTTGCTCAACTATTTGGCTAAAAAGTAGGATTTTTTCTTGTAAAATCAGTTTGGCAAAATCAAAGGGCGTAATTTAAAATAAAAATCTTCCATTGTCATTTTGCTTTGGAATGCGAATAATGTGCCCAACTGAGGATAAATTTGGTAATTTACCATTGTAAATAACTTCTTCTTAAAATTAGAATAAAATTGGCGTTAAAAATTTAGTATACTTTTTATAAAGTTCAAAGGTAAGCCCAGATGGACCAGGTGATTTATTAACTTTAGCATTCGTATTGATAGCATTCTGGATTTATTTTACTGTCAGATGCTACTCTAATGAATCAATATAATTCACAGAAACTGAAAGCGATTTTTTAGGTGCAAGTCTCCATTCTTCACAATAATAATTATCAATTGCACCTTCTTAGTACAAAGGAAGCATTTGCTAATTTGATTATTATATTCTTTTTTTTATTGGCAAATGTATTTTTGTGTTGGAGGAAATTAATTTTGAAAAAAGTACAAAAAGTCATGTCACCCTAATGAACATTTAATGGCGTAGTTTCTCCTTACTTTTAAGCAATTAATTGCTTCTGTAATTAGTACAGCAGATTAATTATGATGGATCGGAAGGGAAAAGGGACAATGTATGAAGGGAATGGAAGACTCCCTGAATATATATGTATAATAGCAAGTCTCAATAAATACAACATACAATGTTTGCAGTTATATGTTTTATGTGAGTAACATTCGATGCACTCTTACTTAATCAATAAGAGAGATAGATGAACACATACCGGGTAGTCCATAGAAATATGAAGATCAATTCAATAATTAAGGAAGTTTGATCGATTGAAACTAATTCATATTGCGATAGATTAAAGCATAAACAATTAGTTACAAAACAAAACAACTTTGAGTTCTCTAGCTTACGTACAGGTCGTGAAAATGAAGCTTGAAAGTGATCGATTAATTTTATTCGTGCACTCCAAGTAGTTGATCGTCTCCAGGATACCCGTCTACGCCATTAGCAAGTCCGAAACGTTGGAGAGGAAGAAGGGCCCTCTCAAAAAGGCTAATCTAGATCCGGAGGAGATAAAAAAATAGTTTAAGCCAATCTTCTCAAGTCCATGAGAGCCCAAGCAAGATATCTTAGATTTTCATACTAGACAGTCCAGAGAGCTATCAAAAAAGTGTGCATAAAGAGCCTTGTGAGGTTGGAGAGACTACTTTTGATACCAGCAATGAAAGACGCCCAATTAAACACCATGTTTATAGAATAGGGTTAAAGTTGAGTTATTCAATACTATAAAAGTATACAACTTTGAATACTTCCAAGTTTAAAAAAACAAAACAACTTTTTCTTCTCTCAAATGGTATCAATATAAGGTCAGTTTTCAATCAAAAAAGTTGAAAGCATCTCATTTGTTTGAAAAAAAGGGTGTTCACTTACGTCAGAGAATGCTTAATAAATTTTAAAAGTGAGACCATATTGGAGGTATAGTTTTTGACAGAGATAGGATTATGTAATGTTCTACGAACACCACCAATGGACGGAAGCAATGGACCGGAGTAAAGTCAATAAGAACACCTTTGGATTGGGGGTACAATCATACACTAAAACATATATTCAATAAGGGAATACATTTAAAAGAAGGTACATACTATATAACTATTAAAATATACCAACTCGTAAAACACAAGGTACATTACTATCTATTTTAAACAAATCCCTACGTCTTGATTTAAAAGTAAATAAAAGACAATACATAACAGATTAGCTATAGGATAAGAATGTACAATGTAGTTCAAACTTCAAAAATTGAGATATATACAAGGGTGGTCTGACATTTTTTCTACATCAACGTGAAGATGGCTGCACTCGTAAATAAAACCTAGTCACGCCTATTCAGAATTTGTTGACAGTTACTCTCCAAAGATTCAGCCATTTTGGACAAGCAGTCTGAGGTATCCGTGGGGGGTTTACAGTTGTAGTTGCAATTTCCAAGATTATTGACACAGTAATCTTCTTCTAAATAGCTAAATTGCTTTTTAGCATATTGGATTATTAAACTCTCTCGAAGAACTAGGATCTTTATAAAAATAAATAAAATACTAAATGTGTGACATACGAGCTAATTATAAGTTATTTGATTAAAGACAAAATTTAAAATCTATCAAAATAATAATATGATTGCTTGAGTATTAATTGAAGAAATAAAAATAAAAAGAACATCAATGTTATTCTTCTAAATCCCAGATTGTCCTTTGATGATACTAATTATAATAATTTTCCCAATTTTTATTCAACGTTGTTTTTATGTTGACACACTTACTTATTATACTTATTTCATACACGCCCATTCTGTACTCCAGTGATTTGTAAATGGTGTGCTCTCAGACATTTCCTTGAAGGTAATCAATGTACACAGTAATGGATAAGTGTACACGCAAAACTAGATCCATATTTTTTCCATATATATTTATTTTATTTTTAGCTCCATCAAAGATAATATTACTAATACATATAATCTACAAAAAAAAATTGTGGTGATCAATGTTGGGTTGCTCATTTGTATGCCTCATAATGATGACATCAAAATGAAAAGCTATACATAGATTCGATCCCAAAATAACAAACTTCAATTAGTTTTCTATGTGAAAGCAAATAGAGCTACAACGAAATTAATGAGTTTACAGGGTGCGGACTTCAAATATTCGCCTGACGGAAATCCTTTTAACTCAAATACGACATTAGAATTAGCCTTTGCCAATCTACCTATAGAAATATCTTGAAATCAGCTGTTTGTTAGTATCAAGCATGCTACCATGGAAGTAACATACGATAATCTGTCTCCCATTGAATTCAATGACCAGGAATAGGAGTGCACCGTCATCATGGCATTGGTGCACACCAGTGGTAAAATAAGCAATCGTGAGATTGCCAATATGCTCTTAATCAACTTAAGAACATCACAGATCCTGAGAAAGAGGCTGGAGGAGGAAAATGAAGGAGAAACCATCATTCAGTGGGCCCCAAAGGCCTTGGAGGGCAGGAGAAAGTCTAGGGACCCCTTTCATTGCTAAATTGGAGCAGGTGATCAAACATGATCTTGGTATACCAATAAGGGCGATTCCCTGTAAGCTGTAGGTAGATGAGAAGGCTATAACGAGGTTTGTGGAGGAGAATTTGAGCTGCAATTCCTTCAAACTGGACAGCTGTTGACTGAGGCGTTCAAAGACAGACGCCTTGCAAAGTGGGGTGTGCTGAAGGCAAACACCAACCGACGTCTTCACACTAGCTCCATCAAGGAACAGGTGGTCATCATGGAGAAGGGCCTCGTGAAGAGGGTCTGCTGTAGGCTCAGGAGCATGGTGGAGGAAATCATTCAAGCAGAGGGCTCCTACATTGAATAAATGGATTCCTACCATGAAAATGAAATATTGTTTTGATTGCAATAAAATCAGTTAAAAATTGAAGAAGTTATGTTAATCTAAAAAAAAGGAGTATTTCAAGTCCACACCCTGTATTCTCTGCAATGACTGAATAAAGGGGCAATACTATGATATACAAATAACCGAGATGCAGTATCTATGAAAATATATTTATGCGACGTTTTAGTAGGTCAACCTTGTTTCTTTATGGTATCATTCAAGCAGAAAGGAATATTATACGGACATAATATGTGAGATGAACACAAGGACCTGGCTCTTGAAATATATACATAGAATACAAGGAAATTTCTGGATTGTTCTTTTTATAACATATATATTTTTTTTTAATTAAAAAAGATTTTTTTTGTTTAAAGTTTTATCAATTCTTCTCAAAAATTCACATAAAATTTACAGGAATTATTGCTTAAAATCTATAGTTGAATTTGAATGGATTTTAAATAAAATTGAATCCGTGAATAGGGAATATTCTCTCAAAGATAGCACAACATGAAATTTGATTAGTTTGATGAACAACTTTAAAATTTTACATATTTTACCCGGCATTGTCTAGTGTCATTAGCCGTCGACTAGAAGAAAAAATTTGCTTCAATTATATAGAAAATAACTTCCCTAAGAAATCCTTCGTGTGACTCATCGTTTTTCATGAGCATAATCACACGTAATTACTCAACACTTAGATGTTCTCTCCTCAAGAATTAATGACTATTAATAACAGACTGAGAAAAAAAAGAATTAATATGGCGTAAGGAATGATGAGCTCCATAATATTTTAGTCTCTAGAGTGCTCTCTGGGTGACCTTGAGCTACACATACTCGAAACTTCATTCAAAACGCCAATGAGATTTCATTATTATGACTACACTGTAATATCAAAAAAATGAATGTGATATACATCTGGGTCACTATGTCAGTCAGTATTGAAGATTTACATGCTATAATGGGATCGAAAAAACCCCTCAGAGAATCCCAAGTGTTGACCAGTTCCTAGGTTTTGAGGGGTTCCAAGCTTTTGCCAAATTTTGCATAGGCAAGCTTTTCTAGATCCCTTTACAAAACTTTTTGCACTAAAATAACAATAGGTGCATTGACTACATGTGTTTAGAACACATTTGTTCACGTTTAGTTTGTGTTCAATTTGTTTCTTTTCAGTTTTCGAGCTTTTATTATTATAAATTATTTTATTACAATATTTATAATATTATAAGACTTAAGTAAATAATTCAAATTGTTGTTTTTGTCTGTTTTTTCTTGACGGAGATATTTAATATATTTTTTTTAATAACTTAGAAATATTTAAATACCAGTAATAAATACTAATACATACGAATCGCAAATTAAATATTATTTTATTGATGCCGATTCCGATTAATCGTACCATCACTAATTCATGCGTACAGATAAACTTTGCTGTATTGGATTGTTAGATCCTTCAATGCCATTATTCTATGGATCTATTGTATTAATATTAATTCTTTGATTTTTCTTAACAATATCTTTGATATCCAACGTCAAATTTGCAATATGGATGTAAAAGAAGAATTGAACAGTATCTACAAAATGGTTTTCCTTGTTCTCAATAGAAATTCATTGTATGTATATGATGCGTTGCATTTCCATTATAAGCACAATTGGAGTAATTGAGAACGTTTAATTTACATCCATAGGATTGCTTTCTCTCATATATATATATTATTACATTATATAAAATTGCTATTGTTTAATTGGCCTAAACGATGATTCAATGTGATTCGCCCTTAATTAAACAATGTTCAAGGAAGGCCTTCATAATAACTATACAAGGTTGATCTTATCTACTGGTACACATTTTATTACTTTCAATCCGGAATATCATTGGAGCAAAATCACGAAGGAGGACAATAAGACATCTAATTCCTGAACAAAGTAAGCTGAGACGGTCGGAAAGAGCAAAGAAGATTCGAAATTTTCTCAATGCCAACAAAAATTCGAAAAAAGTTTTGTTATTTCCTGATGGAAAAATTGTCCACATGGATGTCTCTGTGAATAAGCAGAACAGTCGTTACATTACAACCGAATATCCAAACAATCTCTCATCTTCAGTGTGACATGTCTTCAGAACAAAAAAATGTTCTTATCAATGATCTATGGCGTCGTGGACTCGGTTTTCCCACTTTTTGGGAGAGGAAGAAGCGGCTCAATTTAGATACTTACATTGAACTTTCGGATAAGTAAGTGATACCTTGGCCCTGAGAAAAGTTCAGGGACAACTTTGTTTTCAGTCAGGACGGAGTACAAAGTAAATTGCACCGCCAAGACACAGGTCTTCCAAGAGAGACAACTGTCCGGACCTCAACATGTGGCTGCCCTTTTCTCCAAAACGAACCCCTTGAACTCATCTATCTAGGTGCGTCTGGAAGAAAGGATGTGTGCTACGTCTCAGAGGAGAGTAAAAATATTGAAAAATGACAGTCTTTTTGAGATAACTTATTCATTATTCATAGTAATAAGGAATATCATAGCTCATATTATACAAAAATATTCTATTTTTTATTTTAAAAAAGCCTATTTAAAAAATTGCATTTCCAAGGATTTTAGTTCGATTTGGTCATTTTGAGTGATCCTATTTTTAGAGGAGTGCACTTTTAATCTCCCTAGGATGATTCAAATTCCAATATCTACGGGAGTTATAACAGGATGAAATTTTTGACAATGAAGAAAACAGAACAAAACTAAGCTTCATACAAGAGTAGGGCCGATTCTACCCTTTGGTGGGATCTATCCATGAATATATTGAACAGTTGAAACTATGACAGGATCATTTTATATTCAGATTCAGATAAAATGCTCTAGATGTGAAATATAATAATGATAATTTGTTAATTAGGTACTACACCATTGATAAATTATAACCATAAAACTAAATATACAACTATTTGAAATTTAAATGCAATTTTACTTTGACAATTTTTAAAACCTAAGATCATTCTTCATTAATGAAGACCTGAAGAAGTGGACTTTTATGTTCTCCAAGAATTAGGAGTAAATGAAGATATTTCATTTCTTAATCATCCATCTCAAGAAATGCTCGGAACTCTGTATTCCTCGAGGGACGACAGGATGAAAATTCCTCCGAGGAAAACTATAAGGCTTCATAAGAGAGTAAAGTGGACTCTTTCATTTGGAAGGAGATTCCAGGATAAAAACAATGAAGAGCTCCATTCATGATGAGCAGATAATTTTAATATTTAAAATATACCTAATTAATAATTATTTTATTTGAATTTGTGCAAAACGCAATATAACACTATGATATTGTAAATATCCGTTGCTTTTTCTCCACTGGATTTGACAAATTAACTCTTTCCTCTTGAAAAGAGTTGTTAATAGTGTTGCTTTCCCTCTATCTATGCTTTTTTAAACTTCTTTTCAAAGTGGATATGCACTAAATGATCGTAAAATAGTCAATGTAGTTCCCATCATTAAGAAGGGAGATCCTCTTGATCCTTCTAATTACAGGCCCATATCCCTTACAAGCCGTGTCGCTAAAATAATGGAATGGATCGTTAACTGGAAGCTACAATCATTCCTTGTGAGTAATGAACTTATTTCTAGTAGGCAACACGGATTCCGTACTATTATGTCGTGTGTTTTGAATCTAATTTATTTCTGGGATTTTATAATCAGTCTTCATAACTGTAACATTGACTGTATTGTTATATACTTTGATTTCAACAAAGTCCCTCATGGGGAACTTCACTTTAAATTGTCTAACATCGGTATAAAGGGTCGGTTGTTACAGTGGCTTAGTTCCTGTCTGACGAATAGGATATAAAGGTTAATAATCAATTCCACTGTTTCTGAGCCCATCAACGATACTTCATCTGTTACACAAAGTAGGGAACTTGGACCCACGCCCTTAGACATATATATATTTACAACTTAGCGGATGATTTTTTTTAGGATATATTCTTATGCACGGACGATACGAAAACCATAGGTTCTGAATTAAACTTTGTCGACGATGTGTATAGCAAATTTATTAACTGGAGTGTAACTTGGAGAATGCTTATAAATATTAATAAATGTGTCCTACTTCCTTTCTCCAAAAAAGGGTTCATCCACCCAAGTCTTGATGTATTAGATTATTTCTTGGACTGAGGAATCTATATCTCTCGTGATTTGAAATTTAAGAGGCAAATAAAATACATTATAAAGAAGGCCAATGGAACCCTGGGAATGATTAAAAGAAGCTTCAAACCATGTGATCCTTTGTTTATGGTAAAATTATATAAACTTTATGTCCTCTCGATTTTTGTATACAGATCTGAGATCTGGAATCCTTCAAGAAAATACTTGATTGATTCCTTAGAAAAGGTGCAAGCCAGGTTTGGGTCGTTTTTTCCTTCATTGGGGGATAATGAGAACTATGAATGCAAAATCCAAAGACTTGGCCTCGTCACATTGTCTCATACACGTGCAATTAAAGATATGATTATACTACACTGAAGTTTAAGCACAAATATTAACCTATCTCCCCCAACCAGGATACAAAATAAAGGGTATTTTTTCCAAAAAACGAGACTCTCCACTCAAAACACCATCTACCTACCAAGACCAAAGATTGACATTTTTAAGCATGGTTTCTATTACAGATCTATTATTCTTTGGAACAAAATACTTTTTTGCTTTTTCCACGGAAGTGAGGCTGACCTCAAGCAATTTTAATAAATTATTTTTTTGTGTAAACCTAATTTTTTTTTCCCCCTTTGGACTGTCACGGTTTTATGTTTTTGTCTTTTATAATTGTATTATAAATGCATCAATATTATTAAGAACAATAATTTTTATATTTTATAAAATAATTGGATCTTTATAGGCTTTATTTATCGCTGTTGGTCGAAATAAATAAAATAATATTAATTATTATTATTCATCACGGTATATGACGTCATTATGAGGACATTGAAATCGTAAATCGTGGTCGTACACTCCCCTAAAAATAAGATTACTCAAAATACCAAATCGAAATAAAGCCCTTGGAGATGCAATTTTTTAAGTAGGTCTTTTTTTAAATAAAAGTTGGAATATTTTTTTATAATATGAGATATGGTTATTACTATGATGAATAAGTTATAATGGTCTCAAGAATACTGTCATTTTTTACCCTAAAAATGGAAATATGTCAAGTTCAGAAGAGGATACAGAATCAATAAAAAACTTTTATAATCATAAGAGACCTACATACTTACATGAGTTTGATTCATTTGGTGATTTTCTTAATGATGAAAAATGTCATTGAACGATAATAGTCTTGAATTACTATAATATCAAATATTATTGAAGCCTGACGACCAAGAGAAAAACTGAGATCCGTTTTTGATTTTGCACTCATAGATATATTATGTTCTTGGCTTAATTTCATTGGTGGAAATTTTGAAATTGTTTCCCTGAGTTATTAGAGTTGAAGGATCAAATATTGAATAAAAACTATGCCAAGCACTATTTTCAGATGATTATGTTAAATAAATGTCCTCACAAAATCCTTCGCTTAAATTTTAATCTTCAAAAAATGGAAAAAATAAAATGTGTACCATTAGATAAAATTAAACCTGTAAGTATTGATACTTTGTCTGAAACATCTTTATTTTCTTTTTTCGGCATTAATAGATTTTTTCTAGACGTATTTTGATCTAGATTTCGGTTGAGAACAAGGTCTCGTGGGGAAAAGCTTAATTGTTTTCCAAATCCTAGATGGATTTCTTAGATCCCACTCTATGAACCGATTTTATTCCAACCCTAATTATACAAGTTATACACATACGATTGTGCAAAAGTATCCACTTACAAAAATAATTGCAAAATTACGTCACAGTTTTTTTGTTTTTTAAATAAATAATTGACAATTCTAAATAAAGAAATGATCTATGTATATCTGTGATTGAGTAATGCTCAAATAAAAAAATAACCTATTAAATTTTTTCCTTTAACTGACGTTGAAATTATAATACATCTTTATATCCAAAGATAAAATAATATACAGTAATACATTAAATGTAAATATCCTCAGCAATTTCTGGGATAGTGATTTGAAGGTCTTCAAAAACATTTTTTGTTTATAGAGCCTTGTGAGGGTGAAAAGGCCACTTTTAACACCAGTAATGAAATAAACCCGTCTCTTACAGTTTATGACTTTTTTGAATAAGTCTTTTGAGTTCTTTTGCACTCTTTTTTAACTTTTTTATCACCCCCCTAATTAATAAAATGAACAGAGCTTCCACAAAACGATAAATATAATATAAAGTCATTCAGCTGAAAACAATGTTGAGCAAAAATAAAATAAAGTTGAAAATTAACTATCGGAAAATGTAAGTCTAATGTGTAAATTTCAATTGATTTCCCGGATAAAGGAAACTGCTCTTTTTCAGATGAAAACTTGACTGTAACCACATTTTTCTTATAGTCAATGTATATTTTTTTTAAAAACACAATCTTTGAGGATCACTCATAAAATGTATCCGTATTGATTGAAAAGCAGCGTGTACAAGTTTAATTCGTTCCTTGACAGAGCTCGTAAGTCAAAGCAATTTATTCTAAAATAAATGATCAAAAAAAATTAAATTTAAAGTAGCGCTCGTGCTCTGTCGCCAGCTCTCAACCAGCTCGTATCTTAATAAAAATACGTATCCTCTGAGACTCGCATCTCAAGATGTTAATGTATCTTCATTGCTTCCTTTTGTCATAATATTTCGGTACTTTTTGGTGCTTTATTGACTTGAATAGACTACAAAAATGTCGTTAAATGCAATGGACATTAATATACAAGGATGTGCTCATAATTTATATTGGTCTGATGACTTTTTTCAAGTAAAATAAAATATACCTTTTAACTTTTAGAACTTTAGAACATCAATCTTTTAGCGTAAAACGTTAAGTAATTTTGAGTCTCTCCTCAACTCCATTGGTATATCAAGCCATAGGCAATGTTTTAACCACTTTGGTCAGAATAAGTACATGTAAAATTAGCATAAAAAGATCCTGGAAATACTTTTTGTGAGAACCTTTTCGTTAAAATTAACTTTTTTCATAAGATACTGTTCATACATTATATATTTGGGAAATTTTTCGAATAATTAATTGGGAGACCTGCTATTTAGGATTATATTATAACCCTATTAATAAAGCAGTAAGCTATTTCCCTTCAGTCACTCTTGATTTTTTATACGAGAAGTAAGGATAGAAACAGACAAAAAAAGAATCAAATTCAAAATGAGAGTAGACCATGAGTTATGGTCTATATATGGATGCAGGATGCAGTGGTCAAGATGTAGCTGAGCACTCCTCTATCAACAGTTTTAATTAAAGAAAAGGTTTGCATTATTTGATCTAGCTTTGCATTTTTCTCTGTGTTGAACTTTCTCAAGGAATAGACGCTGAAATAAAATAGTTCAGTATTTTAAAACTGTATTAGGCATTTGAAACCATTAATAGTTTTAAAATTTTATCCTATTAGTCAACACTTACACTTAAATATTTTTATTTATATGAATTTATGAAATAAAAACAAACTCCACCATTTTACTTCATAAAAAAAAATTCATTTACATGAACAGTCTTAGAGTTGGTTCTAATTAGAGGTTTAATTTTTTATTCCAGATATTTTTTAATGGCCCTATTCAGGCCTTTGGAATAAAACGTTGATCATTTTTTTTTTTTGTCAACTTCAAACTAAATTTGCAGTACCTGCAAATGGTGTATAAGAATAATTTGCGATAACTTGTCAAAAAATACAAATGTAATCCACACTCACTTTCGGGAAAAAATATCTTATCTTGTTTCTTTATTGACGGCCCACATATGTATTTTGATACATTTTTCGATGTTTCTTTTGTGTGTATGAATGCATGCTGGAGGTCTGTATGATAAAATAATACGTAAATGCTACTTTAATTGTAATTATATGTATACGTACATAGTTCAAGGTTAAGGCCATGATCTTATCAATTTTCATCAAGGACAGGTTAATGACACTCCATATCATTGGCAATAAACTAAAAAACCCTCTGATCAAAACTTTCATCTTCTATTTTACTCGACTTAAATATTTAATCAATCTTTCGATATACAAGGATGGTCTGAAAAGTTTCCGACCACAACGTGAAGAGAACAGCACTCGTAAATCAAAGATAACCGATCTAGTCTCTGTTGAAAGTACCAAGGGCGTCCACAGAGTATGGTCTGAAGGAGCTGTAGCCCCCCTCTTCCCAAATTAAAGATTTTTTTGACCTTTAGAATATTTGAAATTTATTATATAAAATTGGATTTTTGAAATATTTTTCCAAAAAAAAAATTATTTTATATAGGCGTGGATTTTCGACATTTTTTTTCCAAAAATTAATATTGGAAATTTTTTTTAAAAGTTGTGAATTTTCTAAGAATTTTTCGAAATATTTGAATTAGAATCTTTTTTCCATTATTTGATTTTTTTGATTATTTTTGAGAAAAATTCAAAAAACCATGAGTGGATCTGAGTGTTTTTGTGATAATGGGCAAAATCAAATATCGGGCTGTCATTAAATATTTATTTTTGAAAGTGTACCCTTGGAATAGATTAAAACAATAGCAGACATATAAAGGCTTGTTGTGTTGAAATTTAATGGGCTTAAGTCAATCCAACTCGGAGTAATTGAGTCAAAAAATAAAAAGTGTATCTTGAACAATTATTTTTTACAAATTATCTATTCTAAAAACCCCAAATTTAGGCAGTTTATTATTTTTAAATTAAAACTTGTTGTTTCTCGATGTTCTATATTCATTTATGTATTTTATTTCCAATTGGATAGAATAGTAAAAAATTGACAAAAAATCTAAATATTATAATCGTTCAATTATTAAGAAAGAGTGTTATTTTTTTGTTTTGTTTTTTTTTTACGGGGGGAAGGTTTTTTTTTTACTGGTGCTATGTTCAGAAACGAAGGTTTAATAAAATGAAAGATTATATAATTATGTATCTTATCTGATCGAAAGAAATGTTGGATTGCATCGTCATAAGAACCTTAAATATTGGGAATCTTTTTTTTTTTTTTTTTTGAAACAAAATATATTTACGTTTAAATCCGCAAATAAAATAAATTACAAGGTTATTAATCAATCTTATTTACTTGGGGAATGAACCTATTGATTTTTGCCCTGATTTAATTGAATTATAGGCAAAAGAGTTTCAAGTTTCTTTAAACTCCTTTTCCTTCATAAATTTATCATCTTTCATAGGGTTCAGAGTTGACTTATCCTTACTCAGTTGATTATCCAACTTTGGCAGCTTATCCAAAATCTCACTCACTTCCTATTTGAAGGTGAGTATTTCCCTAAAAAAATCCCTCACATAGAGTCTCTTTGTTCTGAGAGTCCCTCTACTAAAGATAACGCAATCGATACGTTGGATACTGTAAGTACATTGTTTTCAAATTTAACATTGTCCGATAGATTAGATATCCATTTCCATGGATGAGTCGATTTGAGTGGTACCCATATAATGTGGATCTTATTTTTAAATTTTCTAAATATTATATCTTTAGGGTTTCAAAGTTTTATATTGGTCTGAACATATCATATTCTAATTTTAAACCGTATTGAAAAATACATATTTAGAGCTAGCTTAATGACCCTAAACTTTTGAAAATTTACGTCTTTGTTTATAATATTAAATTTGTGCTTTTATATAATCTTGGTAGATTTGCTTCATTTTGATACTTAGTAATGGTAAAAAGATACGTACAGGGTGGAGTTTTTAAATCATAATAAATATAAAGATAATGTATATTAAAATTAATTCAGGCATTCACAAATCATTTGTTCTTACGTGTATGTGTACATAGTGAAGTCAATCACTCATACCAAACACTACCAGCTTCAACTACAGCCTCCAACCTGGTGTTGACATTGATGAGGAACTTCTTGTTCATATTGGCTGCTTTCTCGAGAATGAAAGCCTGGAAGGAGTCGACAGTGTTATGTGCACGCTTATTCGACAATATCTCCAAAACATTCATATAGTATTCAAGGGGTTTCAGATACGGATATCAGGAAGTAATACGTGCATTTTCCCCTCTCATAACGATCATGAGTAGTGATGAAGATCCCGTCTATTTTTTAGCTTGTTCTTTGTTTTTGTTTTTTTGGAATTGGTAGTCTGAATAATGGATATTCTTTTCCTTATCAGTTGTCATTATTGTTTCATTCCTTAGTGGTAAACATCCTTTCCTAAATAGATCCAAACCTGATTGAATATTCGTGAGTGCTCATAAAAGGTGGTGCATAACCTTGAGGTTTTGTTGTGGAGGTATAAATGTAAGTCCTTTTTGGACTCATAATAGAATTGGGGATTAACATCAGAGTAATTTTAGTAAATGTCCTTGTTTATATCCTTTTCTCCTTCCTCCCTATTCACAGCTCCTTGTAGCTGATCTAATGCAACGTCATGAATATGATTCTTTCTCTCCTGCAAAACATTCTTCAAATGGTCTGGGTTCCCATGTTGATAATCGGTTCCTTTTTTAAATGCCCATTCGACACTGGATTTTCATCATTCATCCTGTGTCTTTCTTACAGGTGTTCCCAACACATCTGATTAAAATAGCAATCAGAAGACCACACTTTCATAATCATGGATCTCAGAATTGCCAAGATTTTGACGCCTATTTTTTTTTTTCAGATTTAAAATATCCACTTTGTATAAGATATTAAGTTCTTTGTGATCTTAGCCTCAAATTGATAAAATATATATTGATAGTAATTTTAATTAACTAAATTTATTAATTCAATTAAAAATCTTTAATTTGTTTCACATAGATAATATTAAAACAAAAACACAGCTAAATAATCATTATTTACATCTGGATCTCAGCAAGTTTAATTTCTTACCAAAAAACATTCTAATATTTTAGCAAAGCGATCTCGAGCTTTTAAATCTTCTGTACTTATGCATATTTAAAAAAAATATATTTCTATTTGTCCACTGAGCTAAGTTTAAATCTTAATTTGGTTCTACATTAAAAATTAAAATAAATTAAATTTTTAACAATTTTATTTAAATATTTAAGGGACGAAACAGAAGGATAACAAAGGGGAACATTTTTTTTTTTTTTGTACAAAGGAATTTATCTTTAAGTGCAGTAGGCAAAACTGATCAAAGTTTTTACCTCATTCATTTGAATTCTGAAATATCTTTGATTATAGTAATGGAATGTTTTACCCTTAAAATAATCCCCAAATTAAAAGTAGAATTAATAAAACTTATGTAAGAGTATTTTCATGATTTAAACAAATTTGTGGATTCTATTTATTATTCTGAAGTCCATATATTTCCATTTTTAGGCTGAAAAAAGATAAAAAAGGAACTTTTCTTTAGACTTTTATTCCTTATTCCTTATGAATAGGGATGAAAAATATAATACCATATATATTATAGAAACATATTCAATGATTAATTTAAAAAAAAAAATTATTTAAAAAATATGTTTCTCCCATAATTTTTTTTTATTTTGTATTTTTTAAGTGATCCCATTTTGAAATATTAAAATTATCTACTCATCGTCCATGAATCGCTTTATTGTTTTGGTCCTGGTATCTCATTCCCAAGGAAGGAGCCCACTCTACTTTGGTTTGGTAGTTTTCCTCGCATGAATTCTCCTCAATTCGTACCTTGTGGAAATCAGAATCCGAAATCGAACGTATCTTGAGTTAGATGATCAAGTTAGAAAATTCTTCCTTCGATTGGCTCGATATTCTTTTTATGAGGCATGACGTCATGAAATTAACATTGAAATCAGAAAAAATATGATGATAATATATACTTTATGCTAGTACACCCACATAAAAAATGGGATCACAATAAAGTGGAACTAAAATCCTTGGAAATGCATATTCTTAATATATATATATCTTCTTTTAAATTATACATTAAGTATTTTTCTATTATAAAAGCAATAAAATTCATTATCACTATGTATTATGATCAAGTGATAACAGTCGAAGGAAGAGTGTGGGTTTTCATCATTTTTTAGCCTAAAAATGGAAATAAATCGAGTTTAGAACAAGATACGGAATAAATAAAAATATTTTTTTATCATAGAAAACACTTTTACATTAGTTTTATCAATACTAGTTTTAATTTGGGGATTGTTTTAAGGGGGAAAAATGACTTTGATCGATAATAGTACCGAATTACTATAATCTCACATATTTCAGAATTCCTATGAATGTGAGAAAAACTGAGATCAGTTTTTGATTTTGCACTCATAGATAAATTCGAATATTGTCTTTAAGTTCATATGTAGAATTACTCCAACCCTCTCTTAATTGTTCCCCCGTGCAATTGATTGGGATTGGAATCCAATTTTTTAGATGTGCATGATGGATATATCTTATATTCTTCATATCCCAAAAGTAAAAACAAACTGAAATTCTACTGTTATGTTGACAAACCATAATATGAATTCTCAAAAGAACAAAATTACATATTTAAGGGCCTCTATAATACAATTTTAGAAAAAATGTAACATGCTTTGAATTTTGTTTTTTATTTTAAATTTAATATTTATAAATAATATCCCAAATTTTTTTACGGAGAAACCGCTGATTTTGTTAGTCAGTTTATTTCTACAGTTAAAGGCAAATGACTCATCTCAAGATATTTATTCAATAACATGATGTGAAAAAAAATTTGATAATATTTATTTCGGAAGTTGAAATAGTATTTATTGTTATAAAGTCCAGTGAGAACATGTTTTTTACAATTACTATAGTTCAGACAATTTCCTTGATTACATTTTTACCACTTTGCATTTTTGTGTCGTTGAACGCTTATAAAAAAATAAAACAGGAGAATGATATCGACTGGATGTACAGATATCACCTGTTTTTCTTCGTTTTCCTCATTTTTTCTACCATTTGGAAATACTTAAGTAACTATACTTTAATACACCCTTTGAACATGATCTTAGAGAGCACCTTATTAATGCTCATTGTCAATATAACAAATTATCTTATCAAAATGAGAACTGGATGCATAATTGCACTAGCCCTGGACAGAGTATTCAGTAAAACTCCAAATCTATATTATATGACTCCAAAATGCCGAAAGTTGTTCTTTTTTTTCTTCTCATTCACGTCTCCTTTCTATTTTGTTACTGATTACGTGATACTAGATACACCGTTGTCGTTTGCAATATATTTTGTCGTCCCCTTAATAATGATCGGAGTGAGCATCTTCTTATACCTAAAACATGAAGCAAAATCCCTCATTGATAAAGCAATTTATATATATATCCTCGTTGAGATTCTAATATATACCCTTTATCCTGTGTTTTACTTCCCTTTTGGAAGCTTGGACGCATATTATATTACTGACTTTGTAGAGGTGTTTGTACAGCATGGTTTTCCAATAGCCTATATTATTTTTGTTCATCTGAAAGTAAGTCAAAATGAATCTTCAAAGGAATTGGACAACAACCTCAGTTTGAAATCGGAAGAAGCATGAATAATTAGTGATATTGTTCTTATTTTAACGATTGTTAATAAAAAAATATTATTATCAGTTCATAAAAATAAATTATGTATAAATGCTTTATTCAAAAAAATAATATACTATTAATTAAAATATGACTGAACACAAACATTGAAATACATTTATTGAATTGTCTACATCATAAAGAAGTGGTACTTTTTTACTGAAATGTACCAATGATATTCCTTTACATAAAAAAGGATATCTGAGGTACATACCTATAACTATTACAAGCACTGTCTTTCGATATATGGAGAACGAAATAAAACATTCTTTGATAACATTAATCTGATATGTGTTAGCCAACATTAACTTCAAACTGATCAGTCTTGCGCGACCAACATTTTATCACTTCGGAACGAATTGGTAAAAGGTAAAAACTCCTCACTAAATACTTATGAGTTATGCCGATTATTTGAATAATGTTTTACTATTTACAATAGAGGGGATCGTCCAATACGAAAATTGATATTGTGGAACGACTCTGAATATAATTAATAAAAATCATGAAAACAAACTTTTTTCAAGAATTTGTGTCATTTTGTTTGTTTTTTACAGGGAAGTTTACTTTTCCTCTCATTAGAAATGTCAAACTTCAGAATGTGCCCGTCCCTTAGCATTTGATAATGAATTTGTCTAATTCATAAGAGGACTCTGCGTGGCCAAGGTGTGATGGATGGATTAGGAAATTAAATCTGTCTAGTGATGGGATACATAGGATTATGTCTTCGACTTCCCAAATAGCTGATGGAAGAAAATTCACTGCTCAATTTTAAATAGCCACAGGAATTTTGTTTTTCAGAACTCCATCTAAAAATCGTGGTAAATTATTCAGCACTATTAGACACGCTTTTTTGGAATGTCCACAATTACATATTCTGAGATCATTTATTAGATGGGTCTGGTGGACAATAACATTAATATAATTACGGGGAGAATTAATGTCAAGGGATTTTCCAAGGGTGGAAAGAGTAATAAAGGCTTGCGCGCGCCCCGTCTGATAAAAAGTAGATAAAAAGTAGGACTTCTATAATTTAATAGTAAAAGGAAAAGAAAAGAAAACACTTTCCCCCTTATGAATTTTTAAGCATCTTAATATAAAGACTACTGTATTTCAAGTAAAATACAATCACACATATACAAAAATAATTTTCTAGACGGGTACTTGAGTCTATATTTGAAAGACTTGTTACTCGACTTTATCTCACACATAAAGCTCATGAATAGACTGTACCCCAGGAGCTAAGACTCACGACTCAACTTGGACTCGAAAGCTATTTTATACTTAATTCTAGGAGTGCCTTAGTACTATAGATCGTACTTTATAATTATGGACCTTAAGTGAGATCAAAGAAATCTGAGGACTTGATGGAAATATTTAAGTCATGAGAGCAAAAACTTAGGACTCGCCTTAGAGTTGCAGTTTCTATGGTATCGTTATGGTGTAGCCTCTTCTTAACTTTGTAAATGGCGTTACGAGCCATTCCCTTCAGCCTGACTACTTCTGTTGAAGTGGGACCCGAACAAAGAAATATTGATACCCAATGCCTTGAATCTCGCTGCAATGGCATTTCTAGTCCAATTTAAAAAAAAAAAAATCAAAAGGCAGGTGCTTGAGATACACCTCAGTAATTTCTAATGATTAACAATTATAACAGAGTAACCATTAACGAGGATATAAATATCAACGACCTTTATTCTATTAATAGCATATGGTCTCCCGATGTTTACATAAATAATCATACCAATGAGCGCTACTAATATCTGGAGTCGAACAAGGCTTAGTCACTCTACGTCATGTAGGGGGAAGTGTATTTTTTGGTGTTAAAAATCAAATATCCGAACCTAATTGTTTATGTACAATATTACTCCCTTTTTATTTCATATGCATAGAAGGATCTGTGTGACGTCACATACTACAATTAATATCTCTTTTAAGAAAACAACACTATTGAAATGAAATAAAAAGTTTTTGATTAAAAAACTTGTGTCTTTATTTAACATAATAGTGATCCAATTACTATTAAACAAAAATAATATGGGATATCCTGACAAAAAAGTTACAAAAAGGATATACTTTGTAAAATTTAATTTTCTATTAAAACATTTCAATGATTATTCAAAAACAAAACTATAGGTATATTAGAAAAAAATAGGGAAAAAAACATTATAACTATGCCTACTTGAAGCATTATATTTAATTCGGTCACCAAGATAAACGAGTGTGAAACCAGTACACTAGCTAAAATTTAGTGTACTAGAAAAAAATACATCCTGTCTGGAATGAATGTTTTTTTCTCTTGTACACTTCTAATTATGTTATTATTTTATAAAAGCAAAATTAATTTATAATACTCGGCGATTAAATGAAAATTGCACTTTCTAATAGGATATTAAAATCATTAATCATCCTTTCGATCTTTTATCTTTCTTAACTCTATATTAAAGATTTACCTTTTATATATTATACGTCTTTATCAAAAACATGATTCCGAACTGTAGCTGATAAAATGCCATATCTAAAGTTCATTTTTGATAAATGTTCATAATTGATTTGTAGAAAAATGTGTTAAAGGTAATATCTGTAACACTTCCAGGTTGAAACACTTACTCTACGCATGGTTTTTTGATCAAAAACTGTATTCCTCATGTGTTTGAGTCACGGCCCAAAACATTCAAAATTTAATACTATATTTTAGGTGAACAACTCTGCAAAGGCGATATATTTTATGAAAATACCCCAAGAATGCCCTCTTGTTGTGTGCCAGGGATTACAGGAATCGTTCTTGAGCTGAGGGGATGATACTTTTTCATTTCCAAGGGACAAATTCCTTGGAAGGCAATGGGTCCTAAAATGAAATGAAATCTATGGAAACCTTAATATAATTTTTGATTGTGCTATACACATTTTGAAGAAATAAGGAATTCCAACTCTCAAGCCATTCCAACATTGTTTAAGCATGTATAGCCTAAAGTTCCAATGCTCACCAAAAACTCCAACAAACCCATTTTCATTCGGAAGATCAATACTGATGCTAATAAAATTTAATAATTAAGGAAATGTCAAAAAACATTTTATTTAGAATTTCAGTTAAAAAAAAACCTCCACAATTTCAGGATCTTACATACTTTATTTCTTATTTGGAACCTCTTACTTCCGCAAGTAGAGAAATATACCAAGTGGACATGAATATAATTTCATCAACAATAGAAGATTACATTTCTTTTAATGAAATATATATATATATATTGTTATCAATAGTTACTTTAATTTCTAAAATAATAATTATATGTATTACAGATATTTCTCTTGAGGTAAAACATCTAAAGGAAATAAATACCAATATACAAATCCAACTTTTATTTCAAAATTATTTTTTTTGTATTCATTAATTGTATTAATTATTAAGTTCTTTTTGGACCATTTGATATATGTCACAAGGGGCGCTGAAATCACGTGACGTAACTCTTCTTATATGACTCTGATGCTGATGAAAATAAAAGGAAGTAATATTGTACAAAGTCAATTAGGTTTTGCCATTTTGATTTTTAACCACAAAAATACAGTTCCCCATACACAAGGTTGAGTGTGACAGAGCCTTGATCCCCTCCATATATTTATAGAACTCATTGATATTATATACGTATCCTATAAATAATAAACAATTTCAAAATTAGCCCATTCCCCCCCCCCTGTACTAGTTAATATCTTAAATAATCTGGAGATCTTCGATTTCTTTTTGATTTTCTTAACACCTGAGTATAACTTGACTCCGATTCCGTACTAAGGGGTTGTTCTTCTATTTTTTTTTTTTCTTCTTAAGATCCTTCAATATCTTTCATTTGTATTTCATCAGTTCCTTCATCTAATTTTTCTGCTAGACCAATGAGACAGATCTATCGAGTTCTGTTCGTGTGGAGCTAAAACTTGAAAGAGACAGTTTTTGTATCATCTTCAGGAAAATGTACAACTAGATAATAAGTGTTTTTTGAGATGATATCTAATTCGTCAACAAAGGGTTCGTACTTGCTTTGTCGCAAATGTCTCTTCATATACATTTTCCCAGGGTTCAGTAACCAAGACAGAATTATTGAGCCTTTTGAATTGGTACTAGTATTTAATAAGGAACGTATTGAATGGAGGACGTCTAGTAATACTAAATCCCAACAACGTTGACTTAATGCTCTCGTCCTTAACATAAGGGAAACACTTTTCCAGATGGTACCATTGTATCCAAGGTTGTTTCCGTTTCAAGCGCAGCAGTTCTGTCGGTTCCGGTCTTGGTTCTTTCATTTCAACGGGTTCGGTATCGTTTCATCTTTATCGTCCTCAGTTCTGGTATTTGGCTCTTTTTTATACAGGGTTAGTTTGGTAACAGGTACTTAAAACAAAGGGAAAATTTGGGCCCAGGAAATTGTATTTTGATACAAAACGTACTGTATCTACCTTAAAGGCAGAGTGCGTGGTGCCGTAAGCTCCAGCAGGGGCCCCAAAAACTAAGGTTGCTTAAGATAATGGTTTTTAAAATGGGGACCGTCAGTAAAGGTTAGGGGGGGGGGTGCAGGAAGATGGAGAATTGAGGGTGGCTTTCAGTCTACACATATATAGTACACATGTTTCCTTAAAAGGAGGCCCCCATTATGTCGATGGAATATTAAAAGGTCATACACATGACATGAACGATGCTCCTTGGTCACTATGAATATATGACGGCATTCCAAACAGCAGAAATAATTCCGCAAGACAATTAATTACTATAAATGATGTCATATCTCGACATGAAAAAGCAAATGGGAAGTGTGAATATTCATCCGTGATTGTGAAAATGTATCTGTTTGAAGATCTGGAAATATTTCCATTCTTTGACATTTTTTTTTTTTTCAATTTCTAAGACATTGCAGAGTTTTGGCAATACCAAGAATTCAACTCTAGCATAATCCTTCTCTCCAAGAACCATTGACAATGTACAGACTCCAACAATGGCAGTTTGGAAGGAAGAAGATGCCATTGATCCTTTCAATTTCAAAGGAATTACTCTCCAATTATATATCTTTGTATGTACCAAGAAATGGAGCTCTCAGTATTTACTGTGTCAATTAGTTTATTGACCATCTTTCCATTCAATATCACTCATATATTTTGTTATTTCTAAATTTTCTACCTCAGAGGAAAGAAGATAACAGAAAAGGAACAAGAATATTTGTAACCCATTTAATTGAAAATTTAATGTGAAGAGGTTTTCTCTTTTTTGCCAACTTGCAACCCTTGAGTAGTGGCCTCTTGAATCAAAGTTTTGGCAAACTGCATTTCTCGCAGGACATTATTCACCAGAATCAACTCAGTATCCACAGAAATAACAACTTTCCATATATGTGGATGCTGTCGTATAATTTATTTCTTCAATCTTCAAGTCTTCTTGAGTATTTTTTTTTTTTAGAATCCCTGGTTACAACACTAACCAAGGAAGAGATGAGTGTTTGAGAATATGAAAAAGCTTGACTTTCTTCCCCTTTTAAAATCCTAGCTTACTCGTATACTTTTTCTAAGCTATGTGTTTCAGTTTCCTAGATCCTTTGTGTGAAAAACAATGATGGTATTTCTTATGTAATCATTTTCTTCAACACTTACAGCCTTGAATTCGGAATCTTTACTTAGGAGTTTGAGAGCTTGTAGAAATATATGAAGCTATTCATCGGGTTTTTATCTTTGAGTGACTAATGAGTGCCTTGCAAAAATGTCATCCTTATTCTTTACGTACATTGAAAAGTGCCATAAACATCAAGGGACTATTAATCGAATAGAGATCGCAGATAAAGTTAATTATATTGTTGTAACCGACTTTTGGCTTTATTTAACTTTATCTGTAATCTATAAGTATTGAATAACAACAATAACAATTATACCACAGTAACCATAAATGATAATAGTTAGTTTAAATATCTACAACCTTTATCTTTAACCTTTATTCCATTAATAGCACATGGTCCCCGATGTTTATGACGCTTATATTTACTTAGGTAATATATTATATATAGGTATCATATAAATAATAAACAAAGGAACAATTTCAATATTTATCACACATATAAACAAGCATGACTCATCCAGAAACATTAACTTGATAATACATTACAGAGGAAAAAAGTAGTTTCATATTATTTGTTTCGGAAATTGTTAGGTTTTCCTCTCAAAACACTGCCCCAGCTTACTTAAGTCTAAACATATTAATAAAAGGAATAAGGATAAACACTCTAACAAATTTATCAGGGGCGTCCGCAGGGGTGGGTCTGGAGAGGCTGTATATAATTTTTGTTTCTTACTAGAAAATTTTATATTTGAATTTCTTTTAAACATTTATTTAATTCATCTTTCTAAAAAATTGAATGTCCCATGAAAAGCTATGGATTTTTGAAATTTGTCTCCAAAAAAATTTATTTTGAACTTTTTTTTCTAAGAAAAAATAATTTAAAAAAAAAATGACCTATAATTTAATATTTGATATTCTTTTACAAAAAATTTCATTTTTTGGGAATAACTAGTAATTTTTGAAGTGTATTTTTTCACAAAAGATTTAATATTTGAATTTTTTTTTGAACAGTTGTGGTTTTTTGATTTTTTTCTAAAAAAAATAATTTTTTGAAACTAGTAATGGATTTTTGTACTGCTTTCCAAAAAATTTAATATTTTAAATTATTTTTCATAAAAATTAATTTTTGTGAATAGCTGTTAATTTTTGAATTTCTCCCTAAAATATAATCCTGTGGATACCCCTGTTTATATATAAAATACATTTAGGATTTATGGTAAATACTCACAAGATTATTTTACTTTGCGTAAGCCTTCATAATAAGATTATATTTTAATAAGAGATGAATATCAAAAGTATCTGTTTCATATTAAAAGCATAGTTCTATGATGTTACGCCCCAGGCAGTTTCCCCCTGGGAATTTTTACCCTGGAAATTTTCGCCCTGCAGTAGTTTCGCCATCATACATACATATATTATTGCATAAATGGATCTTCTACGTATAATTTAAGATTTTAAATGAGTCTCCCTCCCCCCACACACCCAATTGAAGCTATTTGTAATGCGTCTTTGCATTTCATTAGTGTAAAATGAGAGCATTTAATTCAATTGTAATATATATTTTAAAATATAACATATAAAACATCAATGTTGCACCTTTTTATAAAGAGTTCGAACAGACTTCTTTAAAAATCGTTATACTTCTGATGAGAGAAAAGAACAAGAAACTCAATAAACAAATAATTTAATAAATAATCATGAGATGAAGTCTTATTTTTTTTCATATCGCGAAGAAACTCGCTGATGGGAGGGTTTTTGGGAAGGACCCCTACCAATAAAGAGCACAACAGATCTGGAACCAGGAATCGCATCATGGCCTTCTTAGTGAACCAACAGATCTCCATCAGTGATCAGATCAATGACTCAGACTGGTCCACAGGGCCTCTACAAAAGATCCGGTTGGACAACTTCGAGGTTTTAAAGATAAAGCAGGGCTTCTTAAGGCTATTCAGAAGCACTAGTCCAGTAAGTCCTTGGGCCTCTTCTTGTTGCTCAAGCAGGATGTGTCTCTTTTAGAACGAGAAGATCTCTGTGGAAGCCAAGGTGGGATCATGAACGACAGTTGGCTGGCTTGCGTAGGATTCGGAGGGCATGCCTCTCATAGACAAAACTAAGTAACTCGCATCTGTGCATGTCCTTTTCTTCTTCATCCAGGAGGAGGCGAGGGGTGTGTCAAGCCACCCATAAAGCTCGGATTGTAAATCCTCTCAACTCTTACATCTACAGCATGAATAAAAGGTCCTAACAAGAGTGATCACCTTGGCGTGGGATCCCTGGGACAACACAATCAATCTTCCTCTCCTCTTTCTTCACCTATTTTGGGAGAATCAAAATAGTTTTAAAATTGGTTCAGAATTAATTCATTTTCATAAAATGCGTCATGTAGGATTTAAATCCAACCACAGTTTTTCATTGCATCGTTAGGTCTTGAAATGTAATTGCATCGTTTACATTGGACTTCTATTAGGAAAATGTATTGATTTTTATTTACTTTTTTCTACTCAATACAGTTTTGTTTATTAATAAAATTATTTATTTTTAAAAGTGTGTTTTTATTAGTTTGTACTATTCAGTTATAAAATCGTTTAAATAAAACTCTCGTTATGATCTGAAAAAAAAGTCAAAAATGCTGGATGACTTAGTCAGAGGTCTGGAGTTGGATTCGAATATTTATGATCAAAGATGTTTAGCTACACCTAGTCGGAGTCATTAAATTATCAATAGTCGGAGACACGGAGCTTAAAATTGTTGCTGTAAGAGTCTTAATGAATAAGATGGATACTTTTGTTCAAATTGTAGTAAACCTTGCTTTCATTTTAATTGTTCTACAATTGAAAAAGTAATATGTATGCAGGTATAGTTATTTTCTTTTCATTCATCAACAACCATTAAAGTTTCTTCATTTTACTCATCATCTTCAGATGAATTTTTGGAGTATTTTGACTTGCTTATTTTATAGCTAACGTTTACGTCTGATGGTATTAAGATATTTTTTGAAAATCTGCAATCAAAACATGGTTTTTCTTTACTTATATATTTTGAGTAATAATGGATTCAGCTATTTGGGGATCCTCTTCCATTGTCTAGCTAATTATTTAATTGTTATAGTAAAATTATAACTGTATAAAGTACTTCAAGATATGAAGTTTTATGTTTTACAGGAACCACACTAAAGTGGAGTACTTTACCAAAAATCTGGTTAGTTCATATTTACAAGATGAGTAAGAGTTATCGTATACCTTATAAAAATTAGAAGAGTGGGTCTAAAGGTTGTGGATGACTGGAACCACATCTATAGAGTAGCTTATAAAACATCTCACAAGATTTATTGGAAATGCAAGCGAGATGGTTGTAGAGGTCGAGTTTACATTATTATGGAAAATGAAACTCCCGTTATAGTAAAGAGGCATGGCGAATTTATAGAATATACATATATATTATGTATATTGTTTATTTCATTATTTATGTTCAACCCTACAATAATATGCCTAATCTTGGTAATAGCAATAAAAGACTCACGAACATGTAAAATTAAAGTCGTTCATCTAGTAACAGCCATTCAATCAAAACATTGATATAATAGCAATAACTATCCTGAGGGAGATCGGTATACTGATTGAGGGTTTCCATGATTCCTCCTCTTTCGCTCCGGTACTGATAGTTCATTTCAAATATTATGAAAAAAAAAACCAACATAAAATATGCGATTTTATATTTATATTATATTCTAATAAGGTATTATTTGTCCCAGAACGAAATCTTAGTCTTAGTTGTGAATATAATGAATAAAATTCTGGTTAATATAGTCAAAACACTTTCTTTCCTCTTCTTCACAGGTTTATGGAGAGTTTATCCCAAGCACGACCATATATTTGTATATAAAATCTCTTGCTGTATACTCAAAAATGTCTCTGTTACGTTATTCAACGGTCACTGGAAGCTTAGAGCTACAGTCGACCCTGACCTTAATCTGTCTTGAGATATAACTACCAAAAAAGCTAAAAAAAGGTATCTTGATTTAGCTTTAAAATATTAGAAATTGAATATTATATTTCTTACCAGGGATAAGTCAAAGGGATTCTGATGATGATCGTCGCAAGTCTCATCCTATTTAATTTAAACATTTCATACCCAAAAGTTATTAACAAGAAATAAATTATTACTCATAGTATATGTTAAAAAGTGTAACAACTTCTTGAGTAAAAGACTAAGAACATGTAAAATTGAACTCATCCCCGTAGCAACACTTACTATGTCTATGTTTATTCAAAATTATTTATTCCTGTTCCTTCTTCTTCTTTTCCCTCAGCTTAAGTACACTAAGGAAAAAAAAAATCAAATTCATTGTAATAAGAAACAACGATTATTTCATATGAATTACACAAATTCCATTATTTCATAAATAATTACATAGGACTTCAAGTTGAAGTAAATAAAGACCTTAAATTATATGTGGAAGATACATTTATGCTATAATATATGTATGAAGGGGGAAACTTCCCAGGGCAAAACTGCACATGACCGAACTTCTGGTCACGTAAAAGCAGAATCACAACACTTTTGAAAAAATACAACAATAAAAATATATTTTTTAATTGAAACGACATAAAATGATTCTACAACTGAAAAGAATCAAATATTTCTTTAAGAAAAACTGAGTTATCATTTTTGGCTAATCTGTATCAAAAATATTTTGTGCATAATCAGTTATTGAAACTTTTTAAACAGGCTCATAATTGGAGACAAAAATTTGGCACATAATTTATCAATCTGCAAGTTAATTGGCTTAAACTCAATCCATGATTTACCCAGACAAAAGATATCAAAAGTGGAAAAAAATCCCACATTCAGTCATCATACATCCATTAAGGAAAATGTTTGAAGTTCTTTTTGACGACGGAAAGACGTTGTAGCAAATTTACCGTTAAGTGACTCGATAAGCCATAGTACTATTGAATATACAATCTTAAAGCTATTTAAGACTTTTAGCTGTGATCACAAGCAATCGATCGATGTCCAAAATGGAGTCAGAAATCAGAATTGTGCAGCTATTAGTGCATAGGTTGCTCTGGAATGACTTGAAGATGAAACCTTTAGAGCAAAGTTATAGTAAAAAAATCACGGGAAGAGATCTGAGAAATTGTCGGAAATTTGTACCCAGAAGCTATGCAGTGTCTTTAGTGACGATAAAAAATGGAGAATGGAGATTTTTTTTGTGTTGTTCTTCCTTGGTTTCAGACAAGGGTTATAGACATAACTCTTTTCCTACAAATGTTTGACTTCCAAGAGTAGCTATATATTGTCTTCCTTCAATGTTATACCGTTAGAGTACCACTGTTGTACTCTATGACGTCATATCTGTATGTCTTGCTCAGCAGTTGGTACGGTACATCAAATTGAAAATTCTAGCAAGACCGATTACGTGAGGGTATACCCTTGTATTTCTATGAACCTTGGTTTAAGGATCATTCCTCTTGTAATAAGAAAATCATTTTCCAGCAAGATGGAGTTCTAATTCCAGGGACGCCCGCAGATGATGTACATTTTTTTTTTGGAGGGGGGAGGGGCGGAGCTTGGTTTTGGAATTTTTTCACGAAAGATTTCAAGAATTAAAATTGTTCCTCTACATTATCACTTGATCGAATAACCTTTTTTTCGAAAACAAATCGTTAAATTCCTTGATTTTTTTAAAGGGTGGAGGCTAAAGTTCCTCCTCTTTGTGGACGACCCTAAATTCATACTGGTGAGTGGAGCACCCTTATATATAAATTCCTATAACATGCCAATCTTTTCAATATCGTTTATTGGATGTTTGGCTAACAAAAGCAGTTATATTGAATAAGTAATATTAAAAAAATATATGTACAGAAACTTAGTCAAGAATTTCTATTTTTATACCTTCCTAAACTGAATTTTGTATGATTAATTATCGTACAAAATAATACTTTTAGAACTTATGAGTAAGCCTTTTTATATAATAGGTTGGAGAAAAATAAATCTAGCTTTGTTCCATTTATTTCAATGCTCTATAAGAAGTTTTACCATCTGGTACGTCATCAAAGATTTATATTTGATTGCCAGCTCCAAACGGTCGAGTTGTTCATATTAAAGGGTAAAATTTAGTAAAAGCAAACAACCAACCGCTCACACCACTGTTGTGCAACACGAACCGAAAGACTATCGGTCCTGTATACATTGCATATTTTCTCAGTCTCTTTTGTCGGGTTCTTCCCTTTCAGGTAGCAAAAATGTAAAATATGGGAAATTTCTTCCTGTGATACCTACGTACTCGACGAACAATAATTAACAACTGTAGCAACCAAGCGTAGTACTGTACAAAAAGCGTTTGTAGTATACTCTCACACCTTTAAAACACTTTATCGTCTGATCCGATGTGTCCAATAATGAAGAAGATTTACTTAGTTAAAAAGAAAAATTTGTGGAAAACGAAATTATTTTTTCCCCAAACTAATATATATAGATTAGGGTGCATCAGCCCTCCCCCCTCCGCAGGTATAAATATTGCCTTAGTGGTATAATAAAAACACACCACATGAAATATTTTTAAATTCGAATAAATTCTACGGCGTCAACATTAAGCATTTTGAAATGAGAATATTATGCTTATATTAATATGGTAAGCAACGTTAAACATTAATTTGCTTTTTTCAAGAATTATGTGTTTAATGTTATCATTGTTAACTTTTTCTTCCTCGAAAATAAGTTAACCTAGAAATATTCCTTTGATGGCTTAAGGGGACCAAGAGAAAGAAATCATTTCACTTGAGTGGGATTCAAAACCTATGGGTACTTTTAAAAATAAGATAAAAAGGTAACGATGGTGTTTGACACAACTTCCTCTAACAAAGGTCATGTTACTGCTTGTAATTGTAGTCATCAGGCATTAGGACGGTTGTTACTCTAGGCTGCATGTCGTAATCACATTGGTGAGGTGATGCTCACGCATATATTCAAAGACTTAAAATAGAAGTGTCAAAATCACCGGAAGTATCCATCTTCAAAAAAATTTGAAACATTTTTGAAAGTGTGAGCTGTCTCAGCAAAGAAAAGCTGATACTCTATGATCCAATTTGATTGATTAAATTAAGACTGTTGTTCAGGAATGGAAAAGTTAAGCATTTAAGTTTGCCAAAATCTACACAGCCTGATGATTACAAGGAATTCTCTGAACTCTGCATGTTGTACTTGGATTGCCTCAGTAATAAGGATTTTAGCCTCGGGCGTCCTTGTGCAGTGCATAAAGATAGCGAAATTACTGTATTCAATCAAAGTTCTTCTTTTACAACATGATATACCTCCATAAATAAAGTTTTTTTTTTAATCAGTGGGATGCACCCTAATATAAATATATATCTTATCCTTGTCACCTGGAACCATTTATACCAAATATCGGAGTGAGAAGTTTTTAAATATATTTGTCAATTTTATCTAGATTTCCTAGTGGAATACATGTACCACAGCCTTGGATATTCCTTGGTATACATTCTGTTTGTACAAGAAATCCCTGAAATATAAAGTAACCAATTCAACCGTGTCATATCTACTCTAACTAGTCATATGTGGTATTTAATCGCATAAATGGTACCACTTCCCTCATCAGTGATTTAACTCCATCAATTGAGCAACACAATATGGCTAAGCGACTCATAGTATTGAAATATGAACATGGTGACAGACAGGACATACATGTATACCGCATTGGTACAGGTTTTGGGAAACGATATTTTCCGACTGACATAACACATTTTACGACACTTTCAGATTTAGTTTCATGCAACTCAGGGATCATCTTTACACTGCATTGGTCTTAGAGACTTAGACCAAAAAAAACACAGAGTGGATAAATTTGTCTTCTGATATGTCTTCCCAATCAAAGATCAATCCCATTAACGTCATTTATGAGAGTGCAGAAAGAGGCGTAAGACTAAGCTCGGACATTATTAGAGTTGCTTAATTAGAAAACATTTTCAGAATGTTTACAAGTAGTAGAAATAGATAGAAAGAAGTTTGTTCTCTTGTTCCTACGCAAGAAAAATTAATCTAATAGTAAGTCCACGTGATAGGCTGTGAAAATTATCACATTGTACATGTAGATTAAGTATTTACCTTTATCCCCCTTAAATTATTATTTATTATCTAACTATTTATTTAATTAGTAAATTAAATCAATTAATTTGATGTAATATTGGTCAGATGGAGGTTAACAAAAATTTCATGTTGATATTCTAATTAGTATTGGTTTGACAGCCATTCAAATTGGACAAGTGGATCTATCTTCTTAAAAAGAAGAAAAAGTAAATTTTGATTTTTAATGCAATAAAACTATAATATAAATAAAAAAAATACCTTAGAATTATAATCATGAACCTTATCCGTCACTTAATATGATTCACAATGGGTTCACTGAGTTTCGTTGAGGTAAAACAAGCACTGAAGATACCCGTCGCGTTAAATACTCTTATTGATAACTACTTAGGCAATTATTATAACTTTTTTTACTTAAGATTTTATTCATCAAAACAAGAAATAACCTTCAAACATCCGATAAAATGTCCTTTGTGAACGCGATTTGTAATTTGACTCACCTTATGAACATTTTAGTCCTGAAAATGTCGTAAGTAAATAACTTTGAAGTTAACTTTTTCCTCCTTTACTAGGAAAGAACAGCTTATGAATGGCTGTCATATCAACAATAATTAACGTGTTAACATGGAAAATTTCTCAAAGTTCCATCCAAACCATGTTAAATCCGAACATATGTTCTATTTACATTGTTTCATTCAATTTTACTTGATTTATTAATCTGCTCTCGAATATAGTTTAAGGAAAAATTATTTTATTTTATTTTTTGGATTACTTTTTTTGGATTATATTTGATGTCTGTGAGTTCAACTCTAAGGTAGAACAGGGTGCAACTTCATATTTTGATTGTTTATCATGCCAAGAAATCAGGCTGTAGAAGAAGATGCGAGATGGGTCTGGCTTCATTCCAAAGTTTTCTAGAAAATAAAGTAAGTCTCTTCTGTAATGCATTGGAGTAATGAGGAACATGCGTTTGCTGTCGAAAGTAAATTTTGCCAAAAAAGGTTTTGAGAAAATATTTTATCAAAATAAACTAAATACAATAAACCTCCCGAGTGATATTGGTTCGATTTATGAAAATTCGTTAATTGTTTTAATTTATAACTTACAAAAAAATTCATTTTTATAAATTGAAATTTGCTAAATTCTTTAAAAGCGATTATCTCCACGAATAGTTGAGCTAAAAGAGCTTAAATCCAGGGAAAACAACATTTTGAATCACCAATAAATAATTATCTAATCTACTTACAAACAACAACTTTGAAATGAAATATATTTCCATTTAATTTTTGCATCTTTTATTATCAAATAAAAATCCCTTTAAAAACTCTCAATGAAAAGTAATTAAAAGATAAACAAACATGAAAAAATCATCATCTATTAAAATACTGAAGTTGAATCTATGGACTATGAGGGACGTCACCTATCTGATATGATTTTCAAAACTGCGTGAAACAAAATTTTAAAGGTATACTATCATTATGAAGTGAAATTTAATCTTTTCTAATCTATTAAATTTGTTTTATTACCTTCAGAAAAAAGGGAATTATGTTTTTGCACCTTGTAGCTGAAGAAAATAAAATTTAATTTTATGAAATATAGATAATTTATTATTTTTAAGATTAATAAGTTATTATATTAAAACAAAGGGAAACAAAGACAGGTTCAATATAGAGTTAAGCATCCTTCATCCCTTTTCCTTTCTTCAGAGTCATGGTTGGGATAGTTAAATAATAAGAACGCATGAAATATCTAAGAAAATTCGATGATTAATTTGAGAACTTATTAATGACTCAGAAACTAATGAAGTACGCTCTCAAATATATTGGATACAAGAAGTCTTAGACGACAGTAGACAATGAATGGTAAACAATCTAAGGGTAAGGTGATTTTTTTTCTTCAAAAAATATAATTCATCGAAAATTTGTCATCGTAATGAGAATCTACATCATGTGATCTCTACTTTCACTGTCAACGTATTTCTCTTTATTGTATCATGCAACCTTTCCTAAAAAAGGCCCAAAACCATCTGGTAGTTAACCAAATAAGTTAATCATACCAACGGCTATTTATATCTAATATACTCGCAAACTATCGCTGTCATATTATTTCTTCACCATTTTTAAAATAAATTAAATATTGTTTATTATACACAGTATTTTATTCGATACTGTACTATGATATTGCTTCGTAATATTTCATCAAAAGAGTAGTTATTATATTACTTTTATGAAAAAATAGCCAAAAATTTCTTCATAGAAATAATAAAATGGCCAATAAATATATTATATAAACGAGGAGGGATCAACAAGCAATTGTATTCCTGCATCTTTGTAAACGGAGACTATTTATAGAATAACTTATTACTTTGTTTATTTATGAAAAAGAACAAATTATGAAATAGTTATGACATATCAAGGGAGAAGAGGGAATCGACAGCTGACAACAAAATACATGGGTATTTCGGTGTAGCCAGATAACGCTGTGTCAAGTGTATCTCTCTCTCTCTCTTCTCATGGTGTTACCTTTATTGTATCACGCAACTTTTCCTCCACAAAGAAACCAAAAAAAGGTTTGAAATCATATGGTAGTTATCCAAATAAATCAATCATGCCCCTGCAAGTCTTTCTCTCTCTTTTTTTTGCTCATTTTTTTCTTTCTTCCCCCATTTTTCCCTTTTGAAAATGAGACTGACGCCAGGGACGTTAAGCGAGGTCCCTGACGCCCCTTCTGGTATGACTATCCAAGAAGTATACAAATAATAAAATGGAGGGATAGTGAACCTAAAGCTAATTTTATGCATCTAGAACAAGCTCCCTGACTAAAGTTTTTGTTGCCAAATTTCTGATATTCTCTATACACGACTGCAGTTTCCTCTAAAACAAAATTCCTTTTTAGTCAATTTTTTTTTCATAGCCTTTTTTCAAAAACTGTTGCATTTGAAAAAGTAAGTTGACACTTCCCCAAAAGAAAATTCCAAGTCATGCCCCTTCTTATTCCACAGCGTAGCCTCTCTAACACAAAAATAACCTATATATTATGACGGTCCATTATTTTGGATAAATAAACTAAGTAATAAGGTATCCGAGCCCAATCTGTCCACTCTGCGAAGAAGATGAGGAAACATCATTTTATCTTATACATAACTGCGGCCGTATAATGCAGGAAATGACTGAACTTGCTATGGAGTCTGTGGAAAAGACAATATCAATGAAGGAACAACTTTTAAGGATTTTTAATATGTTGTGTAATTATGATTTATGTTATAATTATAAAGTTAGAAACTCATAGATTTACGAAATAAAAAATTTAAAACTACGCATTTAATAGAACATTGCGAAGCAATATTATACACAGTATTGAATTAAATATTATGTAGGATTTTAATATTAATAATACTAATGATAGTGTACTTAAGACCTAAATAGCAATTGGTATAATTGATTTATTTAGCTAACTAACAGATTATTTTGGCCCTTTTTTCTGTTTCCTTTTTGGAGCAAAGGTTTCATGGTACAATAAAAGTAACGACGTGAGGAATTAAGAGGACTTTGGAAGATATGAGAGAGATATTTTTCTATCTCTCTCTCTTCCAATGATCCCTCAGTTCAATGTATAATCAGATATACTTTCAAAAAGTATATCCACATTTTCAAACTGCAAATTCAGTACCCGCGTAAATGCAAATGGTAATATTGGATATTTTTCTATACTAAACAAAAGTAATATATATTTTTTTCTTCTAAGGAAGTTATTATCATAGAGCTAACACATTTTCACGTTTTTCCTAGAGTATGTAGATATGTGAATTAATTTGGTAATTTCCTCTTAAGCACTCTTTTGATAAAAACTACAAGGGAGTACTATAACATAGAAATACGACATATTGTAGCACAAATAAATTAAAGTCAATACTTGTTATAATATTTCTAATAGGAAGTCAATATTAAGAACGTTTTGTGTAGTTTTTTAAAAACTATATACAATTATAGTTCTTTTAATTTATTCTAATATTTCAGCTGAGGCACTTTTTTCGAAATATTCAGTCATAACCTATGACATTTTTATGTCATAAATTGGAGGAAGACCTGTCTTTAAAAAAATAGCCCTATTTTATTTATCATTTGTTTCATTGTGAGAAATTTTGGATTTAGTTTCTCTTTAAACAATGACTGTCTTAAACATAATCTTAAGTGTTTGCGAAATTTTATCACTTTTAATATTTATACCCAAATGTTATATGTTGATTAGGCATGCTCTGGAACAAAGAAGAGAGGGAAATGACGCTAACTGGACCCATGGCTATCATGCTGGATTTTTTATCCTTCTAATAATTGCATATTCCATCAAAACATTGCTTTCCTTCGAATTGTTGAGTCTTTTTAGTCATCCTGGAAGTATTTTGCAATCAATCGCATATATCCTCACCAATCATTTTTTGGAAATGAAAGCTGGCTACATGACGGCTATGGGGCTAGATCGACTATTTTCTAAAATAGCCTGTTTCACTATTTTGAGAAGAAAAATCTTTTTTGGTATTTTTGTGATCATCCATCCCTTCATTTTTTTTAATAATAGATATGGATATGATTATGAAGTTTACAGCTTTGCTTCTTATTGTCTCATGGAACTCATCATTGTGGTTCTCGTCACAGTTTTCAATCATAAAATGAGTCCTTTGGCACCCATTGATGAAGCAATTCGATCTTATCTTATACTTGAAATCACAATATACTTTTTTGTAACCATACCTATCATTTTGTTTGGACTCTATTCAGGATACTATGTCTCTAACTTTTGTGAACTTTTCCTGCAACACTTTTTCTATCTTTTCTATCCAGATGCAGAGGAAAATCAGCAAATGGTGACTTCTGAATCATCAGAGCCTGTGGACCAAGAAAATGCAGGAGATGTTTAGGCTTATAAACTTTTATAAACATTCATTAACTAATTAAATTCAGAGTTCTAATATAACTACTATTATTTAAAAAAAAATAGATTTAAAAAAAATGGTCTTCGTATGATTAATTACAGACTTATAATAACATTTTGCAGCCGAGTGTCAAGGGATATTTTTATAACTTTGCATTGATGTCGAATAACTCAAAAATGGAAAATTAGTTTGAAGATTTTGTTTTGTAGTCTACAGTTTGATTTATCGAAATAAAAGTTTCAAGCTAATTTTTCAAAGTGAAGAAAGTAAAACAACGAAATTCAATTTGGTTAAAATAGTGTTCTCTGTCTACGATGCATGTAGATTTTGTCAGTTGTCTTTCTCAAGGCTCCAATCTGCCCCCCCCCGATTGCCTTCATGGAAAATTTCGCGTGGAGGAGTGCTTCTATCTCAATCATCTTCTCGCACTGTGTGCTCATCTTGACGACAAGGACGATGTTTTTCTTAGTAATAGATGGCTAATTATGTGTTCTACAACATTGCAGATAGTAAAATTATAATAGAAGGACTCTTAACCTCACAATATTTGAATTATAGGGATGAGTAAATAATAACGTTTGTTCCGAAATTGAATAAATCTTAACTTCTTGTCCACTATATCCTAGTTCATTTGACTTCATTCAGGTTAAGATGAAGTACAGTACATTTGGTGGTGTAAGACTTATTTCCTTGTTAATTAGGGATACGTCTCCAGTTGCATCATGGGTTGAAGGAGGAATAGATCAAATGTTTTAGCACTTTTTTGTGTAAATAGTTCGTGTGATAAACTTTAGTTAAAATAGTGATATAACTGATCCATCACTTCCAAAACTATAATGATTATTTGAATGGATCTTTTTTAAGGAGCATCCAGATGTATAAATCTGTGTTCCATTATAGTTCCCTTGAATTCATATTTGTATCTAACATTCGGATATCCTTGATATAAAGAAGAGGTTCTCAGCCTCTCTTCGTGGATTTTATCTCTTTTAATGAAAGTATAATTTATTTTGCAAATGTCCTTTAACATCAAAATCTGTTATTTCATAATGGGTATAATTGTATGAAATCATTACATACTTCTATAAGAGGTGATGAGTGAGATAAATAACCAGTTAGGAACAATGGTTGTTATCATCCTTCATCCATCACTCTTTAACTGAAAATACTTCCAATGCCTACTCTATTTCGTCATCTATTATTAAAAAACTCTTTCGTTGATTTGAATCCTTTTGTGTCATTGAAATACACCACAAACACACAACCTATGTCTATGACGCTGAATCAGGCTTAATTATTGATTTAATTATAGACACTTCCAGCCTAACTTAAGATTACCCTATTACTTCTGAGTAAAATGCCGCAGGGATGCACTTATAGGGGAACTAGAAGATTTTAGCCCCTCCAAACAATAGGAAGATTCAAGTCCTAAATTAGTTAAGAAACTAGCTAAAAAGGACTTCATTACAGAAATATAAGAACAACACTCATACTTCAAGTCCCAAAGAATAAGTCAAACCCCCAATTTCTGACCAATTTTTAAATATTGACAATTCAGAAATGAATACTAGGTTTTCCAATCCATCAAATGATGTCATACTCTATCTTTTTAAACTCTTGTCGTACCTTATCACCCAAAGGAACTAAAGGGATCTTCCAGATCTCATCCAAAAGTTGGGTATCTACAAAAAATATTTGTCAATATGGAAAAGATTGGAAGTAGAGTTTCAGATGTTGAACATAAGGTGGGGAAATTCAATTGATAACTTAATTTATCTCTTATCTGTTCAAAACAAGTGTGTAAGAATACATTTCCGAATATTTGCACTCTAGTAGGAATTGCCTGCATCCCACCAGTTACAACTCTTACGTGATCAAGTGAGCATAAATTATAAGTGATTTCATAACTTAAGTAGATTAATATTAGTTTAGTTGTACATATTTCAAAAGTTAGTGAGTCAATTACTTAATTGCATGTCACCTTATTTGAATATCGCTCTAGTAAGGGTTTAGGAACTCCACATCAATAACCAATAAATACATTACCGATCGCACAAAATGCTTACCATGAGACAAAACTGCAAATAATAAAGATTGTTTCAGCATTCATTGACTCTAAATGATAAATCAAGTCCTTTGACAATTGTAAAGCATTTTTTTAATTATTAGCCAATTGTAAATAATGGTGTAATGCACAAACATAAATATGTATTTATTGATGTGTTTTATTGATTTAAGTTTTTTTTTTTTTTTGTCTTAATTTTGTTTTCTTTATACTCTTAAATCACGACGCTATCTTTATCATATTCGTATCTCGCAAATTTCCTAATTTTCTATTTTGCATGACCAATATTTTTTCATTCTGAGACGAGGTGGTTAGTAATAAAGACTCCTTGCTAGATAATTATGAGTAGACTTAGTATTTTGGAGCGATTTTTTGGCAAAACTGAGTAAAAAAAGAGTTTTTAAATTTTTTAAATGAACAACAAAAATATCAAATTGAGCGATTTGTATTTTTTTAAATAAAGTTTTTATTAGGATCATTTAAAGTAATTAGTATTTGATTTATAATTATCAAAATTTATTCAAAAATTTGACAATATTATAACGACAAATAAAGATTTTACAAAGATTTTCTTCAATTAATTTTTGCCTTCGAACCGTAGTTTTAGACATACTGAAAAAAAGTTCAAAATCCACATTAATAGTTGATGCAAATTTGAAATTGGCGTGATCTTCCGGAGTGTTGTTACATGGGGGCATCTCATCATAAGCATTATGTCCAACCTTTTGCATAAATGGTAGATTAGGATTGCACAATTTGGTGCACTCTTCTACCGATTCTACATTGATTGACCATCTTAATAATCTCTGAAGATCATGTTTGGCTTATTTTCTGAATGCCAACCCAGCTGGGTATATCAGTATAGAGTAAACAGATTGGCACACAAATTATTTATATAAACTTCAAAGAGAGTTAGACGTAAGAATGTAGCTTGGATTGAACTCTTGTTATTCATAGTTCCTAAGACAACATAACATCCAATACAAAAAGTAGTCATTTATTCCTATCATTTGTGGGGAAACGTACTGCAAGTATAAATCGAGTTTCAAGTGTTTGCTCACCAGCTCAAGTCAAATTCAAATCCTTGCATTTTTTCAACGAGTCTTCAAAATTCATTTGATCTAATTTCAGGTCGATAATTATATTCTGAGATCTATTGTGCTAAGACTTTCATTTGGAAAAACTACTAATTTTCCCTTTTTATGTAAAAATTTCTCATTTTTCATACTGGTATGAAATAGATAGAGAAAATTTGGGCTCTAGTTAGATTACACATTAGCTATTGAGGGTATCTTTCGAGGGAAAATTCACTAGCAAAAACCCTCCTTCATTGCTATTAGGCTCTCTTTTGTACGTAAAAAAGATGTATATGATACAACCAGGGTAATGATTACTTGATTGGATATGTGAGGGAGCCAGATTTTGACAAGAGCCAATTAGAGGAAGGGGAAATTTTTGCATCAAATTGACTGTTGAATAATCCACCTTGAATTTTGCAACAAAGGAGAAATACTTTTGCACGAATGGTGAATATTATAAAAAGAAAATGGTCTTGAGGATTTGAATAACGTGAGGGTTTTTTAAAATCTTGGAGTGTCAAGAGTTCTGGTTACATGAAGTTCAGCACACACATTTTTAAAATTAAGAAAAAAGCCAATAGAGCACTTGATTTTATCAAGAACAATTTTACCACAAAAAATATGCTACTTATGCTATTGTAAGCTAAATAATAGTTTGTTTCTATATTAAACTAATCATTGCAAAAGTATAGTCTGCATCATGGATTCACAGCCACTTATCCTTGTTTTTGGGATTTTTTCTACAATACCTTATACACAGTGTCCTGCAGTGTACTTTTGAACCTTTCCACAATTGTAAGTGAAAAAAATTATAAAAAGTTTATGGATTATGAAGCCTTTAATAAGTCATAATTGCCTGAAATATAATGTCAACGAAGTTCAAGAGACTGAAAGCATTGATATCAAGTCAAGAAGTAGACGATAAAGGTCAGCTTGTAATCGGTGTGTCACTGTTGACATGAATCGAATCATTGATGAAAACATAGGGATGGATTCCTGTGGACATAAATTTGGGTCTCAGCATCGTGCAAGGTATTTCATTCATCATATTTGTATCACATTGCACATTCGTTTCATGGAATGCTTACCACAAGATACAACAGGAGGATGACAGGGACTGTATGTACAGATATCACTTATTTTTCTTCGTTCTTCTCATCATTTCAGTCATTTGGAAATATTTTAGTTTCTTTAATTTATTGTCTGTTTTGGGAGTGTATGAATACACCACTCTAATTACTATCATTGACTTAATAACAAGTTATCTTCTCCAAATGCAAACTGGATGCATAATTGCTTTAGTCCTTGACAGAATATTCAGTAAAACTCCAAATCTATATTGTTTGACACCAAAATGGCGCAAGATATTTTTCTACTTCTTTTCAATTCTATTCCCTTTGTATTATTTCATCATTGGAACGTATGGTATCCCATAACTTATGGGATACCATACGTTATGGGCCATAAGTCATAACTTTTTATTCTCTCCTTTATTGAGATCGGACTAATCATCTGCTTATATTCAAAACTTGTTTCTTTATCTCTAATTAACAAGGCAATTTTTATGTATCTACTTGTTGATATAGTAATCTACTTTACTTATGTTATGTCGACCTTTATATTTGGAGGCAATTTTGCATATTACATAATAACTTTTTTAGAAGCACTTGTACACCATGGCTTTACTTTAGCTTATATTATTTTTGTTCATAAAAGAGTGACTCAAAATCAAATCTGCAAATGAATTGGAGATCCCCTGTGTGAAGTAAGAAGAAGCATAACCAATTCATGATATCCATTACATTAAAACAATTGTTAATCAAAATTAATTTTCAAAATTCAACTAAAATATTCTTATATTTAATTGTTCAATTTAGACTATAAAAAATGCAGTTAATTTACTTTGTTTTTTCTATAATAGCATTAAAAAGTAAAAAAAACTGCTGGTCTTTGAACATTTTTTTTGCGATAAAAATAACAATTTTCTGAGCTATAATTATCAATTTTAAACATAATATCTGTATTCGACCTTTTTTAATCTTTTTTATATAATCCTTAAGGTTTTTATTTTATAACATCACTCTATTTTAGTCTACTTAAATTGTAAAATGTCATATATGTAAAATTATAATTTCTTAAATATTGTATATCCTTTCATTTATTTTTTTTAGATAAAAATATTTTTAATGAAAGGTCCCCCACAATAAAGAATTATATTGAAGGACTAATATTTAACCATAAACTTTTAAAAGCTATACATAATAAAAAACAATCCGAAAATTTAAGTAATCTTAAATAATAAATATATTACGCAAAAGTTCAACTAGAGAAAATGATACTTTTATTTGATTCATGACATTGAAAACCTAAGAGCGTTGTTTAGAAATGACCATTGTCAAAAATATAGTTTTAACCATCTTATATTTTGAAACCTATTAGCAATTCAATATTTGCAAGTTTTACGAAAACTTATACACTTCTATTTGTATATGAAATTTTCTACATAGAAATAATAAATTGGCCAATATATAGATAAACATGCAACGACTACTAGGAATTAACAAGAAATTACGTTCTTGTTCTTTTGGAAACGAAGCATAAGTATAATATAATAAATTATTACTTCGTTAATCTAATCATCTGCTTATATTTAAAACCTTTCTCTATATCCTTTGTTGACAAGGCAGTTTTTTTTCTTCTCTTTATTGGTTTGGGGAAGTTATATACGCAAAATATAAATGAATAAACCTTGTAGTTTATATTTAAAACTCTAAACTAAAAAGACATGACTACTATGAACATGGTGAACAATAATGTACATTATTGCATGCATGTTCTCTAAAAGATTGATAAAATATGTATATACGTATAAAACAAACATTAAAGTAATCCTAAAAATTCACATTAAAATATTAATAATAAAAAAAAGATAAACAAAAGCTATAATTTCAATTGCAATTAACAATAATTATTAAACTTTTGAGGCGCAGAACTTTTGAAAACTGTCTATGGATGCGTATCAAGCGACTTAAAAACTTCTTATTCGAACTTGAAGAGTAGTTGCGAATAAGATCCCCGGCATATTTCCACAATAAACCATCCAGATCAGGGATTTTGATGGTGAATTTATATATTTATTCGTTGATATCGAAATCTGCTTTACTAATGGAAAGTCGACCTTTATTTTTGAAGGTACAGGGGGGATATTACATAATAATTTTTTCAGAAGCGTTTGTATAACATGGTTTTCCTATAACTTATATCATTATTAATGATGAAACCCCAGTGTAGAATGGGCATGATTTGCGACAAAACTATAAATAATCAAGATTTTTTCAGTATCCATTGACACTAAATGATAAATCAAGTCCATTAACAATTGTAAAGCATATTTCATATTAATGTAACATATACACTTAAAATTATTTTTTTATTCTTCAATTGTAAATAATGGTGTAATGTACAAACATAAATATATATGTATTTTATTAATTTATGCTTCTTTATTTTTTGTCTCAATTTTTAGCCTTATTTTTGTAATACATTTGATAACTGATTAACTTACTACAATTTACAATAAGTATTAAAAAATGTGTTTTTATTGACTCCTCTCATTGGCTTTAGTTATAAGTCATAAGTTTTTGCACTAAAATCCATCGATATTGTTTAGAATGGTTCCATTCCAGGATTCCGTAGTGGTTAAGGGAATTAAAGTAAACAAAAATCACTGTAGTGCTTAGTTTTCTCAGTATGTACGTTTTCTTGTTTAATATTTTCCTTAATTAATAACAACACCTCAATATCCAAAAAAATATAAATTCCTGTTCCCAAATGTTCTAGCCCTTTTTAAGTTCCTATTACCAAACTGAGCCTGTATAAAAAACAACCAGGACCAAAGACCGAAACCGAGACTGAATCCGTTAAAATGAAAGAACCGAGACCTATAGAACCACTGAACCTAAACCAGGCACAACATTGATACCCGTACTACACCAATTCTTCTTCAGAGTAACTGCTGTATAATTTAGTCAGTTTATTTTCTCAATAACACAATGTGAATCAATTTGATGATATTTATATTGGGAGTGGAAATAGTATTCCTTGTTATAAAGCACAGTGAGTACATGTATTTGATCATATTTATTGGACAGACAAAGCCTATAAATTATATTTATAAAATATGGATTTCAAAATAAAAAGTCACCAACATTTTTTGATTCTGGGACGAGTTTGCAAGAAGTAAAGACTCTTTGCTGGATAGTTATGAGTTATGTGTTATTTCGATCATATTTGATATGTATAGGAATCAGAGCTGATACCTTGGACTCGACGAGACTTGTATAAGAGTCCATATGTTGAAGACCTGCAAATCAACTTGATCAGATCTCTCAAAAAGGCTCATATATTGACTAGAGCTCCAAAAGCTTTTTTATACATAACTTAATGAAAGTCTCGAAAAGCGTGTGCTATGTATTTCGTGTTGACTTGCTGTGTAAATTAAATTCGGATTTAGTGAGTTCAAGGCATATTTTGGCCTTTTTATATGTGTAAAAAGTGTTTTAAGTGCTAGAAGTATCTTTATCTGTTGTTATTTTTGAAACAGTGTATTGGAGGTCAGTTTCTGAGAGTCGACGATTGTCTCCTGAGATCCCTAGTATAAAGCAAGTCATTGCTTTTGATTGTTGTTCTTCTCTTTGGGAGAGTGTTTATATTTTATATAACACTCTTTATTTACTTAAAAAGAAATAGTCGGAACTTTTTAAAAATATGCCAACTAAACCTTCCGATAAACCTCCCCATTATAATATCAGGAAAATCATCTAGGATTGATGGAAGAGGTTACTCAAATGTCTCGAAGGAAAATAAAAGTATTCATAGAGATGCAGCGGTTCGGTTGAACCAGGACAATAACTTTAAATGGGAGACTTTTGTGCTCTCAATGGAAAATACAGAAGGTTAATGCCTTAGAGGAGATAATGTTAAACACATTGATATATACGATATTGCAATGAAATATGGTTTTAATGAGCATGAAATTGTAGGAGCTAATCCTGGATCAAGTCTGGGTAAGGTTTTTTTATATGCTAGATTCCCTATAGACATTAAGGGTCGAATTGATGACTTAAAAAAAAACACAATGTGATGAAAATAAAATATATGGACGGTTCAATCGAGGATGTTACTTTTAAAATAAAAGGAATTGACGATGTTAATATTAATGAAAAGAAGAAATTGATTGTGGACCTTATCAATTACTTTCAAAAGAGTAAATGAGGCAAATGAGGTTAAATGGATGAATCAATTTGGGGGAATCTTTCCAAAAAAAAAAAAATTGATGACAAGGCGGAGAGAAAATATAAATGTTATAAGGAGATTTGTGTGTGACAGTGACTACATCGAGGAAACTGTAGCTGATCCTTCGTCTATACCTCAAATTTTACCAAGGCAAGAAAATTTAATTAAGCTGAAGTTTTCTGGAGTGAAACATCAATGTCAAAGATGCTTTATTTTGGGACATATGAAGCATTATTGCTTGGAAAAACGACTTAAAACTTTTGAATATGAAAGGACTCTCAAAAAAGCCATGCAAGAACGTCTTCCATCAGAAGTACAAATTGTAGAGAATAAGGAGGGACAATTGATAGAAGACGAGAATGAAGATAATTCATCCAGAATGGATAAAAATCTTCTATTCGAAAAACAAATTGAAGAGGTTAGTGAGACCCAAACTGTAGAAGAAAAAGATAAGTCTTCCTGATTTTACAATGATCCGGCAAATAATGATGATGAACAAGTGTATATCGATTATTCGGATAAGGGAAACGAATGTTCTCTTTTGGAAAATGATAAGACGAATGATGGAGAAAGTAGAAAGCCAAAAAAACAATCCAAGCCTCATTTGGACGTCCATACAGTTCTGTAAAGTCGTACTTGTGCTTCCTCTGTGGGAAAAGAAATAAACTGGATACAGATTTTTCCCCTGTATGAGAGAAGAAACAGTCAAAAAGCTCTGAGTCTGGTGCTTCTTGATAGTTGTTGGATCACTCCTGTTATCATTTTATTTATTTTTTACATTATTGTAAAATGAAGCTATCAAACAAAAAAATACAGACCCAAATTGTGGACTTCTTTCAGAATAAAATTTCCAAGGGACAAAAATTTAATATTGGCATCAATAGAATAATGAATCACTTGATGTCATTGGATACTGACATCGTTTGTCTTCAGGATATTAAATCAGATATCTCTTCTTCTTGCTATAATAACTGTCCCATATGCTTAACTAAAAGATTTCAATGTTTTTTTTAGTGGAAATGGATCTAATGAGGAGTTCTTGACTCTTATTTCAAAGAAAATAAAAAAAAAATCCTGTGTTAAAGAGTTCTCCTACAAAAGCGATGGGCATAAAATTCGAATTTCTTTAAATGGGATGAGTTTCACTCTTATAAATGCCTATGGGCCGAATGAAAGGTCTACTTCCGGTTTTCAAGCAATTTTTAATACCAAATAAAGGATTCATCTCCGTTCCTGCTAATTGGGGATTTAAATATTGATCTCCATAAATTTAATTCACTCTATCCAAACCTTATTGCTCTACAAAGTATAATTCTTAAGTTCAATCTTGTTGAATTAACAAAAAAAATCAGTCCGGAAGAAGATCCAAAAATTATCCAAAAAATGTCAAACTGTTCCAAAGCGGGTCTTAGAGGGCACCTCTAAAAAGAATGAACATATTATATATATATATTTTTTTTTTTAAGCCAGTGGTCCTTCTCTTCCGATACAATGACCGTTGTCACCCTTTAACATAATGGAACTCCGATACACACTTTAAGCACAAATTCCATTTTGTGGCAAATAAATGTGCCCCCTTCGAGTCCTGATCTATACACCCTTGACAACTTCGTGCGGGTTTATCTCCAATCAACGGTCAAACCTCAGAAATTCTTAAATTCTGAAGATATCAGAATGGCGTACAGATTAGTTTCAAAATCGTTTACAAAAAGCAGTGAATAAGTGAGGCAATTAGTGTTATGTAGAATAGATAATAATATATTAGATATTTCCATTTAACACATTTATGTACTACTCTAACCTAAAATTAATCCATTACCGTATTGATATAAAATATAGAGGCTGCAAATTAATGGACCCTCCTGTATATAAGAAATTCAAGAAACAGAGAGATTCAAGAATTTCCTTTCATTCAAATCATTTCAATCTCCAAAATGTATTCGAAGATTTATAATATCTATGCAGTAATACTCGAAAATCCCTCCTCCTTCCTTCTATTTAAAAAGCATAAATCCGTTTCTATATCAAAGTCAGTAAAGCAAGACCTGAACGTCTTGCCCTTTTTGATTAATATTCTTAATATGGTTAATTAAGTCAAACTGAATAATAATAATATAACAAATTAATGGTTAAAAATAATAATTTTTTTTACATTTCATAATTATGAAATTTATATTTGCAATGTTTACAGCTACACATCTTAAAACATTAAACAAAAGTCTCGACTACTTTCTGTGGGGTCATTTCGTATCGAAGGTCAAAACCCAACAAACCTAAGGTTGTGGAATGGATAGACCTTTTCGAAACTATGGTGCGTAAAGTGTGTGAGTCGTTTAAAAATAGTTTATTAAAAGTATTTGATAAACGAGGCAGTTATATTAAATTAGAAATTCTATATTTGCAAGTTTTACGAGTGACGCATCATAAAACATTTACATGATAAGTCTCTATTACAGGAAAAAAGAATTTGATAAAATTTGCTCAGAAAATAAAATAGTATTATTTTTCACCATGGTTAATGTGGACATAGATTTGGCTCTTAGCATTCTCCAGGGTATTTCATTGATCATATTTGTACCACTTTGTATGTTCGTATCATGGAATGCCTACAACAAGATACAACAAGAAGATGACAGCGACTGGATGTACCGATATCACATATTTTTCTTCGTTATTCTCATCATTTCTATCATTTGGAAATATTTTAGTTCCTATTCTTTCCTAACTGTCTTGGGAGTGTATGAATACAACCCCCTATTAACGGTCGTTCACTTTATGACAAATTATCTTCTCGAAATACGAGCCGGATGCATAATTGCTTTAGCCCTTGACAGGATCTTTAGTAAAACTCCAAATCTATATTATATGTCACCAACATGGCGCAAGATATTTTTCTTCTTCTTTACAATTCTATTCCCTGTGTATTATTTCATCATTGGAACGCCTGGTATCCCCTATCTGACAACAGGAATTTATTTTATTATCTCCTGTATTGAGATTGGACTAATCATCTGCTTATTTTTAAAACCTGTTTCTTTATCCCTTATTGACAAGGCAATTTTTATATATCTACTCGTTGATAGCGTAATCTACTTTACTTATACTATGTCCAGCCTTTTATTTGGAGGGGCATGGGCATATTACATTGTACATTTTTTAGAAGCGTTTGTACAACATGGTTTTCCTTTAGCTTATATTATTTTTATTTATCTGAAAGTGAGTCAAAATAAATCTGCAAATGAATTGGAGATCACCAGTGTGAAACAGGAAGAAGCGTAACTATTTACTGATGTTCATTACATTTTAATAACTGTTCATCAAAATTAATATTCACAATTTAAAAAAATATATTTATATGTATAAAAGTTCAATTTAGACAATAAAAAATGTACTTATTCTACTTTTTTTCCGATAATAGCCTAAAAGCCCAAAAAACTCTGGCCATTTTATTTTTTTTTTCCCGATGAAAATAACAATTTTCTAAGCTTGAAAGATCGATTTTAAGCATAATTTCTGTATTGTACCTTTCTTAATGTTACTTTATATAAGAATAGTCCTTACTACTCATTGTATTATATTCATATTTCAATTTTATGCATATTCCACTTTTTTAAATGGTTATATATAAGAATACTTCTTACTCCTTAAGGTTGTTATTTTCTAAGGGCACTTCATTTTGGTCTACTTATATAATAAAACTTTAAAATGATAAATCATACTTTTTTAATTACTGTAACATACTTCCATTTTTTTACAAAAATATTTTAATTGAAAACATCCCCACAGTACAGATGTATATCTAAAAATAACTAACTAACTATGAAATTTAAAAAAAATTATGTATAATTAGAAGCAATTTGAAAATTCAGATCATCTTAAGTAAGAAATTTATTTCGTGAAAGTTTATCTAGAGAAAATTATATTTAATTAGATTCATGACACTTAAGCTTTGTCTAGAAATTACCAATGTCAAAAAATCAACCATTTTTTTAATAGCAGCACTACTGAGTCCTTTTTAGACAACTTTAAAAAATCAAACAACCAGCTACTTTTCATTATTATGATTTCAAAACAAAACTTCCATATAATGAATCAAAAATTCAATATATGCAAGTTTTACGGGTGACGCATCATAAAACATTAACATATTTATTTTTTGAGAATGAAATAGTATTATTTTTTTACAATGAATATTGTGGACTTAAATTTGGCTTTTAGGATTGTGCAGAGTATTTTGTTGATCCTATACCACTTTGTACGTTTGTGTTATGGAATGCTTAATTATTTCATGTATGGTCTCTAAAGATTGATAAAATGTTTGTATATACGTATAAAACAAACATTAAAGTAATCCTAAAAATTCACATTAAAATATTAATAATAAAAAAAGATAAACAAAATCTATAATTTCAATTGCAATTAACAATAATTATTGAACTTGTGAGGCGCAGAACTTTTTAAAACTGTCTATGTATGAAGCGACTTAGAAACTTCTTATTCTTATTCGATCTTGAAGAGTAGTTGGTATGCGTTCCTCCAAGAGATGCTAATAACTAAACATAACCTCGATACGCACCAGTAGTGCTATCTCTCGAACTTTTCATGGACATTTCAAACGAGCCTTGTATGAATACTGATATACCAAGCTAGGTTGCCATTCAGAAGATGACCCAAACATGATCTTCAGATCTTCTTAAGATGGACCAATCAATGTAGGGTTGGGAGAAAAGTGTACTAATGATTTTTTATTACAAAAAAATGGTCTGGAGGATTGAAAAAACGTGAGGACTTATAAAAATCATAGAGTTGTGAGAGCTCTAGTTATATGGAATTCAGTACACATATTCCTAATATCAAGAAGAATTTAAAAAGATTACATCAACATAATTTTTAGAAGCAAAAATATGTTGCTTCTGAAGTAGTTACCGAGTGGTCTAATAAAATCTGAACTCTTTGAATTTTAAACTTCATCAAGAAATAATTTATAATTTAATCTATAAATAGATGTGTGTCTGAGCTCTCTTAATCTTTAATGTAGCTGTCCTCAGCGGCAATGATGACTTCCAAGCGACAGTAGAACGCCTGGCACCTGCAGATGTAGTTCTCTGTCCCACCCAAGTGGTAATAGACTGTGGTTTTGAGGGCCTCGGTATTTGGATAACGGGCATTGCATGCCTTCTTCTCGACATGCACACAAAGGGTGTAGTCGAGGGGTTGGCATAAGGGCTTTAGGGGAGTTAAACGGTTCAAAAGTGCCCTTGCCAACCACTTTTTTGATAGTTCTCTGGACGGTCTAGCTTGAAACCCAGAGATATCGTGTATGTCCTCTCATCGACTTGAGGGGATTCGTGTTTCGGTAACTATTACGGGTCATTTTTGGTCTTTTTGATGGAAGCCTTTTTCCTCTCCAACGTTTTGGACTTGCTGACACACTTGACGTTGGAGACGTCCAGGGTCAAGGAGTGTGCGAATTGAAATTTTTTAATCCCGTTCAAATGTCATTGTTTGGTCCACATGTACGTAAGCTAGAGAGCTCAAATTTGCTTTATTTTTAACTAATTGTTTATGCTTTGATATATCGGGATAAGAGTTAATTTCAATCACTCAAACTTAATTAATTATGAATTAGTAATTGTTTGGATTTCTATGAACCCCCAGGTATATGAATTATAGATCATTTGTATTTGAAACTAATAATTGCAGAAGTATAATCTCCATAAGCATAGATTCACAAGCACTCATCCTTGTTTTTTTTGTTTTGTTTTACAATACCCTGTTGCTATTTAACCGTGATAATAAGAAGGGGTGTATTGCATATTTAAAAAGAATCGCAGCTATGGTATCGCCTGGCTTGGAACCAAGTTTTTTTTTTTTCTGAACCATAACATATATTGGAGTTAACAAAAATGTTAGCAACAGCTCTTATCTTGAATTCTCCAATGCCTTTTCCTGTTGGGATTTATTATCTGTGAAGATGCAAGACAAAGGCAAACATCATTTTCAAAATGAATGGTCATTATAGTAAAATTTTCAAAATTATTGAAAGCTATTTTTAAGCTTGCAACGATGCCCATCATTCGTTAATATAATGTCAAAGAAGTTCTGGAGACTGAAAGCAATGATAACAACTGTAAAAGTAGATGTTAAATGTCTGCTTGTAATATGAGAAACTCACAGAATGTTAGAGCTAAAATTTACTGAACCCTTAACAGATCTACAACTACAGTGGTCGAGGAGATCGACGTATCAATGTTAAAATGAATCGAATCATCTAGGATAAAGAATGAAGAAGGATCCTAATATATATTTTTTTTTCAAGCCTGTCGTCCTTCTCTTTCAATACAACTAACTTCCCCTTCAACAAAATGGAACTCTGATAAACACCAACATTCAATGCCAAGAGTGACTTAAAACACAAATTCCATTTTGAGACAAGTCAATGCGTCCCCCTTTGAGGCCCTGTTGACTACTTCGTGAAGGTTTATCTCGAACCAATGGTCGAAACCACCCAATACTCAAATTGGGAAGATTTCCGTATGGATATTGTGTTGAAATAGGGAATTTCCCAAAATTATGGTACGTACAGATTCTGCGTCGTTTCAAAATCGTTTATTAGAGTTGGTGGATAAAAGAGGCTGTTAGTGTTATGTTGAGTAGATAATAAAATATTAACTAATATTAGATATTTCCATTTAACACATTTATGTACTACTCTAACCTAAAATTAATCCATTACCGTATTGATATAAAATATAGAGGCTGCAAATTAATGACCCTCCTGTATATAAGAAATTCAAGAAACGGAGAGATTCAAGAATTTCCTTTCATTCAAATCATTTCCAACTCCAAAATGTATTTGAAGATTTATAATATCTATGCAGTAATACTCGAGAATCCCTCCTCCTTCCTTCTATTTAAAAAGCATCAATCCGTTTTGGTATTATATCAAAGTCAGTAAAGCAAGACCTGAACGTCTTGCCCTTTTTGATTAATATTCTAAATATGGTTAATTAGGTCAAACCGAAGAACAATTTACACAACTAACTATTTTTTATACATTTTAAAATAATGCAATTCATATTTGCAAGGTTTACGATTGGCACATCAAAAATCATTAAGCGATAAGTCTCAAGTACAATGTCGAATCGAAGGTCAACCCCTCCAAATCTAAGGCTATTGTTGAGGAATAGGTCGAACTTCCCAAAACTATGTTGTGTGCAGGTAATGAATTGTTTTAAAATAGTTTACAAAAAGTAGTTGATAAACGAGTCTGTTATATTGAGCTATCATTTTTAACAATATGCAAGTTTTACGAGTGACGCATCATAAAACATTAACACGATAAGTTTCTATTACAGGAAGGAAAGAATTTGATACAATTTACTCTGAAAATGAAATAGTATTATTTTTCACAATGAATATTGTGGACATAGATTTGGTTCTTAGCATTGTGCAGGGTATTTCATTGATCATATTTGTACCACTTTGCACTTTTGTTTCATGGAATGCTTACAACAAGAGACAAAAGGAGGATGACCGGGACTGGATGTACCGATATCACATATTTTTCTTCGTTCTTCTCATCATTTCTGTCATTTGGAAATATTTTAGTTCCTATTATTTTCTAACTGTCGTAGGAGTGTATTACTACAACACCCTATTAATGACCGTTATCTCAATAGCAAATTATCTTTTCGAAATGCAAACTGCATGCGTAATTGCTTTAACCCTTGACAGAATATTCAGCAAAACTCCAAATCTATATTATATGTCACCAAAATGGCGCAAGATATTTTTCTACTTCTTTACAATTCTATTCCCTGCGTGTTATTTCATCATTGGAACGCATGGTATCCCATATCTGACAACAGGAATTTATTTTATTATCTCCTGTATTGAGATTGGACTAATCATCTGCTTATTTTTAAAACCTGTTTCTTTATCCCTTATTGACAAGGCAATTTTTATATATATAATCGTTGATATCGTAATATATTTTACTTATACTATGTCCAGCATTATATTTGAGGGACATGGGCATTTTACATAACCAATTTTGTAGAAGCGTTTGTACGACATGGGTTTCCTTTAGCTTATATTATTTTTATTCATCTGAAAGTGAGTCAAAATAAATCTGCAAATGAATTGGAGATCTCCAGTGTGAAACAGGAAGAAGCATAAATATTTAATCATATTCATTACATTTTTACAATTGTTCATCAAAATTAATATTCACGATTCGACAAAAATATTTAAATGTATCATTGTTAAATTTAAAAATAAAAGAAATACTTATTTTTCTTTATTTTTAGATAATATACCTAAATCCTAGAAAACGCTTGTCATTTTAATTTTTTTTACCATGAAAATATCTATTTTCTAAGCTTGAATTATCGATTTTATGCATAATATCTGTGTTCGACCTTTCTTAATGTTTTTTATATAAGAGTAGTCCTTAGTACTCATTGTTTTATATCGTCACTCCGTTTTTGTCTACTTATATTATATAATTTTACATTCATTAAATTGTAATTTTTTAATTATTATAATATGTTTTCATTTATTTTTTTAAATAAAATTTTTTAATAAAAACTCCCCACAGTACATATATATATCTAAGAACAAATATTTAATTATAAACTTTAAAAAAGTTATCCATAGTAAGAAGCAGTCTGAAAATTAGAGAACAGGATATTTTAATTAGATTCATGACACTTAAAACTAAAAAAACACTGTCTAGAAATGACCAATGTCAAGAAAAAAATAAAATAATAATAACTCTTTAACCATCTTATATTTTGATTTTGTAAATTTTTCAAATAATAATTGTAGATTTTTTATATAGTATTACCGATTCCTCTTTAGACAACGTTAACCTACGCTTAGTGCACATAATAAAAACGAAACCCCAAAAACAAAACATTCAAGAAAAACAATCCTAATATTATAATATAATTAACAACTTGAGTGAACTTTAATGTTTTCTATACTGTCTCATGATAGAATCTAAAGTTTTGAAATGTCTGGCAGGGATTGTTAAATAACATTTCACTAAATTTACGGCAAAATCCCAATTTGTTTCATGAAACTGTAGAATTCTGATGGGAAACATTGAATATCTAGCTACATAGTTGTTGTATTATAATCTTTTAATTATTGTAATATGTTTTCATTATTTTTTATTAAATAATAATTTTTATTTACGAAATGTATTCAAAAAGTAAGATTAATTTTCAAATTTCGCGGGAAGCATACATTTTGTATGCTTCTCCACATTTCTCCACTTGCTAGCATGATTGACAAATCGTTGCATTTGTTTCTATTTTCTCCATCATACCACATTGTAGCATTGATTTAGATAAGTCTTGGATACTGTTCATGTTTAATCTGACTCTAAATGCTAGGTAAGAATGTCAAAAGATTGGATTCAGTTTGAATTTATTTTCACGATCTGAAATGTCCTCTTGGTTTATATTACCAAATCTATTCCTATTGGCGGCTTTTCGGGCTCCAGCTTGTCTGCATATAGCTTTGATATTTGATAGCATATTTGTGCTTCATAGAAGACTTCGTATCCCTTTTCGACATTGCATCCCGTGTTATATGACATAGCTGACTACTTTTGAATTCCACTGAATGGGAAGAGGTTAATTCTTGAGGACGTATGTTTTGAGGATTTTTTAGAAGAAAAGAATGTATGGCTATGATCTTTTACCGTTTCAGCTGCAGAATAGAGATCATATGATTTAATGACGGTGCAAAGTATTTTCTGTGCGTTGGTATTCGTGCTTCTGTTAGGGTTTGAAGAGTCCCTGTTAGTGTAAGTTTTATATTAAAATCTCCACTCATAATTGTAGGCCTGTGAGGCAAAAGTGAAAAAAGTTTTTTTAGAACAAAAAAATCAGGGTTGTCCAAATTTGGCCATAAATTCCTACAATATCAAAGCAATTCCCGAAAGGTTGCAAGATAACTTTATAAAGTTCCCATTCGTTTCTCGAAATTGAATTGTTGGTCTGAAGTTCTTGTTGATCAGGAGTGTGACTCCACGTTTCGGATTTGAAAGTTACTTGTCGAAGGCACTAAAAGCTAGATAAAAGTTCTGAGCAACAATAAAGTCTCAATAAAACATATATTCTCTGCAATTTTATCAGCAAATTACAATTGAGGGTTAGAAACGTTATCATATTTATTTTTCATTCTATTAAGCGATCAATTTCCATCGACTTTGTTATCTACAAGAAGGCTTGTCACTCCACGAGAGCCGTCAGGATCGTGTTCTGGTTCACATACAGGGTTGTTCTTCTTTTGTAGATTTGAAGACAAACTGATGGGAGACGATTGTGAAATAGACAACGCCTTCTTTGGATAAACCTCTACATAATGATTAAAAAAAAAAAATCTTCATATCTTCTGTTTAGTCGTTCACTCCCTTATTTAATTATCCCAGAGTGCTCTTCAATTGATAAAATCGTTCAAATCTATATCTTCTTCGATCTGAGGTGGTGGGTATATGTGAATTTTGACTTCTTAGACATTTGTTGATGTTCTTCCTTCTGTGATCTTGCCATCATTTTTACTTCCCTAATGATTAATGAATCTAACGGAGGAGCCGAAGGAGCTTTTAAAAAAGTGAGAAGAATGCTACAAGAAAATGCCAGTCGAAATGGAACCCAAAATACCGAAGAATTCATACGAGTAATGTTTATTTTGATGAATACTTCAGACCCTGTAACTAAAATATCGCAAGCTGTGATCTTTGGAACACGCATGACTGACTGTCTACCTCGCCTGAGCAAATGTGAAAAAAAAAAAATAATAATAACGCACAAATTGATCCAAAATGGTGAGATGCCTGGAAGCTTGAGAAAAGTTATTAAGAAGAAGAGTATTTAATGTTTTTAATACTCTGGGTATTGCTTCTGAACGCAGAAGGGTATTGAACGTTGGTGATACAGTAATAATTCAAATCAACATGGACTTGGTGCTAAAAGGTAATAATGACCAATACAGGGTGAAGGTTGATGAATTTAGTAGATTGACTTTAAGGAATAGACGTTTACCCCGTCCATTTGATGATCAATTAAGGACTCTGAATAACAAATTTGAAGATATTGTCTAGAACAAGGAAAAGGACATGAATAGCCCCCTGTGCTTGAAAATAGATTTAACATTGTATAATATATAATTAATGGTGGAAACGCAGTGTAGAATGGTCATTATAAAAAAAAAGAAAACGAAAATCAACATCGTAACTGTAACATTTGGAAGAATGCTATGGAAATGAGAAAGAATAATGGGCAATGCTTATTAGCTCAGCTACAATCAGCTGTGAAAAGGGTGGAAGGATAAAATTATACAAACAAGGACATTTTGTAAAATTACTCCGATATTGATCCCCGATTCTACTCTGAGTACAAAAAGGATTTACAATTATAACTCCGTAACAAATCCTCAGGGTTACAGAGCACGCACGAATGTAACATTAGGTTTTGAATTTAGTTGAATCTATTTGGGAAAGGATGTTTACAAATCAGGAATTCAATAACAAAGAAAACTGCTTAGGAAAATAGAGTTCATTCATCAGACTACCAATTCTAAAAAAAACGGGGCAGCTAAAAAATATACAGGAATTTCATCACTCCATGTCTATAATAAAATATCATACAGATACATGTGCGTTTTTAGCTGCCCATTTAATTTGTAATTGGTAGCATAAAGAACAAATTTTTCTTTTTCTTACCAGTTGTCATTATTATTTAATTCCTGAGTAGTGAACATCTTTTCCTAAACAGATTCCATTATATTCAAAACCTGTTTGATCATTCCTGTCTGCTCATAAAAGACGGAACGTAACCCTGTGGGTTCGTTGCGGATATATAATTGTAAGTCCTAGTTGGACTCAGAGTAGAATTGGGGGTCGACATCGGAGTAATTCTAGCAAATGCCCTTGTTTATATCTTTTTTTCCTTCCTCAATTGTAACAGCTGATTGTAGCTGATATAATGAAACGTCATGAACATTATATCAGCCAATGGAATTCTTCAAATTTTAAGAGTTACAATCTTGTTTTTTTGTTTCTTTTTTTTAACCTGCCCATTCCACACTGGATTTTCACCTTAGATCATACCTAAGGGTGATAATTTTGGTAGGAATAGAAAAGCGTGCGAGGAGAAAAGAAGAATTACTTATGGCATCATTGATTAAATAATATACATCTTCTTCTATCAATCATGAACGTTATCATTCCCGCCTTTATTATTCAATATTAATAAACTGAATAAAATCCCCAAAATGACGTCGCCTTCTGTCTGGATTTATGAAAATGGAGGCCCAGGAACTTGGAAAATACTTATCGGATGAGAAACAGATGGTTTGTCGATATAAATGTGCCTTTAGTCCCCTGTCTAGAATTACACGCCACTCATTATCCTCATCTCATAACAAGAGTATGGATATTCATCTATAAAATCAATTTGACGATGAATACATCAAGTCAGACTTTAACTTTGATCTCACAACGATGCTTATTGCATGTAATATAACCTTATCCATTGCTAATCATCTACGTTCAAAAAATTTATGGAAAAATGCAAGGGTAAACATATCCCTTCCCGAGGAACCATCATTAAATTAATGGAGGATGTTGTTACTGATGTCATTTATAGAAATACATATAAAAATGTTTTTAGTCATCCACACCAAATGACGATCAAGTTATCAGTAAAAAGTATAAAATATTTACTAATTTCGAAATGGAACTCTGAATTTTGTATTATCTGACAGTAAGTATTCGCTTTTTTTTAAATCTAACCCTAAAATATGATTCTATTTTAGCTAAACATATCAAGAATTATGATACACAACTCAGTAAAGGTCAAAAACAACTGCTTAAATGGTCACAACAACGGGGGTAGTAGCTTTGGATGGTTTGCAACTAGTTTGTCTGAGACTACTTACTTCGCTTTAATACTTGGGTATGATAATTAGGTTTTCTAATATTACATAGTCAATAAATATTACTTTTTATCACTAAAGGCTTAGCTATGGTTGATGGGCTCCAAGAAATGGTGTTCAGAAAACTCATAAAAGGCAAAAACAACTGTTTAAATGGTCACAACAACGAGGGTAGTTACATTGGGTGTTGCATTATAATTAACAATTGTGTATATCCATCATGATAATAGTATGTTGTTATATAAGCATACCTAAATAACGGGGAAAATCTTTTTGATGCTCTTAATAGGGAGTAATATCGCCGGACATTACTACATAATTAGCTTTTGCTCTAAATCTTTACGATGAATTTATTTATAACATTTTTTTATTAGTATATTTATTGTCTAATTTTATGATTTTGACATTTACTTTATTATTAATAGTTAGTTAGATCTCATCGGTAGAGATATATCTATCCTGTGCACAATTGTATATAGCAACTTCCACATGAAGAAGAGGGGTGATTATCTTTTTGATTAAGCTCCACGTCTCGCTTGTATATTGCAACCTAAAGTTATGACATATTTAACTGAATTCCGAGGTTAAAACAAGAAAAAATTATCTGGATCAATTTATTATTTCAATATTCTGGATTTATAATTTATTATTATTAATAGTTATATGATTTTAATTGTTTAATTTTGTATATTTAACTTAAATGTTTAATGGTTTATTTTTTAGTATGTAGATTATATTTAATTAAAGCCTTCTTTTTTAACCTTTGAGCTTCAAATATATTTTAAATACTCTACTTTGTCGTTTCATTAGCTATTATTCTGAGAATAAGGTTCATAATGAATTACAATTTCATGGAGTGTGACGTTTTCAAATCTACTGTAACGGATAAAAAACGTCGAAGTCAATTATACGTAGTATATCTTCATTAAACATTTTGCTAATAAATACATTCGTTATACCCCCAAAAATCATAATAAAGCAGGCAGATGATAATCACATCAGTGTTTTAAACAATGATACCATATGTCTTTTTTTCCCCCTCCTCCTTGCACGCGTTTTTCTCTACAACATTATCAACTATAAATTCATACCATATTAGGTAGGGGGTGAAGAAATATCAAAGGTTGTGTGACAATAAATTAGAAGCGCGGCGTGAGGCAACGTGTCGTATTTTAAATAATGAGTTGAGAATGGTTTAAAATCTCTAATAGACATTATGGACTTTTTAATATTTCTAAGTGTATCTGTTTTAATTAATTGAATTATTGTGATTTCTTTTTATATGCATTTTTTAAGAGAAATATTTTTTGATCATTTATCTCAAGAGGATTTTTATTCAAAATCTTAATTTTTTTACATTATTATATTTACGCATACCACATCCAGTTTCTAATCTAATTTAATTAGAATAGTAGTGCCTGAATAAAGGGTATAACTTGACATTTACCAAAACAACATGTATTTTTTATAAATAGTTAATAAATGTGTATGCTTTTTGTGTTTTTTTTATTATCTATATTTTTAGTTAATAACTATATAAAGACAAGAATACCTCATATAAACTAATAGGGACACAAAATATCGTTTTGAAAACAGTACAGATATTTTAAAATATTTTTATTATACAATAAAAATTATCTTTAGATCTACTTTTATTTGTTCATATATAACTAATCATAGGGAAATTTTAGATTCATGTGACATCTTAATTTGATGATTTATTTCTTCTGATAACTCTTTAAAATTATTAAATTGACCTACACCACGAAAAATATTATAGATATTGTCCATAAAAGGATTCAATTTCTACAAATCAATCTTTCTTCGTGAGATGTTAATCACTTTCCAATTGAATCACTATGTTCTAAAATAATTCATTTCCTCATGCCCTATTATGATAATCTTACTTACTTTGAACTGTTTTGAAAAAATAACATCAGTTTAACATTCGATTTTATATTTTAAATAATTCTTAAATCTACAAAACCATCTAACTGCCCGAATCTGTTGATTTGTAACATGAAATGTGGTCCTTTTGTCTTTTTTTTAGACATTAATTATTACATCTTCATTAATTGAGAATTTCTTCGTTCAATAATATTCAGACAATCGCAACAAATCAGGGCCTTGTCTTCATAATTTTTTATCTTAGAATTCTTTCACCGATAATTCTCTACTCGCCATATATGCTGCATTCATTGCTTTGTTGGAATTATTTTATTAATCCACTGCACAGGATTATTCGTCCGTTGAGTTTTCAAAAATTGGATCAGAAAAAATATAAATTACGTAAACATGCCTAAAATAGTATCTTTTGTTATGTTGAAAAGGTATTAAGAAAGTTATGTGGGTACTAAATCTGTTGTTATGGAAAGTCTTGGCTCTGATGGACTGGATCTTCAGAAAAAAGGGACGTAGAATTCAAACAAGTAGACAAAGGCCAAGTGAGGCCAGATTTTGAGTTTGCCCAACTTTTTCAAAGAAACCTAGAGTTTCATTTAGAAAAAGGGAGTTTTATTGACCCTTTTAATCCAGAAATACTTATCTCCTCCGAGAGCGAGATAGATTTATTATGGTGGGTAGATCTAAAAATAGCTTGAGGTCCGTTCAGAAGAATTTTTTACCCATCAATGGTGATTTTTTCAGACACTTCCTTATCAGGCTATGTTATTTCTTTCTCAGATGGCTCCTTTGAACAGGGACGCTGGTCAGAGGAATATCGAGATTTATACATTTATGAATTTTGAAATGTTAGCAATAGAAAATGCGTTATTTATAATTCAGGTAATTCGCATGTACTAGTTTATGTTGGTAATACAACTGGTTTTTTTTTCTATTTTTATAAGAAGGGCATTAACGGGGTGAAACGTTAAAACAATATCGCTGTTCGAACATGGAAGCAGGTGATGAACGGAGGAATTTGATCAGATTTTGTTTGGATTCCTTCCAAAGAAAACCCTCAAACGGACTTTCTATCAAGAGAGTCCCAGCAAAATTAGTAGTTCAGGTTGAGGGAGAAATAGTAATTCCAAATAATTCGCCGGTGGGTCAAACCGGAGGTAGATTACTTTGCGTCAAGGGATTTCCATGTGACTGTAACGTACATTGAATGTATTCAGGTGAGGAAAAAAGGGTTTTTTCTCCCCTCCTGTATCACTTCTACCTAGGATCATAGGCAGGATGAAAGAGCAGGAATGCATATCCCAGGCATTCTGATAACGCCAGAGTGGACAGGAGCAAAGTGTTTCTAAAGTTACAGGAACTATCAAGGGAATCGCTAAGATAGGGGTCTGCATGGAGAATAATTTCGTGTTAAGACTCTCAGACTCTACCAGAGTTTGAGTACTTAGCTGATCGAGGAGAAGCCCTAATTAATCAAACCCATAACTTAAGCGCCATTGAGATTATTCTTTCCGATATCCGCTCTTCAACGAGGAAGACCAACCCGTCTGCTTTTAAACATTTTACAAATTTTGTTTGGGAGAGGGATTATTTCCATATAACGTGTCAGGTAACTTAGCATCACATCCCAAGTCTTCAAATAGTGCTCTGGCAACAACTAAGGCCGAATGTGTTATCATCGGATAAATTGTTAACGAAATTTATTAAAGACTTTTTAAATTTAAATTCTCCTTTGGCAATGTATCAAGACACTTAAGATGTAAAAATACTTTTAAATGAATTAAAGGAATGGGGTTCACGTATGAATATTTCTTACGAAATGTTAGCAAAGAAAACTCTTACGTTAGTAGCATTGGCTAGTGTAGCTAGGTCTAGTTCCTTAACTTTATTAGGATCACACTATTGAATAAATAGTGTTGGGTCTATTTTCGTACCTTTGTTATGTCATGAAAATAATTCTAGTTTGGGTCATATTAGAGGGGGAGTTCATTTAGCAAGGTTCTCAGATGAAAGGCTAGACACAGTTAGGCATATCATTGAGTAGGTTAGAAAAACAATCGAATTGAAGGGAAAATATGACAAATTATTTGTTACTTTGAGAGGGGATTGCTATCCCATTGCAACTCAGACTGCAAGTAGATATTTGACAGAAATTACGCAATTAGCCAGTATTAATATCGGCTGTAGAATCTTGAAAAAGAGCAAATGGAATTTCATTTCAGGGCATAATTAATCAAGAGTTTTGGTATGAGGAATCACGATCTTTACATCGTTTTTATAAAGTCCCTTTAAGAAAATAATCATTTGTTATTAATTTATTTTATTTCGTTACCGGCCAATATTTAATAAAAGAAAATATGAATTTTAAGTTAAAATAAATTTTGTTCAAAATTATATTTGTAGAATAAGAACATAAGTAATATCAAAATAAGCTCAAATCTAGACAGGTTGCCAAACTTTAGGCTGATAATATTTAAGTTATGAACATTAATTTATCTGGTGTACACCTCTTTTTTAAAATAATTAATGTAAATGATATTAGTGATATATTGCAGCTTATTTAATCTTCAATTCTTATCATTATCATAATATCAATAAATATTATGGATTTTAACTCATACAATCTGTATGGAAAACCCCTATAAATATTATATATTTCTATTAAAAAAAAGTAACATATTCGTAAACTTCTTCAATGCCAACCCTTGCAGCGCGCGTTTTCTAGTCTGTTGTCCAGGTACTCAAGACGACCATAGCTGGGGCATTATAATTTAAAGATAATGATTGATGAAGCACGCCTAGCTCACAATCTAAAATTGTTGTGGAGAAAGAAGAAATTATTTTATCCTTTGATTTTTTCTTTTTTGAATTTCCCACCAAAGAGAGAAAGCCGGAGTTTTCAATTATAAAAATATGATTTATTGATTGTTATTATAATAATAGATGTATAATTTAAGTTACAAGGGTCAATTATTGTCAGAGGTGGGAACTTGGGAGTTGGACTTCAGAGTTTATTATAAAATATGTATTTTTACATGAGGAATATATATGAAACAAAGAATAAACATCATAATCTTTGAACTAGAATAAACAAATTATTGGTTTAACAAAACTTCATATTATAAAAATCTTCTCTAGTTAAGCTAAGTCCGGCTTTTGGCCTTCGAATGAGCATCTTCTAAAAAGTAAAATATATTCGATAACCTCATAACTCCTAATTTTTTCTTTAAATGATAACTAAACAATACCTCTAGCAAAGAAAAAAAGTTTCTGTGCACCAATAATTTTTCAGTTATTGATTACGTGGGTCCTCGTTTCGCTACTTGAATAAAAGCTTTACTTACCAATAATAATAACAAGGAAGTTGATACTGTGCTAATGTAAATAAATGAGAGTGACCCGAGACGCCTTTAGAAATAGCTATAGCTGGCCGAATATCTACTACATTATAAGTGTTTTATAAACCTTCCAATGCCTCATTTTCACGAAGAAAATAGTTGTACCTCGTTACAATAAATCCCATCGGGGCTCTATTAAAGAAATATGCACGCCAAAAAGTCATGCAACACAACATTTCCCTTAATTTTACTTCTAGTTCCGTGAGCCAATATCTCTGATTTGCATCCATGTTTATTTAAATACTTGATATTATGTAGAAAGGTGTTCTCATAGGATCTCTGAATTTGGTGATTCATTTTCTTTAAATCTACACATATTCTCACTTTACTACTAGGTTTGGGTACAACTACTAATGGCTGAATCCAATCTATTACTTTATCACCAAATTTACTTAATATCTTCAATCTTTCAATTCTTTTCATTTAATTTTTCACCTCTTCTCTAGTGGGGAGTTTTCTATAAAAAATTTTATTTAAAAAAATAAATGAAAATATATTATAATAATTAGAAAATAGATATTTTCATGGTAAAAAAAATTAAAATGACAAGGGTTTTCTAGGATTTAAGTGTATTATGTAAAAATAAAGAAAAATAAGTAACTATTTTATTTTTTAAATTTAACAATGATACATTTAAATATTTTTGTCGAATCGTGAATATTAATTTTGATGAACAATTGTAAAAATGTAATGAATATGATTAAATATTTATGCTTCTTCCTGTTTCACACTGGAGATCTCCAATTCATTTGCAGATTTATTTTGACTCACTTTCAGATGAATAAAAATAATATAAGCTAAAGGAAACCCATGTCGTACAAACGCTTCTACAAAATTGGTTATGTAAAATGCCCATGTCCCTCCAAATATAATGCTGGACATAGTATAAGTAAAATATATTACGATATCAACGATTATATATATAAAAATTGCCTTGTCAATAAGGGATAAAGAAACAGGTTTTAAAAATAAGCAGATGATTAGTCCAATCTCAATACAGGAGATAATAAAATAAATTCCTGTTGTCAGATATGGGATACCATGCGTTCCAATGATGAAATAACACGCAGGGAATAGAATTGTAAAGAAGTAGAAAAATATCTTGCGCCATTTTGGTGACATATAATATAGATTTGGAGTTTTGCTGAATATTCTGTCAAGGGTTAAAGCAATTACGCATGCAGTTTGCATTTCGAAAAGATAATTTGCTATTGAGATAACGGTCATTAATAGGGTGTTGTAGTAATACACTCCTACGACAGTTAGAAAATAATAGGAACTAAAATATTTCCAAATGACAGAAATGATGAGAAGAACGAAGAAAAATATGTGATATCGGTACATCCAGTCCCGGTCATCCTCCTTTTGTCTCTTGTTGTAAGCATTCCATGAAACAAAAGTGCAAAGTGGTACAAATATGATCAATGAAATACCCTGCACAATGCTAAGAACCAAATCTATGTCCACAATATTCATTGTGAAAAATAATACTATTTCATTTTCAGAGTAAATTGTATCAAATTCTTTCCTTCCTGTAATAGAAACTTATCGTGTTAATGTTTTATGATGCGTCACTCGTAAAACTTGCATATTGTTAAAAATGATAGCTCAATATAACAGACTCGTTTATCAACTACTTTTTGTAAACTATTTTAAAACAATTCATTACCTGCACACAACATAGTTTTGGGAAGTTCGACCTATTCCTCAACAATAGCCTTAGATTTGGAGGGGTTGACCTTCGATTCGACATTGTACTTGAGACTTATCGCTTAATGATTTTTGATGTGCCAATCGTAAACCTTGCAAATATGAATTGCATTATTTTAAAATGTATAAAAAATAGTTAGTTGTGTAAATTGTTCTTCGGTTTGACCTAATTAACCATATTTAGAATATTAATCAAAAAGGGCAAGACGTTCAGGTCTTGCTTTACTGACTTTGATATAGAAACGGATTGATGCTTTTTAAATAGAAGGAAGGAGGAGGGATTCTCGAGTATTACTGCATAGATATTATAAATCTTCAAATACATTTTGGAGTTGGAAATGATTTGAATGAAAGGAAATTCTTGAATCTCTCCGTTTCTTGAATTTCTTATATACAGGAGGGTCCATTAATTTGCAGCCTCTATATTTTATATCAATACGGTAATGGATTAATTTTAGGTTAGAGTAGTACATAAATGTGTTAAATGGAAATATCTAATATTAGTTAATATTTTATTATCTACTCAACATAACACTAACAGCCTCTTTTATCCACCAACTCTAATAAACGATTTTGAAACGACGCAGAATCTGTACGTACCATAATTTTGGGAAATTCCCTATTTCAACACAATATCCATACGGAAATCTTCCCAATTTGAGTATTGGGTGGTTTCGACCATTGGTTCGAGATAAACCTTCACGAAGTAGTCAACAGGGCCTCAAAGGGGGACGCATTGACTTGTCTCAAAATGGAATTTGTGTTTTAAGTCACTCTTGGCATTGAATGTTGGTGTTTATCAGAGTTCCATTTTGTTGAAGGGGGAAGTTAGTTGTATTGAAAGAGAAGGACGACAGGCTTGAAAAAAAATATATATATTAGGATCCTTCTTCATTCTTTATCCTAGATGATTCGATTCATTTTAACATTGATACGCCGATCTCCTCGACCACTGTAGTTGTAGATCTGTTAAGGGTTCAGTAAATTTTAGCTCTAACATTCTGGGAGTTTCTCATATTACAAGCAGACATTTAACATCTACTTTTACAGTTGTTATCATTGCTTTCAGTCTCCAGAACTTCTTTGACATTATATTAACGAATGATGGGCATCGTTGCAAGCTTAAAAATAGCTTTCAATAATTTTGAAAAATTTTACTATAATGACCATTCATATTGAAAATGATGTTTGCCTTTGTCTTGCATCTTCACAAATAATAAATCCTAACAGGAAAAGGCATTGGAGAATTCAAGATAAGAGCTGTTGCTACCATTTTTGTTAACTCCAATATATGTTATGGTTCAGAAAAAAAAAAAAAACTTGGTTCCAAGCCAGGCGATACCATAGCTGCGATTCTTTTTAAATATGCATTACACCCCTTCTTATTATCACGATTAAATAGCAACAGGGTATTGTAAAACAAAACAAAAAAACAAGGATGAGTGCTTGTGAATCTATGCTTATGGAGATTATACTTCTGCAATTATTAGTTTCAAATACAAATGATCTATAATTCATATACCTGGGGGTTCAAAGAAATCCAAACAATTACTAATTCATAATTAATTAAGTTTGAGTGATTGAAATTAACTCTTATCCCGATATATCAAAGCATAAACAATTAGTTAAAAATAAAGCAAATTTGAGCTCTCTAGCTTACGTACATGTGGACCAAACAATGACACTTGAACGGGATTAAAAAAATTCAATTCGCACACTCCTTGACCCTGGACGTCTCCAACGTCAAGTGTGTCAGCAAGTCCAAAACGTTGGAGAGGAAAAAGGCTTCCATCAAAAAGACCAAAAATGACCCGTAAAAGTTACTGAAACACGAATCCCCTCAAGTCGATGAGAGGACATACACGATATCTCTGGGTTTCAAGCTAGACCGTCCAGAGAACTATCAAAAAAGTGGTTGGAAAGGGCACTTTTGAACCGTTTAACTCCCCTAAAGCCCTTATGCCAACCCCTCGACTACACCCTTTGTGTGCATGTCGAGAAGAAGGAATGCAATGTCCGTTATCCAAATACCGAGGCCCTCAAAACCACAGTCTATTAGCACTTGGGTGGGACAGAGAACTACATCTGCAGGTGCCAGGCGTTCTACTGTCGCTTGGAAGTCATCATTGCCGCTGAGGACAGCTACATTAAAGATTAAGAGAGCTCAGACACACATCTATTTATAGATTAAATTATAAATTATTTCTTGATGAAGTTTAAAATTCAAAGAGTTCAGATTTTATTAGACCACTCGGTAACTACTTCAGAAGCAACATATTTTTTGCTTCTAAAAATTATGTTGATGTAATCTTTTTAAATTCTTCTTGATATTAGGAATATGTGTACTGAATTCCATATAACTAGAGCTCTCACAACTCTATGATTTTTATAAGTCCTCACGTTTTTTCAATCCTCCAGACCATTTTTTGTAATAAAAAATCATTAGTACACTTTTCTCCCAACCCTACATTGATTGGTCCATCTTAAGAAGATCTGAAGATCATGTTTGGGTCATCTTCTGAATGGCAACCTAGCTTGGTATATCAGTATTCATACAAGGCTCGTTTGAAATGTCCATGAAAAGTTCGAGAGATAGCACTACTGGTGCGTATAGAGGTTATGTTTAGTTATTAGCATCTCTTGGAGGAACGCATACCAACTACTCTTCAAGATCGAATAAGAATAAGAAGTTTCTAAGTCGCTTCATACATAGACAGTTTTAAAAAGTTCTGCGCCTCACAAGTTCAATAATTATTGTTAATTGCAATTGAAATTATAGATTTTGTTTATCTTTTTTTATTATTAATATTTTAATGTGAATTTTTAGGATTACTTTAATGTTTGTTTTATACGTATATACAAACATTTTATCAATCTTTAGAGACCATACATGAAATAATTAAGCATTCCATAACACAAACGTACAAAGTGGTATAGGATCAACAAAATACTCTGCACAATCCTAAAAGCCAAATTTAAGTCCACAATATTCATTGTAAAAAAATAATACTATTTCATTCTCAAAAAATAAATGTGTTAATGTTTTATGATGCGTCACCCGTAAAACTTGCATATATTGAATTTTTGATTCATTATATGGAAGTTTTGTTTTGAAATCATAATAATGAAAAGTAGCTGGTTGTTTGATTTTTTAAAGTTGTCTAAAAAGGACTCAGTAGTGCTGCTATTAAAAAAATGGTTGATTTTTTGACATTGGTAATTTCTAGACAAAGCTTAAGTGTCATGAATCTAATTAAATATAATTTTCTCTAGATAAACTTTCACGAAATAAATTTCTTACTTAAGATGATCTGAATTTTCAAATTGCTTCTAATTATACATAATTTTTTTTAAATTTCATAGTTAGTTAGTTATTTTTAGATATACATCTGTACTGTGGGGATGTTTTCAATTAAAATATTTTTGTAAAAAAATGGAAGTATGTTACAGTAATTAAAAAAGTATGATTTATCATTTTAAAGTTTTATTATATAAGTAGACCAAAATGAAGTGCCCTTAGAAAATAACAACTTGAATGATCGAAATACTATTTTCTTGTTCTAACATTGGAATTCAGTTTCAATTTCAACTTTAGGTTGCAAAACACTAACCAGACATGGAGTTTAATCAATAAGAGCATCGCCCTTTTTTCCTCAGGTGCAAGTAGCATATATGTACAATTGTGCACGGGATAGATTTATCTCTATCGATGAGATCTTAATAATTATTAATAATAAAGTAAATGTCAAAATCATAAAATAATGTTAGATTTAAATCCATATCTTCTTCCAATCTTAGTACCAACAGCTTTTAAAATCCCACTTTCATTTTTTTCATGTTTATCTAAAAAAAGAAAAGTTAATCCATACAGTCAAATTTTAAACCTTATCTTAGATATAAAAATAAGACTCCTTTATTACTGATAAGACAATTCAGTCAACCATTCTTGACTTAATATAGTTTTCCAACATGACATCGTAAAGATTTAAAGCAAAAGCTAATTATGTAGTAATGCACGGCGATATTACTCCTTATTAAGAGCATCAAAAAAGATTTCCCCCCTGTTATTTATGCTTGTATAACAACATAATATTATCATGAAGGATGCACACAATTGCTAATTATAACGCTACAATGCAACTACCCCCATTGTTGAGCCCATTTAAGCCGTTGTTTTGCCTTTTTATGAGTTTCTGAACACCATTTCTTGGAGCTTATGAACCATAGCTAATCCTTAAGTGACAAAAAGTAATATTTATTGACTATGTAATATTGGAAAACCTAATTATCATACCCAAGCCTTTAAGTGAAGAAAACTAGTGTCCGACAAACATCTTTGTGAGATCAAAGTTAAAGTCTGACTTGATGTATTCATCATTAACTTGATTTTTTAGATGAATATCCATGCTCTTGATATGAGATGAAGATAATGAGTGGCGTTTAATTCTAGACGGGGGACTAAAAGCTCATTTATATCGACCAATCCGACAAGCCATCTGTTTCTCGGCCCGTAAGTATTTCCAAATTCCTGGGCCTCCATTTTCATAAATCCAGACAGAAGGCGACGTTATTTTAGGCATTTTATTCAGTTCTCTATCGACTATCAGCATCTAATATTATATTAATACTGAATAATATAGGCGGGAATGACAACGTTCTTGATAGAAGAGGTATACTATTTAAACAATGATACCACCATGCGTATTTATTCCTTCCTCCTCGCCTGCTTTTCTATTCTTACCAAAATGATCACCCTTACTTATAATCCCATATCTCCTTTATTAGTAAGTATGGAGGAAGGGCTTCATATTAAATCCCATAAAAGAAAAACATTTTTGAGGGAGTATGGTTATTATATTTGCAATTTCTTCGTAATTTGTCACTATTATTTACTCATCCCATTTATGCAAATATTGAGAGGTTAAGAGTAAGTTTTTCTACAATCTTCTGAGGAACAATGTTGTAGAACGTATAAATATCTGCCGATTGATAAGAAAAAAATTGTCCTACTCCCATTTCAAGAAAAAACCGAATTCATCAATTGCTTATACGGCCAAGAAGATAAACTAGTCTCCATAAGCAGTTCCTAGGCCTCTAAAAAAGGCAAGAGGAAACATGGAACCTGTGGACTCATTGTGATATTTTCTCATGAGAATACCTCTACTATTGACCTTGCCTTCAACAGACAGAATGATTAAGTAGTGACATTTTGAGATATAGCAGAGGAGCAACGATATATATCACCACTAAACCCCCTGATTCAGAGAAGATTTTAAGCATGGATGCATGCAACATGCACTTCTGGGAAAATTACTTCTGATCGCCACAGAGTCCAGATCTCAACCCCCTAGACTATTCCATTAAAGCGCACGTAGATTCCAAGGCCTGCAAGAGACGCCATTACAGCACCCACATCCTGATGACCTCCGTCAACTAGGTCTAGGCTTCCATAACTACTGAGTACTTCCAGAGTGTCTGCAGCAGCTTCCCCATCGCCTGAAGCTCACCCTCAATTCTAAGGGCGGATACTTGACTAAAACATGTTCTTTGGGTTTCAATTAACAGCTAATAAAACTTGTTTCTAAATTCACCAAGAATCCTGCCATGGACTTCAATAATTTGTCTGTTAAAATAGGTAAATAATAACTGTTGTCCCCATATTTGAGAAGAGCGTCGTCTCTTGATTAACTTTTTTTAATCTGTAGATTACTTTCAATTTATTAATTCATGTTTCATCTACACGATAAAATAAAATAATCAGTTATATCAAAACATTAATGATTATAACACAGAGGTTGTGTGATTTTTAAAGTGAATAGTTTATCCAGATATTAAATTATCCATGTTTTACCAATATTAATGAATACTAACTCATGAGATTAACAAATTCATTATCTTAACGACTAAGAAACACATAGCTCATCCTGCACTAGTTAAAAAAAATATATCCAATAAAATGTTACTTATATTTAGAGCTGTCAAAGAAATCCAGCTTTCTTCTAATACACACCAGGTAACGTAGTTTTACAAGTAATTGTTCGACGTCTGAAGTTGTAGTACATGATTCCAAAGGTAGAGCTGACTTTTGCTTTGAATGTTGAAGCCGAACTAATTTTGGCCAGCATTGATTCATATGTATCTTCCATATTCCATGATAAGTCTTTACTCTTATAGTGTATTACCCAGGTTTTTGAGAATTGTTCCAGGAAACTTCTTACATTCTGTCTCATAGTTTATTGGATATACTTGAGAATTTATAAGATACTGATCAAAATAACACGTCTCACTTCAATGATTTTGTGACTTCATCATTGGCATCATTAATGCTTTTAAGTGTTTTTTAAGGTTGTCTTCCATGCAGCACTTCGGCAAATGAATAACAAACTAAATATGGAATAGTAAGCATCTCTTAGTTGCCAACATTAACCGTAATAACGAATTGATTGACACTTTTCCTGCAATACTATACATTAAAAAAAAAAAAAAAAACTAGTCTTTCAGCTTCTCCATGAATGAAATTGAGTATATCCAAGAAACTATGAATCTAAGGGATTTTCTGGAACAATTCTCAACAAATTGGGAAATTATTAAAGTAAAGGCAGATAAAGGAATATGGAAGATGCATCAAAAATTACGAAACACGTGTTAAAAATCAAACACATATAGAACGGTATGTGCTATATTTCTCGATTAGTTTTCTTCGGTTAATGTAGCAGTATGTGCCACATACTGATGGGGGTATAGGGGGTAATATTCAAAGACTTTCTTCTTCATTATTATTTACCTGACTAAAGGAACCGTCTAAATAACATAGTACCTTTTAAAATACTTGGCTGCATTTCCTTCACATTCAATTTTAAAAACTAATTGTCTGTCCATATAGTGGATAGACAAAAACTAAAATATGATATGATCATTTGATATCTGTAACTGAGAAGTGAATTTCCTCCTGTGATGAATTCCCTTGATTGAACAAAGTATTACTTTTCTCCCAAGATACTGGCAGATCTAGCGATGATATTTACTTTATACAAGTAGTTCCTGTTTCTGCAGACTTCCCAACCTCATAATGAAATTTCAGACACTATTGCATCAGAAGTAGATGAATTTGCAACATTTTGAAAAAAATAAACTTCTATTATTAAAATAGGGATCGAGTTTTAGATCGTGAAGAGTAATAGTATTTTCAACCAGGACAATGATTTCAAGTTCCTCGGGTCCGGGAAGGTTTTTGAAAAGTGTTTTCTTTGTCCTTTCTGATGGATGATGTCAATAGTAGTAGTATTTTCAAATCTCGGAGTCTTGGACATGCATAGGAATATCATAGATTGACTATTTTGTAATACACCTTCTCCATCCTAATTTAGGGCCTTTATTAATACTCATTTTGTGAGCGTGCTCTCTCAATTAAAAATGTGCGGGCTCTTTTTCCGCTCTTATAGAAGTGTTTGAATTTGACAACTCTTTATGATTGTAATACATTTTCGGAAATTTATATACTTTATTTTTCCCAAAGAATGAAGATAAATAAGGTACAAGAATAAATATAGATTAAAGATCCAAAATTATATTTAAAAAATCCATAAAAAGATTAATCCAATGTTTTAAATATCAAATTTTTGATTAATTGACAAAAGTTGTTTTTTTTCTTCAAAGTTTTGATTTTTTAAACTTTGACATATATCCTTAAGAAAATACTCTCTCAACAGTAGCTGAGAACAACAGTGTATAAATGAAAAGGTGACATTTGTGCTTGATTAGATATAATGACAATTCTGGTATTCAAACATTAGGGATAACAATGATTAATTTGATAGAATTCAAAGTCTTTGAACTTATGCTTCCCTGATATTTTGAGATCATATGTTAATTTACTACATATAAATATAAAAAAAATCCTTATCTTCCACCGTAATCTCTACACACGAAGGAGCTGGCGGTGTACATGAGGGAAATGATGTCTGAGTTTTTTGGAGTGCCCAGCTACAGAAGAGGCAAACTTGTCAACCGAAGACAGCAGAGAGCAACAGATACAACATAGAAAAAAAATTATAGCTTATCTTGAGACATAACTTCAACCGTATTTTCCTGCAATCAATAAAATTATTAGTTAATTTTTAAATTTTTAGATGTTATATCATAAGATGCAGAAACGGAAAAAGTAATTTAAATTAATATAAATGAGGGAAATCTCAAGCCAATTTATTGCACTTCTAAAATGGGGAGTGCTCTACCGCTCTAGCTTTAGAATGTTGAGCAGCGCTCAATTGAGCGCCGCTCACTAATGTTTTTCTTATATGATTTATTGAGTTCTTGTAGCCAAGAATAGTATCTTGAATTTTTTGACTTAATAATACTTTTCAGAGGAATTTTTTTTAAATCTTTTTATAGGGTTGCATTCTTTGTCAACTTTCCTTGGCAGTTCCTCTTCTACGATTTCAGTCACTCGATATAAGTTAAAAGTATCTGTTATAATATTTTTAAAAAAAGAAGAACCATAATCCATTAAAACCTTTACATCTTTTTGGAACTGCTTGTCCCTCTTGCTTTTAAATTGTGTGGTGTCTCGAATAATTTTTAGAAATATTTTGGCGAGCTTATTACAGGAAAAAGTTGGATCAAATGAAATTCTTAATTTATCACTGATAGATGATTTATCCACTTCGGAATTTTAAAAACTTTTTTGTTGGACAGCTAGAAATTCTAATTTCACCATTTTTTTTTAATTAGACTATGGTTCGAATGGGTAGGAAGTTCTTCTCATTTTCGAAAAAAGAAACGAAGATATTCAAGGATGATATATACGATAAGAACAAAGGCCCATTCTTTATTAAACTAAATCCCCCTCTGGACTTTACATTTTAATAGCATCAACTAACTTTAATTCTTGCATTAATTTGAAAAGGATTTGTGAGTTTGGATATATTTTTTTTTTTTTTGTCAAAATCGACGTTAACATCTGGATACGAGGAAATGAATCACTTGTTTGATTATAATATCATGAAAAAACCCAAAAAAAGAAGTCCTTATGTTAGGTCCATACACGTTGATGACATAAAGTTCAAGAGTCCTAATAGATACTTTTATTTTGTGCCAGTCACTTTTCCAGGAATATTCTTTTTACAAAATTTCGAAATTCCTAAGGACTTGGCACGGCATTACCCCGCGAACACCAAAGTACCGTATATATTTTGTTGTCAGCTGTCGATTCCCCTTTCTCCCTTGATATTCATGGACATTTCATAATTTATTCTTTTTGATAAATAAAGGAAGTATACAAGAGAAATAATATGACGGTGATGGTCTGGAAGTATTTAAGGAATAAATGACAGTTGGTAGATTGACTTACTTGGCTAACTACTAGATGATTTCGGGCCCTTTTTATATTTCTTTCTGGATGAAAGGTTGCGTGATACAATAAAGTTAACAACGTGTCGGATACAAAAGGCATAACCCCTCTAGAGGGACTTGAACCGATGTAATAACAGTTATAATTACCCGGTAGACAGTAAGGGCATGAGCAGTTGTAAGTAGACAAGACTCTTGATCAAATATCCAGAAAATAAATTATGTCAGGCTTCAAACCAAACCCAAAAATTGTTTTCATCAATACATGTCTGGCTTTCGTCTCTTTTCCAGATCTTGCATTTATTGATATCACTCTTGTCATTACCATGTTTTTTTACTAAATCTACATTAAGGGTCTATGATAAAAATAATTCGAAGTTGTTCAAATCGTTAAGATTATTAGACAAAATAAACAATTTAATTATAAATTTTCGTTCACTTTAATCTGAGTTTATTTACTACTAAGAGACAACCTAATAAAGAAGGAAGACTTTATTCTCGAATCTTGATTGTTTTATATATTAAAAAAATACCCTTAAAAATTCTTTGAAAAAACCTATAAATCAATTCCTATGGTTCCCATAAATTGGCTTGTGATCTATTGGAGGGGTGAATTCACAGTCCAAAGTGGACTACGTCTCTAAATTTTGAGATCTTTTCCTCCAAAACTTTTCCACTTTTTTTATCCAGATAAAATGGAAAATTAACAAATGGTCTCTTTTGAACCATCAGTTATTTTTTACCATTTTAAAGTATTCAGTCTCAATGATCAGCGGTAGTCTGTCAGACACAATAATTTGACTGTCCAGGGTGTCTAACAAGTGTTAATGTAGACCCCTGATGCATCTAAATAATTCCATTTTCTCTTCACGAACGAATTTCCGTTTGATACATTTTTTATCTATGTTCATGGTTAAATATTTATTCTTAGCTACAACTCTTTATTATAGAAATATTTTCAATCAAAATATTTTTATTAAAAAAACAAACATATTATATTACAATAACATAATTCAAAAAAATTAACAAGTATGACATTGATCAAAAACAATTGACTATAGAAAATAAAAACCTTAAGTATCACTCTTTATTTTTTATTAATAAAGATGCTCGAATACAGATATGCATAAAATTGAATCCTTGAAGATAAGAAAAAAATGTTATTGTTACAAGTAAAGTCTCGACTTGCAACTACATTCTGGAATAAACATCTGCACTTGTTGCTTGATCAAACGTTTCTTGGTGGTCCATGCTATTATACATAGAAAAATTAAGTAAATGGGCTTGATTCTTTATACTCTTAATTAAACAATCATACAAGTATATATTTTTGTTGAATTGTGATTCGTTATGATGAACAATTGTTAAAAAATAGTAAATATTATTAGTTGTTTATTGTTGTTCCTTTTTCACACTAAGATCTCCAATTCATTTGCAGATTTCTTTTGACCCACTTTTAGATAAATAAAAATAACATAAGCTATAGGAAAACCATGTTGTACAAATGCTTCTAAAAAATTGGTTATGTAATATGCTTCAGACCCATAAAATATAAGGCTGAAAATAGCAAAAGTAAGATAGTGTACGACATCAACGAGTATATATATAAAAATTGTCTTGTCAAAAAGGGATAAAACAACAGATTTTAAATGTATGAAGATAAATAGTCCAATCTCAATAAAGGAGTGAATAAAATAAATTCCAGTTGTCAGATATGGGATACCATGCGCTCCAATGATGAGAGAACACAAAGGGAATAGAATTGAAAAGAAGTAGAAAAATATCTTGCGCCATTTTGGTGTCATATAATATAGATTTGGAGTTTTACTGAATATTTTGTCAAGGGCTAAAGCAATTATGCATCCAGTTCGCATTTGGAGAAGATAATTTGTTATTAAGTAAATGATAATCATTGGAGTGTTGTATTCAAACACTCCCAAAACAGATAAGAAATTAAAGGAACTAAAATATTTCCAAATGGCTGAAATGATGAGAAGAACGAAGAAAAATATGTGATATCGGTACATCCAGTCCCTGTCATCCTCCTGTTGTATCTTGTGGTAAGCATTCCATGAAACGAATGTGCAAAGTGATACAAATATGATTAATGAAATACCTTGCACAATGCTTAGAGCCAAGTTTATGTCCACACCAGCCATTGTCAAAAAAATTACTCTTTCTTCCTTTTCAAAGTAAATTTTATCAGATTATTTTTTCCTGAAATAAAAACATTACAAATATTAAATTGCGTCATTTTAAAAATCTATTAAGGTTAATTTATTTTAAACAATTCAACTGTATATCATTGCTCAAATTTAAATAATTAATCCTGTAAACAATTGCAATATAAGTCAAAAAGGGAAAGACGTTTAGGATAATTTAATAGGTAAGCTCATTTAAGAGTATTGAAAAGGGAGGGGAATTTAAGGAAAAAACTAGAAAATAAAGGCTAAGGAATGCTACGCAGCTTCATTTGTCCATGCCGCTTGGGATTTTAATTTTAGAGTCATAAATTCAGTTTATAGAAATGGTAGAATCTAATTTTTTAATATATCTAAGAAAATGTACTAAAAAATTGAAACTTGGAAATTAAAGCAGTCCATGCTTAATTTTTGTAGCACCTGTGTGTTTGAATAATAAAATATTGAACGAAAGGCGGAAAACATATTTCAAATAAATATTATCTTACACCTTGTACGTTTTTTCAACAAATAAAACTTTATTCTTACACTTCATTGTCCACAATAATGACAAGATTATGATTGAATACTATTAACAATGAGAATAAGCTTTCAATTTACACATCAAGATAAATATATTTCTTTGATTATGATTAAATTTTAGTCACACATCTTAGAAAGTCTTACCAACTCACCTCCGATACAAAAACTATCTTCTGAATCTTATGACTTGATAATTTCTTGTTGTATGAAAGTGAATATATTTATAAAACGCAATATTTTATTTTTTGTATAACATATTTCTTTCCAGCATTAAATGGGAAGGCCTAAGGTATATAAAAGAGAAGGTAGTATTTTATAAACTATTTTTATTTAAAACAGGATCCTGCTGAGTTGAGGCCAATGTTATTTGAACATTGAGCTGATCAATCGTTTACGATGACGTCACTGGAACTTAGGAATTATATAAGGAATGGAAAGAAAATCACATTGTGCTGTGTTCATTTTCCCTTTTTTGTGACTTAGACATTACATCTTGGATACCAGCCTTATCCAGAATAGGACTTACTCCAGGCCTCACAAAATGATATCGTTCAAAATTCCAATGACGTCACTAGCTGCAAATATAGTTGACAAAAAGCTGTAAGTTAACACAGTTAAGAGATGAGAAGAGTAGACCTTCTTTTTATATATACCTTGGGAAGGCCCTTTTAGTAAATATGAAAGTAAAAATTTGCACTATGACGTAATTATGATTTACAAGAAACATTTGTAAATACATCATTAGCTGTTATAATTATGTAACATGGTGAAATGATCTAAAACCTTGAGCCTGCACCAGTTAAAAATATATACATATATAAATTAGATAGATTACAAAAATAACTACATCAAGAACTATAAATATGTTTTTGCGATATATACCTAGTGTAGAATTTTGTTGACATCAAAATGACATTTATTCGTTAGATGCGCCTGGGACTATAAAAAAGGGGAGCTTACACCTTATTTTCATAATATTAATATATCATTGTAGGTAAGAAAAACCTAAAAGAGAACATATTTCTATCAATCTACGTCTATTAATACGGTCGAATATTATTACCTTGTAACTTTGAACGACTGCATTTAAGTCATTTATGAATATTTTTCAATTTATTTTCTTCAAATAGGGAGTATACATTAGTGTCTTAATATTAGGTATATTTTTATAATAAAAACCCTAAGTATAGGGAAGAAATCAATAATATATTAAAAATAAGTGGATATTATGTACTAAGATGAAATTCTCATGAGAAAACATTAACTAACAGAAAGATTTTAATTTGTCATTTATCTTCAATAAAATAAATATAGAGTTCAGTGTAATTATCCTGCTAAAAAAACCCGAATATGACGCCTTGAATAAGCCTCTTTTGCACTGTGAATTTGACTATTCTTTCAAAAGATACATATATGGTATATGTATATTTTAGTAATACTAGGAAATCAAATTTTCTAAAGGATGACCATGCCCACTTCCGTATTCCTAGGAATAGTTTGTAATACAGATCAATAATAGTTCTTCAACTTAGAATAGGAAGGATTTTGAAATCTCTTCTCGCCTGACAAGAATATCAATAACGAAATAGCATTAAGACGTCCCAAAATAAAATAGAACTCATAAATAGGGAATGTAAATTTTGAGGAATATCATTGATTTTATATTATTTTTTCAATCGATACTAAAACAATCATATTATTATTTTCTTACATTGTAACTATCGTTTTCAGTAAAACAACTTATAATTAGTATGGCAAACATTTGATAATCTGTTTATTTGCGTTTGGAGATGCTAGTTCTTCGTTAGAATAATATTTAAATAAGGTGACAAATAATTTAGTTGTTAAGAACCGGATTCCCGACTCATTACTTATGGTAATGGCAATGTTAAACAGATATTTCAATATAAATCTACAGAAGTTAAGGTCTCTTATAGTTATATTATTGTTAAAACACGTAATCACTAAAAGTTCCAAATAACTATTTATATATAATAGCAGAATAGAACATGCATTGCAGACCTAAATATCGAGAATAAAGAGTCTAGAATCATTTTCCACTTGTTTGCTAATGACAAACGAGACTCAGTAGAAATTAAAAATCAGGTATGAGATTCTTATTAATTAAATATTTTTCTTAGAGTAGGAGACGAAGCAGAGTTGACTTTCAATTATTTCAAAAAGGAGATGTGGATGGAGGATTAGGAATATCTCTGATCTCCACTGGGTATCTCAGTCGATTATTCTGTGGTTTTATGGAAGTCATTAGTTCTTAATTATTGTTACATTTAGAAGTATACGATGATTTCGTGGAGGATCTGTACATGGACAATGATTAACGAGATCAGAAGTGACTATCACACACCCTGATATAAAGAGGCACCTGTAGAATGAATGATCCTTCCATTAATGGAGATGAAATCCACAAAGTGAAGCACTTGTTCCGGGGATATCTCCTTGAATGTCGAGATCCTTTGAACAGACCATGACATTGGAGAGAGTATCAGAAGGCGTGTGAACTCATATTCCTATATGGATGGATAAACGGATCCATAAATTTGAGAGATCCATCCAAATGACCATGAATGAAACGTTTTTTCACGCCGTCCTAGCTCTATTCACACCTCCTCTTGCTGAGTGCTGATTATTTGAATTCTAAGTCCAACCTACACGCATCCAAAGGTTTTGTGAATCAAAAAAGAAGTTGTCCACCTTTATATTGTAACAAGCTATTGCACTTTTACTAAACCGAAAATTGAATATTCTTCTCAGCATTCTTCAAAAATGACGTCATTTGTTTCTATTAAGATATTAAGCGACAGTATTTAGGTTTTTCTAGTAGTCCTTGCCTTATACAAGTAAACGCCTCAGCCTATACCCAACCCATCTATGTATACGTTTATTTTACTATTTATATTACAAGGCAACCTTTCATTAGATTAAAGAAGTTATAGCTCAAATATTAAATAATTAATATATTATTAAATATAAATATACAAAATACAACAATTTTAATTTTAAATTATCGTTAAAAAAATATACCATACGAACACACTTCGAGTTATTTAACTTTTGATTAAATGTTTTTTTATAGATGACGTCATGACGTGTCTTCTCCACTTCATATTTTGTCGCTGTGAACACAATTTTGCAAATTCAATCATGTCCATATTAGAATATCGATTTTTTTTAAAAATTTTCTATTTGATCGAAAAAGTCATAAAGTTTACCGGATCATACCTATATTTTACCAGAAATGTCTGAAAGTTTACGAACATTAACTTTTTTTTAAAATAAATTTTAAAAAGTCGATTTTCATTGTATTAAAATTATTTAAAGCAATTTTTTTCGAACAGAGTTGTAGGTGACAAAAAAGTATTCGTAGCTATGGATAAATGAGTTATTTATATTTCTTAGCCAATTAAATGTGTGATTTTGATTCTTTATGATAATGTTCCTCTCTTTTTTTCGATAGTATTGTGTATAAATAGTTATCCTATCTTGTATCATATCATAATTCATATATAAAAGAGGGATTGTGTGTGTAGATGTCCTTTATACGTTTCCACACTTTTCAACCTATGGGGTTGAAATTTTCCCTCTTTGAGCTCGGACATGCTAAGACGGGGTGTCGATTTGGGGGGTCACATACAGGGGGCTTATGCTATCCCCATAACAACAGCATCGTTTTTTTTCAGCCCATGGAGACTGGATAGGGGGTTGAGTTATTTATCAAAAAGAGATTGGTATTTCAAACAACATCTATCAGAATAACAAAATTTTTCTAAATTCATTCAAAATCAAAAAAGTTATGGGCAAAAAAAATCGGTGAAAATTGAAATTTCGTTTATTTTAGGTGCAAAAATGAACTGCCAATGGAATATGGTATCAGTAAATGGAATAAAGTTTGTAGAAATTTGTCTGGAGATTGGTTGTCATATAAATTTGCGAAATAAAAATTGATGTTTAACTGAAATATCTGTCATTTTCTGAATAGTTTTTTTCATATTTTCTCTCTTTTTCCCCCCATTTTTTTCATCAAACGTCAATTTTGAATATTTTTAAAAGAAATGCCACTAAACGATACATTTCGGGCATAAAATTTAAACTCTAAATGTTCTGTTATGATCATTGAAATATTTTCAATTTCCAGAATATTTATTTACATAATTTATGCAATATCTGCAAAAAGGAACCAGTTATCGATGGTTATTTTTTCGACAACATTATTCTTCATACCTTTTTTTGCGAGTACGAAAAAAATATTAGTAGGTTTGTATTTCTTTGACAATTCCAATAAATGCTATTAACTATTTTTTTGCAAAAATAGTGCAAAAAGTTTTTGCAATGTACCTCGCGAATTTCGATTCGGGAATTTTTTGAAGTAAATAGAAAATTGACTTCTCATACATATAATTTTTTAAATGCATATATGTTGGTATGTTCATAACACATTATTGTTTTTATTCATAATAATAATACTAAGGTTTGATTATACGAAGACTCCAAAAGATCTTTTTCGACAACAACGAAACATTTATATTATAATTATTAGTATACGTATATAAAAGTATTTTCTGAATATTTTTTTATTTTCTCAATTAATTCGACTTTTATTACTTATTACTTATATTATTGAACTGAAGAGTTACAAAAAGAAAAGAATAGTGGAAAATAAAATGAAGAACAAAGAAAATTATCATCCTAACCCCCCCCATAGGCCTATCCCATGTATTAGAAATTCAAACCCAGGCTCACCTTCGAATTAAGAAATGAATTAATCCTCGGAACAATTTTATCAATCTACGCAACCTCAAATATTTTACTGTTTTGACGTTTAATTATTTTAAATCTACCATAGAATACTAGAGTCTACCAGAAAGTTGAAATAAATAATAGTATATAATTTAACATAAGTACTTGTACGAACTAATAGTTATGAGCAAATTTAAGTATAAGGCAACTTTTTGGATGTAAGAGGAACTTGTAAGCACTCTGAAAAAAAGACATCCACCCCATTCCGAATATTTCTTTTTCAACCATGTATGCAAATTTTTAAATCTACTTTCAATGGCATAAGAGAAAATTCGCAAATTTCGTGACCATTAAATTATTTTGATGCTTTTAAATTTTTATTTTAGCGTGTTTAATAGAGTGAATTCAATAGACGCTATAGGAACTTGACCTACACTTTTAACTTATAGTATTTTGTTGAAAAAAACCTACCCTGAAAATTACTTTTTCAACCCTGAATGCGTGGTTTTGAAAACCTATTTACAAAGTAACAAAAAAACAACTCTAAAATGTTGTGACCATTAAAGCCCTTTTATACTTGAAGCAATCGCTTAGGAATATTTTTAATTAATTTAGAATAATTTTTGGATTATATTAATAGTTATAGGTCACAAAAAGGTAAATTTTTCTAATTTTTTTTTTTTTGTATGTGCACTAGGTTTTCCATTTTTAGGGTGACTACCAAATTAAGTGGAAGATTGATTGAGGTTTACGCTTCTTAAATGAAAGATTATATACTTAAATTATTTCCCGTATGACATCTAGATTAATTATGAGTGAAGGTTTACAATGTACATATATAAGTGGTCAGAATCCCCTACCATAGTATAATACAATGAATACCACACTTTTTTTTTTATAACATTTGCAAACAAATGTTTCAGTTCTTCAACTCTGCAGAAATTAAATTGGCCGAATTTTCCAAGTTGTCTTTCATTATGGAGCAAATGCCTCTTTTCTTCAAACAGTTCAGAGGCAGAAGATACTTGCAAATTTATTCCTCAAATATCCATGACACTTCTGTCTACGAAATATATGAAAATAATATCTGGTGTGAGTACAGTAGAAACTACCTCAATCCACGATTATATACCTCAAATTAAGAATCTGAGAATTGAAAAGTAGAAAGAAGTATGTGAAACTGATGATCGACTAAATTTACTCAGGTCAAAGAGGGAGTTTGTGAGAGGCAAGTTTTTGGGCATGAGAACAATAAGGGAACAAAAACTATTATCATCCTTTATTATAAAATCAGCTGCTGGAAAGTACATGGACGGGATTGCTCTCGTCCCTGTTAACAGCAGAGTTCTTATTCCACATGCATAATCTTATTATGAAAACTCTGTGGGAAATTGTTTTTTTTTTATGTTGGACTGTCCGTTGACAATCACTCAGCTAATAAAATTGTGTATACACAATATCTATGTAAACAGAAGCTCTAGAATGCAATTTTTCATCCACATGACAACACAAAAAGAGTTTTCCTCTTGATTGATGGAGTCAACACCTTAAAATATATATTTATAACTGTTTCCCGATTAATGATTACCTTATTTGTCCCAACATATACCTCCCTAGGTTTTCATCTCGGCGCTCATATTAGCCATATATGACAATTATTTCATAAGTGTGTGACAAATTCTTGAACCTGAAAAAAAAAATATAGATCTTATCAAACACAGATTTGACTCAAATTAAAGACTTCCTTGACAAAGATGACATCTCTAATTCTGATATCATACTTACTGACAGGGAGCCTTACGAATTGGAGACAAGTACATATATTGGACAGAGCAGCGCGTTATACTATGTTGCTGGATATATTACCTTTTCTCTCCAGGAAAAGGTACAATGTACATCTTGAACAAGATGTCTAGGCTTAAGAGATACTCCTCTAGATAATATAATGATGTTTGAGGCAGAATCAGATCTAGAGAAAATTGAATTGGGAAGATTAATCAAAATTATGTGTATATGAGTAGAGGTGGGGTATCAACACCATCAGACATCCTCTTTCTCACATCTGTGTATGCCTCCTTATTATTTGATTTTATATTGGATAATGATAAATAAAAGGTCCATTTAATGAATTTTCCGAATCCAAGAGCATTGTTTGCTGCAAATTTTATAAAAGAAGGACCGAGAGGTCAGAGATGGTTGTTGAAGCAATTATGAAAACAACTTGTGATCGAGGTCACAAGTGGACATCACTCCTCAACAAAACCACACAAATACTTTTCAATATTATGAGCAAGAGAATCATAGTTGAGTTGAATGAAAGTATTTCTGTTTAGAGTAGTTAAAGAATAACATACAAGAAATGTATATTATCTATAAAAATAAAAAAGCTCCAATCAAAGTAATGTTTAAATTTAAATATATGTAGATCTCTAATTATTTATTGGTGTTCTCTAATTATGTAAAAACTTATTTCTTAATTATATGGAAAATATATCAATATCTATGCTGTAATAGGGAGGGGGGGGTAAAATAAAATTCAATTTTAGCCCAACATTTTGGATCCAAAAGCATCTTTTAAGCACTTTAGAAAAATAATTTGTAATGTTCGGTCAAACCATATGATATGATCAGAAAATTGATCATATCCAAACAAAAATAGATCAGTAATGGACTAAATAATTTCTTAGACAAAGCAATGAGGGAATCAATAAATACAATTTTAAATGGTGATCACCATACGAAGTTGAAACTATAATGAAATGACAACTTTTGGTTGATATTATTATTTCTCTCTTGGACATTGAAAGATGAATAAAAATAAACTGGAACCCATCAATCATTCTAAATCATGCCGAAGTGTTATATATTATGAAATTGTTAACATTGAGTGATTTACTTCCAATAATACATATGGCTTCTTTTAAAACATAAGTAACGACTAAATAAGTGCAATTTATTGCATTGTACTATGGAATGTGGTTTCTGACCGCTGAGATATATGTACATAGTGCATCTTCTCTCATAATTAATCTGGATGCAATCTGAAAAATGTATATATATATATATAGCTACATCAATCAATAAATATCTAAAATATACATAACATTCGTTGAAAGAAAGATAAAGTTTATAGATGTCAAAAAAATTAAAATACAATAGGAGATCGAATTAATATATCACCCTCAAAAATGTCCAGTCTATATGGTTCTGAGTCCAAGTCAAGTCATTATGGTTGTGTGTCCCTGTCAAGTCCGAGTCCTCAAGATAGCAAACCAATGTATGTCCAAGTCCTTGAAAAAATGACTCGAGTTAATATAGTCATGAGTCCGCATATTCGAATGATCTCATAAAATAGTGGCTTTCTAACAATAAAAATTAACTTTTGGCGTTATGTACATGTTCCAAGACCTGCATCACTAAAACGTCTTCGATAATTTTTACTGAGTAGTTCAGATCTTACAAAATCCAATAAAACTCCGACATGGGACCTTTTTCTTAAATAAATTAGCCTTAACGGAAAACCTAAATGTTTAGAAAAAATTCCTTACTCTCTGCATCCGAGAAATGGCTTAAGTATAGAATACTTTCCGGTACTTTGAAAGTAAGGGCGATACCTTTTAGGGAGAGAAACACAAATGTGGCTTTTGTTGGACCAAGGACGAGGTGAGCAATCATTTTCTCGTTGAATGCGAGACGCCTTGTCCAAAATATAACGTTATTGGTGAACTTTTAAAGAAACATTTTGTTGTTTATAACTTGAAAGAAAGATAATTTCTTAGCCTTTTAGGCATTCTGGAAAAAAGGAGAAGATTATTAATGCAGCTATTGTAAAGGCTCATCATATTTTGTATGCAAATTTAAATATTATATTTATTTCTAACAAGAAATATAGTCACATTTAAAGTGTTGCAACGACAAGCTTAATTATTTTAAGCAACGATAATTAATAAAAATAAAAATATGAAGAAAAAAATATTTAAATAAAAAACCCATATTAACAAATATAATATGAAATCATTTAAATTATTTGATGTCATAAATGATAATGTAGTAGGTATGTTACAAAATGACGAATCATGGAGAGAAAAAAAACTTGCAGAAGGCTTGTACAAGGAAAAATATGTTCGAATTTCAATTTATTTATAGATTATTTATACTAGCATCAGTGCCTAACGCACTGATTAACATATAACAATATAAGTTTTAGTTTTTTTTCCAACCCCATCTTCTCAATTGTGTATGTGTGTTTTCTTTAATATGTTTAAATTTCATAGTTATAGCTTATGTATCAATATCATATTCATGTTCGGAAACCTATTCCTGGATTTGCGAAACAAGCTTGTCATTATATAAATCAACTTTTTTTTGCAAGTTAAATTGACACCATTCTTAAAGAAATCTTTCTGGAAAAGAACGTAATTTCGACCTTACACAAAAGAAGGAAAGCAACAGCATAGAACATTTTTCTGGTTTTTATACATTAGTCGTCATGACATTCTGTTCATTTGTCCAAGTCAAGTACAACCACCCTTCAAGGTAATACACTAAAGTAAGTACACGTCTATGAAAAAATGACTCGAGTCCAAGACTGGGCTCGACTACCAGTTCTCTATATACCATAAATATCTATAGAAAATAAAATTTCTTTTACTTATATTAATTAACTACATCTCTCTCTATATACAATATGTTCTCATATGCTACTACTTCATTCTTAAGAAAAGCCTTATTTATTCATTCTTCTAATTTTCCTATTATAGCATACGAATGTATATGTGTAACTTTTTTTCATGAAAGGGAAGCTATTTTTCTTGAAAAGGGCCATTGTAATAAAGTTCTGGTAATTGCCCCATTAAAAATACTGTTTTAACCTTAAGTACAGAATGAAAGCAGTACAAAATTAGACTTTTTGTTTTACTCAATAGAGATCCTATGTAGTACCTATTTGCTACTCAGTACGATTTAATCTGTAATAATTAGACAATGGAAATGAACATAGGTAATATTAAATTGTGTTCGTTTGAAATATAAATAAGTTGATACTCCAACAAAAATTTTATATTAATGATTTTCTTCTCAACTTCTTTGACGAATGACTAAGTATTATAAATAACATATAATATATACAAAGAGGTAGTGAATGACTCCTACACCTCATCTAAATTTGAACGCCATTGGCGGAAATGGGGGATTTACAAGATCGGAAGGCCGTATACACATATAAGATGTAACTACGGCTCCTATTCTTCCACTCCTTATTCATGGAATACTTAAGGCCGGCAATGTTCCTGTGGTATACTACTCGCTAGGCTATAAATATCGCTTGCCGCCAGATGCTGCATTTCAACGGGTTGAGGTCCGGGCTCTGGGGTTGACAGAAGTTAATTAAGAAGATTCTTACAACGATCCATACGGAATAATTGATGCTTTTGTGTCAACTTCTCTTTTTACCAGAACAATAGCAAAACGCATAATAGAAAAGTGAAGCTGCAACTCTTAGAAGAGAGAGTTGCTCCTTCACTTCTTTGTATCAAGTGTTCTCTTTCTTTCTTCAACTTCATAGGAATTAGAAATTGCGTTAAATATACACACAGATAGGTCTGGGGAAAACGTACAAATCATACTTTGATGTTTTAAGCGTACTATACGATCTTCTTGTCTTTTAAAACATTCAAGGACTTGGATTTGAGTGCAAAGGCATGATACCCGACTTGAACTTGCAGTATCAGGAATAATTTCCACCTCTGCTATAAATATTGCAAATTCATTCTGGAATGATCATTCGAATACAATAATTCTTTGTAAAATACTATACTGACATATGTAGTTAGCATGGCCTCACAAATAAAATGTCTTTTAAAACATAATAATAGATGTCGTTTGTGTGTGTTTTTATTTTGTCTTTTTAGTGTTTGTAAGGAAAGACTGAAAGAGTTTGATACATTTAGAATGTTTTAACTACAATTGAGTTACATACTAAGAACTTGAATTAATTACATAAGATCTAAATCTGTATTTTTGCTAGAATTCTCAATCCTCTTAAATTATTCAAATATCTAATATCTAGAAGATTGCGTTATTTGAATAAAAATGTGCATTAAATTTATAACATACACAAATTGAATAAGGTCAGGTGATTCCATATCAGAACTTTTATAATCCTGGGATTGACTCAGGGTATATAAAAATATATACAAATTTAAATAAAGAATAATTGGAGGATGCAGCTCCATGTCTTTGAGATTAGAGGGGCAGGCAAAAAAAGTAGATGAAATGGTTCTGATATATTTGAATTTCGAGAAAGCTTTGGACTCGTTAGAGTATTTCTTTTCATAAGAGAAGAACTAATTAAGAAAAACTTAATTAAGGTATTTTTCTAAGCAGTTATCAATGTACTAGATTGTGCTGAGTCAATTATTGAAATAAAAAATCACTGATTATGTTTCAAAGCTTCATGGAATACTAAATAACCTTCGAAAGAAGTCATGACTAAAGATATATAATAGATTAAGTAAACAGTTCTGAGTGTCTTTAGGGGGTTATATCTCAGACTTAATACATCACCTAAAAAAAGCTTAATATATGCTCAAAGGTTTAGCGTACACTTAAAAAAGTTCATTTACAGTTTTGTTTTCAGTGAAGCCTGTTATGTGTTATAGCGTTCCAAAATGGTTGTTAAAAAAGAGAAAGTTCGATATATTCTTTACTATCACTGCCACCAAGGTGAAACGGCAGAGCCGGCGACAAAAAATAAAAACATTGTCCAGTTTATGGATACACTACTGTAGTGAATGCAATAGGAAAGTGGAGGTCCCTACGATTCTGTTCTGGTAAGATGGACGTCGAAAATATCAATAAAATAATAAAAATCGTCGAGTTTGACCGGCATGTGAGCACTTATTCCTTTGTCAGGAAATGAATATTAGCCAAAAAACCGTTTTGAACCATCTAAATCGGACAAACCTAACTGTGTTAATTTTATTATAAAATAAAGCAAAAATAACCTCTGAACTTTTTACTTCATCTATGATATCTAAGTTTCAATTGATTTCAAGTATGAACACGAAATCTCGTAAGTTAAATTAGTTCAAAATATATAGGCAAAATTGAAAAAAAGTCAATAACAATATAGATCGCTCCATTCAAGAAATTAGTAATCATAGATTCATCATTTTAGAGCGAATTACATGTTCGAACAGGGTTGTCATTCTAAGAGTGAACCATATTCTAAGATATACATCCTATAACAAAACCCATAGTCAGATATGGAGGCAGGAAGGGATATAACTTATTTGTTCACCTAAAACTGTAGTATTGAGAAGGTTATTCTCTCCTAAGGTGGCCTCCATACGATCGATATCAGGACACAATTGTAGATCTTAAGATTATCATGGCAAAAGGGAGGTCTCCTGTTTATATTTTCTTGTCAAAGAATAATACAAACTACCAGTGAGTACATAGGTAAAACAGAAATGAAATATTCCCTATGAAGAGATTCAATGCCACCCAGAGAAACGAGAAAGATGTATTGGCTCAAAGTAGGAAGATATTCCTTGCTCGATGATAGTGTTCATCTCAAAATAAAAATACCTGCAAATTTAAAGACATATCTAGGATTGGAAACAGTGGACCATGTTTTAAAAACTCAGAATACTTATCCCTTGGTAGTTATGATCAAAAATTCACTTCTGAAATATACATTCAAACCAATTAGAAGGCAAATAAATCCCTATAACATCACTAATATGATGATGATATTGGCTGAAAATGATTTCAGTAACAAGGTTGTGTGTGCAGCATTGAAGAGAACGTACCTCAATATCTCAAGAGAATTTGGGATTCAATCTTCAGTTCAACAGAAATGTATTTAAAATATCAGATATCTATTTTTGGCATTGCAATCAATTGAACACAATTTCTTACATATTCGGGGACTGTAAGGCTCTGAAAGACATCATAAATAACTTTTAGAGGGGAGATTGGAAGAAACCCTGATCCACATGAGCTTTTATAAGACTTCTAAGGAACAGGGAAAAAAATTGTTTGCCATCGAAGGTTATATTTAAACTCCAAACACTTATCCCTGCGGCACACTTCAACAATGTTTACTCTTAACCAAGAATAGATGAAGTAAAGCATGAAACCAAGTAGCACAATGCGACTGATATTCAAGCAAGATGTCTTTTTTTTTTTTTTTTTTACAAAATATCACACTGTTATTTATTTTATGTTTTCAACATTTTGAACAAGAAATATTTTTTCAAAGAACATGACCAAAAGCCAAAAAGTATCTAAAGCTTGAGACAGTTCCAACCATATTCTTTGAGTTTAAACTGAAATCTGATCATAGCTAATGTATGAAAGTAGATGCCAATTTATACTTCAGAGGAGCATGGGATGTTTTTTAAAATGGTTAGTCAAACTTAAGAGACTTGAGCTCTCCTATACTCCGGGAATTTGATCCATATTTAGAAATTCATCCTGATGCTTCAACATCCGGATTTTGCATCTCTTTTTCGGATGGGAAGTTGTAGCAAGGAGATAAAAATGACACAACCAAAAGCATAACTTTGCCTGCACCATCTTTGAAGAATACAAATGTATACCTGCGGAGATGAAATCAGGAGATCTGAAGGTACCACTTCAGCATCACTTTTGCAGGGGAGTAATTTCATTGCAGTTCAAAACATCGTTTATGATATTAAGACCCTAATTCCTTCGTATCTTCTTAGATAAGTGAATTTGGACTTCCGTATTTCCAAGAAGTGATTCACTCGCTCCCATTGCACCCCAATGTATCTTCTGGATCTTCTTTTTTGGTAACAATTCTTCAAATGGAATTTGATTAATGGCATGAAATTCCCTAATAGGCAAGATATAAATATATTTTTTTACAATCTTATACCAAGAGTTGGCGATACATAATATCTCTATTTCCAAATCATTATCAACGAAAAATGTATCGTAAAACAAATAATTCAATAATCACTGTAAGTTTAATATGACTCTAGTGGTGAAATAAGGTTAAAAGTGCCGTATATACATTACGGCACACCAGACACCATCAAGTCAATTAGGTGGAAGCCTTGTTCAGTTAGGTCTTGTATTGTCTTAAATATTGTATATTATATCAACGACGAGGGATCAAAAATAACTTGTATTCCTGTTCCTTTGGAAACGGAGCATAACTATAGAATAACTTATTACTTTGTGTATTTATGAAAAAGAATAAATTATGAAATAGCATGATGTATCAAGGGAGAAGAGGAAATCGACAGCTGACAACAAAATACATAGGGTATTTTTGTGTTAGCGAGATAATGCCGTGTTTTATACCTATTTTATCAATTGAATTTAGAAAGAGAAATACTATACTTATATGAAATGATTCATTCCAAAGCAACGATCCTTTGTGAAATACTATACTGACATAAACAGTATTCATTGTCTCAAATATAAAATATTTTTTAATATATATTTATAGATGTCGTTTGTGTCGTTTCTTATTTTGATTTCTTAGTTTTTGAAAGAGAAGTTTTTGCTATTTTCTGAATTATTTAATTGTTTTTTTATCAAGTTGCATTTTGTCGAAGTTAATGACTCTCACTATTTGAAAAAGCTCGCAAGCCTCTTAATTAATGATCAAAGGTTTAAATGATTTCAAAAATTTAGTTTCTAAAAGATTACACAATTTGAATAAAAATATGTTTTAACTTTATACAATACAATATCAATTAAATTTAGGTAATTCCATATCAGAACTTTTGATATACCTGGGATATACTCAGGTAATATACAAATTTGATTAAATAAATGTATTTGTCTCCAAAGAACGAAAGTGGCAAAAATTAATTACTTATATAGTGTGTCTATGATTATAGTACTGTGAAGAACACTATCTTCATAATTTGACGTTCAGAGATGAATATTAATCAAATGATAGTAAAAGCTATTATTCAAATTTTTAAACTTCCATAATAACAACATATTTAGCAAAATCATATGAAATAATTTTATGTTTATTTAAATAATCTGCAAAGTTCTTGGCGGACAACGATACACTCCTACAAGTAAAACTGCTATTTATAATTCCCACTTTTTATTAAGAAAATTGTGGAAGCCCGCATCGGCTGATAATTAACTATCTTCAAATGACTAAGAAATTGTGTAATAGGATGGAAACATCAAATTTTGAGGGATTTGATTTCATTAAGTAGAGTCACATATGTGGATTGTACATAAGGTATATTTTTCAAAAAAAAAAATTAAAAATTATTGTTACTCCTCTGAAATACTTTACAATAAGTCATTCTAGATATTCCCTACAATTTTTAACGCAACCTCTCATTTTTTTTCCATAATTTTGCAGCTTAAATGAAGGGGAACAGAAAAAAAAAGTAAAGATTTTTTTTTTTTTTTTTCAAATTGTGAGAAAATTTACTTAAAAGGGTTCGAAATTTATTATTCATTTTGAATGCTGAATAAGATGCTAAAACGGTGCGAGAATGCAAAATTTTGCTGTTCACACATGAGGGAAATTCACGCCTTAAGGAATTTTTTTAGTATTGTCCCGAAGAAATGCTAAAAGTTCGATCTGTATAAAAACACCACTTAATCACTTTTATTTATTACATATTCAAATATGTAAAATGAATAATTTCAAATTTAATTAATGATTGTCCATTTGTAGGACACACCATCTAATTATTTGTGGATATTTATGCATAATTTAAAGGAGTATGTTCTCATAAGGGCCAATTAGAATATCCGTTGTTTATGTTAATTGTAGCAATAAAAATATTAATTATTATGTAGAATCCAGAGTCAAATCCCACAAGAGTTATATAATTTGCTTTACTTGCAATGCTATTAATTTATTTTATTTTTTAAAATTTCGTTTTATTTTCAAAAAAATATCTCATTATCATAGACTCACGATTGGTCTTGGAAATAAAAGCTAAGATTGGAGACTTTATTTAATATAAGACCATTTTTAACAAATTTTTTCACAATTTGAAAACGGGAATGGGAGTAGATTAAAATAATTAAGGACTTGGACTTATATTCAAAGACTTGAGACTTGAAAAGGAGGAAGAGTGACAAGTCATATGAATTGACAATCTCATTTTTTATTCTTCAAAATAAAATTCTAATGTAGTTATGCTCTGAATTTTTGTGCCAGTGAGTCTCTATTGATAAATCTAAATATGTAATCTTACAGTGTGGAATAGTTGCGTAAAAAAATTGATTTGGTATTTTTTACATATCATCATTAATTTATTGTTGAAATCAATCAGGTATTAAGAGTTTGGACATATTTGTTTATCACCTCATATTTGGAAAAGTTACGAGAAATTGGTTTTGAAAATGTAGGAATCATCTACATGGGTCACTTTTTGAAATAATCGAAGATGTAGAACTCAATAAGGGTTAGGTTGGGAAAAAGTAGTTTCGTATTTGGTATTTCCCGCCCTTTTTTAATACTAAGTATATCTTGTTCATTGTTGATCACATCTGATCATACAATAAAGTGTTGTAAAACTTTTATTGTGAGTGTATACTACTAACAATATTTGTGAAAAAGTGTACTGTTGATTAGAAGATATAAATTGCGAAAATATGGCTCAGATAGAGACAAATTCTAATAAATAAATCATTTCAGTCTTGAATGTTTGCTATGGAATTAGTTTAATCCGTGATATTTGTAACTGTATTTCCAAGGACCTAAGTTAACAAAGAAAGGTAAACATATTGACAAAAACAAATTTTGTTGAAAGGGGTCAGATGTCCCGAAATATCTAAAGTTTGATCCATTTTGTAATAAGTATATGGCTTCCTAATTTTCGTTAGGCAGTTTATACGGTAAACCATCATCCCATTTTCCATACTACCAATACATTTTTTCCAAAGTGTTATTAGAATCCTATTCGACCTTTACTTTTTAACAGGAAATCTACAGCTAATAAAGTTGGAAAAAAGTTATCCACTAATGCTAAATAGATTTTTTGTGAAGTATGTCCGACGGCTTTTCCATTGTTTTATTTGACCATAGAGGAATTATCTAAAAAAAATAAGCACAAGTATGGTGGCTATGGTATTTTATTTTATGACAAACACTATATTATTTATTTTTAGGGCGACGATGGGACTTTGTTTTTAGAAACCCACGAGAATCTCATCACGAGAATAAAGGTTATTTTTTCAATAAGTTTAAAAATAAATATGGGTTAGAAAATAGTAAAGGAAAAACTAGTTTTCTTCTATTAGGTGAATTGAGCCCAGTAAAAGGATCAAAGCTTGTCAGTTGAACATTCAAAGGAAAAATAACTTATTAGGCATCGTGTATGACAGTCGAGAAGAATCTGATTCACATTGGGTTATATTTAGGACTTGAATATATATATAATCTCTTTTCGACTAGATTTGAATCTCCAAAAGTGAATAGAATTTTATAGCACATTCATAATTCCTTAGTCCTACCGTCATTGGCTGATTCTGCAATCAATGAGAAGAGCAAATGGGTGGTGTGTCTCTTTCACAAAATCTATGTCCTGGCTCTTAAAAGATTCCGAAAACATCTTGAGGATCAGTTGATACTCTTGACAAGAGTTTTACCCAAGGTATAAATAAACTTTTTTATTAATATGTCTAATAAACCAAATATTGGTTGGAAATCGACTCTATGTAATTCTAACATCAATATATATTTGTGGATTATGCTCAGCTTCGACCTATTAAAGAGTTTTTTGAAGTCTATTTTGTTGACTTCGAAGTTGTAAAGTGAGTGATATGGAAAGATTTTACTTGAACATTTACAAATTTATGTAAGACATCATTTAAATCAAGGGCTGGGACTTAAAAATGAGGACTTTGCCTTCATATGCTGATTTATCGAACAAGATATGTCACAAGTTCGTACAGAAATGGGAAATGCCGGAGTAATTGGATAGCACGATAGGGAATTCGGTGTGTTGAGCTGTCAGGGCAACAAAATTTACAACACAATTCCAGATTTCAAGAGAATACATTTTTTCTTTTATCTCCGTAAGGATTGTGTTAAGATTTGTAACAAAAGTTTGCATATTTTTGTCGAGTTCCCCTTGGTTTCATTTTTACTTTATTTTCTCCTTAAAGACAATTATTTTGTTTGCCTTGCCGAAATAGCAAATGTAAAAATCCTCGGAAAATTAAGAAATACACTTCACTCTTTTGAGAGCCAAAGGGCTTACTGCCAATAAGTTGAAATGTAAAGAATGAATTATAGAGACAACTTGAGATCAATAGTTTTGTCCATTGCTGCTAGATATGTTGTTTTTTCTTTGAAAATACCGAGGATATGTGGATATTATTGGGATGGTGCTATTAAAATAGTCAAACTATCAGATTCGGCTAGATATATGTATGTTTACTTTAAAATGAATTGTTCGATGACATTAACGCTGAAAGCTTAAAATGTTAGAATATTTCTAGGTCTGGCTAAAAAAGCTAATTTTAAGCAAAAATCCTTATTAATGTCGTTTGACGTAATTCTTACTAGCAATATATATTATATTAATTTAATGTTTTGTGTATATATCTGCATATATGATTTGAATAAAGATAAAAGAAGGACCTGAAACTTGAAATATAATTCTCACATTTTCTCTGTTTAAGAATGCAAATAAATGTTTTGAATGATTATTCAAATACAATTATTTTTTGTGAAATACTACACGGACATATGCAAATTGTTATTTAGCATATAAAATAATAGATGTCGTTTGTGTCTGTCTTCATTTTGTCTGCATAATTTTTAAAGGAAAAGACAAAGAGTGTTTTGATATATTAACTGCTATTGGATCACATTATTAATCCCTCAATTCACTTCTTCTAGATCATAATATTATTATTTGCAAGAGCTTTCAAATCTCTGAATTAATGGGCATATGCATATTTGATTTCAAATCTTAGTATCTGAAAGTGTAGATGAAGATAAGTTGAAAGAGCTCACAGGTAATTTTGGGGAAGTTTTGGATTCATATACCGAAGCTAATCCAGAAGACCAAGACGCTGAATTGAAATTTAAAAAGTATAAATTGGTATGGAAAACCTCAAATTATATTGTCGACGTGAATGCAGATCCGCATATTATTCCTCAAATAGTACCCATTAATGGAAATCTATTCAATCTGATTTTTTTGGGGTGTTTCTCAAATGTCAAAATTACTTTCAATTTGGACATGCAAGGGTAAGTTGCAGATAATCAAGATTGCAAATCATTGAATACAGTTAATCTTTAATGCAAAAATCAAAGAAATGAAAAATGATAAGAGTAAAGTATTGGACAGAAAGGAACACATGGAGAACAATAAAAATAATAGGACCAATATTACTAAAGAGAGAGACGAGATTAATGTTGACGGAGGGAAGGAATTGGAATGTTCAGAGGAGGATACTTCTGCTTGTTCCCATTTTGCTAATCCTCCACCTACATAGAAGCCACGTCAGGAGTCAAATATATCCGAGGAAGAACACCCTAACATAACTAATGATTTACAAAGGACTCCGAGCCCCTCTCCCGATTCAGGAGCGTGTTGAGGGCAAGTAAGAAAATCGCCATACATTGTAACTCCCAAGAACTCTCTTAGCACTATATCAAAAAGAAACATACTACCGTCCCCATCTAAATCTGAATCAAACTCAAAAAGAACATTATCATGTTCCCAACCGTCACTCAGTAGGTCTTGTACAAAACAACAAAAGAAAGAATGAATTTTTGACTCAACGTCAATTCATTACAAAGTCTGAGTCGAAAATACGACTTAGCAAGGCTAATAAAGTATGTTCAATTACCAGAGATTGTAATTCTATGTGATACCAGATGTAACTTAGAGAACCACCTTTCCATCCCTCATGGATATAGGTCCTTTTCTTCCTTCAACAATAAGAATCCTCGCTCTAACGTGGAGTAAGTTTGCTAATAAAAGCGGACCTAAACCCCAAAGTCCACTTCCAGTGTGCTGAAGGTAACATAATAAAAGCAAATTGTCTCTACCGACATTCAACTACGGATGTAATTGGTTTATATGGACCGAGTATTGATGATCCAAATTTTTACAAAAGCAAATTATTACCAATTATTTTTCCACAGACCTATGTACAATAATAGGAGGCGATTTCAACGTGAAGTTAAAAATGAATAGAGACAGAACCAGCAAGTCCTCAAACTCCCATCCTCGGCGTACAAAAATATTGCCCTTTATAATATCTTCCTTTGGTTTCTCAGATGTTGGCCGAGAAACAAAGAATCACAGCCATGCCTCCTTCTCAATAGACAAAACTCTGTTCTAGTGTCATCACGAATCAACTGGTTTTGGATAAAATGATTTTCGAAGAATTCAATTATCTCATATGACGTTTTGGACACTAAATTATCAAACCGTAAAGCTATCCAGTGGATATTAAATCCCCAGTTGAAAGAGTCAAGAAGTAAGAGTCCATGGATTCTTAATTCAAGCATAGTAGACGATCCCGAAGTTAATGAAGCGATAATATCCATAATTCTACAAACATATAACATTATAAAAAGTGGAAGAGACTCTTTTCTGCTGGTTGAATCAATGCTAAGAAAAATGAAAGGATTGTGAAGGCAAAAAGGAGCTATTATGGCAGTTAAGAAACGCGAGTATTTGAACAAATTGGAATCGATCTCAAATAGCATATTGTCAGAAGAAGAAAATAAAGTTAAATTAGACAAGATTTACAGGAAGGATGATCTGAAATACAGAATCAAATTTAAAATTGATCAGATACACGAGTTATTACACTCCAGATTGCAGTGTATGAGACAATACAGATCGAGAAAGAAAACAAAAATTTTAAAATTATTTGTCGGCAAAAGCCTGATATTGGACTACCCCAAAAAAAAAAAAAAGAAGCTAATAATGATCTTAGATATATTGAGAACTATAGACCTTTAACCATGCAAAACTGTCTTTATAAAATATATTCATATGTAATTGCAAATAGATTCAATAATATCACCAACACCTATATCCATCCTTCTCAATAGGGTTTTCGAAAGGGTAAACTAATGGCCAACATCCCCTTTTCAGTACAAACTATACTTGAATCAAAGAATGACACGACGATAATGGCCATTGATTTTGCCAAAGCTTTTGACTCTCCATCACACGAACACATCGTTCGTTCTCTATATCGGAAAGGATTTGGTGACTTTATGATAAGGATGGTTGGAGCAATTCTAAAAGGTTCCTGGACTGTCGTCAGATATGGAAACCAAGACACATTCTTTGACAATATATTGAGCTATATCATATTAAATAATTATAAATATATTTGAATAATCTGAAAAGTTCACGGACGTAAATCGTCAACTACTACAAATCTAACAACCATTTGTTCTGCATGAACATATTTTAAAGGAGTTTGATAGCAATGTTTTACCACAAATTTCATGGGCATTCACAGAATTATATTTATATATATTTTTATCTTTATGGGGGGGTGGAGGGCTTGAATTTTGATTAAAATTAAAATTAAATTTTTATAGAAAAACATCCAATACTGTTCATAAAAAAATTCAAAAATTAAATAGCAAATATTAAGTGTTCTCCTGAAATCCAGAGGTATTAAAAAAAAATTTAATGTTTTTAAAAAAAATTTCAAAAATCCAAAGCTCTCCACAAAAAATTTCAAAAATCCAAAGTTGTCCACAAAAAATTTTAAAAACTGTCCTTACAAAAAATTAATTTTTTTGGAAGAAAAATTTGAAAAAAAAGTTTCAAATATTAAATTTTTTCGAAAAAAATTTCAAAAATCCACAGTTTTTACAAAAATTAAATATTTTGGGGAAAAAATTAAAAATCCACAGCTGATTATAAAAAGTTTACTTATTGAAATTTATTTTCGAAAGTCTACAGCTATTCTCAAAAAACATTAAATATTAATTTTTTTGTTAAACAATTTCAAAAATTCACAGCTGTTTACAAAAAAAAATTTCAAAAATACAAAAAATAATATTTTTGAGAAAAAACTCCAAATAATTAATTTTTTGCTCTGTTGCATAATTTTTCCGAACTATCTTTTTTTAAAGAAAATAAATCTTTAAAATATAAAATTTTTACACCTATTTTACATAATTTTTTTAGTCTTGACGAAAAAATATCTAGTAAATAGCAAATATTCCTCATTTCTTTTTTTATGAGGTGACTACAGTCTCTCCAGCCCACCCCCTGTGGATGCCCCATAGGCCATAATATATTATTTTCAAAGGAGAGCAATAAATATTGGGAAAGGGGGAGAATGCGTTCTCCTTTTAATATTGTTAAAATTTTAATTCGTTCTTCCTCGTATTTACCATTTAGATATACGCCCAGTAGCACCAACTTGACTGATTTTTAAGCTAAAAGCGTATGAATTCACTGCTTTTAAACTGATTTTTTTTAGTGCATTGTCGAGTTTAAACTATGTACAATACTCGTTATTATTTCCATTTTAAAATAATTGAGATGTAACCATTGAATTCTAAAAACTTAGACTAATCATACATAATTGTTATGTCCACAAGACATAAAAAAGGAATTGGATGTAAAAAAAGGTATATTTTACTTAATGTCCTTCAAGGGGGGAGAGGAAAAAAAACAAAAAAAAAGCTACATTATTCCATGGCTGTAAAATTTGTGGAGTAAATTAATCTCATATAACATTTTTTTTTTAAATTATAGAGAAAAAATGAATTTTTCTTTCGGAATACATACTTAAAATGAGAAAAAAAAATTGATACGAGAAAATATATCAAATAAAATATACCGATATTCATTATCCTAAAGTTATATTAAAAATAAAATTTGTTTTGCTCTCTTTTCAACATTTAGTTTTTAGTTAAAGAAAGAGTCTGAATTTTTAATATTCACAAACTTTCAAATTAGAAAGAAAAAAGAAATCTCTAAGCTACAAAACCAAAATTTTAAACATGTAATAAAATGTCTACTAAACTTTGTTATAAAAAACTGCGAAATTATACGCCCAAGATTTATATAAATGCTTCTTAATTCTTCAAAAATACATTTTATCGCCAATACTTTTCAGTATGCTCCTGAAGCATTAAATCAGATTATGTGACATTTTTTATTTATGTTGATAATCCTTATTTAGGATTTATTCGTATATTTAATAATTTTTAATAGATATTTAGTGAATTAAATCGACTTTTTTGTTCTTGTTCCTTCTAACTTCTTGAATTATTTTTTGTCTATCAATGATGTGTACAGCGCTATCCTAAAGATGTAAAATTTTAGCTATTATTATACATAATAATCGGAACCTGATGGGTACTAATTTTAGTTCCGAAATTCGCATAATTTTCCTTATAACTCTTTACTAAAATAAGAATTAAATGTTTTTACTATAAAAATAACAAATTATTCATTGTTGAAACCCCAAATTCATGTAGTTAAATAAGGAATTATTTAACCAAGCATGTTTAGCATTTTAATTGATATTTAAATGTGCCAAATGGATTGAATAGTTGGAAAATGATACAAAATTGAAATGAAGTAATTATTATATTTGCTCAAACTGTCTATCATGAAATTAAATGCGGTTTATTTTTTTCTCAAACCGCGTAATAAAGAGAATATTTACAAATGGAAAGTTAAGTCCTTACCAACATAAAAGCCAATTCAAAAATTAACCATTATAAATATCATTAAAATATGGCTATATTACTTTTTTTTAATTTGAAATAATTAAATTTTACCAAAGACTGCTAGATACGGAGTGAGATTTACACATATTTTCTTCCTTGAATTGCTGCCTGTAACTACTCTCATAAAACTTTATGACAGCTAAGCTGCTTTCCTTTCAAATATTCTTCAAATTGTCAGGGTTACCATATCATTTTTTAAGACATAACAGTACTGAAAATTTATGAGAGTGAGCAATCTCCCATACACAATTAACAACATTTTGTCTACCTAACAAATAGGTAATTGAAACATATACTTACTTAATACGAACCCTTGTATCCTAATTTAATAGAAAGTCACATCTGTTGGAAAATACATATATGTATATATATATATATATTAGCAACCCCAAAAAAAAAAATATAGTAATAACATACAAAAAAAAAAAAGAATAATATGCTAATGATATTAAAAATTATCATCAACCTATAATAAATTTCATTTTGTCTTGCTGGGTTTTAGGAGAAAATAGCAGAGTTTTAAATTTGAAGGATAAAATGGCAGAAAAAAGAAGAACAAAAAATACAAAAACAACAGTGATTTGAATGAGAAAAGTGTTAATAACTTAATACTGATGATGTAATAGTTTCGGGGAAAAATAATTTCGTATTTTTCGCTTTATTATAGTGCTTAATAATCAGTGTTACAATCATCCGATTAAAGCCAGGTATTCCCTGTTCTGTTCCATAAATTGTTGCCCCAACGAGAATACAACTTCATAATGCTTTTCTTGTAGGAGTCCTTGTCCTACTTGGCCAAAATCTCGGACAACCATTTTTAACAGGCCTCTATTGATGCAAAATATGCACACCGAAGCGCTTTGGCCATAGAAGTGAACAGGTGGTAGTCACTTGGTACTAGGTCTGGACTGTAGGGTGGATGCATAAGAACTTCACATCCGATCTCCCGGAGCTTCTAGCGCGTCATCAAAGATTATGTGTGTGCTAGAGTTGTCTTGATGATGCCTTGTTGTCTCCTATTCACCAATTCTAGACCCTGTTCGATCACCACCTTTAAAATGGTCGGGGTGTTCATAGAAGATAGGATAATTGAGAGAGAAAAAATCGCTCGAACCTGTTTTGCGAAACACGAGCCGATAGAGTATCGTCCACGTTTATACTTGGCAAATTGTCTTGGTCACCTACGACGTATTTTTCCTTTCAGGTAGTAAACATATTCTTCAAGTAGAATTATGATCTGACATCGGTGTAACTCTTGAATATTTTCTTGATAGATACAAAGTGGGATTTATGTTTATTTTATTCATCTTATAGACAGGTGAACTTCTTTCATCGCAAGCCCGTTTTTAAACTGTCAGGAATATATTGACATTTTTAGGTATCATTTTTTTTTACCTAAAGTGTTTATAATTTAAAACCCTAACCATATATAATGGTCTTGAGATTTCGTCTAAAATCTTATTTGTTTCAGGTTTGGATTAATTAATTCTATCTCGACTGATATTTCGATTCAAAATCGGGCATAGAGCGTGGATCGAAATTTAATAGTACCCAAAACCTTGGATGGTTGCTTAATTGGTCTTTGAATGTAGATAAGAAGTTTAGTTGATCTACTATCCAACTGAGTGACTCTAATATTTTGTGAAATTAATGTTTGGCAATTTCAAATCCTAATGGATATCATTAATAGTTTATTAGCACATCGTTTAAGAGCAATTTTTTAGAATAGACCATAGGAGATATTCAGACTGATCTTCCCCAGAGTCAATGGATAATTACACTAATCAAAAAAACATTTTAAGTTTCATAACACATGAAGTGCAAATATAATTAGATGGGAAACTTAAAAATATTTTTGTCTAAAAGGGCTTATAAATTTCCCTTGTTTATGACGTCAAATAATTAATTTAAATAAATTGACAAACATGTGGGGAATTAAAAAAAAAAAAAAGTACAGAAGAAAGCCTTAAGGCAATGACAAAAGAAAGAAAAAGATGGTTTAAATACAAAATTAATACAAAAAATACGTCTCCTGTCAATGTATAAAGGAAACAACCAATCACATTATGTGGGAATATAAGTGTTAATCTAAAACTTAAAGGACGTTATTAAAATGCCTAGTAACTTGTTCAATCCACAACTGGGCAAAGTAGACTTCCTTTCTACTTCGAATAATGAAAAAATCGTTGCAATTATTATAAAACGCAATATATCGTCTATAAATTACGTACTATAAAAAAAAAAACCTCGATTGAATTTTACATACCTTTATGCGAATGTTTTATTGAAAATTTAGACTATTTTTTTTAGTTCACGTCCAATTAATACAATTTATTTATATTTATTTTAAACATTCCTTATTCTGATATATTTTATAATCGTTTTAACTATTTTCGTTTTGCTTTAGCAATTATTTTTATTGCATCTTATTTTCCATTATGAATTGATTCTAAATGTTTAAATGCATGAATATAAAGAAAAACTTCTAAAAAACTCTCAAATGAATCGCATTAAATAAAAATTTTATTACATAATGAAGCCAAAATTGAAAAATCCTGTTTGTATAATTTTTAAAGAATGTAATGAATGTGTGTTTACAATTATACTATTTCAAAAATAATATCTTGATAAATAAACAGTTTTCGAAAAAGTTTTGGGAATGGGTAAAAATATACAGCGTTTATAAAATAAAACATGAAGACTAATTTTTTACCTCACAAATTTGTATATGCGTGGATTTGACCATTATTTTTAAACCTACTTATCAGGTGTACGGTTCCTAGAGTTCATCGTTCAAGCGTCCGCATATGTTTCTTCGTTAGTTCAAATGCCATACAATGTTTGAGAGACAATTTTAAGAGTATTCATACCAAATGCATTTTATAAAGAATTTTACAGAATCATTGATTATATAGCGTTTGCTGCTGTTTTGATGTTATGGCTTTTGATGATTTGTATTGTTTTGAAATCACCAAATGTATATCATGAACTATTCAACATCCTGTTGAGTAATCATGGTTTTACTAAAATGCATCCTGAGTTAATAAAAAAGAGGCCTTAAGTTTGAAGTTTCCTAATAATAAATAATATGGAATTTGAACTATACATAAAAAATCAAATGTAAGGGTTTCTAAGTTAAACTTAATTTGTTTAAACTACTTCATTTAGATATACTACACCACAAAAGGTTAAAATTAATGTTAAATTAAGGATTAATACTGCTTAATGCAATTTTCACAACTTAAGTATTATAATTCCTTTATTTATCTTTATTTAAATAAGATTTTTTTAAAGGCAATATAAAAACGGAACAACCCGTACCAATAATTGTCTCTCAACCTCGATCTTACTTTTAGTTATTGTTTTACTTCTTTCTATATTCAGTTTTTGGGTATGCAATACGCATATGTAGGCCGCCGATCATTAATTTAACTCCCAAATACATTAGACATAATATATTTGTTAAATACTTCCAAATATTAAAGAAAAAGATCCAATGTACTTAGCGTAAAAGAGGTTTTTTTAATAAAATGGTTTGTCTTAAGGCACAGTGATTACGTTACATTTTTGTTACACAATCATATACCTACGTTGCAAAGGAGATGTCGAAACAATGGGCGTGTTGCATAACCATATATACATTTGTGTACATATAAAAAGTAAAATGAGGTATTTATTTATGTGCAAGGAGCAAAGATATTTTGCTCAAAGAAGACTAAAAACTTAGATAATTTATGTTCATTAATTAAGTTCACACGCGTAAAAAATACATAAAGAATATTTACTCTCTATTCTTTTAAACTCCAAAAAATATTTAAATATAATATTGTAATTATTTAAGAATAATCTAGGTACATGATTTAAGAAAGGTTCTTCTTATTTTGACCTGCAATATCCCTTACTTTATAAAAATAGAAAAGTCTTGTGAGGTCTAAAGTTAATTGTGCAATCACTTGAATAATTGTTTGTCCAACCCTAAAACATCAACGATTTCAATGTATTTTTGTCTATTGTCAATTTTTCTTGTCTTTTATTGGCATAGTTGAAATTTGCTTAAAAACGAAAATAAATGTGGTAATCCTGACAAATTGGAGAATTTTTATAACCTTAGATATCATGAAGTTACATTTGATCATTTGGAGGTAGCCGTGAGAGGAAAAAAATAAATACAAACCCCATTCCGTATCAGCAATATATAGACATAAGTTATTCTGCTGTTAATCATCAATTCTAATCCTAGTCCTGCAAAGAAATACACTGATAACTACACATCAAATCATCAGTGTTACTTTTCATCTTTCAAGTAGTATTGATTACTCTATACGTATCAGTTCATTCTTCAAGAATAATGATAGTAGCTTGGAAAATTTACGGTTGCAACTACAAACCACTCCCTTTTCTATTATCATATTTTTCCCATACCTACTTATTTTTATTTCGAACGAATTCTACCATACTTAGAATTTGTGAGTTATCAGTCTATAGTTGATAATATTGTAGAGAAAAACGCGTGCGAGGAGACAGGGGGGAGAAAGACACATGGTATCATTGTTTAAAATTCTGATGTGATTATCACTGATAATCACATCAGTATTTATCAGTTGCCTGCTCTATTATGATTTTTGAGGGTGTAACGAAAGTATTTATTAGCAAAATGTTTAATAAAGATATACTACGTATAATTGACTTAGACGATTTTTATCCGTTACAGTAGATTTGGAAACGTCACAATCCATGAAATAGTAATTTATTGTGAACCATATTCTCAGAAAAATAACTAATAAAACGACAAAATAAGAGTATTTCGAAATATATTTGAAGTTCCAAATTTAAAATAGAAGGCTTAAATGGATAGTACAAAATAATATTCTTAATTTCTTCTAAATCCGAAAAATTTAAGAAATCATCATAATCCCAAACAGAAAGTCATGACATTAGAATTGACTTTTCTTTCTAAGTGACTTTATATCCATCATTTCTTTCAGTCACCTTGTCTTGCATCAATTTGATTTCTTTGACTTTTATATTGCTAAATTTTTTGAGAGATTGCATTAAATTTGAGGGAAAAAGCGTTGTATTTTAATTTCCTTAAGATTATCAGTGTATTCTTGAGCGTTTAAATGCCCCTCCTGCAATGTGATTAGATCATAATTGATGATAAAAGGGTCGGTGTGAAGTCCTAACGATGCACAACTTTTATCCATTCATCCCGAATCTCTATTGACTATTATTATTCAAGAATAAGAAACTTGAAATTGAATTTGGGGTTAGTATTCAATCGATATTTTATCTAGATCCTATGGAAACTCCGTTCAGATGAAGAATCCTTGTCCAAATGGGAGCAAACGTAAAAATCACAATATTTTAACATTTTAGAAAAAGGAGATAAATATAATATATATATATGAACAAATGCAGAATATGAAGTTCGTCAATTGAGATCTATAATCCTAACTGTGTAAAGTATATTAAAATCGGATCACATATTAAAAATTTGAACCATTAACTTCTTCTCTTTAGCTGACGTTGAAGTTAACATATCCCCTCATCGAGCTGCAATCCATTCCTGCATACTGAAAATTTTAATCTACTACTGCCTTGCATTGCCAAACTGCCAATAAAACTCCCTTGTCACCTCTATGTATATCATTCTCTATGGACTAAATTATTGCTCCAAGTTGTTTTAATAAAATACATAAGTGAGAAATGTGTAGTCAAACTATACGTAACAAAAAATACAATTGGAGCCCATTATAGTATTAATTTCATAAAAGCATTGTGAAACAAAAATTCAGGTCGACTAATTTTATAATTTTTGTATGAATAAGAAAAGAATAATAATATATTTTAATACAATTGATAATTGAGAAAACTGACGAACTCTTTCCTTGATACAAGAAGAGGTTCCTCCCCTAGAAAAAATCTACCGGTTACGGATAAAATGACTTTAATAAATAGTTTGTATAATTGAAAGAGTTAACTCACTTGATTTATCACTCAAACAGTTATCTATGTTGTATACGCTTCAGTTACTAAATGTATCCTGGAGAGACATAAATAAAAACTTCCTCCCAGTGTGTATAAAAGTTTTACTTTGTAATTTGCGTTACTCAAGAGGCTTAAACCGTTAGAAGTACCGATAGGTATAAAAATGAAGAAGCCAAATACGTCATAACTATGTCCCATATTTTTTTAATGACGTCATTTCGTTTCTTTTTTTGTTTTACTTATCGCAACAAATTTTTTGTACTATTTACAACGATCACAGGGATTACTTAAGAACTCTTCCTGATTGGTCTATAAAAATATTTTCGTTTTCTTATTGGTTGTAAGTTGATCAATGTAATAAAAAGTAAATAATAACATTTTCTGAAACAAGTTAGCTAACAATTGATATTATTGTTAAACGCTCCGGGATGTATTTCCATTTAAGTCGCGTCAGCGTACATTAGCAGTGATGCATTATTCAGTATTAAGTATATCCTGCCGGTGTGTAAAAATAAAAAAAAAACAAAAATTAAGAACGTAGTTATCCTGATAATTCGAAGAATGTTTCGGAGAATTCAAAAGATTCTTAATATGGAAAATATGGGGTTCCTTCATTTCTGGTGTCAAAAGAGGCCTCTCCACACACACGAGGCTCTTTCCACCCACTTTTTGATAGCTCTGAGGATAATCTGGTGTGTAACCCCAAGATCTCTTGCATGGATTCTCATGGAGGATATTAGCCCGGGCTGCTTACTTTAACTCCTCCGGATCTAGTTTGGGTTTTTTGATAGAGCCATTCTTCTTCTCCAACGTAGTGGACTTGCTGACGGTGTAGACGATGGTCCTGGAGACGCCCAACTGCTAAGAGTGTGAGAATAGAAATTCGTCAATCACGTTCAGGTGTAATGTTCTCGACTTGTACGAAAGATAGTAAGCTCAAGTTGATTTTGTTTTGTAACTCATTGTTTATGCTTTAATATATCAAAATATGAATTAATTTCAATAACTCAAACTTGATTAATTATTGAATTAGTAAGTCCAATAAGACTTTACACTTATAACTCCCCAGTAATCCCTTCTTATTGCTCTTGGTCTTTCATACGTAAAATCAGTATTTATCACTTTTTACTTAGGATTCCCTTCTCAAGAATAAAATAATAAAGAATACAGCTTTTCAAAATACAAAAACTCTGTTCAAGTTGCAACTACTAAAAGTTGCTTCTGCATTCTAGGAGATATTTACACAACTTTATGTATTTGTAACTAAAATGGCTATAAGGCCCAGAAAACAGTTCACAGTTTATATAATTAATTACGGGAGTTAACTCTTCAAGGGAACAAAATAAATACTAAAGAAGTATGAAATAAAAATATCAGGATTCCTGATTGCACTCTATATGTGGATTTTCAAAATGCACGACGCATTCCATGCAACTTTATTGACTTCATTTACTAAAAACATTGTCAAACTCCAACACTGATTTTTTTACATAATAAATATGTTAATTTGTAATCACAAACGTTATATAACTTAGATAATGTAATAATTAAGATGCTAAGTAATCTATGGCTAAATATAGAAAATATATCTAATTGAATAATACGTACACATTTAATCTACAAATAATTAGTGACATTATTATTTCAAAAAACTGCCCTTTGCAAATATATTGCTTTGATTATTTCTACTTGAGTAAGTAAAGGATATGAGTTTCATTAAGGGAATTTAATTAATTATTTCGCCATTGTTGAGCATTTGCAATAAAATTCCTATAAACAATTTACATATATATGCACAAATATCTGATTAAACTATAACATACTACAATAACCAAAAAAGTTATTTTAAATTAACATTATGTTTTGTATTCCAAGACAAAAATTAACATATTTTAGACTTAATTCAAAATATCAAAAATTGTTGGAAATATTTAAATATTCTTTACTTTCAAGAAACACGCAAATACAACTATATACCATCCCATAAAGCCCACTAGGTTTGATAAATGGATGGTCAGAATCTTTCTCTATTTTTAAGAATAGGAAATATGGGTTTTTAAGTAGATAAAAATAGGCGATATTCTTGAATTTTTGCTTAAAAAAAATATATTTTTTAATTTTAATATAAAAATTTGACCATTCTACGGATTTCAAATAAAAATGAAGGATTTGTTTCGTATAACACCTCTAAATTACATATGTATTAAAAAAACTCAAGTAGTTTTAGCACTTTTTCAATGAGATAATAAGTTTGTTACTCTAAAAGATCTGAAGGTGGATTACCACATCCATCATGTACACGTATACGTATATACACAAGGTGGATCTTAAATACTGTAACACATGTTTAAACTTATATAACTAATAGAGATATTGAGATGACATTGTAAAAAATTCCGTGTTAATAAATGATCAATTATCAACAAAGTTCGTAAAATCATTTTATTCTGATCCTTGATTTACGAGCACGGAAGGCAAACGTGATACTGTCGTCAAGCTTCACTGCTGGGGAAGAGAAACTCGGATATTTTTAAGGCCTTAAAGGTCTTAAAGATTAACAGAGCCTGTAAACAGAGAGACAAATAGTGTCAAAGATTGTCCTCATAATGGTCGACAATAAACAGAATGGACTACGAAGAACATCAAAATCACTCGAGAAAGGATTCGTAGAAATTCAAAGAGGAGCCTCTGTAAAATGGGCATGGAGATAGGCATTGCCCAGACAACAATGGGTCCATTTTCGAAGAAATTAAAAATTATATATCGGAAGAAAAAAACCATAGATAGTGATTGACTGGGAGTTGTTAGCAGATCCAGTAAATCTTAGGACCATCTGGAGTTAAATTTAACAGCTTAGAGTACGTAAACACCAACCTGGAAAAGTTCTTCTTCCGTGGGCTATATCACACTTCAAGGAAGAGACTTAGACCTTTCAACAAGAAGGTGCTCCTTCTCATATCTCCAATATGACTCCGGGCGTGGTGCAAGACTAATTTCCCTAGCTTTTCGGCGCGTTACTTTTGGCTTTCATGTGTTCCAGATTTGAACCTGATGGATTTTGGAATCTGGTCCAATTTTGGAAGACGGGATGTGGAAGAAATGAAAGCCTGCACCTCAAATAGGGTTAAATTTTGATATGTTATGAACTATTCATCACATATTATACCCCTTATATTATTAACGAACAAAGTGTCCAATATTTTAATGGATAAACTGAATGATAGAAATTACCAATTTTGACTTACAAGTACACTAATTTCCAAACTAAAATAATATAAATAAAAAAGTTAAATACAATTATTCATTTCACATAATTAGGAGTCCAGCTTCTATGAATATATATTAATAAATAGGATATTGGGAAAATAAATGCTCTCCCTGAGACTTTTGTTAATAAACTAACATGAGTTAATAGTGAAAACGAAATAATTGCATAATAAAATAATTAAACATTATGTGGATGATCGATATATTAATTGTGTAATTTTAAGTATTTTAATAAAAATTACTAAAATATAAGTACTCAGGTTAAAATTTTATAGTTCAATTGCCCAAAGATATTTATATAACAAAGTTTGTCTGTCTGCATGGATATACGACAACAAGTCACTGGGTGCACCCTATAATGTATATGATAAATATATTTTGATTTAAGAAAATTTAGTCCTATTAATAAACATTGCTGGCGTGTGGGGATACCAAGAGCAACGTTTCTGGTAGATTTTGTTTTACACATATAGGCATACACGTACAATAGATGTGGTAATCAACTTTTAGTATATATGAGGGAACAGGCCACGTAGAATTACTACCTTAAACTCAATGTATTTCTACAAAGTTCTCATATAACATAGAAAAGGGATAAAGAAAAGACCTGTCTTGTCTAAAACGTGTTATATATTTAGAATGTACCGAAATGACAAAAGTTGAGAAATTGGTATAGCCGGATATTTTTTATTTTTCATTTTATTCCTCCAACAAGGAAATAACCATGAGACATTAAAAAAAATGGTCCTTCATGGATGCGTTTTGATTTGAAAATCTGTCAAAAAATGTCAAAAAAAATATTTTGATGTTGTTTCTTCAAAATTATCGATTTAATTAAGTAGTATAGATGAAACACATATTTTGCAACAATCTTTTAATAATCTTACTTTAACTTGTCACATGGTATGAATATTTTAGTTTCAAGCATGCTGCCTATAAAAAAATACTCTCTTTTGGCACCGCGTATTACGCGCATTTATTTAGACGTTTCTCTTTATTTTTACTACTCAAATCTCTTTTTTTGATAGGAAAAAAGGTCTTAAAAGATAGGAGTGATTTTGGATATATCAGTGTACGGCCATACTGTTCACCTAACCTCCCTTGGTATTATTTTCAATTATTAAAATCAAGTATTTGAATAACTCAACGCAGCTTTTTATCACGATGAAGGGCTCAAGGTTTAATTGACAGTTTTTGTAGACCAAAATTATAAATTGATAAAATAAGATGTCTTATTTGGCATAAATATACAATAACATTATATTTAATAGTAATATATTGTAAACTTGGTTTTTTAAAGATTTATTCAAATGAAAAATATAAATCATTCAATGTAGCATCTATTCATTTCAATAACGGCCCTGATTTGGTTCATGAAATTTGCGCAGGCACTAGAACCTACCTAAATTCTTGAATTCCAGGACAATGGAGTCAATCAAAGGATTTCTTGTTGGTGTGAGGACCTCTGATAACATTTTACTCGAGTTAGCTCCAGACAAAATTATCCAAAGGATTCAGGTCAGGAGAGTTAGAAGCCCAAATATCCTTGGCCACAATTGTTGACTCTATAGTAGTGTTTTGTTTAAATAAAAAGTATATATGAATACTTTATCACAAAAAAAAACATTATAAATTTTGTGTGTGTACTTTTTGGCGGATTCTGACTTAATTTTTCTGACAAAAATTGTAGTCAGTTTTTTTATGATGCTCTGGGATAGTAGTATACCATTGGTGCGTTTTGTCCATATACCTTATGGGGTGAAATAAACCGTAAATTCAACATACCTTTGGGCGACTTTGGTAAGACGAGGGGTCTCTTTTTTCCAACAATTTGTTTTGTTAGTCTTGGTTTTTTGTATGTTTTGACATTTTTCTAAATACTGATGCAAGTTTAGTCCATGTACCTTATGGAGTGAAAAAAATTTATATTTATGGTTTCTCAGGGTACTTTGTAGGGGTTCTGACCTCATGTTTCCTACTGATTTTTATTTGTCAATCTTAGTTTTTTTTTAATGTCCTGATATAGTACTATACATTGGTACAAGTTTGGTCCATGTACCTATTGGGCTGAGATAAACCGTAAATGCAACGGTATTGGGCATTTTTTTTTTTTTTTTTTGAGGGGGGGGGGGATGTAACCTCACTTTTTCAACGGATTTTTTTGTCTGTCTTGGTTTTTATGATGTCCTGACATATTACTCCCAGTGTATGTTTTGGTGTAAGTTTTGTCCATGTTCGTTTTTGTTAAAAAAAACTCGTCCGAAGGCTATTTTAAGGGGGTTTGGAAGCCAACCCAATACGGCGGTCAGACTGACGGAAAAAAAAAAAAATCAATGTTGTAGAGGATATAAGTAATTTCAGAGGGTCAAACCTTCTGCACCTTATAGGGTGAAATCTTCTGCGGGAGGTTCTCGAACTTATAGTTTTTCAGTCTCTTTCCCGAACCTTTCCTCTTTTTGACAATCTACTATGTTTACAGTAGGACATTTTAAGTGTATTTTATAAAGTTTGACCTTTCATGTACAGGTGCGTCCGCAGAGTGTGGGTTGGAGGAGCCTGCCCCAAATTAAGGAAATTTGGTTCCTCTTTAGTAAAAATTTTGTTTGGTGATTTTATTTTTGGGAGTTTTTTTTATAAAATTTAATTTTACAAATATATTTCCAAAAATTTTTTTTTTGTGAACTGCTCTGGATTTATGATATTTTTTTCCAAAAAAATAGTTTTTTTTTGTAAAGAACTTTGGAATTTTGAAATTTTTGTGAACAACTATGGATTTTGAAATTTTTGAAAAAAAACAACATATGTATATGTATAATCTTGCGCACACCCCTGATGGAATATACCTAAAAAACCTTTACTTTAAAGTAGAATCATCATACAAAACATTTTCTTTTATTACATGTTTATTGCATGTAACTGTGCAACTGTCCAGTTAATAAAACTTTCAAATTGACTAATATAATAAGTAATAATATTAGAACAAGGACTTTTCTGTCTATTAAATATTTGTTTAATGATGTTATCTTTTTTTTTCAACTGTTTCTTTTTTTAATAAATAAACAAAATGTAATTCATTCTATTTCCAAGAAATATTCTTCTGTGTGGGTTGACATAAATATTGTAGGTAAATAAAAACTAGTGTTGGGTTTTGGTTTGAAAATCTTAGATCGGTCTGATACCAATGGGACAAACTAATTCGGTCTTTTAAAGAAGATCGGAAACAAAGAATAACTCGTTCTAAATTGGTCAGGATAGGTCTCATTTAAAATTCGGTTTGATCGTTTCTAAAGATGAATTGTTGATGATGTCAGTTCAGTCTCAAGGTTTTGAAATTTAAAGGAATAACGTCAAATGGAGTTCAATGTGTTGCATATATCATATTTGTACAACTTCTACATCTGAATATGGGAAAGAGCCGGTATATCCATTGATAGTGGCGTCTATAGGATGGTGTATAGATATGTATATTTTTTTTCTTTTAAAAAAAATAAAAAATTAAATTCTTATACAAATATTATTTGGAAAAAAATTTTAAATATGAAATTTTTGGAGAAATATTTTAAATATACCATTTTTGGAACAAAATTTCAAAAGTCCACGTTTTACAAAAAATTTAATATTTAGAAAAAAAAATCAAATATTAAATTTTTTGGAAAAAATTTCAAAAATCCACAACTTTTTTTAAAAAAATTATAAAATTAAAATATATTAAACTTTTTGAAAGAATGTCGAAAATGTTAAATCTTTAATAACTTTTAAATTTTCCAAGAACAACTTCAAATATTAATTTTTGAGAAACAAATTTCAGAAATTAAATTATTATTAATAAATTTTTTGATTTTTTTTTTCAAAAATCCATATCTATTCATATTAAATTTAACTTGTCGGATTTTTTTTTTGAAGTCCCTCCAGCCCTCACCCTGTGGATGCCTCTGATTAAGATCTATAAGATTATTCTACGTTTTGTAAACGATTAAATTTAGATCTACGATCTAAAATCTCAGGTCTGCTCCGGAATATCTTAATACTGAACCGAAAAAAAAAATGTCTTACACCTAGTCTGAGGGCTAAATATAAAAACTGCCTGCACTCATATTATAGTAATTATTTTAATTGTAATTACTTATTAGAAAAAAAAGAGAAATCTATTTTGGATAACGTAGTTACAATATACCTACTCGTATTAATTACGATTTACTAGTTAAAAAAAGTATTTATCTGACATATATTATATATAGATTTAATTTTTTTAATAAAATTATTAATTCAGTCATCGATGTTTGATAAAAAAGAAACCGTCCTTTACTAATTCCGAGATTCTCAGATTATTTTTGTTATTTTGTTGGTACTCATGTTCACAACTTTTGTATTATTTATGACCAATAAAAAAGTTATCGTCTTTTGTTGTGCACTGCACTATTTTACAACCGAGTGGTCTATTAAAATCTGAACACTTCGTATTTTAAATTCAATAAGATATAACTTATTAATCAAAAACCGAATTTCAACAAAATTAATACGATAAATAGATGTGTGCCTGAGATCTCTTAATCATTAATGGGGCCACCCTTAGCGGGAATGATGGCTTCCGGTCGGCAGCGGTGGAAGGTTTGAGACCCGCTGCAAATGTAGTTCTCTGTAAGACCAAAAGTGGCAAAAAGTGTTCGTCTTATTCAGTCTTGCTGGCTGACAGTGGTTTTGAGGGACTAGGTGTTTGAATGAAGGACATTGCAGGCCTTTCTTTCTATCCAACGTTTCGGACTTGCTGACGGCGTAGACGGTGGTCTTGGAGACGCCCAACTGCTTGGAGTACACGACTGGAAATTTGTTGATCACATTCAAGTGTATTTTATTGACTTGTACGTTTACTAGAGAGCTCAGGTTTGTTTTGTTCTGTAACTTATTGCTTACACTTTAATATATCGTAATATGAATTCTTTCAATCACTCACCCTTTATTAATTATTGAATTAGTAATTGTTCAGATTTCAATGGACCACCCGATATTGATAAAAATTGAAAGGAAATAATAATTTATCAGGAAATTCTTTAAATACTTTTGTAAAATTGTTTTTATAAAGAAAAGATCTCATTTTGTAAAAATATTAGTATCTAAGAAGAATGAACTACTTTTCAAACGTTTTTGATGAATTTTTCTTTTACTTAATTTTTATCTTTACATTTTCAACAGATGCCAAAAAAATCCTAAATTTTTAATACTTCAAAAACAAATTAAGAAAGCCAAATTGGCTGATATTAACAACAAACTTTGTGGACATGACGTGTACTAACATAGGTAATAAAAAATATTCAAGCATCGAATTATATTATATGTTGGAAAATATCAGCTTCTTTTGGATCATAATAGAATATTTGGATCGTCTGAGACATCTATAATTTTAATCCACGGGTATACCTTATCAGCAACATCAGTACGACGTAATCATCACTGACTCAGAGCTTATTTCATATAAAAATAAATCATTTTGAACCATTTGTTCGCAAACATCAACATGTCTTGTCACAACCTGAATAGTACTTATTAACTATTGTATCAATACTGTGCATTATTGTGTATAAGGGGGTTAGGCATATCAAAAATTGGTACTTCTAAATTCTAAATCATTTAATTAACATGAATGAGCCTGTAAACCCTACCATACACCCATTTTTGTCTAAAAAGTTTTCTGTATCAAGTATAAAAAATTATATCTAATTATACTTTTTTTTTTGTCGGAAACAAAATAGATTTACCTATTTAAAAAATGACATTATTTGTTTCTATAATATATTCCTAAAGTAAAATCCCTTATATCTAGGACTGAATAAACGTTACGTTTTGTACGAAAATAGACAAAAAGATAAAAATCACTTATGAAAAGTATAAAATTCCTTGTAAGTTTGTTTATAATAATGTGGATCGCATAAATATTAAATATTATAAATGATTAGTGCATAAATAATTATTATATTTACATGAATACAGGGGTTGGAAGCAAAACGTGGACTGTTAATAAATGCTAATTACGTAATTAAAATAGAGAAGTTTATTAATCTTTTCCTGCATATTCAGAATCTCCTGTCCCTTTTGCATAAGTGAACAATAATAAACATTTCTCAAATCTTTCATTATGAGTGAGCAAGAAGCAAAATTACAGAGGATCTCAAACTTTCTGGATGGCAAAATTGAGGTGGTGGAGATTATGGACATTATGAAGTGCTACGTATATAAAAACGATGGAAAATACCTCTCTAGGAAAGAAGGAAGTGGTGGACACAACTTGAAAAAGGATTTTGAGTTTCTACGGGAGCTGAAGAAGAAGACCAAGGAATACCCCACAAAATCCATGAGTCGCCTCTCTAACAAGTTTGACGTGGACTAAGGGACAATCAAGAGGGATGTGACGGAGGACTTGGCCTCTCACATAAGTATCCCAGACCGCTTTTTTGACGTACACTCTGAAGGAAGGGAAACTGCAGAGGTGCAAGAACTGAGAGTGGATCAAGGCAAATTGATATACAGTAAAAGTTTTCTCCGACGAGAAGATTTTCACCGTGGATCAGGTCTACAACCGTCAGAACGACTGTTGGCTTGGAAGATCACCAGAGGAGATCAAAGGGTTGTTCGGTACAAAACATCAGATCCAAACAATGGGGGCCTTGGCGTCCGACGGCAAGAAGATGCCTCCTTTCTTTTCATAAACTTGGGAGAAAATCGGCCAGGATGCCTATTACAAGGCCCTGAGATTCACCATACTGCCATAGCTCAAGGCCACCTACCCAGAGGACAACTATGTGTGGACTCAAGATGGCGGATTTGAATCTGTTGGACTTAGCTGTGTGGTGCACTTTGAAGAGGGAGACTAACCGGATATATCACCCTAACGTGGACTCCCTGAAGGCCGCCATTGTAAAGGAGGGGGAAAACTTGCACGCTTAAGTACATCATCAACTCCTGCAATGCTTTCCAGCCGTGTGGAGGCTGTGATTGCTGCTGAGGGCAGCCATATTTACTGAACATGTTTACAAAGGTCGTATTTTCTAAAATCAGTCATTCAGTCTACGTTTACTTCGGAACCCTTTATATATATAAATATTTTTTTTTATTATATAGTCATATCTGTATTAAACGGTCATGCAAGAAAAACTTAAAGATCTCACAGCTTAGTACAGGTGACCTCTGAAAAAGGTTTTTATATTTTGTAAAATTTGAAAACCGTTTGAATCACTTAAAATAATGCCTGTTAGACTAGGATTGACTTTATAAAAAGAGTGAGTATCCTTAACTTGCAATACGATTGCGTACTTACGTACGATTTCATCCTAGTTATTTTTGATTACTATGTTTTATTATGCAACCAAACGACAGCCGAAATAGAAATAAACAACTTTTGTTTTTATCACAGGTCTCAGTCTAAAAATGGCGAGAGAAAAAAAACAAAAAAACAAAACATTGGCATCTCCATTAAGACTCCCTAAAACATAAATAAGTCAATTACAGCCCTACACAGTTAAAAAGAACCAAAACTTCTCTGGCAACAATATTGAATACTTCTAACCTGTCTCCAAATGGCCCTTCTTCAGCCATATCCTCAACCCCCTGGACTTTGCAGTTTGGGGTGTCCTGGAGTATAATATCGCTGGCATCTCTCATCCGTTTTTGATTAGCTCCGAGCTCCCATCATGGGAGCTGGTACGCCATGGATATACCCTTTATCGTCAAGAGCTGTCAGTCTGTTCGCCAGTGTGCCAAGGCTGTTATTATATATGAAGATATGCATAAAAAATATAGTTTTTAAACATGTTACAAATTGGTTTTTAGTTGCAGTTTCTTTATTTTATAAAATCACCTTTTATTAATGCTACTACAAGTTTTAGGGTACCCATTCTGTACAGTATGTTATAACTATACTTATATGCAGGGCTCTTATAACTCACATTATTATTGTGACACTCACTTATTTCCATTTAATATCAGGCTCTCACATCACACACTGTATTTTTCAGACATTATGTACTCTATTTCCAAGAAAAAGTAAAAACGGGTGATTTCGAACACAATTGTTTTTAAAATATGTCTTAAAACAAGCCAAAAGAAACGTTTAATCTTTTATGTTGAGTCAATAAATATTATGTCTGTATGAATTAATTTTTCTTGAGTCTGAGCTTATATAAAAATTTGAGACCCTGGTTAAAAGACATCATAACATTACCGAAAAATAGTTTTAAGATTAAAAAAAAATCGTTAAAAGATATCAAAACTTCATAACCCTGATAGTATAAGGTTGAAACAAGTTCTGAGTCTATTATGATTTAGATAAAAATTTAGAAATGCCTCAGAAGATCCAAATATATATACTACTCTCATAAAAGAAACAAAATTTCATTTCTCCGAATTCAATTCTAAATGTGTTCTTTTTTTTATTATGTGCTTTCATATGTCCTAGGTAAATGTTGACAAGATCAGCCATTTTGTATTGTTAGTAGGAATACTCGCAGTTTAAGAAGGAATAAATTGAGTTCATCATCAAATCAAGGACCAAAACTGTAATAAGGGTGATAAGTAGTAAACAAATCAACAGCTTGACTTTAAAAAAACAGTTATATCAACCTCTCCTAGGTATGTAAATTCTTTCAAATTTTGATTTGTTTACGGTTTCTCAACCTTATTACAGTTCTGGTCTATGATTTGTTGTTGAATTCAATATATTTCTTATGAAACTGCGAGTATATCTACTTTTAAATTAATTATAGTCCAACAGTTGGGATAATTAACTAATTTACCACCACTTTCTAGGGGTACAATAAAGTGAGTGTCTTGACTATAAAAAATTAGTGAGCCATAAATTAAAAAAAATAACATTTTCACGTGATTTTAAAAATATTGTTAAGCCCTGTTATATATGAATCTACTTCTCGTTTCCTTACTATGATTAATGATTATGGTACATCAGTTTGTCTTATTTTCTTTTATACTGTGAGTAAGATCCTTTCAGAGAGGCAGGTAACCTATAAATCAAAGTCTGGCCATGTTTATTAACGTATATATGTTTATTGTATAATTCACCTACATACGGAGTAGTCCATTAAATTCAGAACAATTTGAATTTTAAAGTTCAACCAGATATAATTAATTAATTAACAATAGAATTTCAACAAAATTAATACAATATATATTTTTGTGAGTTCTCTTAATCATTAAACCACCCGTAGCAGCCATGATGGCTTCCAGGGGAGAAAGAAGGCCTACCACCGGATGCAGATGTAGTCCCCTGTCATGGCGTCCCAGTGCTGGATGACAGTAGTTTTGAGGGTCTCTGGACAGTCTGGTGTTTAATCTCAAGATCTCTTGAACGGGGCCTCATGGACGTGAGGGGATTGGCTTGGGCTGTATTATTTAACTCCTCCGGGTTCAGTATGGCTTTTGATTGAGCCTTTCCTCCTCCCTAATGTTTCGGACTTAATAATGGCGCAGAGTGTGATCCTGGAGACGCCCATCTGCTTGGAGTGTGCGATTGGAAATTCGTTGATTACGTTCAACTGTAATTTTCTCGACTTGTATTTGAGCTAGAGATCACAAGTGGGTTTTGTTTTGTAACTAATTGCTTATACTTTAATACATCGAAATATGAATTAATTTCAATAAATCAACCTCTATTAATTATTGAATTTGTAAGTGTTCAGATTTCATTGGACCACCCGGTATTAAAAGTAAGTCCTTGTTTGTACAATTAAACAATATAAGTGTCCGGATAGATCGGTTCTTGTCTTCATCTCTTTTTCCTCCTAACAATTTGTAGCAGTTGAATAAGACTGATTTTAATGCCATATTTTGTAGTTAGTATGATATATTACATTTTTGATATCGCTGATGGTAATGAATGTTACTACTTAAACTGAATTATTGTCCATTAAATCCATTTAGAAAATGTCGTAGAGTTGTGAAATCAAAGGTTTATTTAGGATTAGTGTAAGCTTACAATTTTAAGTATGCATTGTATAGCAATAAGAGCATTCAGGAAGTTGTAAATATGTTTGCAAGTACATTAAATATGTTCATTAATTCATCTGCAATAAGAGTAAAAAATCTCATTTCTAAGAGTTTTTAATGAGTGTAATTAAAAAAAAAGATGGGGGGCCTATTTGTACTAAGTACATACCTAATTACAAATGTATATATATTTAACTCACTATCCTTGAAATGACCTCCAATTGAAATTCAATTGGAGGTTTTTGTAAATAGCAATTGCTATCCATCAATGTCTACATATCTGTTCAGTGAACATTAAATATGTGTAGATTAGACTTTCATATATTGATCACATCTCTTGTATCAATTTACTAGGGAGTTGCCACTCCAGGCTTTTATTTATGTATGTATTACAAAAATATTTATGTCTGCCAACAGTAAGTATTTCAATTATGCAAAAAAAACAAGTATATATTTGATTATGAGGTAATTCCATATTTATAAACATAAGGATCACAACTTTTTTACAATCTCATACTGTTTTACTATTTTATAATTGAATTAAAAATTGTTTTTGTATAAAATTGAACTTTAAAAGGATTATAATCAAAAAATATTACGCATAAAAGGGTATATAGTTATATTTTTGGATATATAAATTAAATTTTAATTATTTTAATACAAACTGAAGAGTCATATCAATATAAAATTGAAACTAAATTTTTTTTACCCTTCAAGAATCGAACCTGAACCACCTGATTTCCTAGAATTATTATTTCATATGATTAACCTGAACCACATTGAACATTGATACTCGTTCAAACCTCACATTACAATATCACATTATTGTAATTGATTAATGTGAAGGATCTTTAAAATAGTTTATGCGAAGTAATTTTTTTAATTTTAATCAAATAAAGTAATTTTTGTCATTTAAAGGTAAATTTTTATCAATCTAAACCAGCGAAAAATCGAATTTGAATCAAAAATCTTAAAGTAATTATGCTAATATACATAAGGGGGAGGTTATTTTATAAATGATCAAAATATGAGATCATTTAGGTCTCAAAATATTCCTTTTAGTGAATAAAAATCATTGGCTAACTTAGAACCATTTTAAATAATATTTACAGGTAGCTCAACGACCCTCATGTTTTGAAATTTTACACTTTTTTAGAAAAAAATATGTATTTGTGTTTTAATATCAGCTTTTCGTACAAAATTGCAAATTTATGTGTCTGTTCCTTTGCGTATCACAGCTAAACAATTATTCTGATGTACATAAACATTTTCAAATACTCATATTGCTTATTTAGATTCATAAATAAGTGCACATTTGGATGACCTTAACCTAAATGACCTTTTTATATCTTTTTCTTTTTTTAATAACTATATAGCTAAGTTTTAGAAGATTAGTCAGACATTTTTGTGATATTAAAATTAAATTCTAAATTACATAATGTTTCAAAGGTTTCATCTGGAAAATGTGAGGCTTAAGCTGATTTAGGTTACAAAACCTTTCTTAAAACTGGGGCATAAGTGAGACATTTAAAATCTTTTGCTATGACACACACAAAAAAAAAATAATTGCGGGAAGGTATCTTTTCCTCTCATTAGACAGCCCAAGATACCCAATGTGCCCCTTTCTTGGCATTTGAAAATGATTTTTTCTAATTCAAAAGAGGACTCTGCGTTGTCAAGGTTAGATGGATGGATTAGGGAACTAAGTCTATCTAGTAATTGGATGCAAAGGATTATGCCATCAACTTTCCAAATCGATGATTAGGGTATTTCTTATTTTTATTGAAATGTCCGTGTCCCTGAGTCAAAATCCGTTCCTTTTGATTAAAAAATACAATTGATAAAGTTCTAAATAAATTGAAGAAGGTTTTAGAGGTGGCTGAACCCCCTCAAATTTTTGAAATTCGCCAATTTTTTTGATAAAAAATGACTTATTTCTCGATTATTGTGAATACACCTTATGATAGAACTTTTTATGGTTCATAATTTTTTCAAGATGACTTAATTTACTCTCAGAAATATTAACTTTTTTCCGAAAAAAAAGTGTTTATAATTTGAACTGTAATACAAAATCATTGAAGAGAAAGCTAATATATCTAAAAACTGCAATACAAGACTTTTTGTTTCGGTTGTGTCAGTCCTGAATTATGGATTTAAAATCAGTCCCATTCATTGGTCTTTCATAGGTAACCCAAATTTTAAATCCCCCTCTTTGAAGCATAAAAGCTTATCAAATTTTCAGGGTCTGCTAGTAACCAGGGAGGGTAGAAAACTAGCCTCCCTATAAGGCAAAAAATTGAGCTAAACCCAAACACATCTTTAAGAGTGTAGTAGGGGTCAAAGGGGATTTTACAATGATTTCATGGTACTCCTTTAAGGGAATTGAAGATCCGGTGGAGTGGAGGAAAATTGTGTGAGCTATGACTCCCACAGAAGATGGGAGGGGGATTAGGTAAGTCAATGCAAAGAATCGCCTTAAAGTGGCCTTATCTACCCGAAAACCTCCTCACAATCAGACTACGATTGAGCTTGGGAATACCCAATAATCTTAGACTCCAAAAAAGTAGCAAGAGCAATATTTACCAATACGGGGACCATAATTATTAAGAATCTAGAAATTTTCAATAACAATACACCCTACTAATTTTAGTCAAAGTCATCCACACTTACTATCTCTAGTAAAATGGGCACATCTGGAGTACTTTTGTTTACAATTTAAGTCCATTTGGTATAAATCTATCCTCGTACTTCAATTATTAATTATAATAGCTGAAAAATATTATAAAAAAATACTATTAGTCAATACTTTGTAGTTTCATTACAAGTTAATTACCACGAGTGCTAATTTGAACAAAGATAGAAAGGAGATATATTACTGAAATATTTTTAATAAATGAAACGGTTAGTAGGATCATATTTTATTCAACAAAAGTTGTGTTAATATCAAAGTGCAAAGACATACACGATAAAAATCTACGCGATGTCAAAGCAAGTTACATTTTAATGGCGTATTTGTTAGCAAATTGACAGAAAATAAATTGCCTTTATCATGAATGGCTTTTTTGATTTTTCCTTTATTCTCATTTTGAATTGAAAAAGAGTATTCGGGAATAATCAAATATTCATATAAAATAGATATCACGTTTTTGGGAAAACATATTTTAGGGAGATCATATATCTTCCCGGGGAAAAATAAATATCTTTCAAAGATTTAAAAAAAAACCAAAAAAAAAAAAAACCGTGGAAAACTCTATAGGCACAACTAATTATGTGCCTGTAATTGTAAATAGTAAAATAGCCTGTCGCATTGCAAATAAAAAATTATCCATTTGCCAACGAACACCTTTAACAGATTCCTCAAAGCGATGATTATAAATAATTTTTTGGACCTCTCAATAATATTTCTTGGTAGTCCTATAAACTGTGGAATTAAATTTATGTCATTCGGTCCAATGCAACACGCACGTTGATTATCTAGATTTTTGTATAGTTTAAAAATTTGGTTATTAAAGTAGTAGTTTAAATTAACTTTTAAAGAAAAACTAAAACTGCGGAATTTTTGTATTTTTATCGTACAATTCTATTTGTAAACATGGATGTCCTTGACTACAGCCTCAGATACTTCATTTAATCATTTGAATTTCATGCAATCAATACATAAATATTCATAAATCAATAGTGTAATTTCAAAAACGGCATCTCAAAACTTTATAAGCATATTTGGTATATATATATACATGAAGATCTTGTTGATTTGACTCTATTTGATGGTCGAGTCAGTTTGGCATAAAAAAAAGAGATATATATATTTCAAGAAAAAATTTATCTATAAAAATAAAAGACTTTGCTACAAACAAGACTGAAAATGTCATTTAGATGCTGAAACTCCCGGAAGGGTTTTTAAAAGACAATCCAAAATTATTGCTGAGTAACTATGACATTAAGAACCCCATTGAAATAATTGACGTTTTTAAAGCTATCAACGACCAATCAAAACGAAGAGTGAGACTCATTAAATAATACAGCAGATCATTAAGAGCTGACGAATCGTAGCTTCAATTCTTATTGCAAGTCAAAGAATAGCATCAAAAGATAAACTCCGACTTGGAATAAATATGTATCTAGGCTATCTATTTATTTAGGACCTATTACTCAGAACAATAAAAGATAATTATTTTTCAAAATGTACATATATTGTATTACAACGCTTCATAGACTAGAAATTATTACTTTTATGATGTAAATAATCTTATATAAAAAAGTTATAAGCTAATAAAATATGTATTGCACAAATCAAAACAATAAATTATTGATGATATTTGAGTATAAAAACTTTTTTATTTAAATTATCAATTTTTAAAGCCATTTATCATATACAAAACATGGCTCAATTTGGCATATAAATTCCAGATTGTATTTTTTTGATCAAAAATCACTTTTTGTCACTCTAGGACTATAAAAGTTCAGCAAAATGAAAATATTACATCAAAAATCTTTATGTTTTGTAATGAAAAAAAAGGGAAAATATATAAAACGTTGCGCGCAACACTTTTATATAAATTAGTTTTCTCTTCAACTATTTTGCATTGTAATTCAAATTAAAAATATTTTTTCCCAGAACAACCTCAATATTTGTTGGAGTAAATTATTAAGACGTCTTAAAAAAATTATAATGCATAAGAAGCTGTATTGTAAGGCTTTTTACTAATAATCGAGAAAGAAGTAATTTAAAAAAATTGACAATATTCAATTCTTTGAAATAATTTAACTACCTCTAAACATTGTTCAAACTTTGTGTATTGTATTTTTGTATCAACAGAAACAGATTTTGATCAAAAAACTAGAAAATGGGAAACACTATCATAGATGAGTGAAGAAAATTCAAAGATCAATTTCAAACAGCCACGGGAATTTGGTTTTTAAGCACTCTATGTAAAGATTGTTCACATATTCTGAGATCATTTATTAGTTAAAGCCTAAGGGCTCCGGAGGACAATAATCTTCATATAATTACAGTTATGATTCCATTCAGAAATTCATCTAAAAATAAAGAGAGTACTCCTAAATCTAAGTCGATAGGGAGTGCTTTATTAAATGTTAAGAGTTACTTGGCAAAACATATAACTGTTGGGAACCCTGTGGTTACAGAGAATATTTGTGCTATTTTAATTACCTCGGTTGCAAGATACAGAGCGTTCGAATGGTATATCCCTAGGACGATCGAAGGTGCTTGGTACTGTGCCCTTGATATTATTTATCATTCATCAGTTGCATCAAGACATTTCTGGACTTAGTAGAAAATACTCATACTTTTTAGAAAGAGCAAAAAAACACCAAAAACAAACAAAAAAAGCCTACAAGTTGTTGAAAGCAAATTTGGTCTGAATGTTACATATTTGTATTTTATTGATTTTAAATGCTAATATTTTTAGATTGGATCTATGAATACGTCATGTTTTTAAGCCTTAATCTGGTAAAAAAAATTTAAACTATAATGCTTCCCTAAATTTTTGTAAATGCATCTTTACCAGAAAATTTTAAGTAATTAAACCTTAATAAAGGTTTTAAATATTTAAATACAAGTAGGAATGATGGAGCCTATATTCGTCTAAAAAAATGGAAAATAGATCATGCACCTTGTGTATAGACACCATATTATGGAATTTATAGTTGGCTCAGTTTTTCACTCATGTTTGTGATCAACATCTTCTCCTCAGCTTAAAATACTTGACCCATTTATTTTAGCTCATTCAAAGTTATTGGTTGGTAAACATGATTTTAAAGAAGCTTAATATACTTTTAAGAAACTAAATAATCTAACCAGGCAAGCAAGTAGTGTATCTAATTCAAGAATAAATCAGTATATGAAAATCTAATGAGTCACAACAGTATTTCCTCCTCCAGGTAATCGAAGATCATATACTTTTGTAATCCAATTCTAGGAAACAAGCTTAAAAAGAAAGTACAAGGATTAAAAAAACAAGATATAGTAAATATTGACCAACAATAAGAAATGATATGACTTTCAAGGAAATATTTGTTAAGAATTACATAATTTTTTTTATATCTCTGCTACATTTTGTTATTTAGGAATAGTAAAAGGATATATATTTACTAACTCGCTGTTGCTCTCGGCCTCAACAGACCACTGAGGTCATACTTATATAAAAGTGAATAATTTTAAACTAATTTTTTTATTCTTTTTTACTTTACAAATATTTATTACCTATCTTATAAAATTTATTTGAATAAGTATTTTTCTTCAAATGAAGGTTTAAAAGGTCAAAGTAATCCAAACTTGCACTTTTTAGATTTTTTTAGTAAACAATACAGTTACTTGCAAATTTTGGTATGTATCAGTTGAATTGTTTGGCTTTATGTGTGGTATATTGTTAGTATAAAATTTTGTTTATCTGAATTTATAATTTTGTACAAAAAGCTATTATGTGACAGGTTAAATTTAAAAAAAATTAAAACTATTTTGTTCAAGGAAAAAAATGGGAAGTAAAATTATTTTTTTCTCTTGAAATACTTGTTTTTATTTAAAAACTAATGTTTAATTAATAAGCAAAAATGAATGTATTTTGTGATAATTTGTGCTATTCTTTAATTAAAACTAAATCTTTATAGTATTTTAAATTAAAAAGTAATATTTTTTAGGTAATACAGAAGGAAAATTGCGACAAAAAAAGAGGCTAATCTCTTTCGACTTTTTATCGCAATGAGTGCACTGATGTGTCCCATTTTTAGAGTGATCTGATCAATGAATCTTCGGTTAGTATAGATGAAAAAGTTACGTTTAAATAGTTTTAGTCTTCATGGGGTTTTTGTGACTCTCAAGTCATTTGAAAAATTTTCAAGGCTCAACGAATTACTTTCAAACAATCAGAAACACAGTACTGACCTCTAAATCGAATCAAATGAGTATCAGAGCTAAGTCAAAAGTATATTACAAGTGGTTGAATCACTAGAAATTTCTTAATCTGAATTGTCAAATGCAATGGGACACAGAGTTGAACAACTGATCATCAGTGAAGCTTTGTATGAAATTTATTAGAAATAAAAAATAAATTTTGTTAAAAATGATTCAATATTGCCTGAGTATATTCAATATTCGTTTTGTATATTCTAGATATTGCTGGATTAATAGCTATGTATATATAAATTTATTTCCAACATGACATCTTGATTAATTATGTGTGAAGGTATACAATGTACGAAGATAGACTGCCAAAAAAAGAAAAAACCTTTTTATAGTATAGTACATTGAATTCGGACATATTTGCCTTTATCTTATAAAAAAAGTGTATTTATTGTTAAGAGTAAATTGCTAAATATTAACCTTTTTTTTAATATATAAAGCTTAGGGCAAGATTCCTAATAAAATACTGATTTATATTCAACTCGCAATGTCCAACAAAAAGATAACACCAAACGGGAGTTGCCATTTCATGATAGTTTGCTCCTTGTACTATTTAATCATCAAGTACCTTTAATATTGTATTTCATAATGCTTCAATTCCATTATCTAAGGAATACTTTAATACATTTCTGAACTCATTTTGGTTCAATATAATCAATTTGTTGATCAAATCAAAATAACCAAATCTAAAAACAACTGCACTCTACTGTTGAAATCCTTCGGTTAGTTTTGGAAAGAGCCAGAGAACTGATCTTAACAATTATTTTTTAATTAATTGAAAGACTGGCCGGGATGAAAATATTTAGGATAGTTCTTGGATTGTTGGCTAAAAATATTTATGACGATTGATCGAATAAAAATTTCACAGAAACACTAGGGCTCTAAATGACTTTTTTTCCTAATCTACTCCACAGTTTGAGAAGTTGATATTAATAGTGCTTTAAAGCGGGTTATAATCCAATAATTTTATTATTACAATTATTATCTACTTGTAATTAACTGATTTTGTTATTTGTTGAATTATATTGTGATAACTATTTGTGCACTGTTAAGGCGGAATACCAAATATTCTACGTGTGCACGTCTAAGTATATTTATATTAGACTGTATCGAAATGACAGAAGTAGGGAATTGGGTATTACTTGATATTTTTTGTTTTTATTTTATTACTCTAAATAAGAAAATAACCAAAAAAGTCCAAAAAAATGGTCCTTCATGGATGCATTTTGATTTGAAAATCTGTAAAATGTAGAACAAATGGATATTTTGATGTTGTTTCTTTAAAATTATCCATTTGAATGCAGTTACAAAATTGTTATTTTATTAAGTAGTAAAGATGCAACATATATATTGCAACAATATTTTTAAAATCTGCCTTTAACTTGCCTCATGGTATAAGTATTTAAGTTCCATGCATGCTGTCAATAAATAAATATTGTCGTTGGGTACCGCGTATAACGCACATTTATTTAGAAATTTCTCTTCATTTTTACTACTCACTTCTCGTTTTTTGATACCAAGTGTCTAATATATTATTATTAAATAAACTTTTGCTCATTTATGCTGAATGAAACATCTTATTTTACCAATTTATAATTTTGGACTACAAAAACTATCAATTAATCTCTTAAAATTACAACCTTTTTTTATTATTCCTTCATTCTTATTGTTATATTTAATTAGTTTGATATTATTCATTTATTATGAATATTTAATTCCTTTTCTTTCAGATAACCTTTCAAAAAATAAACTCTTAATCAATTACTATTAGAAGCAATAATTAGTTATAGGTCTGATAGCTCCCAAATCCCTTCCATATCTTATCCGTCTTATTTCTGATATCCTGAATTGTCTATCTTCTTGCTTAGAACTTGATAGTAAAGATAGAAGAATATGCTCAGAGTGGGCATGCAACACACCTTTCTCCACAAATTTCATGGTGCTACTTTTTACTTTTTCTGAAAGTGCATCTTTTTTTTTTTTTTCATGTTCTGAATTAATTTTATTTGATGTACCGGTTATAATATTTTAGTCTACTTTAATTTTAAACCACATTTGGAAGTACAAATTAACAAGGAACTTGACTATAAAGCGCAACTTTTTGTTTTATCTCTAGCCAAATCATTATTTGATATGTAGAGTCGTTTGAAATGATTTGCCAATATGAGCTATATTGAATGTGAAGCAATGACAATTTTCATTTTATCAATTTTTTCATCTGCTATTCCTAAGATTATCCTTTTGTAATGCTGTAAGTATTGATCATTACATAAATCATCGACGACACTTACAGACATTTCACGCAGTGGGAAACATGTGCTTATTTGCTGAATTTATAATTAAATTCAAAGAAGTGAAAGTTACAACAATAATTTTCCTATGTTTCCTTATTTATATTAAATGTGTTCATAATCAAATTTTTTTATTATCTAGAAAAACTAAAAATGAGTTTGTTCAATTTTAAATGGCCATCAAGCTTAGTTATTATGTCACATGACGTTAATTAATTGTTATGAAGTTTACACACTATTCCATCAAGTCTATTGCCCAAAAGTTTTTCTATTAGTTTCACTATGTGCATGTTCTACTTTCTTTACTTTCAAGCTTTAAACATGAAGATAGACAATTCGGGATATCAAAAATAACAGACATAAGAGATGGAAGTGTTTTTTGAGATATCTTTGTACATTGGTCACCGAACCTCAATCGGAATGATACTTCAATTGTTAATATCAAGGATTTAAACAACAACACTAAGCCTTTTATCATGGCAGTTATTCCTCAAAGCCAACTGAAAAAAATATCATAATGCATACAAAATATCAAACTTAAAGAATATAAAAATAAAAATATGCTTAAGTAAAAACAAACGAACAGTAGAAATTAATGACTTTTAAAAAAAGGCCGTATTTTTAAAAGTTTAATTGATAGTTTTTGTTGTTCAAAATTATAAATCGGGTAAATAAGGTGTCTTATTTGACATAAATGAACAAAAAAAAAGTACATTTTATATATAAGATATTTGACACTTTGTATCAAAAATGAGATTTGAGTAGTAAAAATGAAAATAAACTTCTAAATAAACACGCGGTACCCGGAAAAATATTCATTTATTGGCAGCATGCTTGGAACAATGAGACAAGTTAAAGAAAGATCATTAAAATATTGTTGCAATATACATATATGTTTCATCTATACTACTTAATTAAATCGATAATTTTAAAGAAACCACATCAAAATATCTTTTTTCTCTCGACATTTGACAGATTTTCAAATTAAAACGCGTACATGAAATACCATTTTTTTAGACGTTTGATGGTTATTTTCTTGTTTAAAGGACTACAATGTAAAATAAAAAATATCAGGCTATACCAAATTCCTAACTTATACCATTACGGTACACCCTAATATATATACTTCGACGTGTACACACACACGATAAATGTAGTAACCCACCTTTAACGTTTTCAATTTTATCGTAATTTTATACAATGAGTCTGAAATAATAAAAATTATTTTTAATATCTCTAAACATCTGGCAAATTTTATTCAAAATTTATCCATCTCAAATTTTGCTCTTATCAAACTGTACTAGTTTAAAGATATTTTGTAGGGGTGATAGATAATCTATTAATTTGAAGGTCTGAGGCGTTTTTATTTGTCATAGTTTTTCTAGGATTTTTCCCTTTTATCAAACTTGCTGTCAGAATTCGGCTCGGCCACCTTGCTATTGATATCATTCTCATTTTTAACTTTAAATTCCAAATCAATCCTTAACTTTATGATTGCGATAGTTATTAATAAAGCATCATAATTTTATTTGAAGTGTCCGGTAAATGTGTTAATGTTTTTTTCCACAAAATTATATAAAAATTAGAGTATTAACTTTTGTGGATTATGTCACTCAAACTAGTTTAAACATGAAATATATCTATGAATATCTTTTTATTGCTAACAACGCTCATGATGATTTCGATAACATCTCTAAGGGATTTAATTAAAAAATGGCGCACCAAAAAGCGTAAGGATATTTTTTATATTTATTATTTTTTAGCGATTTTTCTTTTTTATCTTATTACATTTTTATATCAAAGTAATGTGTACAAAATTTGAGATTTATCAACAGGAACTAATGGTTTTTGATGTAAATTTGTTCAAATTAAAGGGAATGTAATTATTATACGTTAATACAACTGTGTCACACGTCAAAACCAACAAGGTTTGCACTAATTGAGCCCACCTGTCCATTGCTACAGCAAATTCACTGTATTCAGCTGTCGGACAGAAAAATTTGCATATCCCAGACGGTCAGATAAGTGTTGTTGTTTTTTTTTTTTTTAAATATGATCTCAATCCTAAATAACTGCATCAAACTCAAGGATTTCTTTTTATAGTTAAATATTGCTTTGATTAATTAACATCACAGATTAAGAATAGATATAAACAGATTATGGCCCTTTTATAACCCAACATAATTGGGTGTGTTTGTCTGGCAATCACACTCAAACTAATATAAAGATTTTGCTGAAACTCTTGGGCGGTATTTTAAATGCAACAAACAAATTACTATTTTAAATGAAACAAAAAAAAAAAGACTTTGAAATTCTAAGAACTTTTCTCTCTTCATGTTGTTATGTATCTTTGCAAACTTTTTTAAAAATAACTTTAAGGTTTAGAAGAAGAGAGAATAAGACAAAGGATTTATGACAATAATATGAAAGATGAGTGAACGACAGTTCAACTGGAATACTTTTTTTTTCTCTAAACCTTTTAATCTCCTTTAATAAAATTATGCAAAGATACGTAACAACAGTAAGCGAGAATAATTCATAATTTTTTCTTTTATATGAAGCAGAAGGGGTCATACTTAAATTTTAGTTTCTTACTTTTCGGGCAACGCCTGTTAAACCTACTCTATCTCCTTTTAAAAAAGGAGTGGCAAGATATTTACCAACACCAAAATTCAGCAAGAATATTTTTTTAAATTTTACAGTCTTTAGTTTTTGTCATATATTAAGAAAAAAAGTTCTTAGTTAATTTTAATTTCTTAATGTCCCGGGCAAGCCTACTCTTGTATATACAGGGTTATGAATCAAAACGAGGACTGCATTATTTATTTTAGAAATGTGTCTATAATTTTGAAAAAAAACAAACAAACTTTGAGACACGACCTTTGTGAACATGTTCACTCAATATTGCTGCCCTCAGCAGAAATCGTAGCCTCCACACGGTGGCGGAAAACCTTGCAGGAATTGATGATGAACTTATCGGACAAGTTGTTCAACTCCTTCACAATGGCAGCCTCCAGGGAGTCCACGTTTGGGTGAGATGTCAGGTTAGTCTTCCTTTCCAATGTGCTCCATACAGCAAAGTCCAACGTGTTCAAATTTGGCGAAGTTGATGGCCAAAAATAAGCCATGTTGTCGGCGCAGAACTTCTGGCCTTTGGCCGATGTGTATGAGGGTGCAACATCTGGGGTCAACACATAGTTGTCGTCTAGGTAGGTTGCCTTAAGCCTGGCAGTATGGTGAACCTCAGCAACTTGTAGTAGGCCTCTTGACCAATTTTCTCCCCAGACTTAAAAAAGAACGGATGTATCTTCTTGCCGTTCGACCCCACGGTCCCCTCTACCATTGTTTGTTTAAGAGAAAATTTTTACGGTAGATCCATTTGCCTTGATCCTCGCACGAACTTTCTTACACCTCTGCAGTCTCCTTTCCTTCAGAGTGTCCTTCAAAAAAGGTATGTGGGGTCCTTGTGTAAGAGGACAACCCCAAGTCCTCCATCACAGCCCTTCTGATTGTCCTCTCGTCACGTCAAACTCGTTAGAGAGGTGATTCATGGATTTTATAGGATCCTCCTTGATCTTTTTCTTCAGGTCCCCCAGAAACTCAAAATCCCTTTTCAAGTTGTGTACCCGGCTTCTTCTTTCCTTGAGAGGTATTTTCCATCCTTTTCATCTGGGCAACCATGAATATGAGGCTCCTGGAGCACTTCACAATGTTCATAATATCTGTCACCTCAATTTTGGAATCCAGAAAGTCTGAGATCCTCTGCCTTTTTGTTTCTTGCTCACTCATGACGAAATATTTGAGAATTATTTATTTCTGTTTACTTATGCAAAAAGGACATGAAATTTAGAATATGCAGAGAAAAGTTACAAAACCTATCTATTTTAGTTACATAATTAGCATTTATTATCAGTCCACGTTTTGCTTCCGAACTCTGTATGATGCTAAACAAAACAAGGAATTAACAGTACGACGATCGAAATAAACAGAATTGAAAGGTTACCTCATTCAGTAGATTCTTCGATATTACATTACTTCTTATAAGAAAGTATGGAACTAAAAATGATTTTGTGCAGAAAAGAAATAGAACGAAGTATTCTGAAATGGTCGTATGATAAGTTTTTTCATTATGAACATATTTCAATGGCACATAGAAATTAACATTCAATAATATATTTTCCTTTAATTTAATATCATATTAAAAGTGTACAAAATTTGAATGATCACCAGGGAATGATGGCTGTCGAAGTAAATTGGTTAAAATAAAGCAGAATCTAATGTTTATACGATAGTACAACTGTGTCACATGGATTAGTTTACATTAATTGGGACAACTTGTCCAATGGTACAGCATATTCAATGTATTAACCGGTCCGACTGAACAATTTGCCTGTCCCGGAGTCGGAAAAGTGTTAATGTAAAGCCATTAGGAAAATTTTCCGAATTGACATTTTACCGAAGAAGTACATGTCGAACGGACATTTGGCCTAACAACAATCTTTAATATATTGCTATATGCAATTACATATCTAGTATCAATTTAAAATGATACTATGATAAATAGATATTGTTCATTTACTATGTGTATTTGCAAATGTAATTTACCTATATGTCATATATGTAGGTAAATTAATTAGAGTTATTTTGTGAAAAAATATTTTTTTTATTAATTATATTTATGAATGATAATTATTTAAACACAACACAGTAGCATGTGGTTCGAAAGTAGCTCCAATTTTTACCGTTGTGATACTTTAAATAATATTTAAACACGACAGTCATTCCAATGTATATTATTCATATATCATACCTCTTTCTAGTATCTTCAAGAAAGCCATTGAAAGCAAATTGTGGGCTCCCTGGCGGATTTGGCACGTAAACGCTTTCTTTAATGATGTTGTAAAACGTCGGAAGATGTACTCAAAACTATAAAAAAATTATTTTGCTACCCTTTGGCTACTTCAAGCCTTTATGCGAAAAAATCGAGAGTCGAAGATACAGAGAGAGACTGCATATTCCGTAATTCCAGTCTCGAAACTTTTATCAATCTGTTTTGGGATGACCCAAAAGTGGTTTACTTAGTGCAAATGACGATTGAGTTTTTGAAGGAATATTACAAATCAGCAGAACGATTTGGGATTGGCTTGTAATGCCACCGCCGACTTATAGATTTCACTTTAAAATAGAGTACTTAATTACAAAAGTGTTATTTATTCCTGACGCAGTAAAAAGTAACAACTCTTGCAACCCTTTGGTCTGTACAGACTCCTCTTAAGACCCCACAAAGAGCTAGAGAGGTTCTTGAATGGAAAACGACACATGTACTCTTAAACCTTTTTCGCAGGTAATTTTGAGATTGAAGGAATGTCCAAATGGTGATGCACATATTGCAAATAGTTATGATTTCATTCATTGTACAATTGTAGTGTTGACAGGATATGCATTTATGTTCCGAAAGTCATGCAGAACCTTTCTCATGTTTGGTCCCTTTCTTCATAATTCATTTTGACTGGCTCATTCATCATTCACTCATTTAATGCAAAAATTTTTGAAGCTATTGGATTTGATCAAATTAAAAATATTTAAAGGTAAATTAATAGATTCTGTGCCTTATGTTTGAATTATGTATGTACAACCACATACAACTTTATGAATTCTTGCCATAATTTATTAACTGTTCAATCATGGATGTACCAAGGGATTTATATTATAGTTTTTAATTTGTATTCATGTCTTGAAATATAAAGTCAACTCACACTCAAAAAAAAAATCAAATCATGTTCGACGAAATTTAATGTCTGGTAGAGGGCTTGACCCTTTTCAACATATATTTTTTATCACAAAATAGCGGTAGTACCCGGCAACAGATTAATTAGGTGTTGTCTAATAGACAAATTTTGCTTTAATAATACATAAGATAACTCACTTTAAAACCATCACTGTTACTCTCGTTAGTACTTTAATCTCTAGACCACTCATTAACAAAAACAATTAAACCAGTAATCCCAATGAGCTAAATACAAAACGCCTGCCAGAGTTAATTCAATTTTACATAGCAGCGTTTATATTTTATTCAAATCTTAACATATATTGTAAATACATAGAATTGATATACACAAGAGAGCAATAAAAAACCAAACAGTGTTATATATTCGATGCTACACGCACACGACTGCAATATTTCTTTAATACGACTACATTTTATTTCTTGGATAAAAAATAATGTATAAGTATATCATATACTTCAGGTATCACTATATACAGGGCACCCTGTAGACACCTTCGATTCTATATGCACACTGTGCAAACCTACAATAGTTCATTGATACGACTCCATTGTTATTTCTTATATCAGAATATGTTTATGATATACATGAGAGAGCACCATAATATTTGTAGCTTTTATCATTATATAATATATCACATCATAACTTTTATTTAATTTTTTTTCCTATGCATATTTGATCTAAATTAGTTTAAAATGACATATGTTCTTAGCTTTATTTGATTCCAGCCTTTTATGGTTTATTTTATTTAATATAATTATTAAAATAGCACTATGTTCAAAATACGTGACTTCGTCATTATATAAAAACCAAAATTGCAATTTATTAAAGCTTGGATTATGTTCTTTTTAAAAATGTATATTTTGTTTTATTAATTAGAGGGAAACACTGTCAAACATTTAAAAATGATGTAACGTATTTTTTAACCATACATACACAGAAAATATTGATCGAAATCATCAATATATAAAATGACATTTGAATGACATTAAGAAATTATTACGAAGTCTATGATTCCCAAAAAGGGACTAATAACACCCATAATAAAAAGAAATAAAAAAGATAGTATTTATCAAACATTGGAAGATAAATTTAGAATTAGTTAGATTAAACTGTTTGACAAATGCTTGGACAAGGAAACCCAACATTTAAAATACAATACTGTCATAAAAATATGCACCTGAAATCGTAAAAGGCCTGAAAACTTCCAATAAGGTTAGTCCCAACCATACCTAACGTAATTAAACAAATTATATAAATGTATGAAGTTTCGAATATACTTTTTAGATCCGTTTCTGTAATCATAAAATATGTTTACATATTTATCCAATAAATATTTAAATTAATGGAATTGAAAAAAGACAAAGGAATTTATATTAATTTCAGTTTTACAAATTAATAAAGTAGCCCGATTCTCATTCTAAATAGTAAATTGGATTGAATTGATTTATTGAGTTTTAATATTCATATTCTTTGATAAATACCACATATTCAAATGAAATATCATATTAGGAAAATACTCTAAATTCGTTCAAGGATCCTATAATTAAATCATTTATTTTGAAAAAGTAAAAATAATTAGGGTTTAAATGTGTTTTTTTGATAAAAAAATACGATTCACAAAGTTTGAATATTTTCTATGACCATTTAGAGGTAGCTCAACGCCTAAAAGTTGTGAAAAATATATTTTTCGGAAAAAAACGTGATTTTGTTTTAATATCATCTGTACACTACACATTACAGATTGTTAGTAAAATAATTTTAGTATTACTAACCACCAAACTGCAGCAGAGATGTATACAAAACATTTAATGTAAATTTTGATATACATTTCCTTGAATGCCATATCACTTTTTATTGTTAGTGAATATTTACTAAATAACATATTAAACTCTTGCATTTTCTTATTTTTTGTATAATTAATTACGGAAAAGTTATCAATCAAGCACTTATTCCATTCAAATCCCTGTCATGTTTGTTTATCATTTAATTTATTTAAAGTACCACAATGTAAATTTTCGAATTATGTTCAAACCACATGTCACTGTGTTGTATTTATATAAAGATAATTAATGAATTTAATTAAGAAAAATATATTTTTCTGCAGCAAAACACTAATTAATTTAACGATATGACATATAGCATATGTGGTGAGAAAACTAAGAATGACAATAGAAGGATTTTCCCCCAAAAAATGGGGGATAAATTTGTATTCTTTAAATAATTATCTTCCATTTACTTTTTTTTAAATCATTTTGATTAGCCCTCCATAAGCCCCATTATTCCTAGTCAAAGGGTGCAAAAATTAATGGTGACAATGAAATAAAATAAATATATAGTGTCCGTGATTTAATTTTCTTTTGACATATGTGGTGAGTCAGCATACAAGCAAAATTGAACATAAATCAAGATTAGGAAAAACTCCAAAATCATTTTTTTACTTTAATTTATATTTATTTACTTATTTTATATACATACATACATTTACATTAAACAGATCTAATTGAAATATTCTATAATTTTATAATAAACAATCAAACATACTGACAGTATTACTGTAAAATGATAAGAAGGCAAAAAAAAAAAATTAAAAAAAAAGAGGAGGAGAAGGGAGCCGGTCGTAAACAAGGCTTTAGATAAACTCCTAATTATTAGTGTAAAGGTCCTGTCGAAACCTAATTTTTTTAGGGGAACCCCGAATCCTCAAAGTTTTTTAGTACGTCTATCTGCTGGTACTCTAGAGCTTCTAGACATGGTGGAATATAAAAATGTCTTTGCTTTGTACATTGGATATGTGGTAGCAAGAGTAAGGAATGGTTATTGTTTAATTTTTTTTTAAATGAGGCAAAATTCGATATACTTTGCCTTTTTTTTCCGTCGTAAAACTGCCCTGAAGTTGATGGTATAGGCTTGAAAGTGGTAACAAATGAAAGAAATATAATTCTCATATAATCACTCATCAGTTTCACACCTCTCTGAACTACATCATTGGTCACTTTTACTAACCTCACAAACTTCTGTGTTTTTCCTGAAGCCATCATTAGAGCATCAAACATATAGTGATCTTACCAGTTTTGTGAGAATCGTAACTACGTTGACAGAAGAACCACTTTTTGTTTTTTATGTTATTCTCAAGTTTCTATTTTTCTGATATTTTAGCTTCGACCTTCTCCTTTGCAGACTTGTTCATGCTGTCATGTAAACTGAACAAGGTAAATTATACCTATTTCTTACTTAGATATCAACAAGGATTTTCTTTAGAAGAGAAGTTGCCAGTGCGTAGACATCAGTTAAAAGTGAGGGATAATTACATCAGCTTCAGTTGTAATATTCACCATGTGGCCAGTGTAAAATAAGGCGAAAAACTTGTAGATCCTCTCCAGTTTGAAGATAGTTTATTTAAGTTCCTTGGAAAATATCATGATCATAATGTATTCAAGGTTCATTGCCATAGAAGAGTCTTGTCGAATGGCACCTGACTTGACCCAATAGATATCTCAAAGATTTTGCTCACAAAGCAGGATCATACACAGCTCTGATACCTCCTTGTAATATGCCAATTGACTTGCTTCCTGAAGAAAATTGTTAAAAGGCTTGCAATCTTCTATTTAAAAGTATTTTTCAAGTTGGTTGATAACTCTGTTGCTCATTGTGTTATCAAGCAATGTTGTTTATGATAGACTATGTTTCCATCATCTCCAATGTATTATTACACATTCGAGTTATAGTAGAACTGACTATGAAAGGTACACCAAAAAGTTTCCCTTCTTCATACTACAGAGCACCAGAAACGAGTGCTGCAAGATTTTCCACTGGTTATGTTACATCAAAAACATCCATTAAATGTTTTCCATCCCAGTGTAGTGTGAAATAATATGGCAAATTTTCATTGAAGTCTTTCATTTAACATTGGCGCATATTTTGGCGAGTACTAATTGAATTTCGTTATTAAGTGTGGACGGATATAACAAATTAATCAAGATCAGCGTGCCCCGTCTTCAACACATAAGACACAATTGCTGTAGTCTGGTTGTCAAAGAGTACCAGACGATTTCCAGTTCTACAAATACCTTCAATGGTAAAAACTGAACGTGGAAAGTGTAAACGTATTGTACTTAGCTCTGATGAACATCTTGATGTTGTGTCATTGTATTCTGAACCCCCATTTGTACCAGAGCCCTGACTGTTCTCTGAGTCTTAATCACATGACATTTTTCCCAACTTCTGCTCCTATATCAGTCCCTAATGATTACATCCTACCTTCTCTTTGTTCTCAGACTATAATTCTTCTCAATCACTTTTTTATGAACTGCCATGTGGGGCATGCAAGTGTAATCTATTTTTGTAGGAAGTGTGCATTATCATTTCAGTATTTATCAATTATACAGCTGTAATAAGAGAATATTTCTGAGATACAATTATTTATCATAAGATGTTAACATTTCCATGCATAAAAATATGTATGTTCGAGTAAAAATAATATTTAAAATTTTTCACAAACATTGATTTGTTTACTTTTATATTCAATTTTTTTGTTTACCTTTCATTTGGTGAAGCTACAATGAAACCAAAGATAAAGTATCTCGAATTATGCAGTATATCTAAAAAAAAACTTCAATAATAAAGCATAATGACTCAATCAGCAGGTACATCCAATGTCTTAAGTCAAACTTGTCTTTATAGTTAGTTAGTTTCGACCTGGAAGAATGGGAATAATAACAGTTTGCATATATTTGACAAAAAAAGTCAAATTGGAAGAGTTCTAACTAACATATATGACTGATAGAATTTGTCTAAATGAGAAGTCCAGCTTCTATTTTTGTAAAAAAAAAAAATGACATATCAAAATTCTTGTAAAAAATTGTTTTGTGCTAATTTTGTAAAAAATAGTTAAAAAATTTTCTTGTCGTTGTAAAGAGAAACAGAAAAATACGAAAAAAAAAATGGTATCATATAAAACAAAGAAGTTATGGAGAATAATATCGTCAAAAAATAACTCTCGATAACTTGTTCATTTTTGTAAATATTACACAAATTATATAATAAAATGTTCTGTAATTTGAAAACACTTTTGATGCATTATGTTAAATCCAACATTTGATGTACAAAATGCGTCATAATGTGCCCTTTCTTCTTAAGAAATTGAAAATTTACGTTTGATTACAAGAAGCGAAAAAACTTAAAAAATAATTAAAAAATGACAGATATTTCAGTGAAACCTCCATTTTTATGGTTCTAATTTATATACAAACAAACTTCCAGAAAATTTTTACAAACTTAATTTGATATAACAATCCCAAATTCAAATAGAAATCCAGTGTTTAACACCTGAAAAAAAAAAAAAAAAAAAATCAAACTGCAATTTTTTTTGATTTCTCATTTTGCTCTATCTTTTTGATTTGGAATAAATTTAGAAAACGTCATTGTTCATATATTTGTTTTTTTGAGACGCCATTGACTTTTTAATTTATAACATACACCTTTATCTAGTCTCGTTGAACACTAAAGAAACCGTTTTATAGATATAAAATAAGCCCACTCCAAATAGACACCCTCGTCTTAGTTTTGCCAGGTTCAAATGGGCTATCCATGCAAAATTTCAACCTCCAAAGTTTAACAGTGTGGTCAACCATAAAGGACAAATACTAACTGACCGACACAAATTCTATTTTAATAACATATACACAAATTAAAAAATATCTGAGGGTATGAATATGACCAATTATATTGAAAAGTTCATAACAGAGCAAATTAGACACATTTATTGTTGGAAGGATCTAAATTATTGCTATTATTTTTGAGGATCTCATACAATCCCTCAAAGTTGAACATCAGTTCTATAGTGGAAAAAAAATGTCTTTAAACTATTTGGGCGTTTATACTCACTATTTAAATAAATTTCTCAAAAACTTGATTTTTACAAAAACATTATTTCCAGTTGACCAACTACAATAATAATAGTATAATTTTAAATTGAATTAAAATATGCAATCACATTTGTAAATATATGAAATATAATTTTCGCATAATGGTCATTTGATAAAAAAAAATGATACCAACAGTTCTCTGAGGATCCACGATATCTGTAGTGTTTTTTAATTCAAATTAAGATGAATTTCCTTCCTTTTAAATATGAATTTATTGTATCAAACATTTGTGGATGTTGTTGATCGTTGTAAATAATCTATTAAATCTATGAAAATTTTTCCGACTAATAATCTATTTATTAGATTATTTGTCGGGGAAAAAAATAAAATGAAAATCAGACAAAATTAAATTTATAACAAAAAGTATTTTTGGATGTAGGGGCTTGACTGCAAACAGTTTCTTGTTACCAAAATAATTAGAATATTGTATCATCAAGTTTGATTAAAATTGAGTTTGATATCAACAAACCCGCCAAAAAAATTTCATAGTGGAAAAGAAGGACAATTAAGTTTTCAGAATCAGCAAAGTCAACCTCTTCGCCAGTATAAAGTGATATTCGGATATAACGTTAGAAAGAACTGTGCTAATTATTTATATAGCAGGGGCATCTGCAGGGGTAGGGCTGGAGGGCTGTAGTAAACTCCCCCCCTCAAAAAAAAAAATAAAGGAATTTTTTTGCTTTTATACAAGAAATTTTAATATTTGAGCCTTTTTTGTCAAAATTCAATAAAAAAATTTTGAAAAATTTATAAAAAAATAATAAATGAATTTTTTTTATAAAAAATTTAATATTTGATCTTGTATTTCTCTGCATCCACCTTTGTTAACAGATGAAATTAGATCTATATATATCCAACTTGTCAACCATACAATTTTTTTCTTTATAAATTAATGTATTCATTTATATACAAACTTAAATCCTTGTCTAATTTTTAATTTAATAAAAGAAAGTTTAAAACAGCCACCCTGTAGATTTCTTTAAGTGTTTGATATGGTTTGTCAAGGTGTCAAATTTGAGAAGGTGAATAAAGCAAATATTAATGTAATTACTGAACAGGTTGGAAATATGACAGTTTAAAAAAAAGTTAACCACTTATTTATTAAAACTCTACAAGGTTAGCATTTGTCAAAGTTCGTCGACTTTACATGTATATACCGTATAATATTATTTGTAATATGTTCTTTTATGTTGAGTAAAAGTTGCTATATTGTATGAGTTACAACCAAATATAAATGAAGTATTTACAGTACTTAGTATGGCGATCAGCAATAGTTGAATATGTCGTAGATGATCAATATATTAAAGATGTAATTTTTGGCTATTTTACAACAAATTACTCAAATATAATGATTTTGTAGCATTTTATGAAGTTCAAATGCCAAGAGTTATATTACTCTAAATAAATAAAAACCATGTCATTTTAATATATGAGCATGAAATGATAGTTGGATGTTGGTAATTAGAATGATCCATTTTGTAATTAAATGATGTATTTCAATACGAAAAAATTGCAACTTGTGCATACATCATATCTTGTAAATAACATTTATACACCATCTGTGTACCAATATGATTTTTTAAATATTAAAAACACGAAGTTTGTGTATCAGTCTATAAGGGGTTCCTTATTAAGTGTGTGTTTAATAATTTAGAATTGCTTGACTACTTTATCTACAAAAATAAAAGTGTAGCTAATGAGTGTATAAAATACTCAGCGCATCGTGTAAAAAATAATTCAAATTTAAAAAAGGGGTCTCATGTTTTTCATAAATTCCATTTGCGGATCTTTTTTCTGTATAATTCTCTATCTAGTGTTATTCTGACAGATAGAAGATAAAAATTCTTTTAGTTTAATCCATTTTCATATTTATTAAATATAAAAACAATTAAAAAAAATATAGCATTAGTATATAACAATACCCCAAATAAGAAGGCCTGCAATGACCGTTATCCAAACAACGGGATCCTAAGGCCACTGTCATGCAGCACTTGGGCGCTAAGGCCGGCTACATTAATGATTAAGAGAGCTTAGACACACATCTATATATAATATTAATTTTTTTTTCTAATTCTATTGTTAATTATTTTTTTTATATTCAAAATGCTCAGTTTTTAATTTACCATTCTATAGACATACAGAAAAATTTCATAGACATATTTGAGGCAATGATAAGTTTTGTACTCACATTAATCAGATTACTTAAGATACCCAAGAATTTAAAGTATGAAATGTAGCCTTTATTATTTTATGGTGAGAATCAGTTTTACGTAATTTAAATGTTATTTGGAGTGTGTTGAAGGGGTTAAAAATAATAATTTGTTGATAGAAATTTACGATTATTTGCCGAAAAATGCAAGTTATTCAAACTCAATTTTCAAAAAAAAAAACAAAAAAAAAAATAGAACTTGCTTTTGTGATGACGACCTACATAAATATTTAATAGACTTGATGTTTAATTTTGATTACAACCGAGTTTTCAAAAAATTGAGATATTTATGTAAATAATAATTTCTGGTCACTCCGTACAAAGAGCTAAAAAAAAAGAAGAAGATAGATTGTACACTGAAGATGCATCATTGTTTAACTTGAATAGCTAAATTTATAGCTATTCTAAAATAATACTGGGTTAAAGGTCAAATAAACTGGGTTCATATATTTCCGATTCCAAGCCCAAGTTGTAGGTCTGATACATATTTGCCCATTCCTACGTAGTTGTAAATTCATACAATTACATCTCGCATATAATTCTATTCGTGGAATTACTAATCTTAAATTTATTGGAAAATTAATGCGTTTTAACGATATTCACTTTGAATATATATTTTGGATATTATTTTTAGAAATTTTTTGCTCATCCAAGTGGAAGTATATGCACACATAATTTAAATGTCTTTAAGCACGATAAAGTATCGGATTGATGATCTTTTATTGAGTATCAGACAATTATGTACTAATTTAGTGTCATAGTTTTTTATGTGCATAAATATACAGATATGTACAATACAATATGTATTTCCCCAAACTGAATCTCAATTCCCCATAAAACATTCTTTTATATTTCTCAAGAGATCTCTATAAATTATTATTTGTATTAGTTTATTATCCACATTCAAAATTAATTAAGGAGTAAGATGTGTGGAATCCCTAATGTTGGGACCTTGTGTTGTGTTTCAGTCTGAGACCGTAATGTGTTTTAGTGGACCGAACTAATTTTATCATTTCAAACCATAATTTATGATGAGAATATGCCGTGATTTTCAGCCCACCTGTTTATTTTAGATTAGGCAAACTGCCAGAAGGATTTTTGGTTCCTAGGCTGTTGTCATTGTTATTTAACTACAGAGGAATGAAGTTCATTTTCCACTACATTCATTTATTCTTAAACTTGATTGAACATTCGTGTTTGCTCATAAATAACGGAGAGTTACTTTGATGATTTGCTGAGAGGTAATAAATCTAAGTCCTTGTTAGAGTAGAACTAAGGATCGACATCCATGTAACTCTGGCCTATTCATTATTTATTTTCTTTTTCCCTTCCCCCTCGTCACAGTTGCTTTCCTTCTTTTTTCTTTTTTATATATGTATAGAAAAGAAGAAGGTAGCAAAACGTAGACGGTGAATTAATATTTATTTTCTGATTACTATGAAAGGGATTAGTTATTATGTTTTGATATTCTGTTTCCACCGTCCTTTAAAAAAAAAACTAAATTAATAATTTAGTCATTTCATCATCGTGACAAAGCAACAAGCAAAAGGAAGCGCATCTCAGATCTCCTAGATGCTGGAGTTGATGTGATGAAGATTACGAACCTTGTTAAGTGTTCTAGGAGCCTTTTTTAAGTTGGGCAAGATGAAAAAAAAGCAGAAGATATCTCCAGGATGACAGAGATAGGAATGCATAATTGAAAGAAGGATACAAAGTTCTTGTTAAGTTTGCAGAAGAATATAAAGGAGGATCCCACTCAGTTGATGAATCACCTCACCAGCGACTTCTTTGTAGCTCCTAGCACCATCTAGAGGGTATAAATCACAACTTGGTATTAGTTTCTTTCACAAGGACCCCACGCCATCTTCTGACAGAGGGTATGAAAGCAAGGAGGCTACAGAGGTGCAAGAAATCTTCACATGGATCAAGGCAAATGTGTCGATTGTTAAAATTTTCTGGGACCTGAAGATTTTCACAGTTGATCAATTGTAAAACTGCCAGACCGACCAGAGGTCCAAGGAGTTTACCACACCAAATATTCATTTCAAGCAATGGTCTTCGACGTTGTGGCCTCTGATGGAAAGAAGATGCCTCCGTTCTTTTTCAAGGCTAGACAGAAAATAAACCAGGAGGCCTAATTTAAGGTTTTTATATGCACCATCTTCCCATGGCTGAAGCCCAATTACCCGGAGGGTAACTACGTGCAGGATTCAGGAAGTCACCCCATTGCACACGTTCGTGAAGTGCCAAGAATTATGTGCAGATAACATATCTTGATTCCAGCCCAAAGAGATATGGCCTCCTTCCTCAGCAAATTTGACCCCACTCGAGTTTTCCAAGTGGGGTATTTTGGATAGGGAAACCGACAGGACCTCAGACCCAAATGTGTACTCACTGAAGCCCCTCCATAGTATCTGCATGGGACAACTTTTCATAAGATCCTGCATGGCTTTCAGACGACTTGCAAAGGCTGTGATTGATAATGAAGGCGACCTTATTGAGATTTTTTTTTTCAAAAAATATTTTCTTCATGTTTTGTTAACATTATTTTTTTTTTTTTTTGCCTACTATTGAAAATATGACATTATCGAAGAATTACTAAATCCATCTCTTGACTTCATGGCTATCTAAACTACCCTGTGTATGTACATCGTAAAGGGGGAGGGAGGGTAACAATTAATTTAATGTATGCAGGTATAATTAATCTATCCCTATCCATTTTTAAAAAGTTTTTCTGAACTGGTCTCAAAATTTTCATTTAACTTGATTAATTTTAATTATTATTTTTTGTGACGTCTTTTGTGGTAAAATCTTCATATATAATATTATGATTATAAAAATCGGTCTTTAAATTGAGACTCAGAAGATTGGTCTACGATATGAAGACGGGTAAATTTCATGAAGGGACGTAGCTCAATGGACAACAGGCTCGGGAGAAATTCTTTTCTTGAACTTAATATGCGTAGGTTCACACCCCGGTCGTTCCTAGAGAAATAAATATAAATTATGTATATGGACTTCAAAAAAAAAATTTCGTAGGTCAGATGGATTAATTGTGATACTATAATTTTTACTTATACTGAATCAGTGCAACTCCATCTGACCAATTAAAGGAACGTTAAAAAAATCGGTCTACGGTTTCAAACCAGGTCTTGAAACGAATCTCATTAATAGTGCATCGATCATACACAACCTAAGAAGTGTGTATTTGCATATATATAAATCTTGAGTAATCAACATAATTTAAGTAACATTATCTACGATCACATAAAAAGTAACAAACTCTATGAATACCAATTAGAAGTTCAATAATGATAAATAAGCACTTGAAGATTTCCTTCTTTGGTCTTCAATATCAGTAACACAAGGATTATGTAATAGGCCTTAAGTGTACATATTTAGTACGTTCCTTTATTTGTATGTATATATTTATCAACTTGCCCACACATTTGGTTAATGAAATATAGAGAAAAAATAATTGATACATTCAATAAACTGTAAAATCCATATATGGAAAAAAAGATTCAAGTCGTATTGAATCGTGTCGAAAAAGACAAATTTAAATATACAATGATTATATCATTGATTGTTAATCATGCCATTAATACCGTTTCCTTCAAAAGTTGAAGCTATATTTTCGACTCGGTTGGATTAATTTGCTTATAACCAGGATTCTGGGAAAATTTACTAACTGAATTCACATTGGAAATGCCCCTTCAACTGCTTGTAAGTGGGTTTAGCAGTAATCCATCCCCCCGTAGTTTGTATTATATTTCAACGTCAATACTTTAATGGGTTTTTAGAACACCCTATTACAAAAAACCATAAAAAAAATCTTACAATATATTCCAAATTAATCTACGCATATTGATGAACATTGTGATCATTTTTTAAGCTTGTATCTCATTTTTTGTATGATCAAAAATTTATCCTTCTCTGATTGTAATACTGAGCAAATATAATTATCATATTTACATGGTCTTTAAGTTTAATAATTTTGCATCCTTTTGATGAAGTAAATGAATAAAATTCAAGCTATTTTTATAAAATTTATAGAAAAACAATGATAATTATTATTCGTGTTTAAAAAATAATGAATTCTAATTTATTAAGAAGTTGGGTGTTCATTACCTTCTTTGTGTATACTCTTTTCAGTTTCTGTAAATGTCTATTATAATGTAAATATAACATAAACCTCGATTTGGACAAGCCAAATTAGAGAAAAACAAAAGTTAAAAATATATAAATTTGTCAATAATATTTTGTGTCTAATTTCACATGTACTTGACAAGCCTATCACGAATCTACAATTATAAATATTGCTACAAACGAGACACATACTAAACAAATACTCTATTTTTAAATACAAATAATTTATACTTCAAATGAATTCCTTTTGGCTTAAAAGTAAGTTAAAAATCGCGACGTTATTCCTTTCCAAGCCAAACTCTTAAAAAAGGGTAGTTTTTGTGCCTTTATGTTACATTTTCTCAGGAATGGCTGATGGCCCACATTATATATATACCCATATTTGAGCTTCATTATATGCAATATTGTAATAAATGTGGTTTTTTTTCCATGTAGATTACTTATTTTTTCTAACACAATGAAAATTTAAATTTATAAAAATGTAGATTTTTTTATTCATTTATGTTTATATAAAATTATTTAATATCACATTTGATAGGAAAAAAACTAATTTCAGATTTGTATGCAGTACATTAAGTGTCATTTTTATATATTTTTTCAATAACTCCTAGAATATTCGGGATAAAGGCAGTAAAAAAAAGATATATAATTATAAAGATAAATCAGGAATTTCTGATTCCTTGGAATAAGAAACAACAAATCTGGAGAAAGAGCTAAGAAAAGGTTTTAAAACATGATATACTGTCCATAAGGCACAAAGAAAATTTTATTCAATATATTCTCCTTCAGTACGGACCATAGTTCACACGGATACAATCAAGCGAAGAAGGAGGTCAAAAATGCTCGAAATTGGACAATATCATATGTGGACAATTAGGGGGCTACTGAAAACATCTTTCGGATCCATGACAGTATCTTAGTCTTGTAAAATTCCTACTAAGCATTCATATTAGTTTTAATCGCATCAAAAATATGTAAATAACTATTTTTTGCTATAATGGAGGAATCTTTTTCAATGATTAAACATGTTAATGAAACCTCGAAAAATGGAAAGGAAGCAATAGAAAGGGTGAACATTGATAACAACCATGTATCCATGGTTGTTGTTTTTTTTTCAGCTAGGATATCCAAACATTCACAAGAACATTATGAAGGGTTGCTGTTGTGAAACAGTATTAATCTAAATATTATGTACATCTACACTTTTCATTTTATTAGTGTTTCAATCCATAATCCTCATTAAGTTGATAATTCTTAATACTCTTAAACTTATTAATAGATATTGTCAGCTGTACAACCTCTTGAGTAACAAAGGATTTATAACCTTAATAAAAAGGGTTCTTTATTGACACACATTAGATAGGTTTTAAGATAAATAATGTACTGTCATCCTCTTTATCACTACTCCTTGGAGAGGTAAAGAGGTGGAAGCATCTCATCACATCATCAACTTTGACTTTTTTTGTTTATTTCTTTTCAATTGAGTCAATAAGAATGTTATTAATATTACCTCTGTCCTTGAAAAAAAAAAAATATTTATGTTAAGACAAAATTTCTTTGGAATGTCAGTTATATTGTTAAAGCAGAATTGGTCTTTTAGAGGACCCCTAACAGGGACGCCCACAGGGGTGCGCTAGAGGGGGGTAGCCCCCGAATCAAGGAATTTCTGCTTTTTACTAGAAATTATAATGTACCAAAGAAAAAATTGGATATGTGAATTTTTTTTCAAAAATTTACATCTTTTGTGAATAGCTTTAGATTTTAGATTTTTTTTCCAAAAAATTTAATTTTGAAGATTAATTTATTCAATTTTTATCCAATATATTTAATTTTTGAGATTCTTTTTTCCAAAAAATTTAATTTTTGAAGATTAATTTATTCAATTTTTATCCAATATATTTAATTTTTAAGATTCTTTTTCAAAAACAAAATATTTTTCTGTGAATAATTATGGATTTTTTAATTTTTTTCCAAAAAAGTTTATATTTGAAACTATATTTTTAATTATTTTCCAAACAATTTAATTTTTTAATTTTTTTTCAAAAAAATTAATTTTATATTTTAATTTTTGTTAAATTAAATAACCAAGCCCTCCTCACAAAAAAAATAAATATATATATATGTAATCCTGAAGACTTAATTACTCCGAGCAATGCCGGATACTACCGGTATTGAAATTAGTATGTTTGTTACACTCCTTTATAACATCTATCTCTTTGATAAAGTGTACAATTGAGGATTGACAAATTGCTGTTATTTAATCATGTAAGAACTATGGCTTGACCGATATGGATTTGTATATCCTGGTATTGATTATTTTTGGGTTAAAAGTCCCATTATCTTTTTAAATTTGGAGATAGCAGGAAGAGATAACTATTATTCGTTTATAGAAAATATGATGTAACAAGTTTGCTTAAACGATGAATATTGTGTCTCCAAAGTGGTTCTAAATGGACATAGAACATCCATCCTTGTTACTTTTTTACGGACAAAAATATAAAATTTTATTGAATTTCAATATAAAAAAATGTCAATTTTTCATAAAAGTTTGACTATTTGTTTTGAATCCTTGAATTCTATTTGATATTTTTATTGTAGAATTTATGGGTAATTTAAAGAAAAGTATGAAATTGTAGTACTAATTATTTTATGTACATATTAAGAAAAAGTAATAAATAAGATTTGCCATAAAAATCTTATTTTTATGTGCAATATTTCAACTATTCATAATTCAAATACAACTGATTCAGTGCTAGACAATGACCTAAACCAGGTGGACAATGCAACAAAGGAATGACTCAAGAAGAAAAAAAAAATTAGAAAATCAAATTACTTGAAAGATATAAATACACGCAGGCCCGTTTCAAGTTTGAAATGGACACCTAAATGATTCAGAGAAAATAAGTTAATCTTTGCCGTCAACTCAAATCACTTTAAACAGAGAAAAATCCTGAGAATAAGTCCAAAAAACTCAATCCCCTCGTCAATTTGGGAGTGGAAACCTTAAATTTTGGGCTTCTTTATCTGCTCAAGGGAAAGGAATACTAATGATCTATTTAATTACCAATGTAAAACATATTTTACAAATCTCATGTGGAGGATTTTGTCAATAGGTATTTGTTTTAGAAACCTCCTTGATTTTGTACGTGATTCAAATTACATTACTTTAAGGAACATACAAAATCACGAAATTTTGAGAGCCCAGAAAATAAATGATTCACAAATATATTTTTTTAAAGTTGGTCGAATGATATTTTAAAAAGTAAAATGTTAGATTTAATATATTCGCTAATAAATGGATTCAAGCGTAATTATAGCCTTTAAATATTAATGTTTATGTAGTTAGATAAATAATACAAACATTGGTGTCTACATATAAGTAAGATATTAAGACATATTCCGACAAAGACTCAAAGAATAGTACTTTATCATTGCTACTAACTTTGAAAAAATGACAATGAATGGAAGATAACTGACAAGAGGAAAATATGTATAAAATAAATATGTTTATTTTGTATAACGACTATTCAATGTCAACCTACACCATTGGAAGACCATGATGAGTGGTCAATTCATAAGTACACATAATACCATTATTGCCTTGAAAAAATGATTAATAATATAATTCTACAAAAATATGCACTTTTTGGAAATTTTTGAGATGACTATCACTGTTTTTTATAATTTTTAGGAGTGTTTATCCCAAGAACGAAACAATATGTATGCCATTTTATACTTGTAGATGCTCAAAGTCTGGTTTGGGAGTCTCTCAAACTTGGATTCTTTACAAAATACCTTCGAGCTTGAGTAAGTCGTAACTCGATTGAGAATAGACCGATTTTTTTAATTATAAAAAACATTCGAGATTAAGAGCTTCAACTCGTATTTTATAAATTTCACTTTAATTTCACTGTACAACCAAACAGATGGACAGACAAGGTTTCCCGAGGGTTTAATTCGATACAAAATACCATTTAATAAACCTTTTACTTCATCAAGGCAAAAATAAAATGGCTCCACTACAGAATCACTACCTCATCAATTTGTACGAATAAGTCGAATAACGAGGATGAGAGTATGAACTGCATATTCGATTGTTAAAAAGTAGAAACGTGAGCACATATTTTCTACGAGTGTAATAGGATAAATCCTTTGGTAGGGATGTGTCAAGTAGAATTTAAAAAAAAAAACTACAAGTGTTGACGTCAGAAACTGATTGGGAAGTGGCCACCGATCCGAACTTCCCAGGGCTTTTAAGGTGGAGGCCATAATCAGTAAAGTGCAAGTTATAATATATTCATGCAGATGTAACAAGAAACCCACACCAACAAATTTGGAAGGCTTACTAAAGAAAGAACTAGAGATTCGGACTTTTGGGTACAAGTAATGAAGAAAAATGTAATTATTATTGTCGTTTTTCTTGTTATTGTTTTTTCATTAACTCAAATCAGTTATGTATAAGGAGAGTGTTAGATTCAGTTAGAATGTTTCTTTCCTTTTCTTTATAAATAAAGGTATACCGATTGGGCTTTAAAAAACAAAAACAAGCTGGTTATGAAACTGTATTTGAGATTGAAACTCAGTTGAGGGGTTTATAAACTACAACTTAAAATCCAAGGGCCTTCAGACAATTTTTGATCAATTTTACTATGAAAAGAAGCTTAGAACTCAGAGTTGGATTTAGTTACGGATTAAAAATTTTATTTTTGCGTTTTCCAATAATATTTTATTAACATATAAAATTTTGTTCCAATAAGATGAAAAAAATAAGGATTTTTCATGCCTTGTTTCGATTCTATTCCTTGATTTAGTTATTTTTAATCGAATTTTAGTTAGAATAATTAACTGAGCAATCTACAAAATTGTTCCTTCATTTTTACTTTTTATTAATTTGATTTTGAATTCAAGAGTTATTATCATATTTCATACATGCAACCTCATCAAAACCAATGTGTACTGATTTGATTCCCAAAATTCCAAATAAATTAATCAATATTTCATAGAAGTTTTTATCTATCATTAAAATTTAATGTTTTTACTATAACAATAACAAATTATATCTCGTAGAAACCCTAAAACACATGGTGATATGATTATTTTAAAATAGAAAATTATTTTCCTCAATGTTGTATGTCTTTTTATCATTTCAATGAGTAAAATTGTTGGAATAGTAGACAAAATGATACAAAATTTAGTGAATGTAGTTATTATAACCGTTTAATGCTTATTATGTAATGAAATACTATTCATTTTTGGAGTATTTTTTTTACCCAGCTCACTAACTGCGCTAATAAAATGACTTTCACTAAGAGAAGGTTAAAAAAAAAATTTGCTGCTGGCATTGGGCGAACAATATTTCAGGTCCTGCATTAAAATTATTAAAAACAAATATAAATACATGAAAAATAAATATGAATAAGTTTTCTTTCAAATGGTGAATGAAGAGAAAAATTAGATTACTTTATTTTTGTATTTACATTTATTGTAAAGAAAAAAAAAATTCTTTTTTATAAAAAGTTGTCAATGAAACATCAAAAGAGGATTTGATATATGTGTGTACATTCCTACATTTTTATTAATGTATCGTAATATCATCTACATGATATGTAAGATAATGATAAAATTCTTCTTTTAAAGCATACAAACTTATTTCATTAAAAACAGAGTATTTTTATACATAGGTATATTTCAATTTAAGCTATTATAATCTGATAATTATGTTAATTGGTTTATTTTTAATAGAATACGTGTATTAATTCAAATCCTCATCTAGGTAAAATGCCGAAAAACAAACATGAATGAAGCATAATTACCCACACTTCCCCATCCGCTCAAGATAAAAAAAATAAAAACTGATATAATATCATATACGTAATGTCCCTACCCAATGAATTAGAAGAGTTGATATCTTTGTAAAGAATAAAAGAGTACTTGGAAAAGGCAGGAGAGAGATATGTCATACTACTGAATTAAGACCCTAGTTAATATCAGCTTCGTGTTATTTGATTTTGGGGGAGAAATTGAATAACTCTTGTAAGAGGAGAGCTTTCAACATTTAAAATAGCAATAGTGTGTGAAAAATATTATCATTGTATTTAAATTCATTTATACTTATTTTATTGAACGTTTTTAAAAATAACTTACAACAAAGATAGGCGAGAACTCTTCTTTTTGAGACAAAGTACTCACAACAAACGTTTTTCCTTATCTAATTTTTAAAAGTAGTTTTTTCATTACAAACTTTTCAACTCTATGCATATGATACCAAGGCAGAGACTAAGGAGTAGCTGATAAATAAAAAATATGGAGATGATACTCTTCTCGTCGTTAACATTATTATGGTATCTACAATCCTTTCCTACAAAAAGAGATAGAAAAAAGGACAAAATCTGTTGTTAGTCAATTCTTGTTATATACTTTAATTGTTGGGAATTATTCAGAGCTTTACAAACGTTAGTTTTCCTGTAAGAATCTCTCTATTGGTCTCATATTCTGAGGGTTGAACTTCTATCATATTACCATCTAACTGAAGATGAGGAGAGTCAGTTGAAACTCCGAAGAAATAGGAAAACTGAAGCTTGGAGACAAATGGAGGGAATCTTCTTAGCAAAGAAACAGTTTTAATGAATACATGAGATAGATTCCCTAATATAAAGTCGTCTGGTCGATTAATGAAATAATACAGAGGATTGTTAATGTCAACTTACGTGTTTCCAGAACATACATGCGCTAAGTATAAAGTGCCCCCTGGATGGATGGAAAGAAGAGCAACGAATAGATTCCTTTCATTCCCAGTGCAGAGTCATAATTACTTTTCAACCGAAATGGAGCAATCCGTGTTATTATTATTATTATTTTTTGCTCTTCTATATTTTTGTATGACGCAGCAGTAATATTTCTATTTAATTGCTGTATAATGATATGGTTTGAACTTGTGAGTAAATCATACTAATACAAAACAATAAAACTGTTCCAATTTCATCTCAACCTTCTCTTTTTTATACAATTTTCGATTGTTTTTTGTTGAAGGAGAAGAAATCATTAGAAAATAATTGAAATTATTGAAAAAGGAGAGGTTTTGTCAAAAGTCTTCAAAAAATAGAAGGAACTATTGCATAAAATATGGACTTAAGTTTTAAAAAAACTAATAAAAAACGAAAAATTATCCGTTTTATATGAGTGCGTAAGTGCATATTTTGTATTTAAAATTACTACAACTTTTTGAAGATTTATTATAACATTATTGAAATCCCTTATATCGTTACATAAAGAAAAAATATTTTACAATTTTAAAATGATTAATTAACAACTTAATTTTATTTTTTTACAAATTAGTAAATAAATTTAGAGAAAACATTTTTTTTAGTCTAAATCATTTAAAATTTGACTAACAAAATTGGGTATGAGGGAATAAACCCCCAAGCATTTCTCATAGACATATCTATTGGATGAAACTATGATTATGAAATACAATAAAACTACATAAATGTATCGAAGTTATTATCATCATTTAAATAAAAATCAAATGTCAGTTGTCCTTTTTTTTAGCAGAGGTTCGAATACTAGAAAAACAATATCTAGTCAGTTTTCCCTTTATATTTATTAAATCTTTGTTACTCCTTGGAAATCGATCGATATATTTACCTAAAATTTATTTCCACTTTGGGGCTTGATTACGATCTGAGTAATGATAATGATTTTTTGTTTTTCGTTGTAAGCATATTCTTTTTCTACTCAATGTTCCATTCCCTGATTTTTCTCCGGAAATTTCCACATTTCCAGACAAAGACATAATATATATTTTTATGCTACAGTATCTCTACAGAGCAAATGTTCTGGCACTTAAATATTTAAAAAAACACTGAATTTATAAATCGATAAATTAGAAGAACTACCGGGAGAGTATCATAATTTAGCCAGAAATTGATAGCCGATGCATTGGGCAAAATATCTAACCTCTGTATCGTATTAGTATCTTAGAAAATTCTTATTAATTTCGATATGTATTGCGATATTATCTATAGCTGTTGTTTAAAAAATAAGTTTGAGTGCCTTAGAAAGCAGTTGTCATATTTTTTGTTATTTTGGCGGGTAGCCAGAAGTGTAAAAAAGCACCATTTATCAACGAAGTATTTTCTTCCAAATCATGGAAAAGGTGAAGTATCCTTGTACAGGAAATGTGAGTAGGTAAATCATGCTCTGTTCAGGTATGATGTTCCAGCTTGTCCATTGACATCTGAACACTTACTAATTCTATTCTTAATCAAGGCTGAGTGTTTGAAACACATAAATAATTCGATATATTAAAGCATACACTATCAGTTATAAAACTAAAAAAAAGGTGCTCTCTAGCTGACGCAAAAGTTGAGAAAATGACATTTGAATGTGATGGACGAATTTCCATTCGCGCACTCCAAGCAGTTGGGAAATCTCCAGGACCACTGTCTACGCCGTCAGAAAGTTCAAAATGTTGGAGAGGAAGAATGGCTCCGTCAAAAACTTTCGACACCAGTAATGAAAGATACCCATGTTGAAGGACTCTTTTTAATGAGTCTTTCGAGTTCTTTTGCACTCTTTCTTGACATTTTTGGCCTCCCTACAGCCCTGATGGCCATTCCCTCGACTACAGCTTTTGTAATCATGCTGATGGGAGGGCCTGCACTGTCCATCATCTACACACCAAGGATCTCCAAGCTACTTTTAGCCAGAACTGGGACGCCATGACAGTCTACTACATCTGCAGTGGGTTCCAGGCATTCCACCGCCTGGTAGCCATCGTTACCGCTAATGGCGGTTACATTAATGATAAAGACAGTTCAGAAACACATCTATTAGTAGTATTAATTTTCTTTAAATTATATAATTTATTAATAAATTATATCTTTTTGAAGTGCTCAGATTTTTCTGAACTACATGGTAATATCAATCAAAATATGGGGGGGGTATAAACATTTTTTTTTTTTTTTTTTTTGTAGTCCAGAAACACAAACAATACATTCAACTAAATAGATTAATGTATCTGTAATGACTTATTTACTTCTTAAAAAGATATCAACACAATATTTTTCTTCTTGGTAATGACATTAGGTAAAAAATCAAAAATAAGATTAATTCATTACTAAGAAACCATAAGCTTTTTTGAATTACCGAACTATCAGTATGGAAATGATTCATGACAGATCAATTAATTGATTTTTTACATATTCTCATGGATGAATATATTCTCGTATATCTTCTCATCTAGTCACTGAAGAGCTACTAAGAAAAATATACATATTGTTACAAAATATATTAATATGCTTGAAAAGGAAACAAACGAATTGTGACATAATGTCTGCATGGGACAACTTAACAGAGAAAACCATCCGTACAGGGTGAAAAACAGCTCCAAAGCGTCTGAGAGCTGTAGTTGCCGCAAATGGTATCCATATGGAATGAGCTGGCACTCATTTTGAAGAAAATTTCACGTTGATTACAATGGTGTAAAAATATTTTTCAAAAAATGAAGATTTGTTTACTCTCATGGCTGTTGAAGTTGTCCTAAGACTTTTGTGTCACCCTGTATAAAAATAAGGATGAACAAGAATATTTCATTTTTCTAATCTGTTGAGAGCAAAGAACAATAAATGTTGAAATGGTTGGAAGTTATGAAATGATCAAGAATCAAATAATATATACTTTGATTAAATTGAATTTTGTTTCAATTATACCAATAATCATTATTATTATGTTCTATTTTTATTGAATACCCTATTTTTGTGGAAAGTTGGCTTAGAAAATGGATAAAATAAAAATAAATATGACAGCTATAGTTATTTGAACTTTAATATGAAGTTGGTAGGAAATTGTTTTTTTTTTTTAATTTACAAAACAAATCATATCTCAATATCCCTTCTATGTATGTAAATACAAGTCGAGTAATGTGGCAAAAATTGAATTTCGTATCAACTAGCCTCACTCCTTATCGTGAAAACTTGGAAATGGGGATGGAAATAAATCACAGTGATATTCTATTAGAAGAATTATGAACTTAGGGATGATAATATTGGCTAAATTCGGATGAGTGTAAAAAAAAGAAGAAACTTGGAACGACGTAACTTAATGGCACAACGCGCCAGACATAAATATTTATACATATACTTAATTAATTAGTGTAACTCCAACTGATCAATGAAATAATTTTTTTCATTTTTTTTTGGTAAGAGTAAAACATGAATGATTTTATGTTTTATTAATTATAATTATAGTCTATTCCGACTCTCTCATTACAATATACAAATAATTATGTCTTTTTTCAGATATACAAAATATGATACTAAAGATTAATAGTTTAAATTACAAAAAAAAAAAAAAACAACAACAACAACAACAGAGTTTTCTCAAGTTATTTAAAAACACATTTAAGTTTTAAAAGTTATTAAAAGATGGGGTAGAAGTTCCATTTATAACATATGTCCAGTGTAAAAGTCCATTAATTCTATATATCTCACGATTGTTGTGTTGAGACCTTCAGGAAGTGGAGTCCTTTTTGATCTCCAGCGTAAATAACCATAGCCTCCACTTTAAAGTCTTTCTCTCCTCTTACTTTAAGAGCAATGAACCAGTTTGATACCTTGAGACTTATGTTAAACCTATAGGTAATGATACTTATTCAACATTTATACCAATTTTGAAAAACTTAACGTATCAGCAAGCAAGAAACACTATTATTTATAGTGACTATATTTATTTTACACGACAATGCTCAGAGTCATTTGAATAATATATTGTGTGAACAAAAGAGTATGAAGAATACAAATATATTTTAATATGAGCCACAAATTATTTGTAAAATATTGGATTGGAAAAGATTCGCATTTCTAGTATGTATAACATAGACAATCGCAGATTTTATATTTTATTTTTATTTGTGTTATTTATTTAGATATAGAATCATCTAAATTATTAATTTAATTGCTATAATTTGAATGCCCATCCTATTTAAGCACAAACGATTTTCATTAAGGAATGACCTTTCCTTTTTATCCTTTTATACTCCCAAACAACTTATATTCTCATGATTAGGTATAGGGAAGTTACTAACAAATTTGGCAGTCGTTGTTATACATAAAGATATTCGTACAATGTATATATTATTTCCCATGGTTTTTAAAAAAATGAATATCACATTATCATCAATATGTACGTTTGAAGTAAAACTTAGATGCATCATAGAAATTGACTCGATAAAAGAAGAACATTTAATTTCCTTACGTACATAATTATGCCGCATTATGATTTCAATACATATGTACGTTTTTAGTATAAGATTAATTATTAAGACTATCAGCATATACATACACCATGAAGGTTGTCACAAAATTTGAGAAAATACATTTTTTTCCTGTTTTGTTCTTGAAAAATTGATTGAAGTGACAATGGATGACTCATCAGTAATGTTATGGTGGTACTTATTTATTCGGTCAGTACAGTCTTAGGACTGTTTATCATTGGGACCGTTCATTAACTGTCGATCTTTGGAATTTCTCATAAAAGTATCAATGGTTTGGTAAGGCAAATAAGATATATGAAATATATATTCTATAGAATATTATTTTTTTTCATTATAAACGAACATATTATATTCTTAATTAGTTATATAGTTTATTCTATTGTATAACAGAAAAATTGAGAAATGGAAAAAACCCCTCTTTTTCATCAAGAGGGATCTATTTCACCATTTTTAAGGATGGACAAGAGGGACAAGACTAAATTGTTGTCCTACAATAGGGCTGATACAACATAACTCTCCAGTAACAAGGCCTTCGAATACTATTAAAAGAACTATTGGATACCCAGGTCCAGGCCCGTACGTCAGTATTGCGCTTTGTCCGCTTCAGCCTACCAAAAAAAAAACCTTACTCAACCGTCCACCAATCATATAGGTATGTAAATATAGATGAATTAAGTCATAATTAATAATTATTCAGAAGGTCAACAAGCAGAACGACAGGTGGATAGCCACCTGCACCAGCCATGCGAGGAAGGTAATGAGGACCAAGTTCCCTGCAATGGTCATGGTGTTCGGGGTGGTCAGCAGTGAAGGTCATGTTATGCCTCCCCACATGTTTGAAACGGGTCTAAAGGTCAATACAGAGGTCTACCTGGATGTTATGGAGAAGTTGGTTCTGCCCTGGATCCAAGGGGTGGCCGGAGACAGGCCCTGAGTGTGGCAACAGGACTCAGCACCCTGCCATGTGTCCAAAATCTCCATGCAGTGGTTAACCGAGAACTGTTATGACGTCGTAACCAAGGATTTGTGGCCTCCTAACTCTCCCAACCTTAATCCTTTGGACTAATTTGTCTGGGGCTATATCGAGAGACATGCCAATAGACATCCCCATAGCACCAAGGCCAGCCTGATGGACTCCATCAAGGAGGCATTCGGCAACATGGACAATGACATGGTCAAAAGAGCCTGCGGCCGGTTCAGGGGCCTTATTGAGGCGGTTATTGATGCCAACGGTGATTATATCGAATGAATGGCTACTCTATACCTATATACTCGTCATAGTTTTGATTTTCAATAAAAAAGTTAAAAAATGTATATTTTGTGTTGTTTTTTGTAGAAAAATATTTTGGCGACAATTTGATCCCCGCTCCCTGTAAAATGTACTTGTTCAAAAGTACAATTGAAAATGGAAAGTTCCCAATGGAATAGTAAAACTCAAAATTAGAATTGTCGGCTTCAAAATGAGATGGTCAAATTCAAAATGATAATATTTCAACTGATTAAGAATAGTGAAATTTGTACTAGTTGAAGTTTTTTACATTAGGCGTCGGCTAAAAGACAATTTTTGCTTTCAATTCACATGTGTTCTCTCCTCAAGATTAAAACAATAATAATATGAGTTTGAGAAAAAAAAAAATTGGTATGATGTGATGACTGAAGAATATTTTAGTCTATAGAGGACTCACTAATAAAAACAGTGCTCCGTGTATGCTATATACAACACACATGCTATAGTTAGTTCATTTTTACACGCTTGCATTTATATTTTGTTCAAATATCTACGTATACTAAAAATGCATATTAATTGTGATATACATAATAGAGCAATAAAAAAACAATAGAGAAACAATGCTAACTATTTGATGCCACAGGCTCACGTCTACAATATTTCCTTAATACGACTACATTTTAATATATGAAATATGTTTATAAGACATATATCAGGGAGCACCATACACCGTACATCCCGTATGCACGCTGTATATTAAATAAAAACTGGTTGTGAGATTTTATTAATATAACTACAATATTTTTTTCTTAGATCAAAATATGTTTATGATATATATCCGAGAGCAGTCAAACACTATTTTTTTGTTTATATAATGTTTCTCACTGTAAAAATAAATATACTATTGAAATTGTAAATCATTATTTTATTTGTCAGTGGGCCAACTGGATACCAAAGCAACAAATTAAAAACAAAATAATTACTATAGGGAAGTTGCTGAGAATATTGACATATCGGTTGACTCGTGCCATAATTTTTTTTTGAAGGTTTTGGGCATGAGACATGTGTCTACAGATTTTGCTCCAAAAATACTTAATTTTTACAAAAAAATAAAAAAATCGTCGCACTTTATTGGTCATACACAACACCATAATCATACCTCAGCCACCATATTCACAGGATTGGGCCCAATGTAACTTTTTCTTGTTCCCAAAACTGAGGAGACCTGTGATGCAACGATACAGGAGATACAGATTGCATTGCTGGAGGTCGAGGCTATATAGACAAGTGCTTATGAGAAATACTTCGAGGATTGGAAGAAGCGATGTGACAAGTGTATTGTATCTGAGGGGAATTACATTGAAGGGGACAAGATAAATATTAATTAATAAATAAATATATTTTCCTAGAAAATACAAAGTCTCACTACATTTTGATTACAACCAGTATTCTTTGTCATAAGTTTCGTATAAAAATACTGACTTTGATATTGTAACCCGTACAAAAATGTAGAGACTATGACAACAAAGGCATCCACCATAGAATGCAAAAATAAACCATAGATACATTTTATTTTTAGCAAGGTTAAATGTACTCAACCAAGTGTATAAAATATGTGTATGCATGTAATTTGCGTTAGATTCATATTTGGTTTTTCGTATTACTTCCTATATATACTGAGTGGATTATACATATTGAGTGCATCAACATAAAAACATTTTGAACAAAAATGAAAAAAATCCAAATAATTTTTTTTTAATTCATAAATTCATAGAGCACAACAATTCAATAGTATCAATTAGTCAGTTATAGGCTTTGTATTCAAATTTGTGGGAACAGTTAAAATGACCCATAATTTTTTGTATAATTTAGTACCTATATTTGATTTAAGAGACTTATTACCCTTCAAATAAAATTTATAATTATTTAATTGTAAAAATCAATTTTAACTATTTTTAAGTGCCTTTTGCGGCTAACAGGTTAATAAGAATAATTTGAGAATATAAATTGACGATATTTCGTCGAGGACTAAATATATCATCCAGACTCAATTATGAGAAATATCCTTTTAGCTTGCTTTTATGTTGAGCAGGAAAATATGTATTCAGAAGTTCTTTGTGCATATAATCAATAAAACTATACATGTAATAATGGAATAAGATGAAAATTACTATTTTATAGAGTTTTTTAAACTATTGTGAATTACATTTACCCAAATTGTAAGCAGATTAACTTAAACTTAAATACGATTGTTTATACCCAAATATTTTCTTAGGTATGCTAACAATATGAATATTCAATAAGTATAACTGTTTTTGTTCACTGTTTTTATAGAGGTTTTGGTCTTAAAATCCTTGACCGGTCAGAGATCAGTATGATTTTTAATGAACCAAATTAGAGGTGGATCGGGCTAGAAAATATTGGACTAAGTTGGGCTACGGGGTTTCAAATTTTGGGCCAGCTGCCAGGCAAAAATATAAGAATCTATACAATAAATGTATTCCAGTATAAGCTCATGAGAGCTAAATATATTTAAAACATCGAAATGTAATAACTAATTGATGAAGTCAAATATCACATTACAAGGGCGTTCGCAGGATTATATATAAATAATATATATATATATATATATATTATTTATATATATTTTTTGCTCCGATACATAATTTGGTGGAATGACCTTTATTATTTGAAAAGAAATACTTCAAAAATGTTTCTTCCAAACAAAAAATATTATAATACAATACAAAAAATTTGCCACGGACTTTTCTGGCTTGTATAAATGAGGTTTTTTACAGTGGTCTTTCGGGCTCGGACGTTGACCGAATCCACCTCGAAACCGAACTAATGTGGTCCTTTAAATAAGTTTGGTCTGAAACTGTCTCAAAGAAAATTATGTCTGGATCATTGTCATTTAAAATTTGGTTAAGACTGATTATATAAATATATTACTGATGACGTCAATTGTTTTTCAAAATTGTGAACATGAACCTACAATAATGTCATATATAGTTAAAAGGATTGCATCAATCATATTTGTACAACTTCTCAATCAAGATATGTGAAAAAACGGACTTTATATGGAAGTTGAAAATATTGGTCCACCATTGGAGACGATTAAATTTTGGTCTTCCCTCTGAGATCGTTCTGTGTACCAAAATACCACTCCAAATCAATTTAAAAAATATTACGAAAAACCAAACCGGGGTAAAAAACTGTGATAGACCGAGTCTCAACACACGTAAGAATAACTATTTGGTTACTATTTTATACATAATTTTCTAATTGAATATTGCAAATATTATTTAACGATACTATTACCAAATTTAGAAATTCCATGGTATTCCACATCTCTTTACCACAGACAGACCATATGAACTCGGTATTCTCATCACAGGTGCGTCTGCAGGATTATATAAATAGTTATTTTTTTTGGTGGGGGGGGGGAAATTAAAATACCCGGAGGGGTATTTTAATTTTTCCTACCTACTTTTTCCTTCAATATTTTCATTCTGACAAAGTATTTTTTTAATTAAAAGCAAAAATTCCTTCATTTGGGGAGAGGGATACAACCTCCTCCCCCCTGAGGACACCACCTGTATCCTACCTTTGGACTCAGAGTTGTTTTAGCATTGCTTTCTTATGATATATGTATTAACACTCAACTTGATTCCATAGTTTTACCTATACAAATTATGTACTAGGTCCACCTTACATATTTAAAGGAAATACATAGTAGTAAAACTCCTGTGTACAATAGGCATGTTGAAAAACAAGAAACCAAAATTCAACATGGTAACCTTGGCAATTTGCAGAATATTTTGGATGAGAGAAAGAATAATGCTCATTACTTTTTATTTGATCAGCTACAATCAGCTGTGAGATGGGAGGAAGGACAGAAGGAAATAAAATAGGAAATTTGCTAAAATTACCCCGATGTCAATCCCAAATTCTACTTTGAATCCAACAAGGACTTAAAGTTATAAATCTGCAACAAATCCTCAGAGTTAAGCTCTGTCTTTTATGAGCACAGATAATTGAATGTATTTAGGAGAGGATGTTCACTACTCAGGAATGAAAGAATAATGACAACTGCTGAGGAAAAAAAAATCTTCAGATTACCCATTTCAATAAAATGGGTCCGCTAAAAATTTCACTGAATTTACATCACTGTGTCAAAACTACGTATCTTCTTTTTATTTCTTGTCCGGAGAAATTGTATTGTATAATTGAAAATATATATATACTTTTTTAAAACATAGTTGCAATCAAATTTACATATAAAATTTATATTTTTTGAAATGAGATTGACTTGTATTTCGTTTCGAAAAATGTGCTGTTTATCATCAATTACTTGTGCCAATTTTTTTTACGTATAAATTCAAACAAATGACGGATTTTCTTTATACTGAACAATAATTGTTCTAAAATTAGTAGCAAATTCATATTTTTTCAAAGGTATATAAATGACTAGTTAATTGTACATGGCTGGACATAGAAGCCACTCATTGCAAAACAACATTACTTTGCCATATGTGGTACATTACAATGAATGAAAATACCTTCAGAATTGTAATTAATTCATTTGACTGTAAATAATTATTATGAATAAGGTTTGAAGATTCCTTTTATTTTACTATGATGCGTACTCGTTTAAAATATCGCATTCCTTATCAGAATATAAACAAAGATGAATCATGGCAAATTTTTTGCCCTATTAAAACTAATTTTATTTTCTTAGAATGGACTGGAACGTCTCATATGTCTGAAGAAACATGAAACATCCGTGGCGGAATTGTTATTACATAATTTTACTGTGTAGGTTGAAGAGGCTTTAGAGAAGTATGTGGAAAGAAAATTCTATTCATAGACAAGGAATATTTTATGTTACGTTAATGACATCATATGGTTGTACTTATGTATTTAGAATAGTTTTAAAGGCTCTATGTATACTAACATGTTCTTAAACAAAGGACTAGATTTGTATTAGTCCTAAATACAGAATTTGAAATAAGTCATGTTTCTGTTATTTTTCCTTGACAAAGTCCCAAATTTTAGAGCGCCATCTACAAGGCATCATGTGTACTAATATTATAGTAAAGTACTTGAGTTTACCAGTTGAATTATTTGTTTACTATTACTTCAAGTATCTTTCATGTTCTTTATTAATTGTCATAATTCATAGTTTAAGCCAAACTAAGTACATATTATATTTATAAAAATTGGTCAAGTGTTATTATTGATGACATTTCTGGCTGATAAAAAAAAAAGGGAAAAAATATGACCTCTTGCTTTACATAAAAATAGAAACTAACAATCAACATGTTAATCCTTACAATAAACGAATAATGTTTTGCATGAAAGTAGCTTAGCTGTCATAATATTCAATTAGATTAGCAAAGTGTAGCTATGAAAAGGGTGAAATGAGTACAAATCTGCATTTAGCGCCTATAACATAGACAGGCATTACCTCGAATTCGATCCTTAATCCTACTCTGAGTCCAAAAAGACTTATACTTTTAAGTCCCTAACAAATATTTGTTATCACTCTCCGTCTTTTATGAACTTCCGTGATTACTTTATATTTATATATTACCTCTTAAAAAGAATTAAAGAATCATGATTACAGCTTTCAAAAATAAAATAAAAACCTGCTCAGGTTGCAAACATAGCACTGGTCTGTTTTATTTTCTTTAAGACTTAAAGACCGTTATCAAGGGCGTCCGCAGGGGGGGGAGGGATGTAGCCCCCCAGCCAAGTTAATGAATTTTTGATTTTTACAAGAAAATTAAATATTTGAAATTTAATTTAATTTTTCAGATTTTTTTTTCCAAAAAATATCATTTTTTATGATAAGCTATAGATTTTTGTAATGAAAAAATAAAATTGAATATTGATTTTTTTTTTAATTTCAATAATTAAAAACTTCTATTCAAAAAAAATATTTTTTCTAAAAAGCTATGTATTTTTGAAATTTTTTGTAAATAATTGGGGATGAAAAAAAAACTTCAAAAACTTATTATTTTCTGAGGAACTGTTGATTTTAAAATAGCTTATACAGTTTGTTGGAATAAAATCTAATAATTCAATTTATTCAAACAGCCGTTGATTTTTGAATTTTTTTTCAAGAAATTCAATGTTTCAAATTTTTTCCAAAAATTAAATTTTTGAAAAAACAAAAATCAAGCTCTCCCTGTCCCCAAATATAATCCTGCGGACGCCCCTAGTTTCATCCCTTGTAACTAATTAAATTTGATGGATATTTTTGGATCAATTCTATAAATGCAAACATGAGGAACGTCTCTTATCAAAAATATAATTCAACCATGACATTAAAATCCTTTTGTGAACGTCGTCGTTTTGTTGTTTTTGTAATTCTTGTAACCTTGCTGCCTTGAAAAAAAAAAAAAAATGGATGCAGGTTGGTTCTGTACAAGAAGGAAAAAGTAGTAGTAAATAGCACGCATTTTAAGCGTAAGGGCTTATTTTGATTTTGGGGGCCGAGATTCCACCTTTTTCATTTTTATATTTCTTAGTTGAATCATACACCTGTGAATGGAATAATAAAGAATACTATAGGTATATACATACAGAGTATTCGTTTTGTAGGAGGTGAAGTTAACATCTGGAAAAGAAAATCCTGAGTTTATTTAATATAATATACTTTGAAAATCAATCCTTGGTGTGAAGAGATCATGATGCTTAAGTGAAATTATATTTTAGTGCTATAATTACTATGTGGATGTGCTATGTGTTGTGTACTCCAAGAACTCGTCCTCATCTACTAGCATGACTTCAACATTCTGACAGAATAGAAGGCCTTGACCCTGAATATTTGCAAGGACTTTTGCAAAACTTGTTTCCCCCCCTCATAACATTCATATTTGGCGAGAAAGAAAATTATTTTACAAACCTATCTTAACGATAGGGTAGCGTTACTCATTTATTCATTATTTTTTCAAGGGTAAAAAACTTATATATAGATAATTTTTTTGCAGAAAATACATATTTTCAAAATTACCTCAAGGGACAGTCAAGTACAATCCAGTTTTGCTTTAAAAGTAATACCCTCCGCAAGATATAACATCGAATTTATTTATAGTTCTTATATTTGGGCTGCCGTATCTTTTTTATATATCTTGTACACAATAATGCGTGGGTCAATTATTTTCGTTATTATTTACGAAGCAAGTTGTTGAAGGTGAAACAGTCCTGACACATTTGTTAACGTTTTAGCAATTAAACCTCAATAAAATACTTTTTTCCAAAATATATTCATTATATAAGGATGTATTTTTATTTGAATCTTATTTCTAATGGTATTTTATTCCGAGGTTTTATTAGAAATTTGATTTCCAGTGTCTTGGACAAGGCAAGTGTTTTTTTTATATTGCTGTGTTTTTAATAAATAAAAAATTTCTTGATAAAGACCGAACATCTGTTTGAGTATATTGTGACGTGGGCTCTAATTTACGTCACCTTTCCAAAGGTATTAATGATATCGATTAATTAACTTATTAAAGTCAAGCAATGTTTCCTTTCTGTCTTATGTCATTTATGAATGCAAATAAAACTAGTTGGTGTAGACAATGGAAAATATTTTTCATATACGTAAAACCTGAATTTGTAAAAAATGGGTAATCTATATATTTTTATGTCAAATAAAGATTGAGTTGAATCACTGGATAATTATCATTTTCTTTCTTTATTGTTCCTTCTGAACTATACGCAAATACAACCTTGAGGTACTATTTTAAATATGCACACCAAACACTCTGATTATCTCCCTCTGTCTATCAATCCATCAATCAATCAATGCCATAAACTCCCTTGAATCAATAATGGATTTAATTTCAACGGCTCTTTTTCAGGGGGAATACAAACCTCATATACGAGTATGACACTTGAGCATCGACGAATGTCTGCAGCGGATCGTGCTGGTCTTGCAGCACGATCTCCAGAGGGACATGCTGCTCGTTCCATGAGCATTAAAGGACATGAAGAAGTTTGGATACGCATTCAGGCCAATACTTTTTGCAATTGGCTCAATGTTAATCTGGCAGACTCTGCACTTGATCCTATTACAGATTTAGAAACGGATCTTCAGTCAGGTGTTATCCTCGTTACCCTCGTTGAGAAACTTCAAAAACGAAAGATTCGTCATAATAAAAAACCAATTAACCAACATCAGGAATTAGAAAATATTTCCATTGCTCTTGATGCCATTCAAGATGATGGAATTAAACTTGTGAACATAGGTAAGATTTTATTGTATTTGTATTTTAGTTTTTTACCAACAGTATCCACATGCATATCTACTGAATTTATATCAGTCGTAATATTTAAGGAGAGGTTGATCAAGTAGGTAGGTATATAATATTTAATTTGATGCTTCAGTTACTTCAGTCAATATAATTGACTATTTTTTTATTTTAGTACTATTTATTTTTTTAAACCAAAGTTATCTTTTAATAAGATAGGGTTCTATACGTAGAGTATAAACACTCATTAATACTTAGCCAAACGAAGCAATTAAGTTCCAAGAGGGAGTTTTTTATATTAATACGGATAAAGTACATACATATTATAACTATGATAAGAGTCAGGCATGTAATTATGGATATCATATATTATACAGTAAAAAATTGATATTATGAAAAAGTTATTATCAGCAATAAATACATTTTCAGTCCTGTTAAAAAATACTTTCATATGTTTTTCAAACATGGTTCATTATACCTACCATAGTTGTTCACGAAATAATTTTACCAAGTCCGAACTACATTTTAAGTCCAGGTTGATTTGCAATTTTTATAAAAATGAGTCTCTTGTCGTGCTTTACAGTTTGGCCCTACAAAGCGTGCACAAATTTTCCCAAGATTCTCAAATATTACTGGTAGTTAGAGATTAAGACTCTACATATTTAATTTACTTTATATAAATAATTATATCTCATAGTGCCCCCTTGGCCTCCGCCAATGTTTTGATCCTAGGCATGATGGGATTGCAGATCACCATCACATATTCCTTCAACATGTCAGCACTACACAGCAGCCTTTAGGGCATCCTCATTCACATAAGATTTGACAAAGGCCTTCTTCTGAATGTATAGCCCGATACCATAGTCAAGAGGGGTGTAGTCTGGTATAAATTCGCCAAGTTTTCTTCACTCCAATTTTGAGATTATCTGGCCTTGTGGCTTCCTTTCAAGGGTATTGTTGTCACCCTCAAGCTTTTTATCATGTTAATGAGACCATTCTATTTTGGGGCAATGCAAGAGATCTCGTCATAACTCATTCCGGCGTCAAGAAGCGCTGAAACACGATCTTTTTTACCTCTAACTCAGTAGTCCTAGCTCTGATGAAGAAATTTGTGTTACGTGAATGGTTTAGTTTTTATTGCTCTACGAGTCCATTTTTCAAGAAAAAAATTGATAAATGATTTTTTAAATCCATGAAACCTGTCGAAAGTTTTATTCATAATGCGCTGAGACATACTGGCATTATAATTTTTTACAACTCGAGTCCTATATACGGATTTGAATCTTCAATTTCAATTTTATAATAAGATTTAATAAAGCTAATTAATTATTTGAAAGATTGAATAAGTTTGATTCTCTAGTCTTGTTCAAAACTACATAAATCGGGTTTGAGTCCAAGTTGGTCTGAAGCCGTTTTTTTAACTCAAGTCAAGTCATTTAAACAAAATAATAGGTTTAATTGATTAAATTATAAAATCTTGTTTTATAATGTCTTTGTTATAACATTATATAATCTTTCTTAATATGTAATTGTATTTTTTCCAACGAGTAAATCAAATGTCAAACAAAGTTTTGTTCATGTACTCAAAAGGGTTCTACGCGGGATTAGAACATGGTTGTCAGTTAATTATGACTAAGCTAGTTCACATTTTAATACAAATTCAATCTTTATTAACCATTTTTTCATAATTTCTTGATCAAAAATCTATTAAATAACATGTAAAGTTAGTAGTAGTCATTTTATTCTTTAAGAAAACATCCATTAATCGTAGAAAGTAATTTACAAAAATATGTAGCACAAATAAAATTTTGAAAAAATGTATTTTTATCAATAATAGATTATTTTTAACGTTTATTTTTTGATCCCATCATGATTTGCTAAAATCAAAAACAATATTTGCAATAGGATAATTCTGTACAACGACAAATGATAAAGTCAACCATATTTTAATTATTAACTATTGCCATTTTATCAAATTTGATATAACACTAACTATACATTTTTTTCGTCACTTATTATTAAAAAAACAAAAAACAAAAAACACTTAATATTTAACTTAATATTGCTTTTCAATTAAGTTGAGAATAATTAAATAGTTGGGCAGAATTAACCAAATACTAAGTGATTTTTGTATATGTTTCTAGCTGGATAAATCATTTTCCAAACTTCTTATATAATATGTTACCTTTATACAAGGCGCATATATCATAAAACTAGTTGTTTAGCTTTAAATTTCAAGGAGATAATACCTTCAGGTTTGATATTGGTCCCCTTCTCTTGTTTTGAATTGAATTCCAAGAAGAGTACACAAACGTATTCACTCTGGGAGTGCATATTTTATTAATGCATTGGTGTATTTAGATATTATACACATTGATATTTCCAATATGCTTCTTATTCCTTTGAATCTGAAAATTATTGCTAATACTTTTTAGTATCTTTTGAAACATGGAAACAAATTTTATGGAATTCTTTATTTTTCTTAAAAATTGGTTGTTTATAAGTTATACGTACGTATATTTAGTAACTTTTAAACAAGGTTTAGTATATTTCTGAAAAATGTTTCTTTGTTTTTAATTTTTAATTTATTAGATTCTATTTTATTTTACAATCTAATAACTGAGACGTAGAACAGTACTTACAAAATTATACATTCCATAGATTATTTTAGATAATATATACAAACTTATCCCAAACTGATGCCTACTAATTTGATTCCCAAATTCGCATAGATAAACTAACATTTGATGGCCATGTCTATCAAAAATAAAAAATAAATGTTTTAAAAATAAGAATAACAATTTGTATCTTGTTGTGGGTAAGATTATTTTAAAATAAGAATATTTTTCCCCCAATATCTTATATTCATAGAAGTAATTTTAGCCTTTTAATTTTTATATACATACTAGGGTAAAATTGATGAAACAACTAGAAAAATAATACAAAATTATGATGGCGTAATATTATAATCGTTCAACTGGTAATCATGTAACTAAATACGCTTTATTTTTGTAGTTTCTTTTTTATCCAGTTCACTAACCGCGTTATAAAAAGGTTGTTTACTAACGGATGGTTAAATATAAACCCTTCCCAAACATGAGTATTGAACAGGGAGGAAATTCGTGATTCCCAATGCTTTTTTTAGACAGACTGTCTACTATAGCAAGAGAAGTCAACATTAAAATAGGGTTTATTTTTAGAACAGGTTCATCACCTTATCAGTAATGATACCCATAATATTCCACAGGCTATTAATATAATTGGAAAATTGTCCTTAAAGATTGTTTCCATGGTAAACAAGGGACACATCCATCTCACGTAAACTTGTATGTTTTAAAAGTCAATAAGTTAATTAAATCTAGCGTGATATCACTATTAAAGTGCCTATTAACTTGAATATATAGTCATCTATTTAAAAGCTATTTCAGGAGTTTTCTCTTTGGCAATCAATAAATATCCAAGCGGCATCTAACGGAGAAAAAATGAGTTTATCTTTCTCTCTTCTCTGCTACAAACTAATTAACTACTAATGAGTTATGTACATAATAAGTAGACTAGAACGCTCATTTCATATCACAAATTAGAGTAATTACCCAACATCTTTGAAGAGGATGATACATTCTCTTGGTACATACGAAGGTAGAATCCTACCTCAATCTCTTAAGCCTACAGAGTTCATATATCAATATTGACAGCTGTTAATGACTATTGCATTTTCCCAATATACTCGGGATTCTACATACATAATACCTAAATATCTATGTATATTGTATATACATACAATGTGGTACCTATTTATTGCCGCTATTTTAAAGGTTTACACAACGCTTATTTATGAAAATTTCTAAAATTCCAGGGCACCACTTAATTTCTTAGGCTCTCCGCTTTCAAATAATCTCATGTTCCAATTGTAGTAAAGATGTGAATATAAACACATGAAAAACAATTGTTGTTTAATTAAATAGTTACACAATTGTAGAGTTTTGTATTTTATACAAGTAGTATAAAATTTGTATTTTAGTACGGTACATTATTTTTTTAAATGCTTTTTTAATATAATTAATGTAGTTTTACAAAATATTTCTCGATATTTCAATCTTTAATAGTTTCTTTTCTGTAAAAATAAACTTAACTTCTTTAAAAACACAAAGCTTTGCATAAAATATACAAAAAAATGAGCTTGTTTAAATTTTCTGTTAATACACAAGACTGGTTAGCTGCTACAATATCGCCAAATGTAAAAAAAATAATATATTTTGCTTGAAAATGATGTATCTGTACTTGCGAGGTATCAACTAGATAACTTGGAAAAATTGAAATTTTTCAAAAAATATCCCTGGGTTTTCGTCAACTAGGATGTATTTTATATATTTTTAAGTCATGATCTCTTTTTTTTTATATAAATAAATTATTTCTTATATGAAAGGATGCTTATGGATTAAAAACTAACCTCACTATCTATATCTATTCATGAAAAAAAAAATTACCAAAACTCTATAACATCAAAATATTTTATATATGATTATGTATATACGCACCGTCGTACTGCACAAAGGGAACGTACTGAACCAAAAGGGTCGTAACGATCCAAACTGGGGTTAAAAAAATGCGAAGAAACATGAAGTTTGGGGGTAAAAAAAAAAATCACGATGCTTTGTGTTGCTTTATTTGATATTGTATATAAGGGCCCTGAAGCAAATATTAACAAAAACTCTGATGCAGTAACGAGACAGAGTATGTAAGTCAATCATGGATATGAAAAAAAATATCTGACATCATCTACAAGTGATGTTGAATGGCTTTATTAGACAAAACATTCAGTATAAGTCATGGTTTTTTTGGGTTATTACATTAGACGGAAAGAAGATGCCCCCTATTTGGACGATGCGCTAGAACCAAATTAGTTATACGTTATCATTAACGTGTATATGTATGTACACCGCCATCTTTACTTCAATTGGAACATATTATACATCATTTGAAAGCTAAGAAACTAAGGAATTCAGTAGTATGAACTATTTATAGATTTTTTTATTAATAAACATGTGGCACCCAGTATACATATATATCTATATTATACATGCCTTATCAGTAAAGAATACACTTTTTCTCTTCTAGTAAACCATCAAATAAGTCGATAAATAAATATTTGTTTATCGTATATTTGCAAAATGATTGTTCTTTTTGACCAATATATGGGGATGCCCGTACACGTACTTACATATGTAGTAACATATGTAACACTACTTAGTATAAGGGTTGTAAAAAATATCGATATCATAAGGTATTGCGATACGATATCAATACATAAGGTTATTATGTATATAGTGATAGAAAATATCGATACGGATTAGAATTGTTATAACAAGGATTCTTATAAAAGAGAGACAAACGAATTTTTAAACGTTTGAGGTTACAATTGTACTAGTTGCTTAACTTTTACATACTAAATGCGCTCATTTTATCTTTTCTAGATATGATGTATGTCTTATGAAAAGAAATGAAAATCTGTCCATTTTTAAACGTGTGAGGATAAAATTGTACAAGTTGTTACTCTCCAGTTGTAACTTGTACAAGCAAATTGTACAATCGTATACTTACAAAATTAAAAAATTGCCCATTTTCACATCTCTACATAGTATGATGACTTTATTAATAGTGAAGGAAAAATGAGCGCATTTGCCATGTAAAAATTAACTTCCCTATGGACTTGTACAAGTAAATTTATTGATTCAATATTATATGAAATCATTATGTAACAGCATTATCGTCTGCTGCTAAAACTCACATTTACTATTGTTATTTAAACCAGTGAATACGAAAATGACCATTAAAATGAAGGATCAGTTATGGAAATAATTTTTTTTTGATATTTTTTTCAATTATTTTTTTTTATAGCTGAAACTTCAGAATAAATCCAATACGACAACTGCAAAAAATATTCCAAACTTCCAAATAAGACCCTTCATTTTATTTTATTTTTGTATGATTTGACCATTTTTTTAGGAATTATTCAAGTTAACTTTGTAAATATTTTATTTTTCGAATGCTAAACAACTTTAACAAGTGTTATTAGCTTTAATTTTCATCCATATTGTTATTTATTTCGAAATATGCCTCTGACGCAAAATTATACTCTAAGACGTGATTCTTTACAAAAACGTTTAAAAGGACAAACTTACTGCAACTGAAAATTTAAAAAATCATTTTCGTGTTCTATGGCTCAAATAACAATAACATGAATGGGTTTTACCCGGTGGGAGATTCAGGACCTGAATTTTGTCGCATAGTGTAATTTGCTAAGTATCGCAGTAAAATCCAGTAATGTAAATCCTGTTAATTTTTAAGCTAGCTGTTTTTTTGAATTGGTAATCTGAAGAGTAAATTTTCTTTTCCTTAGTAGTTGTGATTATTTGACGATTCTTGAGTAGTAAACATCCCTTTCTAAATAGATTCCGTGATATTCAAAACCTGATTATTGAACATTCGTCTGTGCTCATAAAAGACAGAACAGCGAAACCCTGAGGATTGGGTCTGGAATTATAATTGAAAGTCCCTGTTGAGCTCAAAGTAGAGTTGGCGATCGACATCGGAGTAATTATAAAAAATGTGTTAGCTTATTTCCTTCTCTTCTTCCTTCCATCTCACAGCTGATTGTAGCTGATCTAATCAAACGTCATCAGGATAATTCTTTCTTTCCTTCTAAAAAAAATTTCAAATTTTAAGGGTTACCATGTTGATTTTCAGTTTCTTTTTTTCTAACATGTCCATTGTACACAAGATTTTCATCCCTAAATATATAAGAAGAAGAATCGTTGGATAACTAATATTACATATAATACAATACGGATATTGCGAGAGGTCTACTATGAACTACTCATTTTGTGCTTTATGGACAAAACGACCATCATTTATTTAATTACTTCCTTTTCTTTGTTCTTTTTATATTATAAGAAATGTCCCATATTTAACCGCTTGTGTATGGTTTGTAAAGTCTACAAAGATTGGTATAACTAATTCATAGTTATTCTTTGACTACCATTGTTCTTTATTATATTGATGGAAAACTTTAAATTGTATATTTAAAGTTCTTTTTATATTCCCGTCTAAACAAGCGTCCTAATTTTTAAAGTTTTCCCAGAGGTAATTTGCTAAGAACCTTAAGTTTGATCTACATAATCATATATCGGGTGGTCCATTTATATCTGAAGACTTACGAGTTCAATAACTGATTAAGGTTGAGTTATTGAAATTAATTCATATTTCAATATATTAGACCATCAATTGTTTATTTACAAAACGAAACAAACTTGAGCTCTCTGGGTTATGTAAAATTCGAAAAAATGACTCTTGAACGTAATCGACGAATTTCCATTCGTACACTCTTTGACTCTGGGCGTCTCCAGGACCACTGACTACGCCATCAGTAAGCCCGAAATATTGGAAAGGAAGAATGACTCAGTCAAAAAGACCAAACTAGATCGGACAAGTTAAAGAAAACAGCCTAGGCTATACCTTCAAGTCGATGAAGGGCCTTGCAAGTGATGTAGGAGTTTCATACTAGATTGTTAAGAGGGCTATCAAAAATATGGGTAAAACGAGCCTTGTGAGGGGGGAAAGGTCACTTTTGAAACAGGAAGGAAAGAAATCCATCTATTCCATTGCAAAACTCTTTTCAATGAGTATTTTCATCTATTTTTTCGCACTTTTGCCCCCCTGCAGCCCAGATGCACACTCTTTTGACTGCACTTTTTGGTTGCATGTTGAGGGGAAGGCTTGCAGTGTCCGTCATCCAAATACTGGTGCTTTCAAAGCCACAGTCAAAGCCCTCAACGATATGACATATAACTATTTCCACAGTGTGTGCCAGGCCTTCCGCCAACGCCTGGGACCCATCATTGCCACTGGGGATGGTTATATGTAAGCTCAGATACACATCTAGTTATAGCATTGACTTTGTTGAAATTCTATTGTTATTAAAAAATTATATCTTGTTGAAGTTTGGTGTTTGTAGGATAAGTCTAAATCTAACTTTTTTCATTCATTCTCACAAAAATTAAATTTTAACTCTTAAACACCCCTTAAGCATTATATATTAATATAGTCGTTAAAAGTACAACGTCTATGGAGTAAGTATATTAAATAATGGAAACAAGAAGGGCGAAATATGAAGGAAAATATGACGACTAATGTATGGCATGCAAATATATATATTTTCTCATGATCTTATCCTCGTCTTGTACAATGCAAAGTTTAGTCAAATAGAAATCTTCTATATCTCTTTCAATCTTTCTTCCAAAATAGTAATTAAAAGAAAAATATGAACGTCCTCAACTATTGTTAATACTCTTTATTTGATATTAGAGATATTTTGGAATAACTTGTGTTTATTGGATTGACGTTTAGCACACTAATTAGAAGGCAGATGAGAGCAATCGAAAAAAAAAAAAAAAATATGACATATCCATAAGTAAAAACTCAACTAAAAGGATGAAAAAATACATTATATTTTTCATTACCAAATATAAATAATCATCGATTCATATCTTTCATAAATGAACAGTTCATTTACCACATCAAACATTGGTGGTAGAGTCCTAAAATAAGTATTCGGGTTATTATCGAGTACTCTTTTTAACGCGGATATTTATCATATACCTATAACTATTAACTGTTAATTTGGAGTTATTCCTTCATGTATGTATGTACAAGCGTAAAGACTGTACATAAGTAAATAATTTTTGATGATGTCATCATCAGCTTTGAATGCTCAGGAAGAAATACTTAGGATTACGTCACATAGATTGTTAAATTGTTTGCTTCCTGCACTCTTACTCATCACCCGAATCATCAGAACCAATTCCAAAGTTATGATGTCACATATTGATTGACAATATAAACACTTTACTTTACATTTTATTTGTCTTTGAGAGAATATTCCGGAGTCTTTGCGCATATTTGATCAGTAGAGATGTGATTTATGTTTAAAAAAAACACAAAAAAGCGATTAGAAAATGAAAAAGGATTGGTGTATCTGATCTTTTTTATTGATTCTTTAATAAATCGTCATGGTGTTATCAGATACTGGGTGGTCCATTGAAATTTGAACACTTACTAATTCAATAATTATTGAAGGTTGAACGATTGAAATTAATTCATATTTCCATATACTAAAGCATAAACAATTAGTTACAAAAAAAATAAACTTGAGCTCTCTAGTTCACGTCCAAGTCGAGAAAGGGACACTTGAACGTGATCAACAAATTTCCATTCATGCACTCCAAAGAAGTTTTCCAAAACACACCCGGAGGAGTTAAACAAAACATCCCAGGCCTATCCTCTCAAGTCCATAAGGGGCCAAGCAAGAGATCTCAGAGGTTTCACACAAGACTGTACCAAGAGCTATCAAAAAGTGGGTAAAAATAGCCGGGTGAAGTTGGAAAGGCCACTTTTGACTACAGCAATGAAATAAATCCATCTTCTCAGTACTAACACTCTTCTGAATAAGTCCTTTAAACTCTTTTTTGACACTTTTTACCCCCCCTCATACAGCCCTGATGCCAACACCCTCGACTAATATTATGGGTGGATATTGACGAGAAGACCTGCAGTGTCTGTCATCCAAACACAGAGGCTCTCAAATCAACTATCGGCATACACAGATGACTTACCTTTAGATGGATGCCATCATTGCCGCTAAGGGTGGCTACATTAATGATTAAGGGAGCAGAGACAAACATCTATTTATAGTATTAATTTTGGTGAAATTTTATTCTTAATTAATAAATTATTTATTGTTGAAGTTTAAAATTCAAAGTGTTCATATTTTAATGGAACACTCGGTATACCAAACATTTTCTTCAAAAAAAAAATATAAATAAAAATTTTCGTGTTTACAAAACCTCTTATTTTGGAAAGTGATATCTTTTCTTGTTTTATAAATCGTGATATACTTATCGTCAAAATTTATAAAACTACTATAGAGAAATGACTATTCATTCATATTATCACTCCTATTGGAAATATTCATAAATTGAAAATGTTGCTACTTTAAAAATAAACAAAACCGTCATAATGGCTCTTTTGATTGAAAAAATATCTTTTCTTTATTCCTCGCTCTATATTTTTTCCCTTTTATTTTTATCGACATTCTTTAATTTTAAAACCATTTTTAATAAAAATACAAAAAAAAAAAAAAGTCATTTCCGAATATATATATATAATCATTTATATATTATCCTTAGTGATTTGTGATATAGTCGATGCCTCCATATATCCATATATATATTGTTCAAAAATTTCTTTTTTTGAATGTGTTAATTTAAACCAAGTTTTTTCAAACTACAAAGATTCCTCTACTCGCTGACAGTGATTGGGTTATTTACCGGGTGTAGTAATTTTTTCTCTGATGAAAATACCTTTATCGTTGACCCCGTCTACTACAAGCAAAAGGATCGGATGGTATGAATTGCCAAGGTTGAAAACAGCGTCAGGACAGTCACCAAGATCAAACATCCGGCCTCTATGAGTATGTTGGGGGTTGGGGCATCAAGTTTAGAAAAAATATCTCCAATTTTTTTGCTGTTGGATACCAGTTACCCGTGGACGATTACTTGATGGTGTTGAAGGAAAATGTGTTCCTATAGATTACCAAGACCATGATGAAGTCCAACAAGGCCACGTATGAATTTCAGCTGGACGGGCTCTGGTCCATACTGCTAATATTGAACAAGAGTGGATTGGTAGCAACATGAACTTCTGGTCCAAGAACCTTCGGCCCCCTCAGAGTCTAGATCTGAATCCACTGAATTACTTCATATGCTGGCAAATTTTGAGAAGAAGGCCTGCAAAGTCCGCCACCCGAATATTAATGCCCTGAAGACCTCCATTAACCAGTAGTGGATGATCATGAAAAAAGACTACGCTGCCAACGTGTGCAATGGATTCCGGAGGCGGTTGGAGGGTTCAACAATGTTGCAACACATCAAGGACACACATAAAAACTCTATTTTAAATATATACATAAGAATATAAGTATGAAATTATTCTTTTGCTTTATAATATACTTGTTCGTCAATCCATGAGTCTTTTCTAATATGAATAATCCATCATGTATAAATAAAATCACCAACAGAGATTCAAATCGTTGCCGTGCTTATTTATTTTTGTTTTTCTTAATATACTCAATTTAATACTCTATTTCGTCTTTGGTCCGAATTCATTACATGCTGAGATTTTGTTGGTGTGTATGTACATTGAAACTTTTGGGCATGATTCCATCATTTTTCCAACAGAATGCAGATATTTAATTTTTTTTTATAATAATACAAATTACATGTTTTCATTAAAAATTCAAAGGGAATATCAATTTTAACCAAACATAATAAAAACGATGGTTAATTTTTTATTTATATATATATTGAGGGTAAATATATTTGAGGCAAAGTGGTTTTAAGGCTAAATGGTTTTAAGCAAAATGTTCTGAGGCAAGGGGGATTAAGGAAAAATTACCTAGCACTCATTTGTATACCAAAAAAAGCAAAAAAAAGAAAAAATATATTTAATAAACTCTAAAACTTATAAAATGATCGATAGAGTTGTATAAAATATGACCTGTCTTTATGAAATATAAAAGAAAAGAAAACACAATTTAAAGAGGTTTTAAAAAAAAAAAAAACAGCTTAGCTATCACGATGTTTTATTAGATTTGCTGCAAGCAGCCGTGATCGTAAGGAAATAACTACAAATCTCACTCCTTTTTGACCAACTAACTACTGGTTGGAATTACTCAGAAGTCGATCCTCAATTGTACTCTTAGTCTAAGAAGGACTTACACTTCTAAATCACCAACAAATCCTCCTTGTTACTTTACATCTTTCATGAGCAAACACAAGTGAAAACTTTATACGTTGGTCATATTTTATATACAATACTACGATCAATTGTAAAAAACCTTGGTTGATATTTAATGAGTGGAGGGACATTAAAATGACGCTTAAATATCAATTCTTGTATATTTGACATGAGGTAACTTCAGTGAACCCATTCCAGGCGATAGGTTAATTAATTAACCACTATCTTTTTACAATGCATTTTTTGATCTACATGGAACCTTTATTATAAAATATTTGTTTATCTGTCGTCCGGAGTACTTTACTAAATCCTATACGTCTACATTATTTACTGTAGGCTGCATTACTCAAGAGTTTTGCTCAAATCAAAATTATGGCATCCAGGAAAAGGCAAATATCTCCTATCTCAATTGGAAATGATTTTGTGATCCTTGATGTTACTCAGAATCAATTTTTAATCATTTTATATTAAAATAAATTTTAGAGACAGTTTCTTAAGGCAAGAGAGTTGAACAGAGTTGAAAAAAAAAATTAAGACTTGACATTTCCTGACAGCATTTCTAAACATAGCAAGGGTATAGGAAAATTAATTTCTTCAAAATGCAAAAGCAGATGTCTATGGAGGGAGAATTAGATACAGAAAGAAATTGTTGCCAACATTTAACAAGTCAAATACTTCTCGTGTTCAAGCCTGGCGAATTGTGAAAGCTAGAAAAAATGTATATCTGTCTCGTTTATAATTTATCCAATGTATTGAGTCAATTTCTATATATTTTTTTATTAGTCGGATCAAGAAAAAATTCCATGATTTACCAAGGAACCAAGTGTCAAAGGCTTTTTTCACGCTCTCAGCCTTGTATAGAGGTTGAAAGTGATATTATTGAAGAAAAAAAAATCCGAATCCATCAGGTTTTTAGAACCTGCTTTTATTTTTTTATTTGGTTCGAGAGAAAATTGTGTTTGAAAAAAAAAAAATCATTTTAGCAGCACAGATAGCTTACGAACGATGTATAGTTGATTGGTTATTTTTCAATATATCAAATCAAATCTTTTGTACCTGTAATTAGATATGTGAGAAATATCGAAATCCTCGTGAGTGTAAATATATATATATATATATATAAATAGAATATTTTGGTAACTAGCAAAAAAATTGTTCTTTCTAAATTATTTCCCACTATTTTGAAGAATCAAATGTCATCAGGCGACAGACAAAATCATTTGTCGTTCCTAAGATGTACGAGAGGATTATGATAACATATAAGCGTGGTTTTTACACTAACATAGATTTTTACCTATTCATATCTCTTACTACGATCAAAGTTGCAAACAGTAATGTGTAATATACATGAATTGACTAGCATAATTATTATGTACACTGAATATAAATAAAAAAGCCCTCATTAACTTTTAGTTATCCTTTTAAAATCCATAAAAAGAAAATAGAGATATAATATAAAACTTTTTGTGGGCTTTTTTAAGACGTCCAATTTCATTGAAGGAAAGGAGAATTAAAGAGAAAGATATGTAGAAAAAAGTTGATGATGATGATGAAAATTACTGCATTACTTAGAGTCACATAATGACATGAAGAATTTTGTTACACTTGTTATTTTTATAAGTTATTAATATATACGATACACAAATACATACCATAACTTTTCTCGTTACAAAATAGTATGAAATTTAAGTTTTTAGCATTTTCCTTTTCTATGTTTATACATTTATGCACATATTTTTTTTTTACATTATGTATATCCCATTCCACTTACAATACAAATATGCATTATAAAAAATATACAAGTTTAAAATCGGAAAAATTGACGGATAAAGATTTTTACAATTTATTACTCCAAATTCAAAAATCTTTGACTCTTACATGTAAGGATACATAGTGAAGCCAATCACTAAAATTAAGCACGCCAGCTTTAACTACAGCCTCCAATAACGACCTCGACTCGACCTCGCGAAAAACTTGATTATAGTTTCCTTTGGCAAATTCTCGAATTCCTTCCCGATCTTGGACATCAGCTTTCTTGTTGCAGGAAGATATGTTGGTGTGTGGCTCAACTTAGCCCCACAAAAAGAATTTTATGGGATTGAGATCCCGTTAGCCTGGACAAGGGCTTTTCGCATATTGTATGATATTTATCGCAAATCATCTGCCACATATTTGTTGATCATACTTTCAAAACAATTGAGTTCCTTAGCAATGTCCCTCATCTATTTAGATTTTTTTTTCCAATTTGCAATGAAATCCTGATTCTTCTGTTAGTCTAACTTCATCATGTGATCAGCACTCTTTTTTGTTGATTCATAAGACCCTCCAGACACTTTTAGGTCCTTTCTGATCATTAAGAAAAAAGATATGTCCAGGCTCAAGAAGTTTGCATTCTCAACATGGTCTCGTCTGAAACAGATCGCAAAAAAAAAAAATATAGTCTACTTTTTCCACGATCATAGAATTTATACTTCGTTGTTCAATACCATATTTTTTAAAATGACGCTTATAGTTTCTGGCTACCCGCTACAACGGCCAATAACATTCTACCTGTGTATGACCTCACTTTTCGTTATTAAAAATCGACTAACTGCTGTAATGAGTATTGATGTTCCAAAAATGAATAATTGAATCCCCGAGGACTCATTGTCCAATTTGTTACATAAATTTATTCTTGCAATGGTATCTTTTCTTTATTAAAGTGGTTTGATTGGTATCAGAAGTATATATATATAGAAAATATGCCTAAAATTTATCTCTCATTCATAATATTTATTCTTTACTTTTCAAAGTAACAGAATGTAATTTTATAATCCATGAAGAAATTGAGTAAAATAACCATACGTACAAATATAATACATAAAAAAAATCTTTAGGATAAAAAAAATTACCCAAAAATATAAGTCTATTTTTCATGTGTTTTAGTAACTATATTTGGCACGTTTCAATGTGTACGTACATATTAAGTTATAGAACTTGTTTGAGAATACCATTATTAATACATCTCACATATTTTTTTTTGTTGTGAGGTCCATTAGTCTTGTTCTTTTTTTTTTTTTTTTTTTTTTGGTAAGCATGAACACATAAACCAAGTTGAATGTTTCATACGTTTCCCATATTAAGAGTATCAGAAGCAGTCAACTCAAACATTTGAAAATTTTAAAAGTTGTGGTTTTACTTCTTCATATTTGTATATTTTCCCATTCTTACGACTGGACTATCAAGGACTACTGTGTTCAAGGTCCAGAAGCTTGTCAAGGAGGGAAAAGATCTGAAATCAGGATTGGCTCGCTGCCAAATGCCATTTTGGAACAAAAACATTTGTCCACCTCAATCACCTGATTTGAATCCCCTTGACTACAGTGTGTGATGGCAAATTGAGAAGATGGCCTATGCTACCCGCCACCCGAATTTGGACTCATTAAAGGCCAGCGTTAATGAGCAATGGGCAGCCATGGAAGACCATTACATCATCAATGAGTGCAAGGCCTTCCGTGGGAGCATGGAGGGTGTCATAGCAGCTGATGGCGGTTTTATTCAGTAATTATATTCAATTTTATACCAGAATAAATTTTCTATTATTTCATTCTCAAAAAAAATACGTCATACGAACTTTAATACACATTTAATTTCGAAGTAAAAGTTAGTTACAGAACAATTTTCTACACTTTTTATTTAATATGTCACCCTCCATTCCGAATTATGTCTTTAATACGTGGACAAAAAGAAACACTGCTGGCCTTGAATAAGCTCTAGGACAAGTTGTTCCACTCCTCCGTGATTACAACCTTCAGGGTATCGAAATTTGTGTTAGAAGTCTTGTTCTTCTTTCCCTCCTAGATGTACTAAACAGCAAAGTGCAGGGGTTTCACGTTTGGTGATGATAAAGGCCAGAAGTCTGCCGGCCAGAAGGCAGCCTTGTTCTCCCTACAGTAATACTGCATCTTCTAAAATATGTGTGCCGGGGCTCTGTCTTGGATAAACACAGTTGTCCGTGGGTAATGTGCTATTTAACCATGGCACCTGAGGGTTTTGTAGAAGACTTCCATGTTGACTTTCTCATTTGCTTTTGAAGAAGTGGGAGGTATCTTGCTACCGTCGGACGCCAGGACGACGAGGACCATTACTTGAGCTGGATTTTTTGTCCCGAAGGTTCCTTCGACCTGAGCTCTTGATTCAGCCTAGAAGCAATCATTTTTTCGGTTCGGAACAGTGCCCATGACTTGTGGGCGGAGGTAATCGCACGCCCTCTGCAGTTCTGCTTGTTATACCGACCTTTTTGATCGCACCAAAACAAAACAAACATCAAATTCTAGCTTCTTTTTAGCTCTTTCGAATGGTACTAAGTACAAAATCAGACTTTTAGAAGGGAGGCTAGACGGCCTCAAAGGGGATTCTAATTTTTGTGGCCTCCCCTTTATGAATAAATACTTAATTTATATACAATCAAAATATTCCAACTTTAGATTATAACTCTTCACTTCCCACTATTTTAATGACAAAGAATGATTAGAAAATGGGCATTAATCGTGGTGTGTTCCACTAAAATTTACCTATACATAATCTTTTCAATATAATTATTACCTCCATTATTTCTCCAGGGTATTTATCTACTCCTTAAAATAATCATTTTAATATCTTATTATATAAACACTTTATTTACAAATTTATCATCTTTTTAACAGAGCGCGAAAAAATGTTATCTAGGCAAAAGGTTGAACTGGGATGTTAAAGCTAGGAGATACAAATTTAGCTACGATTAGTAAGTGAAAAATAGTCACAATTTTTCTGAAGGATTGCAACGCAGTACTTCAGGTAGATTATTAATAGTACATGGTAACACGGAATTTATTTAGAGCACATTACAGTTGGTGTTTTGTAGCTTATGAATTATGGCAAAATATTGTAGTTATTCTTTTTAAAAAAAAAGTGTTAAACTGCTTTTCTTATGTTATGCCTGTTAAAAAGTTTTTTTGTGCTGGGACAACAATATATTTTTTAGTAGCATGGTACTTCATTATTTGCTAAGTTATAAAGAAATTCAGGAATTAATTATCGAGGTTTCAAAGAAAGTTTTTAATGCGTTCTTATTATTTATATATAAAAGGAAGATGAAATAGAAGCGGCAGATGTTTTTTTGATACTTTATGTATATAAATAAATATAAGATAATACTATATTAATTTAGAGATAATCTATTCTCTATAGTCTACAAAATGTATATGTTCTTATATCCAACTACTATCTTAGGTTATTAATTCACGGTTATAATATATAATTGTAACAGGCATTCACTTTGTTCACTGATGCTTATAGTTTCATACCTATGTAGCAACTACGAAGGGTAAAGTAGTTTATTATTGCTAAAATATCCCTTTTTATATTGGGATAACAATATACCTTCAGGAATGACTCAGTTTGGATTAGAAGGGACGTAACAGAGTGTTCAAAACAAAAAAAAACAAAAAAACGGCCTGTAAGGACTCCTCCACAGTTAAAGAAAAATTCCACCCTTAGAATAATCTTTGCCAAATGACATCGTCATATATACCAGTAAGTAACGTCAATAGTAATCCATCTTCATTAATTTTATAAGAAAAATAAATCATTAAATTAGGTCTATATATATTAAAATATTTTGGGTGATAAAATATATTTAAAGTTTTATTAAGCTAAGCTAAATCCTCTGAGCGGGCCCCTTAAGCTTGGCTTCGCCAATTAAAATAAGACCAATTTTTTCCTATGAACCAATTTAGACCGAATTTTTCTATGAGACGGATTTAAACACAAATTTTTAAAGGATTGAATTAGTCCGCTATAACAAAAATTATATTGGTCCCAGACCGGTCTAGGATTTCTAGAACGAAGCTCAATATGGCTAGCCAGTATCTGACAGTTAGGATAAAGGGGGTCACAGCCTTATACTTCGCTGTTGCCGTAGTCATTTACTTAATTTCCTCTTCTCATTTTAAATATATTTTGGCATTTATTTTTGAATGAAAATCAGTAAACGGATCCATAGAGTTTTAATTACTTAATTACATATCTAGTTGCTAAATAGCTTAAGTATATAATTAAAAAAAAACACAACACTATTGCAAAAAATTTACTAATAATTTTTTTCAAGAAATGGAGTTTTGATTGTTTAAAAATGAAACCAAAAACAATTCTTAACTTGATTGCTTCTGATCGTACAGTTTATTTAAAGACATTAAAAAATCGGTTATCAAAAATTCCAGTTTAATTTACAAAATAATAGTTATTGAACTTTTTGATAGAAAACATGAAAAAAACTCGAAAAACTTAATTTTATGAAAAATCATAAGTCCTTCAGATAATGTTTTTATAAGTAGAGTCTTATAGGTAATAATAAATCTTTTATATGGAATTAGAAGCTGTCTGATGTGAAGTGATGAAATACTTGCAATATATGCAAAAATAATAAAAGAGTAGCTAATTAAGTGCATTTTGCTGCAATATACAATATTGAGTTTCTTTTTCTATCTGAATATGTTCTTCATTATCTTTTTTTGTTATTGTTGTAGTCATGTACCTAATTCATTTTTTAATGTAAATTTATCCTTTTTCTGTTAGTACAAAAATTAGGTTTTTGGGTTTTTATTATTTTTGGTACATTTTCGATTTTTTTAATAATATAAAGGAAATCGGTAAATAATTTACTATACGATAATATTAATAGATATGATACAGTCAAGAGTCTTTTCCGAATTTTGGAACTTTTTGATCACTGATAACAGGGATTGACACATTTAAGGTTTCATATTTTATGTTTGATACAATCCCAAAAATAGATTATTTAATTTTCCAATAAATGGCTATATTAATCTGCATCTTGCGTTGTATAAGTGTGATGGGTTATGTTGGCTAACGTGAGAAATATCAAATATCCTAGAAATTTTTTTATAGATAGTTTTGTGATTGATTAACTCCGTATTCTTTGAATAGTCGTCAAAGAAGGAACCCATCAAAGAGAAAATACACCAGAATTTATATTTTATCTACGAACAAGGCTGAAATGCAATCTAGGTGGTGGAAAATGTGACTAGTGTTGATGGTCTTGATAATGTAACAACCAATCATACAATTTTCCTTTCTCCGTTACTATGAATTTGATGTAAAAGATGCCAGACCGATTGTCCAAAAAGTGTATAAAATAATTGAAATCGTCGAGTCCAAACGTCATGTAAACACTATTTTAATAGCAAAAGAGATAAATAAAAAATAATGGAGAAAAAAATCTCCATAAAAAATAATGGATTTCTTTTTACTATAGTTTATACTTGTATATCAATTCTAAAAAAAAATTATAGACCTTAAATATTATATAAGTAAACAACAAGTGCTTTTGATACGTGATTTTGTGTAGATTTTAATATCAGATATTGATTTTTATTTTCCTATTAATTTCTGAGGCTGTAAGTTTCAGATCGTTTTTGAGAATAATTACCTAGTTCCTTAAATACAAAACTGGGTGGATTTACAATAATTTATAAATTTTAGAAGGCGTTATTAGGGTGTCAATAGCGTCGGAGTTTCAAAAGAAAAAGAAATAAAAACTCTGTAATCAAATTAATTCAAAGGCTACTAATTTAAAATCTTAAAGTAAGCTTCCGGTTTGAACATCTTTTTGACTTCAATTATTTTATACATTTAAAAAAAAAGATTTACATCAATTTTACGAAACAAAAAAATAAATAAATAAAGGTTACATTTTCGACATCAATTAAGAGAATGTTGCAATATATTTATGTACAACTGGTGTTTTTAATTATATCTAATAATAATAATAACATCAAAATCTTATTTAGCATGAATATAAACTACCTATTGTTTTCTGTGAAGTTATGCATTGGAAGTTTTTTACAATGCTATAGCCAATTAATTAATTGTGAAAGACAAAAAAATTGTTTTTTTTTTTTGTATGAAATTGAATCTGCCAATTAACTAATTCAATTTATATACTCCTTTTGTAAAGAAATAGAATGAAGTATTGAAGTAAATGATAGATCATTCTAAATGTACAAACACTTTTAATTAAAAATGAAGGGCTCCATCTGCTATATAGATATACCTATTAGAAACTTTAAGCCCACGAATTATCTGATATTATGTACATATTTTACTGTAGATACTATCTAATTAATGAATAAACGGATAACTATTTACCCGCATTATAACTTACCTTAAGTCAATTCTTACTATGCATTATTAAATAAGTTAAAACATGTTCATGCATAAAGGAAATCATTTCAAAGTGAAAGGGATATTTTATTATTAATTATCTAAGTCAGTTTATTTGTATATTCTATTTACTATACTGATCAATAAGTCAATATATTTTCTTATTCCGACTTCCATTCCCAAATTTACTTTTCTATTATATAGTACATAAATCTACAGCATTTGTTCAGCCAATTTGCATTGTTTGTTTGTTTTTGACAGATTAAAAGGTTGAGATCTTTGGGTGTGCTCTGCAATGTTCTACTATACGGGGTTACAAAAAGTATGTTTAATTTTCAAATTTAGCAGGGAACGTATGTTTTGGTACGATCATTTTTTTATTCTTTATGTTAGTACACTCTCCACAAACCTATATTTATTGTGTCAGTGGTGTAATATGTTTAGTTTGTTTGTGAGAGGCATAACATATACAAGTTTTTGTGTGTTTACCAATTTTTTGGTGTTGAAAATCTCGGGTCAAAGAATTTGCATCAAATATTGTGTAAAAAAGGGAGTTAAGTATTCCAAAACACTTGAAATGTTAACAATGGCATACGGTGAAACTGTTCTTAGTAAAAAAAAAATTATAAGTGGTACAAATTCTTCCAAAATGGTCTGGAAGACTTTTCGATAATTGTTTTTTTTTTCGACTACTGTGGCGTAGTGCATACGGAGTTCTTCATTTATGGTCGTACGGCCAATAAAGGGTATTATCTTGAAGTTATGGGTCGCTTATTAGAAGCAACGCGAAGAAAACGTACGGATTTGTGGAAAAACAATTCATGGCTTTTGCAATACAATAACCCCTCTGTTTATTCATCTTTGCTTATGATATTTTTTTTTTGGCCAAAAACAACACTTCAATCATGCCTTACCCAATATAAATATTGATGAATAAATAATTATTTTTCCTAAAAGTATAAAGTTGCCTTACTTTTTGATCAGACTTAGTATGACTAAATTGAAAGAGACAACCAAACAAAGGGAACTTTTATTTTCAAACTTTTGAACGATTGTTTCTTATTCTAAAATATTTATTTCTTATACAATGCTAGATTTGGAAGAAAAGTAATATTTTAAATAATTTTTGCAGCATTGATTTTTTTTCTTATACTTTCAATCATAGAAAATCCCAAGCCACAGAAAAAAGTCGTCTAACTTTTGATCTATGAAAAAAACAAAAAACTACCAATCGAACATTGTGGATATGCGTACCAATATAACACATTAGATGAATGATTATTTTTAAAATTGATTGTGAATAACATTTGTATTCCTCGCTGAACAATCGTCAATTTCTATCAAAAAATATACTTGATAACAAGGGATGCCACTTAGTATTTTATTATATCCCTAGATTTTCCCTAAAAATCTAATTACAGAATCAATGTTCAACTAAAGGAAGTTCTTGAAGCGCTACCAGGCTTAAACCCATATTTATTATTCTTATTTAAGCGTTAAAACAGGTAGAATATGTCAGGGAATTTAAAAAAATTATAAATACTTCATATTCAAAATAATTGATTAGTAATTGCCTACTTATTAATCACACAGTTAGTTATAAACTGATAAGCGATTCAATTTTTTCCCTCAGAATATTATTAAAATTTAAATTCAACGCAACTTAATGATTTTATTAAATTTCTTTATAAATATTAAACATTAAATTGACCAAAAATCGATTTAAATCAGTCTTTTTTAAATGCATTTTTTATCAATTGAAATAAAAGGTATACTGTAGAACTTCAACTATGATATAAAGCACCTGAATCAAAAATAAATAAGATAATAGCTTGTTTTTTTTTAAAATTGCAATCAAGATAAAGTAATGAATAAAGCATTTTCAAATAGTTAAATGTTTGTAGCAATTTGTTATTTACTTGATTTTCATTTATGGTGTTCCTTCATGTTGAAATAGGGCACTGAATTATGGTTATACCCTAAAAACTAGATTTAAAAAAAGACTTAAAATCCAAATTTGTTGATGTAGCATGTTTCAATGGTCATTTTCGTGCGCTACATCTTATATAACAATAATAATTGTGGGGTTCAGCCTTTGGGCGAAAATGCTTTTGTATGCTGATATCAATAGAATGTCAAATTCCCCTTTAATCAATTATATTAGATAATATGTGCTGATAAGTAAATATAATCATTTTCGTTATGCATTCTAAGACTATCTTTTTTGAAACGTAGAGGAACGTTACCTTGTCAAGTTTCGATGTTAAGGCTATATAAGCCTGCCACTTCGAACAAGTTGCACCGTTCTTTCTAATATATTTTTTAGCTGCAGATAAAATGAGACAAAACAAAAATAAGTTATATACGTGTTGAAAAAGATTAAACTCTTAACGTATTAGATAAAACAAGTTTTAAAATACCATTAATTTAATCAAACGAAAGTGATCAATTAAGGTTGCATGAATAAAAGTCAAAGATTTAGATATTTTGATAAAAATCCCTCCTTACGCAATGTCGATGTTCCAAGTATTGGGATGATTCCCAAGGAGTTGCATCTCTGTTACTAATCCATTGGAGGTGCATAGAGTTGCAATGGAACAGCAAATATTGATCATCACAATAAAGGAATAGGTCATTTTATTTGAAATCTTTTTATAGGGCCCTAAATAAGTACATAAGATATAAATTATGTTCTAAACTATAGGAAGAATATTTAGCTCTCTTAAGCCATCCCACAAATTTGAATGCAAAAACTTGACTTAAAAATATCAATGAATGTATACTTGTGAATACAATCCCCTCATTTTAATTCAAAACTCATTCCTTGGCAATGACCTTGATATGCCTTTATGTGTGTCTATAGAACAACCTGGAGTACCCAGGTTGTTCTAGGTATTCTTTTTTTCTTTAAATACGTAGAAATTCTAGGAACATGTAGAGTGACGTCATTTTTGTACAACCCATTCGCAGAATGAGATGTTTTTATAATTATTATTAAACAAATAATGACAATTATATTATTCTGTATGAAATCTTTGTTATATATTCTGAGAAGATAAGTTTTATATACATATATATGTATCTTATCTAAATCACTTTGAGGTTATGGGAACATGAAAGGAAAATGAGTTTTATTTTTTAATTTAGTTTTTAACATAATTTACCATCTTTTGAAAGTCTTGGCTTTACACATAGTTCGAAGTAGAAGATAAAATAAATGAAGTAATTCAACTTTTTTTAATATTTTCAATTTGTATTTTCGTTAAGTAGTTTTTAATGCATTTTGATTAAGAGTTTATCACCAACTTCAATGAGTTAATATGGTTTACGTCATATTTAGTAGAAAGGTATTAGTGTTGAGGCTCGCTTTTATTTATTTTCTAGCTAAGTTGTGCTCAGTATTTTTGTATAGAGTCACAATATATCCATCCAAAAGGCGGTCTAAAACCTTGAAATTGTTGTGAATTATCAAAGAAGAAAAAAATGCATATTTCGCCGAAGCGATCAGGGATAGTTTTATATTTGTGTTTATCAAATTTTACTTTGAGACTGGTATGAGCTTGTACCGAACTAGATCGATTTTACATCAATTATAACAGTTTTGGACCGAAACCAATTACAAGTAGGTACACATAAGTATTAGTTTAATTTACATTAAACTAATTAATTATTAAATATGAAATAAGAAAGAAAGATAAAAGGGAGCAAATTAGCTTCACAACGGAATGAAAATCACTCTCATCCATGAAATGCACAACTTGAATTGTCTTATACATACATATATAAATATATTTGTATACAAGTGTATAAAATATGTCCTAAAAGCGGAGCAACTTTTGTAATTGCAACCGCAACATATTTTTTATTTAATTATTGAGAAGGAAACATCTACGAACTCTTATAAAGTAATAACGAGTGCATCTACTCATGAAAGACAGATATTAATAATAAGTGATTGCTTGGAAGTTATAAATGTAAGTTTTTGTTGGATCTGGAGTAAATTGAAGATCAACATCGGAGTGATATATCATTGATTGAAGTGGGGATTGTATTTATTACTTTCCTCTCACCACTGCTTGCAGCTGATCTAATACAACGTCATGACAGCTAAGTTGCTCTCATCCCAAGCAATACCAGGAGAAATATTTTATACAGCACTGAGTGTGTTCATACGCACTGATTAGTGTATTTTGTATCATATTCTTAGAAATATCGAATATAATTACTTCTATGTTATACATATATACATGACCTTCTCATGAATCATGTACACGTCATTAGATTAAATGGCATTTGAATTATCATCACAAAAGGAACTATGTATATACATATATATCTATGTGTCATTGGTATACTCGCTCGTATGTTGTATTTACAAACAAGCATATTTGTGATGTGTCTTTAAGTTGATGTTTTGTCATTTGAAGGTAAACTGTTTGAATGGTTTTCAACTTTGTGAAGGGATTTATTATAGTTGTCTTATAAAATAAAAAGGGATTTAAAGCAGATAAACATAAAAATTTCTTGTCAATTATTTTGCTTCTTTTCCTCTTATCAGAGTTCTGAACGTTACTAGGTTGAATTCAAATTAGTTCTTGTTAATGTATGAACGATTCGTAACAATTGAATTATTAAGTGATAATTACATAGTTAAGAAGAGCTGTTAACCAACCTGACGAACACATGGTGGGCTTCTTTCTGTTTCTTTAAAGATAATTTTCTTATCACTCCCCCCCCCCCTCCCCCCAAAAAAAAAAAATATATAATAATAATAATAACACACACAAGCCCTATCCATTGCTCTTGCATATAATGAATTGGTAATTAGTGTTGGGTCGGTCCATTATCGGTCTGAGTAGGTCACGTGATCCACACACTCGGTTGGTCCAAAAAAATGAACCAATAATAAAAGCCTAGTCATGTGACTCGGTTCTGTATCGGTCTGCAGACTGAAGACGTAGACCACAAAAAATGAAGCTTTTAAAATTATACAACTGGTCTGTAGAGACATAGGAATACACTATTTGGAAATAGCAACCAAATGAATGATCATAATTCATATATTTTATTTTAAAAAAGGTGTGTGACGTCAGATGTGTTCTTTTTCTAATTTTTATCGGTCCAGACCGCAATCCATAAACTCACTCAGTTTATCCCGATGGATTGTTGGTCCAGTTCATTCAGTCCAGACCGACCCAACACTTGGGAGAGTTACTTTTTGGATGTTTTACCGAGTTTTTTATGTTGGAGGAGAATTAGATGACTATGTAAAATTACTTTGGATCTTTTTTCTCTTTTTCTTTTCTAAGGAAAGGTTTTGAAATGTAATTAAGATAACGACGTGTTTAATGAACCATTATTCCTCAGTTCGAAAGAATTGCCTCACATTAACTGATTTTAGTTCGTTTTATTATGGAGGAAAAGTTGCTGGATACAATAAAGATAACGTTGTTGATGAACAATGGAGTTCTACTAGACCGATTACATCTCTCTCAGTCGGGCATTTAGTGATGTTTTTAAAGCAAAACTTCGATCTCTGATTGTGGACCGTAATGTACAATCAAATAAATATCTCTAATTTTATTAAAGCAATGTTTACTTATTTGAAATAATAAATGACGTCCTCAATAGTTATTATAATATTGAACTTCTCAGGAACGGTTCATAGATCAGATTTAATTCTTTGAGGAAAAGTTATGATAATCTTGAACCGATCCATAAATCCCTACAGTTATTGACACTAATTGTTCTCTGTAAATGCTATTTTATGAGGTATTTCCAGAACATTTTATTCCACTCCAAAAATTTTGAGCGTACTCCTGTTTCCACTGAATTACTAATTTCGTGAGCACGCTCCCGTTCATTTTTAAAGCAATGAATGCACTCCCGCTCAATTAAAAATGAGCTCCGCTTATTTTGACGCTCGTACATGTGTATTTTAATTTGACAACTCTTTATGATTGCAATTAAATTCAATATATTGCAAGTTAAAGTGTGCCCTACGATTTGTGACAACCAAACATTATTTACAATAGCTTATAGTAATCCAAATGAATGGTTTTATTAAAATAGGTGTCAAATTTTTTTTTACATGTCTTTTGGTGTGCATTGGTAACAAAAAGTTTGGGAACCACTGACTTATGGGACATATATTTATGAGTTTTCGTGCACTATCATCGAGTTACACCTGATAATTAGCTGGAAAAACCTACATACAAGCTCAAGCTTATATAATTTTCTTAAATTATATTTCAAATCGGAAATTTTACTTACGAAAAATAAAGATTTATTTTCGAATTGTATCTCTACAAAGACAGGAGCTGGGAGTGTTCGAACGATTTTATCCATCTTATAAAATGTTGGCGCGCTCCCACTCAAGAATTTTGAGCGAGGCTCAATTGTGCGTCACTTGCTAATGCTTTGGGTATTTGACATTCAGTTTATTTTCATACCCTAAGATGATATGATTCATTAGTAAAATGTAATTGTTATAAGTTTTTTATTTAACTTTCTTACAGAGGAAGTTATGACATAAAGAACAATTAAAATGATAAATTAATAATTGATGATGAAGTTTACTTTTGATTTGAAACTATATGACTAAAAAAGGATTAATCTGTATTTTCCACATGCCTTCAGACGAATGATTATTTCCTGCTCTAAGACAGTTATTATCAACCTTTCAATACTACTGCGCCTTGTAGTATTTATTTAATATCTTGTAGCATATCAAAAATACTGTACCTAATGTTGTATTTATTTTTTATGTATTCTCTCATGGAGCCTTTGACGATGCGACATGGACAACAAGGGCTTTGAGAATCCCCAGTCTAAATTTGTCAGAGAACTCCCTTGAAATTAAATTTGAAATTCCTAATCCAAAATTTTATCCTCTTTATAATGAAGCTATCTATAAACTATCAAAGAAATACAGACTGCATTTAATGTTATAAATTAATAACGTGTATTTTTTTGTATCGCATTAAAGAAATAAACATGCAACTGAGCCCTTATTGAACTTAAAAATCCTTTAAATACCCAATATTATCATTAAGTAGCAATCGATCCTTCTGGTAGCTTGGTCGAACTCATTGTAAACCTTTTGTTCACCTATATACATACATCAATCCTTCACTTTGTATTATCCGTCTAATATGTATCTATCTGTATTCGTTTGATTAGGAAACATGGACATTCATCATGGTAACTTAAAACTTATTCTGGGGCTCATTTGGTCCCTTATCGCACACTACCAACTTGGGGCATCCAATTTCCCCCCAAAGAAATTAATGCTTGCATGGTTAAAAGCCACTCTTCCTGATTGCAAAATCAAGAATTTTACAAGTGATTGGAACAATGGTCTTAATCTAAGTGCACTTCTAGACTACTGTAAGCCGGGTTTGATGCCGAATTGGAAGAGATTGAATCCTCATAATGGGTAAGTCCAAATATTTTTACTTATATATTCTTAAATGTATTAGCAGAATATCCGTTGAATGAACTTATGAAAGAAATTTATTAAAACAAAATAAATGAAAGTCAATACTTCAAGTTCTGCTATTTTTTTTTCCACATCTGTAGGAGTACTTATTTTGTCTTGCTCTCCTTTAAACCATTGGCTCTTAATCTTGATTTAGCTGATTCAATTTTTTATTATGATTAATGATATTTAATGATTAAAAATATACCTATAACCATCTTTGGTGAAGCAAAGTCCTTGATCCAAAAAAAATAAAAAGTACCAAACTATGAGGAACAGACAAACTAGGATTCATTTTTACATACAAGGCCTCGTATAGGAAAATCTATTATTTTCTTATTCACACTGAATAATTATTTATTCTTAAATTTATTTGTTTGTTATGTGGCTACAAATGGCCACAACCCTTGCGTTGTTAGTGTGTTTTTGATAAAGAAAAAATAGAATAAATCATTTATTGTACTTCCACGTTTCTCTAATATTCATAAAAATTCAAAAGAAAATATTAATTGAAGGGGGATATTCTTTAATAACTTTTAAAAGATTGTATTGCATTTAAAATTAAGATATTTGTAAAAAATAACCATTTAAAAAAAATAAAAAGTCTTTCAAAAGGTTTATATCATTTTTCCCTTTATTGAGTATTTATTGACATTTTTTATTTTAATAGTAGAAAATTACAAAGGACACCAAAAGACGTGTAATTTCTTTATCCGTCAAAAAAGAAACAAAAAAAAAAAAACATTGCAAAAGTTTTGGGCATGTATCATCAAAATAACACAATAAATTTAGAATTGATTTCGGAATAAAAAGGAATGTTATCATTTTTATCAAATTAGTATATAGATAGGAATTTACTCCACAATTATTGTTTAACTTGAGGGATCATGATATTTTAATGATATATCATTATATATTAATATCTGTCGTTATATATACATAACAAACAAATATAAATTGACAATTTTTGACATTTCATATAAATATGTAATTCGAGGGTTTTTAATCTTTTCCATCTCTATTTTTTCTCCCTCCCCTTTGATAAGCTGATTTGTTTGACAAATATACCAACGCTCATAAGAATGTAAATGCCATATTTTTGTTTTTTTAACCATAAATGTCTTTCGTGTTTTAAATTCATTTTTTGGTTTATTATCAGCATTTATAGATACATATACGTGGATGATAAAACCTGACTTTACAATTAATAATTGATACATATTTACTCACGAGAATAAAAGAAATATTGACATAGAAGGAGTCAATAAATCATTCATGACATTGAGAAAATAATTACGTAATTTAGTGTGCGTCCCATGATTGTATATTGTTTTTCATAAGAGCTGCATTTGAAAAAAAGGTTCATAAAACAAAAATGAACAATAGCAAGTTCCATCTATATAAAATAAATTACCCCTAGAGTTGAACTAAGCAAAGCATTCTGAGCTTTAAGTAAATTTACTAGTTTGTCCTTTTCCAAAGAATTACAGCACAAATAATCAATAACAATCAAGAGAGAGATTAAGAAAGATTCAATTTTTTGTATTTTTTTATTAATCTAGAAAAAATATAAATTTATTTATGTTTTTTTTTATTGGACTCTTATGTTCGAATTACAAAATTTGACGACAACCATTTTATTTAAAAATAATTTATATTTGACTAAAAAAATTTGTTTCTTATCGACTCACAGGTCTGTGAAAACAATTACGTAGCCTAAACAATGTTTTTTTAACTTAAATGAAGAGGAAAATAAACCCACATCCTCAAATATCCTCTGTATTTCTATATCTAGATTATCGAACAGTTTCTTTTTAGAATTGGCCTTAAAAATTATTTATTAAATTTGTATGTCCAGTTATTAAACTCTTCTAGACCCATTTATTATTGGAACTTGAATGAGTCATCAATTTTTCAAGTTCTACAACTTGTAGCAACACCCTTAGCCTCCAATTTCCACAAAATCTTCAGTGTATTTGATGTCAACTTTTTGACAATGATAAGGATTTTTCGTATCCTCTAATCATAAATTACGTAATAATGGTTAACATATACTTGTTAAGAGAGTGGTTGACTAAACTCCTCGAGTATTTTATCGAAGTTTTTTGTTTCTTTATAACATACTCTACCTTTGTATGTAACTAAAACTCGTTTCAGATCCTTTGTTATTTTTGTCTAGGCCTTATGAAAATGAACAATTTACTTTTTGGGGTTTCAACAGATCCAGGAATTTCGAAAATATCACATATTTACTTACAAACTGTGACTATTCTCTCACATTCCGTTCACTAATGTTCAGAATAGGTACTGCACCAACATGCTATGGTCACAACAATATATTTTATTCATTATCGATCATAATAACACTTGACTGTTATATATTATTTAAGGAGATAAATGACAAATATGATATTACATTAACACATAATGCAAGGTATTAAATTATTGAAATTTGACAACTGATACTCTGATATTTATGTTATTTTTCTTCTCAAAATATGATGCCTAGAAGGAAAAACATGTTTGTACTTAAAAATATTGATGACATTATAAATATCAAATCATATGTCATCAAAAAGTTAAGTGTTTTAAAAAAACGAGGCAAAAATTAAGTATACTTTGGTTTTCATTCACATTTGTAGATTGATACAATCCTTTGTAGCTGTTTAAAATATTCCTCGTAAAGAAATGTTTTGTGTTCCATTTCATTTGGTAAAAAATAAAATCAATAATGACTTTCTATCGAAAGATGGGAGGAGAGATAATTAATATTTTATTTGCAGTATTATCTAGCCAAATTGAGGGTTTTTTATTTAAAAAATGTTTATATGTAGATATATATTTTATTTTAATTTGTTAAATATGCTAATTTATGAAAACCAATCGCTATATTTTCTAAATCTTTTTTAAACTATTTATTTTCTTTGTTTAAAATACAAAATAAACATTAAAAAACTAATTTTTGTTGGCTTGCCTCAGCTAATAAAGTTTCAAATACGCAGAACATTTATTTTTAGTGATAAGCAAATTATATTACTTTAAACGTTTTGTATATTTTTTCGATTTACAAAATGGTGGAAAAGTAAAGTATTGTATTCAAGTATTTTTATGTATAATATATTAACAAAGTTAGGTATATTTAATAAAAATATGTATTCATAAAAAATTTACTTTTTTCACAATTAAATTCTACCAATATTTTATATTAAAATTAAACAAAAAGCAAATAAACACGAATGAATAAACAAAAACTCGTCAATAAAGAGAATTTAAAAAAAAAAAATTTTTTTTTTTTTTTTTCATATAACCTATAATATTTTTTTTTCTTTTTGTAGATTGGAAAACTGTCAAAGAGCAATGGAGCTAGCTGAACGACATTTTAATATACCAATGGTACTTGCTCCTGAATATATGGCTTCCCCTAATCTGGATGAACTAAGTGGAATGACTTATTTCTCATACTTTTTGAAAGAAGAGGACTCTCCTGGCTATTACGCCACACTCAACTGGGTTAAAGATCAGCTACCTCATCATAGAGTGAATAACTTTAGAGTAAGTATATCCATCAAAATTAGTGGTTATCTTCCTTTGCTTATGGGCATAAAAATAAACTTTTAAATATTTTGAGAAAAATCATTTAATGTTTAATACCCTATGTTACATTGTTAATTCTTTTTTGTTAGTTAAAATCCTTTTATCTCACATTGTTGGGTTTCGTTATAGAATATAAATTTCAATGGAAAAGAGCGTTTTTACGTGACATCATTATTATTGATGTCGGCCATTTTCGGAGCCTAAACAATCAAAGTTTTATAAGAATGAAATCCCTTTTTTCAGTATTATTAAGAAAAATAGTGAACAACTGCATGTCCAAAATGGGACTAACGTATAAAATGACTTAAACCTTACTGTTTATCTAAGTATATCATTTTATCCCATGGTTTTAATATATATCTGACCCTAAAATGTATTCAACATATGAAATAATTCTTCAATTTGATTTCCATAGTGTAGACCAGTGGTTCTCAAATGGGGGTACGTCTACTTTTGACGTACTTGGAAGCATTCGAGGGGGTAATTGAGATTTTGAAAGAATATTTTACAAGTAGTGGATAACTCAGGAGTGTCCGCAGGAGGTGGGCTGGAAGGGCTGTAGCCCCCTCCGAAAATTAAGAAAAATTTAATGTTGCCATTTTTTTTTCAAAAAATGTAATATTTCAAATTTAACTTAATTATCTATGGATAGTTTTATTTTAAATTTTTCCAAAAAAAAATAATATTTGAAATTTTTCTCCAAATAGTTTAATATTTGAAAAAAAATTCTAAACATTTTCATAATAGAAATAATTTTTCAAACCAGTTTATTTTATGTGAAAAGCTGTGCATTTTGAATTTTTTTTCACAAAAACTTCATTTCTTGAAAATAGAAAATTAATTTTTCGTGAATAGATAGAAATTTTTGAAACTTTTTAAGAATCTACGGATTTTCAATTTTTTTTTCTAAAAAACTTGATACTTTTTAAGAATCTACGGATTATCAATTTTTTTTTCTAAAAAACTTGATACTTTTAAATTTTTTTATTTCTTCATGAAGAAAATTTAAAAACCAAGCCCTCCTTTCAAAATATAATCCTGCTGCCCCGCTAGTCACTGAAGCTAAAAACTATTTGTGTTGATAAGGAGGTACTTGGGTAAAATTAATATTTGACAAGTGGTACATCACTAAGAAAAGGTTAAGAATCACTGGTGTAGACAATACATTAACTATAACAATGCAAAGAATAATATATTCTTATTTAAATATCCTACTTTTCTCATCCCTAATCGATACAAAACAAAATTAATTGTACAAACTAATATACTGAATTTCAATGGAATTTATAGTACAAATTGCCATGATTTCAATAAGTATCATTGTTTATCATAGGCATAAAGAAGTATTCAGGTCGTTTTAGATTCTTTAGTACATGTAATGTTGTTCCATCTATACTTATTACTAATTTTCCATTTTATTCTGTATAAATATCTTCTTTGAGCCTTCAAAATGCCGTGGTCTTCAATGATGATGAAATATATGACTTCAGTGAAAACAATCTATTAAATATTCCATTTAGCTGTTGTATAAATGATGGAAGAATAGTATTATCTATCTTATTTTTCTACTTTTTACTTTGCTGAACATGATCCATCTTTTCTATAACAAACTTTATCATTAATAAAGAGAGAAAATTTCCCAGCAATGATATTTCCTTTGCCACGGTAACTATGATCAAATCTATCTTTGATATTATATTGATTCAATCTGTCATGTCCTTTTGCTGAGTAGTGTAGGGGCGTCCGTAAGGAGTGAGCTGAAGGGACTGTAGCAACCTGCTATGAATTTTTGAAATTTTTCTTTAAAAATGTAATATTTGAAAAGGTTTTAATTTAGACATTTACAAAAATTCAAATTTTTGTATGTTATTTATTGGGAATCAAGTAAAATAAAAATAGATCTTTATTTGTACATTACGCCCTTTCATGAAGTTTTTTGAATTTTGCTCGTTGAAATATCATTATTAGGGAATGTACCTGACTATATTATACTTATTATCATTAGTTTGACCTTGATTTTGGAAGCCCATCCTTGTAAAATTTCTACATTTCGTTACTTATTGTTTGTTCTTTTTCTTTGATGCTCAATAATAATAACACACCCAATTTTTATAAGGTTTTACACCTACTCATTCCTATAAGTACATTTTTCATAACATGTCCGTATATATACATATATAACCTACTTTTAAGCTAAAATAACTGTAAATTAGTTACTTGAAAACCCTGCTAAAAATATATGACTAACATATCATTGATCTTTCAACTCTCTACATACATACATTTGTACTTGGCATGGAGAGTTCTTAAATGCATTTCTAAAGTTTTTAGTCTAAAAACTTTAAAAGGGTAATTTTTATTTAAAATAAATTAATAAGGCGATTGCCAAAAGTTATTGAGTTAATTTCAACTACTCAATTCCTTAAGTAATGCTTCGTATTAGGATCTCAACATTCCAAAATGTCAAAAGGAGTCATTTTTAATTTTATCATATTCAACACTTAATAAAACATGAATATCCACCAAATTGAAAAGCCTTATCTCATATTGCTCATTTTGTTTTTTAACTTTAGGAAGTGCAACGAACCTGAGAGGCCCAAAATTAAAATATATTTTCTTCTTACTTCATAAATAAACTAATTATCTCAATAAACTAATTACATGACTATCTGTTAAATACTGTCTATTTAATTATCAAACAAATACTGAGAGGACTTAATGAACAAATATTACAAAAAAAAAAAGAAGCTATAGATGATCAAAAGGGCCTATGAGGCATGGATACTTTAGTGCAAATTGTTACGCAATGAAATTATATATAATGAGAAAAAGTTAAAAAACCACAATATATAAAGGGTTGCATTCAAAAGAAATAATCAGAGATGGGCAAATTAACTTATCTTTTTAACTAGTTAAAGTTAATTATTATTTTATTTTTTATAACTAGTTGAATTAAAGTTAAACTCGATCTCTATGAAAATTAACTAGTTAAGTTCGAATTTTTTTAATGAATTACATGTAAGTTAGCTAACTTGACAGTAATTTAAGTTTAATTAACTCACCCAACCTTGGTTAAGTTAAATTTAATTTCAATATGAATAAATAACTATCTTAAATAGTCCATTAAGAGATTTATCATGACCTGTTAATAAAAACTATTCTGTCTGTCTCTTTGGTTGAAATTTTCTCCATTTCCAATTGAACGACTAAAAAAAGTAAAAATTCAAGTTACTACTGAAATGGAAGTCAAGGACAGCTAAAATTTTAGATTTTTGAGATTTTGTCAAATTTTAAACAATATGTAAAATTATAAAAATATCGGAGGGAATATCACAACGACATTTTCTAAGACATTAAAAAAATATCATTTCTATCGATTTGAAGGGAAATGACCCTGTTCAAAAGTTTAATAAAACAGATTGTGTTGACACAGTGTTTAACTAAATCATTGGGGAATTAACGGTAATTTAGGGACTGTTTTTTCGTATTTCAACTTAGGATAACAAAACTAATTTAACTTTAACTAAATCAAGTTAAGTTTAAATTAAGATAATGCAGTTTAAAAAATAATTAAGTTAAATTTAAAGTTTATTTTGATAAATTAGAAATGAACTTGTTAAGTTAAAGTTAAAATAACGATGCTTAAATAATTAAGTTAAAAGTTAATTTTGAACTCGAACAAGATTATTGAAGACTTATAATCGAGTTTTTCCCCTGCATTTACTTTGTTAAACGCCCAGGAATATTTTCTATATTTTGATTTTTTAAATTTATTGATATAATTCGTCTTCATAAATATTTGACTTTGTGTGGTAGGCTTCAAAGCACTGAAGAGAAGTACATACTTTACATCTCTTACATCTACAATGATCTCTATTTTGAACTGCGTGTGTATGTTTACACATTGTACAAATACTTTTGGTTTCACCTTTAAAGTAACTTCAATAGTATTGTTATATTTCTTGTTGCACCTTTAGTGAGGTTAAGAGTTGTCTCCAGTGATGATTTGATATTTTATAGTATTGCATATTAAATAATAATAGATAATACACAGCTCCTGACGAAGTCTATTTACTGATTTGTTCTTCTTTTTTTTGTTGTGGTTCGATTTAATACATTTCTTAATGCTTGAATGCCATGCTTGAACCATATTTAAAAATAGGATTCCAACTGTATAAGGCCCAATACCATCTCTTAGTTCTTATTGATACTCCATAGTTGGCCACATCATTGTCAAACAAGTATACTTCTCCCATGTAACTTAAATAATTAATTATTGAATTTTGGTATAAAATACTTGATTTCCGTGTCAACCCTCGGAAAGTTTTCTCCGACATATACACCCACAGAGTCCTTCCAAGCGATTACTGCTAAACCTTGTTACTCTATATAAATAGTTTACATTTATCCTTTCTTCATTTTTGACACTGCTGATTTGCTGGGTAGATCTAAAGGACTCTACTAGGCAAAGAGTGGACACTCAAGGCAAGGAAGGTAGGGTTTATTAGTTCTCAATTCTGATTGTCTTAAAATTAGAACCTTCTACATATTCATCCAGCTAGGCAAGCAGCCAGTGGGAAGGGGGGAGTGAAGGATGTATTCTTCCTTCTAGTAAAAATAAGAATAAGTTATTCTACAAAATATTAAGACCAACTTTAAAGATATAAAACCCATGAGACTTAGAGCTTGGAGAAGAATATAAAGGAGGATTCAACTAAAGTCGATGAATTGCATAGCCAACGATTTCTGGGTGGTTCCTATGTCCATCAAGAGGGCTATAAAGCTCATTTTGAGATTATTTTCTTCCACAAGGATCCCAAGCCACCTTTTGACAAAGGTTAACATGATTGTTTTGCTTATTATTGAAAATATAAAATTATTGATGGATTTCTAAATGTATCTCTCGAGTCCACGTTTTGCTGCCCAACACAATACATACTAACCCTTCTTAAATGATTAAATGTCTTCTTTAGAGCAACTCTTCTACCAATATCCGTAAATATTATTACAACACAACATTGACTTTGCCCACACGCACGATAAATCTAGTAAACCACCATAATGCAAAAATATAGAGCGTATGTTTTGGTCAAATGTAATTATTTTTTCTCCCTTTTCCTTAATTTGTGTTTTGAATGTTAATTGGTCGCATTAGAATTAGATCTTGATAAGCTTTAACACTTCTCAGTTCTTATTATATTATAATTATTCTAATTAGGAAGAATTGACTAACTAACAAATGATTTCCGAGATTTATTTTTGTTTATTAGTTGTTGTTTTTTTTTTGTAAGAAAGGTTGTTTGATAATATTTAGTTGATGACGTGTAAGGACTTCTTTTTTTATCTTACGTCGTGGAACATCCTTTTTATAACGCGGTTACTGAACTGAATAAACAAGAAATCCAATATAGTAAAACGTTTTTAATTGCAGTATAAGCGGGTTTTAATTGCATGATACACCGTTTTTAATAATGTATTTTATCCATTTAAAATGCTAAAAATACTTTTTTTTTTCAAGACACAGAGAAAAAAAACATGCATTAATTTTTAAATAATTTTAACAAAATGAATTATGGGGCTTAGCAAGATATTATTTGTTATCTAAAAGGGAAAACATTACTTTTGATAAAATTTTTTATAAAATATTCATTACTTTTCGGGAATTTTGGGCATCAAACTAGTACTCATCATTTTTGAGAAGATGGTCAGTATTATAAAAAATAAAGAGTACAAGAAAAAAAAGGTACGACTTTTAAGCTAAACAGTTTATCATATTCACTGAATCTCGATTAAAAAACGCTAAATATACGAATACGATATATAAATAAGGTATTATTCTGCGAATGTTATATTGGAAATCTAATTGTAAAAATTTTATAGTGATCCGTTGTGGATTTTTGAATTTTTTGTACATAAATTAAATTTTTTGAAAATAGTTTTGGATTTTTGAAATTTGTTTACAAATTTTTTTAATTTTTTGAGAATAATTATGGATTTTTAGCCCCTTATAACAAAAGTAAAAAATACAGAAGTAAATATATTTAGAGTTGTATATCTTAAGCATTTTTAGCGTGCAACTTTTATTTTTGTTGCCAGCCATAGAAATATATTTATTTATTTCCAGGGTTGTTATCATAATTATTTCATTAATGAGGAGTGAACATGCAAATATGGCGTAGTTATGTGTGAGTGTGCTTTTGAAGAACAGGTGAGTAAAAATGAGCATACATAAAGGAACGTTTTTCTGTTCGTCAGCGCCTAATAACTCAAAGGCAATGCCGGAGACCACGGCTATTAAATAAATAATATAAAGAAAGTAATTAAATTCATATTCTTGTATGTGTACATACAAGAATAGAGTCTCTACAATGCTCCCTCATGAAATGTCTACTCTCATACTCATTCTGCTACATAATGAGACCCATATTAATATATAAAAAAATAACAAAAAGTCAGGTCTAATTAAGCCATATGTATTATTATCATTATAACTACTCTGGGTGGGAAGGGCTTCCTCATAATGATCCTTTCTCCTTTTTCTTCTCATCATCTACAAAAAGTGCAAATTATAACCCTTATAGCTGCCTCACATTATTATTTTTTTTAAATAATAAATATACATATACATAATTATACAGAAATAATAATTTTGAACAAAAAAGCCGAATGAAAGAATATTTTAAATGAAAGTCCATTAAAGCATAATATTTATTTAATGCTTTCAGTTTATATTATTATTGTGTTTTAATTTTAATCATACATACCATATATATATATATATACATATAGAAACAGCGACTGTGCTTTTGCTATTCGAGTTTGTTAATCATAAATATGTACATAATATATTTATAGAGTTACACATTCACAATCTAGCCTACAGTATCCCGAAAATTTCTATTAACCCATCTAGAATAGTCATGATGCATTTAATGTGTACTTTACATGTTGTAGGTATGGAAAATAAGCTCATCATTTCATGACATTTCCTAGTGAAACAAACAATAATTGAATCACCTATATGATGCGTTAACATAATTTCTTTTTTGAACAATAATCAAGAAAAAGAGAAAGATCCTTATTTATATTTGGGACTCGATTTAACTACATAGACAAATATTTTATAACTACATAGTTGTGTCAATTATTTGCTAATTACTCAAATAACTCGGGTGAATTAAGATACCCAAGAATTGAAGCTATTGTTTAAAACCTTTATTTGATTCAAGAGACGTATATTGCTAACAATGTGATCCCATTAAACTACAAAAATTATGCCAATTTCTCATTTTGTAATTTTGTGACGATCAATTTTGGGCTCCTTTATGTGCAACTTTAGAAACAGACAGAGGGTTAATAAGAGTAATTTGTTAATAGAAATTGACGATAATTTGTCCAAAAATACAAATGTAATCCGAACTAAATTTTGAGAGAAATCTTTTTAGCTTGGTTTTGTGTTGACAAAACACATCTGTATATAATGTTGAATCTCACAACCTTTCCTAAAAAACAAACAAAAAGAAAAAATGCTTTATATATAATGTAATAGAATACTACTTATTTTTTATTTAGTTGAATAATTATATTTATTTGGAGATTTTACCACGGAACCATGTACTGCTTATTTATATGATCTCAAAACCTTTCTTCTTAAAAAAAAAGGATCCAAAATCATTTGGTCACTGTTAGTCAATTAATAGTAAAATATAAAATTATAATTGTATATTTTTACGTGGTTACATAATATTATGATTATCCAATAAGGGGAATGGGCCCCTTCCCCCCGATTTTTCTGCATGTACTGTGTATCCTTGTTTCTATGGTACTATTTTATTAATATTGGAGTGAAATTTTATAGAATCATTTGTTTAAGGTCTAATTTTTTTAATATTCAAATTCATACTTTGAGAATATAATGCACTCTGGATAATTTTCTTCCTCACCATAGCCGTTTCTTTGTCTTCCTAGCAATAATAAACAAGAGCACCAGGTTACGAATTACGAATACAGTCCAGACTCAAGTTCCACTAAGTATAAATAAAAAAATCTGCCAAATATAACTACTAGTAGTTGTTTTAGTGTCAAGGTTAAAATTATGAGCGAGTATACCTCCAGAGATATGGGATTTCATTATCTAATACAGTTCCAAAAACAGGAAAAGTATTTTTACGTCTGTTTAACCATCTACTGGAGTATTGTGTCAAAAAGTTAAATCCTAACAAGAGGACAGTTGTTACCAAGACTGCATTAATAAATACCGCTTACAAGACTTTTAATGATATTTAGTAATTTAGCTGCTTAAGGGCGGTCCCGTATACCTTGCAAATTTTCTTGGTCGCTTTTGACACGTTTTACCCTTTCAGGTAGCAAAAATGTAAAATATAGCAAATTTCTTCCTTTGAGAAACAGAATTTTTAGTGTACATTCATACCTTTACACCACTATATCGTATGATCCGTTGTGACCAATAATAAAGAATATATACTTAGTCAAATAAAAATGTCGGGAAATCAGTATTCCAAACAAAATTAGACAAAAAAATTTTTTTATAAAAATAATATTAATTTTGAAGCTTAGTATGCTTTAAATGAATTTTAATTCTCAAAGATATTATTTGCATGACAGATAAATTTATTGTATTGAATTAAATCCTTATTTTCATACTTTGCATTTCATTTTTAGTCAAAATAAAATTAAAATAAAAAAAAAATTTATTAACATGCATGAAAAGGCACTTTTTATCTAGTCATTCTGAAATTTGAAATTTCAGTTTGGTTTTTATATTTGATATATTTTTTAAATTAAGTTAATATGAATTTGCTGCAGCTTCTAAATTGATTTTTTTTAAACAATGAATGATTAGATAAAAAGTTTTTTTTCATGTTTGTAGAAACTAAAAGACTCTATAGAAAGAGCCGTCAAGGAAAAAATAAACAATTCAATCTAAAAACAAAGCAGGCAATGTTCCTAACGTAGTCTTCGTTATTCTTCTCTTTTAACTAGAAGGGAAACTAATTCCTTCACTCCCCCCACCCTCACTGGCTGCTTGCTTAGCTGGAGGAACATGTAGCAGCTTCTAATTTTAAGCCAATCAGAATTGTGAACTACTAAACCCTACCTTCCTTACCTTCAGTGTCCACTCTTTGCCTAGAGTGTTTAGTAGAAACTAAAACTGCTAAAATTAAACAAACTACGTCATTTGAGTTGCTTAAGTTACATCATTATTCATGTCCTCTTTCAAAGAGACGAAATACCTGTTGGAGATGTTTGACGTAACGTATTATTATACGTTCCTTCTATCTTTTATTATTTTCTTCGTTCTTATATTCTTCAATCAACGCTATGAGTGAAGAAATTAAAAAGATAGCTAGGAGCAAAGGACTGAAAAACTGATGTTTCAGTTCATATGACCGTTCAATGGCTTTAGCTATTGTTCATTACTTTTTTTATTCTGATATTCCTCAAACTTAGCTATGAGTGAAGAAAATAAAGAGAATAACTATGATCGTAGGACTGAAAGACTGATGTAAAGACCCTTAGGATAGTTGAGTGTTCAAAAAGATCGGACCGAGAAATAAAAAGACTGAAAAAAAGGGGGAGATTTAGGAAATCAATCCAAGGACCAATCCAACACTAATACTTGTAACATAATACAAAAATGTATTATAAAGTGAAACATAATATATTTGGAAAGGTTTCGTGATTTTCTTTTAAAGATATCTTTCGATCAAAATATTTTTATATGCCGAAAAAACTTTATAGAATAATGAATTTTATCCAATATAGCCCCATTTTCTTAATTTAAAAAATATATAGATTAGAGCCAAGATGTCTTCCATAAGGTCCTTTGATGATGTACAGCAAAATGAGTTATACACCTACTCATGTTTCATCCCTTGTTCTACTTCATTACTTATGAACAAAATTTACATAATATTAAAAATTTTGAATTATTATCACACTCATCGATGTTCATCTATAGACAATTTTTACATGCTATGGGAGATTGGGCACAATCCCCTTATCTGAAATATGAAAGAAGTTCGAGGCATACATTCGAATGATCTACTATAATATAATATTATAGTTTTATATATAAAATGCATCTATGCCCGCTAATCAAAATGCAAAAGACAAAGTATTTATTTCAAAACGGAGACAAATACAGACTTTAGACATGAAATAAAAGTTGTTTAAAATTATGAGTTACATTCTGACGAGACCAGATTTTTAGGCTCTGGAGGCAATATTGATTTTTCCCTAATAATTTGATTTTTTTCTTCATTAAAGAAGATGGATTCTTCCGAGTCTCAAAGTTTTTATAAGGTATGGGTTGTAAATTTGAAAATGTACGAAAAAATTATAAATCCAAAAAGCGAATTATTATACAAACGGAAAAGGAGAGAAAGTATATTAAATATGAATGAAAAAAGGAAAGTAGGAAAAGGTTTAGCAAGTTACTCTTAATTTGTATCTTTATTAAAGTTTAAAGAGGAATATATATTTCTAATTATTATGTAGTCTATCGACAAGTTTTACTAAAGTCTGTAGTTATATAAAGCATTTATAAAATGATTCAAAATAAAGTTTATAATACAGATACGTCCTAATATAGTATATTATAATAGAGATTATTTGAAAAAAAAAATCAATAATTTTCATCAACTTTTCTTCGATATATTGGATAAAAACTGTTTTTCAGGGGGGGTAGAAGCATATATGTAAGGAACATATTTTTTGTATTAATGCAGTTGGTTTTTCATTGTTTTTGCTTGGACTCGTATGCCTTGAAATATTGGTTATTATACTATCATTCGGTATAATTTAATCAAAAAAAAAAAAAAAAAAAAACTCACTCCGTGAGGAGAAATTTGACAGTTGCAAGATGTGATACAATTTTCCTCGGCGTGTTTATTCTTCTTTAATGTTTTATAAAATCACATATCATAATCAAGCATGTTTTTTTTAGAGAACCCGATCTATAACTACGTCTGTAGGGGGTGGGCAGGATGATTACATCCAAATTAATGAGTTGAAATTTCTGACTGGAAAATGTAATATCTAAAATTTAATTTAATTTTAATTTTTTTTTTTAAATAAATCAATTTTTTTATGAATAACTATTGGTTTTTGAATTTTTTTCCAATAAATTTCATATTTGAAGTTTAATTTTTGAGCTTTTTCGCAATAAATTTAATATTTAAATTCAACTTTTGAACTTTTTCGAAAAAAATTAATATTTAGAATTTTTTACAAGAAAATTAATTCTTTGAAATTTTTGTGAAACACTTTATTTTTTCAAAACAGTTATATTGAATATTGTACTTTTTTGAAATTTTTTTAAATAGTTACAGATCCTTAAATTTTTTTCCAAAAAAATTCAATATTTGAACTTTTTCCCAAAAAATTTAATACTTTTTTTTTAAATAAGTTTATTTTTTGAGATAAGCCATGGATTTTTGAATTTTTTCTACAAAATAATTAAAATTTGAAATTTTTTCCAAAAAATTTGATTTTTGAATTTTTAAACAGAAAATCCAAAAACCATGCCTCCCCCAAAAAAAAAAAAAATGTAATCATGTGCAGGCCACTGAGTTATGTTATAAATTTTATTCTTCATCTACTATCACATTGAAATATACTCATTTAATATCAGGAAAAGTCTAGTTATTCATTTATGAAGAAATATCAATTAGTCATATTTTCAATTTTTTTCTCAATCAAATTGGAAATTGTTTAACTGCTACAATTACGGGGGCAGTTGCAATATTTGACAGTAACATTCAAATGAAATTTGTGAAAAAAATTAATGACTTGTTATACAGGTCACATATTTCTTTGGGGTTAAATTTGTCTTTCTTCAAAATGAAAAATAAGAATTATATTTTTATGTATCACTTAAGAAAAGTAACTTTAATGAAGCTTTTCAAATTCAGCAACATAACTTTAAAATTCAAATTTCAGCAACATAAGTTTAAACTGAAACTTCAGAAGCCCTTTATAAATAGAGAATGTTGCGTAAAAAAAGCCATTTTCAAACAGCTGTAAAGGCCAAAAAACGCAATTTGAAGACTTTTCAAAGATAATCTTTTTATTAAAATACAACACTAGATCAAATTATTATGTCCCTCTAAAAAATGGACACACTATTATATACACTAAAATAAAAAGTTAGAAGAAGTTGACCTTTTTTGTGACCTTTCACCCTTTTATGTGACCTTAAAATTTTATACAACTATTGATTTAATTATAACAAAGGCTATAATGATCACGTCGTCCATGAGTTTCTTCTTATTATTTTGAAAGTAGATGGGCAGAATTTGTTTACATTGTGCTTAAAATATCATTTTGCATCCGAAAAGTTGAGCTAAAATTGAAATTGATTGTAACATCTGATTAACAAACAAACTTGGAATAATTCAGCCAAAAAAAAAAAGTATGACAACTGCACCTTTTCTTCTCTACCAATAATATATATTCATATATAATACAAATATACTTGTATGTTTTGAAATAACCAGTTTATTTCAAAATTATCCTTACTTTACGCATTACGCAATAACTATTAAAAACAACAACTTTGTTTTCTCTCTATTTAGACGGACTGGAATGATGGTTTAGTTCCTTCCTCTCTTGTCAAGGCAAAAGGTGGACCCGTTCCAGGATTTTCAGAAATGAAAACAACTCCAGAATATTATGTAAGCCTCCATTTCTTCTCATTCAACCATCATTATGATCTTAATTTCTCTCCCATTATAAGTTACAACCATTCCTTCATTTTTCTTTTCTTTTCCTTCTCTTCGTCTAATAGATCTCTAATCTTGAAGTGGCATTGGATGGAGGAAAAAAACTCGGTGTCACGCCCGTCATGGAAGCCAGGTATAAAATGCTTAGTTATATAGCGGTTGTGGATCAAATAGTTTACTTTAAATATTATGTACAAGTTGCAACTTGTATAAGCAGATTGTACAAGTAACAACTTGTACGTCTCATAACGTCTTATTTCATTATAACGTTGGTCATTTTATATAGTTCAGAACTATAAAATAATGATATCGTTTCATCTGGACGCATTAAAATACCTCATTATATATTTATATATACGAGTAATATAACTCTGTATTCGAATTTTATAATTTGCCACTAAATACGGACTTACAATTATAAATTCTTATGGAAACACTCAATATTATAGCATTAATAATATGTCGATCATTTATAGTACTTACACCTTTATAAGTACATTAAATTTGTGGTTTAAAATTATGCAACAAATTTTTTGATAGTAACTAGAACAATCTGTTTAAACTAGTTACAACTAACATGCAATCAATGTATATATTGAGTGTTTGGGTCATAATCTTTGTATTACTAATTATTGTAATAAAAAATCTACTTTACCTCAAAATAAAGTATAAAAACTGTCTCGATTTGACTTTTTACTTGAAAAAGAATAATAATGATAAAAAAAAGAAAAGAAATCAAGCTTCTTTTTTCCTTTATAGATTTGTGTGTGCCCTCTTCTTTTCCTTTACGTCTTGGTTGTACCCAAGTTTCAGAATGAGGGTAAAAATAGGTACAAAAAAGAAAAAAAATATTTAAAAATACTTATATTTATTATTTTCAAAGCACGTAGAATAATCAGTTTAGGTTTATCATTTGAAAAAGGTGCATGAAAATATCAGTGTTAGTTTCTTACATTGTAAATATGCCTTATTGCTAAAACCACCACTTCATATCCCTTATCTATATAAGGTAATTTTCATTTATTCAAGTATACAAGGACGTCCACAAAATTATAGTTAAAGGGGGGTGTTTGGTTTTTGGATTTTTTTGATAAAATATCCATAGCTTGAACAAAAAAATGCAAAAAATAATTTTTAAATACAACATTTTTTTAGTTTTTTTTTTTCAAAAATCCATAGTTATTCACAAAAAATTCTATTTCTGGGAAAATTTCTTAAAAATCCATAAATATTCACAAAAATATTAATTTTTTGGAAAAAAAGTCCATAAATATTCACAGAAATATTAATTTTGTTGGAAAAAAAATTCAAAATTCATTGTTATTCAAAAAAAAAATGTCTTTATTAAGTTACAAAAATTAAATTTTTTGAAACATATCACTTCAAAAATCAACATCTATTCACAAAAAATTATTTTTTTTGGAATTAAAATTTCAAATATTATATTATTTGAAAAAAAAAATCAAAAATCACATAAATTACACGAATTACCTTTTTAAAGAAAAAAAAATATTTCACAAAATGGCCCTATTTTGCATACATTTTTTTCACCCTGACCCAAAAAAATATTTAAAAAAGCAAAAATCCTTATTTTTTCTATGTAACTTTTTATTCCCATTTTTTAAAGTTTATTTATTTTTTGGTATTATTTTAGGATTTACTCACTTTTATTAAAAAATAAATAAATAACAAGACATCATGAGTTAAACACGTGATTAACATACTGTATATGGTAAGACTTTAAAAGTCTTTTTCCGTCCTTCCACATACATACATTTACTTAGATTCAAAAGTGCACAATATATCCTTTTTTGGTAGTATGTCTTTGCTTAGATACAATGTAAAGTAAGCCAACTTTCATCACCATCATGAACTAATTACCATTAACATACCTAATAGGAACCTCATCATATTGTATATCATTAGTATTTTCCATACGTGTTGAGTCAACATAAAGACAATTTGTAATGAATATCAAATAAATTTTCTTTTAACACTTCATATATGTGTATATGTTATATACAAGCAGGTGCGTAGAATTACATATACATATTTTTTTTTTTTTTTTTTTGGGGGCTTTGTGTTTGGTTATTGGAATTTTTTGGAAAAAAAATATCGAAAAAATTTTTTGAATTTTTTATATCTTTGAAAAAAAAAAGATTAATTAAATTTTTTGGAAAAAAAAATTCAATAATCCATTGCTTTCAGCAAATAGTTCAAAATTTTTATTTTTGGAAAAAAAATTCAAAATTTAAAAAAAATTTTTAAATTTTTGGAAAAAAATGTCATAAATCCATTGCTATTCGCAGCAAATTAAATGTTTTGCATAAATCAACAGCTGTTCACAATGAACCATTTAAAAACTAAGATTCAAATTTGAACTTTTTTGGAATTTTTTTCCAATAAACCACAGTTTTTCAAAAAATATTAAATTGTTTTGATAAATAACTCAAAATTCAAACTTTAAAAAAAAAAAAAAAAAAAAAAAAATATTAATCTTTTTTGAGAAAAATGATTTAAATTATTAACCTTTTTCGAGAAAAATATAATAAATCCATTGCTATTTACAGAAAACCTAAATTTTTTCGAAAGTATATCAAAAATTTGATATTTTGTACAAAAATCAAAAAGTCTATAGCTATTGTCAAAAAATCATTTATTTTTTTTCAAAAATCAACAGATGTTCACAAAGAATTATTTAAAAAATTAAATTTCAAATATACAATTTTTATGAAAAAATTTCAAAAATCTATAGAATATTGTAATAAATTTTTTTTTTTTTGAAAAAAAAATTGAAAAAAAAATTTTAAATATTAAATTCTCTAGCAAAGAGCAAAAATCCTTAGACAACACCCCTCGGACGCTACTGACAAGTTATAGCTTATATAAACAAATTGTACAGGGGCGTCCTCAGGGTGTGGGCTAGAAAGGTTGTAGCCTTCCCCCAAATAAAGGAATATTTTCTTTTAAATAGTAATCTTTTTCGTCATTTGGGGAAATTCTGCAGCAGAGAAAAATATTCAATTTTGGAAAATTTTTATGTATAGTTAAATTAACAAAAAAATTCCAAAATATTATATTTTTTGTAAATAGAAATGTGTTTTCGAAATTTGTTTCCAAAAAGTTAACTTTTGCAAATAGTTATGTATTTTTGAAATTAAAAAAAAAAAGATTAATAATTAATTTTTTTTTTTTAAAATTGTGTTGGATTTTTGAAGTTTCTTTTCCAAAAGTTTAATTTTTCTGAATAGATATGAATTTGAGTCCTGAGGACGTCCCTGTCTAAGGTTCAATAAGAATAGTTTGTTCATAGAAACGGAAGATAATTTGTCAAGGAATACAATTTAATTCATACTCTATATTTTAAAATAAAACATTCTAACTTGCTGTTGTTGCAACAGGCCACATGTAATATCGTCATCTTCTTAGAATTGGCAAAAACCTTTTAATTATAATAAGGAGTTCACTCAACTCTAATTTTTTCCCTTCTTTTTTTCTTTTTCCTCCTCTCAAATGTCATTGAAATATGTCGTTGATTAATGGAATCAAATGCACAAATGGTACATATATAACTACCTACTTCATTACATATCTCAATAAGGATACAGTTTTGATATTAAATAAAGGTAGAGGGTATACTTGCTTAACGTATTAACCATATATGTATAGTTAAATAGAGTTGTCATGGGATAAGAGATCAGACAGCGTATTAGTAATGAGTATTACATACATAATATGGTCTAATTTTATATTTCATGGTTATTTTCATATAAACAATTGCTTTGGTGGACATTTATGTATAATGTATTTGTTCATTCATGCTGCTCCATCTGAGCATTGAGGGACTTATCTATCCATAAATATATATAGAAAAAATATATCATTGCATGTACATAGATATGTTATGTATTAAATGTCAACCACCTGGGTACTACTATATATGCCCTATTGCCCATAAGGTCAACAACTACCTCTTAAACTTTTCAAATCCTTTTATTTTTTTGAATAGTCTCTTTAAAAAATGTCCTTCACATTTGACACGGTGTTACCTCACTAACGTATAAAAATGTACATACTATTTTGTTGTCAGCTGTCGATTTATATCCTTCGTTTCTTAACATTGATTGGTTGAATTTGAAGTACCTATTTTATTTTGCTACTGTGAACTATTTTCAACAGTTATTGAATGATAATTCCATGGTTGGAAATAATTGACTAATACATATCAACCGATTTTGGGGATTTTTCTCTGTTTATTATTTGAGAAAATGTTGCGGAACGACGTGGGGGTTTATATATATTATTCTAAGTTATATGGAGTTGCTAGGATTGAATACAAGTAGTGTTTAATAGGTCTTAAAATACCAAAAAGACTGCGGTCCTATCAGTTCGGTCCTAATTATATTTGTCAGACCTAGGACCGGTCCTTATCGGTCTTTTGTCGAAACAACAGTCGCTAAAGTTACATCATAATTCATTACCTCTTTTCAAACAGACAAGATACATTTAGAAGATGTGTGACTGGAAAGTATTAGCGTACGTTCTATCTATCATTTATTATTGTCGTAGTTCTTATATTCAATCCGAGTAAAGAAAATAAAAAGATAACTAGGACCGTAGGACTGAAAGACCGATGTATCAGTCCTTAGGACGATGAATGATAAAAAAGATCCAACACTAAGTATAAATAAACATTTTAGCACTACGATGAATCCATCTCACTTCAGAAATATTGTGAACATTTCAAATTTATACTTCCATCTTTACTTAACAATGTGTTCAACTTCTTTAAATGTGTGTCCTACTTATTTAATTGTATTTATATATCTCCAAAAGTTGAACGTGTCTGAATAATTGGAGACACTATGCTCATTATACATTTTTAATGAATGCCTCATAAATTTGTATCAATACTCCAAGTTCATATTTGTTACACATATCTACATATGTGCTTATGCAGTTTTTTCAAACAAAAGGAGACAATATTCATATACAATCTTATATAAAGAAGCTATATAGACTGTCAAGGGATGTTAGTTGTATGAACTTATAAACAGTTAAGTGACAAAAGAACAAACATAAATATGTAGGTATATTCATTACATTATTGACCCGGATACACTAAACCTGATCTGAACACAAGGTCACTCTGATAAATATTTAAGTTTTGTTTTTCTTTTTGTTAGGGATATGGCTAATCCAAACGTAGAATATCTTGGAGTGATGTCTTGGGCCGCACAATTTCAATGGATTGCTGACAGGACCCCTCCTGGGGATCGTCTTGAAATGAAATGTAGTACTCTTAAGACAAAAGTTGGAGAAGAGGTATGTGGGACAAGTATTTTGTTTTCTACTTGTTTGTCTTCACTCTGATTATAATAAATGTGTGACTTACTTAACTTTTGTTGATCTAAATTAAGTACATACAATTTTACAAATAAACAAAAAACACAACAAAAACACTCAAAAAAACAAAATAGATGTTCCTTTGAATTTATAAGCCAAGCACGTACTTAAATGGGACTTATTAACTTGTGAACTCCTCTTATCAGCAGAGTGTATGCTGGGAGTTTTTTTGCCTCTCTTAATTAAATATTATAATTAACAGAAAACTGATAGAGATTTGTTGTCATTTTCTACGAAAATTAATTTACATATAATATTTTTTCAAGTGTAACTTTAAAGTGGACTTATTGGACGAGGACATACATCCAGAAAATTTGAATGCACAAGTAATTGGACCCTCTGGGCCCATTTACGTGAATTGGGACTTTATTCCAGGCTCTGGTGGAACAGCTTACTTTCAACCCTCTGAAGTAGGAATGCATAAAGTGCTTGTTACAAATGAAGGGGAGGCTGTACGAGGTGCTCCACATTTCACACGAGTCATGCCCTCGTCAAAGAAGGACTATGATGGTAACTATAACAATATTAATATTTTTTTTACATAAATATATAATAGTTTTATGTTTGTTTTTGGACATTTTCCATCAAGACTATTAATCCCTGTCTTGTTCTTTGCCAAAAATAATCCTTCACATTGGTGATTTTCACTATTTGCCTACTCTTATTATATTGTCATAGCAAACATGATAATTTATGCAACAGAGTGATAAACTTGGTTGTTAAAAAAGTAACTTTATCTTTCTTATAGAGTAAATTAATCCTATTTTTTGGGCATGGAATCCATGTTTGAGGGAGGGGAATATTAAGGGCTATTATTTAAAGATATTTATTAAATAAGTTTTTCTATTTCTGGTTATGTCATTTGGACAACTCTTGGTTATTAGTACTACGTAAATTTAGAAAGTAAATATTTAAAACAATTATTATTATTATGATGGAAGTTATTGCTCGATATTTCTAAAGTGATATTTTACTAAATATAACCAAAAGTCGTTCGAATGACGTCACTAGAAATAGAAAAATTTATTTAATAGATCGGATGTACTTACCCAGCCATTATCTTGTTGCCTAACCTTTGTTATAGTAACATTGATATATATATATATACCTTCTCTCATGGTGTTATTTTTGAACAATATATCCAATATATTTTAACGTAAATATGTATTAGAAGCAAAAAGAGATTATTATTAGACTTAATGCATGAAAAATCGATTACTTCTACCTCTTCAAAAACTCATTCAAAAAAGCACACGATATTTCATACATGTTTATGAATCCATATATTACTTTTTAAAGCATTTCATTTGTGGTTCTACACCTTTTATTTAGAGTATAAATAAATATAAATGCATTTATTTTTTTATTCCTCTACTTGATTTCTATTCATAAATTGAATTGTAATAATAATATTAAAAGCTTACTTTAGTGTTGTTTGTAGGATTTGATGAGGTTTTGTGTATAAAAGCAAATATATGAAATTATAAACCAACACTATTTGAGATTACATAGGTAAAACCAAAATAAACTTGATTTAGCTCCAACTATTTACTATTTAAATGTATGTTTCGTCGTACAAAAATGGCTTAGTATATCTACTACATCAAAAGGGAGTCCAAGTTTCTTTACTTTGCCCTATCTTAAGTACCCAGACCTTGAATAATATTTTCCGATTTTAATTTTCACACTGACTTAACCATTCAGTTTCACATTTACGTATTTGGCACAAGTAGTCTGTCCTGATCTTGAGACCAGGGTCGAGAAATAATTTATGGAAAGTTTCATCTTGATCTCTACTCCTTTAATAACGATCAAAAGTTTATCTTTATAAAATACTTTTATTAAACATATCTGAAATTGTTTAAAAACAGAAAAACAAGACTAGAAATCATTTTTTCGTAGTCTTGATTCATCAAAGTATTGGTCATGTTGTTGTCTTTACACTTGAATCTATTAGTCTCAATTTCTTGGACTTGTCTTTGTCTGTATTAAAGTTGTATTGTTTGTTAATGTGGGACCTAAAGTTGGTCCTTATTATCTATTCTAGAAAAAACTTTCTACATTTTATAGCGCGGTTAACAATTCTCACTTATACTGTAGAAAAATATCTCAGTTTATTAATTCGACTATTTTAGTAAAACTTTAAGTATATTTCATTCATGAAAATAGTTTGTAATTTTTTTTTTTAGGGCTAATTAATGTATTTATTATTCTTATGAAAAATATCGAGCTTTGATGATTTCATTTATGAAATATTGTTCTATCTAACGGCTTTAGCGTTTGATCCAGATACATCCTTAAGGCTTGGCTGGTAGAAGGTGGTCCAAATAAATTGGTAACAATTTCAATCGCTTATATCTCGATTTCTGTTGGTGGTTTGATAAAAATCATTTAGTTCCGAACAGCTACAAAATTGTTTTGCGAAAGATAGAGCACACCATATTTTTTTCAGTGGATAAAATTTTCACAGATGACCGCTCATTCAACCGCAGGAACCCCAGATGGATCTGTTGAGACCCTTCTTCGTTCTCACTAATGTGAAGACGAAGAAACCAGTTGAGACCATGATTCTGGATGTCATCTCCAGTGAGGAGGACGTCATCCCCCCCCACCTTCTTCAATGGATAGAGTAGCCCAAGGTAAAAAAATTTACACCTTCCAACAAGACAGTGCACTGGCCCATAAGGCTAAAAAAGTGTTGGATGTCTTAGCCACCAAATTTCCTCACTTTTGGAGTCTGAATTTTTGGCCTGCTCATAGCCTGCCTGAAACCATGCGATTTTTGTCTCTGGCGGAGGGTCAAACATGAGCCATTTGCCAAGTATAATTCGTTTGCAGAGGCATTGAAGAAGTACAATAGCAATGCTGTATCTACACAAGATTGCCCTGGCCTGTCAAAGCTTCCGGTGTCGTGTGGTAAGGTTACCGAGAAAGGCCAATCTCAGTACAATCATTTCATGACATTTAATGTAGCTTTCACATAATTAAAAGATTTAAATTCTAACCCATCTAGGCCGTTCGTTATAAGCCTTTAAATTTTTTCTTACTTTATCCGGACATCCCTGTAGAGGTATGATTAGTAGTACATTTTGAGTGCTGGTAAGCACACTCAAAAAGATGCCAAATAAATCTTGAACAGATTATTATTGATATATTTTTTATAAATGCAAATGATGAGGATTATTATTTTAATTTTTATGATGAGCTTGTGAATGGTAGAGTTGAATGAATAAAAAAGTGTTTTATTAGTTTTTCGAGAGGTATTTTAAAAAAAGTTTATGCTGTATCCAAAAAGCTTTTTTTCTTGTTTTTGTTCTTTCTTTCTTTGACTGTTTCTGATCGAATAAATCCTTTTGTTTGTGTAAACAATTTTTCCTCTTAATATAAAGTTTCTATATTAGTAGTTTATGCCTTATTAATGGCATGAAACAAAAGTTAACACTTAGGTATTTTTATAGATTTTTTAAAATAGCAAAGTAATCAAGAATTCATCATTGATATATTTTATATACGTAGGAACGTTTACTCAAGATAAAAGTTACTTCAGAGTTTTTTTGTATCGTGATACTTTGTGAATTACTTAGTTATATTTATAGAGAGCGTTACTATACACATTAGACTGTGTCCTAAGTACAAAAGTTTGCAACTTGGTATACAAGGTTATTTTATTCAATCTAACAAGAAATTACATTAATTTTCAAACTGGATGAGTTTTCATTTTGAAAATCTGTAAAATACCGACAATAATGACTTTTTTATGTTATTCCTTTAAAATTATTGAGTTGCTCGAGCTACGGGATTTTCTTATGTGCAGTATTGTAAGACAAAAAGATTATCTATCAACAATATAAGCATACCATTGCTCAAATTTGCCTTGTATTAGTAGTATTTTAGTCCTAAAAATAAATGTAATCTTTGGAAAACTGCATATTACGCGTAAATATCTTGATTTGTTTCTTCATTTTCACTACTCAAATCTCGTTTTTTTCATTCAAAGTGTGAAATATAATATAATCAAATATACTTAAAGTGTTTGTTTATGCTAAACGAGTAATTATATTATAAGTATTTATCATTTTGAAGTAAAATCCTACTTTTTATGATATATTAAACATGGACGGAATTTTTTCAATCATTGTAACTGATAATTTATTCATCTAAATAAAATAAGAAAACAAAAAAGAATTCATATGTTATATCTGACATGTGATAGGAATCTTGTAAGGCTAAATATGAACTAAATTGGGCCACTGGATAACAATAACGATTTTATATTATAATGGCAGATTCCACAGATTTTCAAATCCAAACGCGTCCACAAAGGACATTTTTTTGGGAGGATTGACAGTTATTTTAATTTAAAATTTAAATATTTTTTTGAATTTTAATGGTATGAAAGACCTTAATGTTAAAGTCAGTTAATTTAATATCCAATTAAGAAAATAGTTTTTTCTAAACATCAATAATATTTACACAAAAATGGGACTATATATATATTTTGGGACAAAAATGGGACTATATACTATATATATATTTTGGGACAAAAATGGGACTATATACTATATATATATTTTGGGACAAAAATGGGACTATATACTATATATAAATTTGGGACAAAAATGGGACTATATACTATATATATATTTTGGGACAAAAATTTCTGCTTTTTTATAATAATTGTCATTATTAGTAATGAGAAAATTGTCTAAATCCTCGTGAGTGTAAATCAGAGATGGATAACTTCTATGATACAGAGGGCCAAATTTTTTTCAGCACTATCATGGGAGGGCCACATGACCATTTAAAAAAAATATTACTGATCTATTTGCGGGCCACATTGAGTGAGGACAAGGACCTTGTGCAGCTCCAGCCACCAGTTGCTCATCCTTGGTGTATATCAAGAAGAAAAGTATATGTTGGCAGCTTTGATAAGCAACATATCTTCTGAAAAGATCACAAAATAATGTATAGTGCTCCTTAATCACAAATACGTTTGAATTTTTTGCAATAAAGATAAATAACTAAAAGACCAATTATATTTTGTCCAATAGTATCTTAGAAACATAAACTTTCATTTTTATATGTATGCTCACGCAGATTTGGGCATTTTCCATATCCTCATCACTATCACTATCATAATTAATTTCTTCTTGCTCGCTAATTGTTTTGAACTTTTAAAATAGGGATAAATAATTAAACACTTATATCTTGTAGGTTACCAACATATACTCAAAAAAAGTAGTCTCAAGTGGATTGCAACAGTTTTCAGATTCCAACTCATTATACTAAACACTTCCTATGTAAATTTTTTGTATGCTTTATTGATGCTCGTGGAAAAGGGTTTGTTGAAACTATTCCAGTTTCTCTTACTTATATGAGCAGTGATGAAAATCTGGTGTATTTTTTTTAGCAGGGTCACTTTTTTTAAATTGGTAATCTGAAGAACGAATTTTATTTTCCTTAGCAGATGTTATTATTATTTAATTCCTGAGAAGTGAACATCCTTTCGTCAATAGATTCAATAATATTCAAAACCTGCTTAGATATTCGTATTTGTTGCAGAGTTATAATTTTAAGTCCTTGTTGGACTCAAAGTAAAATTGGGGATTGATAATAGAGTAATTCTAATAAATATTCTATTCTCCTTTCTCAATTGTAACATCTGATTGTAGATTGTCTAGTGAAATATTATGAGCATTATTATTTCTCTCCTCCAAAAAATCTTCAAATTGTCAGGGATACCATATTGATGTTATCTTTTTTTTTTACATGCCCATTCTACATTGGATTCTCATCATTTTATATGGGTATGCCATATAAATAAAATACAAAGAGTGCTTACGCTAAGGAATAACAAGGGGAATTTTTTGAATTCGAAAGTTAGTTGACCAAAACAATGATAATATATATTTTATTTACACATCAATCACACCAGATCTTGTTTAAAATCATTCAGAATCTATCAGAACTGAAGAGTCCCATAAAGTAAAATATGGTGCACTGAGTTACCCCCCTAACACATATACACTTTATTTCCTTGTCAACTGTCGAGGTATTTGCTTCTTTTTTCGTAATCAGGGTTCTTTACGTTGATTGGTCGAATAAGAAATAGCTCTTGTTAAGTTGTGATTATTTCTCAAAAATATTGAATAAACATTGCATAGTTGGGAAGATTTACCCATAATTGGCTAACTAACAACTGATTTTGAGCCTTTTTCGGATTTTTTTTTTCGTATGAAAGGTTGCCTGACACAATAAAGGTAACGGCCTCCGAAAATATCGAACATATGAATATTTGAAGCACTCTCTATGTTGTTAACATATCCACCTATTCATTACTACAACAATTTGAATGTTAGTATCACAAAAAAGCTCAATAGGATTTTAAACAATAATTATGACTAAAAGCATTATTAGTTGCAAAAAAACCAAGATTAAATAAATGTATACATTGTGTGTATGTACCGTTTTTGATTGTAACATTTAAATCAACTTCATCAAGAACAATATGTATATAGTATGGCGTGTATTTTTTTAATTATAATTATACATTATAATATCAACAATTATTTCTCAAAATACCCTCTTAGGGCAGATATAATGTCCTCCAGTTTGGCTTGAAGACCTTGCATACCTTGATGACATGGTCATTAATATTTGAGACCGCTCCTTCCCAACGGAGGCATTCAGAGAATCAACATTACTGTGAGAGACTTTGAAGGCCTTTCTCTCCACGAAGCCCCATATTCCATAGTCTAGTGCCGATCAGTCTGGTGTTGAGGGGGCCACAAGTTTGGAGGCAAGAAATTAGTAATATTTTCCTTGCACCATGTTTAAGTTACGCCATTTATAGATATAAAAATAGGCCTTCATTTTACTAACTACATTCCTGATAGTCTCATCACTGACGTTAAGGTCCTTGATCAACCCCGTCTTGCTGGTGATTGGGCATGCTTCAATTTCAATGGTCACACCGGTCAAGAAGTCTTCAATGACAATCTTATTGTGTCTCCCGTTTCCTAGAGAGGCTCTCATCGCTGTTCATGAGCCTTTTGACCTTAAGGTCAATTTCAACAGAGCATTTCACGACGTATGGGACCTTCTTTACAGGTGATTGGTAATTGACACAGATGATATTTGTAATCCGTTGCACTTTTGCCTCTAATGTCGTTGTTTGTTGACGATTCGGAATCAATAATACAATGTATGAAAGCTAATAAGTTTAGGAATAATTTCCATTTAATAACCCAACCTCGATTTCAAGTAGTAATAGTTTGATGGAACTTTAATGGGCGGGGTACAACTTGCTTATGCACAATGTATATCACAAGAAAAAGAAGCCACAGAATTTGAATGTTTGACAGAAATACGACTTCCTCATAATATTTTAAAATTTGATATCCTGTCAGGTTTTGCTTGTATGGAGGGCGCTCTAATGGCTATTTTGTATAATAAACAGTCTCTATAGAAATGTTTATCGGCTGTTTATTCTCTCTATCTATATTTATCAGATTAATAAACATCTGTGGTAGAGTCTCACTCACTCTCTGCCGAATAAATAGATTTCCACTTATTGAGTCAATTTAGTCTATATATCTCATTTATTGTTCTTGTTATTGTCATTACTTTTATTTAATGACTTTTTAAAGAAAAAAAAACAAGGCATAGGCATATATACTCTGCATACACATAACATACTTTAAGGAGACTTAATGAACAAAATATTTTTTTCAAATTAAAGAAGTGAAACAAATGGTTCCTACATACAACGTTAATAAATAAGGTAAGTCTATTTATATCAAGAAATTATACTTATTAACCCTTTGGAGGCTCAGCAAGAGTGCACTTTAAGAAGGCAAGATTGATTGTCACAATAAAATATTGATAAATTGACAGTTTTTAGGATTGAAAGGGGCCATATATGGGCTATTATAAGCCTCATCAGTCAAATAAAGTTTCTACGTTATAGCTAAGAGTCTTGAATATATTAAACATCCCGCAAAATATAGTTTGGCTTTGTAATGCTCTTGACGAATCATACATACAAAATACATATGTAGTGCGTCTACACAAAAGTAAGATAATTATAATTGTTCCCAAAATTGAGTGTGGATCAGGCTGCACCAAATTTAAAAGAAAAATGCTTAAAAACCCTCTTAACATTATCAAAAGGACTAATCGAAGGGGTTGGCATTAGGACAGTATGGAGGGTGTGGTGGGCAAAGGAGAAAAAAAGAAAAAAAGAGTTCAAAAGAACTTAAGAGACTCATCCAAAAGAGTCCTGCAACGGAGGAGATGGGTTACTTTCATTGCTGGAGTCAAAAGTGGCTCTTTCCATCTACTTTTTTAATAGCATTCTGGACGGTCTGGTAAAATTCCCGAGATCTCTTGCTTCAGCCCTCATGAAATTGAGGGGATTGACCTAGTCTGTTTTCTTTAACTCCTCTGCCTCCAATAGGGCCTTTTTGATAGAACCCTTCTTCTTCAACGTTTCACACTTGATGAAGGCGTAGACGGATGTCTCGGATACCCCCAACTGCTTGGAGGGCGCAAATTGAGAGCTCCAGTTTGATTTGTTTTTTAACTAATTATTTATGCTCTAATATTTCGATAGATGAATTATTTTCGAAGAATAAAACTTCATATCACATTAAATTAATAAGTTTTTAGATTGCAATTACCAGACGGTATATCATAATATGACATTTTATTTATTTATAAGGAACGAAATGATAATATTACATCACTTCTCCAGAAGCACTCAACCAATCATATCATTATTCATTTTTTTTTTTTTTTGCATATTAATTTGCATCTTAGTCAAATACCTAGCAAGTCCTATGTATCCATATGCTTAACTTTTATGTATATGCATATTGGATATACTATATGTAAATTTTACATACGTTTTCTATTCATTATCGTTTCCAGCTTGCCTTACCTTAAATAAGAATTTGCTTTCTTAGTTAATGAATAAAATTCATACCTCACATAACATCTTTTACATATATAAAGAAACACGATAACACAAAACATGGTCTCTACCTTTTTATGTTCTAAAAATAGAATCTTATGAAATGTTATGCATATCGGAAAAGAAGAAGAAATAGCAACCAACCAAACAATAAAACCATTTGTTTGAAATATGAATATAATAATCATATTCTAAATCTTATTTTGTAGGTTACATACTTAGATAGTACCTTGAAAAGGGCCGTCTGCAAGAGGTGGGCTGGAGGGCCTGTAGCCCTACTCAAAATGAAAGAATTTTTGTTTTCTACCAGAAAATTTAATATTGAGTTGTTTTTTTCAAAAAATTTAATATTTGATATTCACTTTAATTTTTCAAATTTTTTTTTTTAATTTTTTTTCCAAAAATTACAATATTAAAAATTTAACTTTTTGATTTTTTTTTTCTACAAAATTTAATTTTTTTGTCATTAACTGTGAATTTTGATTTTTTTCCCCAAAAATTTTAATGTTCTGAGAATAGCTATAGATTTTTTAAATTTTTTGAAATTAAATTTTTCTAATAAATTTTTTTTTTTTTTTTTGACTTTTTTTTCGGCAAAAAACCTACAAACCCAGCCCTTTTAAAAAAAAATTAAGTTCTGCAGACGTCCCTGATGAAATTCTAGATATTTGGAATATTGACGACATTTTTCTTTTCCCGTATGTGTCAATTTGTATATTATGATTACAATAGTAAATAAGAGAAAAATAAGGGTCGGATAGATATTGTTATAACATTTATAAAATGTCTAACTAGAAACATCATCAAAGATGAGTTTTCCTCAATTTTTTGTTACCAATTGTAAAAAACTCATTATTTTTCACAAATATCATTGACTATCTTTATTTCTAAAGAATTACCAACGGAAAACATATATAAATCCAAATTATACCAAAAGCACTGTAAGTATAATATTGATGGACAATTCCTATAAAAAATCCCGATTCAGATACTTTAATATTTTAAATAATAATTAAAAATACCATTTTTTATCAGGAGCGTCCACAATATTATATAATTTTCATTTCAAAAGTAAATATTTATTCACAGAAAGTTAATTTTTTTTTAGATTTTTAACATTATTTTGCCGATGTTAATAAAAAAAACACACCCTATTCTCTGATTCCAATTAATCTTCCAATCAATAGTATTTAATGTTTATAACAGAAAAAAGACCACGTCATCAATGTGATATAGACTTGTTACGTCATGGCTATTTCATAGTTTATTCATTTTGGTAAATAGACAAAGTCATAAATTATATGCTCTGTTTTCACAAGAACAGAAATACAATTACTTGCTGATCCCTGGTCGTATATATATATATATAATATTATATTTAAGTCTAACAACGCCAAAACTCTTGACACCTAAAATATAATATATTATATTGTCCATCTAATTATTTCTATGACTTAATTGTGGCTATCACAAATTAAAATGTATGGCTACGCATTTAATAAAATATTATGAAGCAATATTATATACATATCGAATAAAATACTGTCTAGGGTTTAATATTAATAGGACTAATGAAAGTCTTGGAGTACTTAAGAGATCAATATCAGTTGGTGGGATTGACTTATTTGGCTTTATATGAGCCGAATTTCATCCCTTGTTTCTGTTTCAATTTTTGGGGCAAGGTTGACTGAAAAAGATGCATGGTTATTTTTTACGTCTAGGTGCTAAATTTCAGATTAATCTCTTCCATCATTTTAGATTTCGTATTTGATAACACAAAAAACTGACTTATAAAAATTATTATATAATATGGTAAAAATTTGGGGGCAACCCCACATTTCTTGACATCAGAAAGCATGTAAAAAATAAGGGAAAGATAGAAAAATGTTTTTTATACAGGTCTAATACTATATTAGATATCTACATACAAGTCATAGAAATGTACAGGTGAAAACGATTTATGATAGGTTTTTCTGAATGAAACACAAAAATAAAAGCATGGACGTCCTATCATTATACATCATATGTAGGTACGTATTTACTTTTCAAATGTATCACTCTACAGATGACAGATTAATCCTAATAGGACCATGACTCAATACCTTATGTTGTGTAAAAGTGTAGATATTGGATATTTACTCACTTTTATAGCATATGTTGTTGTTTTTTTGTAATATGGAAATTAGCCTCTAGATATGTATATACTAAGTGGGATTCATAACTATTTCCTCTATGCAAAAGAAATGTGTAGGTAAGTCATATTTCATAGATTTTTTTTAAATTAACTCTGGATTACATTTGTAATCTCCCACTAATTATTATTTGGTTATTATTATTCGGAAATTACAATTAATGTAGTACAAATTTATCGTTCCACTGAAAAAATTAGAAATTGTTTGATTTAATTTGAAAGCCCATATAGTTTAACAAAATCCCCTATTTTTCGAAAAAATGGCTTTAATAATGTGTATCTCGCGTTGTATGTATGCAATCAGTTTACACTAGATGATTTTCGAAATATAAGGGTTCGTTCTTAAAAAAAAACTTTTTAAACAATTTGTGATTGTGGGACTCATTATTGTTTTCAGTGGAGTCAAAGATGGACACCAGCTAAGAGAAAATACATAATGCTATACATTTTTTCTTCCTTAAAGGGGAAAACGCAAGTCAGGAAGATGAAAATATGAATAGTCATTATCGTTTGAATACTATTACATCCAATTAAGTTTTCGTGGATTTCATCATTTCATCCCGGTAATTTTGATGTCAAAGATGTACCAGATTGTGGAAGGGTAATTGTCGAACATGTGAATAAAATATGGTATAGTCCAACCATCATGAAAAAAATAATTGATTTTTTTTTACACCTTAAAGAATACTTAGATTATATAACTAAGTAAAAGTATAATATGTTCGTTTTATAATGTATTATGTTAAAAGTAAGGAATATTTTTCTTTGCAAAATACCGAGTGGTCTATTAAACTCTTAAAAGTTTGAATTTTAAAATTCATTAACATATAATTTAATAATTAAATACATAACTTTTTCAAAATTAATATAATACATAGATGAGTGTCTGAGCTTTCTAAGTCATTAATGTAGGCATTCTTAGCAGTAACAATTACTTCCAGGTAGCAGCAGAAGTTCTGGCACCCGCTGCGGATGTAGTTCTCTGTCATGGCGTCCCAGTGTTGGATGACAGTGGCTTTGAGGTTCTTGACGGTTTGATGACGGACACTGAAGGCTTTCTTATGGACATGCACTCAAAGGTGTAGTCAAGGGGGTTGGCATCAGGGATATAGGGGGCCAAAAGTGTCAAAAAGAGATAAGAAGAACTTAAAAGAGTCTCGCATCGTGGGAGAAGGTTTCTTTCATTGCTGGTGACAAAAGTGGCCTCTCCACCCTCACAAAGCTATTTTAAGCCACTTTTTTATCGATCTCTGGAAAGCCTGGTGCGAAACCCTGATATTTCTTGCATGAACATGGGGGTTCGGCCTGGGCTGTTTTCTTTAACTCCTCCAAGTCCAGTTTGAACTTTTTGACAAAGTCCTTCTTTCTCTCAAACGTTTCAAATTTGCTGACGCCGTAGACAGTGGTCCGTGAGACGCCAAACTGCTTGGATTTTTCGAATGGAAATTTGACAATCACGTTCAAGTGTCATTTTCTTGATTTTTACGTAAACCAGAGAGCTCAGATTTATTTTGTATTGTAACTTATTTTTTCTGCTTTAATATATGGAAATATGAATTAGTTATAATCACACCACCTTTATTAATTATTGAACTAGTAAGTATTCAGATTTCAATGGACCGGCGATATATGCAATATATCATATATGGCTAGATAAAACATCGACATTTGCTGGAAAAATTCCAAGGGTCATTCCCAAATACCTACAGTTATGGTTTGTTCACAAGAACCTATAGTTAAGTTCTCGTCTCAACGACTGATAGTCCTAAGAACCAGTAGGATTGGTTTTAAGGGTAGATTAGGCACAATCAATTAGGACTGACATTTGGGGGAGGGGGAATTAAGTGTAATACATCAAATGAAGATTTTAAACAATGGTTAACATTTTTGGGTATCTCACAATATTCTGAAAATATGTCAATATACAGGCCATAATTCCCCAAAGTATCTTTAGAAAATGTTAATCTGTATTCTACACACATAGCACATATGGTACAATTAATTTTTAGACATTTCCCGTTTTCTAGATTCTAATTCATTATTTTTTTATGTTAACTTGCCATGTATTTTAATCTAAGTACAAATTTCTCATTAATCCATGATCTTTCCTTTTCAGGCATTGAACCTTGTGCTGTTGAGTCTACAGTTGAAGTTCTTATTAATCCACATCATGCAGCAAGACCCGAGTTGCTAGAGGTAACAAAAATTACAAAAATACCAAAAACATATTTCTTATTAAGGTTTACGTAATACATATTTGCTTTTCACATGAATGAGGCCCAGAGAGTAGATGATAAAATTTTCTCAGTATTGATCTGTGTATATTTATAAAAGTGACAAATTTTAATTACGTCTAATATGAATGGAATGATTTTTACCACGTAATAGGTTAAAATATACATATATTTGGTTGAATTAATTCAAATACATAAAGCTTAAAAAATACTAATGATTTAAATTGAAAAATACAAAGGTTGTAAAACTGTTGAAACACTATACAAATGCACAATGTAAAACATATAATTGTGCTTTTTTAAAGTTTAAATTAAACGCTTGTTAACGAAAATTTAAAAACTGTAGGTACCACTGAATTTCTTAGGCTCTCAGGTTTCAAATGATATATCACGAGTTATAATTGAAACAAAAATGTCAATGGATACATTTTGAAGACAACATATAGTTGATTTGATCGTAGCTCCATGGTCAAATTGGAAGGTTGCCGACTGTCTGAATAGGAAATATATGGACATTCCAGCTGATTAAAAAGCGAAGAGGAAGATGGAGGAGTATGAAGTAGTTGTCATTCTTTCAAGATTAAACCTTGCACAGTCCAACGGCCATCAAAAAATATCCAACGTTGTTAATGAGAAGAATCCTTGTAGTTGAGAGGACAAACATTTTACGACCCCCCAAAGAGCTTGGTTTGAGGTTGCATGTATGAGTCCATGGGCAAATGTATACATTAATCTTATGCAGAAACGAGTTACATAATCTAAGTCAACCGTTTACTTTTTAAAAAGATAGGAACAAAAATATATTTAAAATGGATCAAATCTACAACAGGTGTAGTGACTTATATTTAAAATTATCCAACTGTAATTTTATTGGTCAAGTTATGGTTTTTGGGCACATTGCTTATTGTAAAATGATGAAGCTTTCTATTGAGCCATTTGTGCTACCATCCAAACCACTATCCGTTGTCGTTGTCGGGTTTGTATCGACAGCTTTACTCCAATTGGATCATGGAAAAAGCTATAAGCCTACAAAAATCAGCGGAACAAACTAATTTGAGAAATGTTTATAAGTAATTGTATAATTTAGGCTTTGAAAAACGTACAATATATATATGTCACTTTGTATTTATTTTTGCCCTACATTATATTTCATTTACATTCATACCTTTGTTGACTGAGTAAATATTATGTACAATTTTAACATGAATATTTTTATTAATAGATGAAAAGTAAATAATTGATGTGTTTGGGTATAACTTCAATTCTTAAGCACTTCCCTTTGATTTCATTCAAATAACATAAATAACACATCGCTTAATATGTACAACAAATGTAGGGCTCTCAAGTTTTATAAAGACGTTCAGTATAAAATTATTGATCTTACTACTTGACGTCATTAGTATTTTTATGATGTCCTGAAATAAAGTTCTGATAAATGAGGAATAATTTATGCAGAAAAAAAAATGTAAAGGCCTATTGGACATTACAGATCAACCATTTTGAAATTTTTGGGTTAATGATACAAAATAAGAGTTGAACTGATTGTATACGATCCTTATTTAATTTTGAACTCTATTCTTTTATTCCATAGGTAACAGCGTACAGCCCAACCAAAAGACCCCTAGGTTGCCCAGTCACGGAAGACAATGGAACATTCTATGCTTCATTTCAACCTGACGAAGCGGGAGAGTGGAAAATTCATGTGACTTATAATAACGAGGATATTGAAAACTCTCCATTTAAGTGTATGGTGTTTAATCCAAGAGCTATTCATGTACGTAAAGAGCATAATACTTCTTAATTATAAAAATGAATATGTGATTATGTTGTAAATGTTGTTTTAGATCCCAGATCAAGCAGCTGCACGTACGGCGCGTCCAGGAGATCCCTTTACATTCACAGTTGATGCTTCTAAAACAGGATGGGGAGAAGTAGGCATAGATGTTGCATTTGAGAACGAATCCATTCGTCGTACGTTCTATGTTGAAGAAATTGCTCATAGAATATATCGCGTGACGTTCACACCACAGGCTCGTGGAAAGCATAAGGTCTACGTATATTTACATGGCATGGAGGTAAAAGGGTCGCCGTTTTCCCTTAAAATTGGTAAGGACTTGAAAGAAAAGTCAAAGCCTTCTTCTGAACTTTTCCGTGCGGATAAACGCGTCTCTAGGTAATATTGACTTACATATGATATAGATTTGGTAGTAATTAAATATGTTATTAGGTATAAAACATTTGAGGAACAGCGATTGGAAGAACGGAAGAATTATTTCACTGAGAAGGAAATACCGATTCAGGCAGCGCCTCTTGCTCCACCTAGAGTAAGAAGAGATAAAAGCAAGGTATGCACATACAATTATTTTGATCAATATTTGCATTTTTAATATATAATGCAATTAAACAATTGTTGTATTATTATAATTAATGAAAATGACAGGTTCTTTAGGTAACCAAACATATTTACAAAATTAATTAATTACTTCAAAATAAAATAAAAATAGAAGAATTATACACATATGACTAGGGTTGTGCCGGTCCTTATTTATGACTTAAGTCCTGTCCATTTCAGCCCTATACCTGAGTCCTAAAACTTATAAAATTCAGTCCTTAATGAAGTCAATCAATTTTCTTTCTTCTTATTTAATCAGTTCTAGTACTGAGAGTCCGAAGGACTAACAACCCCATGTACTGATAGTACCAGTCCTAAGACTGAGCTGGAATGGACCGAATAAATAATGACACGCACAACACTACACTACAAAACTCAATAAAGCCTTAGTGTGTCACTAATATATCAGCATTATGAACAACAAAACCACTTAATTTCTAGTTAGTAATAGTCTTCGATCAGTACGTCTCAAAGTTCTATTGTATTCTGACGGTTAGTTTACATATAGGTTAAAGTATATTTAGTGAGGCAAGTTTCGTAAGCATATATTTCCATCGAATGTTCCCTCAGCCAACAATCTTCGTGATTCAGACTTGTAATATTGAATCAATGTCTCATTCATTGTCACATAATGACACAACAAATCCATTTTAAACAGCTCCATAGAGGCGCTCTTGTTGTTTTTGTTTGGTCTGATCAAAAACGTTGCCCACTTCGAAATCAACATGTGCATTCCCAAATGTTCTTGTTAAATAGTAATAATTCTACCTTCTGATACTTCAAGGTGACCACTATTGGTGTACTTTTCTTGTTTTCCAAAACAACTTCCGGATTTGAGTGACAAGAGCGTTCAGCATCATCCATGCTTGTACGGCTTCATTTAAATTCAACATACCACTCAATAATAGTTAATTTTCCTGGCTCTGAGTCCCCATATTGCATATTAAGTCACTGTTATATTTAACTGTATGTTACCCATAAGAAAACAGGGATTAATCAACACACGAAATTCCTTTATATCCCTTATCTTGAAAATTACAAAACTGGGGTTACTAAAACGAGACAAAGTAAGAGACAATGAATTTTTTACCCCTACTATTTTAATGTTAGTACAAACCGAAATTTACGTGGGTCTGTCCACAACTTTTCCATATATGTGTAAAATCGAGGACTTATTCAGCGATTTGATTTGTTACACAACCACTGATATATGGAGTAAGTAAATTAAATTGCCTTTCATAATATACCATTTGTGAATATTCAAAGGGTAATTATACTATAACTGAAATTTTAATCTTTTGCTTTCTACTGGTGATCAAAATATTTTATTTAAAAAAAATGTGTCCTATTTGGGTCAAAAAATATCTATGGATTTAAAAATTAATAATTTTATATTTTTACATTATCCCAAAAAAAAGTTATTTCAGAAAACAAAATCTGTGTAAATTGCCATTGTGTTTTTTTCAATAGCAAAAAATGAACTTCCAATCAAATATTAAATTCGTAAATAAACTTAAGTTTGGAATTTTTTTTTGTTAACTTAATTCATTCTAGAGATATAATATATATATATATATTAATAAAAACATTTTAGTTTATAATTAAGCCTCTAGAAAAATAGTTATCCCCATCAAAACAACTAGGACATATGTATAATTAAATTATTAGACTAAAATAAATCTATACTTCTTTCAAATAATTGAAAAAAATGACTTTAAAAGCAGGGCTTTTAAACTGATTAAGAGCTAAATTAATTAAGCAACTAAAAACTATTAGAAAAAATAAAATTTAAAAACGAACAGCAATAAACTAAATATGACAAATACATTCATTATGAAACTTTCTACATTTGCAAAACAATCGATGCAGGAACATTACACTTCTATCTGAAAAAGAGGTGTAATATCTTATTAAATCTTCAGCATAGATACATGAAGTTAAAAGAGTATTAGGAATCCTAATTAAAAATGATGAATATCTTGTATCAGCTGCAATCATTATTTTTTTAAGATTTTCAACTTTGATGGGCTCTGCAATAGTTAATTTTTCTGCAGTCAAATTTGAAATAGTATGTTCAAATACTCAATTTTTAGCATGACGACTTTTCGAATGGAGTTCAAATAACAAATAAAGAGTGATAAGTTTCTCTGTAGTCTTTGAACATTCAGTGTGATAAACTCTCTAATAATTTCAGACAGGCAACTGGCATACGGGTGAATTGTAAAATATTCCTTTGGAAAAAGTCTTTCAATTGCTTTCAAAATATGACTGTGTATAATAGAATCAAAAGCTTTGGTGAAGTCAACAACTATCATTGAACCACCAAAAATTCCCTTCTTGTGTACAATTTTAACAGTACAATGTGCAGTAAAAAAAATGTATATTTGTGGAAATTACAATTTCGTTTTTACAAGTGCAAAAAAAGGAACTACCAATTAAATATTGAATTCGTAAATAAACTCAAGCATGTAAAAATTTGTCTGAAAATTTGTTTGCATATAAATTTGACAGATAAAAATTGATTTTCAAATGAAATAGCTGTCCTTTTCTCAATAATTTTATTCATTTTTTGTCTCTTTTCTTTTTCATCAAACATCAATTTTCAAGTTTTTAAGAAAAAATGCCACAAAAAAAATACTTTTTGCACAAATAAATAACAACACATTTCTGAGTTGTTTTTTTCTGCTTAATTTTCCATTTTTTCAATTATTTAAACCATTGTCTAAGTGATTTTTTGCTTCTTCCTTGGCCCGAGCAACACGGGATATCCATTTATTAATTGACTATAAAATGCTCAATTTTGACTCATATTGACTATTTTTATGTAACAATTTTATTTTTAATTAAAATTCCGAAATTTACAACTCTAAAGGATGTTTAAACAATGTTCAATATGACTCAAACTTTATATATATTCATTATTTATATAACAGAATATGTTCGACTATGTCCCTCGAAATTGCGTCCGTCTAATTTGAGGGAATGTTACCTTATATTCTTAGGTAGTTCTATCATTCGTGGAATTTATAGGAAGGGGAAACTACTCCTGACATTATAGCTTTAGCATAGAAACTTTCATACAGAGTATTTAAATTAATTAATTAACTACTAATTGAATTCTACAATAGATTGACATATTTTCTAAGTTTACTTTCATTTTTTCAGAGTGTCAAAGATTTCAAATCTGAGAAAAAACATCAAACCACTGCTCTCTTCGATTCAGAGCATAGAACAGATGATGGAATGGATTTAATTCCTGTGAAGAGAAAAATTGAATTTGACTGTCCTCTTCTTGTAGATGATGACAAAAACATCAAAAGAGGAGATATATCCGTTGAAATTAGAGGTTTGATTTATAAAAATTTTAAAATTAAGAGCATATTTTAAACCTAATAAAAATATGTTGGTAGTACAGTATATTTGAAAAATTTATGATATACCAGTAGGCTTAAAAAAACGAAAACGAACATCGTCACCCCGATAATTTGAAGAATGTTTTATAGAAGAACAGATCAGCTGTCATAACGTTTCATTATATTAGCTGGGGGCAGCTATGAGACATAGGAAATAAAAACAAAGTTTTACTGTATATCTATCAATGACATAGGCAGGAATGACTTCGATATCGATCCTCAATTCTACTCTGAATTCAATAAAGACTTTCTTTTATACCCACATCTTAACAAATCCTCATTGTTACTTTCCGTTTTTGACGTAAAAGTGATTACTTTATGTCCTGATGATATATCTTCATGAATAAAACAATAATGGTCATAGATTTGGGAAATAAAAAATACTTTTGAGCTTACAGCTACAAAAAACTCAAGTGCTCGTCTAATGTCATATTTTTTAAAACTCTATACACCTAAATGGTGTTTTAAAAAAAATAAATTCTCAAGGATATTTTTTTTATTCTTCATGAGATAACATTTACGCATAAAGTATAATTATGCGCGTATGTGCTCATTATTGACATAGATTTTTTTTGCAGCAGTAAGAGTAATTGAGGATGAAAACTCAGAAATTCATCTCCAGAGCTGTATAAAATATTACTTGCCGGTATATAAAAATAAAAGACACCAAAAAATGACATGGCAACCAAGACAATTTTAGGAAGAGAGTAGATTTTCCGTCATGATCTTACATTAAATTATCTGAAAGCAGCGTTACATGTAAGCCTCATTTTTGATCAAGTGATTACTTTGTTCTTTTTTGTTCCCTCCCCAAGAATTAAATAATAATGATAATTAATAGTTTTAAAGAATAAAAAAACACTCTAGTATTATTTCCTTTATTTCACAGCTGCTCTAAGCTAATTTAATGAAACGTCATGACAGTTAAGCTGCTCTCTTCTCTAACATTCTCATAATTTTCATGGTTACAATATTAATTTATTGAGTTTTTTTTATGAACAGTACATGCTTGTAACTTACAATCCTATATTTACATATGAGTTTATATGAATAGAGTTTCTCAACTTGGGAAAATTGTCCAAAAAGCATGAAGCGTGTAACCGATATAATAATAATGTAGGTATTATATTAAACATATCCTACCTAAAATATTATAAGGAAGTCGTTTCTTCTTTGAGATACTTCTTCTTTCTAGTGCAATAAATTTATATAAATCATTTAATCAATATTGTCTTTTTTAAAAAGTTAAATAAAGAGAATATATTTGTTTATGTAGCGATATTTTGATCTTAATGGCTCATTTCAGCTAACTAAAACAGGCAAACAATGAAAAACAATTTTTTTTTTAATGAAAAAGAAAGGATGTACATTGTACAGACGGTATTTAACAACAAATTTAAGTTCTTGAGACAGCCTCATATGTGCAGATTAGACGTTGTTTGTTGTATTGGCGGATAATCAGAAGTGTTTGCCGACAGTTACAAAAAATCAACAAGTAATATTTATTCCACAATCACTAAAAAGGTAGAGTGTCCATGTTGTAATCGGCTATGTACGAGACAATGTTGAGATGGTGAATTTCTTAAGCCTCACAATCTTTGAAATGATGCCATGCTATTAATCAATCGTTGATTATTGTCTATATGGTTCTTTCACGACAAAATTTGGGTTTTTAATAAAAAGTCTCTAAAGGCTAAGCTTGGGTGAGGTAAAAGTTTTAAATGTGATTTCTGTATTTTACGGCTTACACTAACTATCATGATATCATGACCAAAATTTTGGTATGTTAACATCAAAATATAGGAGAAAGTAATTTAATTTGGTGCCCCTACAGAATGAACATCCTCGGTTTAAACTTAATTAAGCTTAAACTATGATACTCACCTTATTTTTGGGTTGACCATTTCAAACAGTACAATTTAAAAAATAAATTTTGTTTGCTTAATAATTTTTATAAATAAGTATACATTGGTATTGGTGAAATCAGTGGGATGATTCTGATAACCTATTCCAATGCATCCGTAGACGCTTAATTTCGATATATCTATATGTTTTTAAATATTTTTACAGATCCGGATGATAGGAAATGTTATACCAATATCCGGCTCAACGAAAATCGTAGTTTTACATGCGACTTCACCACAAGTAAGTATCTATTTACTAACGTGGGGAGACTGTTAGGTGGGATGAAATAATTCAGGATTTTTTAAATTTTAATAAATAAAAAATAAACATCGATTTAAAAATGTCTGATATGAGAAAAGTAATAATAGATATGTTTTTATATAGAATATTTAATCAAATGAATGTTTTTTTTATGTGCAACTGTTTTCTTGTTTATTTCTAAATGTGTCCGAGTGCCCAATGTTGTACTAATCTTTAATATTCGGTCAAAATTAAAGTTGTCTTCCTATAAAAATGTGATAATTACTACTTTATTATTTTTTTATTCAATAGCAAAAGTTGGAAAGCACGAAATAGTGGTCATAATTTGTGGTAACAAATTAAACTGCACTCCGCATTTCTATACCTATGACGCCTCTAAAATTAATATCAAGGATATTCCTCCAGGCTATGTGGGATCACCCGTGGAATTTGAGAGTAAGAATTTGAATAATATACCGTTTCTGACGTGTAAACATAAAAATACAAAAACAGACATACGTTAATTCATAAATACTGTAGATATCATATATGTGACGTGTCAAAACAGAAGCATTATTATATCAATTATAATTATTTATGTTTTTTGAATCAAATGCAATCTATTTCTTTGTTAAACATTATATAATGCTTTTTTCTCACATGTAATTAAGTAGTTAAAACCTACGGCTTACACCATACTAATAAAAAAAACTTTATAATATAATTTAAAGAAAAAAACTTAATCCAGATTTCAGCTTACTAATCGATTTTCATAATAACAATTCCAGCCTGATTTTATGTTGGCATGTCAGATATAATTAAATTTTATTTATAATGTATATCTTCCGATGTAATATCAAATATGTTTGAAGTAAGTATAAAGGAAATTTTAGACTTTTTCTTCCTTCTCACTTTTGTGAAACAGATGTTCTATACCTTTACTTATTTCATATGAGTTAGTTCTAGGACTTGTCTTAAATATACTTATATATATATATATGTATATTCCCTTACATATTTGGTTAGAAACTGAGAAAAAGGACAAAATATATGACCAGAACACAAAGAAATATGATTATACTTTTTTTATTTGAAATTAAATTCTATTTTTGTCGTCACTTTTTCAATAAAAGAAAAGTTGAATCCCAAAATAATAAAGACACGTGTTGTATAAGTTGTTTTATTTAAAAAAAAGGTTAAATAACCAAACAAATTATCTGCTTCATTCCGATCTTTGATATTCACAACTTTTATTTTTTTCTCGTATAGCTATTAATTAAATGATTTTATTTTCATAATATAAAGACAAAAATTAAAGAATAAAATAAAATACTGTCATTAAAAGATAGTCAAATACATTAATAAATATATGCATTTAATTATTTAAAAAAATCCGAGTGAGAACTGCATTGGATTAAATAAATATATATGTGTGTGTACATATGGATATTTTACCCCGAATGCATACATATATAAGGCCACTTGAGATAAATAAATTACCCTTTCCCACATTTTTAATATATTTATCTGATCTCCCTCCACTTCACAAATCCCTTTTGCTCAGATTAATTTATTATTATGCTTATATTACATATATTGTTTACTCGGATATCCTCATATTTATTTATACGTTTTAGTTGATGGAACTGGTGCCGGTTATGGAAATTTGGAGCTCGTCGTGAATGGGGGTCGAGTGAGCAGCCATGTTTCCAAAAAGTCAAATTCCAAATACCACGCCTCTTTCATACCACATGATATGGGACGTCACCGTATGGACATAACATTCAATGGAGAAAAGATTCCTCACTCTACTTGGTTTGTGGAAGTAAAGGATAGCAACGCTAAGCTCACAAGTCCCAGTCTCGTCACGGGTAAATCAACAACAACATCGACAAACAACTACAATTCGTCCTCTGTCACCAATGGAGTAAATCACTATGCCACTGTGAACAAGCAACATCACATTGAAGAGCCTTCCTCACGTCTATCCTCCTCTGATTTTAACAAGTTGAAAGTATATGACTCTACACTGTCTGCAAATTCTTCTAAATTATATGATTCTACACTTTCTGCAAAGTCTACTAAAGTATATGATTCTACACTTTCTACAAAGTCTACTAAAGTATATGATACTACACATTCTGTAAATTCTACTAAAGTATATGATTCTACAAATACTGCTAAAGCACATGATTCTGCTCTTTCTGCAAAGTCTGCAAAGGGTCCTGATCATAATCTTTCTACTCTGTCTAGCTATGTTCCCCTCCGCGCCTCTTTGTCTCCAGTGCGCAATTCGGATTCAAAAAGTTCAACAACTCGAAATGAATCCGTCTCTAATCACATTAACAACAAGAGTAGCACAGTCTCCAACACCATATCTACTGTCACAAAGTCACTCACAAACAAGAACTACAGTATCAATGACATCAATAATCTATTGGACACTACGACAACAAGAGAGACTCGAACAACACCTGAAATACCTTCTTCCACAAACACATACAAAAGTAACGAAATAGTCAATGGTCATAGCAATGAGTATTATAAGAACATCCTCAACAAAAAAGAAAACTCTCTCAAAACAGAGAAGAAGGAATTTGGAGAATACTCCTCACTCATGACACCGAGCTTATTGACTATGACTAAATCAGTGCCAATAAAAACGGAAGACATTTATTCCTCCACCACGAAAGCCACAAGTCCCCATAAATCCAGCTACGTTACAGAAAATCATGAGTCACACTCCAACACGAATAACACAAATAACCACAACAATAACGTTTCTTCCGTCACTAAGTCCATGAGAACGACTCAACATCAATACTCGAGTAGTAGTGTAACGGAAAATGCAAAGCCCTCTCCCACGATGTACTCAACGACCATTTCCAAAATGATTAAAAATAAAAACATTGACTCTGATGGAAATGTGGAAATTTCCGCTCTTCTCAATAGTCCAAAAGAGGTGTCTCTTACTCTCTCAAAAGTCAATTCCACTGATGGTAATATCAAGAGCTCAGCCACAATAAAAGATATGGACAGTAAAAAGTCTAAAACAGCAACAACTAATAGTACTCCTCTATCACGTATCCCACGAAAATCAACCCCCCCAAAAATAGATGTTTCATCCATCATTGAAACCAAATCATCAAAAACACAGAGCTACTCCACTTCAAATTATTCCTATTCAAGTATGAGTTTGACAATTTTATTTTTGTTTAGCCAGTTCTTAAAGATTGTATATTTATTTGTATTTACATGTGTTTCAGCAACTAGAAATGGGGAAAAGACTTACACTACGACAACATCATCCTCTTCCCTTACTAAAGATGACAAAAATCCTGAGAAAGCTCAGCAATCCACCACAACTTCAAATCAATCTCCCCGGCTGAATAGTTACAGAGGAATGGCAGAAAAATGTAGTTTCGATGATGAAGTTATTAAAAATTTTAAGGCAGGAAAGCCTGCTTCTTTCATTCTTAAAGCTCCAGGCCATAAAAAAGATGAAGTTGAGGTCAATATCATCAGTCCAGAACGCCGTCCTAATATCCCTTGTAAAATCGTGGATGAGGGAAATGGTGTATTTCGTATTGAATTTACAACAGTTGAAGTTGGAACTTATGCAGTGGATGTAACGGTATCTGGATTAACTGTACCTCAAAGTCCGTTTTTAGCAAAAGCTTACGATTCCTCTCTTATCAAAGTCACAGATATTACTGATGGAGTCAAAGGGAGTCTTAGTACCTTTTGGGGTAATCATGACTCTGTTAGTTTATCTAATTATTACACCTTACACCTTCTAATTTTATAGTTGATGCTTCCAAAGCTGGAGATGGGCAATTAGAAATTTCAATTAATGACGGTGAAGTATCAAACTCTGTTCAACTTTTGGAGGGGGGTAAATGTTTAGTTACTTTCACTCCAACACAGTCAATAACTCATGAAATTGAAGTGACTTTTAATGATGAGCAAGTCCCAGGTAAAATCAAATACTGATATATGTAGATTTAAATAAAATTATAAATTACTTGATGCCCAGGATCTCCATTTTTGAGTCGAATCACGGATGTGAATGAACTTCTCAATTATGAAGTTAATGACAGTGGCTTCTCCCGCGTCTCTGTAACTTTGGATCATTTATCCATGGTTCCCATAGGAGATCCCTCTCAGTTTACAATTCATGTCGCAGATGGAGATGATGCTGAACTAGCTGTGTCTGTTCAAGGTTTGAGTTGATCCATATTACAAAACAATAATAGATAACACAATACTACAAAATTTAACTTTTGTATAAATTTACTTAAGTTTGGCATATAACACTAGTTAGTACAACTAGAGTATTAATCACGATTCTGTAATGAGTTTTTTTGTATCAAATTAAATTTTTGACATTTTTTTATTTGAATTTCTAAAGTATTTTTATAGGATTGAGACAATTTTTTAGTACAAAAAAGACCCGGAAATGCACATGAAGATTGTTTTTTAGTTTTAAATATAGATTTATATTTCATGTGGAGTCATCAAATCTTGAGTAAATGGAATTTAAGACAAAAAAACTACCTTTTAAAAAAATCAAAAAAAATCATGCGTTTTAAGCCAAAAAAATTCATTTAAAGCGTTAAAAAAAAAACTTTTATAAAAGATCTTTTGTTGACTTGTACAATATGCGGGGATTTAATTTAATTTTGACTTATTTACAGGACCCTCGGATGACATTCCTGTCAAAGTGACAGGAAGTGTGAAAAATGGATTCACAGCAGAGTTTGTTCCTCAAGAAGTAGGCATACATCTTATCCTCGTAGAATATAATGAAATTGCCGTTGGAGGAACTCCATTCTACTCTAAAGCCTATGATGTTTCCTCTGTTGATGTATCAGAAATTCCTAAAACTAATCCTGGGAAAACAGTTACCTTTGCTGGTAAAAAGAAAAAGAATCCTTAGTTATCCCCCCCACCCCTTCCCTCAATTGAACAATCTCTACATTATAATTTATATTTCCTTCTTTTGTTCTTGCAAATGAGTAGGTGACCGATTCTTCAAGCCCCTCAAATCAGAAATGGCTAATTTTCCATAATTTTTACTACTAATGTTTCTTTTTAATCAACATACCTAAAAATTGACATTTTTCCATTAAAACAAACACATACAAAGAATATTGAAAAATATTATTAACAATTTTTTGCATGAAAAAACTAAAAAAATAACTTCAAATCTCTAACTCAAACAAAGAATAAAAAGTTTATAAAAAAAACTTTCCGCACCTCCCCCCAATGGATCGGTGCTCAAAAAAAGAAAAAGAAAAAAAAAAGACCCAAACAGCATCTTAATTATTTCTTCTTATAATTAAATATATAACACAAGACCTTGTATTTATATTTCTTAGTCGACGCAAGTGAAGCAGGTGATGGAAATTTGGAAATCTTTGTTCAGTCTCGAAAGAATTTTCGAGACAATTATGAGGCTGGCTATAGTCTAAAGACTCATGTTGAGCCTCTAGGAGATGCCCATTTCAACGTAAGCTTCCTCCCCGAGGAGCTTGAGGATCATATAGTTTGCATAACGTTTAACGACCATAACGTACCTGGTAAGAATCTAATTAATATCATATGTAATACATGAACTTAGGATTTAGGTAATACTATTTTAACATTTTTTAAACTGATATTTGAGCTTTTAGGAAGCTATTAGAACGCTTCTTCCTTTACTCCTCAATTCCAAGCTTCAACACATTCTTTCTTTCTCTCTCCCCTTTCGTATCTCTCAACCTCTTTATAATAACTAAATAATATCTTTTAATAATTCAGGATCCCCATTCGTATCTAAATTGTCAGATAACAGCAGGAACAACAATCCATCCAACAGCAACTATCATCGAAGAATACCGAAACACTGAACAGAGTTCTCTCTGGACATTTAATTATGTTTTACGCACGAATAATACAAGAGGAGTGTGGATCCTGATATATTCGTTTCCCCTTTACTCTTCCTCCATATTATTAACTACTAATTTATTTTTTTTGACATCAACTTACTAATAATGACTTCCATTACCCATGTATCTGTATTTCTGTTTTGTGTTACTTGAAATCACAGTCCATCTTCTTCTTCCTCCCTTCTCCCCGATATCTCATTTACAACGAAAAGTAGTCCATATAAATTATTTTTTTATATTATGATAAAGAATCAAACTAATTGTTTAACTTGTAACTCACTGTCAAAAATATATATTAAAACCAAACACAAAAACAAAGAACACACAATAAAAAAATCCTCAGCAAATTATGATGTATTTAATTTAAAAGAAAACAACAAAAAAAACAGGCTCTTATAATCATTGTCTTTAGGAAGAATATTGATTTATGAAAGGATGTTTTTTTTTTCATATAAATATATTTACATACAAACTATGTATAATAATAATAGATTTGATACTTCTTTATTATTTTTTTAACATGATCATTTGCTACCTATTACTTTAAAAAGAAACCCATACAAGTCATATTATCAATCAAGGCTTTTCCCCTGTATCAAGTGACTGGATATACTACTTTAAACTGCTTTGTAACACCTTCTTTTTTTTGTCTTAATAAGAAACTATATTATAATTGTTACTAAAAAAATGATCTATTGTGTTTTATTTCATACTTGAATCTTGGATTCACTTCATAATTTATGACAAAAGTTTTGAATTTGCCTTCCTCTTTTTACCCTTTCCCAATTTTTTCCCGATCACATTCTTACCTTTATTATATCACGCAATTTTTCTGTCGAAAAGTAAATCGATAAAAGGCCCAAAATTCATAAGTAGTAAGCTCATTCTTGTCAATAATGAAATAGAAAATCAATTGTTAGGAATTATACACCGCTAAACAAGAGCTCATTTTAATTCAACGAATCGACATTTACAACACTAGCCAGGATAACTTAAACGGAAACATCCACAGCTGACAATCATTTTCACTGTAAAGTTTTGAGTTAGCGAGGTAGTGCCTTGTTATCCTTTTAATAATCATACTATGATGCTTACCTCTTACTCACAGATTTAAGGCCCAAAATTCATTTTTTTTGCATATACCTACACTTAAGAATAAGTGCTTCTCAAACTGTGAGCAAATCCTTTCTAAAGATGGGGAAAGTGTAAAAAAAATTCTCTTTTACAGAACTATATGAAAAATATTAACATAACCCTACAAATTTATCAAAACTTCCTTGTAACATTAATAAAAAAGTTGAAAGTTCATCTTTTTACAATATGGAAGGATGAGGAACCGGTGCTCAAAAGCTGTATGATTGTGAAAAAATAAAAATAAAAGTTTTTTAAACACTGCCTTAAAAGACGAAACAACTCATGCCTCCAAAAGTTTGAGATAACCAACATTAAATAAAAGCCATCCTTGGTGTAAAGCGGAATCTACTTTGTCTAATTATATTTATTAGTTCCAAATGCTCAAAATTTATTATTTTTCCAAAGAAAAAACTTATTCTAGTTGTTATATTGCTCTTAAAAACTAAGGGTATTATAAAATAGTTAAACAAAATTAATGCATCACTTAATATCATCATGCTTAAAAAAATTTGCATCGTATATATATGTATATTATTTTTATAATAAATTTTCAAGGTAAAGATACTTACATATTTCAGTAAAACATCTCAAAATCTTGTTATAATCTTTTGCTATACTGATGATCAAAACATTTATATAAATAATTTTCCCAGATGTGAGACGATGGACTGAATATTTTTTTATTTTCACATAAAATGTTATATTTTGGTCTGTTTTGACTTACATCCTTGCCCAAAATAGCCAAAAGAATACATATTTAGCAAGACGTTCCTTTACAAATTCAAAAAATACACAGTGTATTTTGTTGCCTATTGTTGCTGCCCCTTTTCCCCCTAATGAGTGTATTGAACGTTCATTGGTTAAAGTGAAATTAGTTCTTGTTAGGCTGTTGTCATTTTTTAACGATATTGGAATAATAATTCTGTAATAGGACTAGAGTTGGCTAACTACCAACTTATTTTGGCCCATTTTCTTCTAGGTTGAGTTATAACATTTACATAACGACGTTCTAGAACTAGTGGTATTATTTTTCAATTTAGGTACCTCAAATATTACACAAAAGCTGGCAATAGGAAGATATTTAAGGAAAACCTGATATTTTATTAAAAGAAATATGTAACAACATATTAAAAGAGTACCAACTTAAAGTAAATATATTTTAAGTGAGATATGAATACATAAGTATACCACAGAACCTAATGCTCAGATGATTAAAAATACATTGAAACTAAATTTCCAAAGTTAAAAATATACATTTCACAACGTCTTAGAATCGTCGTGGAGATTAAAAAAAAAACAAAAAACAATTTAAATAGTAGATTGTGTCAAGAAATAGAAAAATTTACTCAAATAATTTAGCCATTTTGGTGCATAAAGATTACAGGTAAACTGATGAAAAGAAGTCAAAAAAAATATATGTTAATGATTAAGATTTTTTATTTATGCAGAAAAATGAGTCACATTTTTTAATATGCACTAAAAATAGGCTATTTGTGCTATATTTTGAGAATTAAATATCCATTTTCCTGTTCTTTGACATAAAATAATCATTTAAATGGAAGTATAAAAAAATGTTATTGTGCAGTGTAATCAAAGACTTGGAGCACGATATTTCCATAAATTATTGACGTAAGATGTGTCATAAAGTGGTTGATTAGTGTTGTAAAATTAGCTCATTAAAAGACATCACTTGCAATCGCTAAATCAAAAATGTGTAATTTATCATTCGAACAAATGTAAACTTCTTGTAAAGTAATTACTATTCAATTCAAGACATTTCAAAATGAAAACAACAAATATTGAAAAAATGGTTTGAAATTGGAGGAATATGTAGATAGATACTTATTAAATATGATTCAAAGAGTAGAAGACCTAATCAAGACGAGTTTCTGCTGATCTGTTTTCTGTGGTCAAAAAACGACTGTAATCTCTAAAGTAACGGTCCGAATTCTATGAAATTTTGACGCGTAATGTTATAGATTTGTACGAATCTAAAATTATTTTGTTTTGTCAACAATGTTACCTTATAAATATTTGTCAGACCGGGGACTTATCGAGTGATGTGTTGTAACTAGCTGTCATAAAGCTATCAAAACACTGGACAAACATGGTAACTTATAGCCAAAATAGCAATGTTCACTAAATATTTGCTGAGTTGAATCCATCCGAACAAATTAAAAAAAAAGAAAAAAAAAAGGGAAGATAAGAAGAACAACAGTTGTGAGAAAATATTGTTAACCTATTAACCCATGGCAGTGACATTAGGAAGTCATATTCCCCGGAGATGTATGTAGTAAAGGTCTTTTATTATTTTTGACCTAATATCGAATGAATGCTTTCTGCTGAAGGGTATCAAATTAAATACATTTAAAACTGTAGGTTTTTATATCGTAAATTGTCATATTTATTACATTTTCTTCTATATGTTATTTAAAATCGTCCGGATGGATAAAAATGACTTTAAATATGTGCTTCTTATTGTTTTGAGTTTCATTCAAATTCAAAATACACTCTACGACAAAAAGTTTGAGCAAAATAGTCATTGGCTCCAACATATTTGTTTTAAAGCTATCAATTTATATCCTTCTTAGCGTACAATGTATTAACTCGAACGAGTTTGGAAATAGTTTGACATTATGTTTAATAGACATCTATTAAGTTTTTATTATTTGGTAATGCTAGAATGTCACTAAGCCATATTGAAAGTCAAATATAAATAGATTTTCTCTCTTACAAGCTTTTATTGGACACTTTGAAGTTGCTTTCATCTTTTAAATAATATAATAAATGTAACTACTTTCTCTAGTTATTATTTAATTATATTTAAAAAAAAATTGAAATGAGCTATTTTCACTTCAATATTACATAATCTATTATAGGACACTATATCGCCTTGGACAGTGGTTCTTAAAGTGTGGTACTCCTGGTAGTCTGTGACTACGGATAGTGATAAAAATCGGGTGAGTTTTTTAGCTCGAGTGTGTGTTTGTTTTTTTTAGTTGGCAAACTGAAGTGTCCCCTTTCTTTTCCTAAACTGTTGTCATTATTATCTAATTCCCGAGGAGTGAACTGGCTTTTCTATTATATTCAATTATATACCAAAACCAGATTGTGTGTTCATAAAAACAGAAAGTACCCTTGAGGATTTGTTGCAGATATCAATTGAAACTCCTGTTAGGTCTCAGAGTAGAATTAAGGATCTACATATTGGATTACATATTGCTCGTTTCCTTGGTTATTTCCTTCTCCTCTGTCGTCACAACTGCTTATAGCTCATCTAAGGAAACGTCATGACAGCTAAGCTGCTTTCCTGCATATCATCCTTCAAATTGCCAGGGTTACCATATTGATTTTTTTAAATGCCCAAGATACTCCAAATTTGCTGCATTGACTACAGGGTATTCAAGAGTAAACTAGTGCTGAAATCCGTATAAAAAATATTCGTATAGGTGGCTATAATTAGGTACCGAACAGTCGACTAAATTAAAAAAAATATTCAAAGTAATATTTTAAAATATTCATTGTGCCTGTGAGTTATAATGTACAAAAGTATTTTGTAATTTCCAAACTTATAACATATTTCACAAGAGTTTGCAAATATAACAATATACATAAATATAAAATGCAGTAAAATACAATCAGTCAGATCAGTCCAATTGTTTGAAACTATAGTAAAAAAATGATGATCTTTTCTAATTTATGTTCCAATACACACTAAAATAAAACGCGTAAGTACTTCAAAAATCTTAAATAATTTACCAAACCTTTGCTAGTGATAACAATGGTAGGGATAAGCACATTGAATAGCTCGCGAAGAGGGCAGATAAATATGAATTTGATACATGCTGTTACCCTTATTGGCATATATGAAAATACTACTACCCACAGTTGAGCGCTCACTATTGTAAAGTCGATCAAATCTAGAATTCTCATGGATCACGAGATTTGTTTAGGTGTTGGTAATAACCTCCTGATTATTTTTTTTTGGGGCATCAAAAACCGTTACCTTCCATCTGATCAAAGTTCCGGTGTACCGGAATTACTTCAAAATGAGACCAAAGCAAATAAAGAAAAAAATCTTGTTATAATTACGGCCATTGAAAAGAAAAAAATATTATATTTTTTCTGAATTTCTTTGTAATTTTTTGACTTTTTATGCAGTCGGTTTTGTTGGTTAAAAATCATCAATTAATTATTGACAGCATAAACAAATAATTTTTCATTTTTATTCATGCAGCAATTTATAACAGTATTATATATAATTAGGTGATACATTAAATGTTCATTATCATTTTTGACAAAGTTTTTATCAAAATTAATTATTTTTAATAAAAGCACAATAATGATAATACCATTATTGTGCTTCGATAAATCATTTAATTCATTTTGTATGTGATTATAGTGACAAGTTTTTAATATGATTAAATATTATGTAAAATAAATTAATAATGAGATTAAATCAAAAAAAGATTAAATAAATTTGCACCAGCGATTAAACTTTTCATAATTATTTTCAAAATGTAACAGATGAATATTAAAAAATTTACTATTTGTACGATTATTATTTATTTTGTATTCAATTTCCAATTATGAAATTGAATATTAAATTATTCATAAACATGTGTGAATAAAGTAAGAATAAAGACCTCATGTTTTCAAAATTAAGCCCAAAGTCATTTTTCTTATATTCTTATGACTCACTTTTATAAATATATTTTTTTAATAAATAGATGTATCATTAGGCTGTTATTGATAATAATAACGAAAATTGAGAATCCTAAACAAATTAAAGTACTAAACACAGAATAAGGTTATTAATGATTAAAATATATTTCCTCTTCAGAGGCTAAAATTTAAACAATATTAAATGAAAAGTAACTGACCGTAAGTATAAGTTTCTATTTATGTATTTATCAAAAAATAATAAAGTCCATATATTAACGTCAAAAATTGCAATATATTTTGCTGGAAAAAAAAGTTAGGTTTTTCATTCTTATACTTCTTCATCAATTTTCTTCTCTTTGTCACACTCATGTGGGAATTAAAAGTTATACGTGATAATTTCAATTCTTTTGAATTCTGTGTTTGTTCGTAAATTTTTTTTTCAGTACGAGCTCTCCAACTTTTTTTATAAATAAAACACCAACGGTTAAACATTTTACGAGATATATTTTTTAAGTACAAAGGTTATTATTATTATTTTTTATGTCATTTATTTCACACCAATATCAATTATGAGAGATAAATGGAAAAAATACACTTAATATATTTATAATGAACACACACAATGAATGAATCAAATTCGTTAAAAAAACCACACTAGAATAAATTAAATAATTGTTTAATTACAATGCAACTGATCGAGGTTTTGTCAATCTAAAAAATGTTCCGATAAATTAATTAGTAAAATGGCATCACAATACTTGTATAAATATACAATAGCAAACAGAGAAAAACAAACACTGCATGAATGTCAATACTTTCTCCTGCAATGTACTTCTTTAAAATTAAACTTCCTTATTGTGACTGGGGCAAAATTTCTTGAGATATGTCATCCTAAGGAAGTACAAATTATAAAAATATACATATATGTCGATTTCTCTAGCGTAACAATCACGAATACTTTTACAGTAATCAAATCGCTGAGTTAATATAAAGGCGTTAAATTGTACAATCGAGGCGGCTAATCAAATTGTCGATATAACTTGCTCACCAAGTTTGCATTGGAGTAAATCTATTGTAACACTTGCTGTGTGACAAATGCCACAAAATCAGTTATCATGGTGCGATAGCAATTTCCATTTACTATAGCATGGCGATTATCATCATCAAAGAAAAAAATATGATCCAAAGATCCCTTTAGTATGAAGTCCAAACCTTACAGTATTTTTTTCGGATGCTATGATATCTTGTGAAGCACTTCTGGATTCCTGTCTGACTAATAACGCATTTTTGTAATTGAGTCGAAAATTGAAAGGTTATTTTGGTAATACATTTGGATAATTTGCAATCGCTCATCAAGTGTAAATCCCCCCATGATGAGATGTATACTAATTAAGTTTATAAATGTCAAATGAATATAGGGTCTTTTTCCTTTACGGGAAAAAATTGAAGCGTCCCTAATGAAAAGCCCTTCACCAATATTGTATCCCAATAATTAACAAACTTATGCTTATCAATTTTTTATTTATTCGACCTTCCGAGGAAAAAAGTTTGGTGACCTTTATAACAATAATTATTATATTCTTAAAAGTTTTGACATGGGCTATTGACAATTAAATATAACATAGAATGTATTTATACGTACAAAGCCATTTGTTGCACTGAGAGTATAGAATTGGAAACTTTAATTATTTCTCTATCACAACTTTTGTACGTGAAAAATTGTGGATGATCTTTTTTAAAAGAATATAATTATTTGTACATTTAATGGCTAGTTACATAATACAAAAGTATTATGTTTAGTGTATGATTATGATTATTTTCAATCCTACTATCTACGAATATGTATGTTAATTATCTGATTTAATTTAAATAAATATATTTTTTTATACCAACAACTTTTAGTTATTTTTCCTCTAAAATTATTTTTACATAGATTTTTTTATACGAGGATTTAATAATAAAACTTGATTTTTTAAACTGTTGTAAATGTCACTGGCTATAAAAAGGAGTTACAATATTTGACAAGTTGAATTTAAATGCTATCTGTGGATAAACTTCTCACTTTTATACTGTATAGTTTTTAAATATATTCAAATAAAGATCAGTTTATGTTTTGCTAAATTTGGACGTATCTGACTTGCACCATCTCTAAATATTTGAGCCGGAAACATAAAAGTACAGCAATTGTACTAACTTGGTTAACAAAAGTACAGAGTGGGGACATAAAACTTGTACTTACATTTATTCAAAACTTTGTTCTCGTTATTTTTATTATGAGGTTTCCTTGCATAACTAAACGACTGCAGAAACTAACAAAAACAGTTCATAGTCATGTCTATCATTTTAAAAATAAGAAAATATACATAATGCATATAAACTTTAAAAAAAACAAGATTCATAAGTCCGACGGAGTAGATATTGTACTATATTTTTTCTACTTATACTTAATCAGTCCAACTCCATCTACCCAATTAATGGAACATTTAAAAAAATCTTAATTGTTAGAGCTACAACAAAAATGATAACACGTGTGCAATGTCCTTCTCATCAGTGTCAGTACCAAGAAGAATGAAGAAAACATTGCCATTGCTTTCAGTTTGTTTTGAAATCTGTTATATCAGTGACAACACTTCAATTTATCTAAATGGTTTAAATTAAGGGTTTATTTAATGTTTATCCAGGAATAATAATCATTCTACTTCCAGTTATGGGTTCCCAATCTCTAGAATTGTAGAAAATATAACCTACCATGATGAAAAAATAAAAATAAAAACACCAAAGAATTCACGTCATAATTTAATAGTTTGAAGAATGTATAGTAAAGAAAGCAAGTTAGCTGGTATGAATATGTTAATAAAAAGTAAATACATCTAAGCTTTTCTTCTCCCAGACATTCTCCAATTTGTCAGGGTGACCATGTTAATATAAATATTAATATTAAAGAAGTGTAAAGGTGACCCACTGTTTTTTCACCGTCTCCTGACAATTTTTTCTATTTTGTCCCATAAAATGTTAACTATTATTGTCAAAGGAAAAAAATATTTCAATATATTATAAAAACTGACGAATTTGTAACAAAATATAAAAATTATTTTTTTATTCTCAAATAACATATTTCTTCTCTTTTGGAAAAGTTTGATCACAATAATAGGCAAATACAGACAAAGCAAACTTGAAAAGTAATTTATACATTATGTAATGCCAAAGTGAAAGCATTATTTCCTAATTAAAAAGGCTTTGGATCAATATATTTGATATTGCATATATACATATATAAATTCATTAAAATCAAGATATAATAAAATAACGATTATAGATAGCCATTTTTTAATCAATAAAATACTTTGCATAGAAGAAACCCTAAGTAAAAAATCCGCAGAAAGTCAACTTGTCCTACTCTCTTTTTTTTTTATGTCAACTTCATAATAATTCATAAAGTATTTCAGAACCATATTTATGTATATTATTTGGAAATATTACTAAGAAATAGTGATCCGTTTAATACTATTCATAAACTTTTATAGATTAAATGAATGTCAAAGAAAATGGAAAGAAAGGAAATGAAATCCGTTATGATCAATGTCTTTTACAGAAAACTCACTGCAGATCAGAGCATTTTAGAAACAACGTGACTCTAAAAAAATAGGAATTAACTCTGAAAATCCGTTAGTATTGATTTTTGACATGCAACTTCCGATTTTATTAGTTAACCATATACTAAATATCAAGATATGTCAAATATCAAATAGCTTGTTAAATTAAATTCAAAACATTGTTTGATTTGCCAAAAACAATAACAAAATGGTTCGCTGAAAAAAACTTAGAATTTACAACCCTAAATATAATTACACCATTTTCTTTTCTTTTTTGATATGACGCGCTGAACTATTTGTACTTCAGCTTAGTATTTAAAATGAGTCCTACTTAGGCAATCCCACAATCAAAGTTTGATTTATTCATCATGGTACTACCTATCTAACACAAAAATCTACAATGTACTTTGTTGTCGGATATCGATGTGTCTGCTTCTTTTCCCTAATCAACCATTTGAACGTTGATTGCTTGAACTATAATAAGTTATTGTCTAGCTGTTAACAATTATCAACAATAAGTCCATATTTGAGAAGAATTGGCTAAATACAAACAGATTTGGTGTCTCTCTGAATTTTTCTTTTCCGGAGAAAGGTTGTATGGATTATAATAAAGGTGACAACGTGTATACATGTAGTCAAAATAGTAAATTCTGGTTGTGAAGTCATTATATTTCTGAGTTAAATGAATATGTCATGTTTTATCTGGAATACTTTATTTATTTCATGAAACTCATAAAACAACATCCATATTGCTAAATTATACAGTTAAGAACGAAATTATTCACGCCTTTAAAAAATATTCGGATTTTTCTTCATAATATCAATATAAGTCTTTTGGAACTATTCAGATTTCTGAGTATCTTGGAAAAGTCATTGACTCAAATTCCTGGTTAAGTTATTTACATTTATTTATCTCAGTTCAAATATTATAAAAGAAAATAGACAAATGCAGTGCACGTAAATATTCGCCACCTATTAATTTAATAATTAATTGGGTATCCTTGTTGGACGAGCACAGTGTCAACTCTCTGTTTGTGTTGAAGCACCAGATTCGCACATGTATACACAAAAATGTTTACACCATTCCTCCTGGGTAAATGTTTCCAATTCATTAAAATTTTTGGGACTCCTAGAATGGACACGTAACTTCAATTACCCCTACAAGTTTTCAATTGGGTTAAGATCTGGATTGTGTGCTCGCCAATCCAGGACCTTAATCCCATTGTCTTGAAATCACTTTGTCACAATCTTGGCATCTAATTTTTGTTTTTAACTGTATATCTTTTAAGAAATATTCATTAAATTTGCTGATATGATATTTTATACAGTGAGTAATAAAAAATTTATGATATCACTTTATCTGTAGCAGTAGATTACGAGTAAATTTATAAATTAAAGTATGGGTAAAAAAAAAAACAATTAAAAGAATGAATTAATATTGCATACAATATTAAATTCATAATTTTAATAGAAGGAATACAAACCAATCAATCATGACCAATAATTTGAAATTGAAGTTATTAACATTTAATATTAGAAATGGATTTAACAAAGTATTAGCAATATTTGCAAATTATAAATATACAAAATACAATGTAACATGTTTATGCTGAAATAAATATACTATTTATGAGTCGAAATAAAATCCTTTTTCCGACTTATACTTATACATGTTTGAATCCATGGGACATACCCAAATATATATCCGAAGAAACTAATGATAGAAAAATATCATGCACAGTATTTGAAGCTAAGACACCCTTTAAAATAATACAAGCATTTGTTTTTGCTCATATCACATTATTTTTTTTTCGCTTGGTCTTTACTCGGTATTTATATATTTTCAGATGAAAATACAAAACAAAACAAAAAAAGAGAGGCACAAACAAAATGAAGCATGAAAATGGATTAATAAATAGATACATTACCCCTTGCAATTAAATGAAAAAATACTAGGTATCATAAATATTTTTAACAACTCTTGTACAGCTTTACAATACCTATTTAAAACTCCTCCTTTGTCTTTCTCTTTCCTATTCCTTATGGCTCACAAAATATGGTGTGATTTTGTAAGAGTAGCATTAATTTTATGACTGTTTGTCCCGCTAAAAAAAGTTTAAAAAGTCATCACGCTGAAGCTTGCACTGAAAACTCAAAAATTAGTTATGTATCTTCATTAGGACTGTTAAAATATTCCTTGATTAGTTCCAACTTATTAAAATGATAATCAACTTCTTTTAACCAAGTTCCCTTGCTTGAGATAATAGGTGCGGGAGGTAAAGGAATGGTGTAAAAAGCAGTAAAGTTCAATTTTCCTTGTTTGGTATTCAAAAACATATTTTTTACTTGTTTGTCTTTGGAAATTCTTAATGTCAAACTTCAGCTACGTTATGAAGTACATGAGCCACGTAAAAAATATGTTCAATTTGGGGGTAGTTACTTTTAAAGTCTTCGTCTGTTTTTTTATACAGAGATGCTCCATCCTTTGTCGATACATTAAGTACGAATTAAAAAGGGAGTTCTGAGGAAGATTAGTGAGTTTGTTTTAGTTTGTGCATTATAAAATAATTCCAAATAAAATATATATTAAGAATAGATCCTAGTATATATATATATTATTTTGTATATATAATACTCTGTTATTTATTTTGTAATTCATGCAATCAATATAATATAACAATGTAATTACTGTCTTTTAATATATTTAAATATAAAACACCTATATTTTATTTGGTAGCAATACATTTTTTAATATATATACATATTCTTTCTATTGAAAGAGAATGACAACATTTGTTTCGGAACAAAGAATATGTGTCGAAAAAAATTTAACTATAAATATTTTGACATTTAGAACAAATAACATTCCCTTCTTCTAGAAAAGACTCATCGTAAACTTACAAGGTTAGTCTAACATATCCCTTTTATCAAGTGTACCATTAAAATATGAAGATTTTGAATTTTAAACTTCAAGAAGATATAATCTATTAATTATCAATAGAATTTCAACAAAAAAGTTCCCTCTGAAATTTCTATATTAAAATATATAATATTCAGTACTATAAAACGCATTAAATGCCTTCTTTCTGTTGAAAAAATCATGGAGTCCTTCCCCAAAAATTCAATGCATACTCAAAAAAAAATTCACAATGTAATGAATTCTACCCAAAGACAAAGAAGGTAATCAAATTAATATAATAAGAAAAATATACATGAATAAACACAGTATTGATTCGAATGGAATAATTGCTTATCACTTCTCCGTTAGTAATTATCATTAGTCATGATCCATTACTCATACGAGAAAGACTCATGGATTGACGAACAAGTATAAATGAGGCAAGATCATAATTAAATCATTATTTTAACACAGTACAAACATGTAATACATTTTATAGTAATAAATATTACATATTTTGATTTAGAAAATTCAAAGGGAACATCAGTTTCAACCAAAAATAAACAATAACAACGTATAAATCTTTATATTAAGATCAAATATCGTTGAGGCAAACTCCTTTAAAGACAAAATATCATAAGGCAACATAGTTTAAAGGAAAATAGTTTAAGACAAAATTACCGGTCACCCCATTTAGTATAATTCAGATGCGAGATGTCTGGTGATGAGGGGACCACTATATAGGAGGCCAAATGTCGGTTAGGGGTTTGCTTGAAACATGCTTCAGCCGTTATTGCCTTACATTATCTACGGACAAATAAATTGACCCCTCAATGATGTTGAGGTCCTTGGCCAACGCCCTCTTGTTCATGGTTGGTCAGGCTTTAATTTCAAGGACTATACTGGTCAAGAAGTCTTCATTGACAATCTTGTTATTTCCTTCATGACCTGTGTTTCTGGAGAGGTTTCCGACGCTGTTACTGAATTGCTGGTTGAGATATTAAAACTAACAATACAGCATATACAAGCTGATAAATTCTGAAAGAGTTTTTTTCTTTTTTTTAATCCAACTTCGAATGTAAGAATTAATAACTTTATGAAGCTCTAATTGGCGCAGTACGACTTCCTGACGCACCCTGTGGAAACAAAGTTATATTCTGTTTATAACAAAAATGTCTTTTTTGTAGTTATATGAATCGGTTTATCCATAAATATACATCATTTAATTTTAATCGTCTTTATAGCTAATTATATTTATCTAAGTTAGCCAAGGAACTTTTGTAATAATAACCATTTTTCCCCTAAAATAAATATGGACCCCCATAATGCTGTTAAAGTAGAAAATTGTTTTTTATTTCAAAATTTATTGCAAAAATTCATCATATAAAGAAATAACTCTGGGTATTCGTGGATTCATTTCATTTGCAGCCTGTCAACACAAATTTAAGCCTGTATGATTTGACTCAAAATTGAATATGCATTATTATACTTGGATTTTAAGCAAATTATGATCAATTCCTTTACTTAAAATATTTTGATTAATCGCTCTAAATTGTACTCAAGATAACAAAATTCAATCTTCACAATGAAATAAACAAAAATTTATTATTTTTTTGAAATCTATTTCAGGTGGAATAAAGCTTCATGAATCAAATTAAGGTTAACATTATTCTTTGTATCCTAATTCCTCACTTAAGTTTGAAAATAAAAACTATTATTGACCACGATATGTCTATGAAATATTGGAAGGAACGTAAAATATTTTATAGAAATATATATTCTATATATGAAGTTCAAAAATTTAATTAAGAATTTCTCATTTTTCCTGATTTTTTGCAAGACTGTTTTGATATTGACATACTGGATTTTCAAAGTTAGATTTATAAGTCTTATGCTTTAGCATTGTAATGATGTTGATTGTAACCCAATCATGACTACACTTTAAATCCATATTAGTGTTAATTGTGTATTACATAAAAAAATATATACATATATATTTAGCAATGAAAAAAATGTATTTTATATATAAAAATTATTTTAAGATAATGTTTTGTAGAAAAATCCATTAAGAATAAGTTATTTGCAAAAAAATATCAAATTTCATTAATGTTATAAAGTAGAAGTTGATGATAAATAGATGGTCAGAGTAGAATTAATTTCGTTGCTTCATTTTTTAGCATTATATATAGATAAATAGTAAAACCATTAAGATATACAATATTCTTGTGGGATTTTTGTAAAGGGGTATACAAAAACCTATGAAAGGATCCAAATCATCATTTAAATGGAAATAATTGAAGGGTAATGAGGAGTTTAAAGGATGTATGAAAAAAAAATACATTTACACTTTAGGTGCATGTTGATGGACAGTGTAGAAATGGTGCCAATCAATACAAAAGCAAACTATTGTCATTTTAAATTACCAAATTATTCTAATCAAGCTTTAGGAGGCTTCGAAAATTGTAATTTAAGTAACCAATATCGATTGTTACAATAAAAGAATAATAAATTGATATATTTTATTGGAAATGTCATATTGGACCAATATATGTCTCTTAAATCAAATGAAGATTCTTAACTATAGAAAAAGTGCTGTATATTTGAACTCATCCCATCAATTTGAATACAAGCCTATAATTGACTCCTATTCGAGGGTCGTTTGAAAAGTCCGTGCAAAGTCTGAGAGATTGCACTACTGGCGCGTAGCGGGATTATGCTTAGTTAGTAGCATCTTTTTGAAGAACACACACCAAATTTCAGCCCGATTTGTCCTTTTTTTCTGTTTGGCAATGGTTTAAATCAAGGAAGTGGAGTGCTTTTCAAAAAAATGTACGAAAAATAATTTTGTATGTAGATTAAACATTAATTTATAAAAAATGAAAATAACAAAACAACAAAAAACAAACTAAAAAAAAACCATTTTAACGCCGGTAAATTGTTTAAAAATACGAGCTCGTTTTGCACTTCATAAAGTAATAATAGTTATTAATATCACTACAATTCCTCGATTCAAACGAATGCCAAACAAGAAAGAAATAGATTGATCTGCCTAAAAGTTAGTATGTGCGCTTCCAAGAGATGCTAGTAACTAAACATAACCTCGAACGTGTCAGGTGTACCATCTACCGGAATTTTTAGACGATCCTCGTATATATATGGAATATTCGGCTGTATGCATATATGAAGTAAAAAACAAAAACAAATTGGGATTTTTACGGTTTCAGTATTTTTGCTTAAAATTGCTAATAAGTTGATACACCATAGATGTCAAAGAAATGAAATGAACATGTTCGATTAATGTTTTCTCCCTTTAATTTACATAGTTATCCATTTAAAAAGATCTAAAATATTTGTATGTAGTTATAATTTCAAACACGATTGTATCCTAATATATTTATTCAATAGACGTATCTTAATTGAGTTGTTTTTCAGTATTTATTTTCCTTCTCGCGATTAAATGTGGATATCCTACCTGTCTGCATGTAAGAAAACTATAAAAGAAAGTATTGTTTTTTTGCATTTATCTTGTTCATTTAGGTATATGACAATATTTTGTTCTTCATTTAAGGAATAGTTTTGTAGATAGCTAAGCCTTGTCATTTGCATTTCTTTTGCATTTTACTTGTCAACTTTTTAATATTTTTTATTTATGTATATATGCTGTAAAAGTACCGTCGAAATGCAATCGTTTAAATGAGTCTATGTTAGTTTTTATTGTAGAAATAGGAAAAAAATTGTATGATGCAACAAATGTGAAGTTGTACGAAAATATGTTAAGTTTGAATTTGTCATTTTGCAAAAGGATATTCTATTTATCATGCCTTTATTTCACCAAAATGAAAGTGGATTATAAAATAAGAGAGAAAAAGTGATATAATGTATTTCGAATTTACAATTTTTTTCTAGACATGAAATTGCAATACAATATTTGGTCTAAAAACATGGAAAACATCTAAAATTTTCCAATTTTCCCTATAAAAACTTCATTGATTCAAACAACAAGTTTGAGTTATCATCAAAATATAAAATTTTGGTATTGTCAATTCAAAAGATGAGCAAACTTTTTTATTAAATTCTTTAATATGTATTTTCACAGTGTTATCCCACAAACATGAAAATTGATTCGACCATAAGAGAGAAAAAATAAAACAACAATAGTAATTATACGGGATGAGGACTTAAAAATTAGAAAATAATAAACCGTTTCCGATTCTCCACATTTTTATTTTGTGCCATTTTTATGTGCAAACTTTTGAACCAAAATTGGTAATTCAACAATTTTTATTTATATATATTATAACTTTTTATTCAATATGTCCCCCTTCATTCTGAATGATGGTTTCAATAAAGAGACGAACAAAAGCGCATCCAGGCTCCATGAAGTTGGACGACAAGTTGTTCCATTCCTCTGAGATCACGGCCTTCAGGGTTATCGACATTCGGATGATAAGTCTTGTTTGTCTTGCTCTCCAAGACAGACCAAACAGTGAAGTCCAGGAGGTTCACGTTGGGCGAGGAAGACGCACAGAAGGCAGCCATGTTGCACCTTCATGGACGTGTGTGCCGGGCGCTATATAGGATAAACACATAGTTGTCCTGGAGAATGAAATCTTCAACAATTTTTGATCGCACAAAAAAAAAGCAACATAAAATTGTAGGTTTTTGTCACTTCCTTTATATGGCAACAAGTACAAAATTATCATACTTTTAGAGCTGATTCTAAACGATGTCGAAGAGGATTCTAATTCCTGACTCCACGCCCTATATGTCTGTTATAATTTACATAAGGGCCAAGTAACCCGAAGCAAAAAAATCCTGATTTTCATGTATTTTTATATAACACGAAACAACAAAATTTTACTTTTTCAAATCTATTAAATTGTAATAGGACTTTGATACACTTAGAACTAGAATGAGCCTTTCTATATCAAATCTGGTTATTGATAATTTTTGGAGTATTTTCCCATTTTAATAGGTTTGAGAAAATTTTGAGTGAAAAATAGACAAAACACAGTAACCCACAGGAAAATATTAGGCAGGTTTCAAATATGTACTTTATTTTTTATGCATTTTTACTATTATGAAAAAAATGCAAATTAAAAATAATAACCACCTTATTCTAAGGCTTTTTATTCAAAAGGTATAATGCCTTAGGGTTTCAATTGTTTTTTCGTCAGAGGAGTTTGTTTAATGTATAGATAATTATAGTTACGTCTAGGAACATTTTTTATTTTTACAAACGATTCCTGGACAGATCTTAAATAAATGAAATGTAATTTTTGCCCTGAACAATTGAATGCTTCCTTTTATCTATTTGAAAATGTCCATAGATTACCCAATCCTTAGAATGATATAAGTAGGGATATAAATAAACTCTGAAGAAAGACTGATTTTCCAATATCGGATCATTGCAACATCCTTAATCCATAAGAATAGATGGAAGGTTGAGTATCTTATCTCGAAAATACTGGTAATAAATTATGAAGTAAAATATAATCATCAAGAATTCTCTCATTCTGGTTCCATAATTACGTTTCTCAAGCTTTTCTCAGCTCGTTCTCTATTGATGGAAAAAACAACATATAGAAAATATTTGGAGCCATTTAATTTTTTTTATAACCGCCTCGAGCTCATTTCTTCTCACAATGTTCCTTCACCCAATGTTCCTTCACATCTTGATTTAATTTGCTTATTCAAGCTAGATCTACTGTTTTTTTCTCACTCATGTTGTTTTCTCTAAGGTACTTAAATACAAGGTATATCAAATACGCTATTTACAATAAAAACAATATTGATAAACACGCCAAATTCTGTGACAATATTAATATAAATATTATATTATAACAATAATTTTTAGTATTTTGACGTGGTAATGAACACTCTTTGATTAGATCAGATTATGGGCCGTAATTTAATTGATTACTCGATCAAATGATCTTCTTTTTGAGAATATGACTTATGTGTTACAGAGAAACGTTCGTTTGCTAAGAGGAAATGTCTGTTCTCTTTTTTGTAGGATAGTAATATACAGAAACTCTATGGTTTACTTATTATATTTGAACTGATTTATTTTATTTTATACAAAATCAATCAATAGCTATCTTTAAAATTTCAGCACTTTTATTATAAAAAATGAATATTTTTGAAAATGATCTAAGTACTATTTATTTATTATTAACTGAATTTAATGCATCAATAAAATGATGTTTTTAAATACTTGTAAATTATATAAAACATCAAAATTATAATAATTCCCCTATCGCCGGAACTAAAGTCCATAAATTAAAATATCTGGTGGCAAGTAGAGTCCCAGGCCTGCACAATCGGATACACAAATGTTGAAACCATAAAAGATTCTGCCAATGAGCAATGTACTGCCATGTGAAAGGGCAACATCAAAGGCACCTGCAGTAAATTAAATTTGATATACGTTTTTACATGTAGTTATATACATTCCTACAATTACTTTTAAACAATTTATTTTGACGAAATTTGAATATATAAGCAGATAGACTCATAAATTTTTGACTAAAAAATCATAGTTAAATATAAATTTGCTGCTGAATTAACTCTTCTAGAGACATTTTCTTATTTGAAAAAAAATATTCTTAAGTCTATTTGACTTTTAAACATATAAAAAATAAAAATATTTAATACTCAAATAAAGTAATAGGTAAATTAACTTTTTCTTTTTTAAGATTGTTTGATCCTTTAAATAAATATCTATAGATGAAAAGTCTTTCAAAAAGTTATATTTAATAAAATTAAATAAATTTCCTGTAAAATCATGCTTAATACAACTTAAAATTAGAATTCTAGTAATCCATCGGAATCGGCAAGAGTTGGTCTTTTTTGAAGTATCGGAATCAAATATTAGAATTGTCTCAATACTGCCAGTTTTACTAATAATTTCCTTACTTATTTACATACAGTACTAAGCAAAAAAAAAAAAAAAAAATAGTTTTCAATCTTTTTAAATTTTATTATTTCAAATGGTCAACCATTAAAAGGTCAATTTGCCGAAGGACAATATGCTGAACGGATATTGAGGACATTTGGCATAAAAATGAGATTAAATTTCTTGATATATACTATTCTATATTTTAATACAATTTAACATGAGATTATAATCAATATGTTTGGTTTGTATGCTGTATATGTCATATAAGTAAGCGAATGGGTATTCTTTTGCAAAGATATATTTTATATGAATTAAACTCCTTAATAATCATTTTATAAATTGACTAAAAAGTAATTTCATATTTTCCACCCATTTAAAAAAAAATAAGTTTATATTTTTTATTCTAGGTACTTTCGTATTATACGATAAGGCATTCATTTCTATATATATGGATAAGTAGAAATTTTAAAAGGTAACAAAACTTCATAAGCTCACCTTTTCGATTAAAAATAACGAAGGAAAACATGTTCACTCTTTAGTAGTCCTTTATAAAAACATTGATGAATGATATAAATAAATAGTTGTATTTTAATTTTTAAACAGGGAGGGAGCTCCAAGTCTTAAATTGGAATATTTCAGATTCAAAAGATTAATGTAAATATTTTTAAACAATATCAATATGACTGACTAAAAGTATCCTTATAAACTATATAAATCTTTTATATTCCCTTTATACTAAAATAGACATTATGTTAAAAAGTAAAAATAACCTTCTTTTCATCGATTTCCGAACAAAAATGTTGAGTTTTGAAAAAAAATGGAAATCCATTATACCTAGAAATTAGTTGATTATTAAGTCTAGCTTGATACTTCTCTTAATTGTGTAATAAATTGAATTACACTCAAATATGGAATCGAAGTGGATGTAAGAAACTAAATTTTCTTGAAATAACTACATTAAAAATTCAAGAGACATAATAAATAACTAATGAATTTGTATTTCACCTTGAACTTGGAAACAAATTACTTTCTATTCGAAAATGATTTAAAAATGATATTTTACTAATATTTTTTAAATAAATTTTAAAAGACGTCACCCCGTCAATTTTTTGTTATTTTGTTCAGATGGAAAGTTTAAGTTTTTGTAAAAAGAAACTTATTTGTTCCCTTCATTTCAATGACCAAGATTTTCCCAAAGAATATATATTCCCTGATAAACCTATGAAACACCGTTTGCTGAAGGAAGATGTAGTTCCGTCATTCAATCTTCACAATACTTCCATGATTGATTAAGCAGAACACAGGAAGAACATCAAAATTATCTTGTGCTGAAACACAAAGGAAGAAAACAATGAATAAACGTTATCATATGTCTGAATAATTTTTTGACGATGATAATGTCTCATCTTGGTCTGAATTGAAGAGAAAATTAGATTTGAATTGTGTTCTAAAAGGAATTCAAGTTGTTTGGCTGTAAAATGAAGCACAATTTTTATTCATAACAAAAAACTGTGCAGGTCTAATAAAATTTAATTTGCATATTGAATGTAGTAATTTATGTATTATTTTATAAAATAATTATAATAATTAAATTATAAAAAATCATTATTAAATAATAACTAAAATACACAACCAACAAGAAATTTCAATTATATATTTCACCTTTTAAAAAATGTATAATAAAAGTTTAAAAAATAATCAGAAGCTATAAAGCTCTTTTATGAAGTCAATAATTTTAATTAACTTTACACTAATATTTTAAATAGTATCTATCATATTAGAAACTGTGAATATAAACATTTTTTCAGGATCTCCAATCATTGGATTCAGTTTCATATCAGTTAATTTAAGATTTAAAATTTAAAGATCAAATTTGAAGGTTCCTATAAAGGAAGTTATTCACCTTCTTGTAATGGATTGCTTTAGTTCTTGTGCTGAAGTCAAAATACGAAAAAAATCTAAATGAAAATATAATATTATGTATTCAAAGTTATACGGATATTATAAGTGGATAGGCAGAAGAAATACAAGAAGACAAAAATTTGTTTATAACGGAATAGTTGAAGCTAGCAAATCTGGATCCAAATCATCGTCGATATTCTTCCAGTGTGATATCAGTCTCTTTTCATTGGCAAATAATTTCAAATTCGCAATATCAAGAAATATCTAAGACCTTGTCTATGACAAGTATGTTAAATTTACAACAGATATAATCCACCATGCAAATGAATAGAAGAATATCTTTGACAACACAAAAATATTTAAAGCCTAGATTCAATCATGAAGTTTCTTCATAACTATTTGAAGTTCGAGCAATCCATGAAATTGACCCATTACAGTGTTCATTATTTTAAATAAAGATTTCAGAAATACTAAATCTCAAATGTAATAATCATCATAATATAATACTTCAAATTAAGGAACTCACAAATACCATCATCTGTTAACCTTCGGCATTGGATTGCTCGTTTTTTCTTAAGCTTTAATTATATACTATTTGAAAAAGTTAAAATTTCGAATTAATATCATTAGGAGACTATCAATCAAGACGTTCCAACTCATAAAATATGAGGCTTATGCCGAGTCAATGATGGAATCAAAAGTAAAGAAAACAACAAAAGAAGTTGTCTTATGAAGGTTGCGTATTCAAACGTGTTGATGTCATGCCCAAAGGATGAAAGTAAGGGTTGGACGGCATGGGGTAAGGAAAATGACACAGGCGGAGTAATTGAAAGGCCTATTTTATTTGTGGTGAGAGAAACCATCCCCACAGCCCACCGAGAATTCCCTATAACTTTATAAGGCTACAAATGAATAGTCATAGAAGATGATATATCTTCGTACGCTTATGCTGATAACTCTTCCTCGAAAACCTCAACGTCTTTGATAAATTTATAAAGATACCGTAGATATAATCATATATATTGACGTTGTATTATGTAAATGAGGAAAACTCCGGTACTAACGATCCTGAAATGCATCCAGCTACATATATTATTTATTCCTCCTTGATGAATTTAAGGTCAGAAAGGACCATTCAAATTCATGAGGGATCAGATTGGTATTTTTTCATTTTCCTCTCATTTAAGTCCTTCCCTAAGGAGGGGGATGTCCTCCGCCACTATAACTAAGGAAATACACTTGCTGTCTCGGAGTGAAATTTTACATCTTGAAACCCATATAACGACAATGAAGTAGATACTTATCCACCTCGTAATTTGAGGAAGCAATGAGGACTCCCGAAGACTTGCTGCTGTTCATGAACTGATTCTTTTCTTTTTACGACTTTCACACATGTAATTAATGACATTATTAAAAGTCCTAAGTATTACTACAGTAGTAAACAATATCCTTTGAATAACTAACTGAAAAGGTGAGCTTCAGAGATTGCTTAGATAGTGATCATCTAAATAGTAAAGTAATTCATGGATGAGGCGTTGTAAAGGTGTGAGTCTATACTACAAACACATTGGATTAGCCGACTCAGTCGTGAATGATTGTGCGACTCAAAGGAAGAAATTCACTATCTTTTACATTTTTACTAGCTGAAAGGAAAAAACGCATGGAGTGAGAAATAAAATTTTCATTGTTTACAGGGCCAATACTCTTTCGGTTCGTATTGAACAACTTTAGTTTGTGCAATTTTTTTTCTCGCTCAATTCTTCGTATTACCGTGAACAGCTCAACCGTTTGAACCTAGTCATCGAAAAGAAGAGTCCATCATCGCTGAATAGAAGAACACAAGAGATGATCAAAACAACGCCAGGCCTTATTCATCTTTGATGACGCACAACAAGCTCCAAAAGCTCGGATAAGAAGTTCTTATGAATCCAATCTATAGTCCGGACCTGGAAAAAGTGCTTTCTACCAGTTCCTGTCTATGGATAACGCGTTGGAGGCTATAAGTGAGGCATCAATAAACGCCTATGAAGAAACTCAGTCCTAGTTTTTCAAAAATAGGGACAAGGGGGCTTATACGAAAACGGTATTATGTAGTTAAATTCTTGTTGGCAACAAGTTATCGAACAGAACAAGGCATATTTGGCTTAAATCAGATGATAATAACAGTTTATATTGTATTACAGAGAAGAATACAAAATTATTTTTCCCCTACCTATTATAAGCAGAACACAGCATTAGGTGATTCGAATCTTTACCTCAGTAGTTTTTTAAATAAATTAAGTAATAAATAAACAAGACAGCAACTCTAATGTAATAAGTTCACATAAGGAACGTGAGTCTTTGGAGTTGTATATCTAGTATTGTGAATTACCGGATGTGGCGAAGAAATCTTTAAATTTTTAATCTAGAACTTTATCAGGATGTATTTTAGCAACCAGTTGTAATGGGGTATGTCAATGAAATAAAAATAAATAATATGATGTCTTTGCTACCCTATTCGTCGATGTAGCCCACCTTGGCAGCAATAATGGCTTCCAGGCGGTCACGAAAGGCCTAGCATCCATTGCAGATGTAGTACTAAGACATGGTATCCCAGTGTTGCTTGACACTGTCCTTCAGGTTGTTGATAGTTGTGTGACAGACGGTGCGGGCCTTGGACTCAATATGCATCCAAAAAGTGAAGGATAGTAGGTCGGCATCTGGGAGTAAGGGAACCATATTTCCTTTGACCAGAAAGGCAAGTTGTCCACCAACGACTTCTACACCTTTTTGTTGGACGTGTGTGCAGGCGCACAATCCTTCTAGAACCCCATGTTCATACCTGGGTAGTTGGTCTGGACCCATGGTAACAACTTCTCCTTCAACTTCCTCTTACCAGCGTCCAAAGCGAACGAACCAAAATTCGTTGGCTATGTTGAGATGACATTTTCTTGGCTTCTAACACCCTTAAGAAGATTTAGTTTTTATTTGTTTTTTTCATTTTTGTTTTTTTCTTAGTATTTGACCGTAACAATTTTATCACATTCACAAAAACCTTGATTTATGAAGCAAAAACGGAATGTTAGATTTTTTAGCCGCACCCGGTAATAGATATAATTGATCTCAAGCTATTTTTGAACTTCATGCAACTTTGCTTTTAATAATTGATTTAAGTGTTATTTTTCAATGAATATAAATGTAACAACTCTATATATTTATTTAATCCAATCTAATAATTTTAGAGGAAAATCTGGTTACAACTTCATTAATTTTGTTTAACTAATATTAATGTAAATTTCTTTGTCAGTGTGTAATTTGATAAATTTTTTTGAATTTATTGAATAGATAAATTCAAATACTTAATGATCAAACATACGTCTCCCAAAAATATATTTGACACTTCATGTATATTATCATCTAGTTTGGTTAATTGTAGTACGCATGATTGGAGCCAATTCTAAATGGAAGATCACTGATCTTGCAAGGTCCATGGATACTTTCTAATATGGATATAATCCATCATGTCGAATGATAATTAATTGATACCTTAATAGTGATAAGCACTTCTTCCATTCGAAACTTGCCTTTATAATATGAAGAATACCAATAGATCATATTATAATTTTAAATTCAATTTACAATCTTATATATTATATTATAAAATTAAATATCGTTTTGTACAAAAGCCCGAAATGTCTTTTTGGGAAATTATTTTTCAGGAAAATTTATATTCCAAAAACTTTCCTTCAGTGAAATGTGATTCGGTAAAAAAAAAATCGGCCAAAAAGTTCTCTTACGACATGCAAAAAAGCTCTGAGGGCAGTTAAGATAAATGCTATATCGATAAAACACCCATTTCAAGTTGGGGGGTGGCTAAAAACAACAGGTGTGTAAAGATTTAAAGAAAACTAATTGATGGTTTAGTAATATATTATGCCTAATTTTTATTTGAATTGAATTCATAAGTGACTTGGTATTTTAATCTTTGCTCTCTTTCTTAGGCCATGGGATACTTTGACTAATCTTACAAATGCCTTTTTGTGCTTATGCATCCAACAAGATGTGTCAAAAATTTGTATGAAAATTAAAACTGCCTGAGTCATGAGCTAACATAATTGGGAATTCTTTGAATATAGTTGTTGAAACAAAAAAAAACCCGTCTCTATCGGGACTTTTTTCTCTTAATGGAAAGGGGAACGTTACTACCTTAAAGGAAACAAATTTGTTCAGCTGGCCAACAACGAAAAGTCGAAAAAGCTTTAAGAATTGATAAAAACATTTTGCTCATTTTAACGCCAAAGCTCTAATTGCTAATACATTTGAATTAGACAACCAATTCTTATGGAAATCATTAGAACAATATATTTTCTTAGCAGTCAGATATGGTACTTTTTCTTTGCAAATATCAAGGATAGACATTGTCAAATAAAGACTGTTAGATTCAACTAGATATATGACTAGTTTATAAGCAATTGTTTAAAGGTATGAACGAGTTCCTCGATGGAAAACAATGGCTTAATTTTAATGTTTTTAAATTGTTGATTGTGTGATTGTTTTCTATAATTTTGGGATCGTTAGAATGTTGAATTATTTTTAGGAGTATGTGTTGGCTAGGAGGTCTAATTTTAAGCTGAAATGCTTATTCATGTTAATATAAAGCAATTCCTTATGGCATTTCATGTTATATTTTTTTTATGTTGTGTATATATATGTATATCTATGATTTGAATATAGATAAAAAAAAATAATCCCACAAATTATAATATTCCTACACTTGATATTGGATTGTAAGCATGCTTAATAGAAATTCAAAGATAGACTATCATGTAATCCAGCCTGTTAAAATTTCCAATTTGACATATTATACCAACTGCTGGGCAAGACTGACAAATTTTGGCAAAATAAGCAACCAGTCATAGTCAATGACGTCACTATATCTAGAACTTTCAATTTGATGTATCGTACCGACTGCTGGGTAAGAAAAACAGATTTTGAAAAACACGCAACCACTCATCTACTATAACGTCAATATTATAAAGCGTGATGGAAGTCAACCATTATTCGTACACGCATTATGGTATAAATTTGTATTTCTATTCACCTTGGGGTTGTATATTAACCTATGTTGAGACAAAAAAAGAAAAAGGACTTTCTCCTTTTCTAGATTTGTGTTCAAGATTGTTTTCATGTTGACGTATCAGATATATAGGGAACTAAATGTAACAAAATACTTACGCAAATAATATATTGTTTGGTTAGAAACAAAATATGAAAATTACAAAAAAAAAACAGACTAATTGGAGACATGTTTTCTTATCCCACCAAATTCTGAGAAACATTTTGATTAAAATAATGAAAAAATGTTTAAAAAACAAGCTGTTTTATAGTTTAATTTTTTAATAGTAGAGGTACCCTAACGTTTTCATATTTTAATTAAAGCTGAATAATGATATTGTAATATCTGGGCATCATCATACTATCAAAGATTTAAATTTACGTATTTTGTCTAGTAGATAATTTTTTAAATATTTTATTAGAATATTGTAAATTTCTTTTTATATGCATATATCAAGTGAGCTATAATTATTTATTATAAATTATTTCAAAGTCATAATAATCAAATTAAATAAAACATATAATTTGAATCGTATTGATCAACCCTAAATATGTATACTTAGTGGAAACAATAACTGCTTACAAAAATATATAAATAGTAAGTTATTGAAACGGAGATTGTCAAATTTGATATCACAATATATCATGATCCGAAATTTTGTACGTAAAATTACATTCCTTGATTTTAATTATATAATTTTTTTTACAAAATATTGTAAACTGATCCAATAATACATAATTTTATCATTTAACATAATATGTATCCTAATTTTAAACTTTATCACAAACTATAGCCATCAAATAGCGTACGATTAAATACACAATTAAAACTTTTAAATCTTCATTACTTAATATATTAAAATTAATAATTGTTTAACTTTTTGTAATTAAAAAAAATGAATAATACTTCCATTAATATAACTATTGTAATTAATTCTTTCCTAAAAAAGGCCTTGCTTTGAAAACTTTTTTACTCAAAAACTAGTTTCGCCCATATTTTATCACTGTTGTATAATATATTGTGACCCTCAATTTAGAGTATTTTCCTCATTTTTTAGACAAAATGTTTTTTCAATACTAAGGCTACTTAATTTTGCTAGAAAATAGCTGTGAAAATCACCATTCAGTGGGCAAAAAATTATTTCATAAAAAAATTAACATATGTTGTTAAAAAAAATTTTATTTGATTACTTTTCAAAAAGAAAGTTAAACAAGTCAACAAAAAAAAGAAAAATCATACTCAATTCTAGTAGTAATTGACAAGTTGATCACGGTTATTAAATTAGTTTTTTCGTATCAAATCTGATTTTTGAGAATTTTTTATATGATTTTTTTTGTACTTTTATTGTTTCCGTAGGTTTGTGCCATCCTTAAAAAATGAAATAAAAATCAACAATAACACTATCCAACAAAATGAAGGTCATTGAGCGCCTGCAGGCTGACACCCACATTTATTATTGTTATTAAAATTGTAGTGACGAAATTAAAAATATGTCATTTTTGATTGATTTTTGAGCAATATATTTTTTCCTATTTATTAAGAAATTTAAATTTATTAAGCTGGTTATATTGCCAAAATATAGATAAGAAAAATGTTCCGGGGGATAAAATTGAATCGTTTATCAGTTAATAACCCTCAATTCATAAATTATTTTGAATATGAAACATCTATAAGCTTGTTAATATCTAAATTATTAATTATTTTGTATAAATTTCTTAATAATCAAAAAATCAATCAAATTGAACTCTTTTAGAGTGATTTTTTTAAATTGAAATATCAGGTCTACTGTATAACTTTATCTAGGATATAAAGCACTTGAATAGAAAATATATTAGCTTTCATGTAAGGTCCTTCATTTTACTCAATTTCTTGGTGGTTATTTACATTTTTTATTTATTGTAACAAGATAAAGTAATAAATAATTCATTTTTCAATTGCTTAAAGGTTTTTATCACTTTGTTATTTTCTTTTATTTTTATTTCATGTCGAAATATGGCACTTTTTCGTAGTTATACCCTAAATACGCGAATTTAAAAAAAATGCTTTAAATGCCAAACTTTTGGGGTTGAAAGTTTTTTTTTGTCATGTTCGTGTTCTACGGCTTTAAAAATAATAATAAAAGTAGGGTTCAGCCCGCAGGCAAAAATGGTGTTGCATGGTGTAATCTACATAAAAACTCAATTATTCATGGCAAAATTGTACGGTAATTTCATGTTATTATTTATATTTAATATGCAATCATCTAATCTAGAAAAAATTATATCGACAGGTAAAAAAATTAGATATTTTGAACGTTTTGTTTTTCAATTATTTCTATATTCCATGAATTTATTTGAAGCCTACATAATACGGAATTCTTTTACAAAAGAGTATTTGATTCTAAAAAAATCAAATTCAGAAGTAATATTGATTTGTGTGAGTATTCCTTGTAGAAAAAATATGTAGTGCTAACAATTGATATAAAAAAAAAATGAATTCAGCGTTTTAAAAACTAGTAAATAAAACGTAAAGGGCAAAAAAAAATATTATAAAGCGTAAATAAATTTTGAGGCCACATTGGATGATTTTGGATCACAAACAGATCTTGAAAGTATCCCGAAAGTCAATCCACCTTACGCTCATGTAACAAAACAGATGAAAGATAATAATTAGGATTCTAATAAATACAATACAAATCATTACACGGGCGATGGAAAGATTCAAGTGTTTGAGTATTAGCAATATCAAACTATCATAGAAGTGTGAAATGAATCTTATAAAATAATCTCTGACTTTTAATTTTGTTATTGTTTTGAAGTTACTATTGATATTATAAAAGTTTGGTAAAAAATAGAAAGGATATATAACATAGGAAATTGTTACTAAATTAAACGTTATGCAAAAAAATAAGAATAAAAGTAAATCGTGCGTGGCAATTAAAGCTTTTATCAGGACTAAAAAGAAAAAAAAATGTAATTCCTAATGTTGCAAAATTCACAAGTGGGTGTCTAAGTCAAGTAGTTGATTGATTTTTTAGTTTGGGATGTTGAAGTATCTTATCAAACTCCTTAGTTTGAGGAATAGGAAGATAAATTCATCCAAAAATATATTTTTATAACTTCGTAAAAGTCTCCTAAGGTCTATTCTCAGGAATACTGTGGAAACTCAAGTCTTTATGTATATTAGAGCAGAATAGTAGCAAGTGCTCAGAGAGTAGTAGTCTTTTGTTCTTGTCAGACTTATTAGAGGAAGCAAATGAGGAATCTCTCTCCAGGAGAGGGACAACGATAATAAATGTCTAATCATTGCGGACATATTAAGGAAAAACAAAAATCTATAAGATGGTAACGAGTATTTAACGTACTCTTAAAGTAGGACGTCTGGTACTGAGGGTGTATAGTTTGAAGAACAAGATGGAAATATCTCCAGGTTTACCGTGCAGGATGTGGAAAAAAATGACAATGATATTTTGGAAAAATAGGTCATAAAAAATTATTAGTATATGGTGCGGGATCTGAAAGAAGATGGCAATGATGTGGTTCAAGTTTCTAGCCCAGATGAAAATTATTGATGTGTTGATATTGAAAGGGGCGAAGGCTCTGCTATCTGGGAACGAGACTGAGTTATGATTGCCAAATGTTGTTGAGAAAAATGAATATTCCCAAAAAGACATATAAAGTTAGAAAACGCATATAAAAATTCCTGGGAGTCCTAAAGAGGATGAAAAAAAGAAAAAGAAACTGAGGCAAGCAAATAAGTACATTTTATCACTATTCCAGTTATATCTGCATATTTAATATCTACGAGATACAAGAAAGTAATTATATCAGCAAAAAGTTCACATCTCAGAATGATATATGTTTCAAAAACTTTGAAAGACAACAAAAACATATTCAGTGTATAATAAATAGATATGAGGATATCTCTACATACAGAATAAAAAACTTGAGAATTGAAATATAGAAGTATCAAATATGTAATCAACCAGAGTTTAACCCATACATAAATTTTGAGAAAAGAAAAATAAGTACTTGAAATACTTATTACAAAATGGCTAAAGTTTTATACAATAATAGAAAAATGGATCTTAAACATTAAATTAATTGAATGAATCGAATGGAACTTTTATTATGCCAGAGTTAATTTCTATGGTTTGTATCTAAACAAACTGGATGAAAATATTACTTTGATTAAAGACTGTATCTCTTTTTAACAAAAAAACTTCATAAGTTACCCAGGAGAATATAATCTTAAGTTTAACACTGCTCTATAGTTTATTATTGGGAAAACAAAATAAAAAAAGAAAGATAATGGACACTATTTCGATAGATTCATTGGAACTTGCTATACAAAAGAAAAGGACAGTTGACTCTATCATATTTTCTTACATTTATGGAATTATTTTCAAAAATAGAATGCATTGAGTTGGTTCAGAACTTTAGATTAGATTTTAATGGTTTCATAATGAGTTTATGTTTTCAGTGAAGAAAGTGCAAAGTTGGCTTTTTTGATTACTGAAAGGGCTGGGAAAACAGGGTCCTCATTAATTTTATTCTCTCCAAATCTGGAAAAAATACCTCTGATCCAAAAAAAATAAAAATAAATCATACTTTTGGAGATACTCTACTAGATCATAAGCTGTATGGTTGCACAGAAAATAATGTTAAGTGAAATTACTCGGAACAACAAAAAGGTTTTATACCCGAACGACTAATGAGTGACATTACATTAAATATAGGGAGAGAAGATCATTAGAAAATCAAGAAAGTGTAAAGTGCATAGTACAATTGTAGCTGTGGATTTTGATAAGGTCTTCAACACAGTTTGTCACTATCTAATATTGAGACAAATAAAAACATATTTTATAGACGACAACTTTAACATGGTTAGAAATTGTATCACTAATACGATTGTAATTTTTTATTTGGATAGACTATATTTCCAGGTAATTTATTTAGAAATAGAGATTGATAAGAAGAATCCAATTTCACCTTACTTGTTTAATTTAGCAATTGTTCTTCTGATGCAGAAAATAAACTCATATTAGTCTTTTACAGTATAAGTTGTCCGTAATTAATTACTTCTTGATTCTATGCTGACGATAATATATGTTTTTATATATGGTTCTTCAAAAGATGAATTAAGATGGAAATCAAAGTGAAGTAGCAATTCTATTAGCAATTTCGAAAAAAATATGACCTGGAAATTGTTAATGCCTTACACCATCTAAAAAAATAGTCCTCTTGATGGCATTGAAGTCCTTGGCAAACCCTGCCACTCTTGATGATTTGTTGACAAGGTTTCAATTACATAGGCCAAAATTGGTCAATAATTCTTCAGTGATAATCTTATATATATATTTTTTTTTGAATTGTGATTCTGTGTAAATATTAACAACATTGAATTTATTAGTTCAGGTTCTTTTGATTAAATAATTATATATTATTCAAGCTAGAGCCAAAAACTATAATTTTAATTTGTTTGAAGGAGCCAAATTGGATGAATTTAATAAGAATTTGTGAGTTGAATAATATTTACTATTTTTGGAGAGGTTATGGTGGTCATTATTGGTGATGAAAATAAAATGACCTAACGGTATGTTAAAAAAATACAAAATCAAAACCCTTAACTGGACAGGATCACTCAGACAATTTGTAAGATTGTCAGGGAAAAGACAGCAAAGGTTTCATGACGTTTTATTAAATTAGCTTCATAAAGCTATGAAATAAAGGAGAAAAAATACATCCTTCTCTGTATTTTGTAATTATATAAGCAGGAATTAATCTCATGTTGATCCTCAATTTTACTCCGAGTCGAACAAGGACCACCAATTATAACATCTCAACAAATCCTCTATGTTACTCTTCATCAATCACCCACTAGTGATTATTTGATATTTCTTTAATTTTGCCACAAAGAATAAAAGAATGTTACAGCTTTGGCAAATAGACAAAATCATTTTCATGTTCCTACAAGAAAAATTCAAATTCATATTGATGGAAGATCAGCTCAAAAAGAGGTTTTGCATTTCATGAAAAACTAAATCAAAACCATAATATTTATCCCCACCAATGTCAAGGAACCTATGCTAAACAGACTGAAGAAGAAAATAATATTGTTCAAGACATGATGACTCAAATAACATTTACCTTTGGACTAAAGGACAAAATTTTGAAGTTTAATTCTTTAAACACAATATAAGAAAAGTGTCCAAGAATTTGCGATAAAAAAAGAAAGAAGGTGAACCAGTCTGAGTTTTCAACCAAAAATATATTTTAATTCATTCGATATTGAAGTAAGTCCAAAAAATTTTCATTTAGTTTTAATTATATATTTATATAAAGCATCATGAGGAAATATATTTTTTGAAATATTCATGTCAATATTAAATTGATCTTTTAATTTTCAGATAGAAAATAATTTAGAGAGTTTTCTTTCTTTCACACTAAGTGCTTACCCTTGAACTTTGTACCAAGGTCGAAAAACAAAAAACCCTTTGAAATGAATAAATACCTAGACATGGAAAACCAAAATTTTCACTTGCACTTGAATAAAATACGATTGATATGTTTGAGTTCATTGGAGCAGATAGTTTGGCGTTATTTCGAATATTAAATATAAGTAAAACACCTGTATTTACATAAAAATCAAACAGTAGATATATTATTATGACAGAAATCGTGAAATATTTATTTTTTGTAAATAATGCCGCAGAGAGGGGAATGAAGCATTGCAAGGACTATGTAAGCACATGAATAAACGAGAAAACTTTCAAAACATACCATAACTAGTCGATAACTGTCATGGTCACATACTGTTGTATCTTGACGAGGGAGAGCCACATACTTATTTATAAGTGGAGAGATCCAGGATGACCGAGAGACAAATGAGAAGAAGAAATGGCGTGGAGGAATAAGACTACACTTTTTATAAGATCATCTGTATTCTTTATAGTACAAAACCATACTCTAATTGATTTACAAAATACACGACTATTTATACTATGTAAAATACAGTACTTTAATACATAAAAGAAAATACAAGGAGATAAGAACAAGGGGAAAGGAAATATGAAATACATTACACATACCAAACAAGTGAATAAATAAATCGGGAAATATTCGATGACACTCTATGTTATTAAAACCTATATTGAAAGAAAATATAAATTATTTAGATTTGTTCTATAATATTTCTATTGTTCATGTTATGCAATAGAAGGAAAGTACTTTATTACATTGAATCAAATATGACAACACACGATTTTGACCAATTCTCGTCAAATTTCGAATAGTTTTTCTAAAGATTAAGTCTCAAAATCAAAACAAAGACCAATCACATCCAGTAACTTTATGAAAAAAAAGAAAAAAAACAACGGAGCAGAGTGATCACCCTTGTAATGAGATTGAGCGATAGTGATCCAATTGAGGACCAAAGGGCAATCAAACACAGAATAAGAAGTGGAATATCGAGATATTTAACTCTAATTGGAAGAAATATCCCTGCTAGAATTTATATAAGGAACACACGTATTTTAGTACAAGTTATCCTTCTTTTGAAGGAGACTGCCTTTTCAAAGAACTATTTTATAAGGATAGGATAAGTTTGAATTTGTTTCTTATTTTCAATAGCACCATACGGGATAATAACATGGAAGAAAACAATAACTTCCAAAACGTACAGTGGATTGAAATTGGTTTCCTTCAAAAACTTTTGGAAGTTCATGACCATTTGATTGGTTCAGTAGATTCATGAAAAATGACTCATTATGGAGTAACATTTTTTTAAAGAAAAAATAAAGAACATAATAGGTTGTACAATTGAAAAGGTGGAACCGAGTAATTGATATTACGAGGGAAATAAGCTCATTTGGAAAACAAACTCAGAGGTAAACTGGGAGATGCTAATCCCTACCCATAATGGAGTGGCAGGAGCCAGTAAAAGATAGTTAAAGGATTACGTACCTAGCTAAAATGTTAATAAAGAAACAAATAGATTTTGTAGAGGAAGTCTTTATTCACATATCAAATTATAATCTTATTGAAAGACTCGAGAAGGAGAGAGTTATAGCGAGTGAAAAAGTAATAAAAAGAGAATATGAAACTTGAAACAGTTACTGTCGTTTTATTTGAGAATTGTAAAATGGATGCTTGATACGGTTTTGGGTGGAATAGTCTAGTAAGTCGATATTTAAGGGGTATATAGACATGATATTCCAGTATGTTACAAAAATAAATCCAAAATGAACGTGATCACTCAAGATTGCTTCTGAACTGGACCTAAAAAGAACCAAAAACTTTTTTGTAAATGAATTTCGTATTATTTGTGTTCAAATCAATTCAGTTAAGATTGAAAAAAAAAAATAATAATAATAAATCGAAGCGTGTTTCCTTAAAAACAAAACCCTTAAAATATGGTGATTTATTAATCTTAATATTGCATATTGATATTTTATATTAAGTACTACAATAAATGAATATGGAATTGGAAAAATAAAATTTTGATGAATGGTGTTATTGACGAAAAAAATCTCTGAACATCCTTAACAATTCATCAAGGACTACTAAGGATATGAGGAGTCCCGTTTTAGTACTATTACACTAGAAAAGTATCAGCATACAAACTTTACAATTTACTCAAAGTCTTTCATAAAAATTATCAATAAAACGGTGTGAAATATTTCATGTCATCATAATTATTCATTTGTTAACTCCATAAATTTTCATAACTCTTAAAAACTTTCTTCATAAATTATTTTTCAACAAAATTCCTACCATAAATTTAAAAAAAACACATCATATTTTAACGTAATAAAAATAATGCTCTCATAAAATGATTAAAAAACAATTTTAACTTACTTTGCGTTAACTTGTCAAGTAGTTGAGCATATTTTATCCTGCTTTCAAAATATTCTAGTTGTACAAGGAATATATGATATATATTTTTTTTTTTTTGACGAAAAAGAAGAAGAAAATAATTTATAAAGATATTGTTAAGCTTGTATTTTCTTGCAATTATATGTATATGTGGTGCGTGAATATAAAGACAATCTGTATCAAAACACGAGAAAATGAGAAAATCCTTATATTTTTTCTTTTACTTAGAAGTTATTATATGTATATATTTAAGGGCTGGTACGATCTGGGCTGTGCCGCAGTTCGGTTTTGTACGTTTTACCTTCGGTGTGGTACATTATATATAATTGCATTTTAAATATTTTGATAAAATTTTATTTTGAATACTCTCTTTCATTCTTTATTAAGTTTGTATATTTTACATCAAATTAATATATAAATAAACGATGTTATTGCTTTGGTTATAGTTTTTATAAAATCAAATTCATATTTTGTGTCATAAATATATATTTTCATCTTAAATATGGATATGATACCTACGAATCTGAGTCAAAAGAAAATAAAGAAGAAGATAATGACTTACAAAATGATAAAATACATCCTGAGTAAAAAAATCAAGTGGTATGGTGGAGGGATAATTTAGATCAATTACAATTTAGCCTCAAGATAACCGACCAATCAAAGGTACATCTCTATCAAGCAAAATAATTTTGTCGAGTGTTGGCGATATTGTGACTGCTATTTGGTCCTGGTTATTACCAAAAAATGTAAACAAATTAATATTTTTCTAAATATATTTATTCAAATAAAAGTATAAAATAACCTGTGAATATTTTAAATTAACTTTTAATTTTATAAGAAATTAAGTATATTGAGGGGCAATTTATTTGTATAGAAAATAAATGATTACAGAATAAAATATCGAAAAAAAAAAAAATTACATATATACTATATAAAAACAACAACATTTTACTACTATACCATACCAAACCGGGTACCGTGAAGGGTGTACTGCGGTTTTGTACTAAGCTGTTGGGTTGATATCCCGTCCTAGTTCAAATATGTAAATATATAGGACTCAATATTTCCTTAAGGCATTTGATTCAATTATTGGCAAACTATTCAAATTTGGGGCACATTTTAAGATACCAAATAATTTTAGAAATATTTTATAACCATTATTTTATTTGTGATACTTTTATTGGCCCCAATATGGATCCTTTTTAAATAAAACATGTCATTTTTGTAATGTGACAATCAATTGGAATTATTAGAGTGAAATTTGCGTACCGCCCAAAATAATTATTAAGAAAAATTAGGAGCTATAAATTGACTACTATTCGTTTGCAGAATACAAATGTAATGGAAAATTAATTTCAAGAAAAATAATTTTAACTTGTTCTTGTGTTGACGAGCCACATATAATCATGGTACAGCCAAATAGTTATAAGAAAATATGACTCTTCTGTTGGTTTGTTTCTGTAATTGTCTTTTGAAGTGCTTTTTATTTGATTAAGTTAAAATGAGGTTATGTTTTCGTTTCGGTTTGTCTGGCTCTAAGCAGTAAGTATGTGTAAAGTTACAGATCCATTTGGACCAAAGGAACGTCTTCTACCTTGCATAAGTATAAAATTTCTTAACTACAAGTTGCTATATGTATAAAGTTGACCAATAGTCATTAGAACAGTCTTTTTCATGATCTATATGCGCTTGCGAGAATCGGATTATAGTTTAATGACTCGTGAATATCCATGAGAGGGAGAAAGAAGAACATAGTGCTTGATCAAGAATTAATTGTTACTGTTTTTCTACAACTTTGTACTGTGATCATTTCCCTACATAAATTTTTGCTTTTTATAAGTTTTTTTAGCCGAGAGAAATTATAAGTTAGCAACATGTTTTTGTGTTAAATGACCAAACTACAAATAGAACTTTGTATTTTTCAGAAAAAAATATTTCTATTCAAAGAAACATAATTAATAAGAAGGATCACAGGCTTATTAGTTATGAATGTATAGTATTTTGTATTTTTTTGTCAAGCAGGGGAAAAAAATATACTTTCTATCTAAAATAACTTTTTTATTTTTATTTATGAAGCTACCTTTAACGTATATCTTACATATATAAGAGACTAACCCTCTTTTTGTATTTCTCCACCTTTCTTCCTACAAAAGGAGAAGAAAAAAGTTATAAATTTAATTGGTTATTTTTCCCAACTTTTTTCAATGTTACTTTGATTGGTCAGATGGAGTTGCACTGATTAAGTATAAGTATACAATTTACTATTGAAATTACTCAATCTGAGCTAGGAATCTTTTTTGAAGTCCATATACACAATGTATATTTCTTTCTCTAGGAAGGACTAAGACGCCAACCTTCACACATTAAGTTCAAGAGAATAATTTCTCCCGAGGGCCATGTAATTTAATTCATTTTGATTTGGCCGGTGTAAAAAATTAAAAAAAATTCAACCAAGGCTCAATTCAAACTTATCGATTACTTTCTCCCTTATAATACCTTTATGAGTACACTCAAGCAAAAAATATTTGGATATCTCAAGCAATTGCTTACAACAGCTTTCTTCCGATGTTCTACAATATAAACTGCATAAGGTCAGTAAGTTTGTAACGACTCCGTAGTTCCACCAAAATAACTTATATTCTATCATCCTACTATTAAGCCTTCACACTATATTTCAGACTTAGGCTTCAGAACACACATCTTTTTTCGTCTTGATTTTGTTAAAATTATATGGAAAATCAATAAATTTTATGTTTTTGAAGTTTAAAAAATAAAATGGTTCAGATTTTAATGAACCACTCGGTAGTGAAAGGAAACAAACAAAACTGACGACAATTATTTAGTACCCTGATAGGTTTCAAAAAATTTATTAGCATATCGCTAATATAATTAGAATTTAGATGTAAAATTTTTTGTAGGCTTGAAAACTTAAATTTAAAACTGTCAGTGACTGTCTAAAAATAATAAATTTTCTATACAACACGTTCAACAATATTCTTATAACATAGAAGATATAAAAAAACAACAATATAATATCTCAAATTTCTGTTTATGTCGTTGAGTAAAAATATTTTTTAATAAGTTGGTCAAGAAGTTTCTTAACAGTAAGAAATTTCCTATAAGAACCATATTTTTTTGTAAACAAATAGTTTTACCCTACTGGCGAAATGTTAAATTTGTAACCATTCAATTTCAAAATATAAAAATAAATGAAAATGATAATAAAATTGAATCCTGAGCAACATCATAAATCCCAAAAACATTTTCAAATTAAATTTAATATTTAGATGTTGTACTTGAGACAATATTTGACTTTTTATAGAAGCCATAATTTTGAGTTGAACAACAGTCCTGATTCGATTTAGACTCTTGAGTCATACGGTGCCTTAATAAATAATTTATACTGTTATTTTTTATGTAATATAAAGTAAAAACCTTTGGTCGACCGATAAACAAAAAATAATAAATAAATGTTGGATTTTGATGGACAACTTCATACTTATATTTACTGTTAAATGAGTAAGCATATCGCTTGTAATGTGAATACAAACTGATTTTAGAGAATTATATTCTAGCTTTTTTCCTAAATAGTCAACTTACATTAAAATATTACATGTTGATATAATATTTTGTCGTGTGACAAAATAAAGGTCCAAATCAAAAGTAACAAAATAAAAAGAACAATTTGTGAAGATAGATTATGACACAAACAAAGCACAAAGGACTATGTAAAATATATCCATCATAATTTTTAAGGGAATTTTTATCGATATATATAAATATTTATATGACTTTTATTTAAGACATAAGAATTTATGAAGTCTATAAAAATAAAAAATACCATTTTCTGTCTTCAATACAAAGTACTGATGAAAAGCCAATATCTATCAATAAAGTATTGAATAATTCAAAACCGTAAGAGGTATGTTTGTACGTTAGTGTATTTCTTAAAATATGGTTTGTATTCCTATTTTTTAAGATACCATAAAGTTTATATATATTTATGTATCCATACATGTTATATTTCAAACAAAAATAAGGAAAAAGGAAGGAAGGATCTTGAAAGAAGTTTCATCAGAAATAACCCTCTTGAATAGCACACAAACAATACTCATTATAAGCTATGTGTTTGCTTTGCATACTAATATACATATATGTAGAATGTTTACTGAGGAAAATACTTATAAGTGAGAGAATCAGGAATTCTTTTTCTGAAAAATAAAGGAATTTTAATGAGGGTAGAAGTATCTTTCATTTGTATTTAATCACTCCATGAATAAAGTTTAATTCAAGGCTCTCAGATCCATAAGACTAAAAGTGTCAAAAGCATTCAATCATGTAATAATATTTACTTATTTTTAATATAATTTATTCTTTAAAAATAAATGAAAAGACGTAGATCAATGGACAACGCGCTCCGAGGAAATTATTCTCTTGAACTCAAATTACGTATGTTCGCGTCTCGTCCCAAGAGAAGGAAATTATCTAATTTATATGAACTTCAAAGACATTACTAGATGAGATGGAAAAATTGTAATGCTGTAATGTTTATATCTGCATCCCATCTGATCAAGTAAAAAAAAATATATATGTACATCTCTATAACACAGACTTATGCGTAACAACATGATCTGAGTTATTAGAAGGATCTTTTGACGTAACCATGAGGATCAGGAACGTATCCCCCTGAGGGGTCTGTTGAGGCTACTATTTTACAAATGCTGATATGTAAATAAGTTGGAGATTGCTAAGGTGAAGAAATATTTAAATTAGCTTTTGGAACTTATTTGGAAAAAAAATTGAATTATTAATCTATTATTTTTGTGAATATGGAAACTTCCATTACTTTGGCTATTTTATTGTTAATAAGTCTATAAGCTTTAAATGGGTACATTGGTGGTAATTTATGATATGTTTTTGTATGTGTGTAGAAAATAATATCAAACTGAAGAAATAATAAACTTTTGTTTTATTTAATATCTAGATTTTTTTAAAAAGACAAAAAGTTAGGTTTGTCTCTCACTGATATGAGAAGTAGGTCTAACATTTAAATTTTAATAAATGAGTCAAATATAACTAATTGGTAAATTAAGGATTATAGGCTTAAACATACATTAATAATACTGAATTAAGACCGTTGTAATTTTAATACTTTGTTAATTAAAATTTTTGATCTTAATTTGCTTAATATAGGTTTAAAAAAAAACTATTTAGAACTGGATATTAGATTGTATAATAAACAGTCTTTAAGTTGACATTTGAAAAATCAATCCATTTCTTTATTGAAATTTAGTTAATTCTATAAACTTTTTTGTTTAAAAAGCTATCCTTTGCTTTTCTTTTTGATGTCTTTGATCCCTCTTTTTCTCAATTTGAGTGCTAAGGCATTCATCAGTAGCTCTACAAATATAATAATGTAGCTATTAATTTTAAAAAAAAAACACCAAATTTAATCAAAAACTGATGGGAACTGATTTGATTCCCAAAATTCGCATAAAAGAAATGAATATTTCATGTTGTTACGTTAAAAATTACAAATTTTATCATGTTAAAATATTGTTTATAATTTTTCTTATAAACGTATTTCTTTTTTCTGGATTTTTTTCTAATCATACATCATATTTTTAGCATTTCCGTTCATATTTATGGGTGTCAAATAGATGTAATATTTAAAAAAATAAATGAAATAATTATAATAATGTTTCCACCGTTTATTATCTAATAAAAAACGTTTATTTGATGGATTTTTTTAAATCACTCTATTAACAACGTTAAAAAAAGATGTTTACTCACGGAGGATCAGGGCTCAATAGATTATTAGATAATGATTATACAACATCTATACTATTTTGATAGGGATATTGGTTTTCATATGTTTCTGTTACATGAGAATGAAGATATTGGTAATTGTGCTGACAAAATTATATCTTGCGGTTTGTTTGACAATTTGTGCACATATATTTGTGTTCACGTATTTTTTGCACTGATATGTTTTTTTAATATATATTTGGAAATTCAAGAAAATTATTATCACTACCTCAGCTTTCAATAAAAAGAAGCTTATAAATAATTAACAGAAGGACGCATATGCAAAACCTGCAGAAATACCCGTTTTGAGTAGGTTATATAACTGGTAATAAATATTGATATTGTGACAAAACTAATTCAATTATAATTTTTTTCCAAACTACATAAAGCCCATACCCAATGAAGGTTAAACAAAAGTAGCATATTTACATATATGGAAGTTAAAATTATTTAGACATGTCTACATTATTATTTTTTTAAGGCTTAGTTTGGCAGATAATAAAAGAAAACCACGTTGTCAATGTCTACATGGGGTTCCAGAAGCGGTTGTAGGCTGTCATTGAGGCTGATGGTAGCCATATTTATAAGTAATGTCCAATGTAAAAAATATAATAAATAATGTTTTGTATATACAACATAATCGTGATCAATTAAGAGTATTTTAATGACTACTTAGAGGCAGGTATTAGTACTTTTTCTACACCTGATATGACAACCCCTTAATCAAATATAGTAAATTATTTCATTATACCTATCTTATAATTTATGTCTTTATGTTAATGTTATGTTTATTTATATAAAATATATGACTATGTAAAGAGATAAGTGAACATAATAAGTTCGTTAGTGTAATGCTCTGTAGTAAGACGTGAATGTTTGTAATAGTTTTTGTATATATAAAACTAATAGATGTACGTGTAATAACTTTTAAGTCATTAAACCTCCGTTAGTGAACAGGGATTTTCTAAACACCTATATTTATAAAATTGCTTCGTATATCTTTGAATATAACTTTTATTGCCCATAATTTTTAGTATGCTCCTGAAACATTTAATCAGATTAATACACAAATTATTTATGTCCCATAATAATGTCCAGTTCTAGATTTATTCGTAATTTCGAAATTTTTAATCAAGGTTTTGTGAACTTAATTTACTGTTTTGCTATAATGTCGTTCTTTTGTTTTTCCTTTTGAAATTGAAAAAGTAAATGAAAACAATATTTATTACTATTAAGAAGGCCGGAGTTTTGCTTACGTACGGAATTCCGAATTAGATTTTTATGTATTCATCATTATAAAATAAAATTAATTGTCTCGAGAAGTCATGAACTGTGACGGTGATAGTCTGCATGAAAATATCATATTTATATCGCATCATCGCTATCAGGCGGAACCCTATTACATTGATTTCGGCTGTGTCATGATTCTAAAATCTCCTCTTTCCCTCTACTTATTTTACAAACAACTCTAGATTTGATTGGTTGCCTACTTCATCTGAAACCAATATTTATTTACGTTATACTAACATATTTAAGTTTAAAAGTTTAAATACAGCCCGAGGACGTACGAGAGAAGCTTTTATGGCGTATCATCTTACTTCTTTTCACCAATAATACCCTGTTAACCTTGTATATATGCCCTGGATACCAAAGGATCTTCATTTTTGAAGCACATATTCACTTTGTCTATGCAACAATCCTTGTCATTTGAAAAAAATAAATAAACCTATTATTGTAGTGATTCTACTTATGATTAAAGTGTCAAATAAGTTCTATAAACGGTTTAACTCCATTGCATGGAAACTAGGGTTCTGAAACTTTTTGAGTTATGTTTGAATGTATCATATTGTCTTGACCATGTGGATGTAGATTTAAACTCCATCCGTCTACTTGGCTCATTATTAAAATTAGAACTGTTTAACTACATAACAAGTAATCTACGATGCTAGTATTTTTGATATATAATTTTCTATTTGTCTTACTTGATGATGACCAATTAATGGAATTTCAAATTATGATTCAGAATGTATCTATTCAAGCCTTCGACTCTGTGATTACCTACGTTATTTTATTTTAATCGTAAAGAAGAATTGTATTGTTATTCATCATTCATATTATTGATAACTATCGATGTTTGGTTATGTTTTCAGATTAATATAATATTATAATAGAACTGAACAAAATTGTAAGTTAGATGATGGTAATATTGGACTGAATCAATTAATATTTTGGCAAGAAAAGACTTTCCATATACATTATGATATGTTTACACAATTTAGATTAATCCTTATTTGTTTTTATATATTCGAATGTCAATTTCATGATTACGCTTTAACATTATAAATGAAAACAATATTTTGATATAATTCTATTTCCTAATTTTCATGCAAATTTTTTTATTTTCATATATTTCAATTAAAAAATTCGATTTGCAGTCAATTTATTTTTTAATATATAGTAAGGTGGGGGGGGGGAATTCAATTGTTTATTAATTATATTAAAATAATAAATAATTTAGTTGTAAGGCGATTAAAACAAGTTTACAGATACTTCATATTCAAAATAATTGATTAATTGATGGTTATAAACTCATACTCGATTCATTTTCCCCTCAGAAAATTTATATTGTAATATATATTCATTCAATCTAAGCAGTTTATTATATTTAAATTTCTTAATAATTGTTAAAAACTAGATTGACCAAAAATCCATTAAAATCAACCTTTTATTAAGTACAAGTAATTGAGTAATTTTCTTTAATCTTAAAGTATGTGGACTATGAGTAGAAAACTTGCTGCGATTTGTGCTTCAGCTCATCTCAGAGTAGCTATCATTTTTATGTAAAATAGCATGAACTCTGTCAATCATCAATTGAAATTTACGAAAATGTGTTTGACCAAATTTAATTTCAGTAATTTGCAAAATGGATTTTACAAGTTTATATCGTTTAGCCATCGTAGATATTAAAAATTCTTATAGAAATCATGTTTAAGAGTTTTGTAATAGTACTTATAGGTACGCTGAATAATAAAAAAAAATTTTTTAATAATTTTATTGTTAATGCAAGCAATTTTCAATATTTGTATGGATTATTACCAATTACTTTTGACAGTTGAAACAATGTTTCTACTTAGTAACAAAAATATGTTGATAATGATTGATGTTGTTCGTATTCTAAATTTTAACATTCGTTAATATATTTGATAATAAATGAAATATATTATTTCTTTCAATTAATCCCTGTTTTTCTAAATAATAACTTATACGGGAGCAAAACGTGGGCGTTTAATTAATGATAATTTTGTTATTAATATTTATTGTTAATTGATTATTCTTTGAATTTCTTGTTCTGTCATTCTTTGTGAATAAACAAACTAAAAAAATTGTCATCTTGGTATCATGAGTGAGCAAAAATCCAAAAGATAATTTATCTCATATCTCCAAGATGCTGTATGGTGAGGATTATGGTTATTGTGAAATGCTCTAGGAGCATAGTTTCCAAGGTGGCCAAGATGAAAAATGATGGTAAACACCTGTTAACGAAAGGAGGAAGTGGAGACATAACTTAAAGAGGGATCTGGAGTTCTTATCCTGCTTGGAAAAGAAGATCAGGAAGAACCTAACCAAATGGATAAATCAACTCCCAAACTACTTCTCTGTGGCTGCTAGGACCATCAGGAGGGTTATGAACGGTGACTTTGTATTGTCATCATGCACGAGGATCCTACAACTTCTTCTGACAGAGATCATGAAGGCCAGACGCTCGAGAGGCAAAGAGATCTTGACCCTTCCTCGCCAGATTGAAACCTCATGAACTTTACTGTCTGAGGTAGTATGAAAAGTGAAACCAACAAAACTCCACATCGAAATGTGGACTCCCTGCGTGGGACAACATTACTGAGGTGTTTGTCATCAATTCCTTCAAGGCCTTCCCGAGACGTTTAAGAGTTGTGATGGATGTTAAAGATGGCCATATTGAATTGCCAACGTACAATTTGCAATACCTTACGTCGACATTTAAGGGCTGTGAGGGATGCTAAAGGTGGTCATATTGAGCTACCAAGTTTGCAAAAGCCTTTTTTACATGTTTAAAACAAAGAAACGTTGTAATTTTTAAAATAAAAAATGATTAAAGTATTTCCAATGCAACCTCTCAAATCCATCTTTTGCTGCCAAGCCCTTTAAAACTAAGTAAACTTTGTAATTATAAAGTATTTCACAGACTGGTATTAATACAGCCGGATTTATAACTAAATGAGTTTAAATGCATGTCTAAGTTTCTGATGCTATTGAAGTTGGTGAGATGCTATGGAGTAACTGTTTGGGTATCAGAATTGTATTATAGATGTAGTATAGATGAAAAATAACTTGTCATTTAGAATTTAGATAATGGATTGAATTTGTTTTTATTAAAATAATAAATTTTTCTTTTACATGTAATATTTTCATAGTTATTAAGGTGTAACATGAATATATGTGGAATGGTTATATTTTTTGATAATTATTGTAAATATCTAATACTATTAATAATAAAAAGAAAGTTTAGTAAATATTTATCAATCAATATAAATTACTAGGTATACTATTTGTAATACAAATAAGGTTTTTATTAAAAAAATATATAAATAGTTTTAACGAATAGGAGCAAGAAGATAAAAGAAGATTAATCAAGAAAAAAATAATGCAACCTCAGTAGGATTCAAATAGGAGGGTTAAAAAAATACATAAAATACTAGAAATCAGATTTGAAATGAACAAATAAATTTGGCACCAATAGGAATATTAACTTTTGATCAATAAATTATGAAGCAAACAAACATTTTCTTTATCGTAAAGAGCTATAAGTTGTCAAAAAATAAAACACTTCATCATATCTGGAGTCAAATTTTGGTCTGGAAGAGTATAATCTAATTATTTACCATCGAATATATCAATTAATAATTATTTATTGGGAATGACGATGGAACATTAAGACATCACTGTAATTTTTATGTAATGTTTATTCCTTTGGGGTAGTTCAGAAATCTGAACGCTTACAAATTCAATCATTAATGAAGGTTGAGTGAGTGAAATTAATTCATGTTTAATTTAGAAAAAGAACATTTTTTATGGTGGAGAGTCCACTTTTGACAAAAGTAATGAAATAAACTCATATCCCCCGTGCAAGACTCTTTTGAACTCTTTTTAGACACTTTTGGCCTCGTTACAGTCCTGATGCCAATCCCGTGGACTACACCTTTTGGTTGCATGTCAAAATTTAGGGACTATTGTGTCTGTCATCCAAACACAAAGGCCCTTAAAGCCACTCTCAACCAGCATTGGCCCACCATGACAGAGTAATACTTCTGCCACAGGTAGCTATCATTGCCACTAAGGGTGGCAACAATAATGTTTAAGAGAGCTCAGACACAAATCTATTTATTGTATTAATTTTGTTGAAATTCTATTGATAAATAATAATTATATATGTTGTTGAAGTTTAAAATTCAAAGTATTCAGATTTTAATAAAACACTCGGTGTATCCAATTGCATTTCATATTGTCGAGAAAATTTAGAGTTAAAGAGTTGTAAAGCACTTATTTAAATCTTGGGTTAATTAAAATCCATATTTTTGTACAGAGGGTTAAGAATATGAAACTTTTTAATACAACAAGTCGAGTTTTTGGGGGGAAATGCGGTAAAGCCACTTTTTTAGAAATTGATAAATGGCTGTTATAAAAGGTTTTTATATATTGTTTTAAAACAGTATACAAATTTCAGCTCCGAAAATTAATTTTTTTAGCTACCGACTCCAGATTGGAATTTCCTATGTTTTAATATTTTGAAATTTCTTTCATTTCAATAGCACATCAATATATTTAACTAATATATAATAAACATAATAATTTTTAAATAAACAATAATTCGTTGTTGAAATGAATATACATATCTGAAAAATAAAATTATAAATACAATAAACAAAATTTACTGACAAGCATAGTCTTTTTTGAACTCAAACCGAAGAATCTGCAAGTTTTGCGAATACTTGTATATAACCATTTCTTGTCGGTCGTTGCAATATTTTGATGATTCTTCTATCAAATTTTTAATTGCTCTTTCAAGAGTTTGACTATACAACAAATACATTTCTGGAATGAACAACTCTTTATTATTGATATTGTTATCAATTTTCTCATTGGATAAATATTTTGTAATACTCCTCAGACACTTTCATTTTGGTACAGATAATAATTTGATAATATTGACTACAATTAAATTTTTACAGTGTTTTAAAATTTTGTAGGGGTAGCTCGTGTAGGGGTAGCTCGTGAATATCAATGTAAAATTTAGTATTTTCTTATATTTTTGAACCCTTTCTTCTTTATCTTTAATCAATTTTATTGCTGTAAATATATGACTTTCCCCTATATTTTACATATGAATTTTTCTTTATGGTAAACCACATGGGAGTATAAACAAGCATTACAAAATTTACCAGGTAGATAAAGTTATCAGAAGGATTTTCTTCAGAAACATACAGATGTAGAATCTTATTTGCAGTGTTAAGCCATCGTGTATGATTTATATTTCTTGAATTTTTAAAAGCAATATCATCCAAAAACATGCACTTCCGATATAATTAATTTGATATAAATATGTTTATCTTTACTCGATTCTGTATTTGTTAATGCACAAGAAACTGAAATTGGACAAAAGGTTACAATTTGAAATTTTTCAAATGTTGTAAACCTTTTTTCTTATGGTTTAGAAAATCCACCAGGGCTAGTTGTTTTTCCATCTTTTTTTGGAATTAAATAGTACATCGGAAGCTCGATAGGAAATGCATCCTCTGTATTTGTTTGATCCATTGAAGGGAGTATTTCAGATTCTTTGGAATTTAATTGTCTTACTATTTTTTTTTCCTCATTTCTCTTTCATCTAGGGTAACTGCTGCTTTCTTGTCTAGGACACAAATAAACATTTTTAATTCATTTCTTTGATCAAACAGGAAGTTGTGTTCCAGAACAGGAATTTTCAAAATCAATAAACGTTAAGATGATAAAAAATTTATACATTAACAAGATAAAAAATCAAATAAAGTATGTGAATCATCCATTAATGAATCAATTTTTTCTTGAAAACTTCGAAATTGCTTGACTAAATCTTTAACCAAATAGTTATCTTTTTTTCCCCCTATAATTCTATCAGATTAGCTACTCTTCTTATAAAGACAGCTGTTTGGTTAATATTTATGATAAAACAGCCACCATTTTATTTATTTCTTGCACAAAAAGTTATTTTTCAGTTAAGGACCCTCACTGTATAAGTCAATGTATTAAGACTTTAAATATAAACATTTTTAATTCGTAAGCCTGTATATATTCTTTTTGAAATAAAGTTAAATGTAATTTCTCCGATTAAAAATAAATTTTTATAGTATCATACCTTTTTTAATTATTAATATATAAAATTGAAAAAAATTTCAAGTCGGGTGTGAAGAATAATGTTAACCATATGATAGAAAATTGAAATGGAAGACTGTTTAGTTATAATTTTTTTATATGTTTTCCAAACTCAAATATAAAGTGCATGGGAGTCTTTGCTTTTTTTTTGCTTTGTTTATTATATTGTTTGATTGAGTGAGTTGAGAAATGTGTGGCTATCAATGTTCCTTATTATTTGTTGCAAAATTGGGATATATACGCACTATAAAAGATCAATGAAGAAATGGACCCATTATAAATCAACGGTTTCTAAGAATATACATCGGGATTATACGTAAGAATACCAAGAAGCCTTTTTTAATGTGTCAGAGGAGTCTGCAAGATTATATATATTTGGATGTGGTTGTATATGTTCTCTAAACATATACAACCACATATTACAGGATGTGGATCATTTGTTGGCTCCAACTTGTAATAAAAATATTTTTGTTAATTAAGTGGGCCAGTCAGCCAATATTTTAATCATGTAAATTTTTAATTTAAAAGTATGTTATAAGAACTGATATATTTATAATGTTTATCTTTAGTAAATTACTGTGTTGCTTTATTTACTCTCCCTCTCATTTTTCAAAGTATTGACTTGAGTTTGTTTACCCCATGCACTTTCCTTTCTTTAATACTCCTTGCCTGATGCTATATTTACTAGATTATGTTCATAAACAATAATTAGTTTGTTATAGTTTTAGTGGACCGAACTAATTCAGTCCTTTAAAGAAGTATGGTCTGGACTCGTTTAAAGAAAGAGTTGGTTTAACAAAATTATTGGCTTGAATCAAACTTATTTAAAATTCGGTCACGAACAATTGTATAGATGAATTGTTGATAACGTCATGTGTGTTTTAAAATGGTGGACATGGACTCAATAACACCATATAAAGTTACATACGTTGCCTAAATCAGTGGTTACCTAACTTTCTTTATTTCGACCCTTAAAACATGTGGCTAGACAAATGAATAATTTGGAGGTTATTTTATGCACAAAATAACCCCAAAAAAGGTTAACCCATGTGCAAAATATATTAGTTATTTGACTACATTGATCAAAAATAAAGATTCATCCTCTAAAAATGTATAAATATATAAGGAATAAAACGATGTAATCATCAAATATATTGTAAATATAATGATATATGTATTACTTGGAATCATTTCTATAACCTCAACTACATTTTTGGGGCTTATAAAGTAAAAATTGATACTCACAAACAAATCATATTTTAAACTGTCTTTGTTCAAATAGGTTTATTAACTAATCAAAGTCTTATTACGAGGATTCCGCACTATGCATTGAGTAAAGCAGGTATATTCTAGGTATAATTTTGTTCACAGCCACTCGAAGATCATCCTTTACACGTGAAGCTGCAATGTGTATTTATTTTTGATACAAGTTAAGACAAAACAGTCTTCTCACGTAAATATTCGAGACAAATGCTCTAAGTTAATCTAAAGCTGCTTTAGCCTGAAGTGGCTACTCAATCATCCAAGAAATATATAATTTTTCAAGTGTTTTAGAATCAATATATGATGTTAGTGTTTGGTCACGTGAAATTTCTATAAACACATCTTCCATATCAGAGGACCAATGATTAGCTGTGGCGGTAAAAGAGGCGTATCCGTATCTTAGTCTTCTAGGTAAATACTTTCTAAAATGATCCAAAAGACACTTATAAGAAGCTTGGACATTCATCTTTATTTAAGTTTATGTTTTGATGCCACTCAAGGTAATGTAAATTTAAATTATATTCTTTTTTTTTGAAATCATCTTGCAACACATTTGTTGTGTTCTGCGACCCTCAATTTGGGAACCACTATCCTAAATCATACTGATAAAACTCACAAATTTAGATAGGGTAAAAATAATCGGGTTCATAGATTGAGGACGAAGAAGTCTGTCCACGCTCTGAGATCGTGTTCCGGACTGAAATATCAATTTAAATCGATCAAGAAAAATCCCTTAAGAGAAAATCAAAAATAATTATGTGTCTCAACACTAGCAACTTACTATTTTAACTCTTTCTCAGAATCGCACGATACATAACTTCAGTAATGAAAATAGTCCTTAACATATTTTTCTAAAATTATAATAACTAAAGCTCGAAATGCTAAACTAGTAACCCTTTTTTCAAATTTCTTAAAGAATCTTTTATGAAGTAATTGACAAATTTAAATTATTTTAGCTACTCAAACAATTTGTAAATTATGTAATGAATTGCTCAAAATGTTCAATTTGTCTTACATTAGATAAGTGAAAAAAACCAGAGAAAGCATACTTTTCCCCCATTTTGAAAAATTAAAGGGTTTTGGGCTAAATTTTTTTTTTTTTCATAAAGTAATTTTAAAAATTAAAATAAAGTTTTGCAAATCCATATATTCAAGCGAAGTGCATTAAAAGCTTTTTTTTATATTCACAAAAAAACAAAACATGTTTCACTTTATTAATTGCAAAGTTTTTGTTACATTTTTTTTTGTTGAAAGGGTGTTAATACATATTTGAAATTTACTTTATGACAAGTAATGTTATTAAGTATATGTATTTATGTAGAAGGAAAAAAAAACACATATAAAATTTAAGTCATTTACCCTTCCTTTTTTGCTTTAGTGACCTTATTCTAAATAATATTTTGCAACAATTTTCTTTGTATAATAATTATTTTTGACATATCTTCAGGACTTTTATTTTATTAACTCCTTTCCAAAAAATAAAACAATATTTTCAACTATCTCAAATTTATATATATAAAAGTTTGCCATAATACTTTGTTTTCACATATATATAGGTTAATGTTTTTGGAATGATTATTGTTATTTCATTGTTTTATATTTATTGATATTTTTAGTAACTAATTAGTAAACTTCAAATTTATTTGAAAATAAATCATTAATCCTCTCAATCAATATACTCATTTGTTAGAGCAACCAATGTTTTGAACTATATTAGAAGTATGTCATGTCTAACCCTTTGTTAGTGAACCTCCGTATTATGAATACAAAATAAACACAAAAAATAAAATGTAGTAAATTGAATGATACTCAATTGAAAGATTATAACAATTACGTCATATAAAATATGTATCATTTATTTAACTATTACGTACATTTTGCAGTTGTTAATGTAAATTCAAACACCTCAAATATTTTTATGAATACAACATGGAAAAAAATATTTTTTTATTTAAATAATCTTTAAAATATGTGTAAATGGGTTAAATAGATATAATTAGTTATTCTTATAGTTAAAACATTAAAATTCTATAAAATATTCATTACTTCATGGGAATTTGATGAATGAAATTAGTTCATCAATCAGTGTTTCAATTATTAAGATTCTTTCTTTACAATATTTCCCAAGAGCAAAAATTCAAAAAAGATTGTAATTGGCATTTAATGTCATAATACATATTTTTAAGCCACTTTCGCCATTTTACTAATATCTACGTTACCTTAAATAAATATTGCTTTTCAAATCGAGTATATAACTTCCAAATGTCATTAGATAATATATTTTATAAAGGCCCAGAGCAGATAATTTCCAATGGAACTGGAGTTTTTGATTTGAGGGTTAATAAATACTCTTTGTAAAGTTTAGAATCTGCTTAGCAACAAACGATCCCTCAAACTGGACCAGTAAGACAGAAAGTGTATGCATGTACTGACTTTGATGGGGGAGGATAAATGACTCATGTTCGTTGACCTTTTAGAGAACGGGAAAGAAAAAAAAAGAATAATAAAAATATTCTTTATAATAAATGGATAGTGGAATGTTTCTTAGAATTAAGTGAATGTCAATTTAATAAGCATATAATTGAGTAAGACATAATAGATTTGACAAAGTTTTTTCTTGTATATTTACTGATATAGTTTAGAATATTTCTTTTTCAAAAATTATGAAGAATAGTTTTGTTTTATATTCACGGAGGATCATAAAATAAGACTGAAGAAGTGTGTGGTATCTTTGCAACCGAGGTAATTAAACATTGTGTTGGCCTATTTGTTAAAGTTGAGTGAATTGAAAGAGTAAAAAAAAACAACAACAGATGAAATCCTTGTAGCAAATAATGACAAAGTTGTTAGGTAGTAGTTAAACAAAATACGAACTAGAGTGATCACCATCACTCTTCATGCTTCAGTAGCAGCTTTGGGAAACTTAGAAAATTACTTTTGTACTATGTAAACAATGTGCCAATTGTAAAAAAAATTGTTGCAATTATGTGCATACAAAGGTTTCAGTCTTCTCTGTTTTTAGATCCAAACGTTTAGGGGTTCTCTTCTGTGACCTCTTTATTGTGATATCAAACTGCAATTCCTCAGGTTTAGAAATTATATACATTATCTTGGATAGATGATGGAGGATTCATATGTCTTGGAAAATAGTATAATCTAATGAAAAATAGAAGAGTGTACTCTAAGAGACTGGAAATCAAAAATGTAATGACAATGATTTTAAATATTGGAGTAAAGGTTTGTTTTAGTAAATGGGAGGCTACGCAGTCGTGGACTCCATAAAATAGTTGAGAACAACATTACCAAAATCAGGCACAGCCACGACACATTGCAAGGAAATATTGGCAAAATTGAGAAATATGTAAGAATAATGAAACTTTTCAATATTAGCAACACCAAAGGTATATGTGGGTGGAATTTAGATGAATGCTCAAAGTTGAGTTATAATCTGACGGGTGACTGGAAGTTAATTTAAAGTATCGTGAAAAGATTTCTGTACATTAAAAGAATTTTGTTTCGCAAACAAAATATTAAACTTTTAGAAATATTAAATATTAAACTTCTCAAAGTTCCCAGGAGTATAGTTGGCTTTGGGAGGAACTCACCGGAGAACATAATTGGCAATAATCTTTTGGAAATATGCTTGTCAGAATTTTAGAAGAAGAAGTAACAAGGATGACCCATTTAAGAAACACATCGATTTTAACCTACTTTTATTTGGTTAGGAAAATTTACTATTCTCATTTTAATTAATTGAGATGGTCATTTGATGTTTTGGTATGAACTTGTAGATGAGTGGTAAAACTGAGGATGAAGATATCCCCTTTTTCTTATGGGTGGAAGCACTGATGGGAGATAGAAGAGGAATAATGACTGTTAGAGCCTAAAAAAATGACTGTTGTAGAAAAGGTAGTTATTTTAAACAAGGTCCTGAGGGATAATCATCCTAAAAACATGAGGATCCTTATAAATATATTGCATACAAACTAGCTAAATTACATAAAATGCTGAAAATCACCATAAACATACAAATGCAATCATATTTTCACCTAGGCCTACCTCCATCAATACAAAGAGCTGCAGTTCAAATCACTTTAGACGAAGTTTTACAAATTTATAACTAAATTCTGTCCTTTTTTTAATATATAATTTGCCAGCTTGAGAAAGTAGGAGGAAGAAATTTAAATTCTAAGAAATTTTTTGGCAAATGGAGTGTATAGAAATTTACAAAACTCATTCTAACACCAAGTATTTACTGTGCAATTATTTTATCGAGAAATTGCTGAAAGATAAGATATGCTTCTTTAAATGTTAAAAACTATATACGAAGTTACATATTTTTACGGATTGTGAGAAAAAAATAGACCTTAGAAAGCTTAGAACAATGATTTGAGAGTGTTTATATTTGTAGAAAAAGTTGTTGACTTTTCTTTTTGGACCCACCGAGGGGCGGCTATGGGAAGAAATCTTTTGACCCAAAAAAAACATATATAAATATATTTATACTATGGTCTGTAAAATGAATGGACAAAGAAAGCTCTCAGACATATCAAAGAGCTGTCTTGTTTTTTATCGCTTATTTTTATTTGTCAGTAAACCATTTTAACGGATACAACCATATTACAAAAAAAAAAAAAAAAACCCAGTAATCCCTAGTATAAATCCACAAAACAAGAGGATCATTCCAACGAAAAAGTACAAAGTATTTTACCTATTTTCTTTATTTTTTGGATTAAGTATGCTGCTACATTAGGATGAAATGTATATTTAAAAACAATAAAATACAATATTTGAGATCAATAAAAAACAAACAAGAATCAATGGGCAAAAATATTTTTGTTACGGGAGTATTGCATGACATAACTTATAAAGGACTTGACTTTTTTTTAACATTCTATATTTGATTTACATACCATATCCTAATATATATATGAAGAATTCTTAATTTTACCTTGTTGGCTTTAGTTGTTTTACCAGATATTGATACCGTGTACCTTTTAACAGTTATATAGTCAGTGTTTCAAGTTAACGTATCCGTGCATGGCCATTCAAGGGTTGGCCCTTCCAAAAATGGGTTAAGACTCCAAGTATTTTAGGGTATGGTCCAGTACTTTGAATGGTTTATTCCAAACGTGGCAGCCTATACGAAGGACTTACTTGCCCTATTGCGTAAACACGCAAAATTCTAGTGGGAGGAAAAGCAACAAAAGACCCTTTAATCAATCCTTTATCGAAGTGCTCTTTTAGTTATTCGACAAGAAGAAAATCTTCGATCACTTACAACGGATGCTTCCTGGACAGGTATGAGAGCTTCTCTTGAACAATGACAGAGAGTAAATGGGTACTACTAGTGTTTTGATCCATAGCTATGACTCAACCTCTGCAAAAATATTCGGCTTTTGTGATGGAACTCCTTGAATTTATGGGCACAATTTCTCATTTACTTTGGTGTAGAATTCTTCATTTATTTGTATCATAAACTGTTGAGTTTGGCGTTGGAGTCCAGAAACCTGTCATGGACCTCGATGAAGTTACGAACGTTAGCAGTTATTTCAAAGTTTTATTGTAAGATCGTGCAAAAGCTCGGGAAATCAAACTTTGTTAACGATACCTTACCAAGACTCGAGGGCTCCGTATAAGCCTAACTCCTCTCTATTTTAGAATTGTTAATAAAGGATCCATCCTCTTCGGATCCGAGAAGCTTGGATTTTAAGGCAAAGCACTTCATCACACAAAGATACAGGGATGCTACTCTGATTGGTTTCGATTTGAGGCCGTATTTTAGAACAATAGTAAATGCTCTTCAAATTGAAGTAAACAATATAAAAAAATTTGATACATTCTCAATAAAAAGGTGGAAAAGGTGAAAATTTATGCTTCTTTGAAACCAATACAGTATTCTATGCAACATCCAAGTGGTTGTTTCAACAATTCCGTTGTATTCGACATATAGATGTCGAATATGAGCTGCTTCCATTGGGTAAAACACACATTACCGAGTTTTACAACATCTGACCAGATTGATAAAGGAAATTGACCAGAAACGTCTGGATTTGGCCAATACAAAGGATGTTGTATTTCATCAAGACAACAGCAGGCCAAAACCATCTTTAACAATACGGGAGAAGTTCCAAGATACTATATGGGCGGTTTTATCGCACCCACGGTATAGTCCAGACTTGGCACTAGGTGATTATCAACATTTCAAGCATTTGCAAAAATTTATTGATTTTAAAAAAATGGCCTGAAGGGAGGCTAATAAAACTGAGGGCCACAAACTTTTTACTAACAGAGCAGCAGACCTCTGCAATCGGGGAATAATGAAATTGCCCTCAAATGAACAAAAGTTATCCAACAAAACGGCGCTTATGTTATTGAAACAATAACAAAGTAAATTTTATTGTCAAAATAAGACGAACAAACGCTTTGAACTTTCTACTTTACTTATTACACAAGTAACCAAAGTAATTACGAAATAATTACACAGAAAAACCATTTTAGTTTATACTTATTGCTCCGGTACACAATTTTACCTAATATTTTTAAATCAATCTTTAAAAAAAAAAAAAAAGTAAATATGCAAATTTATAATCACTATAAATATTTGTTAAAATTACTTAAGAACCTTCTAAAATACTTATATAATTATGTAAAATTGACGGGAGGTACTGAATTTCTTCTCATGCAAAATTCCATAATTCAAATCATGATTTAAAGCTTTTATTGCAAGAGAAACATAGCGGGCAAAAACTGCGAAGATGATACCTCTCACATTTTTTATCCCAGAATAGGCTATAAGTATTTAGTTGGCTGGCGACAAGGGCTTTAAAATTAAGAATTGCAAAGCTCAGTGCCTTGTTACTTCAGAATTTCAATTATTCTTTTGTCAAAATAAAGGGAAAATAAGCTCAGAACTTTTTATTTTATTTTTCTTCCATATACGTCAACCCTGTTATGTTAATGGGTACAAAATATTTAAAGATTAAGAAGGCAAGGCAGTCTACAAACGTATGAAGTGAGTTATTATATACTTTTCTTCAGTTCTGGGAAGGCTTGACATATTTAATACTATCAATGGATATTTATAACTGCACGGTATACTTGTTTTTTAAATGTGTCGATGACCTATCTGCTTATACAGTTGTAGAGGATTATAAAAAGGATTCTGGTACTGAACAAATTAATGAAAACTATTTCATGTGGTTTAGAGATTTAGGATATCCTAAGAATTTAAGATCGGATCAGGGAATTGTTCATACTTGTAAGAAATTTCAAAAATTTCTTCAAAAAATTGAATGGCATGGTAACCCTTAAACCTATATTATCCTTAAAACAATAGTATGATAAAAGCAGCTGCGAAAAATATGAATAGTGTACTTTAAACTGGATGTAGAAAAAGTACTGAGACCTTCCTCTAAGTAGTTCCTATAAAAATGATAATTGATCAGGATGTGGTTGTACATAGACAATTTTATTTTATAATATTTTTTACTATAGCAGGACATTAGTTAAGAATCTGTCCATCATCAGCTTTAATGACAGCCTCCAACCAACTCCAGAACCCCTTGCCCCCATTGGCAACGTAGTCTTTTTTCATAATCCTCCACTTCTAATTAAAGGAGGTCTTCAGGGCTCATTATTCGACTGGTGGACATTGCAGGCCTTCTTTTCAATTCGACACCAAATGGAGTAATCCACTGGATTCAGATCTGGGCTCTGAGGGGGACAATGGTTGTTGGACCAGAAGATCATATTGGTGCCCATCTACTGATGAACAATATTAGCAGTATGGACTGGAATATTGTCCTGCTGAAATACGTGCGTGGCCTTGCTAGACTTCTTTATAATCTTGGTAATCTATGGGACCACATTTTCCTTCAACAGTATCAAGTAGTTGGGTGCGGGTCTGGTATCCAACGGGAGACCAAATGGCATTTTTTCTCCAGTTGATGCTACAACCCCCCCCCACATCATCACAGAAGCCGGATCTTTGGTATTGGTGACTCTAATGATGTTTGTCAGAAAAAAATACAGTGTTGCTGCTGTGCTTCAGATCATTCAACAGTTGTGACAGTTGAAGACACAGTTATTTTGTATGTTGGGACAAAAGTGGCCCATCAATTCTTCTAAGGGAAAAAAGTTGAAGGAAGGTAGTAAGGAAGAATGTGGAAATATTAATGGTAAAATAAAATTAAGAAGCAATCCGAAAAAAACGGATCATGTTTTGTATATAAGGTATGATTGTTCGAGAAAAAGGGATTATTATATATGTACATATATTTTGTTATTACGTGTACATGTATAATATGTTTATGATACAATATGATCGTGTGAAATAGTAATAAAGTGTACATTTTTAATATATACCACGATGGAGCAAGGTGCTTGAATCTTACTCTGAAAGATCATTACATCATATTTTTAATAACTTTCTATAACGTTAGAAATAATATCTTTGGAAAAGATATAATTCCCTTGAACAGTGGAAATTACCTCTCCTTTCGGAAAGTGGCCTCTTTTTGTGCCCAAAATGTTATGGAAAATGTAATGAAAGTAGTTCGTGTTAGATTACTTTCATTCCAATTCTACTGGTTTAGTTCTAACTTTTTGTTAATGTAACTACTAGGGCAGAAAATCTGTAATTCTGAAAAAAATTCTTAAGCCTTCTGGAAGCATATTGTTCCATCTTAACTTTTCCTCTCTTTCTGCCATTGCAATTTCTGCACTTCAAAAAAAAAAAAAAAAAAAAAAAATCAGAGAATCTTTTATGTGCGTGGTTCAAAAATCGATCAATTATTGAGAAAATTATTCACTTGACTGTTGTATGAAATTGTTTCCTTCATATTTTCCAAAAGTATGAATTACTTTTATGAGTATTTGCACCGCTTGCTTGGATGAAAGAGAAAATATAAAATCTCCTATAAATCATTTTTTAAATTTTGTATTGAACTTATCGTTTTCTATGAAGCATTTTGTTATTCTGAATTGTGAAGTTTCGTACCGTTCAAATGAGTCCAAGTAGGAAAAATCTTGGACATGTCAATTCTAGAAGACTGATTCCTTTTCTTTCAAGAATTACTTTCTTCAGGAATCATTTTTTTATCAAGTCAACGAGGTTGAACTTCAGAATTATATTTGTAGAGCAGTAAGATTTGGATAATGTGAATAAAATTATAAACACTGACACCTAAATCTTCAAATAGCAGAAGCAGTGTTGAATCTTTATTTGGTTAGTAAAAATTGCTTGAAAAAAGGAAGGATATCTTTAATTTGACCCATAGACATTTATTAAACTGAATCTTATCCAATTATTTTATGCCCGTTATTTTGTAGGAGAATATTTTAACACAGGATTTTTTTTTTGCTTTTCTTAGAAATAAGAGTTTATACTCCTCTATTAGACTTATTTCTGTTATAAAAATCATCAAAATCTTTTAAATAAGGAAATTGGACAGTTATTATTGCAAGAAAAAGAGATATCTGCCTTAATTTCTTTTAGTCAAACGATGTCAAGATCCAATGGCATCAATTGATTCATCAGTGCATGTTTACATTTTCTACCTTTACCCCCTTATGTATTTATATAAATTTTGTATTGATTCCCATGATCAATTTGTGTTCATTATAAATTTTGGTCAGTATTTTTATATCAGAATGCTTCATTTAAAATTTAAAATAACGGAAAACAGAGACAAAAGCACCAGACTCAGAGCTCTTTGACTGTTTTTTTATCTTAAATGGGGAAGATATGTATGCAGTTTACTTCGTCTTCCCACAGAGAAAGCAGGAGTACAACGGTCCATAATTGTATGTACATCCAAATTAGACTTAGATTGTCTCTTCAAGTTTCGCCATCATTCGTCTTATCAATTTATTTTTCCTCTATATTGGAATAATAATCATTACTAGGAGAGTCATACAATTTCTGTAAGTTTAACATAGAGAATCATTCGATACACAAATATTTCTTTCGGCTTTTGTCTGTAAATTCATCTCTAAAAAAGAATCTTCATTATCAGAATAATCGGGCTGTACTTGTTCGACAACATATTTTTCCAGATCATTATGAACTCCAGAAGACTTTTCTTCATCTTTTTCTTTTACAATTTGGGTATCATTTACCTCTTCAATTTGTATTTTGTATTTTTCAGGATCTAAAGTAATAACTTTCAACTCTCAAAAACTAACGTTCAGTACACTGCAGTCTAAAAATAACGTTGGAAGAAGGGCTTTCCAGCAATTAAACCCGCTTTTTACACATATAAAAGGCAAAAATACACCATGAACTAACTATATCCGAATTAAATTTACTCGACAAATAAAATGCAAGAAGTCTGGACAAAATACATAAAATACTTTTTTCGGACAGGAATCTATCAGTGATAAGGGTTTTGTTATCAGAATATTGGATGCAATTTACTGTAAATGTATTAACTTTCCGATGCATTGGTTCATTTACAGAAGAAAAATTAATTTATCCTTTTGAAACATATTTAAAAAACTACCCGGCTACAGTCAATGTTTTTTTTTTGTGAAATTGAAGAAGAGAACCAGGAAGATTTTTTCCCAAAATGTCTTAGCATTCTGAAGGGATAAGGAGGCGAGTGTCAGAGATATTGAATGAAAGATACAGATTATTATATATCTTTATATATATATTTTTTTTCGCCAAAAGGTATATCTACATTTCATAAAATAATAAAAGCAATAGGTAAAATTCATAGTACAATTTGAATTAAATGATTAAAGGGGGAGTCACATGAGATCTAAAACCAATGTAAATGGGGGTCGTATGACAGAGTTTGGGCCTTTAAATAAATGATCCAACACAAAAGAATCAGAATAAAATAAAACTAAAACAATAAGAAAAATTCTAAAAAATAACAAAACACCCACTCAAAACATGCTATTAAAGGAGATCATCAAGTTGTCTTATTTAAAACTCTTATTTGAAGCTTAACTACTGATAAAATATAAATTATATCCTAAAATTGGGAAAAATTCTCTTTAGTGCACAAAATATTTTTTTTTTTATTTTCTTCCTTTCCAATATAAAAAGAAATCAAATTGCTTCTTTTCAATCTATAAAACTTAAAATTAACATTTATATGATTGATAAGTAAGAGATTGATGAAGAGTTTTTCAAGGTTTACAATTGTAGAGAAAATGATCCTCACAGTCATCTTCCATGCGGCAAAAACAAGATTTGGGATGTTCATCGGAAAGAAATGTCGGCTTCACTTTAGGTGTGCTGATGAGTACAGAATATTTGAACCACTTTTTGGAGGACAGCCAAATAACATTTTTACAGATTTAATAGCAAAAGCTGTGGGAAGATCCAAGTTTCTGATATTCAAATAGTTCATAAAAAGATTCTGTGCTTAGTATAGAATAGCTTTTCTCAGGACCAAGGTTCAAATTATTGCAAACGCATTTAAAACGCTTGTACTGCCATTGAATACTTTTGGGTTATTCTACGTCAAATCGATCACCCGTCCGACGGAACTATCTCCGATTTTTTTGAAATTTTGTATATAACATAATATTGCATAGACCCTCAAAAATTTAAAATTTTAGTTTTCTTTGACTTTCTTATCAGGAGTTAGAGGCTCCAAATGTTCAAGCCTCGAAGCCAGCACCCATATTTTTAAATAGCTATTTGTCTTGTGTATTCGATGATATTGATCTAATTTAAACGTGATTCAATAGATATTGACACATTGATTATTCTATATTTTATAAGTTTACCCAATAAAATGTATAATTGTCCTTGAGGTCACGAGGTCAAATATTTGACCTTAAAAATTTCTAACATGTTATTCATAAATTTTTCTCAATTTTTCAAGAAATGGCCGTCAACATATATTAATTAATTTCAAAAAATTTTTTGGGCTGCTTTCAAATTTGGACAACGCTATAAGTGAAATACTAAAAACGGAATGTACAAAATTTGTGCACAATATTAGAGAAGATAATTAATTTAGAATTTTGGCGAGACGAATTTACACTAATTTATATATGTTATATAGATTCTGTATAATACAATGGTCTTAAATGATAAGTCTATAAATCAGAAGGTAACATTTGAACTTTATTAGATCGAACGGCAATTCTGCTAAATATTCAAATATCTTTCAATAACAATTATTCAATTTATAAAAGTCACATTACCACAAACAAATAAGATAATATTAAGTGCTAATGGTAGTAGTTCCCAAGCAGTGTGTATTGCAACAAGTTCAAGTGTACTACGCCATTTCTGACAACCATACATTATTTGCAATAGCTTATAATAATCCAAATACTTAGTTTAATTGATGTAGGTATGTTAAGAAATTTTTATTCACTCACTAATGCATTGGTTATATGTGTATAGGCTAAAATAATTTTCACATTCAAATATACTGTATGAGTTTAATACAAAAAAAAAAAATGTACCTGGTGTAGATGAATAAGTTGGGAAAATAAAAATGAGTAAGTACTTTATTGAAACTAATGATTGAGAATACTTTAATTACGTATTAGCAAACAACTGGAGAAAGTCCTACAAAAAGGGTTAGTCATATGACCCCCTCATATGTCCAAGAAAAGACACCAAAAACATCGAAAGCCATTCAAAAAGAATTAATAAATAGTTATTGAGGGATGGACTTAGTTCCAGATATAAATGTTGACGAAAAAACTACAAAGGCATTAAAAGCTCAAGAGTTTGATCCAACGCATCAAAGGTTTACAGGATAAATTTAATAACTCTAGTAAGAAAAGCGAAAAAAAATTAAGGTCTTGACAATTGTTTGCATATTTGCCTATAAGAAAAATGCAAAATACTTTCAAAATAACATATTATTTTTCCCAAATTGCCAAAAAGTTGACCATGGACAATTTGATTTTGGGGGATCCAAATCAAAAAAGTGGCTTCATAATTGATGAATATGTTGCGCAAGATGTGATCAACTTTTATATATCCGAAGATGTGAGCAGAATAATCCCGGGACAAAAAGATACCGTAAATACTTGGAGAAAGAGTCAGAAGATGGAGAAAAGGTAGTGGTTTGTGACTTTTCTGAGAGTTTTTCTTTGGTTGTTCAGGAGGAGGTGCAAAGTTTTCATTGGAATAATTCAATAAGAAACACTTCAGCCTTTCGTAGGATATTTCAAGGAAAACACTAGCTTAAAACCTGTGAACTTTTTAGTTATATCTAAGTGTAACACTCACGATACTGTGAGCGCCCATTTATATAATATTATCTAAAAATTTATCCAATTTGTTAAAGAAACCTTCCCAAAAATTAATTATATAAAATACTTTTCGGATGGACCTGCAGGACAATATAAAAATTGTAAGAACTTCTTAAACTTTTGCTACCACAAAGAAGATTTTGGAATCTCAGCAGAATTGATTTTTTTTGCAACAACTCATGGAAAAGGGCATGCGATGGTTTATGAGGTACAATTAAACGGTTAGTGAGTAAAGCAAGTCTACAGCGTTGTTCAGAAGGAAAAAACTCAGAACCAATTCTAAATCCCATCGAATTTTAGAAATTTTGTGAAGAAAATATTAGGAATATCAATTTTGCATAATCCAAATGTAGTGAATATAATCAAGAATTGGTACTTTTAAGTGATAGGTAAAAAGGGGGCACCACTATACCTGGAATTCAGAAGTTTAACTCATTTTCCCTTGTGTCGAGATTTTCATTAGAGGGGAAACATTTTGCTGCTTCTGAAGTATCGATAGTTAAAAGAGTTATCACTACAACAAAAAAAAATGTAAGAATTGATTTAGAAATTCAATATAAAATACAGCGGCTGTAAGAAAAAAAAATATAATTGTGTGCCATTATAAATTATTATACATTAGTCTGTATTTTATTGAAATTGTAAATTTGGTTGGTTAAATATGAGTTAGTAAGTTATATTTTTCGAAACATTCAATTTCAAATGTTTGACTCCGTGACCTCAAGGACAAAGATATATGTTACTGGGTAAATGTATAACATAAAGAATAATCAATTTGTAAATATCTATCTAATCACGGTTAAATTAGATCGATATGATAAAATACACAAGGTAAATTACTATTTAAAAACATGGGTGCTGGCCTCGAGGCTTGAAATTTAGGAGACTCTTACACCTGATATGAAGGTCAAAGAAATTTAAAGTTTTAGATTTTTGAGTATCTACTCAATATTAAAGTCAATGCAAGATTTCAAAAAAGTCGGATTTTTTCCTGTCTGACAAGTGATTGATTTGACGTGGCATGATCAATTTTCTAACACTCAAAAACTATCCTATTAGTGTGGGACTCTGCATGATAAATTTTAGGAGCAAAATCTACTGTAATTCTTGGAAATTGCATTAAACTAATGGAATAGAAGCTACAGAATTCCCTAATCAAGTTCTTTTTAAAACGTTTAATGATGTTGTCCGTTTTATAAATCATTTTGTTCATAAAGTATGAGTACCTAAATATCTTCTGTTGAACCTTTTTAAGTCCTCAGTAAGGTTGTTCAGTGTATTTGCTGTGATAAATTCATGAATCATGGACAGTCAATAATTCATTATCCTCCTTTGCATTTGGGAACCTTAAAGATGAGAACAGTTTTGAGTTGCTAGTTGTCTGAAAATTATTTAAAAATCTTTTATCTTTTTTTTTCTTTGAAATTACAACTATTCTCCAATTCGATGCTAAGTTGGAAAAGTATCAAACGGCGAAAACCTCTTCATAAAAACGTTACAGAATAAATCCTCAAAGTTCAGATTTTTGAAAATATATATTCAAAAGTAAAACCAGATGGCCCAAAATACATGCCAATTTGGAACTCTTATCAATGCTTTTATTACAGTTTTAGTTAGGTGTCGTTCCATTATATCCTTGTCTCTTTTTTTTTGTAAAAGTGAATTCATTGTCAGCTTCATATCTCCATTCTTCACAAAGATAGGCTACAATTTATACACCATGTACAGAAAGAATTATCTCTGAATTCGATGCAGTTATATAGCTGGGAGTAGTAATATCATTTTAAACCTGAAAAATTTACTCTGGATCTTTGGATCACCAGAATCTTTATCTTTATTACCAGGAGTAAATATAGATTATTTTTGTCCATATTTTTATTTTTGACTTCTTCCATGCAACGTAATAGTGATTGAGAATAGTCTTCTAATCATTGGTATTTTAAGCCTGGTTCTATTAATGAGATCTACTTCTCTGAGCAACTGTTCGACTTTAAACTTTTTTCCAACGACGTTAAAATATTCTACCATAATGTCCTCAATCCTTGCAAGAATAGAGCAGTTTTTATTTTATTTCATAGCTCTTTTTTTTCGAGGAATGTTTCTGATCTTACGCAACATTTGTTTTTAAATTCTGAGAAAAGGTGCACGCGGGACATCAGATTTATAAAAGTATTTTGAATAATATCAATCATTCTTCCATCTAGATATGGATTTCCTAGTAGAGTAACGTTGAGTGCTAATTGTCATTTAGTTCTTATTTCCAACAAAAAGGGGTTTATTTGAAGAATAAGTGCTTTACGATCGGTTAACTACGTGTAAGTAACATCATGAGAAAAAATTGAGGCATAAACAAAATCTTTAATAAAGAACAGATCAATGCATGAGGATATTTCTCTTGAGTTCCTATTTTTATAAATAAAAAAAAGGAATGAGATAAATTTTTCATCAAAATCCCTCGTTTAGATTAGTCCTTTAGTAGATTTGGTATGGTTCTTAATTGAGTTTAGCTTAAGTCTCTCTTTACATTAAGCTGAATGTTAAAATTTCCACTTATTATTGTTGGCCTGCTAGAGATTATCGACTTTAATCTACATCTGAAAAAATCAGGATCCCTTATGTTGGGTCCATATATCCATATATATTGGTTAGATAAAGCTTAAGAGTCCCAATCGAAGGAAGTCAACTGATCAATATATATCTACTTGAATTTGTGAAAAATAAAATATTGGTTAATTATGGTGGGAGAGATATTAAATGCTAAACGGTTTCATTTTTTATATTGGTGATGCTGAAGAATAAACTGTAGGCATTCTCATTCAATCCAAAAAGGAGCAAAGACAAAGTTGCCATATCTACTATCAAGGACAACATCTATTAGTAAGACCACACAAACAAATTAAAGGAGGCCGCAAAAGAGAGTGAAAGAGTGTAGGACTTACTCAAGCGTATTTGGAATCAAATCCTCACACCGAAGCAGATATACATAAAATATTACATCTGGTTTGGATTCTATTTCATAAAGGGTCTCTTCAGGGACTAGTAGGCAATCTGCAAACAATATAATAATAATAATGAAAAAACAGTATTTTATATTTTTATTTACGTGACCTAAACGAAGTACTTTATTATCAGGTAAGTATAGTTTTAGAATGAAAGGTACATTTTCCAAAAATTAATTTTTAACAAAGTGTATTTTAAGCCTTATTATTTTGCAGAAAAATGGATTTTTTTCTAGGAATTTTGAGCGGTTGTACTAGAAATGATGTAATTCTTAAAGCTTTATATTTTATAACAAAAACTCTCTTCCTCCTGTAAAAATATTTTAATGTGAATGTTTAGGACAAAAAAAATATTTTATGGAGTGCGTAAGGCATAAAACACTTATTTTATACATTATATACTTCACACACCTTGAAATATGTACATTAGGGTAGTTTATTTTTATATTTCTTTGGAAATTCGATTACTACTAGTTCGGAAAAGTTGTGATTTAACAGTAGCATAACTTATGCAAAATTTCATTGCCCTATGATGCTCTCTTTAAAGAGCACATTTCGTTCAAAGTTTAAAAGGAGACTAAAGTTGTTTTATTTCGTCAATAAAGATTAAAATACAGTATTAATCATTATTCTGCATAAGTTAAGTATGATAGACGTTATTTTAACCTGTAACATATATTAAATAACGTTTTTTTCTAAAGCTACCCTATGGAGCAAGAAGAGAGAGTAGAAAAAGAAAATTTTGATCTCTCCTTTCCGAAAATGTAGAAATAAAATGAGTCGTACAATACCCGAATCATTAAATTTTCCTACCTATTTTCTCTTTTATTGTTCTATAGAACAACTTTAGAAAAAAAACACTTTTTATAGGTTAAAAATTACATTTTAAAGAATCTAAAACTATGCTTCAAGTTTGCATATTTACTCAGAAAAAAGTGTTTGATTTTTCATAATTTGAGCTAGATGTGTTACATAAAGATAATCTTGTAGGAATGACATTTTCCAAAGATATTTTTCTTACCATATCTCTAATTATCAACACTAGTCATAATCAAAATTCGAAATAAAGTTGAAAAACAAATTGCACCAATGTACAAAACATTTTAAAGCAGTTTTGCCCAAAATAACGATTTTCAATTTGTGACAGTCAACGACTGAAAATATTGCATATTTATATGTTTAACCTAGTGGCTTGGTGGAGGGATAATTTAAATAAATTTCCCCATGTTTCCAAAATAGTTTCACGATACATCGAAACTACAGGTACATCTGCATCAAGAGAAATAATGTTTTGACAGCTGGTGAAAACGTGACTGCTAATCGGTCTTGTTTAATATTGGAAAATGTAGACAGGCTTATCTTTTTGCAGAAAAATTGGTAATTAATGAATAAAAGTATTATATAACCAGTGTATATTTTATATCAACCTGTTTTTTAAAGAAGTTACGTATATTTAAGAATAATTTATTAGTATAGAAAATAAATGATTAATCTATAAAATATCAAAAGAATCTGGAGAACTACAATAATTTTATTAAAAAAAACATTTGACTATTAACCGTACTAAACTGAGTACCGTGAAGAGTATACTGTAGTTCTTATCGAACCGTGACTTCAGCCAACCATCCATGCCTTAATAAACATACTAAAAATTATCAAAGATCTAACTGGATATTTTATGACCTGGTATCACACTAGTATTACTAGATTAATATTAGGAGGATGCATGTAGTTTCTCTCAGGATCCCGTTTCCTTAACATTATGCAGGCTTTTTTATATAAGAGAAATTCCAGGATCGTATCATTTCATTATATAATCATTCAATGAAAAGTTGCATAAATATTGAATATTCATTTAAGATACGACTTTTGCTAAAGTGCAAATGATGTACCTATATCGATAAAAAAAAAAATATATGTCGAAGCAAATCATCTATAAAAAAACCAAGAACTAAATATTTCATTAAAACATTTTCCTTTAGTTTAATTAGTTAAATAGAGTTATATAAGCATTAGTAATATTATAGTATTGCAAATACTCTATCTTACCTAGGAGTTCTATGTTGAATTCCTTATACCTAATGTATAAGTTTTTTCTTTGAGCAACTGAGTTTCGAACCTACGCACATTGATTTCAAAAGGATAATTCCTTTCGAGCGCGTTGTTCATGGAGCTAAGTTATTTCCTAAATATAATTTCACTTTCTAAGGGGAATAAAATATGCGTTAATTTTTGATTTTTCACGACTAGCTTAAATTTTTGATCTTTCTTGAAAAACAAAAAATTTATTTTTTCTTATACAAATATTAAATATTTTAATTAAATTTATTCTAAATAATGTATTTTAACGTAACTTTATCATTTGGATATATTAGTCAAGGGAATAAGCTAATAAATCTTGTTTAAGGAAAAACTTAAAAACAATTACATACTCAACACTAGTCTTCAAATCCTTTGTAAAAAAATGTCATTGTATTTAAATAACAAAATTTTTATGGAACCGATCTTGTTGAAACTTAAGTTAAGAGGGAAAGCTGTTTTCACCCTATTATGAAAAAAATACCGATTGGGTACTAGTGTAATCGGGGCTCGACCCAAGAGCCAAAAAATATTGCAGTTAGTAGTATTTGTCAGGATTCTTTCTTGACTTAAGTTTCTACCTGATGGATCCTTGTATACGATCACAGTATGCCATTTAATTTTGAATCCGTAAATAATACGAAATTATTTTCATCCTGATCTCAAAGGTCAACCAGAATTATGATTCTAATTAAAATGTCATCATTTGATCGATCTATTAAATTTATCTAAAGTCAAGTATAAATTTATTTAGTAGATTTTAGTTTTCGGAAGAAGTGGTAAATTGTCGTGGTTAAGTAAATTTTTAAACAGACGGAACATAAAAAAATACTTTTTATAAGAAAAGTGTTATTTAAATGTAATTCAGTAAGTTTTTTTTATCTAACAAACATAAATATATCCCTTATATTATAATACAAATTGTGGCATTTGTATAAAATATGAATTTTGGCCAAAACATAGACAGATAAAGACTTTAAACATAGAATAAAATTTGAGTTATGTACTAGAAGCTATGGTTTATTCTATCTGAATAGATTCCTGAACTCAGGAGAGAAGTCTGTTTTTCACAAATAAATTGATTTGTTTAATAAAAAAGATCAGTTCCTGGTGTCTAATTTTTTTAAAGCCATGAGTTGTCATTTCAAAAGAGGATCAAAGAAATAAAAACCCCAAAATTTAATTATTGTACTAATACACATCAAAAAAGTAATTAATTAAATGACTACGACCACAACAACAACAAAAGGAGATGAAGAAGATATTAAGATAGAAAGAAAAACTCTCTGTATTAATCTAATTAAAAATAAAATTAATTTAATTTAGTAATATTTGTTTGCCTTTAATTTGACGAGGACAAATATAAGACTGCAGCATGCAGGGCTTATTTGTCTAAGTCAAGTCAGCCATGTTGTACTTATGTCTGAAAATCTTAGACCTGTTTGAGAACGTTATGATTTTTGTGGATTGGACTAATAAAAATTGGGTCTTGATCGGTCCAAAGATAAAATTCGGTCAAAGTAGTTAAAAGGAAAACATGAATCGGACCGATTCAAAGGAAAACATTGGTCTGACCGGTCTATAGGATGAAATAGTACTTATGTAAATTTTCAAAACCTAATTGACGGAGCCTTGATAGTTTTACATAAATATATATCAAGTAATTACACAAGCTAATCATATTTAATTGTAATAAATCCAACGCGTTTAAATGATAGTGTTATATGATCTGAGAAACACGGATAAGAGAATTGAGGAAAAGCTGTATGTACTCTATATAAAACGTTCCCCTCTTTCCCCTTCTCCTCAGAGAAACGTCCTTCTTGTGTGTATATAAACATATTTTACTGCGCGAATTTTTGTTTCTACTATAAGAAAGGAAAATTCTTAAGCATATGCCTCTTAGTTTACTTCAATTGAACAAAGGGGAAGGTATTGTTTCCTATATCTACTGTGTTGACTATATATATATATATATGAAAAAAGTGACTTTCGACGTAAAATAGTATTTTATATTTATGTAATTTTTATATGAAAACCCCGTCACATATCTTTGGATATAGACGTAGATGCCGAAATCTTCAAACACAAAGTAAGTTCATTTATTGTTAATCAAATGATCTCCTTCATTTGATAATTGAAATCCTGTGAATTTTGTTACGAATTTAGCTACAGTCGTGGTGTAAAAAATATGGTCTGATAAATTAAAAAAAATATGAACATTCATTGATAGTAAAACAGAAGCATTTCCATTACTTATTCAGAAAGAAAAAATATCAAAACAAGGATTTTTCAAATAATGTTTAATGCAGCCTTTAGTTCAAAAGACTTGACATCCTTAATTCAAAAAGAGTTCGGTAATTATTTTTGTACTCGTATACTTTTCTTCTTGAACATATTGGCTGCTTTAAAATAAGAAAATTACATCTGTACATTTCAAAATATATTCCTTGCTTAATAATACTTATAATTAAATTGGCTATAAAGGACATAATTATATTGATGAAAGCAACAAAAATAAAAGTAATTAAAATATTATTTGGCCAACAGCCGTAAAGGATATGCTGAACATGAACATAGTAGTAAGATTTCTTTTTTTTTATGGGGGGAGGGGTTTGAATAATCTTACAAAATTTAGACACTAACTTCTCATTTCCCTGACTACAATAAAAGGTTACTTCTAAAAAAAGTTATGGGACTTATCATTTTTTTTTAGTAATAAATTAAATTTGTAGAAAAAAGTAGTATCTTATGTATAACATTATTTTTATGAGAAAATCCTTATTTAAATCGGGCTTTTTTTTATTCTCCTTTCCAAGACTTTGTCGAAACTCTAATGTTATTTTTAGAAAGTAATATTTCTAACTATTTCAAAAAAGACTTTTTGGTAGGAAAATGTAAATAATATTTCTTAAAAAAAACTGTATTTCAATACCGTGCCACTGGAATTAAGATTTAAACTGATAGTACGTTTTTATCACAAAGCCGGATACATGACCTTATTAAAAAAATACTCCAAAAACAACAGACAATATGCGTAATAACTTCTTTTTCGATAATGCAACTACAATTTTCAAAGGAAAAAACAATGAATTTTTTTTTTTTTTGGATGATTTAAGAAATACGACACTTATAACTTTCTATTCGAATTGTATATTAGTTTAGCTATAACCATGGTTAAAAATTTGACCTTTTGTTACACTTTGCTTTCTCTTTCAACTTGACAAACTCAAATTTGTAATAATAATTTTACTAATAATTAATAATAAATGGAAAAAATGTAGCTCAATGGGCAATTCACGCAAGAGAAGTTATTCCCTTGAACTCAATTTGTGCAAGCTCAAGTCTCGGTCGTTCCTGAAAAAGATATCTATACATATATATACTATAATGTATATATATATACATACTGAATACTGAATCAGTGAAACTGTTTCTGACCCATACAAGGAACATTTAAAAAAATTTACTTTAATTGTTTTTTTTTTTACAAAAATTCATATAATGAATTTTTCCCCTTTTCTTTTAAAACATTTAAAAAATATCCAAAAGCTACTTTGTAGATGAAAAATATTTTTGTTTTTTATTTCTTCCATAAAAAAAATATTTTTCGGATGTTTTATTCATAAGAAGCAAAAATATTTAAAAATGAATCAATTAAATATACGTAATATTTATTAATTTTGTGTGTGGATGAATTAAGATATCCAAAAATGTTTTTCATAGTTTTGACCCTTTTTGAAGACATATATTGACCCGGACATGGACTTTTAAATGATATATATTTACATTTTTCAGTATAATATTGTGATGATCCATTTTGGATACTTTATGGCAATTTTAAAAAACTTTATTTAGAATCATTTGTTCATAGAAATCGATGATAGTTCATCGACGAATAAAACAATTAAAATAAATAGTAGTAATTTAGACTACGAGTTTTTTGGTTAAGGGATCGGCTGCACTGCTTGATTTGTTCAAAAATTCAGAAAATGTGTAAAAAGAATGGTGATGACCTTTTAACAATATTTTTGCGGAAGCGTCGTGACCCAGAATCAGCCAAAATCGTGAAAAGACCTGTTTTGCTGAGTGAAATTAACAAAAAATTGTAAAGAATCCCTTCCCATCGATGAATGTAATTGCTCAAGGTATCATGTCATCAATGAAGACCTACAGCACCACAGCTATGCACGTTGCATGGAACAGCTTCTAACCAAGCCAAAAAGGGAGAAAATGGACACCCAAACAAAGGCTTTGATCAATCTAAAAAGGAACACCCCCTCCCCTTTGAAATATTTTATCTAGTCTTTCTCAGATGAGAATTTTTGTTTCAAAACCATGGTTGTTAAAAAGTCCCAAAAGCGTTCTTTGGATCATGAAGGCCAAGTACTCTTATTCATTAATAGTTTTTGGCGTTAATAGCAGCAATGGTGTTACCTGTAATCTTCAAGCAGGGCCTGAAGGTCAATCCCAAGGTCTATATTAATTAATTACACAACTAAGTATTCTCTTGGATTATCAGCATGATGAAAAACCGACATTGTTTAGGGCAGCAAGTCATCCCCTGTCACATCAACAAAAGAACAATCCATTATCTTGATTTTGAGAATGTGATGTACCTTCTTCTAGCGAGTTCTTAGATTCTTCACTCTTTGGAATTGGACCCTTCATACTATTATGTATGGGGCAATGTTGTTTGGCTTTTAAACGAAGGTCTCCTAGTACCACAAGATAACTGAGAGGTTCATAAGAAGTGCATTCCAGATATTACCCTGTGGGTAGGTCAAGAAGGCATTGGGATGTTCTATGGACGTTGTGAACGTGTGGTCCGACCAAACGGCGATATTATTGATAAATTTATAATGAAGTCAATTCTATAGTAAAATTGGTTAATTAATAAATCAACAACAGTGTTTGACTTTTTTTTTCTTTGCCTTGCGAATGTTTAGACGAACCACCATTTATAAGTAATCTACACTACATTCCGTGAAAAATAATTTAGGCTCGCTAATTTATCAAAATTAGAAAATATTTTTATTGGCAAACATTTTGTAAAAAGAGCAAATATTAATACTTAAAAAATCATTACAACCATAAATTAAATTATTCATAAATGATTTATCTAACTATATGACGGGGTTTAACGAAATGGTTACGAGAAATTAAAGTTGTACACAAGTTTTATTTTTAGATTTTTGTTTGTTATAAAATTTGATTTTAGAAGCACTCAAGCTTTGTAAATGTTACAAAAATATTCAAACTAGTTTACCAATTTTCAGATATTATCCTTGACTTGTCACAACTTAATTATATATTTTCGCTTTTATTCATTTTGTATTCAATGATTAAAATAGACAGTTTAGATATTGTCAACTCATAATGTCACAATAATTGGCACTCGGTAGATCCCCAAACCTCCTCCTCAAATCCAATTGAGTTATTTATTTCAATTTCTTGCAAAGTTATGATCGAATATGCATTTTGTTGAGTTTTGTCTTAACTTGCCCTCTCAAAATTTAATGGTCTCTTATACCAATCATATATAATCTTTGTTCCAAGCTTTATGAAATTCAATTCTAAGTTGTTGTTTTTTAATATTTTCATATACATTTCAATAAAAATACTTTATGAAAAAATGTATTTATTCAAATTCAGAGCATGATTTTGTTTCACGAGCTTAGTGATTGTGAGTAAAATAAAAACACAGGAATAAAAAGTATTGAATAAATTGATAAGCAATTGATCAATTATAGTAATTACATACCATCAATTTAGAATAATTTTTTCAAGTATTCCTTCCATTTCGCACTCGTAAATATCAATTAAGCAGCTACAAAAAAAATTTAATATATATTTTTGAAATATTAATTACGTCATTTTGACCCATTCCATGTGATAGTTATATAGGACAGCGATAAATAAATCTGGGATGAAATTAATATATAAATGACTCAAAGAGGAGAGTTACACAAATAAAAAAATTAGATGTAAGAAGATAAAGAGGATTTAAATATATATATTTTAGTAAATTATAGGATTATATTTTGAAAAATTATATACACATTTTCAAATATGTTTATTTTGTATTAACATGGACAAATTTCAAGAAAAAACATCATAAATACTAGTTTAATTGCTTGTAATTGTGATAATTATAGAAGCAAGGTAGATTTTGTCCAATGTTGCGTCAAAAACACCCAAGTTTTGTAGTTCCATTATATATTAAACCTTTCTAACGTCTTAACTGAGGAGTAGAACCAATAATGTTGTCTCTGAAGCTTTGCTAACTAATTGTCTCAAAAATAAATAGAAACCAGGTCTATATGGCAGATAAATTATAAACAAGACATCCAATTACATGTTTATATTTTTTCTATCTTTTGAAACAGCGGAAGGACTACTTACCTGTTAAATATAGGCCATTATTCTTTCCTTCATCTAACTATCCTTCCATAGGCAGCTGTTATTGCATCCAAGAGAGCAAATCTGTCGATTCTCTTGTTATATATAGAAACACTATCAGAAAATGGAAAGTCCATATATATTTTTTTTCAATCCTATTTGACTCTTTTGGCTTCGAAACTTGAATATCTTTGAAACTGTCTCTAAAATTTTGTTAAAAGTAACATAACTTCAAGGAAAATATTATTTTCTTATAAATCATTCTGCTAATCCTACTGGCAAAAATGCTAATTTTTTAAGCACCAAATATCAAAATAAAAGACAACTGCAAAGATTAAATGGAAACATTAAGGATCACAAAAAAATCTTGACAAGAAATTCAATTTGTAAACCCTATCCCTTACTAGATATTTTTCCTTCCCTGAAACTTATAATTTTTATTTAAACAACACTTTCGATTTTAGCTAGACTCTTCAGTATTGCGGTCAACTACTATATAATATATATTTTTTCATTTTTATATATTAGTAAACAAAGTACTCAACACGATAAATAAATAAGAATGTATTAATTAATATTTTATGTTGATTTTAAAATTCATACTTATATGCCAATTTATTAACTTATCTTCTCTATTGATTTAATTTTGGCGCTCAAAATAAAAACCAATTATTTTTTGAAGATGTTGTATGTATTAGAAAAAAATTACACAACAAAGAATTTTTTTTTAATTCTCCTTTTGTTAACGGGTCAAAATTAAGCGTTTTCAACTTAAACGACGATAAATATATATTATTTACATTTTTCAAAATAGTATTTTATTAATTTACTTACATTTCACCAAAATAACTAATTAATTCATAAAACAAATTGTCTTTATAACTTTTCAATTGTAAAAGCCACAGGAGTTGAAGTAGTTGTCGATAATTATTTTATTTCTATATCAATAAGAAATTTACTGCATGAAATTGAAACCAATCATCTGATAATTTAGAAGGAGTTAGAAATAAATAGAAAATTATATATCTTCGATTTATATTCAACCTTAAAAAAAAAACATTCTTATTTTTCCAGAAATATTTTAAAGCTTAAATCCTATATTTTTCTCTTAAATATTCAAATACATAATATATGTGTTCCATATATACATATATTAAACCATTTATGAATTGATCAACAGGATTAATGAATAGAAAAGAAGATTAATGGCTTCACTTAAGATGAAAGAAAAATATTAATTAAAAATATGGATATTTTTTTTGTGAAATGATGTAGTTAGGAATATAATAACTCCATTCTTTCATGTTGATGGTTTAAAAAACTTTCAAATAAAAGATATTTATTTGATAGAGTATTATTAAAAGTTTTTGACCTAATCGTGAAGGAACTGTTTATAAAAAATAAAATTATGTATTTAATCATGATCTGAAAAAACTTTAGTAAAATTTCAGCTGTTTTTTAACTCACTATTGTTGTTCATAATATTTATTAATTGATTAGTATGTCAATTGAAATTATTTTTCGAAATGAATACAAAAATGAAGTATTGAGACGATTTTTAATCGTTTTTTTTTTTTAAATTCAAAATTGAGGGCTCAGACCTCTTAAATCATAAACAGATATACATCCAAGTAGGGGATGAAGCTGTGACAAAAAAAAAATCATTGCTGATTGAGAAGCTTCAAATGAAATTTTTATATATTTATATTTGCATTTTTGATCAAAAACCAAAATTTGAGCACATTCATTTTGCACTTATCAAAATAAATTACAATGTTTAAAATACTTACGTGAATATAAAATATGTAAAAATCAATGAAGTTTTTTTATGAAATAAGTGTTTGATGAGGTTGTGAGTATTAAATAAAATAATAGCAACACTATTATTATTTCGGATATTGTATGCCTCAGTTCTCACATTGAAAAAAAAAAGAATACAAAAAAAAAAAAAAAAAAGGCTAAAGAAAGATACGCCTTTTTAGCAAAACAATGCCAAAATATATCACAAAATCCTAAGCAAGGTCATATAAAGTTAAATAAAGTATATTATGTATATTGAGTTTTAATGATTCAGGGGCAACCTTATAAGTATTCGGGATAAAATGTACTCCGTGTCTTACCCAATCGTGAATGAAACTTTGAAAAGTTTTAATTAACTTACTATATAATTTACCTATTTATTTCCTCAATATTATTTCGTAGAGAAAAAAAAAACATATAAATGCTTTCAAATAAATTTATTTTTGAGACAAAAATTCAAGCTATATATTTTTTACTGTATAGTTTTGTGCATATTTGTCAAGAAAAGAGAAAAATAAGACACTATTTCAAAAAAATAAATTATTATTACAAAATTAAATTCTCAATTGGAAAATGTTACACTCTTGAATGTAAAAATTTTGCATTTATGACCAATTTAACTCAATCAAGTATTGAATTAACCAGAATACGTCAGGTTTTATTAGAGTCAAATTTTCTAACTTTCAGTTTCAGTATTACTCATATATTTTCATAAGGGCTTAAGTAAAATTAAATTATCTGGCCACTCAAGAAAATTAATTGCGAATTATTTAAAGAATTTGTTATTTTTGACAGAGTGCCAAATCCTGCTGAAATATATGATCACTATATTGAAAACAACTATGAAGTGTAAGAAGCTAAATAAAAATATATTTTTGAGTAGGTTTAGTGATGTTGGTCTTAGCCCTCTGATATTGGTAAAGGAATTAACAATAGCATTAGAGATAATCAGATATTACAGACAATTTTTTTTTTCAACTTTTTAAATTCGTTTTCTTGATCATGATCTAATATTTTATGAGGATTTAGCATTGTGTAATACATCAAAGAAAATGTAAAAACTTATTGAATAATATATATAATGTACATAAACATATCAGAATGCATTTTTTTGATGTAAACATCATGCTAATTCTTAAATTCTTACTATATATATAAGATCATACTCAAATATGATATTTTTGTTGGCCACCATAGTTTTGAAAATTTATTGGTATCATTATTAATACACACAGTACAGAAGATAGACACTAAATCAGCGTCGTTCCTTCATGTTACTTCTATTATTTGTAGAAAATAAATTAAGAATGTTCATTACATCCTTTATAAACACTTTCTTGATTAAATGGGAAATTATATGCCTTCAAATTTTAAAAATACTTATATTCCATATAAATCTATGTTTTATCGACGATAACTTTTAAATATGATTCTAAAACCTTCTGTCAGATTGAATTCAATACTTTTATATATCTTAATAATGCTCTGTTAAAGATTGATTAGAAAATTTTGAAAATTGTGGTCATGGTTTACAGAACATTTTGCTTTAATGTTGATTTCCATTTTTTTTCAATGAAAGGACTCAGGGGTACAAGGAGGGGGGGGGGAGTGTTAATATATGAAAATAAACAAATTAAATTTTAGCCCAGGCTTTCGGATTCAAAATGATTTTTTAAGCACGCTGGACCAAAAAAAAAAAACAATTCCCTAAATATTACTTTTTTCCCTATAGATTGCGCATTTTTTAAATCTATTTTCAATGTAATAAAAAGAAACTTGCTAATGTCCTGATCATTACAGTCTTTTTATGCTTAAAGCATTAGTTATATAACATTTTAAGTTTATAAAGTACAGTTTTCAGGTCATCAAAAAGGTTTTATTTAATTTTTTGTTTTAGCGTGTGTACTAGGGTATCCAATTTTTCGGGAGACCTGTTAATTCAATCTTCTGTTGTATTATAACGAAAAAAATTATGTTTATAAGCTTTTGGTCTTCAAAGGGTGTTTTTTGACCTCTATAGCTTATGAAAATGACTTTTTTTTAATAACATTCTATAGTTTTATAAGGATTCAGAAGTTTCAATTTTTAAATTATGTTACGGATTTATTTATAAAACTAGCTGTCTCCAAAGGAAAATGCGATGACACTGAGTTCTACATAGTGTTAAATTATGTTTAAGTTTTATTTGATTAAGGGATCCTTCCCCTGTTATGGCAGGGATTGCCTATATCAACTAATCTCTTTATTGGGGGTGAGTGTGAGAGTGTTTTTTTTTTTTCATTTTTTTTTTCATAATAAATTAAGAATGGTAGATGTTTATTGGGATTAATGTATGTTGGAACTAATTTATCTTTCTTTTTTATTCTTTTTGTTGTTTCTTCAATTTTTTTTTTGTAATAATTACTCATAGTGCTGATTATTATTATAAAACAAAAATACATAATGAGTCTATACTAAAAAAATTAATTTTTGCTAATTACAAAAGTTTCAATCTCAAGATTTACCTTTTTACTAGACACTTTGGAAATCAATATTTAAGGATATTTAATTTAATTATGATTTTTTTATGATAAGAAATATGGGTTAAATTCTAATAGTTTTTTTTATAAAAATAAAGTATTCTATGCATAATTTATACAAAATCAAATGAATATTGAGCTGCATGATGAAATATTAATACAGACTACTCTGATCATAAAGAAAACCTTTATTTTCAAATTTTGAATTCAATTCTCCTTCTTTTCTCAAATTTATTTTTTAAGTTAGTACACATGTCTGTAGACAGTTTTACACATATAAGACATTCTCCATTATTAGTTTGATTTTTTACAAATACAAAAATTAGACATTTTTTAGTGTGCTCTGATTTGATATACTATTCAAAAATGGATAGAAAAAATCAATTGAAGGGTAAACTCATAAAGTTTAATACAAATTGTGGTAATCAAAAAATTCTGTGGATACTGTTGAATGCCTCACAATGGAGAAAAAAAACGAAGAATCGAATAAACCAAAAGGAAAAACAAAGGTTTAAACGAAATAAAGAGTGGCATCAAATCACATCGAATGTTTTAAAAGCATGCGAAAATGTAGATTTAAAGGACAAAGAAGTATTTTTATAAACATTGGGTTGTATAATATTCTAATTTAGTACCAGAGGGTTAAGCAAGAGGAATTTTTTTTAGCCCAAATGTCAACAAAAAAAAAAGAGTATTTTATCGATCTTCCTACGAGATTTCGGTAATAAGCTCATTATTCCAAGCAAAGCCACTCATTACCTCATTATCCTTACTCCCCACATGTTCTCCGCCTGAAAAAAATTATCTCTGCCAAGGATTGCGCTTCCATTCAGATTGAAGTATGTAGCTGATGTAGTTGAATATTTTATCGGAAGAATGAAAGGTTTTTCTACAGACTATCAAAGGAATGGATGAGTAATCCAATGGTTGCATAAATTTTATGTACCCAACAAAAGATATATAAATTATGTGACATGAGTTTTAAATAATTAATTCGTTATATACGCAAATAATAAAATTATGGAGGAATAAAAAAACATTTTTTGGGCTTTGTACTCCATGAAAAAATAAAAATGCTATTTTAAATAATAAGAGTTCTTATACATATTTTTATCAATCTATGTAGTAGGATTGTAGTAATAGATGACCATATATGTCTTTTCCTTCCCATTCACTCATATTTTACTCCATTATAATCCCCTATAAGTCTCTACATACCCAGCACAGATAAAATTAATATCGATAAATTTTGATTTATAGGATCCAATATTATTTTTATCTATAGGTAGAATTAATATAAGAAGTATACAAACCTACATAAATGTTTTGGACTGTGTCTCCTAATGCAAAAAAAAAATAGGGTATATAATTCGACGTGAGAATAAAGAAAGAAATTGTCTACTGTATTTATATACCGGGTGTTCCATTGAAATCTGATCACTCACTTATTGATTAATTAATGAAAGTTGAGTGATTGAAATCAATTCCTTTTTTGATATATTAAAACATAACAAACTTGAGCTTACATACAAGTCGAGAAAATTACACATGAACGTGATTGCCGAATTTCCATTTGTGCACTCCAAGCAGCTGGGCGTCTACATGATCTTAGTCAACAAGTCCGATATGTTGAAGAGGAAGGAGGGCTCCGTCAAAAGGGAAAAATGGATCCGGAGGAGTTGAAAAAAACAGTCCAGGCTAATACCCTCAAGTCCATGTGGGCCTATGCAAGAGATCTCAGGGTTCACACAAGACTATCAAAAAAGTAGGCCTCTTGAGGATTGAGAGGCAATTTTTGACAACAACAATTAAAGAAACCCATCTCTTCCGTTGCTACATTCTTTTGAATAAGTATTTTTTCATTTTTTTATTAAAATTATTTTTGACAAGTATCCTAACTTTTATGCAACACCTTGTATATATTACAAACAATAAAGGTATCATAAAGCATAAATGGGTCACTGGCTCAATGATATAGAAGATGTCTGTTATTAGTTTTTCCCTCCTTCCTTTAATAACCAAAATAAAGGGTATGATAATAATATTAGAAGCTTTATTCTATAGGGTTGATCTTATCTAGTGTTACAGATTTTTTTACTATCAAGATGGAAGAACATTGGTGCAAAATCACAGAAGAGGACAACAAGACATCTTATCTCTGAACAGGGTTAGCTAAGACAGTTGGAAAGGGCAAAGACCATTTTACATTCGAGCAATGTTTTGCTCTTTTCTAGTCAAAAAATTCACTATTGATGCCATTATGAATAAGCAGAACAGATCCTACATTAGGCTGCATCAGATCCCCTAAGTAGTTATATTACCAAGGAGGTATCATAAATATGTTTTACCTATAATGAAAACACACCGTATGATATATTTTTAAATTCGAATAATTTCGACCACAGTTTATTAAGCATTTTGTAATAAAATAGTCTATGGTTATATTACTATGGCAAGCAACGGTAAATATTCATTTTCTGCTTTATCAAGGATTATGTCTTTAATATTAGAATTGTTAACTTGCACTTGCTCGAAAATATGTTGTTTTAACTTTAGTTAGTAAAAAATACATTGTTTTACTAATCTATAAATATTGCATTAATGGGTTAAGAGAGCCAAAAGAAAGAAACTGATTCACTGCAATGGGATTCAAAAATTATGGGTACTTTGACAAATAAGAATGTTAAAGAAAAGCGGCTGCCTGTAGCGATAAATGATGAAAATGATGCTCCTTGGGGTTCGATCCTACAAAACAGGCACTGCCCGAAGTTCAGGAAAAATTATAAACGAGAAAAGCATGGCAATGATGAAACTATGGAAATGTCACAAATCAATTGTATCGAAGGTGTTTAAAACAAATGCCTCTAACACAGGCCATGATACTGCTGCTTGTATTTGTTTTCAAAAGGTCTTAGGAAGGTCGTTACTCTGGGGAGCATGTTGTTCTCACATTGATGAGGTGATGCTGACACAGATATTCAAAGACCTGGAAATAGTAATGTCAAAATCACTAAAAGTGTCCGTTTTCAAGATATTTCTAAGCATTTTTGAAAGTATGAGCTGCCTCAGCAAAGAAAAGCTGACATTCTTTGATGTAAGTTCATTGATGAAATTAAGACTGTGGTACAAGAATGGAGACATGAAGCACCTCAGTTTTTTTAAAAGTAACTACGCAAAATCCGCGTGATGATTAGAACGAATTCTCTGAACTGTGCATTTTTTATTTAGATGCCCTCAGCAAAAAGGATTTTTGTCTCAAACTTCCTGGTGCAGTGCACCAATTGATTGAAATTGACGATTTCAATCAAAATTGTTCTTTTTCACCACAATATCTTATTTTTGTCACCTAGAGCCTTTTATAGCAAATATCAGAGTTAGAAGTTACAGGTTTTTTCTCAATTTTGTATGTTTTATCTACACTTCATGGTGAAATAGATGTACCACAGCTGTGAATACTCCTTGGAATGATTTGTGTCTGTTCTGGGTAAGAAAGTGCTACCTTGGAAAAGTAAAATATTCGTGACGACTTTGTTTTCACTCAAGACGGAGTTTCGTGACTTCGCACCGATAAGGCCCAGGCCGTCCCGATATACAACTTTCTCGACTTTCTGGATCTCCTCATGAGGCTGCCGTCCTCTCCAGATGAGAACCCCTTGGAATACTGTATCTAGGCACATCTGGAAGAAAAGGTGTATTCTACTCCTCACAGGAGTGTCCAGTCTCTAGAAGCTTCCATCAAGAAGTAGTCGACCAAGCTCGTATCTGGCTACATAATCATGGTCTGCAAGAGATTGAGGCAATTATTAGAGCTGAGGGCTCATATGTATATTGAATAAAAGTTATGACAAGGACTATTTTCAGATGATTTTGTTAAATAAATGTTGTCACAAAACCTCTGGTTTAAATTTAACTCTTGAAAAATTGTAAGAAATAAAATATGTACCACAAGATCAGATGAACCCTCAATAAAAGTTAATTATATATTTAGAAACAGAGATTTATAAATGAAATATTCAAGTTATTAGATATTTATATATTACTAAATATTTGTTTTATGTTTAATAAACACTTTTTTTGTAAAAAATATACAACGATCCTTTGATTAAATGCACTATTATATGCAATAAGTATAGAAAAAAACAGCCATTTTCAGATGTTGCCTTAGCACAACAAGTCAATTTAATAAAAAAACATATACTTGTGCACTTTGTCTTTTTATAAAATGTGTAATATTTTTTACACTGTACAAATTAGAAGCAACTGGGCATGCAATAAAACAATAACTGAATAAAAAGAAGATAAGCAAGATTGCAAGGCACTACAAAAAAAACAATAAAAATATGATGGTGATATCATTGATTCCCTTTATCATTGAATTGATAATTTTTGGAAAAAAAAAAAAACCTTCCATATACATTTTTTTGCCTGATAATGAAAATATAAAATTGTTAATGTATTTTCAAATCCATCTCTCAAGTACACATTTTATTGACCTAACCAGCATTTGAGTCGAGCTTTGTATTTCAATTTGTCCAATTAGTGAAACAAGCAAGAAGTTGAAAAAATTCAGAACATTTTATTATTAATTTTTGCAATATTTGAAAAAATGAAGAATTTATCAGGGTTTATTTTTTGGGCGATATTATTTTCTATAACTTTTTTTGGTTGTGCAATCACAAAAGAATAAAATATTTTTATGTATTTTTTACTATGCTAATCAAAGCTATTTACTACTTTTTAAAAAATAGTGCAAAACAGTTATTTTGCAACTTGATTCGCGAATTTAGATTTATCATTTTTTCACCAAAATAAAAGATGAACTTCTTATTCAGACAAATTTTTTCATGTAGTATATGTGTTGGTATTATATTTGAAGTTTTTAACTCAAGTTTTATTTCTTTAAATTCATAATAATATATATGATAAATGCGCAGTATTAGAATTCGCACCTTCACCAAAGTTGTCTAAAAATTAAGAAAAATAACAATGTCCATTTTCAATTTGATTTTCTGCTCACTCCTTGGCCTGAGTAACGCCGGGTAACCCTATTCTATTTAATGTATTTACATTTATTTAAATGTTTTGAAATCATATTTAACTATTATATCCATCCATTCTGTTTCTAATAAGATATTTTGAAAGATTTAACTGTAATGTTCAATGTATGCTTGAAACAGATTTATATTATTGTATAATAATTATATTGTAACAATGATCAAAGAAAAAAAATTATCTCATTAGGTAATTCAACGAAACTACAGATGTATGTATAGATGTAATCAATTATAACTTTAAAATGTTTATATAACCAATACAAAAAAACTAAACATAATTCCTACCAAATATAAAATGAAATGGATTAATTATTTTATATATATATACTCTTTTTTATTTTTGCATAACAAAGGTGTAGAAAATATTGAGGGAATGACAGAATAAAGAGATTTTCTATAGCAACCAAAAGTAATTTCATTTACATTCTAATTTACATCCCAAATCTTGTTTTATATAGTTCTAGATTTATCTATCTTCAAAGTTGAATTATATTCCAAATTTAGCCTTGTTATAGAAATGATAATTACTTTGAGAGGGATTTTATAACTTCTAATAATATGGCAGTTCGTTTTGATTGTAAATTTTATTGGAATCTTATATATACAAAAATAAACTTTTGAATCTTCCTCCTCCTCTCCCGTCTTTTTTCTGCCTAGCAACAGTTTTTATTCTTCATTATACTATTTAAAATTGGATACGAGGGGGAGATGACATTAGCCAATTAATTTGTCTTGGATGAACACTTATGAGAATTCAATCTGTTCAATTATTTTTCAGGTAGTAACATGAAGGAGGCATTGTATTAACTAGTTAATTTGTCTTGGATTATTGCAATTCAAATTTACACTTATAAGAATTTAATCAGTTCATTAAAGTCAAATAGTGACATTGTAGAACTAATATTTTGAAGTGCCTATGGCTCATAAAGTATTCTATTGAAGTATTGCATATTACGTAGGATAATAAATTATTTGGGGGTAAAGTAATTTTAAAGTTGTTATGTAGTTAATGCATGTATTAAGCGATCTTTCCTTTAGGCGAGTTAGGAGTAGGTTTAGTCTATTAACATGGGGATAAACAGGGTTTAATTTACAAAGTTTTCATAATAAACTTTTTATTTTTGATAAAAAAACACCAACAAAGCAAAAAAAAAATATTAATCATATATTTGGTTTATCTACATACTGAGAGGATTGTTACGTAGCAATCTCTTGATTGTTTACTGTTACTGATTATTTGGTATCTTTGCAATTTGTTGGGCTGTTTTCAATGCTTGCGTAACTGTGAGAGTATCGCTGTACACAATACCTGTTTAGAAGTAATTTTGACGAGCATAACCTTTTTTTATCATATCCATGGGTTACAAAAAAATTATATATATTTGTTCCTGGGTTTCTTAATTATTGTTCTTGAATAAATTAGGTACTTTAACATTCGATTCAAATAGACAAACATAAGCTATGAATGAGGTTAGTAATTGTCCTTGGAACGGACAGGCTCATGTTAGTCAATAGTACATTTTTGTACCACTAATCGATTGTACATTGGTACAAATATTGTCTTATGTATTGAACAGGACCTTTCTTTTTTATCATTAACATATAATCTGTCTTAATCAGTTTCTTTTCTATAATTGCTTGAATGATCATTAAGGATGTCTAGCAATGAAAAAAAGGAAAAACTAAAAAAAAAAAAAAAAAAAAGACTTTACCTTTTCTTTTTAACTTCTTTCGAAAGAGAGCAAAATAGTTGATATCAACATATTTGAAATTACCCCCATCAGTATTACCCTTCTTTCTGGATCACGTACTCCTCACGACTGAACCCGTCTTGATCCTGTGTTACAGGTATATTCTCTTCCTCTCTGTTCTCTATTCATCATTCATTTGTTACTTTTCTTCTTAGTTTTGCTTCATCCATTCTACCATTATATTTATTCATTGATAGCCATGAATTATGAGTATCCACTATTATGTAGTGTTTCTTTAACTCAGTCACATGATCAGTTCACCATCCCCAAAATTCACAAGAATAAGAATTATTCTCATTACTTACAAAAATACTAACCTCAAGCCACGTCGGAGTTGTGTTTTCCAACCTGTGGGGCTCAACCCCTGATGGAGTCATGACAACAATGAAAAGGGGTCGTTTATTGATTTTTAGGTGAGTGTGTATATTATATAAAACAGAGTGAAAAACATATTAAAACAGTAGTATAAATTCATACAATGAAAGTAAATGTAACAGTCTCCAAGGTCACTCAACACAATGTCTTACCCAGTATTGAAAAGGTTTGGTTTCCGTTTTGTTTTGATGGAGCTGTCATTGTTGTTCCTTTCACAATTATAGGCAAATTAGCCTATTTTTCACTAGACTTGCCAAATTTGACAGCATTTGCCCGATTATGTTTCACCTAGTGGATAAATTTTTTGTACGAAAGGTAAGAATATCGTGTCAATCATGGTCAATTCTACTGGAATAAAGTTATAGCGAATTGAGAAGAGGTTAATCTTTAGAAAAGCATCAACAACTCCGTATGAAGCGTTCTAGAAGTCTTATTGATGACTTTAAACATCATGGCGACAGGGTGATTTTCTTATCTGATGAAGGATTTACGGACGGAAAAGTTACATCATGAACAAATAATCTTTATTCCATGAAAGTAACATATGGCAGTTTCTTGTAAAAAAAAACTGAATGCACATATATATAAGATATTTAAACAATTGAGGGCGTTACCTGATTCCTGGTTATAAAATGAGTCTCTATATTTGAAAGGTGGGGACCCTTGCTCTAAGATATCTCTCATGAAGATTGATTGACTCTATTTCAAATTTATTTGTAACATTGTGATATCTTGCAATAGAAGTTGAAAAAAACAAAACAACGAAGACACAACAAACATGCAAACCAACTGTATTTGTAGTACTTCTTTGTGCTCTTTGTTAAATGTCCTTAATGATCATCTCACACAAAGTTTCAAAATATATGGTAGACTAGTGTTTGTGCCATTTTCTTTTGATACTTATTGGTTGTAAATCAGTCATAGACTTTTGCAAATTACTTTTAAATATAATAGGAATGAGTGATTATGACAAATTCTTATGGCCTACCAATAAAACCAAAGCAATGGAGCTTTCCTTTTTAAATGTAAATGCATTCATAGCTTATAAACTACCAAGAAAATTAGATATTTTAATGTAGAAATTTGTATAGTAATGATTTTTGATAAAACACAAGTTTTTTACCAAAAGTCTGTCATTATAGGACTGATTAAGAAATTGAAATTTATAATTTCAGTCATCAAATTATATTTTAACATTTTCAAAATACAATAGAAGAAATATAGGATGTAACAGGTTTGAAGGGAAATATTAATTTTAAACAGTAATGCTTATTTCTTGTACTTTAAGCCCAACCATTTTTTTTTAAATTTACACTTCGTTGACTCAGTGTAAAAACATAAAAAAAATGTATTTTTTTTTCGAAAACCATCATTGTAGATTTTTGTTCTCCAATTTTTTTTTTTTTTTTGCTAAAAGTCATTCTTATAATATTTCAGAAGCGACAATAGGCTAAATGCAATATGCTATTTTTCTGTTTACTGTGAAACCATCATTTCGGGCTTTAAAATTTTATTTGCAATGCAGCTTTGCTTCCTTTCAGAGAAACTGTGACTATTTTTCACAAACTATTTGTTACAATGTTGTACAATCCATTTAATTAGCTTGTATTAAAAAAAATGATTCTAGTATGAGGCACTATTATTTAACAGCATTTTTAGTAAACTGTATTATGTCTTACTTTATTACAATAGTTACATATGTTTGAAATATAAACTTTATTAGTCAAATAAAAAACCAGATCGGACAGTTTAGTATTGAATATATAATGCTTTATCTATTAAAATGTACTTTTTCGTTAATTCATTTTGATAAATTTGGTATTTATAGCATCTTTATACATTTTATAATATAGTTTCTGGAGTATATTTATTAATGATGTTAACAAATTTTGAACCTCATAGCTTTAATATTAGTGAAGATATAGTCATTCAAATATTGATAGATAAATAAATCAGTTCAAGGATTTCTCCAGATAGCTTGTTTTTTCTTTGATTCAACCAAATGTTGTGGACATTTTAAATAAAGACATAAACTGAAGTTCTATACATATGTAGATAAAATCCAGGATATACAAAGAAATGTTTTAAACAGATATAATGAATCAAGGAACAATATAAATCCCACGTAAAAATAACCCTAAAAACTATTTTTTAAATGGGAATTTTTAGTTGTTATAAATAAAAATTAAATGACCTTCCTTTAACTTTTTCAATTTTTTTTTCCAAACACCAATATTTTTATTAAAAAAATGATTTTTGTTTAATAAATGCTAAAAAGTATGTTTAAGAAATTGTTACCCAAAGTCTGTTACTATTAAAAATTTATATTACACGCCTTTGAATTTTAATCCACTATACCTGTTTTTTTAAAAATATTAAAAGATTATAATTTATACTAACTTTTTTGGTGCTTCAAAATATAAATTATCTATAATCAAAATCAGGATAAGTTACTAATCCTAACTCAATTTTTACTTTGTATAAAAATACGGGCCTCTATTTTATAAACATATTTGAGTCTTTTGAACTCAAATATGTTGGAGGAGTTAAAATATTCAAAAAAAAATCCTATAGTTTAAAACATTTATTTGATTGAAGTAAGCTATATTAGCGCCAATATGACCCCTTTTAAATAAAATCAATCAATTTTCTATTGTTTTATTGTGATGATTAACTTTGGTTAGTTTAAAAACAATTTGCGACGCCTCCAATGTATAATGTGTTAATCTAAAAATAAATGATAAATCGTCGAAGAGTACAATTATAATCTCGACTCAATTATGAGAAAAACCATTGTAGCTTGCTTTTGTGTTGATAGGACAACAATGTATACAATGGAATTTTTGATAACTATTTAGTAGATTCAAATATTATCATTAAAATTAATTAATTGCTTTTATTTCTACCATAGTTCTATGTACATTGTAATCAAAATTATGTTTTTAATTTGTGAGATGTTGCATTTAGATATTATTTGGTTCATTAAGCACAAGTCTATATCCAACATATTACACTTAATTTTATTGCCAATCAATTTTACGAAAATAAATGTCCAAAACTCATCAACTTTTATAAGTAAACTACGGCATAGAAAATTAAAAATGAAGTTAACATCCAAATATAAAGTGCAATTAAAAAAATGCGGAATATTTATTTTCCCACAAAAATCAACTCTAAGACTCAAAATGACAATTCATATATATTTTTGAAAAGCTTTATTACATATTTCAAATGAGGGTATATTAGTCGAGATTACACTTTTGATTGGTCCTTAAGATCAGTATGAAGGTTATTTTCTATTTCTAACGGCTTCATAAAGGTTATTTTTCTCTAATAAGTTTATTATGCCGGGGCTTTACTAGACCGTTGGCCAGACCTTAAATTGTGACTCAAAAATTTTCCTGACTTCACAAATATATTTGCCATGTACAATGTTCTTAACTTTTTGGTCATTGGTCAAAAAGTTGCATCATCTTCATAATTTTTTCCATATTTTTAAGGCACTTAACTATGAGCACTCTGATTTCAATGTGAATTACCTTGATTGAAAGGCTTTTAATGATTATTTTTGATACTCAAGCATTTGCTTTTATAAATTGCGTTTTAAACGCTCAAATGTAAAACTATATTTTGGTTTCTAGTGTCATTGTGATCAAACCCCGAAATGGGTTTCTCTCCAAAAAAGTTTCAGTTGAATTGATATACTTGTATATAGTAGCAACATAAAATTTAAATCTGTAAAAAAACAAATTTAACTTTATAGTGATCTCAACGACCAAGCATGCATGACTTTGATCTCAACTCATACAACATCACTGGAAGGATATATTTAAGTTCTTTTAAATGAAGTATGAATGATCTTTGTAACTTATAGGGTTTTGATTAACTAGCTGATTTACGTGGGCATATACATAAATATTCCATTTATTTTTTTGTATCGCATTGGATATTGAATTAAATTTAATGTTGAGATAGGTATAAAAGTAAAATAAAATTCTGTAAAATAAATTAGATAAAAGGAAAGACATATTTTGAATTTTTATTTTTCTTTCTATTCAAAATAAAAAGAATGACAAAATGGATGAATATAAAGATTTCATTTAATTATTGAAAATCTATTGAATAATCCACAAATAATCATTTTGTTTACATATTTCTTTTGTACATATTTGAATGTGTTTTTTTTTTTAGTGAATATATTTTATTTACAAACAAGATTTTGGTTTTATTTCTAAACAAATATATATATTTTGTTTCCTATAGAAAAGTACAAAAAATGTCAAAATATACCTAACTTATTTAAGGGTATGATAAATGTTATGTTATGGTTGCTTTACTTATTCATCAAAAAGTTAGAAAAATGAAATTTGAATATGATAAATAGTGATCAAATTGGAAAAGTCAATATTCCGATTTTAATTTATATTTTTACTTTTTTTAATCATATAACTGTTCATAAGTTCAAAAATGATCTTTATTTATCAATAAATTCTCAAACTAATTTTTGTACTATGTTGCTACTCATGTCCACAATATATTTTACCAATAGGTGAATTTTTGGTGGAGTATCGGGTGCAAGTAGAAACATGAAATCATAGGTTTACTTTGCCTCATCTCTATTGCCCTGTTTCCCTTTTGCCTTTTTCAATTTTTCCACTCCCCTTTTGCCCGATTGCGAGACTTTTGTACGTCACTCGCATAGTAAGACTAAGGATGCTGTAGATCTCTGCCCTATTCATTCACAAAACCTATTTATCCTTTTTCGTACGAAATACAAATTACTCAGCAAAGGAAGTCAGGTCATGTCCTGATCCACATTCTTATATCTTAGGCAGGGGCGTCCGCAAGATAAGATATATATTTATTTTTTGGTAGAGTGGGGAGGGAAGCCTTGATTTTTGGAATTAAAAAAAAAAAATGGATAACTTTTTTCAAAAAGATAAAGTATTTGGGAAAAAAAATTCAAATATGTAATTTTTGGGAAACAGATTTCAAAAATCTATTGATTTTTCCAAAAATTTCAAAATTGAGTTTCAGATAATAAATATATGCGAAACAAAATTCGTAAATCTTTAATAATTAAAAAAAAAAAGCTTAGAATAAATATTTTGAAATATTTTTTTTTTTTTCAAAAATTAAATTTTTAGAAAAAATTGTAAGTTTAATTAGTAAATCCCTTAATGAAAAATTTCAAAATATTTAGGCACTCCAAAAAACTTTACTTTTTTATCCAAAAATTCAAAAATATTAATTTTAAATATTAAATTATTTTGAAGAAAAAAATCATAAAGCCATAGCTATTTAAAAAATATTTCAAATAATGAATTTATTGCTGAGCTGCATAATTTACTAGAATGAAAATTTTAGCCTTCCCTTTGCAGATCCTCCTGTTGGGCCGTCTCTGAATCTATTATTTTAAAGATGTCTTTATCATTATTTAGTAGATAACATAGTAGAGTAACATGAATCATCATAAAATATTTTTATTAGTTTTTTTGGCAAAGTCTCAGTTCGGCAATGTGGTTATTTGGCAAAGTGGTTGTTAGAAATTTTGTTTTGGGAAAGTGTCATTTCGTATTTGTAGCTCGCCCACTTTTTGGGAGTTGACATACGGAAGAATGGTTTTTCATTTCCTAAATCGTTGTTAATATTTAATTTCTCACTTGTGAACTTCCTTATCTACTTGATTAAATTATCTTTGAAACCTGATTGAATATTTGAGCGTGCTCATAAAACAATGGAAACTTATCTTGAAGATTTGTGCATGAATTATAATTTTTTCGGGTGTAATTTTATTGTCTATTCCCCTTCCCTCTCGTAATAGCTACATTTATCCTAGTGTCATGAAACGTGATGACACCTCTAAAACATTCTTCAAATTGTCAGGTTACCTGGTTGATTTTTTTTTTTTCACATTCCCTAAATATATTCCAGGTTAACATCACCATATTTAAGGATGGAAATCTAGTATAGAATGGGTATATTAAAAAAATGAAACCGAAAATCAACATTGTAACCCTGAAATTTGAAGAATGTTTTGTAGGAGAGCAAGAATAACAATGATGATGCTTCCTTAGATCAGATATGACAAGGGAGGAAGGAGAAAAGGATATAAACAAGGACATTTTGTATTATTACTTCGATGCAGATTCTGAATTCTACTCTGAGATCCACAACGACTTAAAACTATAAATCTGCAGCAAATCCTCAGGGTTACGCTCCTTCTTTTATGACCACAAACGAGAGTTTAAACAGGTTTCAATATTATTGCATCTATTTAGGAAAGGATATTCGCTACTCAAGAATTTAATTATAATGACATCTGCTAAGGAAAAGAAAAATCATTTTTCAGACTACCGATTTCAAAAAAACGGGGCAGTAAAAAATATTCCGGATTTTCATCACTGCTCATGATCATTATTAGAGCAAAAAACGTAGGAGAGTAGTTGAAATTTTTTGGAAAAATCAATAGATTTTTGAAATCGGTTTCCGAAAAATTACATATTTGAATTTTTTTCCCCAAATAATTTATCTTTTTGAAAAAAGCTATCCATTTTTTTTTAAATTCCAAAAATCAAGGCTTCCCTCCCCCCCTCTGCCGAAAAATAAATTTATACATATATTATATTGCGGACGCCCCTGCCTAAGATATAAGAATGTGGATCAGGACATGACCTGGCTTCCTTTGCTGAGTAATTCGTATTTCGTACGAAAAAGGATAAATAGGTTTTGTGAATGAATAGGGCAGAGATCTACAGCATCCTTAGTCTTACTATGCGAGTGACGTACAAAAGTCTCGCAATCGGGAAAAAAGGGGAGTGTTTATCCAACAAAAATTGAAAAAGGCAAAAAGAAAACAGGGCAATAGAGATTAGGCAAAGTAAACTTATGATTTCATGCTTCTACTATGCCCGATACTCCGGAAAAGCATAGACTTTGATCAACTAACCATAATGCAAAACCTTTTTTAATTAAAAAAAACTTTACTATAAAAATTCATTTTTTCTTTGAGCATTTATATTATAGGAGAAGTACAAATTACTAATGTTTATTTCCTCCATTATGACAGAAAAATATTGCTAAGGAATTTTCATTCACAAATCCATCAAATAGTTATCAATTAAAAACTACGTATCCTATAATTCATCATTCTAAAAATAAATTTAATTAATGATTCATTTTATGTGTTAAATAATTCACTTACTATATACATTTAAAGAAAATTAAGTTTATACCTTATTTCTATTAAAAAAAAGTTATTTAAAATACTTTGATAAATTATATTTTTCGGTTTCTTAATATTGGAAAAATTGATTAAGGCATCGCGGTCGTTCCACAGAAATGTTTATTGATATATATAAATATATAAGATATAAAAATGTGGATCAGGACATGACCAGGTACATAAGGGTCCAACACATTTGATTCAGATGATTGATTCATTTGCATTGTTAATTGAGTACCAATCATTGATTGATTGACTCTTTCTCTTCTTTAGTTATTGACATTTATCCGTCTAATTAATTTTTTTATTGGTTGGTTGTTATGATTTCCGTTAAAACGGTTTTAATACTTGTTCGACCCCATTTAAAAAAAATTATCATGATGAAATAACTCAATTATTAGTTAATAAAGACTTAATCATTGCAATTCGCGGGAAATAATTTAACACTTTATATTTTTAATTACGTTTAACATGAATGAGAATCATAATTACATAGTATTACAGCATTAATCATACTCAAAAATATTTTATTTTTTTCGAAAAAGTGTCTAAGCACGAAAAACTACATGCCTTTTTTTTTATCACTTTATGTATATAAATATAAACCTAAAGTCTAGTCTATAAATTTAGAATGAGATATTGACGTTGTAACTCATAAATATTCGAATATAGGTACATACGTAATAACGTCCTATAAGAAAGTATTAATTATTTATATTCAACTTTTAAATTCTTTAGCTCCCTTTCGAAGTCAATAACGGAATTATCTTTTGATTACTTTGTTTATACAATTCTTTTACATATTTAATGTAAATATATTGAAGGATCACAAAATTTGTAAGATAATAAGTTCAAGTTTAGAGTTTGATACAATCTAAGTTAAATTATTGATTTTTATTTTATTCTTAATCAATTTCAAGAAATTATTCAATCGACATTCAATGACGAATGACTTGTGGCATCTTGCATCTAAGATCCTTGCAAAATTAAAATTAAGTGAAAGGACATCGACTTTCCTTTTCAGACTTATGGAAGAAGGAAGGGAGGCGGGTATTGTAAGATATTTATCTGTTATAATTATCAAATCAATAATGATTAATCAAATGGATAAATGCACAAGGCCATTGGAGCCGCTGAAATGTCGCCTGGCTTTTTAACACTTCTCAATTTGATATTATAGTGAAGGGATATAGTTCTTACTGGACAACCTAAGTTTACAAAGTTTCTTAAAAAACTAACTATTTGGTTAAAGAATTCCAAAAGAAGTACAGAATCATCCCAACGAGGAAGTGTTTGCGTCTATTTTTTATTATTGTTTAAAGCTTTCTTATCTCCTTTTAATTATTGTTCATTTGTTTTTTTCTTTTGTTATATTTAAATATTTTTTTTTAAAAAAAGGCTGAAACATTGGGATGAGTAAACAAAAAAAAAAAAAAGAAGAAGTTAATGTGTTTCTTTTAAAGAATTGAACTGAAATGAAATTAAAAGTCTTGGATTTGACGTTATTGTACTAAGTTTTGGATTTTGACTGAAGTAATTGAAGATTTTTTCTTCTTTTGGTTAGCACCTAAATTACATTACTCATTTTATTACTTTTTCTCCCAAATTTTTCAAATAAAACACTCAAAAGTTCTAAATTCAGACAGTAGGTGTTCATGATAGCCTATAATTTTTTTTTGTAGAACTTTAAATAATAACTTGTCATAACATACAAATAAAGTTATAGTAATCATCTTTTGCATTGTACTTACCGAGTGGTGCATTAAAATCTGAACACTATGAATTTTGAACATCAACACGATATAAGTTATAAATTAACAGTAGAATTTCAACAAAATAAAAGCTATAACGTTCAATTGTCATTTTTATCGTATTTTACATAAACTAGTGAGCTCAGGTTTCTTTTGTTTTTTAACTAATTGTTTATGCTTGGAATATCGTAATACAAATTAATGTCAATCACTTAACCTTAATTAATTAGTAATTATTCAGATTTCAATGGACACCTCGGTATAGCAAAAAAAAAGAAAAAATTAGGAATCACATTTTACACTAATAAGCCAATAACACAAGTGCATATTAAAAAAACACAATCTAAATATGTTTTTATTACAAATTTCGTGAACTGTTCAAGTTTTATTTTAAAATATAGCAATTAATCACTATACTTTTTTTTTTTCAAAAAAAAGAATGTAAAATTGGGTATATTTTATAAACTGTATTTAGTGCTCATTAAAGTACATAGGCCACAAAAAGTTTAGAAAGAAACCCTTTTTCGTCATTTTCATTAATGTTTATGACTATTTCAAAAAAATTTACTTTCACCATTTGAAAATTATTATAAAAAAAAATAGATCCATAAAATATCTTTTAATTATTTCTTTGTAAAAATCCAGCTGTTATTGCCAGGCTTTATTTCATAAGTAATGTATCTCTCTGGCAAGTATGGATACCATTCAATCTTGAAGACATTAGTTATTCCTTCTTCACAGAGATTAATTGCAAGGAAGTTTATTTTTTAACAAGAAAACGACCAAAAACATACATCTAAGCTCTGCAAAAATTAATTAGAAAAGAAAGAAGCCTCTCACATCCTATCTACTACTCAATGGATAGATCAATCTCTTAATTTGAACCTAATGGAGCTAATGGGGGAATCCCTTAACAAAACAAAAATGGGGAAATGTGTCCCATATGTAAGTTGAACATTTTGAAGAATGCTTGGAATAACATAGCAACTGCCCATATTGAAAAATAGCAGTAAGAATGCCAAAAGTTTGTAAAGTAATTATAGCGGCAATGGGAGGATATTTTGATAATGTTAAAACTCAAACAAAAATACATTTTTTAAAAGTAAATGTTTATAACCATACTGTACCTAATTTTTCTGGTTTTTGTTAGCCTAATTACTGTGTTAACTGATGATAAATCTAATTTTTTCCAAGCTTTTTCCTAGCAATATGTATCATCATCACATTTTCATTTAAGAAATAAAAATGCAGTCTTAATATATTAATATTAATGAAATATTGCAGGCCTCTGAATTAGAGTGTTCCCTAATTTTTAAAGTTGACCAAATTCAAAGTTATCATAAATCATGAGATGTGTTTAGGTGTTGGTAATGACCTCCTAATTTATTTTTTCTGTGCCATCAAAAACTGTTACCCTCTTTCCGGACTAAATTCCGGTGTTCCAGAAGTACTACAAAATGAGATCAAATTAAAAAAAGAAAAATATGTTATAATAATTCAGGCATAAGAGAAGAAATATTTATTTTTTAATTTTTTTGGAATTTTTGATAATTTTTTTGACTTTATTATGTGGTATGTTTTGTAATTAAAAATTCATAAAGTAACAATTGACGGCATACAAATATAAATGCACAATTATGTATATTTAATATATTCAGCTATTTGTATAATTAATTTTTTTCAGGAACACGATGAAAATGTCAAAACACATATAAAGTGTATAAATATTTGAATAATCAGTAAATTAATTAATGAAATCCGATTTTTAGAGTTTTTATTCAATTTTGATGAATTTTTTCTCTTGATCATATGTTTTCTGGGATTTTTTTTTATGTTGTATATTTGTTTACTTCAAATGAATGAACTGACTTTAAAAAATATTTGAAAACTATGAAACGAAAACAAAAGTGCCAAAATCTGATAAGCTCTCAAATTCCAACCTGTACATTTAAACGTATATTTTAACATTTGTGGCTATCAAAGAAAGTGTAAAGACATAGATGTATGTTTATATTAATATTGAAGCAGAGATCAATAGTACTTTGTCCAGATTTGTCAGATTGTACACAAGAGGCCACATATGTACCTGCATTTTTTTTTAAATACATTCTAGAACAGTGCAAGATGTGAAATAGATTACAGACTCTACCCTTTTAAGATTATAAATTCAAAAAATCCTTCAGTGGCCAATAAAGGACTGGTTATAATTATTTTAAATGTCTATAGTCCTACTTTCCTTCATATAAAGATTCCCTCACATCAAACACGAATCCAACAATTTTTATATTCAATAAATCAAGAAAACCAGCATCTCAACTCTGAAGAAAGAAATGAAAAAATCAGTTTTATTTAAGACAAATTTTTGTTTTGCATATTCAGAAAATGTCCTTATACCTCCCTTATTTGATTCAAACCAGTTGACATCATCTCAGAAGATCTTTAAAAAAAGAAAAAAAACGATCAAGTCAGAATTTTTTTCCAGCAAAATAATTTCTAAATAGGTGTCTAACTAGTCACCGAGATTTAATAAACTTGAATACAAATACTAAAAATTAATAAACTTAACATCCTCTAATATTTCATAAACAAAAAATACATTGTTACAATGTGCACAAGGTTAAGATTTAGCTCTACCAGATTTTTCCTGAGACTTACAAATTGTTGAAAGATATATAGCATCATAGAAAAGGTATGATAAAGAGAAAATACACAAAAAATTAAATTGTTACAAATCACTCAAGAAAAAAATTGAAGAAAAACTTTCCAAAGTCTGATTTCATAAATTAATCTACTGATTATTCATAGGTTTAAAAACTATGTATCTCCATTACTATCTTGTTTTTGAAAAAAATTTAATTATATAAATAGCTGAATAAGTAGAAAATCCATTATTATTTAATTATATTTGTATGCCGTCAATAGTTATTTCATGAGTTTTTATTTACAAAACCGACTAAATAATACCGAGGAAAAAAATAAAAACAAATTCAAAAAATATTTCGTAAAAAATATTTCCTTTCTTATTCCTTAATTATAATAAGATTTTTTTTTAATTTGACCTCATTTTGAAGTACTTGCGGAACGATGGAACTTTCATCGGATGGAGGGTAACAGTTTTTGATGGCACAGAAAAATAAATTTAGAAAGTCATTACAACACCAAAAAATATTTAACACTAGTTTGTTTGTTTTTGTTTGTGAGCGTTCAAGATACTTAAGTACTGGTCATTAATCCCATCATATTTAAAAAATATCTAATTATTATTATTTTTCTTTCATTCGTGAGGACAGAACACATATGAATTGATAAAAGTAGTGAGTAGTTACGTGTGAGTGTGCTCATGAAAAACTGTGAGTAACACTGAAGATTCAGAAGGAAGTTATCTTCTATATTATAAAAGCAAAATTTGTCTACTTACTCCAGTCAATGCCGAGTACGTCCATTATTTATAAAATATTTGTAAAATAGTTATATTGAGTCTAAACATAAAAAAATAAAAATTCGTTTAAATGTGTTAAAAATAACATATGAAAATCTCACGTGTTTTTAAAATAAGTTTTATTATTCTGTTTTTTATTGTAAAAAACAAGCTTTATGTACAATGAATCTTGTTTTATTTAGAGATTCTTATTTATTTTTGTTAAACTTTAATAAAGTAGATCTACAAACAAACACATAAATAAATCAAAATTTGAATTCACTCTATTTAGCTTCGATATTATATATATTAAAACAATGCACGAAATTAGATTATAAATTACCTTTTATTTAGTTTTTTGGGATCTTTTAAAACTCCAATTGTTACTTTATTTTCTTTGACGTTCATTCTTAATTCATCTTCATTATGATATATTTAGTTTTTCCAAAATTTTCTCGAATATTCTAGGAATTTTAACTATTATACATATTTTTGACATTTGTAATAGAAGTAAAGTGAGAATATAAGAACTATTAAATTATAAGTGACCTTGAATTATCAGATAAAATAAAGAGAAAAAACAATGATATGCACAAAGAAAGTAATTACAAAAAAAAACCCCACTTAATTCATTAAAAATACATTTATTAATTTACAAATTATAAATGACTTAATCAAATTTGACATATTTTTTCTATCAAAATGAAAGTTAATTTCAGAAATAATATTTGTTATATTTTTATAAAAAAGACATCGACATATCAAGTTTAAGATCAAGTATTTTAGTAGATGGGTATTAAAATAAAATCGGTGTCTTTTTCAAAAATCTTTTAAGTGTCACTGAGGCCACATTTTTCGGCTTAAAATTGGCTTAAACTGTACATTACTATGTTGAAAATATATATAGTTCAATGTATGTGCCCCCAGCATCAATCACGACTTGGATTCCTGGCAGGAAGGAGCAACAGGGGTGGAAGAGATAGTTCATCGGCATTTTAGTAGTTGTTCCCCTTGTTAGAGGTCATAAGAGGGGCATTGCTCACATGAGATCTTCGATTTCTTTTAAATTCAACTTAGACAAGAAAAAAATAATACATCGGATTAAAATTCGAACTGCCTGGAGGGCCATATCAGGACCATATTTCCTTTCATAATGAAGTCATAGCAGCACTCACTCAAACACTTAAACCACCTACCTGAGAGATTACTTGAATTTGATATCTCTATGTTGTTGCAGACAAAAAAAAATTCTCACGGCGTCATCATAACAAAATTGCCGATTTGATGTTAATGTCCTGTAAATATTATGTTTATTTTTATGGAGTAATTGTAATACTATTAATCAGTGTAACTTCATCTGACCAATTAAAAGAGCATTAACGAAAACATATATTTTTTTAAATATTGTTCATAAATCCACTTACATTGATCTAAATTGTTTAGTAAAAAAATATAATTTAAAAAAAAGGCAGAAACATCACTTTTTGTAATGGGGTGTTCAATAATCTCAAGAAAGTTTTGAAACAAAAATATGGGAGGGTTGTATAATTTATATTAATGTATATACCAGATCCTGTACATGTTTTGATACTAAAATGAACAAATTAAATACGATGTAACTGGACATTATTGATACATCTTAAATAAGAAAACCGTAGGCAGTATAATCTACAACCATGGTGTTGTGGAATTTTCTGCTGGCTCTTTTGATGTAAGTCCACTTCTCATCAACAAGTTTCTTTAGAGCTTCAACATTTATACTTCAGATTTGGCAGCCCTGTAACTCTAATTATCATCAGATTCTATAATCCAGAGAATTCAGAACTGGTAATGGGGAGGGATCAAAAGTTCACAAAAATACAAGAACTGAACTGATGGTTCACTTTTCTATCATATCTTTGGGCACAAGTTGTACACTTTGGGCTCATGGAGAGGGACCACCCGCATTTTTGACAGCCCTTAACACAGTGGACCAAGAGAGGTAACACAGGCCTCTTTGACAACCCTTGACACCATCATGGAGAGATTCGGATTTTCTTTAAAAGCTGCTTTGAGCTCAGCTTCAGTAGCCAATATTCTTTGACGACTACTCTTGGGGGCTTCTCCCAGATCCTCACCCTTATGCAGCTGCTTCATGACACGGTAAACGGTTGTCTTTGAGCCATATATGGTCACAATAACTACTTTTTAGAGATAGCCTGTCGGTAAGAAAGATTGCAATCTTGTGACTTTTTTGTTGTAGAGACATGATAATGAACTATATCTTTTTGAATTCAACATGAACAAAAGAGGAAACTCTGGGCTCACTGTAAAAGGATAAAAGAAACAAACTGTTTTAGTATACGCTGAGTCTTAAGTTTTAAAAGTATCTAAAACTTTGCTCGACCCAATATTAATACAAAAAACTCAAATAAAACAAAAAGTAATTTCTTAAAAACACAAGACGAAAAATACAATAACAACACAATAACTTTTTTCATAAAGTTAAGGAACATTTTCAAGCAAAGAAAACATTGTTGCTCCAAAAATATGTAATAATTAAAGTGGGATGAAGTAATTTAGCGTCACCTGTGGTAAGAATTTTGTTTTGGGTATACACAGACATGTATCCCGTTACATCCTTAAAAGTACATGTTTTAAGAGTGATTTTGAAACATTTTTATGAAGTAATAAAAGCTTATAGAATAATACAAAAGACAGATACACAAATAAAATTTTTATTTATATGATTATAATTTTTGCAAAAGTTTTAAATGGAATGATTTCATTATAAAAAAATTTATAAATCCACATAACTCTCTTGTTTGACAATTACAAAAAAACTTTTTATTCTACTTTATTTTTTGTAAATCTAAATATGAAAGACAGTGTTACAATTAGAAAATTTAAAAATTAGAAAAAAAAAATAAATCTAAATTCATGTTGGAACTTATTGCGGACATAAAATTTAGTGTTGGAAGAATTCCGGTTATTTCTAAAAAAATACAGGGATTTTTTATAGTTGTAAATGATCAATTTTTTCAACTTTTTTTTGTTCCCCCTCTCACTCCCCCCAATCATCAAAGTATTTCATTTTGATCTTATTACCAGTTTTTATTTAATTATTTTTTAAACAATATTGATAAAACTTGATGTATTTGAACAGAATATCTGGATCCAGCACGTTTGAGATTTTGGATCTACTTTTAAAGACTATCTTCCCGAAAATTGAACAAATATTGTGTTCTCACCCCTAGACGAAGAAAACAGACCTATTAAGGAGGAGGATGATAAGTTGGACGTAAATATCAACTCAATAAGTAAAATATCCCTTGCAAATTTATGGTCAAGGTGAGGACATTGACGAATACGATGCTGGTGATTATTGATACCTCTTCTCAGAAAAAAATAGGCAAAGACAGAAGTAAAGTTTCTAACCATGCATTTAAATTGCCCGAGTAAGAAGTCCCAGTTGGTAATTCATATGGCGGGGTAAAAGTTAATTTTTATTTTGTATTATTGATATTTAGATTTTTTTTAAATATATAAAAGTAATTATGCTGAAATTCAAATGCACGGGTTCGTTTGAAATATTGGATTTACGACATAAGAATGAATATAATCATAAGTTTGATTTAAGTCGACACTTACATTAAATTATTTTTTCGATAGGTAAATTCAACACGCCATTTGTTATGAAGCAAAGTAAATGATCCTAAAAATAAATAAAAAATGTGTGTATTTGAAAATCATTAAAGGATCTGCCTTCATATGTCAATATATTGAAAAAATAATATATATATATTTCACTTGATTTCTAATAGATTTATATCTCAGTTTTTTTCATCATGATGTGTAAGAAAATAAATCTACTTTCATAAACTTAGAAATAAATATAATACTCAAAGCATGCTAAAAAATACATTAAAAAGCAATAGAACTTGTGGAAAGTCTCTTCTTTTTTTTTTTTTTGTATGTAATTAAAAATTAATCAAAAGTAATGATTTCCAAATAAGTAAAAAGAAAAATAAGTTGTAGTAAATTCAACTTCTACATACAAAAATTTAAATTACTTTAATTTAATTTATCGTATTTGATCATTTCTCACACAGAAATCCTTATTTGTAGTTTAAGATCTTTTTTGTCAATAATTAACAACTAAAAGATTTACACAAAAGAAAATTATGCGTTGAGAACTTTAAACATTATTTTAATTCCATTTAAACTACATCAAATTTGAATAAGGACTTAATTACGTATAGAAATCATTTGACTTCTCACAAGATTTTTCAACTAATTAAACTGTAAATGTCATACTTTGCAATCAATAGTTATCCTTCAACTTTTTATCAACATTATATTATCTTTACTATACATTGATTTATTAATTATTGAAGTAAACTACTATTGTTTTAAAAAAACTAAGATGTGTATTGATTAACAAATTGGCTCACATATAAAAAAAAATTAATTGTATGAATCTTCTACTTTTCAGTATTGTTTTATTAATCGAAAAGTACACGAAAAGCTATTGATAAACACTATATATTGGGTAGTAAATGTATGATTTATATTGAAATCATATTATGTCCTGGAATTTTCTGCACCCTAAGTTTGATAAAACTGTTTCAAATTTGCTTAAAAAAACCTTTTAATGATAGAAAAAGCACTAATATGGTCTTGTTACATCTTTTAAAAACTTCATAAAACTTGATATTGTTTAAAAATGTATGGTATTCCAACTATTTTCAAATTTTTCATTGTTAAGCAAGGTTTGGTAAATTTGATTAATTTGTTCACTTTTGAATGGCTGTTTTTGCCTTGTTTTATTTTATTTTTTTGAATTTGAGGTATAAGTGTTGCTACATATGATCTATCAGCTGTTGTTCCATATATCATATTCAATCTCATCAAAGTGAAATAGTTTATTTTTAGTACCAAAACTTTGTTAAAAGTAATTAATATTTCATAAAATTGTTTAATTAAAAATGAAATTATAATATTTCACGTACAATCATCAAAAATTATATCTTGTTAATACTCAAATATAATGTTGTTATGCTAAATTAGCGTAGTTTTAAATCTATGTCAACTGTGTATCACTAAATACAATTTGCTTAGTATTTGGGATAACGTTTAGCTCAAGTTCATTAACTATGTCAAAAAAAGTATGTTTAGTACAGATAATTAATTAATTTTTATTTTTTATGTTACATAGAATAATATTGAATCCTTAATCTAGATAAAGACCAAACATGTTAAACGAAAAAAAAAACATGTTTAAGTCTTGAAATTGAGTTATACAATACAATTCCTGAAATTTTAAGAACTTATTATGACTTTATAAAAAGTTATATTTATAGAGCTTGTTATTAAATCTGGAGTGGCTCGATTAGTTCCTTAACCGTATAGTTTAAGACAAAACAACTTATAACTTGATAGTTTGTACAGTGTTAGAATCGCTAATCGTAACGTTTTTGATTCTAAGGTTTAAGTCATCTTATTAAGAAGAACATGCACATAGTACCAGGATTATTTTTTATATAATTATACTTTATCTTATCAGCAATAATTTCTCTTAATATGATTCTTCTGCGGCCACCATGGTCTCCCATCTGGGTCTGAAGGACTTGCACATCTTAATGATATAGTCATTGGACATAGCAGACTACTCCTGTTACACAGAGTTTTTAGGGAATCAACATACAGGTCTTATTCTCCACGAACCCTCATATTTCATGGTACAGAGGCGAGAAGTCCGGTGATTAGGGTGAGGGGCAAACAAGTTCAAAGTCCAATATATGTGAGGTTTTTCTAATACCACGCATGAATACGCACCTTCTATAGATATAAAAATAGGGTCCAGCTTCTTGACTGTATTCCTGATAATCTCCTCGGTAACATTGAGGTCTTTGCTCAACGCCATCTTGGTAGTGAATGGCAAGACTACTATTTCAAAGGCATCACCAGTTAAGAAGTCTTGATTGACAATCTTGTTTTGTCCTTCAATTCCTGTTGTCCTGGAAAGGCTTTCACCGCTTTGTCGTGAAGGTTATCAATTCACAATGGAGGCAATGTCCTCTGTAGGTTGATGGGTGCAAAGAAGATCAAGAATCCCTTCCATTTTTGCCTCCATTGTCATTATTTTAAAATACAACAACGATTGCAAGTAATAATAGATTTATGGAGCTCTAATTTGAGCGGTACGTTCTGGATACGCACGCTGTATATATTGGATTTCTAATTGCTTAGGAAACTTGGATAAAAATAATTGTAATTATGAATAATGAAGTTGTAATATTTTTAAGGTAAATAATTCAACAAATCCCGTCTTACTTTTGCTTAATTGAACAAACTTATCAAATTGATGGATTAACTAATCACGTTAATGCAAGAATAAACTAAATCTTTTTAATTTATCTCATAATAATTTTTTGAGACTGTGATTAGATTATAATTTATTTTTCATTTATGATGTAAATAATATATTTTATTGATTACAGAATTTGATGCACAAAAGAAAGTCGTTACAATAGCTTTCATTTCCCTAAAATCATTATATAAAAGACATCTAATATTACTAATTCCATAATTGATCAATGATATATTTTGCATAGCAAGATATGGAAGGTTCACTTATTGTTCAGTGAAGTTATTTTTATATATATATGCAGGGCGATACTAAGAAATTTTCCCCATTATATTACAAAAAGTAAATATAATTAGAATTTATATTTAAAGCTTTCATAAATAACGTAGATATCTAAATTAATCATGAATAATTATTTGAGTTTTAATCCTTTGGTTCATATTCATTTCTTTAGCTAAAAATGAAAGCTGAAGTTTATCCTGACCTATTTTTTTACGGATTACTTAATGTTGCGGATCGTTATCAGAAAGCTACCGTATTTCTTTTATGGTAATAAACTTCTGTATAGCAGTCAACGTGGATTTTGTCCTAATATGTCTTGCATGTATAGAATAGGATGTTATTTTTTGTGGAAGTAACTTTAATATTTAGCTATAGTAGTTAAATTACTAGTTGAGGAGTAGAATAAAGTGTATAGTGATCAACTTTACCATCTCTGAGCCTTGCAACGTATATTCATAGCTTTGGAAGGCAGAGTACATGAGCATAACCACTTTTACGTTTACATAACGATTTGGTAGATAAATTTTTATATATTTCCTTTCTTTAAACAAAGTTCATCAATCCATGTTTTAAACTGCTACCTGATTACTTAGACTTAAGAATTAACATCTTTCATGATCTTATATTTAAGAGTCAAATACAAAATAGGATTGGAAAGGTCAATCAGAACTTGGAAATCATTAAAAAAAGTTACAAATCCTTTAACCTTATTTTGTGGTGAAACTATGTCCTCTCAATCTTAACGTCTCGATCTAAGATTTGTATTCCTTCCAGAAAGAATATTTCTTAAATACCTGGAAAAGTTACAAGTCAAGATTGTGTCGATGTTTCCTTCATTGGAAGATAACGATGACTATCCATGCAAGCAGCCATAACTTAGCCTTATCGTTCTGTACCATAGAAGTGGCATTAAAGATGTAGATACGCTCTACAGAATTTGAAACAAAAAGATAAACATATTTATTCACCCTGGATACAATGCAAAGGCTATCTCTTCGACGAAACAAGACTCCCTGATCACAACACCATCTACTTCCTAAAACCATATCAAGACATGTTCAAGCATAAATTTTGTTGTTTCACGGTTTGCCTTTTGAATTAAATAAATCTATGCTTTAACCTCACGCAATTTATTCTTCATTGTTTGATGTTTTAAACATATTTAGGTATAAGTTATTTTTGAAGTTCTTTATTACACTTTTATGTTCATTAAAAAATATATTAGTAATATTTTTACAAAGTACATAACCCTTTTTATACAAAAATATATTTTTCAATAAGTTTTTGCTTTTTCTGTACTAAAATATTTTAAAAATAGCACGTTTTAGACTTTAACTATCATCACTGGTCGAAAATAAATCAATAATTAACCCCTTATCATACTCAATGGAAGTGTCAAAATTATATTCGTGTTTTTTTTTAGTCTTTCTTTCGATTTCATCTAGAAAAATATAGTCGAGGGGATTGATATATGGAGATGAGGGTGGTTAAATCTCCTTAGGTTAGACTAACCTAAAGTTGTAAACAAAATTGTTTACTCTTCCTCGGAGTGGGAGATGGAAAGTTGTCTGATTGCCAAGGGTACCCTGCATTCGAAACATATCTTTTATCTATATTAAAACGACATCTTGGAATGTTCTTATGTAGATGTCGGCCCCACTTTTGAAAACTGACTATTTTGGCGATTATTGTATTCAACTAATATATTTTCTAAGATCCTGACATTTCTTTTCTTACTACAACTTTCGTAAATTCGCATTTTTTCTGATTTTAATGGGAATCACTTGAATGATTCGAGTCTTTGTCAATTGCATTTCGACTCAAGTAAAACAGTTCGCAACAATATTATATGACTAAAATTTTAGCTGTCATATTACATTATGTTAAATACTTTTAACTATTTTAAAGTGTTGGAAAATAGCTAATAATTATGAGTACATTTTTGTAGTGTTATTATGAACTCATATTCTGTAGTTACCAGCTATCATACAATTCTATTGTATTTTATTAACGTTTTAACTATATATGAATGCATATTTATTCTAAAAATAGTTTAAATTAAAAATTTATAGTCAATAACTTGAAGCACACATTGCATGGTAATTTAATTATGTTAATCCACAGCTTTCATATTTGTATATAGCAAATTTTTAATCCCTTTCTCATAAATAATACCAACTGAAATAATTTGTTTCTTTTTATATAGTCAAGTATTCTAAAGAAGCATAAGTTATAAGTTCTTATATACAACTTTCAAAAAGTCATAGCTCCAACAAAAAAAGTATACTTGGACATACATGTGCCGAGAAAAACTTTAAAAAAAGTAATTACTTTGCCCATAATTACTTCCAGCATTTTCTTTTATTTTATATAATTTGTATCAAACCCCAAAAAAGAACGACTTGAAAGCATGCACAATTAATTAGAAGACCTGGCAAAGACATACTTATGTAACCTTAATAAAATAACTTCAATTAATATGAATATAGGGTTCAGTTTATTTAGTGGTATACTTACTTTAAATTTTAATAAATCAGCAATTTAATCTTCGAATGTCTTCAAACTCAGTGAAGTATACGTTTAATAGCTTATATTCCTTAAGTAAAGTTTCGACTCAATTAAAAACAAAACATTAGAGATTAGAATGAAACGGCAAAGGAGTGAAATTTTGAGACTTCTCACAGGTGGCATGTACCCCATTGCCATATCCAAGGAGCTCGGGTGCAGCTTCATTGAGACATGTCTTCAGAACAATAAATTTAGCCGGAAACATTGTCGTGTGCATTGTGGTCAGAACAGGCAAAGTCTGTCCTCCAATTTTTGTGGAGAAGAAGGAGTGGCTCAATGCAGATGCTTACATCAAACTTCTGGATAAGAAAGTGCTACTTTGGGCCAAAGAAAAATTTGGGGACAGCTTTGTTTTCTCACAAGATGAAGCTCCGTATCAGAACGCTACTAAGATCCGTACCTTTCTGAGATACAACTTTCCCTATATTTCGTGACCTCAACAATTACACGCCTTCTCTCGAAACGCCAACCCCTTGGACTACTCTATCTACGTACATTTGGAGGTGAGCTACTCCTCACAAGGGGTTCTATCCTCTAGAGGGTTCCATAAGCTCAAATCTGACTATTTACTCCAGATCTGCAAAGGATTTAGGCAACGTTGGGATGTAATTATAAGAGCTTATAATTTGCACATCTATACATATTTGTTATAAAAGATGTGTGGAGTACTATATCTAGATAAGTTTTGATAAATAAATGTCTTCACAAAAAAAACCTTTTGTTTAAATTTTACTGTTGAAAATATAAAAAAATAAATGTGATAAGATCAACCTTGTAAAGGGGAGAGAAAAAAAGTGCTGTAGTTGAGTTTAACTTTTAAGTTCATGTAATTGAATATTTAATTGAGTTTTAGTACTTGAGCATTGAGTCAAGTCAAGTTCGAGTAGAAACACCATCCAAAGAAAAATATATAGTCAATAATTTTATCATTTGATATTCTCAATAACGTAGTCAAAATTTTTAGAGCCCTCTCCTGTCAAAAATGTGGCAACAAAATATAAAAGGAATCATTCAATAAAAATGTAAGAACAACCGGAATTGACAAAAAAAAAAATACTCAAATCATTTCGAAATTTGAATATTGTACAGGATGCATCAACATAAAAACAATACAAGTAGTTTTGTTAAACAAAGTGAAAAAATATTTTTTACCGTGATACTACACATTTAAAATTAGGTGAGGTCCTCCATTATTCATATATTAAATAAATTGGACTTCCCTATTTTAATAATCTTTCATTTTTTTTTTCTCATTAAAGAACTTTTTATGAAAAGTTTTAGAGGGGAATTTATTTTTATACACAAAGATGCAGTATTTCATGAATAATATAAACTATTTAATAGTTTTGAATGATTTGTTTTTAAGTTATTAGTTTTTGGCGTTTCAAAAGTCTTCAAATGTTGGTTTTTCCAAAATAAATCCGGGAACAATTACTTGATTTGAATAAACAGCACTAATTTTGATTTTTTACAAAAAAGAAAATATTATACCACCCATTTTAACTCTTTATCATCATAATTTGTAAATGTATTCATGTTCAACGAATTTTCAAATTATGAAAACTAATTGAAAAAATTATTTTGGTAGAATAGAGATAAATTAATCAACGGATTTTCAAAAAATTTAGCTATAAAAACTTTAAAGCTTAATTGCAACAAGTTTCATGGTATAAAATATTCTGTAAAACCCTGTTGTCTCAATATTTTTTTTGGGCCACACTCACTGTCTTCCAACAATTCATAGCAAGTGATTAAGCTTTTTTTAAAGCTTTAAAGTGTGGATTTTAGAATCTACCAACACCCACATCACAGCTATTTTTATAGCATGAATGCAAGGATTTTTTTTTAGAGCCGGGATAAAGAAAAAAATCAGGCAAACAAATGCATGAGTAATATGTATAGTTGATAATATTGTAGAGAAAAACGCGTGCGAGGAGACAGGGGGGAGAAAGACACATGGTATCATTGTTTAAAATACTGATGTGATTATCACTGATAATCACATCAGTATTTATCAGTTGCCTGCTTTATTATGATTTTTGAGGGTGTAACAAAAGTATTTATTAGCAAAATGTTTAATAAAGATATACTACGTATAATTGACTTAGACGATTTTTATCCGTTACAGTAGATTTGGAAACGTCACACTCCATGAAATAGTAATTTATTGTGAACCATATTCTCAGAAAAATAACTAATAAAACGACAAAATAAGAATATTTCGAAATATATTTAAAGTTTCAAATTTAAAATAGAAGGCTTAAATTAAATATAATCTACATACTAAAAAATAAACCATCATACATTTAAGTTAAATATACAAAATTGAACAATTAGAATCATATAACTAATAATAACAATTAATTATAAATACAGAATATTGAAATAATAGATTGATCCAAATAATAGTTTCTTGTTTTAACATCGGAATTCAGTTCAATATGTCATAACTTAAGGTTGCAAAATACAAGCCAACCGTGGAGTTTAATCAAAAAGATCATCACCTTTTTTCCTTATGTGCAAGTTGCATATACAATTGTGCACAGGATAGATATATTTCTACCGATGAGATTTTAATAATTATTAATAATAAAGTAAATCATAAAATAATGTTAGATTTCAATCCATATCTTCTTCCAATCTTAGTAAGAACAGCTTTTAGAATCCCACTTTCATTTATTTCATATTTATCTAAAAAAAGAAAAGTTAATCCATGCAGTCAAATTTAACTGATAAGACAATTCAGGCAGCCATTCTTGACTTATTCTAGTTTTCTAACATGACATCGTAAAGATTTAGAGCAAAAGCTAATTATGTAGTAATGTCCGGCGATATTACTCCTTATTAAGAGCATCAAAAAATATTTTTTTCTCCGCTATTTATGCTTATATAACAACATATATACACAATTGGTAATTATAATGCTACACCCAATGCAACTACCCCCGTTGTTGTGACCATTTAAGCAGTTGTTTTTGCCTTTTATGAGTTTTCTGAACACCATTTCTTGGAGCCTATCAACCATAGCTAAGCCTTAAGTGATAAAAAAGTAATATTTATTGACTATGTAATATTAGAAAACCTAATGATCATACCCAAGTCTTTAAGTGAAGAAACTAGTCTCAGAAAAACTAGTTGCGAACCATCCAAAGCTACTACCCCCGTTGTTGTGCCCATTTAAGCAGTTGTTTTTACTATTTAATGAGTTGTGTATCATAATTCTTGATATGTTTAGCTAAAATAGAATCATATTTAAGGGTTAGATTTAAAAAAAGATTGAATACTTACTGTTAGATAGTACATTTTTTAGAAATTTTTTGAACATAAATGATTAGCAATTGATAAGGTTATATTACATGCAATAAGCATCTTTGTGAGATCAGAGTTAAAGTTTGACTTGATGTATTCATCATTAACTTGATTTTTTAGATGAATATCCATTCTCTTGATATGAGATGAGAATAATGAGTGGCGTGTAATTCTAGATAGGAGACCAGAGGCACATTTATTTCGACAAATCCGACAAACCATCTGTTTCTCATCTGGTAAGTAATTCCCAAATTCCTGGGCATCCATTTCAGAAATCCAGACAGAAGGCGACGTTATTTTAGGCATTTTATTCAGTTCTCTATCGACTATCACCATCTAATATTATATTAATATTGAATAATAAAGGCGGGAATGATGATGTTCTTGATTGATAGAAGAAGATGTATATTATTTAATCAATGATGCCATAAGTATTTCTTCTCTTCTGCTCGCACGCTTTTCTATTCTTACCAAAATTATCCCCTTAGTAATATGTCCGCCATAAAAGCTTTGTTATTGCTAAACACCATACAATTTTAGTATTTTTTTTACTATTTTATTTGATAAAAAGTTGATGGTTGTACTCAAGTTATGTATTCCTGTTGGATTTAAATAATACTTACATTCCAAGGGAGTGTAAGAGGTGTAAACGGGATAAAAAAATCTGAGAATCCTTGAAATAAAAAGGATGTTTTTATATACTTCAAGATCAATCGTTTGACAAAAATGATATATTATTTTTATAATATTGTAGATGTAGATATGTTCAATATCATTTACCTATCTACATCATAAGTTCTTTTTTTCATAAAAAGTTTTCTCATCGATATTTATTGCAAAAAAGTTATATGCATCTGTTTTTTGCATTCACAATAAAAAATGTAGTAACAGTAAAAAAAATATCCCTAAAAAGACATATAGTTCTATGGAGCTAAACCTATATTAGTTCAAAGGATGTGAAATTATGTTGACATTTCTTATATTAACAATTATTTTGTTTCTGTAGATTTTTAGAGAATTTTACTGTAATTATGATGTTATCAAGTATTAGATATAACATTTAACCTCAAATTTTTTTTTTGTTACTTTAATGAATTCAAAAAAATAGTTATTCTTTATTCCATTACACTGATAAATATATAAATTATATTGGAAAATATTAAGATAAAAGATCGATTATATAAATACAAATTATGAACTATCGATCATTATAAAAATCTGACCACGGAAACTATTCTTTCGCCATAGAATTTCATTTATTGAACAATATTGGTCACTCTGGTGGTTTATATATATATATAAATATATAAGTTGTGGTGTTTGTTGGACGTCATTTCCAAGTCCATAATATTGATTTTTTGGTTCATTGAAGGGTTAAAATTGCAATTTTTGTAGGAAGATGGTCCTACACTTTCAATTAATGGATCGGATTACGTCAACAACATTGATGAGTGTCTCAATTTTTTCCAAATTAGAATACTTATGGGTTAATATAGCAATAAATTACTTTTCAAAAGATAGGAATATAGATCTATATGCAAATATTGAGATTTGAAATTCATGTTAAGATAACTATTTTGAAGTATCATTTATCTTGACGTATAGCGCACATATAATTTATAATACAGAAAGTTGCAGTTAAATTGAATTCTTATCATTCTTCTTTTTTGTTTTTTGCAAGAATATTCAGCCAAATTTTGTAGAAAACAATGACAAAATTACTTCCAAAAAATAACGTGATGTTAGTATATATTATGGAGAAACATGTTGTGATACACAACAACCAAGCGTATGCTATCAAATTATTACTCTAAATTGTGGAATAATAGTCAAAAAATTTAAAAATGAACCTTGTCTATAGTTTTACTTTGTATATAAGAAGCAACTATTTTGGTTGTACATCTTATTGAGCTGACGATAGTACTTTAACGATGAATAATTACTTCTATTATTGAGATTTTAATAGGTTTTTCAAAATAAACTTTCTATTGCATTTAAATTTGTGCACGTTTTTTTTTGTTAGATGTGAATATCTATTATATTTTAACAGGACTTGTTCAAAACAATGGTGGAATACCACATTGTTCATTAAATTTGAACACAGGCAGAAACAATTGGTTACAATAATAAACAAATCTGAGCTCTATAGCTTAAGTACAAGTCAAGAAAATAAAGCTTGAACGTGATTGATGAATTTCCTTTTGCGTACTCCAAGCAGTTAGAAGTCTTTAATACCACCGTCTACGTCGTCAGCAAGTCTAAAACGTTGGAGAGGATGAACGGCTCAATCAAAAAGGCCAAACTACACCAAGAGAAGTTAAAGAAAACAGCTCAGGCTAATCTCCCCCGTTCGAGAGGTCCAATGTAAGAGATCTCGAAATTTTAAACTAGACTGTCCAGAGAGCGCTCAAAAAAGTAGTTGGAAAGGCCTTTTGAGAGTGGAGAGGCCACTTTTAACACCAACAATGAAAGAACCCCAGCATTTGCAAGACTCTCTTGAATTAGTCTTTTAAAACATTTTTAGACAATTTTGGTACCCCTACAACCCTGATACAATCCCCTGTCGACTTCCCCTTTTGTGGGCATGTCAAGGGGAAGTCCTTCTGCCCAGAAGCTATTATAGCCGCTAAGGATGGTTACATTAATGGTTAAGAGAGCTCAAACACATATTTGCCTATTTGTAGTAATAGTTTTATTTGAAATTCTATGTTAATTAATAGATTATATATTGTTAAAGTTTAAAATTCATAGTGTTCAGATTTTAATAGAGCACTCAGTATTAAACAAAGCAAAAGTTTACAAGCTCTCCTATTGTTAGAATCTTAAACCTGGGAAGAACTATTAGGTCTTTACATTTTTGTACTCGTCCTCAACTAGTTACACGCAAATTACTATAAGCACATGAATTTAACGGTACTTTATACTTGAACTTTCTCTTTTAAAGAATAAAATAATAATTATAATTGTTTTGAACTCTCAAAACAACTGTTACAAATTGTTTGTATCCCCGTATTCCAAATTCACATTTACATCTTTAAATTAATCAAAAATATTTGAACAACACAACGACAATCCAAAAACAATTAAACAAATCAAATGAATTTGAAATATTTCCTCATCCTCAAAAGGATTATGATGAATCTTCTTGAAATAATTATTTTCCCAATCCCTATTTCATGCACTCTCTCAGAAAAAAATTATAGATTAAACTCGATAATTATGCAATACAAAGATGCTTATTAAATTTGTCCCATATTTTGGAGAATTTTATAGCATACAATAATTGTCTAAGAGTTGGAAAATATAATTTTTTCCAAAAATACATGTAAACAAATTATTAAACTTTTATGATTGCCTTCGTACATATAATTTTTGTAGAAAATGGATAAGTGTCGAAGGGAAGAGATTATAACTCAATTAAAAGCTTGGCACACTTCCTAGTCAATCCAGAAGATTGCCAAGGTCAATCGGAAAATAGTTTACAGGAGAAAAAAGCTATTGGAAGATATCTTTGAGTCTGAGAGGAGGTCAAGGAGTTGAACAACCAAAACTGTGAGAATTCTAAAGTCGGTCAAGGCTGTCTGTTAAAACAAATTGGCGAAATCCACGAAGATCCATAAAAAAGCTAATCCAAGATCGCAATGTAAGCAGATCCACTACTATGACCAGGATTGTTAAAAATGACATTAGTGTCAAAACTTTTCAAATTCAGTATTGTCATGTTCTGTCGAAGGGTACCATTACAAGGAGAAATGTTTTGTTCAACTGGCATGTAGTACCTAAGAATGTCATCATATTTATTGTGCCAAAATGTTATTTATCTAAGTCGGAAATTCAACAAGCAAAATTGAGTCTAGGCAAAGATATATACCAGCATTGATTCTAGCTAAAAATTTACCTAAAAAGTATAAACCCCAACGTCAATCATGGTTTGGAGCTCTGTGGCTTCAAATGGAGCAAAATCACCTATATTTAAGATTCCTGATGGGGTAAAAATTAATCAAATAATTTATTTTGACTGTTTGAAGACAAAAGTAAAGCCCTGGCTTTGAAAACAACATCACCACGTCAAGAAGTTTGCTTTACTCAAGATTCTTCTCCAGCTTATGGTACCTACTCAATTCAAAACTTGTGTAATAAAATTCTACCATCTTTGGATAAGTAAACGTGGCCTCCCTCTTCACCTGATTTATATCCCCTGTACTTAGGGAATGTTGGAGAGGGAGTTCAATGCTTATCCTATAAGAAATAAGGATGCTCTCATGGCAAATCATCAAAAGAAATGCAATCAAATTTTAGATGATGTAGTACGGACCAGTTGTAATGCAGTTTGAAAGAGATTGGTTATTGTAAAAATACCAAAAGTGGGGAAATTATATAAATTCATATTTTAAATATTTGTAACTGTTAAATTAAATGTTTTAAAAGATTTCACTAAAATTGGACTTGTTGTTTTTGATTTAAAGCCAATTATTTATGAAACAATTTTAAAAAGCAAACCTGTATAGATTCTTTTTTTTATTTGCCATAAAGTATGCAGTTAAATGGTATTTCACCATCTCTATATCTTGAATTTGTCCATTTTCTTTAATCGCAAGTATCTTTTTTCTCTTTTTTTAACTGTTGGTGCCTATGTGAATAAGTAGAACAGCCGCTATATCAGAACCAAACATCCAGACAATGTACCAGCTTTAGTGACACATGTCTTCAGAAGAAAAAATCCTGCCGGAATCATAGTGTTGGGCATTATGAAGTATACCCTCCCATTTTTGTGGAGAAGAAGAAGTGGCTCTTTGCAGATGCTTAAATCGAACTTCTGGATAAGAGAGTGCTATCTTGGCCAAGAAAAAAGTTAGGAGACAAATTTGTTTCCACTCAAGACGGAGCTCTGTGTTATCCTGCCGGTAAGCCAAAGGCCTTCCTCAGAGACAACTTTCCAGAATTTTGGGACATCAACTTCTGGCCGCCCTCCTCTCCTGAAGCGAACCTCTTGTACCACTGTATATAGGTGTGTCTGGAGGAGAGGGTATTTGCTACTGCAGACTCGAGTTTCCAGTCTATAGAGACTTTCATCAAGAAGGAGTAGATGAAGCTTGAATCCGATTACATATTCAAGGTTTGTAAGGGATTTAGGCCTCCTATTGAGGCAATGAATAAAGATAAGGTCTCACAAATAATATAAAAGTTGTGGCCAGCACTATTTTCAGATGATTTTTCCTAATAAAAGTCCTCGCAAAACCTCTTGCTTAGATTTTACTCATGAAAAGTTGAAAAATAGATTGTATACCACTAGATGAGATTAAACCTGTATATAACTTATTAATGAATATATGTATATCAATAATGATAATTTTAGACCATTTTATTGAATGGGAATGGTTATCCCACCCCTTCCCATCTCCTTGGAACTCATAGAGCTTACTTTCATTAGATTTTGTTATATTGGGGGAATTTATGAACTATAAGTTACATTACTCATATTTAATTTTGGAAGGCAAAAATCAAATCAAAGGTCATTTTCCCACAAAACAAGATTGGACATATAAGTTACACTAACGTCATTTTTGTTAATTTTTTGGCAAAATGATTATCAGGTGGAGGTTTGTTCTCTTTCAAGTGCTTACTCTTGTTGATATATCTACTGACTATTTTTTTTAAATTAGAGATGTGGCAATGTGATTAATTAATTACACTGAATGGTAGAACTTGATAATAAGATAAATTAAATATTAACATATTTAATTAGTTAATTAAAACAGACTTACAAAATCCTTTTTTTCCATTAATTACAGACAAATGATCAACATAATTATCTATTTTTATCACTAATATCCAAAAATCTTTTCATTTATGTATATATATATATATATGTTATCTCAAGGCCCATACTGATATTTACTTATGAAGATATATTTTATGGTTTTTTGTCGGTTCATTTTCCCATACTTTAAAGATTCATTTCTAATCAATGTAATATCATATTTGGAATTAAGCCAAATCAATATCCGTACACGCATATTTTACAATATCCATATTTTTTTAATTATTAGTTTATAATAATTTAAGTTAACGTCTTGCCGATAACAGATAAATATTTATTATTTATATACCATTAACATTTATACTTAAATAAGTATAAAAAAAATAATAAAAATATTTTAATTTTTAAAAACTATGTGATAATGTACTATAAATATAAAATAAATAAATGCTGATATAAATCAATACTGACATATTATGAAATTAATCTTGAGTAATTTTAATCTCACTACTCTAATATTAAATTAAAATATAGAACAGTTAGATTGTACTTTTAAGAAATAAATCAACTTTTGTTTATGAAAGATCAATTACTTTTTGTTCAAATAAACTGCTTTATTTTGTGAATAAATGAAAAGCCAAGATATTATTTACCCCAAACAAAAACCTCTAAGATAAATATTCTTTTTATTAACCTATACATTGCATTTTCTTTTGATAAAATCTTATTTTATAAAATATAAATACATGTCTGAAGCCAACAATAGTTTTTACAAGAACAATAATTTTTATTTATTGTCTTCCTTTTTTGTCTTATTCTATAGTGAGGCAAAAAAAAAATAATAACGTATACCTATATTCTAAAACCAGATTTTTTAAAAACCAAACGTAAAACCAATTAAAGATTCTGGTTGAAAAGACATCAACTGTTTACTGTAATTGGATATAAAATATTTTTGTTGGCTAAATGATAATTTAATGACAATTGACTTTTTTGAAATAAAATTAAATTTTTTATACTTTTTTACGGCTTTGTTTAAGCTTAAGTTTTTAAATATTATGCCATTCAAACTAAGGCACTTTTGGCTTTATTAAATTGCTACTACATGACAAATATGATTATATTTCCAATTGTAAGGTTTCTTAATTACATATTTATCTTTTGTATAAGCATGATATATTCCTACCTTACGATAGCTTAGATAAATTGATGATTACATCAATGGACCTTAACTAATATGGGGTCATTTAGCAAAAATTGTTTCATGGGACGTACTTTTCGTCCGATTCGTATGTGTTCTTAAAATTTATGACGGGATCCAACAAGATGTCAAGACTCAGAAATATCCCTAATAAAAACTTATTGCTAAGCTACACAACTACAACTTCGATACACATATAATGTGTGTAACAATAATTTTGGGAAGAACAATCGGTATAATAGAAATGCTCAACTCTCAAATATAAAAAGGATCGAATGAAGAAGGATTGTAGACTTCAGGAACGCCTTTGTTGATACCAAGGATCCCAGGGTAGTAATCACAAAGAAGGAGATGCACATCTTTGAGAAAGGATTGATAGTCAACACAGGGATCTACCTTGAGATTATTGAGTCAGTGGTGATCCCTTAAATCAAAGGGGTAGATAGAGACCGTTTTAGTGTATGACATCATGAATCTGTCCCCTGCCACACCTTCCAAACTTAAATGATTCCAAGAGCAATGTTTTAGCTGGGAGTCAATAGATATTTTCCTTCTTAGCTCCCCCAACCTAATCTGATTGATTACCTTTCTGTAAAGATATCTTGATCCAGAGGTTCTCACACCAATAGGGAGTCTTGGATCCAAAACGTCGTTCTGGATTGCAAGAATTGAGATGAGGTTATAGTTTCCAAAGTCTGTGTGGTTCAAGACCTGATCTCAGGCTTTTATTGCGACCAACGGAAGATATGTTGACCGAAATATATATTTTAAATGATTTTTATCTGTTGCTTAGTTTCTGTGTTTTTGAGTAAATATTAAAAAATGACCATTATGTATTAATTTGGAGTAAATAGATCAAAACCACCAGATTTCGTTTTTATTACGTTTATATTACTGTGTATATTAAACAAACTGTACATGAACCAAATCCAATTTATTCTATTGTAAATAAATAACTGTTTATTACACTTTGTAAACTATGTATAATACTAAACAAATTATAATTTAAAAAAAATAAAATGTTCAACCAGTATACCTGGTTGAATACAAACATTTAAATAAATCTAATAATAAATAAATTAATCCTTAAATTGCCTCTAAATTTTACAATGCATTTACCCTCTCAGTTCTAATTTGTATTATATGTATATGCTTGTATGTACAAAGATATTATCATGAACTTGATAAAGGTGTAATTTATGCACTGCAGACATTTAAAATGTTTTATGTTATCAATAATTTTCACAATATTTTAGCTTGTCATTCTTTTTATTATACATACAATGTACATAAAATATATATTCATACAGCAAGGCCTGTCTGTTTGCATGTGCCAATGTACGACGTAGAGTCATTTTTGAGTGTGTCTTAAGAAGTTGATACTTTATCTAAGACATAACAATCGCAGGCGAGCGTGCACGTCATGTTAAAAAAAAAGAGAATATATATATAAAATTGTACAAAACTGTACGTAAAAATAAATGAAAAATTGCAGGTGTTTAGGTGAAGTCTTACAACCCTTTTCTATATAAGATATGATTTGAGTACTCAACGAGCGAGGGTAACTAAATCTTATTACTAAAAAAATAAGACTTTATAAAATAATGAATGTTACTCTAGGTGTGGTTGATGAACGAGCGTTTGTAGCTAAAGCCCTTCCAGATAGTGCTCTAGAGACTAAAGTACTACCTCAATCATCGCATTATATAAAAAATTATGAAGCCTTTTACAGTTTATTTTTTCATTCTTGAGGAGAGAACATCTATGTTTTGAGCAAATTAGTGTGATTATATTTATTAAAACGGAGAGTAGTGGGAAAATTCTGGTTTCAATTATTAGAGTTTAAAAAACTGAACCAATTTAAAGTTCTTTGATATCACTTTATTGTATGGGACCAATTGTAGCTCTCGCGAATATTTATTCGTGGAGTTATTTGCAACTCAAGATTTTTTGGTGAGTTATCTTCTTTTTAATAGATCAATTTAGTATGCTTTTGCTAGTATTATTATAATTAAAGTAATGATCATAATTTCGATTGCAAATCATACATGAGTATGCACGTAGATTCTTGAGAGCACTTAAAGAAGGTGGGAGTAAGACATAGGGTGTTAGTTGATTTATAGATATTATATTAGCAACTGCTGACTTAATAATGCTCTAATGAAGTTATATGTTTTTTAATAAATAACACGCTTGATGCTACATTCAAAACACATGTGGAGTTTTACAATTATTTATTAGACCAAAGATCTATTAGAAAAGTACATACATAAAAACAAAAGGAGAGACTATATGCTCATTTTATATTTTCTTCTCTAGGAACGACCAGAGCGCGAACCTACGCACATTGAGTTCAAGAGAATAATTTCTCCCAAGCGCATTTTTATTTGATCTAACTATTTGTATTGCTTTAGAAACTTACTAAATTATTAGTTAATTTTTATATGTTTATTTAATTCATTCACTTCAATAAGTTGTATGCTTAAAAACTTTATAAAATAATGATAGGGAATTAACATAATGAAAAAAAAATAAAAAATAGGAGACATAACTAGGATAAGCAAATCATATGGCTATGTGAGTAAACATAGCTGAAAACAGAGGACCTTCAACTAGTTCTAAAAAGTAAATTTAATTTTTTCCACATTTTGAATTTCCCATCGTTGGTGAGGGAGTTGAGGATTCGAATAGCTCAATTAACGTAATCATGAAGCTACTACGGTAGTGTTTGTGCTCACTGTATACATAATTGCCTATACTTTGGAGATAAGCTATAAAATATTCCATCTATCTTTGAAATGAGACATTAATCTTTTCTTTGTGAACTGAGATATTCTGCACTTTAATTTTAATAAAATTGTCTTCAATCTATTTAAATCCGATTTTAATGCAAGAAATATCATTGATATGCTCCTGAAACATATTTCAGAATAAATCCAACTTTTTGTTTTTGTAAAAATTAATATCCATGGAGCTATTTGTAATTTTTGCAATTTTTCATCAAAGTTGGGTGACTTTGATTATTTTTTTCACTTTTAAGTCGTTCTTTTGCTTTTTGTCTATTTCCCTTTTTTAAATATAAGGTATATGCATTGCTACAATTGTAATGTCAACTGTTATTCCATATATATCACTCAATCTCTTCAAAGTTAATGAGCACATTTTTATTACCAAAATTTCTTTCAAAGTAATAAATATCTTATAGAAGTTTTTATGGAAATTGAAATGATAATATTTCAGCTTTAATAATCTCAAGTTATTATATTGATGATGCAAAAATTTAGTGTTGTTATGATTATTAGCATAATTTTGTGTCTTTGTTATTTGTGTAATAAGAAATAAAATTTGCTTAATATTTCAGTTAAAATTAAACACAAGTTCCTTAAAGAAAGCATGTTCACTAGTGAAAGTTTGAAGAAAAATTATGGTGCATGTATTTATTTAGTAAACGTGACATATTTCTAAAATTAAACGACGTGCCTTTGAATAAATAAATGGAACATTTAATTTTTTTACATGTACTTATATGTTTTTGATCCTGATACAAAGGATCTAATCCGGAGTCTGATTCTTTCTTTATGGTTTCTACAAATGTATTTTGTCTACCAGAGTAATTTTGGGACACACTTCAGAGAGATGAACAAAGTTTTCAACTCCTAACGCCAAAATGTTTTTTTCTATGGATACTTTTATTATTAAACAGTCCATTTTTTTTCAATAATTCATAATACAAAAAAAAAGTTCACTCACGTGACACAAATATATATATATATATATCAATTAAAGCTTTTTATATACAGGATATTAATATAATATAGAATAACGCAAATGTACTTCTATATATGTACAAATGTACACGGATATAGATAACCAAGCGAATGCTACTTCATAAAAATTAAAAAAAGGTTTTTTACATATATAAAACAACATCTGGTCAAGGCCTAAAGAAGACGGAAAAAAGAAAAGCTATAAAAAGAAAACTAAAAAATTACGTGATAAAACCCATGAAATGAGAGCCTGAACAAAATAAAGAACTTATTCTTGGAATACAGAAAAAAGAAAAAAAAATATCCATAACATATTTAAATGGGCACTTAGTAGTATATGAGTATGTATGTATTTGTTTATGGGGGCGGCTGAATTATTGCTACAAAATAAATGGACTATTGAAAAAAGAAATCATAATTCATATTGAAGTTGTTTTGACTATTGTTTCAACTATGTAGTTTTCTAAAAAGCTTGTAAAAAAATTGCTCATCTTGTACCAGTTGAAGAAAACGCTAACCTCATCATAACGAATGGAGGCTTCTAATATTGAATACATACACATACCGTGTTCAAAAGATTAATCCTTGGAAAGTTTGAGTTCATTAAGATTAATAAACAGGTCATTATAGTCGAGTTAACAACCATAAATGAGACAGTGTTCGAAGGGAGGACGATGTAGTCCTTCTTGGTATGTATGTGCTTACAGCCGAGAACCATGCTGGAGACGGGATGCTTACTATTATGCTTAGTGACAACATCAGCCTTGCTCTTGGTGCCTTGTACTTTCATTCCTTCTGGTGCTGAAAAAGGGAATTCGAAAGGGAAAACTTTTTTGTCTAAGAAAAATCTCTGAAGAGGAGTTGAGTCAATTTTCAACTGCCTCAGAATCTTTTTAACTCGCTCCAAGGGCTTAGGCTTGGCGTCAGCCATGAGTATTTGAGCCTGGCCCTTTATATATGAGGTGAGTCCCAATTTTCCCCACTTTTCAACGTCATCGTTCTAGCAGAGCGATTCTGGGCTAGCTTTTGCTTGGTCTTCGTTGGATTAGTTTCAATTGACCTTTTCTGGCCCGTCAATAATGTTGGAGTTCTCTTCTTGTCGATTTGGAGATATTCAGCGTCCTAGTGACGTCAATTAGTTCCCTTACTCAACCTAATTCAACAATAGTCGCTTCTATGATTATTGGTAATATTTTTGCAGCAAAATAAAAATCGAATGGTTTTTAGGACACTTGACCTCACTCTTATGGGTTTAAACTTGACCGCAATCTACTATTTTTTTATATTGATGAAGTTAAATTTTGTCCAGAGCCGGTATGCTATATTTTTTAAAGTCTATTTAGAGAGACTATGATATCATTATATCATTTTAACGTTTAAGTTACTTTTTCATCTCAAACAATTTTTATTTTTTAAAATAACCACAACTTCTGGATATTTGGTGTATCTATAGAGCAGAGTTTTAGCTCTGGCATTCTTCTTGGCTCTAGTGCTGTGTGTAAGAAAGTGTATGTTGCCCAGTTTGAAAATCATCAAATCATTTTTTCCCTCCTCACTCTCAGCATCATACGTCTTAAACGGATAAAAAAAAGTTCATAAGCTTCAAAGCTGATACTTTACTAACTTAGAAAATACTTGCATAATGTACGTAAGCAAATCGTACAGTGCCAATAAAACAATTATCCCTAATATGATGTTTGCGCAAAAGAGAAACTTAACCAAATTTCATACGTTGCAATATTGGTTGCAAAACGTCATCAAATATCAAGAAAGAGGGCAAAAAGGCAACAGTTTAATGATTTACTCCACGCCCATAATTCTATAAAGGAGGTCGTTGACATTGTGAATTACTCTGTTGAGCTTGTCTGTAAGATCAAGAGGTTCATTAGTACCAATGAGAGCCCAGTCAGACAGGAAGTGGAGGAGACAACAAGATTATTACTGAAAACCTTTGGCCCGAGTGGCCTATGAGATGGATGTCTAGCCAAACACCAGCAAGAGAGTGTTGCCCCAGGATTTCAAAATCAGTGAGGGGACTATCAAACATTTAGTCAAGAACCTGGGGGCTAACTAATATGTCCATAGAGGCGTAAGGCCATAACAAGTCAAGATAGGTTACAAGAAACTCTCAGCGATAACTGGCCTCCAAGCTTGTTGCACCCTAATCACCAGACTGTTCATCAAAAGACTATGGAACATGAGGCTTTGCAGAGAGCAAGGACTAGAATGTCCACTACCACTCTGATCATTCCCTGAAGGATTTTGTTGAGAAAGATCCGGCCAATATTTTCAACTAAGTGTATAAGTCCATGGTGGCCAAAGAAAAATGACCTTATGAAAATATTAGTTACTATTATTTTATTTGTTTGATTTCAACTAGTGTCTAATTGACTCATGATAAAATATAATATGATAAAATCTAGTGAAATAATATTGTAAAATGAAGAGATATAATATGGTTATAAGAGATAATATGAATAAAATTACTGGAAATAATAAGGTTATGATTAAAAATAGATTAGTAAAATTATTTGATAGAATAAAATGATGAATGCAAAAATTAAAGACAAAACTAAATCACACGTGAGATTCCTTTCGTGGAATAAAAGTAGATGCAGAATATTTCTTAAAAGTCTCTTAAAACCAAAAAAAAGAAGACTTTCTTCTCGCCTATTCGGGGAGGCAGTTCCATATCCGTATATTTCGATTAAAAAGCTATGTTAGAGGTAATTAGTATAAGGTATAATTTTATTAAAAAATACTCATAATACATTGTTTATATTGTTCATGATGAAGTTGATTAAAATTGGTACGTTTTTCTAAAACACATTGTTTTTTTTTATAGGAAAACAAATTATTGTAATAAGAACAAAAAAATATAAGTAAAATATCTGCAGGAAATATATACTCTATCAACAATAATTACCACCAATAGGATTTGATTAATTAATATCATACGGGGAAAAAACACCTGTATGAAGGTGAATAATTAATAAAGATATAAGTGCAAAAATAAATATATATATATTTGTTTTCCTAATTTTGTTTCAATAAACTTTTTTTTCTTCTCTTTTTTGATTCTAAGTAAAAAATTATGTATTTATAAAATACACAGACTAACCATATGAAAATAAATGCTAGTATTTAATTGCATTCTCCCTTTTGTTGTTCTTTTTTCCTTCTATAGTTGTTATAATTTGTGCAAACAATCTTGGCAAGGACTACATTAATTAATTTCAAGGAATAAAACATTTTTATAATGAACCTTTTTGTGTTTCAAATTGCGCTTGACTATTTATCTCACCCTAAAAGTGATGAAACTATATCTTTGAAATCTTAAACGTTAATGGGTTTCACAGGATTTAAACAAAAGTGTACGCTTCTAAAACTGAACACTCCGTTAAATTTTACGCCACGCACATATTTGTGATTTTATTGAGTTGAACCCGGTTTATACATCAAGGCAAGGGTCTTGACTAGTTATAAACAAAACTCCAGCAAAATCTAAATAGCAACAGTGAAACAACAGCCGATAGTATGGAGAGACGTCGAGTCGCAATTTTGGAACTTTCCGCTTGGGGAAAAGCTCCCACTGAAATTTCTAAGGTTCTGAACTACAGCCGTACCACCGTTTCCAGCGTGGTAGCCAAAGGGACTCCTGAGGCGACCACAAGATCTAAGTCAAGGCTTTGAGTCAAGACGAAATGGTTGCTGCTGTGAAAAAGTCTGTCGAGGACAAGAGAGGCCAGGTCACCGTCAGCGGCCTCTTCAGGGAGTTCAACTGCAGCAGAAGGACCATGGACTGGCTAGTTAAGAAATATCTTGGTCTTAAGGTCTACAAGAGAATCCTCAAGCCGTAAAATTTAAAGGAGTGTTCAGTTTTAGACACGCAGACCTGTCTCCCGATCATAAATACTTTTTAATGGTTACCTCTACCACAAAACGAGATTCTAGGAGAGCATTAATATATAACTCCGTAAGTCTAATAAATATTTTCTATAAACAAAGTTTTTATGATGAAACACCCTGTCGTTTTATAATGTTATTTATTAATTCTGAATTAAACTTAAATATTATATTGGTAAAATATCCATACTGTTCTGGTTAATAGGTTGAAAATATCAACCATTTTGTTTAGTTTATTCTTTTTTTACGGATGTCTTTTGGTGTGCTCTGTAATTTCCAATTATTGATAAAAATAGACTTTGAACTTTGAAAGATTGAAAGATTTTTCAAAAATATTTTTATACAAAATGTTAAATTTTGAAGAATAACAAATTTTTTTAAAGTTTTTAGAAAAATGTTTCTATAAATTGATATTTTCTTATTTTTTCAATAATTTTATATACTTTTTATTTGTCAAAAAATAAAAATGAAATGTTTGTACAATTGTGTACTAGACAAATACAAAAAAAATTCGTAATTGAATGACAATTGAGTTCAAAGTTAGAAAATATTAAATTTTATCTCATTATCCCTATCATTATGGAATACAAATTTAAAATGCTGTAAATGAATATAAGTACAGAAACATACATGAATGCTTGTATACTTCTATTCAGATATATATATACACGTTCCCAGAAGTAAAGTAAAAATTATAATATACAAATTTGTAGTCTACAAAGAAAGTAATTGTTAAATTATGTTTTTTTCTCCAAAATGTTTCTCTCTTTATGTAAAAGTTCGTTGGGTTCATTCCACGTATAAATAAATGTATTATCAACGTTATGTCAGAGTATGCTTCATTGATACCTCCTCGCACTGATTCGAAATCATTTTAAAAACCAAATGTTTCTTTTTTAGAAACTCATACAGTTCGATTTGATGTTAAAAATATTATTTATCAGCTAATGACAATACTTTGGGTAGATCAATATTCACTAACTCTGGCTCTTAGAAGTCTTTTGAAATAAAGGGAAAGAGGCTGCTTAAGTAAACCAGAGACTTTGTGAGAAGTTAAAAAAAAAAAAAAAAAAATCAAGTGACTTGATTGATATTAATATAGAGGATAAGTTTGACTCTATCTTGGAAAACAAAGCTATAGGCTCACTAGTCTGAATATGTAGTAAATTAGTTTAACAAATTATTAAAGGAAAACTGATCTTTTAAAGCAAATTGAAAGTGCAACCTAAGAAAGTTGAAAAATCCGTGCTCTTTGCCTCTCTTCCGAGAATATATCAACTGAACCTGAAAATATCGCTCAAAAAGCTTTTTTATTTAATTCTGTCCACTAAAAGCAAGAGGGATGTTCCATTTTTTAAATGCAATTTCTGTGCCTGATAGAGACAACATCAAGAATATGATGGGCCCTTATACAAAGCTAAAGAAAATATGATTCTCCACACAATTAACTATCAGATAATTCTCTCAATTGATAAAGAATAATTATTTAAGTTATTACAAGTTACAGGAATACATTCAAAGCTACAGAATTATTTAGTTTACTATTTAAATTTGATAAAGACTTCTGAATCCCTATTGTCAAAATTTTAGAAAGACTCTTTTTTTTTTTTTTACCTTACAATTTTTATTCCTCAGTTTATGAACACCAGTATAATTATCCAAATACTAAAAAGGAAGGAAATAAGATAACAATTATCCCTTCATTTGTTAGATTTCTTCACCAAAGAAGATAACACTGCTTTAAGTTTTTATTCAATAACTTATATGTAAATTTCAATATAATGCGGTATTAGGGGGAAATCAAATTGAATAAATAAAATATAAAGTCTAATAACAAAACTATAAGACAAATAAAAAAATATTTTTTTTTGTATGATTTTAAAATACATATTTCCATCAAGAAATGATATTTTTTAATTTCAATTTATTTATAGTAATTTGTATAATGTAAACCTGATTTAAAAAATAAATATATTTGAGATCAATGAAAAAAAAGGACAATTCAGACTTTGAACAATAATATATATGTATGTAATTTTTTTTTTTCACTTCTAATTACAAATGTACTTGAGAATTTTTTTTCAAATTATTTTCAACGGATTAATTTCAATCATTTTTTTTTTTTGCAAAAAGCTATTTTGATAATTAAACAAGACCTTTCATAAAATTTTTATGGGAAAACAATAAAATTATTTTGTCATATTTAACAAATGAAATTGTGTTCCTAATGCATTAGTGAGTAGAAACACAAAACTTGCATAATGAACATGTTTTTTCATGTTATTGAATTATGTTAGAGATTTACAATTATGTAATGCATTTATCAATTTAACTTAATTTTTATTTCTATAAATAATTTAATCAAAAACAAACAAAAAATTTCGCAGTAAACTGTTTTTTCTGTTGTAGTTTGTCGACAACTTCACGTATGAGTATTATGTATGTATTTAATATTTATTTATTTTTGAATTTCCATAAACAAATAAAGTAGACATTTCTTAACCTTTTACGCCCTGAATTAAATTTTAAATAATAACATTTTTTTTATACGTTTAAACATACATATAAAGGTTTGTATAGTTCATATTTGCATTTTTTTTTTTACTTTTTCCTACTGTCGGAAAAAAATTACATCTACAAAAGTAAAAATTGTAAAAATTTAGTACCGCGCACGTGACTAAAATTTACCATCGATAAAAACTTTTTTCTTTGTTTATTTTCACTTAGAGCTTGTTTTAGCCACAAAAATGCATAATTTAATAAACATACAAGTTTCCAATTATTAAGCGTACCAGGGATTTTATCTAACCTGTAAAATGTAACGGATATCAAGGAAAACTGATATGCATGTAAATACACAACCAAAATGTTTGTTTTGACAGAAAAGTGGTCCAGTTTTCTTATGCAACACTAACTTAAAACGTAAAGAAACCAGGTTCGTTCTGTTTCGAAGCTTTACTTCTTTATTTGTTATTGATATATGTATTTTTTATAATATGACAAATTAGTCCAATTTGGCCTAAAGGGTTACTATTTGAATATATGAGAGTTTGAATAAAGAAGGTCTTATCAAAAAGAAATTATTATTTTTTAATACTGAATGTATTTCTTATTCGATTATTAAATTAATTTCTAATTATGTTGGTCCACATGTTACAACGTTTGTATTTTTTGTTTGTTTTTTTGTTTGACAAAACAAAAAATTAGACTTTTTTTAGTGTGTTCTATAAATTTCAACTATTGAAGAAAAAAAAATGAAAAAATATATATTCTTTAATAACTTTTTAACAGATTGTTTAATCTTCCAAATTCAGCAATTTGCAAAAATAATTATTTTGTTAAATTAACAATCTTTCAAAAGATTTTAAGTTTTTTTTCCATCAATTATTTATTCTTCAAACTTTTTTTCAATAATACAAAATCGTAGGGTAATAAAAGACGTCTTACTTTTTTATCGGGTACACAAAAAAGTTGTATATAAGTTAGTTTACTTCTGATTTCATAAGGCTTAAAATATAATTTCAACTTTCCTTCTCTTCTATTTTACCTCACAAGTCAATTTTATTCTTATATCAATTACTCTAATAAAATAATTATACCATTTTTTTATTGAAAAAAAAAGAAGAAGATTACTTAACATCAAAAAGCTTTGTAAGTTTATGGAACTTATTTTTACTTCCAATTGATTTTCACTATGACTAATATATACTCATTTTTTTACGATATTGAAAATTAATGATGATGCTCATTGTAGTAGTTTTTTTAAAAATATAGTATATATCATAATTATTTATTTTTTCTCTCTTGTTGAAAGATATCAACTTTTAAAACTTGTTTTATGACATTTCTCTTCTTTTGTTCTTAAAAAAATGTTCATAGCTTATTCAATGTGCTATATTTTAGGAAGTAAAATTTTATTTCAAATGAAAAAATAAATCTTTTTTGGGGTTGTATTTTTACAAAAATAACATTTGAATAGCATAAAATAATATAAATTGTATATTAGAGAACTCCTTGCCTATATGTATTCTATGGAATAGTTTTTCCCATATTTAAATTTACAATTTCGGAATAGAGGCATACTATTTTATAGAATATCATTTTTTTTCTTTATATTTTCACGAACAAATACCTTAATTCCATTTTATTACATTTTTTATACTTAAAGAATGGTAATTGCCTGTAAATTTCTAGAGCTTCGTATTTTCCTTACATTAATTTCACACTATCTGATGTAAAGTTTATAATCATTTTATTTTATATTAAAAGCTTTGGTTGATAATAAAGCTATCAATTGAAACTATTAAATGTTAGTATAAATATATTAATTTGTATTCATAAATAAATTAATAAGATTTTTTAGAAAATATTAACATTGTTATAGGGAACGAAATGATCATTATCTTAATGATAACATGGGTTAATGTGTCCTTTCGTATAAATTAATGTAAATATACTTCCCCTAAACTACTCGTTTGAGTTGAATGAAGTTTTGCTAGTTAATAGCCCCCCTTTGAAGTGTCCGTCTAAAAATTGAGTAAAATTGAGGTATAAAGGTGCTCTTCCATAGCCAATGAAAGAATTTCAATAATTATCATTCAGATTGTAGGTAGAAAACGCAATTTTAGTCGTCTGAAATTAGAATATATTTTTCCTTGGTTCATTGATCTCAAGGAAATTATTAAAAGTTGAAATGTCTTATTTTGAAAAAGTCCCCAATTTGCTATAAAAGACTGTTTTTTTTGTATTTGTAAAATAGTTGGGAATTGAAATTTAAACTTTAATTAAAATATTAATGAAGATCATGTCTTAGTAAAGAAAAGAATGTTATTTAAATATTATTATTTAGATTAAACAAAATCAAGAAGATAATTGAAATTGATTTTTAATTCATTATAATATTTATTATACGATTATTCTAATTTAATTACTCCTTTCATTTTATAACTGTTCTTCTCAAAAAAAAAAAAAATAGCCCTCATTTGGTCAAAAAAGAGGATAAAAAGTACATGATGCATTAGAATTGTTATAAAAGCTTTATTTCTTTACAAAGAATGAAGAATAAACAATTGTTATTAATGTATTTATATGCAACAATCGACAGTCCAGCTGACCGTTGATCGAAGGGGATGCGAGAGGGGGAGGGAGGCTATAAACAAGAAATAATTTATACAAAATTCATTGCTATTTTTTTAAATTATCAATATCTTTGTTCAGGATCGATATATCCCCTAATATTTAAGGCAGGGCTAACTAAATCATACTATCTTTATCAAGAGTAAGTTATGAGTAATATTCCTTACAATTACCGTAACATCACTAATGTTCGTTTACTTAATGTTTGTTTAACGTGATATATTTATTTTAATATAATCAGTGTTACTTCGAGAGTCTTACTTGCATGTTGTCCCAGTCTTATTTATTTTACAGTATAGAATATTATGCATCGTCGGACACATCAAAGAGTTGTTTACATTAATGTACTTTATATAGAAATCGTACGTTATATTTAAGATTATTTTAAATAAACACATTGACAAATATCTTATTATAAAGTTTGTATCATAATATTTTCATTAAAACATCGAATGAAGAGGTTATAAAAGATTTAAAGACACAATTAAAAAATGCTCAAAATTTATAAATTCGGAAAAATTTCAAAACATAATTTTTAATTTCGACGTTATTCTTAATTTTAGACACAATAAAAGAACAAAATTAAAACAGAATAATGTACATACGAGTGCAAATGCTGTTTGAATATTTATCTCCCTGGAGGATAAAATTTCAAATAGAACGTATCTACTGTTGTGCGCATGGGAATCTTTAATTAGTTGGCAATCCTTTATCCATTATTTTGCAAAATTGGAACCGTCATATTTCTTCCCGAGATGGAGTTGGATGCACGGATATAAATATTATACATTTTATTTGGTAGTATTTATTATTATGATGGACGGTGAAGCGTTTCCGAGGGAGTTTTATGTACCCTGCATCTGTTCCACCTTTTCTTTTTCCTGTTCAACAGCTATTGGATTGATTTTTTCTTCGGTATCTAGCTATTTATTTGGCTATTTAGTAACTATTGGTTATTTTACTCAATTTAAGACACTGTCTAATTATTTGAATTTGTCAATTATTTGGTCTATTTTATAAGACCGATATAATTTTGCAAAAATTATGACAAAAATGCAGCAAATAAATGAAATAATTATGTAAAAACTCCTATTGAACTACAACATGACAATTTTGTTAGGATATAACCAAATGAAGACACAATATCTTCATATTATCACATACCTTAAAATATAGAAGTGCTTAATGAACCTCCAACTTTAAACTTTTGTTTATCAAAAACCATATCATCAATCGAATAAAAATGTTCCAAGATTTTTTTTTAAATGTGTAAGGATTACATAATATTCTCTTTTGATATGCTAGGTTGCCGTACTGAAGAATTGTTGGAACTTAACTGTTAAGTGTCCGACAATTTTGAACGTACGACGATGTGTAACTTACCCAAGTAATAATTTCTATTTACACTTCATTGCTCAATTTACAAAGTTAAAACCCACAATATCTAGTAGCATTTAATTAAGATTTTATTTCCATTATTTTTAATTACGAGGTTTCAGTACACAAGCAAATGACAGCTGAAACAAAAGGTTTATTTTATTCCACGTCTCTAAGTAAGGAGCAACAACAAAAATTACAATGCGTGTGCGATCTTTTTTTGACGGTGTAAGTGCAGAAAAGACCACAAAATACCTTCACATCTCCGTCCAGACCACCTACAACATCAATAAATCAATTTAATCCCCACATAGCAAAATAGAAAAAAACTACAGCAGCAACAAAATAGAGGATTTATGGCATGCCTCCATGTAGCCTTCTTTCAATCTTAACCTAAAGCTTCTGGAGTTTTACAATTTGAGATGTCTTGGAAACGAATATCTTCATCCAAAACTCTCACTCAAATTTGGATTTGCTCTGATGTACGACTTTCATCGTCAATAGCTGCAAATGTGTTCGCCGGTGTGTCAAGGATATTTTTGATATTGACGGAGGACATATTGTAAAAAAAATAAATAACTTAACATAGTATTTGAACATAGTAAAAAATAGTCATGAGTTGTCTTTTTTTAATTCCATGAATATCACGTTTTTTGTAATTAAATCATACTATTGTAAGATTTGAGTCTGCACTCTGTATACCTCATGCTTCAGGTAAAAATAAAAAGAACCATATGCAAAAATATACATGCAAAAAAATACAACAACCAGAGCATCAATCAATATTACCATTGAACAACTTAAGGAAAAAATAATGCATCGGAATATTAACAAAATATAAGTAAACCCTGTTACGCTTTTTTTTTTTAAATTTGTTAAATAATTTAAAAAAAAGTAAAAGCCAAATAACTTTAATTCAAATTAATAGAGTCACTTTTTTATTACATATATTATTATAGGTGACGTATAAACATAAAAACAGCCAGGAATTGTGTTTGTGAAAATCAATCAGCAAGATAAAGTAACATTGATTTATATTAACAATTTTATTCATTCATTGGGTGGAGACTTTGGTTTTTAACTGCATTACTATCTGTGACTAAAGTTCAAAGTACAATTTTAAACATAGAAATAAGCTTTATTTGATTAAAAAATATGAGTTTTGAGGAGGTCTTAATTTTAAATGAGGACTATCATAAATACAAAAAATATTTTTTTGGAATTAATTGCAGTTGCAATCTGAACAATAAATAGTGCGCGTGCTTATGAAAGACAGAGAGTAACAATGAGTCCTTGTTGGACTCTGAGTAGAATTTCTAATGGATAGCCGAGTAATTTAAGTCTATATTTCCTTCATATACATAATGAGGGCTAAGCGGCTCGCCTACCAAACATTTTTCGAACTGTTAGGATAAGCAAATTCATGTTTGTTTTACTTTTACATACCGGCGAAATATATTGAACGTATTATATATTGGACTCATTAGTTATCACATTGAGAAAAAAAAGAAGAATCCAAATAATCAAAATGAAAAACCAAGGATTAATCAAGACAGTTAATTAATTTGACAAAACCACGTTTAGTAATTCATAAATATACAAAAAATACTAAATTAGACAATATCAAAATAAATACTAAATTAGACAATATCAAAATAAATTGCATATAAAGACATTTAATGTTTCAGAAGTATGCTCACAAGTATTGGGCGATAAGTTATAAACCTAAAGGAATAAGTAAGTTTTTGATAAATCCTAGGGTGTATAGTATCCCAGTTTACTTATAGTATATATTAGATATATACATTAAAATGTTAAGGGTCTTAGATCTGTGTAGGGCTTTCAAATCCAACGCCAAGACTAGTAACAATGAGTTAATATCATTTAAATCAATCCCCAATATATTGATGTATAAATCCTATGGAAAGTTGTTCACACACATACCTACCTAAATATATATAAGAAGTAATAATTGAAAAGCCTCTTTTATACCTACTTTTATAAGTACCCATTTATAAAATGTTTATACATATTTGGTTCGTGAACAAACCTCTTCTAAATTGAACCTATTGTTTATAGATTAATGTATGTATGTATATATTAAACTCAGAGAAAAGAATATATCTCATTCCATAGAAAATATTCCATAGACGATTTCCAAATATATTTGCTTAAATTGCATGTCAACTTATCATAAAATAACCATAAATACGCCTATTTTTCTAATAAGCAAATAAAACTCTCTTTTTTTCTATTACGCAACCGCCCTATAAATAAATCAAAATAATTTCATTAACCTGCATTTCTACAATTATATGTAATCATAATTAATATAATTATTGAATTAAAAAATCGTCAGAAATCACATAGTTATATAATGTAATGTGAAAATAATTATTTCCCCATTTTTGAAATAAAAATGGAAAGAAAGTATTCTTTTTTCTCCATTATATTATTTTTCCTTCTCTCTTTTCTATCAATACTATAAGATTATTGTCATTTTAAAGTATTCCGCTAATTATATGTCTCTTTTTAAACATTATTTTTTTAAATGCACATAAGTAGTACTTAAATGGTTTTATTTCATTTCATATCATAGATACTTAAAAATACATACATATGATATAATAAATTGTGGAAGAAATAAAATGTAAAACTATTTTTGCAGATGTAATAATCTACTAGGGCTGGGTTTTGATTTGGAAATCTCGATCGGTCTTGTTGTAAAATTTGGTCTTGATCGGAGCAATTTAAGGAAGAAAAGAAAATTGATTAGTTATAAACAATTTCACTATTTTTTTCAAATAAACACATAATTACCTCTCACAAAAACAAACATACACACCGAATTTAGTTGTGAACTGTCGATTTTTCTGATGAGCTGAATTCCCATTCTATTTCGTTAAACTGATTTTTTTAATGTTCATTGAATTGGTCAGAAAGAGTAGCAGTGAGGAAAAGTATGCTTTCTAATATTACATTTACTCCATTCAACCTAGGAACTGTCTTAAAAGTCCATATATATTTAGTATACTTTCTTTTGTATGAATTACTGTGATGCAAACCTACACACATAGAGTGCAAGAGAATAACTTCTAGGGATCTTGTTGTCTATTGAGCTACGTCGTTCCATATTTTTTTATAAGTTTATTTCAATTTAATTACATTTATAGAAAAATGAAAAATCATATTGACGTTATTATTAATTCTAATAATTTTTTCGGTATTTTTCTCCTTTTTTCTAATCTTTATAAACATATTTATGAGTAATTATAGGTTATGGGCTCTTTACTAACCGAAAATAATTTTATTTTTCTATAAAACCTCGAATACAAACTTAAAAGAAGTAAATTAATCGAGATATAATTTATCTTAGTTGCATCAAAACAATCATTAAAACATTTTTGGAAAGATTATTTTGCAATTTATAAAAAAATATATCAATTACAATTGTGAGATGCAAACAACGCTCTCTAATTATCTTATTATTACAACCTATTTTAAACATTATAAATATATCTATTAATCATATATAGTTTATAGAATACAAATTATAAAAAATAAATATATATGTAAAAACTATCCTTTAAGAACTAAAGTTAAAAAAATGGACGAAAACAAACAAAATACCAAATGATATCACAGACTATAACAGTTGTATTTTATACAATTAGGATTACCTATCGCTGATATAATTCAAACTTAATAGGAGCGGCCTTTACTATTTTTTTAGGGTGATAAACAATCTTATATCGCACAATAGAGATCCACTCCTGGCGTCCAACAATTACTATAGAGGCCACACGAAGTTTTTCGATGGCTCCCTCCAACTGTATTTGAAATTTTCGTATTAAGAAAAAATCCTACAAATCCTTTCTGCTCTCCCAATTTTTTCCATTATTTTATTTAACACCTTCCAGTCTTGTAATACGTAAGGATGGTATGTGCAAAAAAACAAAAAAAAACATTGGACTTACTGAAGGTTTACTTTTTCTTCTTTATTTTCCTCCCACCCTTATATTACATTAAGAAGCCCTTCCTTTTAATCATTTGTATAGAAATTTAATTTTACCTTCGTTTTTAAACAGTTTTTTATGTAGTACATTCCACACTTATGCAGAAACGTCTTTCATCTTGTATATTTTTTAAAGATTAAATCATAAAAGGTGGTCGTTTACAGGGGTGGGTAGAAGTATCCGGGAATATTCATAATTTTTTGAATATATTGAATGCGTTTATCTTACTAAGCTCTTAATTTGCATGAAAAACCTTTCTATATACATTCAACTTTTATTTTTATAGTTAATCTGTTTAGTTTCACCATGCAGGAGTAAAAGGACAAACGTAAAGTCATTGCAAAACTGTTTTAGGGCGACAACGATGTTAAAGTACTATGAGCAGCATTTATTATGTCTGCAAGCAACTGAAAGCGAGTAAGGGACTCTCCCCATAACTCATGTGGTTCACACAAAGCCAAAAAGTGGACTAGCCCCTTCTTGTCTGGGCTCAAAAGGTTCATCTTAGCAAATCTTTGCATGTCAACGGCTGGTTATGCTTACAGGAGATCTATAAGTAGGAGGACGTGGGCCAGGATCATTAAGGACTACCTTGACTTGAAGTCCTCCTGGAGTGAAAGGTTTTACCTTCTTACAAGGAAGATGAAGGATATCACGTTGCAAAGAGGAAATAAACTCTACCAAATGTTAAAATTAAAAGCAAGCATAAAAAAGCTATACAGTGATGAGTCAAACTTCACCTTGGACGCTCCCCCTACAACCCAAAGAATTAACGCAAGGACTTCGAAGATAGAGGAAATTTTCCTCCTTTTATGAAAAACAAGTTGACTTCCAAGATATTTGATGTTTGATCATTAGTGATGGGAATGTTATGCAGGCACATATTTAAGACAACTGTGTCTAGTTTACCTTTTAGCATACTTTGACATTCTTAACAATGTTGTAATTCCAAGGCTGGAAGCCATAAACCCTCAAGATTGATCTAAATTCAAGACTCAGCACCTTGTCATGTTGCCAAAACTTTGATGCTTAACGTTGAAAGACAATTACGTGTTGTTATCAAATCTAATGTTTGGCCTTTCAATGGCATATACCTTAACCCGTGTGATTTTTTGTTATGGTTAGAGCTGAGAAAGAAGGTAAACGGGAATCCCCATAGCTACTTGAGATTATCGAACTTGTCTGTGAAGAGGAACATACCCTGCTTCAACAACAAAGATGTAATGAAGGCCTGCTCAGCATTTATGTCTCGTTTGCAGTTGGTAATCAATACCAACGGTGACCATATTGAATGATACAACAGCTAATTGTACAATCGAAACGTCATTTGTTATACATTTTCTCATAAAATGATATTTACTATTTTTTAAACTTACTTGAAAATATTGTCTGGATACTTCTGCCAACCTCTTTATGTTTATATGTTAATAAATTTTTTGAGACTTGGTTTAAAAATCGAACTGTACCAATGTTCGGTGTTGAATAGTGTTTTTCCTTATTGGTTCGAGGCAGTTATACCGATTACGTATAAGTAAACATTATAGTACTACAATCAATCCATTTAATCTAAGAAATTGAAGTCAATATAGATATATTTCCTTATACATGAGTGACTGGGTATCAATCTCACGCACACTGAGTTCCTGTAATATAATTTCTCCCAAGTGAGCTGTATACTTTACTTTGTAGATATATATAATTCTGAAATAAAATTTATGTTTGTTTGATTTAATAGCTGCTTTTAGATTCTCCTGCTTTTTAACTTAATGTTGATTGGTTTTCAAAAAGAAAACATCCCATTTTTTCATTCCATCCTTTTTGCTCATAGGAAGAGTCATAGATTTGCAATTGCAACGTAAAGTTTTGCACTAATGTCACAAAACTAAAACTAAAGGGACTTGGTCTTGTATATATGATTTTGGAACTACTAACAAAACAAAATTGATACATTTCAGAAAAATTTGTAGGTAACTTTATCTAAAAAGATTTAAAAAAAGTAATAAAAAAAAAGCTGTTCTTTTGTAACTAGGTTTTAATTCTCACAATAAGAAGTTTTGTATGTTTCTAATTTCCTTAACTTACAGTAACATATGTACAAAAGCTCTGTACATTTGATAGAATTTTTTTTAAATAAAATGAAAATTTAATTTTATTATTTTTACTGTTTATTATTGACATATTCATATTAGAAACCTTTTATTGTATTGGCAAATTACTAAATACTACAATTTTTTGTGGAATATTATCTTAGTATATAGAGAAAAAAAATGAATTTGTCAAATTTAAAAATAGTTTTAGTTTTCTTGAAATAATAAAAAAAAATTGTATATTATGTTATATAATTCAAAATCTTATTGTTTAGCAATGAGTTGTTTTTGTAAGATGATGGTATTTACTTTAAGGATGATTTAAAATTTTATCCTTATATCATATTTCCTCTTTCTAGTTCGAAATGAGAGAAAACGTTAGTGCAGGGTTCAAATTCAAATTATCATATTTTTCCTTTCAAGAATAAATTGGAGACAGCGTAAGGGAAAGTAAAAAATAAAATGATGGAAACCTTTTAATTCTACAAAAATAGCTTCATAATTATTGGAGTAGGAAAAAAGGAACTTCGACTTTTTTAAACAATTTTCATTTTGGATTATCATAAAAATAAAATGGATCAAAGTTTTCATTAAGTAAAAAAGGGTGTGAGAGTGTTTATTTCTTATGGAAGCATATTTGACATCAATTAGAATATCATACCACAACCTACAACATCATTATTCCCTTTGTTTACCAATAGCCTCCCTTTTTATTATAAAGTATCAATAATTGAGTGTTAACTTTGCATAGCACAAAAAAAAGACATTTTCCATTTTTACTAGAATTTTTTTCACATTCGGCCAAATTATGCAGCACCACAAAAAATCAAATATTTGAAACTTATTTTCTATGAAAACCTATGAATTTTTCAATTTTTTTTCCACAAATTTAAAACATTTTGTTTTTGAAAATTAAAAAAAAATATATTTTTATATGAATAATTATGGACTTTCGAAATTTTTATCCAAAAAATTTAATATTTTAAGTCTTATTCCAAAAATTTAGCATTTGAAATGTATAAGAAAAAAAAATATTTTGTTATTATAGCTTTGGATTTTTGAAATTTTTTCAGAAAATTTAATATTTGAAATTTTTTTTAGAAAAAATTTATTTTTCTCAGAATAAGAATAGTTTTTCGAATTTTTTTCTAAAAATTAAAATTTTTGGGATTTTTATTAAAAAAATTCTTAAAAGTAAGTACCCCTCCCCCTTAATTATATATACATATATATATATTACTGTAGACAGGGTCTCCATCTTTGAAAAAAAATACAAAATATCACTTGCTTGTAAATTTCAAACCATATCTAACTTTGACATACTTTATTTCCTTTAATGATGAATCCAGCTCTTTTTGGTGCAACAATGTAATTCATCTTTGTAGCTTTACTAAGTACCAAGCTTTTTTTGTGTGAAGCTAATAAATGTATTCTTTATTAGCAAAAAGGTTGGACTAAAAAAATGGGACATAGAATGCCATGTTTCATTAATAAAATATTTTGGATTTGAAAACTAATCACCATTAAGTAAAAAATCAGGATAATCTAAAAAGTGTCTATTAAACAGATTTATGTTATTTTAACCTCAAATAATTTACAAGTTGATTTGCTTCATAAAACATATTAAAAAACGTGAAATGAACAATTATGTGAAGAAGTCTAAATATATAAATTACAGCTTCAAATACAACAATATATTTTATTTTATAACCGCTTCTATCTAAATAATTCTGATATAGTAATCAGCTACTAATATAGATCCGTTACTAGTTGTTTTCTTATAAAATTACAAAGTACATAAAAATCAATTTACTTTATAATTGATTAATTTTTGGGGTTTACTTCAAATTGAATGATTAAAAAACCAATTAAGAATTTAAAATTAGTACAGTGAAATGAGAGAATATTTTTTTCTGGGTTCTATTATGTCATAAATATTTATCTATTCCATTTCTCACTCTCTTATATATATACCTTTATTTCGTAGATGTGCTCATGGATATTAAAAACCAGTTTATTGGTGTAAGTTTTCCACAAAGGATATATAGTAAAACATATTTATTCTTAAATAAAATAATTGAAATCCTTGCACTGAAGAGAAGGAAAGATCAATACATCTCTGTCGTATTGAGCATCACCATCGACACGTTTTTTAGTTGTTTCCATGTCAAAGGGATACAAAACTATTACTGATTGATTTTGGTGCAGTATTGTCAGTTTATTGTATATGCTGACCATTAAGTTTTGACATGTCAAGTTAGCAAAAATTGTTTGAAATATAAAATCGACCATAGCTTTCTAACAAATTTTTTATACATATTTTAAATTATATCTATTGAGGGGAAAGATTTTAGAAAGATGTTTGCGCTTTTTCGAGTTGACATTCTATCTCTTATTTTTGTATCTATCTCTTTAAAAAATATTTCTTTAGAAATATATATAATAATATATATTCCAACTTGAAACAGAGTAATCACGTTGAAAATAACTCATAGATAATTTTGGGTACGTAGATCCCTAAATATGCACTGCAAATACTTAGGTCTTAGCGGCGTGATGACACAGAGCTCTGTCATGAGTAAACAAAAGATATCCTGAACTCCGGCCAAATTAGCATTTTCTTATTCCGAAGTTCAATGTCAGCATCTGTGTTCACCCGCTTCTTCCTCTCCAGAAAAATTGGAGGACAGACTCCGTCTGTGCTAACCACTGATATTTAGTTCTTAATACATGTTTCACTGAAGCTGAGAGATTGTTTGGATGTTTGGATGTGATGTAGCGGCTGTTCTGCTTATTCGCAGTGGCATCAATGCTTATTTTTTTTCATCAGAAAAGAGAAAAACTGTCCCCCAATTTTGAATGGCCTTGAGAAAATATAGAATTTGGTTTGCTCTTTCAAACTGTCTTAGCATGCTTTGTTCAGATATATGATGTCTTGTTGTCCTTTTCTGCGATTTTGCACCAATGTCATTCGGGATTGAAAATAATGAAACGTGTACCACTATATAAGATCAATAAAGAACATATTTCAGCAGCAAAAAAAGCATTCATTTTCTTAATATAGTAGTATTTAACATTTTAGTCACGAAATTACATTGTTTTATTGGTTTCAGATCAGGTTCTTTATTCTTTTTGATGTCAATAATTTTTAACAACAGAGTAAGAGAAACATAATGTAAACGTAAAAATATTTCTTACCTGCAAAAATATAATGTCACTTACATTAAGAAATATTTTTTTTTATATTTGATAACAGACCCTAGAAAACGATAAAGTAACAAAATTACTATCTTTTTATAACATTATTATTCTATGCAATTTCATTAAAATGCTTTTAACCCTTCATTTTTTTTTAAAGAAAATTATTCCATGTTAATATTTCCTTATTTTTTAAGTAGGAAATTTTAATTAAGTTAAATATGTCTAAACAACGTATATAATTAATATAGTTTTTATAAACTAAGAAATACCTATATTTTTACATTTAATTAACTATTTTTTTTAGAATAGTCCAAATGTTTTTACTTATGCATGTAAAAAAATATCTGATTAAAACATTTAATTCAAGGAAAATAGTGTTAAATTAACATAAGTAAAATAAATGCTTAAATTGTTATTCAACTATATTTTTTCATATGTACCGGGTGGTCCGTTGAAATCTATGCACTAACTAATTCAATCAATTTATTAACATTCTGATAAATCAAAGCATAAACAATTAATTACAAATCTAGACAAATCTACACTTTCTAGCTTACCTACAAGTAGAGAAGTGACACCATTCGCTCACTCCATGCAGTTGAGCGTCTACAAGACCTTCGTCAGTAAGTTTTAAACGTTGGGGGAGGAAGGAGTGCTTTGTCAAAAAGGCCAAACTAGATCTGGAAGAGTTGAAGAAAAGAGGCAAAAGTTACATGAAAGACCCTTGTGAGGTTAATGATGCCTTTTTTGACAACACCAATAAAAAACCATCTCTTCCTCAGCGAAACTCTTATGAATGTGTCTTTTAAACTCTTTTTTGAAACTTTTGGCCCCCTTATAGCCCTGATGCCAACCCCTGCGACTACACTTTTGAGTGCATAAGTCTTGTTTTGACCTTCATCCAAACAACGAGGTCTTCAAAACCACCGTTTTCCAAAACAGGGACGCCATGACAGAGGGCAACATCCACTTCAGGTACCAGGGCTTCCACCATCTGGTAGCCAACATTGCCGCTAAGGGTGGCTACATTAATTATAATGTAATTAATTAATAATTAACTCAGACAGACATCTACTTATTTTATTAATTTTGTTAAAATTATATCTTGTGGTAGTTTAGACTTTAATGGATCACTTGGTATTTACTCGGACAAAAATATTATTATTTGAAAAAAAAAATCATCTTAACGATTTCAAAGTTGTACAAACTTATTTACAAGCCCAAAAATATATATTTTTCTTAGTGTTTTCATTAGGTAGAAACTTAAAATCAAATTTAAACATAATTTATTTTAGAAAAATAGTTGTGAAAAACAATATTTTTTTCAAAGTATTCCTGGTTGATAAAATTATTTACCACTTGATTCAACAGATAAGAATAAGTGGCTAATTACCTAAGTATTTTGTATATTAATCTCTAGACCAGAATAATTCCTTTCATCTGTTATTATTTGCATACTTTGTTTAATAAATATATTTATTTCCGCAAAGTTACCGGATTAAATTGCTGTCATATCATTTGTGTACACGTCCACTTTATTTACTGCTTTTCCAACTTCCAAACTTTCATATTTTACATTGATCTAATCGACTAAGAGGTTTAAGGACATAATAAAAAGAAAAGAAGAAATTAGATCCCCTCGTCAGCATCTTTTGCTTACTTTAAATTTGTTTTCTTTTCTTTCATAAAAGAAGAAAATATAAAAAAAATTATATTAGCTACCATTCTTATACATATGTCATCAATTATTTGCACCATCAAATTTTAACAATTCACTCATTGGATATGATGTCAAAAGCTTTTCTGAAGTTGAACAATATCACTACAGCGTTTAATCGTTGTATTTTTGTTTCTTCCATGGCATTATCAATCCCTCTGGCTACATCTTCCATATGTTTGCCTCCAAGAAAACTTTTTTGAGATGAGTGTATAATAAAAGAAACTACAATTCGAAACATTTTAGCTAGAATACCACAATTTATCTTATATCAAACAAAGAACATTATTAAAGGCCTGAGATTTTCGGCCAATCTGGGATATTTACCTTGCTTAGGAATTAAGGTGAGATATACATTAATCAGGTGTTTTTCAAAAGATAATCTCTAACCCTTCATCGTATACTTTTTCTAAAAAGGGAGGTAGTTGAGGCCATTTTCTTATGAAACTATATTATCATCGAGATCAGGAACTTTGTCCTTTTTTGTATTTTTTGATTTCCGCCATGGTACAATTTTTTTTGTTAAAAGTCAATATGACTTACTCCAACTTTTGCAATTTTGATATTATTGGTTAAGGTCTCTATTAAATCCGCAGGTACTATTTCCCTGGAACAATATTTGGCGAATCTATTAACTGCCAGGACCGCCAGTAAAATATAATTTTCTCCAAAACAGTTTCTTAAATCGTTTATAATTAGTTGTGTCGCATAAAGATTATATGGTGGGATTGAGACATAATGAAGTATAAAATAAGTATTTTCCGTAATCAGATAATCAGCGAACAGTGGCAAATATGATTTTTAATTTGATAACCATATAATCGAGGGGGAAAAACAAATTCAGCCATGCCTGAATAAAGTGGGAATATATACAAATATTGTTGCCACATTTGTAAGAAAGGAACAATATAGTTAAAATATCATAGGTTTTGCTTATATAATATACTTAACATAAGGAAACTTTGCATTCCTCATTAAACAACAAATATAATTATTTTCTTACAATCTCAAAATTAAAAATTCTGAAGCTAAATATTTAATTTAATCATAATCCTCAATTTGCTGATGACGGTGTTTTCGTAATTACTTTTTATTCTCTTCCTCTAGGATTTCCAAGTTTCTTCTCACTATTTTGTCAGAATTGAGTTACCAATTTAATCTTTTTCTAGGTATTACTCTCTAATCTTCCCTTAAGGAATCTCCTTCTGTATGCATAATTCTGTGTTCACGCCATCTTTGTGCGTTCCTTAGGTGGTATTTTAGATAGAATACTAATATAAATCTTATATCAAACAAAACACATTGTTAAAGGGCTGAGGTTTTCAACCAATCTAGGATACTTAACTTGCTTGGTAATTAAGTCGAGATGGATGCTTTTCAAAAGATCCTCTCTGAAAGGCTTCATCGTATACTTTTTCTAACAAGGGAGGAAATTCAAGCCATTTCTTATTATTATAAGATTATATAAGGTAGCCATCGGGATCAGGAGCTTTGTCTTTTTTTTTTCAAAAAATGTAATTTTTGATTTCCGCGGCAGTAAATTATTTTTAGTTAAAAGTCATCATGACTCACTCCAATTTTTGCAATTTGTGATTCTGTGTTTAGTTCTTTATTAAATCCGCAAGTACTACTCCCCAAACAGAATTTCAAACATCATTAACTTTCTATAGTTTTTGCTTTAATTTCACTGTCTTTATTGCGTTATGACCTATCTTGATGTGTAGCCACTTTTATTAATGTTCTTTCTCTAATCCCTCAAATTCAAAACTTTTGTGAGAAAATATCAATAATGCAGTTATTGAATTAATCGATGTCATTTTTGATATTTTTATACAAATTATGAAAATATTAGTATTCTGTGAACATTATAAAGTTCATATAAACATAGCTATAATACTCATAAGGACATAAAAACAATGAAATTTGAATACATCAAAATGATATCATAGTATCAATTAATAGTTGGTTAATAAAATGAACAATCTGTAAATGAATGTAAATGTATTTTAGGACAACAAAATTGCATCTTGTACATTTTTTTATAAAAGTTGTAACTTGTACACAACATAATAAGGTCAGGAAAAAGAAATTTCGTATTTCCACCTCTTGTTTTAAATTAAGCTTATTTTTTCATTATTGGTCATACGATAAATTGTCGTAAAGTTGTGAGAGTATACAACATACGCTTTTTGGACAGTTGTGCTTGTTGCTAGTTCTGTTGTGAATTATTGTGCGTTGAGATGGATCTTCATGTTAGCAGTCATAGCATCGCCCCAGAGCTGAACATGGCTCATACAACCATTTTGAACCATTTGCAGAAGGCGGGATACAAAACAAAAAATCCAATAGGAGAGGAATCGTATTTCATCAAGACAGTACCAGGCTGCACATATTTTTGATGACGCGCCAGAATCTTCAGGAACTCGGATTGTAAGTTTTGATGCATCCACCTTAATGTCTGGACCTAGCACAAAGTGACAACTACCTGTTTCTACGAGAAGGGTATTATGAAGTTAGATTCTCGTTGGCAACAAGTTATCGAACAAAACAGGGCACATTTGGATTATAAAACTTCATATAAGGGATTAAAATAAAGTAAAAATACCTAATAACTGTTTTTCCAAACCAAATAAATATTATGTAAATATAGCCTAATAGACATAAACTAGAATCAAGTATTCATACCACAATAAATAGATAAAAGTAGTTTGCAAGAAACAAGTCATACGAGGTAATAAAGTTATTAGTTCTATATAGTTAAAACAACTGTGTATCCATAAAAAACAATACATTTTTGGTATTTTTTTGTTATAAATAAGTGGATATATTTATTGCTCTACTCTTATGCATTCTGTATAATCCTTGATCAACCAAATATATTTTTGATTATTTTACATAAATCATCAATAAATTGAATTATATAAATTGATTTACTCCTAGAAAAACATATAAATAAGTAGATAATATATTGGTACTCACTGATATATGTTTATCTTTATAACATGGAGGCATTATTTTTAGAGAACACATAGCAATTTTCATAATTTTTTATAACTACTTTATTATCTTTGGTTATTGAAACAGTCGTATATATTGTTTTATATTCAGCATTTTATGTTACAATTATTAATTGGATCAAAATTAGTACATATATATATTATCAAAATACTATGAGTGTAGATAATTAACTTCACTCCCTAATGATTGGTTATTGAGCAATTCCTTATTTAATGGTAAGGATATTAACAGCCTAACACAAAATACTTCAAATTTTAAATATATTCAAAAATACTTAGGGAAATAAAAACAGTTGATAAAAAATACAACACCATTTAGAACATTAAAGTTAATTGTCCCTTTGAATAAACATTACTTTTTCTAATACGAACTATTAAAAACTAAAAGTGTTTGTTAATAATTAGTTTAATTTTATACAACTGCTAAGTCATACTTTATCAAAAATAAAAAAAAGAATTACTCTATTTTGTGGAATGATTAGAAACAAAGTGGATACCATTAGACGATCAATGCATTCTTGAAATATTGTGTATGTTTGTAAAACTTTGACATCCTTATTCTCTATTTTTAACAAGCATTTGAAGAAATGCAGTTTAAGGTTGGAAACTGTTTAAATTTTTTAACCATTTAAACGTATTTAAAAATGTCTTTTTTTTTGTAACCACGAAAAATTTTTACAATTTAATTAATGCAATCTAAGAAAAAAAATATCAGCAAATTTTGGCTCTTATGAACAACATAATATTACTGTGAAATTATCCAAAAAAAAAAAAAAAAATGAGGACCCTATGGAAAAGAAATGGGATCATCTTGGGAGTCGATATTGACCTTATTTTTTTCTATTCGTGGAATTGATGAGCCTCTCCACTTCAATGCCAGGATCAATATTAGGGAGGAGTTCCTCAACGAATATAACAATATAAATGTTGGTCGATTTCGGGCCCAAAGGGATATCAAAATTAAAAATGTAATATTATGTTTGAAAGCCAAGAAGATCGTCATTGCAACGAAAAGTAATGCTACACAACAAGGAGCCTATGCTCCTATGTACATTGATTTAGAGAGCCTACAAAGTAAGGTAATCTGGGGGATGCTTGATGAAGGGTAAAAGTTGCAAGGGCCCAACACAAATCCTAGAGATAAGATTATAGAAACGCAGATTCAATATATATATATGATATATCTTGACACAATTATAAATAAGAGAAAACCGTTCACTGAATCATATCAAAAGTTCCATATCCTCTTTATACGAATAAATCGAATGCAATATTGAAGAGAAGTTGTATCACTGGTGAAAATTGGATTGGGAGCTTTCCATCTTCTTTTTTACTTCCCAAAAATACCTCCACTCATTGAAATGGCTGTGCCTATGATTCGTGAAGCCTATAATGTGGTCTTGATCCCTTTGACTGGCTTATAGCAACATTGCGTGGCTTTTAAAATTCAGTTTTTAATTGCTAAAATCCAACTAAATATGTATGCAGTAAAGGTTAGTGAAAAAATGATTTAATTAGGGCTGGAAGGTCTCATATTCGAAGTCCTAAAAAAATTTAAGGATTCTGGATTCCCCACGATGAACTAGATTTCGCCAGGACTTATTAATGTTTATCTCAAATCGAACTATAAAACTTTTTTACGGCAGGATCGCTTCCCCTCTTTTATGCTTTTTTTTTTACTTTATTCATACCATATAGTACTAGAAATAACAAAGACCGCGGTTCAGTCCAGTCTGTTGCCACTTGGCAGTCCTTAAAGAAGGTAAAATCGATCCTTCGTGACGTCAATCCGGGTGTTTTCCTGCTTTTAATTATTCTTTTATAAAATAGAATATATTATATAACTAAGTAATTATATAAATTTATGAAATAAATAATATTTTTGGCTACATATTTGCAACAATAGATATTTCACATATCGAATTTGAATAAATACACCATTTATATTTTTATGAAAAATTCCAAGGACCGACAGTTAAGGAACGTGCCTAAGGACGGAGAGTACTAAGGACTGGTTCCAATTCTCGACTGTCCTAAGGATCGATATGACCGGTCCTGAGACTTGACTATGTCAATACATAAGGACCAACAAAAACACAGGCTTTGGTGCACCTTCTCCCTCCTTTATCAATACATTAATTCCCGTTTTCTTCTTAACAAACGAGTATATTCTATTAATGTGTATGTAAATAAGCTCTTTAAAAAGATCCATTATTGACTTTACTTACTAATGATATTAAATTATATATAATTATAAAATATTATATGAACAGTTTCTTAATATATATTAGACATACATATAATTAAAAAAAAATAACCACTCATCTATTGTGTATCAATTAAAATAAAGACTTCTTTCGACAAAAAGTAGCAAAAGATAATTAATGGAGTTTGAAGGCCAGTCTTCGTCATATTTTACATCATTTTCTCGAATTAAGAAAATGATTAGGTTAATACAACCGTGTACTCAACATAAAAGAAATACTAATGTGAACGATTATTTACCTATAAACTATACATGTTTGAAGATAATGTACAAAATTTTCATGTTAAGGCGGGTTACTTCAACATTCTTTGTTAGAATTATATTTTCTGTATAAAAATATTTTACAGAAAAGTTTATTTTAATATTTTTTACTGCAGAGTGAGTTTTGTAAAATTTTGATAAAGACAAAGATTATTTGAAAACTTAGTAAATATTTTCGATAAATATTTTTTTTTCTTCTAGACTCCCTTATCAGATACTCCATCTAGCATAATAAAATATTAAAACTTTATATTTTCTACATTAAATAAAAAGTATGCTCTAATATTTTAAGGAAAGTTCGGTATTTAATTAATTTTCTTAATAAATATTTAGATACTTAAAAAAGAATGGTGAAAATAATTAAGTGGATCACACTTTTAAAAAAATAATACTCTTATTTTTTTTATAACACTTATTTCCAACTTTAAATGTAGATTAATACAAAAATATTTTCGACTTATATACTAAAAATTCAAAATGTATTCATTTATTAAATTTTACAAATGAGAGTAATATTTATTTGCAATGAGTAATTTGATGCGAATTTTGTAGATGACTTTTCTATATACTTTTTTTTGCTCATTAGTTTTTGAAAGACAATTTAGTTATAATACTTAACTGGTCAGAAATTGTATGTATCCTGTTAAGTTTAACTTATGAGGCATGAAAACGCTTATGTAACTTTGTGCTGAGGTATATATTAAAACATAGGTTCTTGTTTTTTTATGGATCACATGATAATGTATCTTTTATTTAGTTTATTTTTTGAAATGGTACCAAAATATTTTCTAATAGTGACCAGGCGTAGTTTCTAAGAACTAAAATTTTCTCGGAATCTTTAAAAGGCTACAAAAATTATTATGAAAGGTTGTTAAAGAATTGGAAATTTATAAATTAAAATAAAATTTATGGACCCCTTTTTAGAGAGGGTGCTTCCCAAAAAGATGGTATGGAACCACGTTTGATTAAAATTATTGAAAAAAACTATAATTTTTGAAAGGATAATGTGTTTTATAATCTTTCTTAGAGAGATACAAGAAATTTAAAAAGGATATATTGCTGGTTTTAATATCAAAAATAAATATTTTTAGTTCAGTTGAACTTTAGAGATTTATTCACTTTGTGTAAAATTTTGTAGTTTCAATATTGAAATGATACTGAATCACCAAGTTGAAACTAAATCGCATATTTACTTTCAAAATCTAAGCTGTTTACGATATTTTTTTACTAATATAATTTTGTTCTCTTATTTTATTTAAAATTTTATTCGTAGAAATCTTTTTTACTGTACACATGCTAAATCATATTATTTGACACATGGATATGTAATAGTACATGGTTAAGTAAAAATGTTATATTTTTTTCAGAAAAATGTCCAATATTTATAGATATATGACCAGTGCTCCATGGCTGAAATGACGGAGAAGTTTTATATATATAAAAAATTCCTCAGCAACATTGATAGTAAAGAAAAGGAATAGCACCCGGACAAATATTATAAAATTTTAGAGACTGCAGAATAGGTTATTTTATTTTTAAATTAATCAATTAGTATCTAGCATGACCTATATGAAAAAAAAATATTTTTTGCGGGTTAAATAAATCTAAAAAATAACAAATTAGCAAGAAGCGTATTTAATTTGTATACGAAAATGGATGTATTTCTTTAAATAGTGTTAAAAAATATTATTTTTCCGGAGATGTAGACCATTTCGAAAGGAAATTTGTATATGGTTGTGATCACAAGACCGTGTTCCAATAGCTTACCTTTTTTTGAGTCCAGAATTTTCCTATTTGGTGGATTTAAGCTCTAAATTCAGAACCAGAGGATACTAAGTAACGTTTATTCTCCTTTTTTAATGTGTTTCCAAACTAATGAGGGAGTTTGTCTTCCTTATGTATATATAAAATGTGTACCTAAAAGGAGGAAACCTGATAGAATTATGAATGAAATCCAACTGATCGTCCTTCTGAAATACTATCAAATGTGAAGAATATACCTGCTATTTTTAACGCAAAGGCTCTTTTGTGGAGAGATAAAAATGTGAACGAAAATGTAAAAAAAATATCTAAACTCTATGTTTAGATGGGTTCATACATTGGGGAGATTAATATTAAAATTAATCTCAAAGACATTTTTTTTAAACTAAGGAAAGCCACCATCTTTTTTTAAATCTTTCGCTCTAAATATGTGGAATAAAAAATAACATGGAATGCTCATATTAATAAACATATAATCCATCTATTTCATGTAACCCCTTGTCACTCAGATACAGTGGCTCTATTTTGGCAGCTGAGATATCGTTTTTGAACTTGGAAAGAAAAAAAAAACTTATCCCTAAAAATACTATATCATTTCAGCAAATATGTTGGCTTTTCAGTCATCGATATTTCGTTTGTTTTGAGGGACCCTAATCATTATCGGATCGGAAAACTTTGGTCCTTAGGTCATTTATGGAGTGAGCAATATTTTTAAAGAAACTAAGTATGTATTTACCAAGAATAAATTTATTTTGAAAGGCTCGAGAGAAGTCATAATATGAGTAAAAATTTTGCTAGAGAATAACTTAAAATGTAAAGTCAATAAGGATCATTTTTTTTTATGTCACAGGCCATAAAAAGATCAATGCTATTTTTGCAAAACCAAGTGTATGTTATACCTATACTATGAGAATGCAAGGGAAAATTGAAAATAATGTAGTTTTGTCAATTGCAAAATATTATATTCGGGTTTTATTAAATATTTAGAAGTATTAGCTTAGAGATTATTTTATTGTATTTATTTGAAATAAATTTTTCATCCCCTAACTTTGGAGCTTTTTTTTTGTTTTTTATATGCGTGTCTACATATGTCTTTTTTATATAATTCTGTTTTAGTGTATTTTCTAAACTAAACGAACCCCATAAATAAAGGGTAAGAGAAGAAAAATAGCAACAAATGTTTGTAACTATAACTCTGCTTGTCATGAAAAAAGAGGTGTAGATATCTTTATTAACTTTACTCTCTCATTCAAGGGACTTTAATCAAAATTGTTTTTGGTAAGTATAAGAATAAAGAAGCATAAAAAAGTTTCTGTTGATGACGTTATTTTGCTTCTTTAATTTGCCTTACATATCTGTAGTTATTTTTTACTTCTCACAAGCATAAAAGGGAGTAGAGCAATGATATATTAGAAACAGTTAATAAAAAAGGTATATATTAAATATGGATGGGGAAATTGTCGAAATCCGAATAAGCATACTTTTAAAAATAATATTTGATGGTGATCTGAAATACATTAGTGTTCTTATTAATAATGCATCCTATTTTGAAAGTTTAAACGTAGTAGTGAACGAGAAGATCTATAGTTTTTATAGTAATATCTGCCAGTAGATAAGTTTTCTATAAAAGTTGCCAACATATAATTTTGTTTTGGATTTATAGAATTTTCAGATCCCTAATAGTAATACTTCTCTCGAGTAAGCTAAACTGTTTAATTAATTCATCCAAAAATTTATATGCAGAAAGAATATGATAAATTAAGAATTGATATAGAAGGTGAAGTAAAATTGATCATACTCACAAGATATAAAAGGGTTTGGGGTGAATAAACATCCCAAAAAAGTAACATATGTAGTGCATATATACACGATACTGCTATGTATACGTACAAGTCGAGAAAATGACAATTGAACGTAACCCACCAATTTTCATTCGGGCACTCCAAGTATTTGGGTGTCTCCAGGACACCCATCTATGAAATCAACAAGTCTGAGACGTTGAAGAGGAAGAAAGTTTTTGCCAAACTAGAGCCAGATGAGTTATATAAATCAGCTTAGTCTATGAAACCCATGCACAAGATCTCAACATTTCATAACAGACTGATCAGAAAGCTTTCAAAAAGTGCGTGGAAAGAGCCTTGTGAGAATGGAGAGTCCACTTTTGAAATCATGAAGAAAAAAAACCGATCCACCCCCTCTGTTGGAAGTTTTTTTTTGTTCTTTTGAGTTCTTTAGATCTCTTTTTTTTTACAATTATGGGTCCCCTACAGCCCTGATGCCAACCCTCTCGGCCACACGAGGGGAGGCCTGCGGTGTCCGTCATCTGAACATCGAGGTCCTTTAATCCGCTGTCAGCAAGTACTGGGATACTATGACAGAAGACTACAACTCACAGCGGTTGCTAGGCCTTCCACCGCTACTGGAACCCATAATTGCCGCGAAGGACGACTAAAGTAATCTAGTAATCTACATCTATTAATGGTTTTAATTTTGTTGAAATTATAATGCAAATTAATAAATTTTATTTTGTTGAATTTAAAAATTCAATGTGTTCAGAATTTAATGGACCAGTCGGAACATGCCTCATAATTTGTAACTAAAATATAACGTGGCCATTTTAACTTTCTTAGTGTTTGATACTCTTGGCCAATACTGATTATATTATTTTGACTGTGTGTCAAGAAGCGTCATCATACTCAAAGATTAAATAACAATCAGGGAAGCGGTTTTTACATTATATAGATTCATCCGGGCCCAACCAATTTGCTTTGAAATCTCAGTTAGAATGTGACCAGAATGTATTCAAGTTATGAATCATAGCTGAATCACATTATAGTATTTACTTATACAGTTAATATTTGATAGATAATATTCATTTTGTAATAACATTCACTTACAAGATTTAACATTAAAAAAAGTTATCAGATGTTTTTACATACATATTTTGTTGTATAATGAAATTTAAGTCTGTTCAATTTTATATATAGTATTATACATCAATAAATATTTATATTTTAATGTATTTTTTTAATATTGTTCATTTTACTAAATTTATAATATTTGAAAGAAAATAGACTATTCATTTGTGTAGGTTGGGACAATAGAACTTCCTATTTCCAAAAGACAATAAAAAGGTTTTATAAGTTAGATAAGTTTTAGTTTTGTTTATAATGATGTTACACACATACAGTTTTGTTTTGCATAGTTTTAGAAATCATTTAACTTAAATGACGTCCATTATTATGAACACACCAAACTTCAGTATTTTAATACCCTGGAATTTTTATTTTTTTTGTCTTGATAGCAAACATATGTTTGTTATAATGAAACCACGCTTGACTACTACATAGTATAAAAAAAAGGAAGTTATGTCTTTGCTTTCTGCATAATACATACATATATATAATACTAGCAAAAGTTTAATTCGGCATTACTCGGGCCAAGGAAGGAGAGGGAAATCACAATGAAAATAGTCCAATTAATTGAACAAGTTATAATACAATATTTCTATATATTAACAATTATAATATGAATGATTTGTTGTTGTCTAATAATTTTAATAATTATAATTCTATTGTATTTTGTTTAAAATGATAGAGCAGTAAATTGACCAAATGTTGTACACCATATGCCAATGATACTATATCAATCCAATTAAGTTAGGTAATCAAGAAAATCACATCAAAGCACCCCTCTCCTCTATCTATTATTTTTGGCTTTTGTAACCGTAGTAGAATTATCATTAATTTAAAAAAAAAATATTTTATTATAAAATTGAAATACCATACCAATATTTATAGATCAAAACACTTATGGAAAATGATTTTTGTTTTCTTCAAAAAATTCTCAAATCGAAATTTGCAAAAAAAATTTAAAACTTTTTTTGAAGAAAATTTGCAAAAAAAGTAGTAAGTAGCATTTATTGGAATTGTCAAATGACCTACCAACATATATAGATCAAAACTATTGTCTGGAATGACTTTTTATTTTTTTCAAGAAATTCCCAACTCGAAATTTGCAAAAAAAAAATTATTAAGTAGAAGTTATTAGAATTGTCAAATGACATACCAACATATATGGATCAAAACAATTGTCTAGAATGATTTTTTTATTTTCTTCAAGAAATTCCATCAAAATTCGTAAAAAATATTTCAAAATCCTTTTTGAACTAATTTACAAAAAAAAGTTGTAAGTAGCACTTATTGAAAGTGTCAAGAGAAACACAAACATAGCAACGCACTTGCAAAAATGAAAAAGTTAGGAAGATATTGTCGAAAAAATGACCTTCTACAACTGGTTTATTCTTGCAAAATATTACAAGAATTATTTAATAAAATGTAATGGAAATTGAACTGAAGAGTAAAACTTATCAGTAATAATAATATCAACCATCAACGATAGAGTTCTTACTCGATCACGGAAATAAAATAGATATAACATCTGACTAGCTCATAGCACTTATAATGAGAGAAAACTTTTTTTTTTTTTAAATGGAGGCTATAGTAGCAAAAACTATACCAATTATTTATGCTTGTAGATCAAAAATGACTCTTCTTCCTGCAGGTTTTAACAGAACAATCGTGAGGTTTATAAAATCAATGGACTTTTAAACAAAACAAAATTATATATTTTTATTTTACATAGAGGATTATTTCCCCATCTGTTAGTAACTTTTAAATCTTTAATGCTTTTTTAAATTACTTGAGAAAACTCTATTTTTTAATTAATTGGTTTTTTGTAATTTAAATTATTAATCTTTACTTGGATATTTTGTATATGGGGAAAGAATTATAAAAAAAAAACAGAAAAAAGGACTGAAATCATCTGGTAGTTAGCCAAAAAAGTCAATAACACCCACTGCTATTTGTTTATAATGTAATCCCAGACTATAATTTTCATATTGTTTACCCAGAATTTTTTAAACGAATTATATATACAATATTAAAATCCTACATAGAAATTTATTCGATACTATTTCATAACACTATTATATAGAAAGTTATGGATATTAAAAGCATATATATACTCTTAAATACAACGAAAGATCTACATGTAATTGTATTCCTGTCCTCTTGGAAACGGAGTATAATTATCCATAAATTATTACTGCATTTATTTATGAAAAACAATAAATTATGAAATGGTTATGTCTTATCAAGTGAGATGAGTGAATCGACTGCTAATACAAAAATAAATGGGGTAATTTTGTATTATCCTAATAACGCCGTAATATCCCTGAATTTTGATTTAAGAAAAATCCTTGCAGAATTATATTTTATTTATTAGACGGCGTTATCTCACAACCACAAAAGTAAGTGATGTATTTTGTTGTCATCGATCCATTTGTATGCATATTTTTCCATGATGAGAGTTCCAGTGTCGATTGGTTAAATACGAATTACCTCTTGTTAACTGTGATTAATTTTACACAATTATCATATAATAATTTCAATGTCGTAAAGAATAAGGCAATTAACAACTAATTTTTGGCCATTTTTCGGGGTTTTTTGTAGTGGAAAGCGGGGAGATATAATCGTGTTGCAATAAATTTAATCTTTTCACATTACTTATTATATATTTTGAAATTAATTTAATAATTAGTAAATATATGCAAAAACAAATACCTTGATAAAAATTTAACATCACAATTTTGGTAGGAAAGGAATTAATCCTAACAGAATTCAGCCAACTGATATTATATTGTACTTTTTTGACATTATATGTATTAAAAACTCATGAGAATATAATTTAAAAAAAAAAGTATTTATAAGTAAATATTATAAGATTATATATTAGATGTGTACCGAAGCTTTATTCTTTAACTTCAAAATGTAAAGAACTTTATATCTCAAGAATCAATAAATCAATGGACCCTACAAAGGCATTATACCCTTCAACTACTACAGAATTTGATCAAATTTAATTTATTTGGATATTTGTACCTTCAAACTCCATACCTTTTTTTTGCAATTAGATTAATACTTCCTGAGATATAAAGTCTTCTACTTGTGTAATTTTAGAAAAAAAAACCAAATAGTCATATTTTCTAAACCAGCTGCAAAGATTTAAATAAATATTAAAAAAAAAAAAAATATGATGAAAAATAAAATTAAAATGATTTTTAAATTGTTTTTTTTTTTTTAAGCCATGACTTTATGTAATGAGCTTTGCCCTTGAAGATCAAATTTATCTTGAATGAATTACAAATATTTTCTAGTTATGAATATGATTTACAAACTATCTAAAAATAAATACGATTTATGTTTTGTTTTGGAGATATTGTGATTTGAATAATACATTAAATACAGTTTATTCAATTAATAATAAGTTTTAAGCTGACCTTCCTTATTTTAAAGTACGATAAAATAATTATTTATGATTTAAAAATTCGATAAACACAATAAAAAAGTTCAATTATAATTTTTTCTGCTTCGGATAAATAATTTTGATATACTTTACTTTTATAGGAGATTCGATGTATTGAAAATTTCATGATATTTGTGGCTATGAGGATGAATATATATTTTGCTCTTCATTTCTTACGGTAAATTCATCAGTATTTTTTAAATAGATCTCATACGTATCTAAATATTTTTTTTTTTTTTCACTTTTTCAATCACTTTTGTTCAAGTTAAAAAGAACTTTTTTTAAGACTATGCTTGAAAATTTTTATCAGTTCAGAAGTAAGTAGAGATTAAGGAGTTTAAGTATACAGTTCTATAGTGTCTATTTTAGCAACAATTTTGATTTATTTGCAACTTTTAAGTACAAAATTCATTAAACCATACTGAATTTTTTTTTCAAACTCCAGGAAAGTATATTTTAAAAGTAATATTAAATTTAATTATTGATTACTGGTACTAGTATTTCCATATTGATGGTTCTTTTCAACAGGAAAATATTTCCAAGACACTGTAAATAATAGTAAATGGCATTTTAAGGTAAAATTTAGTGAATATGAAATTTAAATTAAACAATTATCTGTTGTATCATTTAAGATAATTATCTTCGTGATTGGTCACCAACTGTAAACAGGGCATAAAGGCGGAGGAGATCTAAATTATCTTTTTTTTACTAAACCGAGACATGTTCCTCTTCACAGAAAGCTTCTAGGATCTCAAGGAACTATGAGAATGTTCGTTCACGCTACTTATTATCTCTGACCATAATTAGAAATTACACAGGTTCAGGTCAGGGCTGTTAGAACGCCACTCATAATCTATTATAATGCCGTGGAAATAGCAAATGAAGTAATGCATAACAGTATTTGTAACATAAATATTCGCTGAGTCTTCAATCCACATAAACCTTGTATCTGGAATGTATGTGGCTTCTAGCCATGGTATCACATGATTCTTAAGAAGGTCCAAGTACACTGAGGATCTCAACATAAGATCATTGTCAAAAATGTGAGCCGGGATAATATTACCATTGCTAGTGATCAAACAAAACACAATCATCTTGTCTGGGAACTTGGTGTTTATAACAGGAGAATCATTATGTCAGCCTTGTGAATGCCCAAGATCATTCTGGAGTTGCAGTCAGCGTCCTATGGTTATGTTTAACTCATCATAGAATAGATAAATAATACCTGAATTTGATTACTATTTTGACAGAGTTTCTTTTCTCTTTGCTACCCCATATCATTCATAAGTAAGAAAGTGACACCTTCCTCCCGATGTAGTACTTTAAGCAAAAACTATCCATGATGACCCTATCCACCATACTCCTACTGATAGACTTCCTGCATGAGCAGCCTTTGAGATGCCGAGATTTGCGTTGATGGACATCTTGAGCCCAGGCAGAAATTGCCCAGTTAACTTTTTGGTTTTGTGTGAACCAGATGAGAAATGAGAAAGCCCCTTACCCTCATTAAGTGGCTGGCTGACGTCATTGACTGTGCTCCTGGGATATTTTGTGACTTTTATGATTGCCTTATCATCGTTGCCGACTTAAAACAATTCGTTAATGACTTTACATTTGTTTTCTTACTGCTTCATTGTTAAATTGAAAAGATTATGTATAAAAACCAAAGTTGTTGTCTTTGGACAGTACGTTCAGTTGAAGTAAGAGGTCAACAAGATAAACGCACTAGATTTACAAAACACACTTTGTATGGAATAATAAACAATCCTATATTTAAACTTGGCTAGGTTTAATAAGGGATTCTTAAAAAAGTATGACTTTGACTGTATATGCCCAGGAAATGACCCTATATGAATTTAATAAGGACATTGTGCATTAAAAATTAATCTCAACATTTTTGATCATGATAGCTAGTCCTACTGCATGTCTTTTTTTTGATGTGATCAAAGGGAAAGGAATAAATGAAGCTTAATGGTTCAAAAAATAATGATCATGACAACAAAGGTTGAACATCATGTCTGATGCATCCAATCATTGCTTTTAATTCATCCCACTTTTTCTTATCAGAAAATGGCATTAGTAAGTTTAGGAAGCACAATGTTCTCTTTACGTGTAACCTTTTCCAGTATTTTGGAGCAGGAACCTTTTCTACAATAAAAAAATAGGGATTATGTATTATTATTGGCTTGACCTGGATCTTTCAAACATGGCCTTGTTTAGGGTTCAAACATAAACTCAGATTCTTTACATCACTAGTTTTGCCATAACTTCTAATATACAAAAAAATAAATATTTTTTTTAAATATCCAAGTAAAAGTTAATTTAAGTCCTAATAAGTATTTTTGGGTAGATTAACTGTTGAAAGACTTTTCACATGAAAATTAAAACATTTATGGAAAAAAACCACAGTATTTATATTAAGTATACCCTCATATCTAAAGTTATTTACCTACTAAATGAAAATTAACCTGCTCATCATTCCCATGAATATTAAATAGAAACATGGGTTTTATTATTAATGCCTTCTATCTAGAAAAATGTGCAGAAAATGATTTATAGCTCATGTGGTGTCATACACAAAATAAAAACTATGGCGTTGTTGTTTTTTCTTAATATTACAATACATATATATAGACCTCATTCAGAATAGTCATAAATATCCCTATGTAGTAAAACATATGGCAATGTATAACTTACAAAAGCCTTACAAAAGTCCTTATGAAAAAAAGCATACAGGATAAATAAGGTGATCCCATTTGAAACAAATGTTGTAAATATTTTTGTATCAAATTTTTATGTGTAAGGAGAAAGAGATTTCTGATATATATATTTTCAAAAATATACATACAGTTGTAAAATACTATTAAAAAATAGGAGAAATATTCTGGAATTTGTCTTATTTTTTTTTTTTTTTTTGTTTTATTAGATCTATAGAGTGAGCAAAGTTATTTTTTACTCATATTGAAAAAATTTTAACCTAATCAAAATAAGCATTGATAATTTTGATATGTGTACTTATAAGGGGTGGTATTAACTTTTTTGAAAAAAAATTCAAATTTCAAATATTTTTGTTTTATAGTAAGAAGCCAAAATACCTTAATTGTAAGGTGAGTTACAATATTTGCCCATTCGTTTGGATACCCCTGTCCATAATCTGGAAGCATATTACGTCATCAACAATTTATAAATAGATAACTTTCATATGACGTCATTTGATTGATGATGTCGAACATTTTTGGGGCCTTCACAACCAATTTTTATAACAATGAAAGTCTTTATCATTAATATTATGGAAAATAGTCAATTATTGGATGTCAAAAAGGGATTGACAAATAAAATGACTTAAGCCTTTCTGTTCATCAAAATTTGTATCCTTATATTACTTATTTTTATTAAATATCTGACTCTAAAATGTATTTAAAATATGTTATTACATCGTTATAAAATCTTATTCCCATATATTGTAGATGGAGTATTCACCATTTCAATGGAAAAAATAATATATTTTTCTCTAAATATCCTAACTTTTTTTCTCCCTCATTGATCAAAAAAAGAAAAAAAATGTAATAATTTAGTCATTTTATCGGGATTTTCAATACAAATTATTTTGATTTCATTGGAATATCAATGTTCATCATTGGCATCAAGTACAATTCTATTAAAGTGGTATGTTTACTCTATTTTTATAGCCATTTGATGGAGTTTAATCATGATTTATTGTAAATTTATCCATTTTATATGGTAAATATATCAACTTTGTGCCCCTAAATGGCAAACGCTGTACGTATATATATAGTCACAAGTTAAATATTTTTATTTTATGAAATTTTGGTTATTTTTATTATTATGATTCTTTATTTTTTTCATATTATGTTTGATTTTTAACAAAATCGAACATTTATATTGCATCATATATATAAATATTAATAATCTGACTAATCGATTAATCTGAGTCGAAGGAAATAAAACATTATCTGAAACAAATCGAAAAAGAAATAATGATTTAAAGAATAATTCCCAGTTATCGAAAACCCAGTGGTATGGTTGAGGGATAGTTTAGACAAGTGTCCCAATTTTATTTTCACAATGCATCGCAACTAGAAATACATTTGTATAAAGCAATTTTTTTGGAAAAAAAATAAATATATAAATTCATTAATAACAATAATTAGGGGTACATTTTTTATCAACCTTTGTTTTTAGAGAAGTCAAGTATATTTAGGAATAATATATTTGTGCAGAAACTATTTTATTAAAAAATAAAATATGAACAAGGCTTGAAAAACTAAATGTATTCTATTAAAATTTTTTATTACTATACTGCACTTCAGTACCAAACTGCTTACCGTGAAGAATATACCGCTGTTCGTACCGAACCGTCGGTTTAGTGTACCGTCTCAACCCTAGTATTTATATACATACCTTATGGTTTTACTTCGCTTACACTCAAATATATATTGTATTTTGTTATCGGCTGTTGATGTTTGCTTCTTTTCCTCTTAAGAGTATAGTTCGGAAGTTTGATTAGTTGGACTAGAATTCGTTTTTTGAATGATTCTTAACAATTATTAAGAAATACTTCCATAGTTGGAAATAATTGGCTAATTAAACGGCCTTTTTCTCAGATTCATTTTGGAAGAGAGGCTGCGTGATACAAGATAGATAATTACGTGATATGTCTATGGAGTTTTCAAAGTTATTTTTGATGGACGATAGTAATTATTTTTAAGTATGCAATTTATAATACGTTACCTAACTATATTATAGACTAACTATTTTTTAAATAAATAGTAATTTAATCAACATGTTCGACAATTGTACAAAAGAGCGTTCTATTTTTAGTGTGATCTTTTTTTTGCATTAAAGGATTTTACTCAAAAATGGATCATAGTTAAGTTTCTACTTTCAAGTGATATTATAATAATATCTTAAGGTATGACCTTTTTGATTTCAAAGGACATACTATGTCTGACTTTTCAAAAAGTAAGACCAAATTTTTCTTATATTTTTGTCCAGTTTCATTTTCAAAGATAAAAAAAACAAATTGACAAAATATGAATACTATTGTATTTCCATTTCCAACGAACCTTTGTATATTGGTTAGTACATACGTATTGGTCCTAAATAGAAAAATTGTATTACCATTGTTCCTTTTTTTGTAAAGGCATATACCAAACAATTATATTTTTTTTCGTCATTATGTATCAGAAAAGTAATTACTAATTGAATCTATTTGAAAATGTTATGCAGGAATAAAATTATATCCTTCAAAGTTATCCCCCTCGGATAAAATAAAGTTTGCCCACACTTTTTCCAATAAGCAATTTTTGGTATAGCCTTGAGCTATTCCAGCAATGCAAATTTTATCTCGTCCATCGTTGCACATCTTCGTTATTTCGTATGTTTCTTCAGTTTGGGGAAAAAGATAAAGTCACATAGGATTAAATCCGGTGAATATGGAGGTTGAGGCATAATTTTGGTATTGTTTTAGGCTAAAAAAATCTCTCATAAGCAAAGATCGAAATAAAACAGTTTTGGAAAAAACTTCAGTAACTCTCTATCATCCTTAAAACGTTCAAAAAAGTTTTGTAGTGCGAGCTCGCCGATTTTCCTTGATAGTGATTCTTCAATTTTCAAATATAATTTTCTTCACTACTGTAACGTTTTCATCTTGTTGACGTGCTTGAGTGTGTCGAGTAAGGATCTTCATGGGCATCTACCGACCATCTTGAATGAGATCGTAACACTCATAAGCACTTTTTTTACCCTATCCACTGCCAACCTTTTAAGAGTTTTAGAGCACTTAATTTCATTTATTACAAAAAATTTGATGCAAATTATTTGATTCATGCTTTTCAATATAAAAAAATCGCCAAACACGTAAAATAGTTCTAACCGTTATGCCTCTCACAAACAAATGAACAGGTGAAATATGTTGTGAATATATGTTCATGGTTAGTGTAATAAAAAAAATCTACCTGAACAAATATACCTTGCCCGTAAAATTTGAAAAGGTGCCCTACTTTTTAAACACCCCTTGTTTTTAACTTCCCCGAGTATCACAATTCAAATGTTTTGATCATTACAACAATGAATCGTCGGATATTATTATCTAACTTTAAACTATACAAAATAATACAAAAAAAAAAATTAATATACATACTTGAGACAAACATAAGTATATGGAAACAAAAAAGAATAAATCTTCATGTTCTCAAGGCACAAGTTACTAATAATATGAAAATTTATTATTACATAAAAATACAATATTATGTACAGTAATGGTTATATTATATTATATAAGTATGTAAATTTCAATTTAAAATTGGCCTTTGGGTGAATTCCATTTCATTTCGCACAAAATATCTTCAAAAACAGATTTACAATATTTTAAATGTGTAATAATTTACAGTATATTAAACATACATATTTTTAGGAATATTTAATATATTTTATATAAGAGAAGAGCATCATAGATAGGAATAAATTTTAATGGGTGAATTGAAAAGGATACACAAATTATTAGCATATTTTATTAAAAACATAAGTTTATAATTATATTCCATTAGACAGTTTTTATGGCTAATAACTCCTTAAAAATATACATTTATGTTTTTTATTTGAATAATCTATTTTGCATTTGAAAAATAATTTTAAAATTAAGCATGCGAAAGCCACTGTGTATTTCTTGAAATCGTGGAAAATCTTCCCAGACTCAACTTTATCAAGATTCATAAAAGTAAAGGTTATAAAAGAATGAGGCTTCTTAAATTTATTTTACTTTATATGATCAATTATATCTTAATGTGGGCAACCTTGAACAAAACAATGGTCTTATTTTATTGCAATTAAAATATGTTTCCCAATAGAAATGAATAATAATAGAGTCATGATAGATTTTTTTTCTTCTTATACACACCCCTTCAAAGAGGATCACAAAAAAGTAAATCTCTTAATAAACATTCTCAAAGGTAGAGAAAAAGACGAAACAAACAACGGTCCAGTCCTTGGATATGATAAAAACTAAATAATATTATGCCGCTAGTGGTGTGCCTCTACCTAAGAAGGAGTCCATGATATTAATTACCGTGGACACGCAGCTTGGGATTCTTAGTGGAGTGATTCAATTCGTAGGCTTCACCATGTAGAGTACTTTCTATACCCTACAAACAATTTTCTCTATTTTGAGACACTCCTTATATGGTGCAGCCATTACGATAAGCCAATCCATCTGGATGAATCTCACTATGAAGTGGTGCCGTACCATGTCTTCCACCACCTCCAACCATTTTGCAAAAGTAAAAAATAAGAGATGATATATCCGTCTCCATATTACAGAGATATTGACTCTCGTTTAATTGGTAAAGAGTAAGGATGTTGCCAGTCTGAACCTAAGCCACTTCGAATAAGAAACGCTGAAGGTTGTTTTTTCAAAATTACAAATGGGTCTACTCTTTTCCTGTCTTTTTTTAGGTCCAGTCTCTTCATTCTTTTCTGAAATTGAAAGAAAATAAACTATGGTCTTGATCTTAGACATTGTACATATTATTTAGTATTCTTTCAAGTCAATACACTCCCCCACTACAAAAGCCATTATGGTATCGTCTTGCAAATTAGCATAGAACTTCCTTTCAATGGCACACAAGATTCCTTAGTCAAGATGGTTACAGTCTGGTGAGGAGAGAGGTTAAAATGATGAGGTTCATAAATTTTCCAAGTTGTTCTCAGACCACTTTTGAAGTTTCTTAGGCTTCAAGGCTTTCGCTCAATAACATTTTGTCGTTCTTCAGCTTTTAAATCTTGTTAATGAGGGACTTTGAGGAGAGAACGATATTGGAGATTAATTCATAATTCATTCCTGCCTTTTAGAAGAGCCGACACACGATTTCATTTATCCTCCATCTCAGTTATAATTGTTCTGAAGAAAAAATTTATAGTTAAGTTAAATAGATAAACTTTAATTTAATTTAATAAAACAGTTCCAAAGTTTCGTTCATGATTCGCTGGAATATGCTGTACGTCTATTTAGTCGACGTTTTGAAGTAATAGTACTTTATTGGATCTCTAAAGCACTTTCTAACAGACTATGGAATCATTTTTTTTCATATTCACTTTTACTTCTTCAAAAATGTACTCAGACATATTGGATTTAATGCTTTTGATATTTTGCTGCAAAGTGAATACCGACTTTTATTGTAACTATATAACTTAGAACATACTCAAACATCATTCTTTTATTGGTCCACATAGCTTTGAAACTTTAGTAGGATCATTTTTGCTTCAAGCACTCCTCGAAGGGAGGTGCTAACCAATGTCTTTCCAGTGTTTCTCTTTACTATTTTTTGTAAAAAAGAAATTAAGAATATTTACGTACTATTTTTTGCTATTTCGAAATATTTTTTAGTCAAATTGGATATCTTATATAACGCATCGAAAATAGTAAGTAGGCCCATCAAAAAGCTTAAATATTTTAATTTGACATTTATTCAAGAAATTAACACATAAAATTCATAAGTAAACTAACTCAAATTCTGAATTGACAAATACTATTCTTGTAACATCAAAAATAATTTTATAATAAGAAATTTTCATATTTCTATTGAGTTATATGAATAACTAGAGTTATGATTTAAAAAAATTGCAAGACCCTCAACCAATTTTTCATTTCCAACGATTTCATCACAATAAATTCTTTCATAAGTTTACAGATATTTTGAAAGATTAGGGATCAATTTTACATATTTTTATATTTTGTTGTTGTATTTACCACAAAAAAACATTAAAATAGTCTTTATAACCCAAAATTCATGTTTTTGGGGTCTACAGATAGCAACATTTTGTATATTATATTATGAATAGAACTTAAAAGTTTTATAAATATAAATATCATTTTTTGAAGCAAGTTATCAAAAAATAATGTTGAAAGTATGGGGGGGTGGGGGAAGTTTTAGTTTAAAAAAAATTTGAGGCTGAAAATTGACGTATAATGTATTACTTTTTTATAGTCTGACAAATATACCTGAATTCATTTGAGGATGGGGGGGAAGAAAGAAAAAACAAACAAAAAAAACCCATTGAAATTATTAATTTTCTACTGTATTGTTTTTTATTGAAACATTGTATGTTTCAATATGAAAAAAACAATGGTTTCCTTAACGTAATAAAAATGAGGAATTTATTAGACTTTCAAATAAAAAAAGAAAAAGTTTTTCTAATTTTTTGTACTTATAAAGCATTTTCTTTGATTAACAAGTATTTCATATATTAATTGAATTTGAAAATATTTACGTACCAACTTGAAGTTATGCTTACTCTTAAATTTCGATAATTCAAGGGGAAAAAACATAAAATAATCTTGATTTTTTTTTTTCAAATGGCACTTTTCAGACTACAAAATCAAACAAAAAATTGGGTTATCAACGCCATTTTAATGTTTCTTAGGGTAAAATATATCACAAACATGGCCATCTTAATGAAAAATGGGAAAAATGAATTTTTGTTGTGTGTTTTTATTTAAATATATATGACAAAGTTTCACTTACAATTAAAATTACTATTTTGTCAATGCTGTGTTCAGCTTTGATTTTTTTTAAAGTTACAATTTGTACGTTCCATAACGTCATACGACAAATTGCATCATCATTTTTTATTTATTTACCAACAACTGATTCATCCAATCTTTACATTCTGATGTATTAAAATAACAAAATAATAGTAGACTTACTGAAATGGGGAACAATGGTGTATTTAATGTACTGCTTGATATTTATCAAGTAGTCATTGTCATATAAAATTGTAAATTAAATATGTTGATTATCTTATACAGTAGTATTTCAATTATCCTTTTCGCAATTTATGCCATGTTCAACTAAAAATTATAACCTATAAATGTCAAATATAAAAAAATCATTGTGAGATAACATGTAGTCCTTAAAAAACTTTTAATAAACTCATTGTTAAATAATAAATCATGCATATTATAGAAACATTTAAAAAAAAGTAATAATGTTTAATAATATAATATTTGCAAATTAGTTATTTGTTCATACATTCATGTACGCACTTTCTCATATATTGTAAAATCATGTATAAAGACCCGAAAAATATAATGCAAAACATTGTTATTGACTAAAACAACGTTTCACATTTTTTTATAGGCCTACCTTGAATGATTTATTGGTATGAAAATAATACATTTTTCATGTGTTATAAATGAAGTAAAATGGTTAATAAAAAAATATCTTATCAGGATTTAGCATAATACATTTTCTATGGCCCATATCATATAAATATATATTAATAAATTTATAGAAAAGGAGTAAATAAAGATATAAAAAAAGAAAGACTTCATTAGTAAGTAATCTGAAATGAAAGTTGCCAAAAAAATAATTATTAAGAAATGCAATTGGAGAAATATCTAATTAAATGTGAATATGGACCCAAAATAATTAGATAAGCATACAGTACATTATACAATTTTGGCTCAGACGTCTTGTTTTATCTCAATTTTAGTGGAATTAACAAATTGAATTACCAAAATGGAACATTGTAGCAGATTGTAGTCTTGGAATAAGAGTGGGAACTGGGATCTTTTGGATTTTGTGGGGAATAACTAGCTCTTGGAATGATATTAAAGGAAATTAGTGTAGAGCCATTTCTCCAATAGGTGTTTGGAATTTTGTCATCTCTTTGCAGAATTCACCCTTTAAATTAAAATAGTAAATTCATTAGATGCAACGTAATTTAAGAGACCTTCAATACCGTACAAAAATGTCCTCGTTGTCAGCTTCTTTTTTAAATAATGAATCGTTTCGTCACTTGTTTTAAAAAATTTGAGAATAAGAACGGTTAATTTCCATTGGTGGTTTTGTTTTTCAAAATATTTTTTAAACTGTGAATAACTTTTTAGCTAATATTTTGATCCCTACAATTGCTCGTTTTCTATTTATAAAAAAGAAAAAAAAATCTTGGATTTGGAAATGGTACTCCGCTTTTAGTCTCATTTCTAATAAGCTAACTCATCTCACATTTCACTAGATTGGATATCCGAAATATGCATAGATTATAATTACCCATTAATTAGGTGTAAAAAAATGTTTAAAAATATGGTTATTATTAGAGTCAACTCATAGATTTTGAGGGCATATATGACACATATTTATTTATTTATCAAATATAAAAAATCGTCATTTTAATTTCTGTATCTCATTTTTATATTTTGAAAAGAAATAATAATTAATTATCGTCTGTTTGATTTTCTAAGAACAAACAAACTTATTTTGGCATAATTTAATTGAATGACTAATATATTACAATAAAATAAACTTGGAAAATTCAATTTAAACCAATTACTTACCCCAAAAAATTGATTTTCTTGTCACCGTTGTGTAAATATATATTTTGTTTAATTTCAAATACATACTTCAAACACTAATAGTATATAGAATCGATTTTATTAAATGAAGTTGAGTTTTGAATTGAATTGACAACACTTTTGTACTAGTATTTATGATAAAAGTTTTAAACTTTGTTATAACTAATAAATTTCTTAGTCTTACATTATTTTCAAGTTAATTAAACGCCTTTTTTTTTTGTTTGGAATTGATAAATAATTATAATTCAGAATATAAAATTTTATTGCTCTCAATTCAAGAAGTATATTTCTGTATCATTTTTTTTTAGAATGGCATTTCAATCAAAACTTTTTTTTAAAAAGACAATTCACTACCACATAAATGTACTTATAAATTAAACATGTGTCGATCCTATTGAATTATATTTTATTACTCCTCAGGGCTGTACTCTTATATTTCTCGGATGAGTTGAATGTAAAAGCAAGCAAAGTTTATTTGGCAAGATACGCATCTTTATATTTAGAGTTATCTACGTATCCTTGGGATTAGAAACAAAGCCAAGTCATTTTGTCTATTTACAATTTATTTTAAATGTAGTATGTATTTACACATTTATATAATTAATAACTCAAAATCTCCCAGTCTAACACTTGCACATTAAATAAAATAAAATGCTAGGAATTCAAAATATATTTGGAACCCACTAACCACCAAACAGTAAGCCTTTCATTCATGAACATCCTTTTCGATAACATGGTGAGTGAACTGAGAAAGAAATGAACCCCAAAATTTTCACATTTATAATAACATGATAAACGATTTTCACAGTTATATCATTAAAACTTTATAAATATTTTATTCATTACTCCATCTGTTTTGCAGTCATTAATACCAAATAGAATGCTAAAAATAATGACATATAAAAAATAAATAATTGGAAATAATCTTAACAACTTAAACTTTGGCTTTAAGAAGATATAATTTGTCACTCATATAGTAAAAATATTAAATTTTTGTAGTTGTGGTTAGTAAGGCGTACAACGGTAGCTACGGAATTAACCCTACACCTGTGAAATTACATGTGTAATTATTCCAAAATTTGCTTATTTCTTGCAGTTTTTTGACGAGACAATTGGTATACAAACCTAGAAAAATATTCACAAATTTTTTTTATTATATTCTGAGATCCATTGATTACATACGAGGTGTATGAAAAAAGTAAGATGACTTTTTAAATCGATTAGTTTATTTTAACACACTCACCACGAATATAATATTACTGTTTCAGCTGTCAAATATATTTAATTGGTTTGTGAGGGGTATAAAGATTATAAGTATTTTGCGTGTTGGCGAGTTTTCGAAATAAAAAAACAGTGATAAAAGAATTAGCATCAAATTGGGTATAAAAACTAAAATAAAATGCTCCAAAACAATTGAAATTTTGAAAGTTCCAAATTGGTACCTCGGGTCCTATATTCACTTGGACTGAAGAAACCTATCAAAGGATGGAGATTTGTAACTATTCAGGGGATAAAGACTGCATCACAGGAATATACCCAAAAGAGCTTATAAGAAGTGATTCGAGAACTGGAGAAAGCGTTAGCAACATTGTATTTTTAACTGAGTTGGATTACTTTGAAGGGGACACCATAAATATTTATGAATAAATAAATATTTTTCTTTACTTTCCCATTATTGTATATACAATTGGGATTCCTAAAGATTTAGAGTCAAATAATGGTTAAACTACTCAAATCAAGGACTTAAATTTCATCTATACAATATGATACGTACGCCATTATAGGAATAGCGTGAGAGTTCCTAAACCTTTATTTTATGTTTTGAAAGTTAAAACATCATTAATTTTGTTTATATTTCCTTCTGTAATGTGCAAAATTTCACTGCATTGTGACAAAAAGAAACTGCAGTCTTTGTATGTTATTTTCTTCGTAAACAAGGTAATTTATAAATATATTTCTATACATAGGCAACATTTTGTAGACGTCAAAAAAATTTCTTCATTTTCAGATACTTATTTAATACATCCTCCATTTGATATAATTCGATTGACTTTTTGGTGTAAAGTAAATAATTTGTCACCAAATAATAGTACAAATATTTCAACTTACGTTAAAATACCAAAATCCTATTTAAAAATCTAAAAAAAGATAAAAACATCATTCAACAACAAAAAAAATATGCTAAAATTTAATTCCAACACTACTTGATAAGCTAATTAGAAATCTATAATTAGCTATTTGGTATAAAATTTGGTTTTCGAAAATTTTCTATTTGGAATTTTTGGAAAAAAAACTTTTGAGCTGCTTTTTAGTATGAAAAAAATAAATCGATAATCCACTTCAAAATTCCAATATATAAAATTTCAAATTTCATATTAATATTTGATTATATTTCTTACCTTTCAGTACTAAATATCGATAAATTTATGCTTAAAAAAATAATTCAATTAATATTGTAGCTTAACAAGAACTTTGTAAACGCAATACTCCAATGTAAATAAAATCTTAATTATTTATGCTTTAAATAATTCCCTTTGTCATAAAAACAATTAAAAACCCAAGACGTCATTTTTTTTCAAACAAAAACCTTAAATCATAGTTGATTGTTAACCTATAAATTACATATCAAGTATAAGCACCTATTGAAAATGAGCATAAAATAATGCCAAAATAAACTAAGTTTTTATATCAGCAATAATTGACATAAAAACTAACAAGAGCTCTCCTGAGTAAGGCAATTTTAACACAATACTAAGTAAGGGATGATAAAGATTTGAACTTATATAATATAGTCCACCTCTACAAGTTTATAGGACACCTAAGGTTTAAGAAGATAAAGTATGTGATATGACTACTACAGAGGACAAATGAATAATTTATCAACAAATAATAGGACTAATATTTTAACTTACAAAAAATACCAAGATCTATATCTAAATATATATGTATAGACCCTGTAAGTATGATAGTCAGTTACTTAAAGTGAAAGTACATATAGTAAGAACGATATTGAATTAAGTAAAACCTTTCATGTTGCTATAACTAAATTTATTCACTACATAATTCAGAAATACAAAATATACAGTTATATATGTGTGTTTAGTTAGATAGATAGAAATGGATACATGCATATGTACATTAATATGGATTAAAAAACTTTTCATTTAAAAAGAAAAGATATGAAACGTAGTGTTGGATTTTTTTTTAAAGGAAAAATTTACATATCTTCTTAATATAATTAAAATGATTAAAAATGTATGGATATGGGGTATCAGCTCAGTTGTTCCTTCTATGTATGTGTTGCGTCAACATAAGAACAATCTTGACCACATATCAAGAAAAGAAGAAAATCAAAATTTATTTCTTTACGTCATACGAGAATATATACAGTCCAATATTTCGAAGACATATATCAGTAAACAATAGGCTTAGTATTCAAATTTGAAGTACAGATACCCAGTAATTGCAGCTAGAGTTTATAAGCTATATTCAATTTCAGAAACTTATATTGACTCCGATATGGGCCGTTTCAAATAAAACGAATCAATTTATCAATATTTTATTTTGACAATCAATTTTGATTATTTGAAGTAAAATTTGGGGCACTTCTAATGTGTAAATAAGAATGGTTTTTTTATAAAAAGTGGACAATAATTTGTTAAGAATACAAAAACATTCCATAGTGAATTTTGGGATCACACTAGCTTTCGTTTTTTTGGATACTTAATGTATATCAGACTTCCTCACAAATGGGAAGCTGATTTATAAAAGTGTACAATTAAAAATATTCTTTATTTAAAGCCTTTTTATTTAGATTAAAATGTGAATGCTTTTGCTTCAAACCCTCAGGAGAGAAGAACGTAATCCCAATTTCAGTCCTATTGTGATATATATACACTTTCTTAAGGCTCTATTTTCTTATAACAGCAGAGGTGGGTTTTTTTAGTTACTAATCGGCAAATAAGTGGATTAATGACTAGCGGAATTAAAAAAAGGCTACTCTGAATTATTTTTTTTAGTGATGTCCAAATGAAAATTTAGTACAAATCAAATATCATTATTGCTTACTTTGCGAGAAAAAAATATATTTATAGCTAACATGGATTGTTCTGTAAGGACAAACACATAAAACTCCAAAAATATCAAACGATTTTATACGTCCATCAATAATTTAAGTCAGATAAAAATAGTTGTGATAGTATTTACTTACAGAATACCTATGCACATTATAATATTCTATTGCTATCACGAAACCATTATTTTTATTGATAGGTCAAAGGTATTTATCTTAGTTACTTTGAGCTAAAACTAGTCAGAAAGACTTCATATTTTAATATAAAGCTTCTCTCAGTAACTTTACTACCCAAGGAGTAAACAATAAATAGACAAATATTTCACGCTTTTGCCTCTATCTAGCCAGTTGTATCCCGGAGTGCATGTATATAAAAAAAAACAGGCCGCTTCCCAAAACAGAATGTTCCCATTTTTGCAGAATTTGTTACAGATTTATTAGTGTCTGCGAAATTACTTTAGCAAACCAGTGAAACTAATTAAGAAGTAATGAAAGATAACTAATAAAATTACTCAAACTTTCATTAAATATTGAATTGTAAATGTCCAGATTTCAATGGAATACCGGGTAATAAATCTACTTAGTGAATGGATACAAATTTGATGGACATTAAGATTTGTATTTTTATTTATTAGTCTCATTTTGACATCCAATAATTGACTATTTTCCTTTGTATTATTGGAAAAAATGGTTAAATGCTTTATTAGTCAGTTTTTTAGCCTCCAAAATGACAGCCATCTACAATGATGGCAGAGTGTGAAAACGTTCTATTAATTTGCTAAACGTACTACTATCGATCATAAAAATATACAGGACAATAATCATAAATTTATATAAAAATTCAAAAGTAAAATTTTAGAGTGCTTAAAACTTTTCAATTTTAAAAATAGAAACATAAAAAATAACATAGTTATATAAATCAACTTCATCATAGTTTTCTCTGACTAAAATAAATACATTATATCTACATATATTTATTTTTTAAAGTAGCCTCTCCAAAAGAGTTTAAATATTTGTACTGATATATATGCATTAAAAAATAGTTGAAAAGCACTCAAACGTTGAAAAAATTAGATTTTAATGTTAGCCATGATGGAATTTATAAAAAAACGTGTTATATATATACATATGTGCATAAGTGCAAATGTTTGTACAAACGACATTTATGCATTCACAATACTTTATTAAACAAATTTTTAATGAAAATCTATAAAAAAATACATATTCAAAGCAATGTTTTTTACAATAGAAAATACTTATTAATAAACAATATATATACACGTAGATAATCATAGCATTGGTTGGGTTTAACATTTTAACTTATTCAGTATAAGAGATGCTCAATGAAGAAGTAATACAAGAGTCGTTTGAAAAGTCACTGCAACGTCCGAGAGGGGGCACTACTGGTGTGGATGGAGTTTATGTTTAGCTAATAGCATCTCTTGGAAGAACACACAACAACTTTCAAGCAGATTGATCTACTTCTTTCTGATATTTTAGCTCAATAAAATAAGTAAATGATGAATGCCTTTTCAAGGAGTATTTATCAATAATTAGAATTTATTTTTAGTCATCTAAATATGTTTATCAGATTCTTAAAATATCTTCAATGAGTTTTTCAATACTAATTCAAAGCTATGAAGCCAATCAATGGAAAAAGTAACAAGCTTTCTTACAATTAACTGCTGGAAGTATATCCCTCATATTGTTTTACAATATAAATCACTGAAATAAAATCCTTAGAGGAAACAATTTTACGATTAATTAAGGTTTAGTTGTAAATGTTCACCCTTAAAGTACTTCTTTTAATTAAATTTCCACAAGGCGATTTTATAAAATATTTTTTATACTTAAAATACAAAAACTGTCTTTAAAAAATACAAAAGTATTCAAATATTATGTCATAGTAGGCCGTTTAATAAAATTTAAAATCGAGTTTCAAACAAAAATTGAAAGAAAATAATATAATATAATTCATATACCGGAAACTTAACTATAATTTATGAGCAAAATACCTATAGAGTGCAGGTATTAGTAAATCATAGCTTTCGTAATTTAATCATGCTACTGAAAGTTTTGAATCCTTTCTCTGTAGATATGTTATATAATTTAAATTTAGGAGTATAACAATTAATATAAAAATGTTACATATCTATACTTTACATTTAAATGCTAATAGTCTCTACTTCAAAATACACTTATTTTTAACATGTAAGATTTTATTAAAGAAGTGTTACCATGGATATATAAAACTTTTATATATAAGAAGATAAATTTGTCAAAGTATTTTCCACTAGAGTATGAAATGGAAAGGAAAAATGATTAGGGCTATTTCTTGATGAATAAAGTTCCTCATTCCTGAAGGGTTCTCTTAAATCACGCTCTATATAACGCTATATTATTTTTCTTCCTTTTTAGTAATTTACATTATTATTTTCACTTATATATTCAGCACATCTCCTTGAAGCAATATTAATAAGGAGTCAAGTATTTTCTGTTGTCAAAAAAGAAAGAAAACAATTTTGATGGTAGGAAATATGTATATATTAGTGTTGAAAGAAAGCCCACGAACGCATTTTCTTTCCGTTTGGTCTTAACTGATTTTTAGACCGATTAATATCGATATCTCGCTCCTTACCCCGATATTATACTGTAGAAATAACTATAAGCGTTTTGTACTAGTTTGGTCCTAATCTATGGTTGTATTTTCTTCTCTATCCTGATTTCAAAACCTCAATATAACTAATTATTATCAAATTTGTTTTAATATATATTTTTGGTTTAATCTGAAGTTGTTTTTTAGACCGATTTCGTACAAAATTTCGGTTTAGACATTGTTTAGACCAAAGAGTGAAATTCAATCATTGTTTAAAATTTTGAATGATTTGTCCGGTCTCAATCTATGCACTATTTTTTTTATCTCAAATTATGGGCCAATTCCCTCACAATTCGGATTTATGAGGGGTACAAATTGAATTTATTCAACACATTTAACATCATATGATGTCGTTGTAGGTGTATATTCAAAATTTAAAACACACACGGTATCATCTACAATTATCTATAGAATTGGCCATGATCCAAATTTATAATGAGACTAATTATGAACCATATTTTTCTATGGGACGGATCTAGACTGGATTCTTCTTTGAAACAGGTCCAAACCGAACTTTATTAAAGAAATAAATGAGTTGGATGTACAAGACAAAGACCGGATAAGGACTTTAAAACTGTAACCAATATTAGTATATGGCCTACCTTAAGCTCTCAAAACTTTAATCCCCACGAATGCACGACAAGTTTTTATGCACTTTAAAGGTGAACTGGACGGAGAAGAAACAAAACCAAAATGAAAACATAGAAAAGAAAATTTATTTCTTAATACTATGGGATTAAGTGTCCTGTTTAGTATGTTAAATATATATTTATTTGTAATAGTAAGAATATTAATATTGTTAAGCCTTGAAATAATTTATTTTGCAAAAAAACAAAACAATTTTTTAAATAAATTTGGGATTTATATACATAGGGGTATCAAAAGTAACGAAGTAAAACAAGAGAGAAATGGGGTTCATAGCTCTTTAGTAAAAAAACATCTTTTCAAGGGGTATCAAAAGTTTAAGGGACTTTTACTTTAGAATAACAAGATCAAAATTTAATATATATTTTCTTAAAAAGTTAGCTGTGTAAAAAGTAATAATTTAGTTATCAAATAAATAATCAATCGCAGAAGGCCCTCAAAGTATTTTCTTAAATGATAAAACATACAATCATTAAAAATATAAGATTTGGTGACCTTGCAATAGTTTGCCAGATTAGGTATCCTACTATAATCCGTCCTGAACGTGTTCTCTGCAGTGTTCAAAATTCCTTCGTCCAGATTTTCATTTTTTTGTCCATCCAATCCTACACGTTTTTGGCTGTATGAGCAGGAACCCTGTCCTGTTGAAAGCAGTAATTGGCTATATTTGATTACTTTTATGATCTTGCAAACATGTGGAATCACTTTTGTTTCTAAAATCATCAAATAATCCTTGCTAGTTAATCTGTATAATGTCGAGCATCATTACTGAGGCTGGATATTTGCTGGTAGACACATCAAGGAAAGTGTGGTTCAATTATCCAAAATATTCTACCTAATCAATTCGTCTTATGTACACGGAATCCACTGTATATGATTTTCGTCTGAAAAGAACAAAATTCGGTTTCCATGATACCTCAGGCCATAGCAAAAGCTTTTTTCACTGATCGAATCGTAATTATTGTTGTTGTTAAGTGACTAAGGGTCCTTCCATATGTCGGAGATACATGCCACCAGCTTTTTAACGCCATTAAAAACTGTAGAATGACTCACCGACCGCTTCTTCGGCAAGTCTGTCATCCTTATCGTCAAATTTAAAAATAAACACACTTTTTTCCGTTTCAGGCTTTAACTTTAATGGCCTTCCGCTTCTATTATGAACATTTATGTCTTTACCATTGTGGACCTTAACCTACCCTCCAGATGGTGGTTCTGCAGACATTCAGTATCTTTACAATATCAGAATTGCTAAATCCGGAGCGGACAAAACGAGTAACTTCTTGACTCTTTTGATACTTGGTAAATAAGGCGTTCAAAAGGTAAACGATAAGCTGTTCTTTTTTGTTAACTCAACTTTTGCATAAAGTTTACCAAAACCTCTCAAAAAAAATTAAATTCATGTTCTTAAACTTTTTGACTTTTTGCCCGTGTATGCTACATGTTTATAATTGTTTGCGTTTTTTTAATGTTATAACTTTGTTAAAATTTTTTTTTGGGTTTTCTTTTGATTTAGGCCAAGGGACGCTTTTCATAATATACTTTGACAGCGCACCCTGGCGATGAATTTTAATTTTAATTCTTTTTTTACTATATACTTTATCTGTTTATTACAACAAAGTATTGAGTTTTTTTGTTGTTGTAGTTTTAAAGTAGAAGTTTCAAACTTTTGACGCCTGATGAACAAAAAAGTGCAGAAGAAAAATGAGCAATGTTTCTTTTTTCTCTGACTTGATTGCTCTTATTACACCCATGTATCAAAATTGCAAAATTACAAAATCCTTTGTTATTTTTTGCAAAAAAGGCTATTTTCAGACTTCTTCATATTAATACTCTTGCTATTGTTTATAAGTTTATATATTACATAGTGAAAAAAGGACACTTAATCCCATTGTATTAAGAAATGGATTTTCTTTTTTATGTATTCTGCTTGGTTTCGTTTCTTCTCCCTGCAATTCACCTTTAAATCGCATAAAAACTTGTGATGTATTCGAGAGGATTAGAGTTTTGAGAGCCTAAGATAGGACAATACATATATATATATATATTCTTGGGTTATAGTTATAAAGTCTTTATCTGGTATTTCTCCGTAATTATGTTTAGTGAATCAAACGCATTCGTTCCTTTATAGAAGTTCAGTTTGGACCAGTTTCAAAGAAAAACTCGGTCTGGATTGTTCTCATTTTAAGTTTGTGGCAAGACCGATTCTAATGATAATTACTCATGATAGAGTGTTTATTTGAAATTGTGAGCATTGATCAACAATTGATGTTAACTGTGTTGCACGAAATATCGATTCAAATTACCCTAGAAAAAAATCACTTAAGACCGAACCGAAATTCGGTCTTATACCTTCTTTCAACACTAATATATACATTCTAACGATCATCTAAAAAAAATATTTCTTTTCTCGCAAAAGAAAATAATTGACTTTGTGGAAATAATAAAGTAAATACCTAAAAAGAAAGATTAATCATATAATGTTATTTAAAATGTGATTTAAGAGACTGTTCAATAATGAAAAACTTCATTCATCAAGAAGTAACCTTAATCATTTTTCCATTCCGTTTCATATTGCAGTGAATAATACTTTGATAAATTTATCTTCATAAATATAATAGTTTTATGTAGCTATGGCGACACTTATTTTATCTAAATCATAATTATTATAAAAATATAAATACAAGTATTGTTAAGTAGAGAATTGTAGCAGTTTCATTCAAAGCATTGTTTCTCAAATTGATATTATACTAATACTTACATTAACTTGTAGTGGAATGTCTAAATTACGAAAAACGTGATCATAAACAACTGAACTTTATAGATATTTTCGGTTAGAAATAATGATTAAGTTTCTATAAAATAACAATTATTTTATTTTTGTTTTCGTTGAACTCCATTTTAAATGTTAATAGACGCCCTACAAATCAATAATATCTGATTACTTTTGTATTTTGTTCAAGACTCTTTTTGTATTTTCAGTATAAAAATATTTCATTAAATCGCCTTGTGGAAATAAAATTAAAAGAAGTACCATAAAGGTGAACATTTATAATTAAAGCTTAATTAACCATAGAATTGTTTCCTCTTAGGATTTTATTTCAATAATTTATTTTGTGAAACAATATAAGGGACATACTTACAGCGTTAAATGTAACAAGAATTATTAGCTATTGATTGCCTTCATTCGTATCGAAAAATTTATTTCAAATAATCTAAGAATTTGATAAAATATTACAAATGATTAAAAATAAATCTTAATAACCAATAAATACTTCAGGAAGAGATATACATTTTTTTAAACAATATTAGTGTTCTAAATATATCATCACATTTTGCTTCAGTAGGTAGATTAGGACCCCCAATTTGTAACAGCAAATCTTAATTACGAAAAACATAACTTTTAATTAATCAAAAAATCTTAATAATATGTTTATGATAAAGCAATTCTTTCTCAAGATTCTTTATTTCTACTATAATAGTCATATCAATAATTGTTTTTCTCTTACATTTTGAGATGGATACAATCATTTTTACATTAATTTTTTTTTTTTTTGGGAAATTTTAACTGATTTCTGTTAGAAATAATTTATCTAATCCTGTGAGTGGATGGTAAATAAAATATGATTTTAATAACTTTAATTCTGTTAAAACAAATATCTATATTTTATAAATTCCTATATAAAATAATACAATAAATTTATTATAATAATTTTTAAAACCTAAAATAGATGCAAATTATATAATAAATCTTTTGAAAATACATCAATACTAAATAAATTTTATAAGCTAATTTATAATTTGTTATTATTCATGATAAGGTTTGAACAAAATACGGTCAGTTTTCTCCTGGTCAGTTTTCCACGCACGGATTAATATGTATGTTGACTTATACCCTTTGCCATAGCTCACACTCAATTCTGAACACTACAGATTTTAAGCTACCAACACCTTGTTCTCCGACCAATTCTATAGAGGGATTCCTTTCTGAGCTACGCACGCTTGTTGATAAACTTTTTCTAAATTCTAAAGTAGAATTTATTAGTTTATCTTTTATAAAATGTAATTATTTTCGTTTTTAATATAACGCGCCGAATCCATTGCCAAGTTATTCCTTTGCTCATGTTTCTACTCAGTCCTAAGATACACTCAAAATGACTTTACGTCGTACATTTGATTATACAGATACAATTAGTTTTATTTATATAGATGTATATCTTTATTAATAGTAATTCTATATAAATATTAAAATAAATCTGTCAAAGTTGTGTTCGAGTGAAGACATACATAACTATATTTACTTGAAGGAAGAGGATGCCTTGAATGAGATTGACTTACAGTTTGAATGTGAAGGAGTGTGCCTTTCAAAAATATATATTGTCATTCATGATATTTCTTTAAATAATAAATTTAATTATGTAACTAATTCTTGTTCTAGAATTCTTTTTTTTTTTTTTTTTTTTGAAGAAAGAACATGATTGTGCTCATGAGAAACGAGGAGAAACACTAAGGATTATTCATAAAAAATATCAAAAAATCATTGAAACCTGGCAAGAGAATATTAATTAATTAATCTATCGCCAGTATCAAGAACATGGATGTAAGAAGAAATACTTGATTTCGATACATATTTGTTATTAAATTATTGGATTCAATTTGTGGGGAAAAAATAAACATATCAATATATGTTCATTTAGTTTTGACTATTGCAAAATTTCAAGAAAAAATTTAATAAATACTTCTTATAAATTTTAAAATTTGTGATAGTTAAAGAAACAATGTGAATAAAAAAATGTATAGAAATCAAGTCAATATGATTATAAGCAAGACCGATATACATTTGTTCTAGCTTTCATGAGTCCCCATCCTGGAACAGCAGAAGTACTACGGACTTGTTACATATTGACAACCACTTCTTCCTTCATCTAATTCTCCCTCCTAAGAACGATATATAAGAGATCTACTCTTCCTTTTTCCTTGTTATATTTGGATTATATTATATTTGTTATATACTAGTAGTAAATGTATGATTCATACACTTTTTTCAACTTTATTCTTTTATCTTACCTTAAAAAAAAGAATATATTTGACACTGTCTCTAAAATGTAGTTAGTAGTAACATAAAAATAAAGTAGCCTCTCAAGCTGTCCCTAAAATGGGTGAATGTAATGCCTCGCACTCGTACTCACTGGTCTTGTTCTTATTCTCTTTGGCGTTATAGCAGGCATTGTCTTAGTAGATCAAGAATATTTCTTTTACAGATTTTCCACGTGTGAAGAGGGTGTTAAGTATATCGTTTTACTTCAAGAAAACTGTATAGTAAAATTCAATTTAAATATAAATTATGTATATGCTCGAGAAAAGAGCCTGATGAAACATTTCCATGTTGCAATTTTTCCCAGTCTTACTTGCATGTAATGTTAGTTACTCTTCAAAATTTTCAAACTATTATCTTAGATTGTAATAAAAATTATTCTTGGGATAAAGTGACCTTTATTTTTTGTTTACCAAATTTCAAAAAGTCGTATCTTCTAAATTAGAGGTTCAAGTTCAACAAACAAAGAATTTCTATAAAGTAAAAGTATGTGAAAAAACTTTTCTTGAGCTTATTTTTATATTTGCTTATTATATTGACTTAAAAATGAACTTTGTAGATCAAATTTTATCGATGACATGTTCGACTTAATTTATAACTTTAACTCTCATCGAAAAGATATGAAAATATGGAAACTATTTTCTTTTTCTTTTTGAAGATATACCAATTGAAGTAATTTATTGGGAAATAGCCTTTTTTTGGGCGATTTGAAATGGAATGTCCCAAATCAATATTTCTACCTTGTTTTTAGACAACTTTGTATATTGTTGTTTAAAGGTAGTCATGATATGTACAGTAAAACTACTTTATTTAATCACAGATTATTTATTTATGTTGTAACATAATTATTAGATTTATAAATACGTTTAGTAAGATATTGAGTAAAATATGGATCTGAATTGATAAAATACTAATTTGATTTTTGTACTTCCCTGTGGAGTGCTTTTTTTTTCTTGCCCTTTCTTTGTGGCATTTATTTAATTTCAAAATCCCTTAAAATTTATATAACGTATTAACGTTTGTTTATAAAAAATTTATAACATAAACTCAAATGGCATAAAGTTAAATACTCAATATTACACGAAAATAATGTTTAATAATATTTACTAATCCATTAGTGTCAATTTTTACCTGTATTCTGAGTGTTTATAAAATATAATGAGTTTTTGCGAAAGTAGAATGATCTTTTTATTGGTCGTACAATTAGAAAAAGTTAAAAAATCATCCATATCGAGTTAATTTCAGAACGTATTCTCAGTAAAACTTTAATTTGTATAAAAGCACGATTCAATATTTTTAACAATACCATAAAAAATGGTCAGTCGTTTCTAATATTTTGCGTCTTCGCGGGTCTCTATAAAAATTGGATCCCACTTCAAGAGTTCCATTAAGTTTTGTTTTTTTAATAACCATTTCTCTGCAGACGCGAATAAACAATTCTTCAGAGTATTTATACACCTACAAATGCCCCTTTTAACTTTCTGATGTTTTTGTAAGTCTATAAAAGGGTCCTGTTTTAAAGTATTACAAATTTTCTAAATAAGGACACCGCTACCATTGAAATCCTCATTGTGGATAGAACAATTGGGCACTGTACCCTATCCGCCCCCCACCGAAAAATAGAACAATAATGGTGTAAGTCAATTTGGCTAATAAAACTGCAACTTTCAGTGTTCATATTTAGTGTGTAAATACATTCAGTTTTTGCCATCATCCACTCCAAATATTTTACAAAGTTTATTTATAACTTCTTTAATGTCTTAACAAAAAAAAAACCTTTGCGAATACTGACTTGACTTTTTCAGAACCTTTACCAGTCCAGCACAAGGATCCTTTAAATACTTTCCTTTACGTTCCATACGAGAATTTCGTAAGTGAGCACGCCATAAAAGGCCTCTGCGCCAAAGTTGCGAGATCTTTTAAAGATTAACGGCAACTTCGTTGATCTTTAACATCAAAAGCGGAACATCTAGAAGCGGATGTTCTATTTTTGTGGAACATACATCGGTACTTCCTTTTAACTCTTCTTTTTTTTGTGCTCTTATCACCCCTGTGGTGAAAGTAGTCGAGACTGAGATCTGAAAACATTATAAGGATAGATTGAGTCCCTCCGACTGGATGGCGTCAATCTGAAAAACTATGTAGGAGGCTGTCAAGATAGAGTTTATGATAGCCAAAGTTCAGAGGATATGCAGCAAAATTCAACACTCAACCCGTTCTGCTGGGATTTGAAAACGAGTAAAGATTGGTTATAAAGCTTGACTCTTTTAAAAATGATGGATCCAGTGTTGACAAGCTATAGGGATCCATAGTTATTTCATCGTATCAAGGATAGAAAGAGGGAAAATATTATCTTTTATCTACATATATTAATTTCCTTTATACGTGTTTTTATTTTCTGTTGGTATAGTTATATAACATTTTGCTTGTCACGTAGAAGGGTGTGGGAGGATGATGAATTTGATTTAATATAAATATATAAATGACCCCTCCAAACACACAAAATATCAATTAATGAAAGGCCACCCTATTTACTGGAATTATAAAGTATTTTCAGCTATAAGTTTTTCTTTCTTTAAAATTTCAAAAAAGGAGTTCTCAACTTCCAAAATGCAGCGCAAAGTATCTGTATCAAAATGATTTACATGTAATAGATGGATTATCTTCGTAATAATATAGGTATTCCATGCTATTATTAATTATCCAGAATATTGTTTTTTTGTTTTATGAAGCATTTATTTAAGCCCAATTAAGGATACCAATTTAACGTTTGTCCTTGAATATGCTCCAACATTATGGTCGATTATGTATTTTTAACGTTTTATGCTATTTTTACCTAGACCTTTCAAAAATATCTGTGATCATGTATACTATTCATTCCAAGTTTGATTAAAATTCCCTATACTCTTAGTAAGCAACAAACAAACAAAGGCAGAAAAGTAATTCCGTTCTACTTCGTTGGTGGAGTTCATAAAACATTTACCTTTCTAGCTCCTTTTCCATCATTCAGGTTGACAAATATTAATAACTCAGAAACTATTTAAAGTAACATCCTAAATATGCTAAATTTTTTAGTTAAAGAGAAGTTGTAGAAAAAAGGGGTTATAAACAAAAGATCCTATTAGGATATATAAATATATATATATATATCTGGGTTGTTTTAACACTCCCAGGTAAGAAAAAGTGTATGCAATATTTGCTCCATTTTCAATCATGTGCGGAAAACTGCTGTAGAGAAAATTGACTCGGAGAAATATGCTATATAAAAAAATTGCCCGTATTTTATTTAAATTTTATGATGAATAATAACACATTATCAATTCGCTTAATATTATTTATGTCAAATATCTAAGGATGTTTGTTCGTTTCGTTCCCAAGGGAGTACATCCAAGTGTGAGTAATATTATACCATATAGGAGGGATGGGATAAATAACTTAGTGCCTCTTAAAGTATGGTTGAATATTGGATGAATTGACAGTAGTTTTTAAGATCCAGGGATACCGCCCAGTACTCCACGCAACCCAAGTGCTTAAAACTAATTTTTGTGATTAAAGGGATTTCTTGGAAGTATTGTATTAATTGCCTGTAGTTTTTAAGGGTACAACAAACATATATGTACAGATATTTGCTATAAATAATATTAAGCGAATTTAAAATGTGTTATTATTGGGTTTAGGATGTTGAAATTTCATGAATAATAATAACGGTGAGCGGAAGTTATGCCCTATGTAGTTTAGTCCAGGGAGGTTTTGCCATGGGAAGTTCTGCCTTGGAAAGTTTCGCCTTGTAGAAGTTTTGCTCTTATACATATGTAATAGCATAAATGTGTCTTCCACATATAATTTAGGGTTCAAAATTAGTCTTCCCCCACGCTTGAAGTAATTTTTTTTTTATTTATTTTTCATTCATTAGTGCAAAATGATCCCATTTGATTTATATTTATTACATTTTGAAATAGAAAATATTAAACATGAATGTAGCAATAATTGTACCAAGGATATTTCATTTTCTCACTAACCTCTTATTAAGAATTAAGAAATAGACCTGCTATAACTATGAAACCCTTAAGGGAGTATTAATTCTTGTCACCCTCTCCAGTAAAACTAGTTTATGAATTACTTCATGCAAATTGAAATGATATACCATAACTTCATAATTAATTATAAATGAATTTAAGAATTCTTTAAATAAATATAGTTTATTTAAATACATTTTAAAAGTTTCACATAATCTATAAAAATTTAAGATTGAACATTTCATGAATTTGTTTCATTCATTTGAATCCTCATTGTACTTATTTTAAATAATGAAAAAAAAATGGCTTTAGAAAGGTATTTCCTGCAAATTATGTACATGTGTTCATTTTTTATTCATAGATATAAGTACACAGTTAACTACGTATATGTAACAGAAAAAAAACCTTTTGGATTATATTTCATCTTAATAATTCAATACATATAATAAGAAATCAAATATATTTCTCTTTATTTGGGAGTATATCTCATTTTCTGATAAATTATTTATAAAGGAACTATTTACCAAGTAGTGGAAAAATATTGAGTCTAAAATGAACGAATTAAAGAATTATGTATAATTTTGTATACATGTTATATTTAAGCAATTTTATCAATATAGTTTAGTAGTAAAGGGTGACTCGGCGTTGCTCAGGCCAAGGAGCGAGTGGGAAATTAGTTTGACAAGGGTCAATATTATTTTTTCCATTCAGATGTGGCCTAGCATTTTAACACATGTGTTGTTATGAATTAAAAAAATAACTGTGGTATAAACTTCAAATAATATGACAACAAATATAAAAGAAAAAATTTGTCTCCAAAAAATAAAAAAAATACTCACAAAATCACATTTAGGTAAACTTTAATTTTGATGATGTAAATTTATATGTAAACGAGTATCCAAACATATTTCTAAAAAATAATTTTATTAAGGAATCCCATATTCCAGTGGATATCCATTTTTTGCATCTGACAAATGTTGAAAGGGCAATTTTCAAAATTTTCTTTTTTTCCTAAAACTTTTTTAATTTTTAATGAATTTTGAAAAAGTACTTCATCAAACAGTTTTTTTTAGACATCCGTGACTCTTTTGATTTAAAGCTCAACCCCGTATTTAGTCTTCTTGAACTCTAAAAAATAATTTTCGTAAAAGGGATTCCTTGTGCCGGTGAATTTTCAAGCAAATGATTTTGACGTAGGGCTCTAATATGGTAGCCTACGGAAGATTAAAAGAGTCTTTCAAGGCATCAAAGTTTGGTCGTCGTATTATTAAGACCTAGTACTGTACTTGCTACCAGATCAGGGGATTCAGATCCGGAAAAGAGATATTATCTTAGAATTCAGAGTCGTGTCCCGAACCTACTGGAGAATTTTGGCAGTGTGGGCGGTTGCTACATTCTGTGGAATTTCAAATCTAGACCTTTGGATATTTCCTTGGTCTAGGAGATCCATATTTGCACTTAAAAACGAGTTTTTGGGGATATTCTGTAAGAAAACAAAATGTTGCGACCTTTCTACTTTTTTGTTCTTGGGACATGATAATATACTGTGATGTTTTGAACTTAACCTAAACAAAATGAAAAAGAGATACCGGGCTTTGAATAAAAGGGAGAGGGAATCAAATTGTTCTAGTATAAGCTGATTATTTCAGTTTTATAAAATAGTTTACAGCTTTACATGAACCTGTATTAAATATTATTCTAAGAAATACAAAATACTATTTATTTCAAGCAAGTCATCAGTTTGTATTGTATTCATCTGTCTTACTTTATTTAAAGAATTGGAATATTTTTCTAACTGTATATATAATTTTATCAAAATTAATAATTAATTAATTGATTTATTGTAACTCAGTATAAAGCAGAAATTTGCAACAAATACTCCGATTTGTATGGGATTGTTTCATGTTTTATAGACTTGTATCATTAATCTTTACTTTTAAGATCTTTTTTTTTCCATGAGCTGTATTATTTTTTAGATTCCATTATTTCTGCTGCTATTCTGATTTTATTATTTTTTTTATTATTTTTTTTAATTTTTTTATTTTATGAATATCATTGTTATTATTAACATATGAATTGACACAATTAATATAGTGATGTCCTGTTCTATTTATAATTATCAAACCATAACACAATTTGAGTGTTTCTTATTTTTTATTTTCCTGAAATGTCCAAGATGCCGTGTGAAAATTATGTCCTTTTGATAAAAATATGATTGGCAAAGTTTCAATAAAATTAAAAAATGTATAGAGTTATCTTAACGGCGTCGATGTTTTGAAAATTGCCATTAAAAAAAAAAGATTTTTTCTATGATTAACTTGAAAAAAGTTCACGATACAGTTTTTTTTTCTTAAATAATTTTTAAAAATGACTTAATTTGCACATAGAAATATGAGTAATTTTTTTGTGAAAAAAATAACTATAATGAAAGGCATTGCAAAATTGTTAAAGAGAACACTATTACATTGAAGCATGTTTAAATGTTCCTCCTGCAAAACATTTATCTTTCTTTGGTTGTACTCTGCCGTAATTTGAGATGTAAAATCAATTTCATTATCAATTCTTCACAGGTTTCCAAAATCTCAAACTTTTGAAGAAGCTTCCAATATGTATATCTGAAGTACTTTTGTTCATAATTTAAATCCATTTGGTATTGAATCCTCGTATAATTTTTATTATTTTAATAGTTAAAGTAACAAATAAATTAGTAACAAATATTACTACGTAATACTTTGTAGCACCCAATCAAGTTAATTACCGCAGTTGATGATTGGAGCAAAGATATATGAAGTGGAATATTTTTAAGTATAGTGAAATATAAGTGGAATCAATGTTTTATTCCACAAAAGTAATGTAAATATCAAAGTTTAAATAAGAAGAACTTAGAAAAATCAGCACACTCTCAAAGTAATTTATATCTTTGAGGCTCATTTGTTACCTAATGGCCTTCACCACAAATGGCCTAAGGAATTACCTTGTATTATAATTTTGAACTAAAGTTAAGTATCGAGGAATCATCATATATTACTATTAAAGAAACATCAAGTTTATGGGATATTTGTATATTAATTGTGCAAATATAATTAAAAGCATCAATTCTAGATACACCATTAAACTTTTTAAATTTGATAAAATCCCAACATAATTATTCCATAGTCAATAGTCTAATTTCAAAAACGTCAATTCAAAAAATTGATTTGCCTCTATTTGATAGTTGAACAAGTTGGCAGCTAAAAAGAAATATTATTTGAAATGAAAAATAAGGAAAACGATTCCTAAATTCAAAGGGAAATTTTATCCTTCAAGAGTTAGAAGGCTTTGATTCAAATACAACAAAAATTATCATTCAGATGCTGAAACTCCCATAAGAGTTTTTAAAAGTCAATCTAATATTGTGGTATCAACAGCATTATAATCAATCCCATGATTGATAATTGATGTTCTTAAAGTTTGCAATGTCCAAGTAGTAGGAGGAGTGGTACTTGATAAAATACAGTGGATTGTTAAAAACTGACGATTTCCAGCTTCAATTAGTAAAAAAGTTAAGAAGAGCATCGAAATATGATTCAATATCCTTTCTCCCTTAGTAGTTCAGATATATTACTCAGAAAGACAGGACAACAATTAGTTAATTTGCATTTTCTTAATAACGTTTCTTAGAGTAAAACTGGTTTGTTTTTCGTATTATATATATTACCATATGTTAAAAAAGTTATAAACAAAAAGAAATATATTTTTTAATTATCAATTTTTAAAGACAACCTCTAAATATAGCTCAATTTTTATACATTTTAACACTATTATTTTTTTAATCAAAACATAAATCAACGAAAACTCATTATAGTAGGGGAAAAGGGTAAGTTATAAAATATTTCGAGCAACATGTTCTAAATGTAATTGTTTATATCTCAAAATTTTTTATATTGTAACTCCTAAAGTCAATTCAGTCGTCTTTAAAATAGTATAGAATTTAAGAAATTTTTTGACGATAATTGAAAAAGTAGTGATTTTTTCCAAAAATTGGCAATTTTCCAAACTATGTCTGTAGTATTTCATTGGCAAGAGGAACCGATTTTGACTCGGCGATTTGTACATTTTAACTAAATGAAAAATACTAAAACTCCACTAACTATTTATCAAAATTTGCCCATTGATGTTATTAAAACAACATTATTCACAAAAACTGAAGAAAGAACTTTAAATAAAAAAAAGAAATTAGGTCATGATCGATCACATAGAAAAATAGATCTCACTCGATATCGAAAGCAAATAAATATTTTATTTCTTACTTAAAAATTACATATAATGATTGTTCAATTTAGCTCAAACTTTGACATTTGTATTTTTTTTTCTTCAAGAGAAATGGATTTTGACTCAGCGTTTTTTACATAAAGTCTTACATTTAATTCATTACAGACAAAAAAAAAAGAAAGTGTTCAACTCTAATACTACTTTTATAACTGGGTAGGAGAGAAAATTAATTAATAGAGTGCAACCGAAATTTCGGGTCCATTATTTGAAAACTTTTAAATTTTGTTCCACAGGCAGAAACTGTGGTCTTGATTGAAATACTGCTCCCGCTCAGTCAAGAAAAAATCCCTTACGACAAAACTGTTTGAACTGAATCTTAATACTAGTAGATAAGAGATATTTTTTTTTTAAAGTTGCAATTTTATTCAGCATTATTTCTAGTCGTTTAAATAATACTGAAGTGGAAAAGTCATTGAATGTTGCCATCATTAGCATCAAAGACTATTTGCTACTATAATTAAAAAAAGAAAAACTTATTGATCCATACAAGATTATAGGAAGTTTGATCATATCATAAAAAAAATATTCAATGCTTTTAATTAGAATTCCACCGATTCGTGGAACAAATAAGGATTTTGCTGCAAATTTAGTTAAATTTTGATCCATCAGTTTCTGCCAAACCTTTCAAAAATTTAATTTTTATCATAAGCCAATATAAAAAAAGATTAGAAAATAAATGAAATCTGAGTATATGATACTAGTTTTGGAATGATATTTTTTTGTTGTTATCTTTTTATTTTTTCAGAAAACAGGTTTTTATACATTTATTAGTCAGTTTTTATATTCTAATAGGATATGTGTGAATATATTTTTTTTTATTCTTTAGAAGGAGTTTTTTTTTTCAATATTGTTGAATGATGTTTTTATACAAACACAATTTTCCTTTTATGTATTTATACAAATTATTTTAAATAAAGACCTTTCTTCTTAGAAAAAAATAATGTTATTTTGAAGAAAGGAAAGAAGTTTTTTCTTTATCAAAAAGACAAAAAATTGTCAAAATTTGTAACAAATGGGTATATACATTCATACATTGTGCGTTAGCAAACGGAACCATTTTTGTGTTTAAAATTTAAATAAACTCAATCAAGAACAATATTTATCAATAGTATCATATTTTCAATTCAATTATAATTATACTTTATTTTTAAACAATCATTCCTCATAATTTTCTTCTTCAGCAAACAAAATGGCCTCCATGATTAGCCTAAATGCCTTGAACAGCTTCATGACGTAGTCTTTGGACATATCACCCTACTCCTTTTCGACAGAGGCCTTCAGGAAATGAACATTGCTCTAGGTGACATTACTCTCCACACGCCCTATATTCCATAGTCTTTGTGGCTAATAGTCGGGTGATGAATGGACAGTAAGTTTGGAGGCCATAAATCGTTGAGGGTTTCCTTCCTCTAAGCTTGAGTTGTTATGGACTATAGACATTACAATGTGTCCCACATTTTTGACTATATTCCTGATATTCCTGTCGCTGACGTTAAGTTCATTGGTCAATACACTTGCTGGTGGTTGGCAAGGCTTCAATTTCAAAAGCCACAACGGTCATTAAGTCTTCAGTGATATTTTTGTTTGGTTTTAATACTTCCTGAAGAGGCTTTTGGTGCTGTTGATGAGTCTCCTGTTCTAATGGACAAACTCAACAAAATAATTCGCAATGTTTGCAACCTCCTTCACATCTCCATTTTACATAACTGTAGTCTATTGTCGTTTTGCCTCCATTGTGGTTGTTTGATGAAGTATCGCAACCCATAAAGCAGTAATAAAATTTATATGTACATAAATAATAACATTAATTACTTATATACTCTGAAAAACATAAAACTAGCAACGAGAAAAAATTAATTTATTAATAAATTGTCATTAGCAGAGAATATGGAAGAAAACTGTTCTATATTATGCATAACAATGCCTTTAAAAATGAAGTACAAGCTATAAAGTAAAGGATTGAAGAAGAAAGATAATTATTTACAATGGGTTCTCTATTTATAAGCTAATAATTCAATTTTCTTATCTTAAAAAAATAATGTATTATAAAAATTTACGGCTTTATTATTTATTGGTAGAAAAAAAAATAAGCTTTATTTTTCACTACACTTTATAACCAAAATGTATAATTTTACGAAGTCATAATTTGAAAAAGTTAATAGGTTTTTCTATTAACTAACACATATACTTTAATTTCGTTTAAAAAAGTTAAATCATTTCTATATATATATAAAATGAAGTGTTTTTTTCGGTGGTTTTATATAAAAACATGCGTTCACGACAATTTGTATGTTCTGAACTTGACACAAAAATTTTTTTTTTTTTTATTTTCCTTCATAAAGCAAATTTTTGTCCTTTAATTTCACCTTCCAGAAAAAAATTAACTTTGTTAAATCATAAATTACAGTAACAATATATGCAAATATAGAATAAATGAACTTTTTGCTCAGTATTAAATTGAATTTGAATTATTCACACACACTCAAAAAAAAAATTTTGAACCAGTATGACTACACTTATTAAAAAAAATAAAATAAAAAATACGATAAATATGTGATTATTGGTATGAAATCACAACAAAGAATTAATTTGCTGAATTTTGAATGAATGAAATTGCATTTAGACAAATAAAACCGAGAGTCTATCAATCAGGGGGATCATTCCGAGATAAAATAAATCTTGAAGAAAAACAAATAAAAAACTTTAATATATATATAAAAAAGAAGTAATATAACAATTAATTATAATAATTTAACCTCTGATTAAATAAAATTTAGAAATTAAAATTGTGCTTAAAATTTAATAGACCACTTGGTAATTGGATTAAATACAGTATTCGGTCGGCTTTCTTTAATACATATGTAGGTATATCAATTATAAATGAACGAAAGAAAATAAGAAATAAGAGATTCTTGACTGCATTTCTTTTTAGAGTTATTATTCTAATTAATTATTATTTGTCATTTGTTAATAAAAGTTTTCAAAGAAAAGAAATGCACTCATACACTCATATAAGAAAATATTTAATCATTTTATAACTTTTTTGGAAAAACTAATCATATAGACATGACATGTATTGGTTGGTCAAAAAAAAAAAAAATATCTGTCCTTACAAGTCAATAAAGGCCATGAATATACTTGAAGTTTCAAGTATTTACATGAATAATACCACTATGCAACAAAATGACGGTCATGGAACGCCCACAGACTGAAACCAACATTTATGAATATTATTTAAGCCGTAGAACACAAATATGACCATTAAAACTATCTATTTATGAAGGTGTCTCCTTTAAAGCCTTTTTTAAAATGAAGTTTTTAGGGTATAACTAAGATTCAGTGTCATATTTCTACATGAAAAAACGATATTTATGAAAATCATAGTAAATAATAAATTGATAAAAACATTTCAGCATTTAAAAAATCAATTATTTACTACGTTATCTTGATTACATTTAATAAAAAATGTATATAACCACCAAAAAATTAAGTAAAATGAAGGACCTTAATTAGATGCTCATATCTTTTTTAATTTTTTTGTAATGCTGTATACCATAGGTGAACTTATAAAATAGACTTTTTTTTCAATTTAAAAAATTACCTTCAATAAAGGACGATATTGATTTATTAATGGTCATCACAAACCAGAAAATGTCTCAGTTTCATGATTATAGTGAATTCATGACAATTATAAGATTTGATGGCTCACTTATTGTATAAAAGTTGAACCCAGAACTATTTTCCAATAACGATGAAAAATAAATGTCTTCAAAAACCTTCTGTTTAAATTTTACTCTTGAAAAAATAAAATAAAATAAAATGTTTACCAATAGATAAGATCAGCCCTCTATTATCACTAGTGCTGTGAGTTACACTGAAGTTTATTAATATTGTTTTTTTTTTTTTTGTTTTTTTTTGGGGGGGTATGGGAAAGGGGGATGAGTGTAAGTCCTTCTTAGACTCTGAGTAAAAATAAGGATCGACATCAGAGTAATTCCTGCCCCTTGTCCTTGCTCGATACAGAATGATATTAATATTTATTGACTTGCTTTCAAAGCTGTTTGCAGCTGATCTAATAGAACGTCATGCCAGCTAAGTTGTTCTTATTTTCTAACATTTTTGAGAACGTTAGGGTCACTTTTTCATTTTTTGATCTATTTTTACATATTGAAAGGTCCTCTTTTTTTACAATTCTACCTTAAATAATCATTATGTACATATATCAATAAAACTTTATTCTTTTCAGGTATAAAATGAAATCAAGCGCAAAGCAACTCTAAAAAAAAATCAGAAAAAATCTAGGAAAGCTCTTTTTTTATTGTAGAAAAAAATAGAAATGAGTTTTTATGGAATAGAAGATCATATTACAGTGTTTTGTGTTTTCTTCATACTCGCAGCTACTCAAGGTACTTTTACAACTAATTATCATTTGGGCTTAAACATATCATTACATAGTAGGTAAAAATATGGTTGCGTTGACAGAAAAGTTTTTTCTTTTTCCTACTTTCTGTTCATTATATCATGACTTGTAGATAATAATATATACGTACATATTTTTTTTTGTTAGATTGCTACGAGCCATAGAGAATAAATCTACATTGAATCATTATTTTTTTTTAAGAAATCATACCAAATGCAGTCACGAATGTATAAATGTATTTTCGGGGATAGTTGTCATCTGTACCAACAATGTGGGGACTATAATCTTTATAAGCTAAAATGAACTTGGGAAATTCAAATTTGTCAGTGAACACAAAAATAATCTTTAATAAAATTGAACAGACCAAAATTTCATTCTTATTTAATTTATTCTCTGTCTTTTTATTTATTTTAATTTCATTTCCACGTAAATGTAATAGTGCTAAATTCATCTTGCGACATTTCAACCATATTGGAGATATTTAGTGACGACAATCAATTATGTTTCTAAAATAGCTAGAATTTTTTGTTTAATGCTGTACATGGAAGTGTTGAGTTGACAGTCGGCACTGAAGATAAATAGTTATTGACGGGAGACGGATATGATTGATAATTTTTGTTGATTATAAATGACGTCATCATATATATAAAATAGGATGTATAAGGACAAGGTGCTTTGATAACTAGACAATTTAAAGTTATTGGTAGTGTAACATGCCTCCTCTGTAACAAGTATCATCACTCTCCCCTAACTAATTACATAATTATAGATATAGATCGACACAAGTTTAAAAAACATATGAAATAACTTTCATTTGAAATGGTCACCCTTAGCTTTATCACGGCCCGAAGTCTCTTTTGAAAAGACTTGCATAATGCTTTAACCATGTGCAAGAGGATGGAGTCCCAGGCAGCTACCAGTTTGGCTTAAGGTCGTCTAAATTCTTGCTGGGGGCCACACAGGCTCTGGGTTCAAAAACGGACCACAAGGAGTAATCCATGAAGTTTAGGTCAGAGCTGGAGGGGGCTAGACTGTTTTGTTCTTGAAACCACTAAAATTGCCCTCCCACAACAGCTGCATCCCTCTGAATGTGTTGGAGAGGCTATCATCCTGCTTAGAGTTATATTACTCATTCTCGAAGTGACGTTAGGCCCAGGTAACAAGACCTTTCTCAAGGATGGTGCTGATGTACTCCTTGGTGTTTATCTTCATCGGTACAAATACCAAGGGGGATTTCTCTGTCTCAGTTAAAGTCACCCAACCCATAACAGACTCTGGCTCCATGATCATCCAACTTACCTTTTTAGACTAGAATCCGTTCATCTTGGGATATAAAACCTGCTCCAAGGTGAAAGTCCTCTCATTACTGAAGACAATGTTGGGAGCCATGCCAGTCCTTATTTTCTGAATAGGGCATTGCTTTTCTCAAGTCTATTAGCCTCAGCTTAGCTCGACAGTTGCTGTTGCCTCTTCCATTTGTAGGGATGCATCCCAAAGTCATATCTAATAGATCTTTGATTGTTGTTCCGCGATGTTGAAAGCCTTGGCCATCTTAGTGAGGTTCCTCTTGAGATTTCTTGTAATCCTTGCCTTAACAACTTCGGTGTTTTTTTAAATTTGGTATGCCTGATCTGGTCTGTCCTCTAGAGATTGATTCTTCAGGTTCCTCAAGATGGATTGTCGAGATTTGCCCTTCAGATACTCCTAGATTATAGGCTCTCTCTCTTGGGTTCCAATGTGCTGAAAAAACTGTTTTTTATTTTAAAACTGTTTGTTTTAATCTAGTTTCGACCAAACTAGAGATAAATATAATATCTTGCAAACTACATTTAATTATAATGAATAAAGCTAATTTAACAAGACTTTGCCTGAACCTTTTATAGGGCGGAGAATAAAATTTTTGTATTTCTACAATTCAAAATTGTAAAGGTATTAATTGCTGATTTTAAAAACTCAGGCACAACAATGAATATATTTAATTATTTTATATTTCGACCAGCGGCGATAATTTAAACCTATAAAGGTTTACTTACATTTAATGTTGATAAAAAAATATAAATTATAATTCTTAGTAAAAGTACGTTAAAGATAAGAATATTAAGATTTTAAAACTAAAACTAAAAAGTGCAACTAAAAAAATATATTATATCCCAAAATGTAAATAATTTCAATGGACCACTCGGTATACAGGAAGATCAATATTTTTTAAACATATATACACATATTTGTCACACGAGAAGGAATTTACTTAAAACCATTTGAGGTTAGTATCATTTCTCTAGCGAAAGCATAGGCAAAAGACTAGCCGATTTATTATAAAAGCTATGTTTAAAATGACCATGTTTGTAATGGGACGTGGATGGTTTTGTGAACAGAGAGTCTCATTAGGTGGAAGAATTAGCCTTTAGTTAGTATCCAGGGTGGGGGGGAAAAATTGCGTATCTTTTTGTTTAAAATTCGATGGACCTTAATAATATCCTTAATTGTACATCTAATATACAGTGTGAGAAGGCTAAGTCTTTTGATTTTAATAGGTTTCATTATCTCCCATTGAAGGGAAAAACTACGCAAGCCTTTCTTACACCTTTTCTAAGTACTTAATCAGATAGTTTCTGGAAGGATTCCAGATCTCAGACTCGTACATTAAAATCGGGAGGACATAAACCCTTAAAGTTTTATTAGTAACGAAGGGTTTAGAGTTTTGAAACTTCATTTAGTAATTCCCAAGTTTTGATTGGCCTTCCTTATAATCTAGTCTTAATACTCATTTTTCAAATGGAATTTTTGTTCAAAAACAAGATCTTGAAAAGAAGAAGAGGTGACCATGATGCCCAATCAATATTACTGAGATTGTAGTCTCCAAAGATTATTATTCCAAAATGAATTGATTTTAGATAAGTAGAAATTAATTGGTATTCATTATCATTGGTACTAGCAGAGTGATATATAGAAAGGCTCCTATAATTATCACATTGGATCTCGCATATTTGGAAGTTGACTTCAGAGATCTTTCTAACTCAAGAACATCGGAGATCTTAAGAGCAAAAGACCGCCACACCACCTCGTCTTTTTTTGGAACCTATTAAGGTTGCGGGGATTATCAAGACATATTCCCATTATACATACAATTGTTGTTCTTGAAGTCGCAAAAACTATATCTTGAAAGTTAAAAATACGCTTAGATAAAATATGCTTCATTTTTAGGAGACAATGTGGAAAATTACTTTCCTTTTTTTTTTGTTTAAGAAGGTCCGAAGACTATCTGTTTTTCTTATTAATTATTTATTGTCAACAAACAGACAGATTTAAATTGTTCTAGTTGTACTATATGTACAGTTTATAATGTAAAAAAAGAAGGTGAAAGAGGATGATAACTTTGAAATTATGGCAGTGGCAGTAAATGTATTATCAATGCATAACATTATAAGTCAAAGTGGCCACTCTGTTACTGAAATTGCATACCTCATTATTATTCATTAGATTACATATTGAGATAAATTCATGTAGAGAACTTCATGGAAGTGTGTAGTCAATTGAAGCAGTTGTCAAATAGGCCTGGATTAAAATGGATCTGAAATACATGTGTAAATCCTGTGTCTTTTTATATAAGAGGATTGCTGCTATAGTATCAACTGATAGTAATATAAATAATTGAATAAAGAAAACCTGATATTTGTCTTGTTTGAAGCATTTTAATGGCCAACCACGGATGTATCGAAGGAAGATCCTGATATCCGTAAGAAGGATAGTTTTAAAACTCTTATGTTTAACAAGAGCTTAAATACGTTGTATGAACGAAACATTTGAAGTGAGATTGTTGTGTCTAAAGAATGAAAATGATAAGCTTTGTATAAAAAGATGAGGAGAGACTGTTTAATCTTAATTCTTATTTTTTCAAGGTGGTTTTCAATCTTCCTTCTATTTCATACCATATATCATTCAAATAACTCAAGAGAACACCGTATACTCCCTTTGCTATTATATAAATCCCAAAATGAGTTATTTAATCAATATTAATATATTTTTCCATAAAATTTTCTTTGTCTAATATGATTTTAGTAAATTACCAAAGATACTTTAATCACAGTCAACCTACTATTTTTTTAAAAAGGGATTCTTTATTTCAAAGAAAATAGATACATAGAGTCTTTCAAATTATATACTTATAATATTTAGTGTCATTAATTTATGACCAGCCACTAAAATGAGCGGAAATGAGACATAGGTAGTGAATTATAGGTTTTATGTCTATAATTGTTTTTGTTCACTATATTTTTAAAGAAATTAGGTGAAACTGCATCTTGTGTAAGTTATACATACAAAAATTCACTTTCTTAATATACTTTGTAAATATTTACCAATCACAAATATACTCAAAGGTCGAGTAACTATTTTTGTAACTATCAATTTTTTTTTACCTATTTTATTTATTTATTCATTTGTAAAAAAGTCACAAAAATGTACATATGAACTTTTTTCTAACAATTTTTGTAAATATTAAATTATTTTATTTATTTGAAAAAATGTCAGCCAATATTTATAAGCATGAACATAAAAATATAAGTTCCTTAGATTTTTTTAAAATAAAATATATATTCTTTATACCTCCATTATTGTAAGAGCTTACATATATAATTTTTTTTACATTTCTTTCAGATTTTTCCACATTTAAATATTACATACCTATATGTTAAACATTTAAAATTTGAATATTTCCTATTTTATTTTGTCACTTATACTCAAAATTAAATATTAAATACTAATTAAAAAATAAAATGACATTTTTCTCATCTTATCTTATAATATAAGGGGGGTTTAAACAGTGTACTGTGGAGAAAGTGGTACTAGATTATTTTTTATTACAACTTAGCAAAGGGAATAGGTAAATCCTATAGGAGGTAACGTGCCAGCTACTACATATGTAAAACCTATTACGAGGTTTGTGTGAAAAGTATTTGCAAAACCGAGAGATTGCACTATTTAGTAAGTATCGATTTTGGGTTTAATTAGAGGCATCTCTTGGAAGAACACACACAAACTTTCACTCAGATTGATCTATTTCTTTATTTTTGGCATTTGTTTGAATCGAGGAAGTGGAGTGATTTCCAAAAAATGGACGAAAAAGAATTTTCTTTTGTTGATTTAAAAAATGCTTTATGAAAAGCAAAAAAAAAAACACCTTAGGAGACTAAAAGAAGCTTGATAAACATTATAACAACTCAGCACCTTTGATAAGAAGAGTTTATGATAGGTTTCTAAATTTTCTAATTAACCCTATGGGCACAAGTGACGCTGAACGGCTTGAACGCGTTGTTGAGCTTACTACTCTATAAATCATTGATATAATCCATGATATAGTGATGGATGACAGACGAGTGAAGGTGCTGGGAATTGCTAGATCTGTGAGCGGATCGATCTTTAAGGATAAAGAAGCTTAGACATCCACCTTGCATTGTTTAAAGTACTAGATCTTATAAACTGTTGAAAACTTTACTATTTTCTTCATATATGATAAGAATTACTAGCATTATCAGTTCCTTATAATCCCCTCTTACAAAAGTCTTAGTAGACAACGTTTTGCAAATATGAAGGATATCTTAATCTTTTCTTTTAATCCATTGTCCAGACCTATGATTAGGACTTAGGCTAAATAATATATAAACCCGAGTACTGAAGTTCAATAATTTCAATTATATTTAATAAACAGTCTAGGTGATATCACTTAATTCTTTCTTCAATGAAGGAAATTTGAGTTATTTAAATGTAATAAAAAGTCATAAACTTTTTTTTGTTTATATAATTTTTTTATTTGAAATCATGTTTTTAAAATAACAAACATTTTTCTTACGTGTTTAAAAGTTGGAATTATAATCAAATTTTCTAAAATTTTGTATTTGTGTTTTACTTACATAGTGGCAGTACCGAAATTAAGTTTCCATGATTCTGGCATGGAATTATAATATTAAGTTCAACTGCATCACTCTATTGTACAGCTTCCAACCTAAAGACCCTCTTAAGTTTTCCAGGTAAAATAGAAGTGTTATTTGTATTCACAGGCAATTTTGTATTTTCTTGAAACTTCCAGAAAAAAATCAGCAGGACTTGAATTATTCCAATTACATGACACTCAGAATTTGAATCTATTTTTAAAGCGACAATCCGCATACAAATCAATAATATGTTGAGATTCTTAGCTTTTTTACCTCTTTGTACCCCTTAAAATAAGTTATTCTATTGGATTTATGAAAATAATTGGAGATGAGGGGCATCACTGACGTCAGTTCTATTCAAAGATGATTGGATTGCTCTCTAGTACATCCAAAGATATCGATGAAGTGCTGTTGTATAACAAGGCTGGTTTTAAAAAGTTTTTAAGAAGAAACTTTTAGACAAATCTAAGATGTTGCCTAAATAAACTTTTTCCACGTTTCCACTATATCAATTGTTGCTTGAATATTGCGGGAGATATCAAAAATCTTCCTATGCTTTAAAAATTTTTGTTCCATCCCAATTTTTTGATTAAAAGTTGGTTCCATTTGTTTGGTCAATTATTCAACGATAATTTTTTAAGATTTTTGAGAACAGTAATTGATTTCCTTGGCTAAAATTTGTCCAAACTTCCGGCTTTGGAATAAATGCAGTTCTTTCTTTTATTTTTGATTTGGATAGTCGTTCAAACTTTTCCATTGAACGTCCAATTTTTTATAGATGCAAAATGACTTAATCGCTATATCGCTGTGGACTTTTCCCACGACTCCATCTGGACCACAGGCTTTATCATCCTATATAATTTTCCAATGAAGTTATAAATAACATATTAAGAGAAGATACAATTACATCCTACTTGAATAAAATTAAATTTAAAAATGTATGTACGAGAATTCTTTAACACAGAAAACATTTTTGATCTTCTTTGAATTAAGTGTCATTATATACTTACGCTACAAAAAAAATTGAAGTAATTTAGTAATGTGACAGCTATTTTTGCTAGAAGGAGATATTTCCGAACTGATATATTGGAAACAAGCGATGTGAGTATTTATTGCCAGTAAGTGATTCATTGGTGCAGGTCTAGAACTTTTATGTAAAGAAATGATTATATTGCTTCCCTTGTTCAATTTTAGTTCATTGGAAATTTTGTTGGAAAGAAGTCCCCAATTTTTGGTCCGTATTTTTTTAATCTTACAGGGGAGAGATCTATTTAAGGTTGACTTCTTCTTCCCATAGAAGAATCACGAGTACAACAGTCCAGAATTTCATGGAGTTTCAAAGATGCTTGGGTTGTTTCTTTGGCTTTCTAACCTCGCCATCATTTGTCATATAACTTTCTCTGATCTCTGTACAAGAATACTAATTCAACGATATGATACCGATGAATAGTTACAGTCCCAACTCTTTTTTCATTTGATGGTTGTAAGTGTGTCCGTTATAAATGAATAATTGAAATTAAATCATCAGAAGAAACCCTTTTAAAGTTAATTATGCTAAAAATATAAGTTATGACTTTTATAGTGCTTCTTTTAATTGTATTTCTGAAGAGCGATTTACAAAATTATTTTATCTAATTAAAATACAAGGACTCTCCATAAAGAAATACAAAAGTATGCCTATATCATTTATTTATTAGGCGATTATTAAAATCTAAAATTGAGCTAAAAGTAAAGTTTGAATGAAATCAGTATTTATTTTCGTATATATAAGATTTAATCAAGAAACAAATTAAAGATTACAAGTTAAAATCAAAAATATATAAACAATTGAAGAAAAGTATTCCGATTAATTTTTTCTACTTTTTAGAATTTGATTTAATATAAAAGTATGTTTTTTATTAACTTTTTTATAATATTATTTCTTAATTCCCTCGAGAAAGAAGCATATGTTCTTTTATTTTTATTTACTCATGAGAAAGGCAATTCTTGAGAATTTCAACAAGTATGTTTACATATGTACATATATAATAAATTTATTCACAATAAAATATATTGAATACACTTATTAATTATATTATCATAAATGCAAATGTAAACCTATACATTAAATGTAATATATATGTACATATCTATTAAATTATTACAAAAAAACTGATTGATTTTTATTTGCAAATTTTAATTTATTTCATTGAATATGCAAATGACCTCATCAAAGTACATACTTTATTGCTTAATAAAAGGAAAAATATATATGTATTAAATCATTTTCAATAGCTATTAACTTAATTATAATTATGAAATAAGAAACATAAATAGTTTTAAAAAAATTACCAATATTCAAATAAGGTTTTTTTTTTTTCTTGGATTACTTTCCAACTTAATATCACATTTGTTTAACAGTAGCACTAGTAATGTGATTTTTGATCAATTGTTCATATTCTTAAGGCCACTTTTTTTAAAACTGCTTAAGCTTTTCAAAGTTTGAAGAGGGGTAATCGCATTTACAAGAAATATACCGATTAGTGCATTAAAATTCAACAAGATATAATTTTTACAAAATTAATACTATAAATTGATGTGTGTTTGAGCTCTCTTAATCATTAATTTAGCCGCCCTTAGCGGCAATGGTGGCTTTCAGGTGGTAATGGAAGGCCTGGTACCCTCTGAAGATGTGTTTACTGCCATGGCGTGGCAGTACTGGCTGACAGTAGCTTTGAGGGTCTCGATGTAGTCGTGGCAATGCCATCAGGGCAGTAGGGGGCCCAAAAGTTATGAAAGACTTAAAAAAACATCCCAAAAGACTCATTCAAAGTTTTGTAAAACGAAAGATGGGTTTCTTTCACTGTTGGTGTCAAAAGTGGCATCTCCACTATTTCTAGCCACTTTTTATGGCTCTCTGGACAGTATGGTGTGAAAATCTCTTGCATTGGGCCTTAAAGACGACAGGGGACTGGCATGGGGTGTTTTCTTTAACTCTTACGGGTTAAGCTTGGCTTTTTTGACAACGTTCGGTCTAGGACATGGTAGACCTGGAGACGCTACTTGGAGTGAGCGAATGGAAATTCGTCAATCACGTTCAAGTGAAATTGTCGACTGAAAGACTCAGTGAGGAACAAGGAACGAGAGAGTGTTATCATCCTCTATCCCCAGCTCCCTCACTGAAATGATTAAGTCAACTTTTCCTTTAGTAAATTCTGATCAATCTCATGTTTTCAGAAAACTTTCATTCATGATACATCTCCAGCGTCCTGAATATAGAAATATCTCATCTCAATCACATTGATATCGATCCGTGAATAAGCTGGAGTATGGATAATTATATAACCAGAACACTTCAAACACACCCCTGATTTCTTTATTACGTTTGAGTCTATTTCGTCATTGGAAATAATTGATAGATAATTCTAGACTCTTAAAGATAATACAGGGTGACCCATAAGTCTTAGGACAGAAATTTCAACTAAATATATAGACGTTTGTATATTTTTTTGATTTTGTTAGTTGTACAAAATTTACTGAACATACGTCTTTATTTATTGTAAACAAACCTTTTGATTAATTTTATTTTTAAACCTTTAACGACGACATCATAAGCCAGAAGTGCACCATCATTTCGCTTCATTTGGAAAGGAAGAGCTTCGGGCCTTTAGAAAGTGCCTAAAACATCTCAATGTGTCAAAGTTATAAGGCCACTACACGATCAAGCGGTTCAAGGAAACTGGGAGTGTCGATGACACCCCAAAAAGAGGTGCCCGATGTCCAAGATGAAACCAAAGTTGACCTTGAAAATTCCCTTGAACGAGTGCGAATTTTTGATTGGTTGAATTAGAATTAGCTCTTGTTTAGTTATGCACAATTCCTGACAATTATTGGATAACAATTTCATAGTTAGAAAGAAAATGCCCAGAATTTGATAGCTACTAATTGATTTTATGCGTTTATTTCTTTTACTTTTGGACAAAGTGTTGGCTTATACAATAAAGTAACGACGTGTCATATTCAAATCTATTAATCATTTGACAGAAATTATATATTTATACAACTTAACCTAGTTTTGAATTCTTCGAATAATATTTTTTTTATATTTCTTAATATCCTGACATAGAAAATATTAATTTAGTGAGAAGCAACTGAAAGTATTATCTTATGAATATCATATAATACAATAATCACTGTACCATGAGCTAACTAATAGAAAATCATCATAAAATATTAGTTGTTGTTTTTTGTGTGCCTCTCATATAAATATTGTTGTTATTGCATTGGGGTAGTTCTGTTTATTGATGAATTTTATATTTAGTTGAATTGTGCAAATACATAGTGTTGTCTATGTTCTTATTAATTTGTTCTAACCCATTTCTGTTTTTAGGACTGATATTATAGGTCTTTTCGACTGTCAGTACTACATAGAGCCATAGATAAATAAACATATAGAGGTGGTGAGGTAGAAGAAATACTGTTTTATTGCCTTCAGCTGTTAACTTTGATATGCATAAGGGGAGTATTTTATTGTGACCGCAATCAATATAATAGGTTGATTTTTTTCCTTTAGGTTTAAACTTAATATCTAGTTAAAAGCTGATTGTGTGGACATGAACACATGAGGATTTAGTATTAAGCTTCTTAATATCATAATTAATTATTTTTCTTATGTTCTGATTGGTCAGATAGGGTGAACTAATAACGTATATGTAAATATTATATGGTAATATAATTGCTTCATCTGACCTAGGAATGGTCTTTGAAGTCCATGTATGACGTCATAAACTTTATTTCATCTTTTTCTATATGTTTTAGTATTGACAGTCCGACTACTATTACCAAATATTTATTCGTCTTGATGAATTAAATTTACATGGTTATTATGTAATAATGAGAAATTTATAACGTGTACCAAAATACATATACTTGTATATTTATTAAGATAGTCAAAATTACACTAATAATATATGAAACATCCAAAGATAATTCAATTATTACATGATCCTTATTAAAACTACTTTAAATCCTTCATTTAAAATTATTCATCTCATTTCTTGGTTGCAACTTGTACAATTTTATCATACAAGTCACAACTTGTACACAATATACCGAGTGGTCAATTAAAATCTCAACGCTTTGAGTTTTAAACATCAACAATCTATAATTTATTGATTAACAATAGAATTTCAACAAAATTAATACTATAATGTGAGGGCTCTTTTAATAATTAATGTAGCCACCCTTAGCGGTAATTATATATTTCAGGCGGCTGTGGAAGACCTGGTACCCACTACAGATGTATTCCTCTGTGATGGTGTCATAGTGCTGGCTAACAGTGGCTTTGATGGCCTCAGTGTCTAGATGACAGACATTGTAGCCGTCCTAATGGACTTGAGGGGATTGGCCTGGGTGGTTTTCTTTAACTCCCTAGGTTCAGTTTAGCTTTTATGAGAGATACCTTACTCCTCTCAAACGTTCGGACTTGCTGGTGGGGTTGATGATGGTCCTGGAGACACTCAACTGCTTGGAGTGTGAAAATGAAAATTTGTCCATTACGTTCAAGGGCCATTTTTCTCAACTTTTAGGTCAGCTAGAGGGCTTATGTTTGTTTTATTTAAAAAAAAATGTTTATGCTTTAATATATTAGAAAGTGAATATTTTATATCACTCAACCTTCATTAATTATTGAATTAGTAAGTGGTCATATTTCAATGACCACCCGGTATAGTAAGAAAAAATTAGATTTGCTGGTATGACAAAAAAAGAAACCCGAAAAAGACATTCGGATAATTTGAAGAATATTTACATGAAGAGCATCTTAGTTGGGATGTATTTGCGAATTGCTATGGGATTAATGAAATAAACATAAACCCCATTCCATATCTAGCAATGATAAAGGTGGGAATTGCTCCGATATCGATCCTCAATACTAATCCAGCTCAAATATTTTATTTGCTCAAGAAAGATTAAATAATTATAAGAGCTTCGAAAAATAAAAAAACAACATTCTAAAATTCTTGCACTCGTGCAATGTTATATGTTTTATGATTATCCCAATGACTATTTAAGAATAACATTACTTTGTATAACCTAAGCTATTCTAATTTGTGCTTTTTACAACATAATTTTACATAGATTGAAGCATCTTAATTGGTTCACAACTTTTTATGATATCCTTAAAATGTTAAAAATATAAATTTTTTTTAACATGTTGAAAATTCATGATGAACTCTTTTATTTAAATTTGTACAATTGTTAAATAACGAAATGATATACTTTCATGACTTCATAACCATTGAATCTCATTCAAGAAACCATTTCCCTCAATGTTTCGATAAACATTGTCGTATAAAACACACCATTTATCTTTTTAATTTAATTTTTTTCATTAGTATATTTATACTTAGACACTAATCTTTTTTCTTTCCCTACTCTTATTTTCATGGTAGTAACATTAGTTTTATAATCAAATTCTCTCATATAAGAGGATCTAAAGACTTCTTATTCAATCCCACAAATATATTTTTTCTCCTTCGTAAAGTTACATATCGTTATTTTTAGATAACCTACATATATTAAATATTCCCCAAAAAGTAGAAGAAAATTACTTCATTTATGTGGAACAAAGTTTTGTTTTTATTGTTTTTGTCGTATACCTTAAAGGGTTTGACATGCATAAAATAATTTTTCAACCCGGGGTTTCATATTATTTCCCCTATAAAAGTAATTATTGATATGTCATCATGATTCGTAATATACAGGGTATACAGCATTACTTTATATTTATAAAGCATGTCAATCAGGCTGTTGGTGTGAAAGTGAAATGAGCATGGTTTCATTCTAGAATTAATATTCAAAAGCCTTCTTGGAAATACAATCAGTCGCCTTCATGAGTGGGAATGCTGAGGAACGTACGTTTGCCCTCGAAATAAATAGTGCCAAAAACTGATTTGACAAATTATTGGCAATTGATAACCAATTGAAATTTAGCTCCTGAGTTTTTATTGTTGCGTCCAAGAAAAATCATTAATTACATTGATTTATAATATACAAAAAACCATTAATTACATTGATTTATAATATACAAAAAACCATTTTTTCAAACCATTTTCATAAGTTGAAAATTGCAAGATTTTTTAAACACGAAAAAACTCAGGGGATTAAAAAAAATAGTTCAAATAGAGTAATTGAAATTATTCTTAAACACCAGCATGTTTAAGGCCTTTTCCTAATTGTCAAAAATTAGTATATTTATTAATCAATCATTCATATTTACAATATAAAATATGTTTTAAAAAATTTACATATTTTTGTATTAAAGAATTATCCCTCCAAAATGTTAAACGTTTGAGCTTAGTGAACAACACACTCAGGAAAATTTATTCTCTTAAAATCAATGTGCGTAGGCTCGATTCACGATCGTTTGTAAAGTAGGACTTAACATACATATCCCTCAACAATCTTTATTTGAAAAGTTATTTAAAAAGAAACAAAGAATGACAATTAAAATATCGATGTTTTCAGTTTATTCAGTGAATTTGATGTGATTTTAAAACTTTAATTTTATATGTAACAAAAACAAAACATAAAACTTTTCTGATTTACAAAAATTGTTATTTTGCTGTTTTCTGCAGCCTGTATATATTTTAAAGAATTCAATGTAGAATATTATGCGGTTAACAATTTATTTACATTAACCTATTAAAACTTTTAATTTATGTTATACTTCTTATTAACATTTTTTTGAATTATAATTTCACTAGTTTCTTAAAAATTAATTACCAAGATTTCAAGTGATATTTGGAAATTATGGGGTTGATATCAAAAAATTATGAACTGAATTAAGTTTCTATTTATGGATAAAAATATGAAAAATTGCAATTATGAAACATATCAGAAGTAGGGCTAAAATACCAAAATTCAATTAAGTTTATTGTGGGCGTTACACAATGACGCGGGGAGTATTTAATCAAATAAAGGACTCAAGTTTCCTTTTCCCTACACTTGTGTGACCCTGGAAGAGAGAAGAAATACAAAGTTTCAGTTGGTAGATGCAGTATCGTTTTTCTAGTGCAGAAAATGATACTAAGAAAATAAGTTCACATTTCCCGAACAGCAACCGTTGCATTTAGGTGCAATGAATATTTTTAGCAAGACCCCGTGACTAAAAAATCATTGTAAGGATAATTCTTTGATATGAAAATATAAAAAATGTGTGTTAAAAAGCATATTTTATACGGTAAATGTGAATGATTGATTAATAAATTAATTAATATTTGACAATTTGGAAAAAACCTTATACGTGTTGGTGTTTGGGAATAATTTTAATTACTCGACTTGAACAATTTCTTTTAATTTTAACTCTCCAGCAGTACTATCCGTTTAGTTATTCGTGTAAAAATTTAAAAAAATCTTGCCCTAATATTCAGGGTCTACAAGCTATTTATTATTTAGGCAGTTTATACTTTTTGTTATTTTAGATAGCTTTTTCAAACCTGCATCAGTTGGAAAATAATGGAATCAAATGACAAAATTGTTGTCTCAAATATTCAAAACAGGAACTGATCCATTATTAAAATCTGCGCCTGCAGCAAAAACATAATAATTTCTCAAACTCTGGGACCTTCCCAAGGTTAGGACGGAAATAAAAACATTGAGAGGTGATTTTGGGGCAACATTATCTGTTTGGTATGGCTTACTCCGAAGAAACCGTCATGCCTCCTCATGTGTTCTCTCAAAGCCTCAGCTTCAACACTGATACCTACCTGGACTTGCTTTCGACAAAGATGAAGCCCTGGTATGGTTGCCAATGAGAGGCCTGAAATTTGGTATAAGGACTCAGCTTCCTTCCATACCTCGACATAAGTCTTTAATGTCTCCAAGCTAATTTTGACGACTTCATATCACCGGAACTTTAACCTCCAAACTTCCCAGATTTGAATAAAAGGGGTTTTTCTTTGTGTGTAGGGCAAACAAAACATGACAAACGATCCAAACCTTTGGCAGCACCAAAAACGAGCTGATCAGTCTGATTAAGAAATATTTCCAGGATTTGAAAAGGGACCAAGTGGCCACGGAATGATTGCACTTTCAGCCTCGTATAGAGACTGTAATTAAGGCTGGAGTTGATTTTATTAAATAAAACAAATCAGAATTTATTATACATTCAGTATCTTTTTTTATCTTTTAAATCTTATAATTCTTCTTAATAAAAATCCTTTTTAGCTGTCCTATTTTTTTTTTTTTTTTTTTTGGAGGGAGTATATAATTAAGTACAACAATGTTTATAATTACATTATTAAAGGTTAAATATTTATAAATAAATATTTTATGTTGTATTTTGAAAACAATTTAAAACAAAACTAGGCATTAACTCTTCTGTTTAAGAATGATAGCACAACGATCACCTTTTAAATAATGAACAACCCATGGACAAAACTTTTTTTTTTAAATCGCTAACCGTGTTTTTTCTTCAAAAAAGTCCCATCTCTACATATAAACAAGATAACCTACTTTTTCCATTATAATAAATGGAAAGTAAAAACATAATGAGCAAGAAATCCCTCCGCATTTTTATCATTTTTAAGGAGACTCAAATAAAATATACTTATTTTAAATTAATCCAGTCCTTCAAACAGATGACTGAGGATGTTTACATATATTTCGTTTTATTTCTACCCCTAGTATGTGTTTTTACTTTCGAAGATATACTTTTTTGATTCTTATCTCTGTAGGCTTATCAAAGGGATCACAAAATAATTCCAACTACCCTCAAGATGACCTATTTTGTTACATGTACAATTCAATTTTGTTTTTATTACTCTCAATCCAGTAAGTATTTGCCCTCTTATATCCCAATGTTTGATTTACTTTCGTTCAAAAAAAGGGTATCAAAATATATCAAATAATCTGTACATTTTTTATAAGGGTATTTCTCATTATCATTTGGATGAAATGTCCCAACCACTGCGTCCAACTTTGTTCCTGTTATATAAACACTATTGCAAAAAAATTAACTGAAATTGAAAAATGGTTTGAGGTCGTACTATGGCGTCAAAGTTTAAAAAAATGTCTTTATTTTAAGTACTTCTTTTTCGATAATTTGGCAAGCTTTTAGCATACAAATTTTAATAGCTTATAATTTTATAACGAAGATTTAATTTACTATATGAAACAGTGATGTTTCTTCTTTGAAAAAATATTCTTAATGTTAATTATAATACAAATTACTGGGCGTCCATTTAAATCGGAACACTTACTAATTCAATAATTAATGAAGTTTGAGTGATTGAATTTAATTTGTTTTTCGATATATTAAAGCTTAAACAGTTAATTACGAAAACAAAAAAAACAGTAACCCTGAGCTTACGTAAAAGTAGAGAAAATGACATGACAACGAGTTCGACGACTTTCCATTTGCACACTTCAAACAGTTGGGCGTTTCCAGATTCACAGTCTACGTCGTCAGCAAGTCAGAAATATTGAAGAAGAAGAAAGGCTCTTTCAAAAGGGCCAAACTTGATTCGGAGGAGTTAAGAATAAAGTCAAGACCAATGTCCTCAAGTCCATGACGGCCCATGCAAGAGATCTCCGGGTTTCACAACTGACTGTAAAGAAAAAAAAGTGGATGGAAAGAGCCTTGTGATGATTGAGAGGCCACTTTTGATACCAGCAATGAAAAGAACTATCTTCGGCGTTGCAACACTCTTTTGAATGAGACTTTTGTGTTCTTTTGAACTTTTTTTTACACTTGTGGTCCCCTACATCCTTGATGCCAACCTCCTTGACTACACATTTGGGGTGCATGTTGAGGGAAGGCATACATTGTCTGTCATCCAAACAAAGAGGCCCTCAGAGCTAAAGTCATCTAGCAGTGGGATATTTCATATGAATGATTTCCCCCAAAAACATGATATTTCTTCAATGACCATATTTGAAGACTCACGGATACTCTTTTTTAATTGAAGAAAAACTCTCTAAGCAATTCGTAATACAAATAATTTATTTCTAGTCTATATGTTAACAAATATAACAATAACATATAATTTACTTTGAGATCATATTGATGCGTACATTGTGTCCTTCTTTGCACTTTGATATTTAGACTTCTATTGTTGAATAAAACTATTATCCTAATTATGTCTTCCTATATAACAACATATTCCATCAATATTCTATATTTTTTTCAAATTAGCAACCGTGGTAAAAACTACAATGTTTTGTGTAAGATTTTTTCTGACAAAATATTCTTAATTCAGGTATAATGCTTCATAAAGGGCAATTTGAAATTGAGGACACTTATGAAAGACAAATAAATATGACTGATTTTATGATCCAAACTAAGGACCGATACTCTTCAAACATTTTTCATTGCAATTACCTTTATAAATATGAATAGTTTTCTCAGTAATACAATGTTATATTTCATAGAGTAAATTAAGTAATAAAAAAAAAAAAAATTATATAACTTACGATAACCGAAAAAGAAGAATTTTTTTTTGAAAAAATTGGGAATTTAAAAAAAATTGAGGCCGTTGAACTACTTCTAACCATTTTTCAATTTTACTAAAACTTTGCATATTGTATTTTTTATCAAAAGAAACCAATGTTGATCCGGAGATTTGGGTATATCAAAAATTAGAATCCATTTAATGGAAATATAGCCTATAAAAATAAGATAAACCCACTATTTCTGGTTTTTTAAATCAAATTGGATCGAAATATATTTTAAAACAACTCGTACCTTCAATAAGTGCAGTTCTTCCCAAGGAGTGGATTACCATATTTGTTTCTAACGGTTTCCAAAAGGGGCATTCCTTTGTTCTCAGGGGTCGATATTTTTATTTACTTTCCTCTATGCATTGTTTTGAACGTTGGATGGTTGAATAAGAATGAGCTTCTTTTAAGTTCTGAACTATCCCCAATAGATAATAATTTTGTATTTATGAAGAATTACCTAACTATCAATTCTTTTAAGACTTAAATCATTCATATAATATCCTGCTCAGGATATTTGTTATAACAAAATTGATCCTATACCATATATGAAAACGCACTATATTTAACAACATATTGTTTTAGAATTTTTTAATGGTTTTCTTCATTACTCCATATAATTAAATAATTCAAATACAGTTTAATAAAACACAAATTTTAAAATCAAATGCTAAAAAAATAGCTGTCGTCCTCGCAATTTGAAGAACGTATGGAACAAGAGCAGCTTAACTCTCATAACGTTTTATTAAAATTATTCTAACAGAATATAACACAGTCGCTACATATATTTGATATGGGTTAATGAAAAAACAAACGATAAAAATCACAGCTTTTTTCTATTTTTTTTTTAAATACAAGTACTTAAAAGTCTGAATTTACAACTGTTATCGGAAAATTTATCTCAATAACACTTTCCAAATTTGTTTTTATGGTTTTCAAGTTAAATCTACAAGAATATATAGCTTAAGAGCAATAGTTTTGTTCTTTGCAACAAGATATGCCTGGAACTATGATATTGACATTGTCAAATATTAATTATCAGATTCAACTAAATATATGACGACTTTAAAAACAATTATTCGGAGGTATAAACGCTTTCATCAAGGGAGACCAATGGATTGATAATTATGTTTTAGATTATCTAGTCTGTGATTGTTTTTCATGATTATTTGTTTGTTTGAACGTTAAATTGCTTTTCGGTGTAGGCCTTGGCTAGGAGGTATAATTTTAAGCTTAAATGCCTTTTTCTGTTGAAACAACACTATGTATCCTAAAAATATATTTATATGTATAATATGAATAAAGAAAGACAGTATTTTTATGTTCCAACTACAAAAAGGTGTTTTTCATCAAAGTTTTTCCATTTCTGGTGTTACATATTGAACTTTCTAGTATAAGCTTCACATATCAATCCATACATTATATGTACAGATGATGAACTATAGAGTTACATGGAGAGTAATATGTATATATATATATTTATACTTCAATTATAGTTGAAACCTGGAGCAGGGAAATTGGGGGGATTAGAGTTTTATGTATGGCGTATTTATATGAACTACGTATATTAGGGTGGCTATTGGCTATAAAAAAACAATGTTTTTTTTTATTCCGCCACTTTCTCATTCGGTTATAATAGTTAAAATATATACATGTGCCCAAAAATGTAACGTTTGAATAACATTGAATTACTTGTCTCTTAAACATTTGAGTATAATTTTGTATGTATTAACATTTGCTGACGTTCAACAACGTAAAATCAATTAGAACCTTACCACTACTTATAAGAGTGCAGTATATAATGATTTTTTCTCTTTGTAGAAAAAGTACTTGGTAGTACAATGAATAAAAAATAAACTAATTCAAGGATTCTCATCCTTTTTCAGTGATGAACAAGTAGTGGGCTTATATATCAGATGGCAATCGGAAAACCGATATATGGGGCAAATAATTCATGTCGTTTCGGTATTGATGTCGATTTTGACATTATTTACCGCCAAAGGAAAGTTGATAATATTGAAATGATTTCGATACTAAAATCATTATTTTTGAATAATTTAGTCAAAGTTTAGTTGGTACGACCTTTCAGTCATTTATTTGCAAAACACAGCCTCCAACTTATTTCAATAAAACTTTTGGGTGCATGTATCCAAACACCGAGGCCCTCAAAACCACTGTCAGCCAGCCTTGAGATACCATGCCAGGGGAATACATTCACATTGGGTAATAGGTCTACCGCCGCCACCTTGAAACCATCATTGCTGCTAAGAGTGGCTACATTAATGATTAAGAGACCTCAGGCACACATCCATATATAGTATTAATTTTGTTATACAGGATAAATTATTCAGAAATAAGGTCCACTCTATTTTACATATTCTAATATAAATAAATGGATTAGAGATGGATGAATGAGTTAGCATAAAGACTCTTATTTTAATCAAATATTATTTTTGAGAATAAGGAGAATGAACTCACCCCGACCATACAATATATGAATATGAGCTGGTCTATAACTCATGGGTAATTTTGTTTTACTTCCCCTCCTATATATATATATATAAATAAATTATCTTTTTGATAAATAGGTTAAAGGGGTAGAAGAGGCTTTTCTTATACAACAAAGTGATGGACAAAATTGGGATAGAAAATGAAAAATTGCGTATGTAGACATGATTATAATTTAGAATAAATGTATTATATCTCTCTTTTGTGACACATAAGTTCAAACAATTTTACTTAATAATGTATTTACATGGATAAACGACAAAGGAGTACCTTATTAAAGATTTATTAAAAGACATAAAGTGTCGTTTTAAAAAATTTGAAAAAATGACAACCATTGTATGAATCAAACGAACTGTAGCATATCAGCTATAATATTTCAGTATTATTAAAAGAAAAATAAAGTATTTCATTTCTACATTGGGTACGTAATCCCATAGTTAATAACCAGATGGGAAAACGATGTTAACAGTATTAATTTATTGCCAAATTTATTAAACTACCAGTGTACTAATTTGTACACTAGGGCAGGGAGTACTAGAAAAAAGGAGAGCTCACTTAAATAGCGAGCATAGAAACTCAGACTTACGTTTTAAAAAGGAGAGGGAGAATAAATTTTGAAACGTAATACTTATTAAAGATAAACACTAAAGATTTTTTGTTTGTTTAACTCCAAAAGAAACCCCAGTACAATGGTATCAGCCCGTAAAGGCTAATCTATGAGTTTCGAACTTTCTTATTATATAAATCATAATTACACAACAAATTAAAAATCCTCAAAAGTTCCTCCTTTATTGATATCTTATTTTCCACAGACACTATGTAAAGTTCAGTAATTTCCTGCATTGTACAGCCACAGTCATGGATAAAAGAAAATGGTGTTTCCTTATCTTCTTCACGAAGTCGACAGATCGGGCTCAGGGTTGTGGATAGCCACTAAACATTGCCACTATATTTGGGATGTATCTTGTATTTGTAAACTTTTATTCTGATGTGCGACTCGACAATAAACTGCTAAACTATTCGACTTTTGCTCGATAGTTTACAACTCATTCAAAGTATCATTTTTATAACATACTTTTAAATTTAAACAGTTTCATGTAATTATCCAGTCTGGCTAAAACCAAGTAATTTATTTTGGAAGTATAAGATAAATAAAAAGGCAAATTTCAATTGATTTAAATTTGCTACTGCAACTTGGAGCCAAAAAATAACTCAGACCCTGCATGAACTAACGTTATGTAACAACATGGAAATAACAAATTATTATATTTCGGGTCTCCCAGCAATGTTTACTTATTTTACTGTTCTAACCAATAAATATATTAAAATTGGGAATGCTATGCCTAGCCCATCCTCGCAGAAATGTCTATTGCGATACATAATATGTAATAATGATTGAGTGAGTTGAGAAGTTAGTGGCTACCATTATTACATAATATCTAATAATGGTAGCCACTCACTTCTCAACTCACTCAATCAAACATTATAATAAACAAAAAAAACGCATAAACAATAATGTACTTAAAGCCTTTAGGAGAACAAAGTAGAAGGTTGTCCTAGGGGTACCCAGTGGAATCTACTGCTCAAGATTATTCTGCAATATTCACTATTTGGGTTGCCTTAACGGTTGTTTTTGATATTTTTGCTGCAAATCGGAACAAAATGATTGTTAAGATAAAAAACTGTCACTTACAGTTGTTAACTTGATTGCATTACTACCGTTATTTATATAAATGAAATAAAACTTTATCCAGATTAATCTTCTAGAAAAAAAAGGTAAAATTTTACCGGTGTACAGTAATTTCGTATAGAACATATTATTATCAGGAGATTTTGTATAATAACAAACTGGAATACAACCATTTTTTATAAATTTATGAGGAAACAGGGCATAAACTTTAAAAATTATCATTTTATACCTTGAATGTTGTTGGGGGTGTTCTCGGTTGCTACCGATAATTAAGTTTCTTTAAATAGCCCCCATAATCCACTAATTGTACCCCGAATGTTGCGTGTGTTTTCGGATACTAGTAGCTCTCATAAGGGAATGCAACCCACATCCAATACTTGAAAAACAACTAAAAAAAACCCCAAAAATTGGGTTACAATGGGGAAGTGTTAAGGTGCTTTAGTTGTTTAATAAGTATCGGTGGTGCATCTGGTTTTGGGACCCGCTACTAACTGAAAACACCCCCAAATTCGGGTTACATTTGGGAGGGGGTGTTGTGAGGTATTTAAGTAGTTACTTAGGTAAATTATTCTATAACTAACTGTACTAAGTCAACAGGGACGTCCTCAGGGGGTAGGCTGTAGCGGATTTTTGAAACTGTTATCCAAAAAAAAAAAAAAAAATTGAGAATAGCTATGGATTTGTGAATTTTTCTTCCGAGAAATTTAATTTGTTGTGAAATGATGTGGAAATTTTATATTTTTTCAAAAAAAATTTAATTTTTGTATTTTTTTTTCCAAAAAAAAATCCAATAACCAAGCTCCCCCAAAAAAAAAAAAAAAAAAGCAGGGCAGACGCCCCTGTTAAATAAATACATTGATTGTAAATTCATTTCATTCAAAATTTATCCTTAGACATTTCATTCCCACTTTTATAAAGGATATTTCGTGACACAATAAGGCTTATATTTCTAAACCAGTTAGTTGTTTTTTTGTACCGCTCTAAGGGAAGACCCAAGGAACTTTCTTATTGTTATGTCAATTTGAGCTGTGAATAATAAAATAAGGAAATATGAATGATGATTGGTGGGCAGGAATGGGAATAGGTAGGCCCCATAGAAGGGAGAGATAAATGACAGTATTTACTTCAATCTCCCAAAGTACCAATAATATCAATGGATTCCATTCCTTCTCACCATAATAGATTTATGCGTAGTATATATTTATTAAATAACGAGAATAAATAATATATTTCTCTTTTTCGTTTTGATTGATTTTGTGTTTTTGCACCAAATATACATTTATAAGGTAATACTTGAACAATTTAAATGATCAAAAAAGTTTGTTGCGAATGGAGGAATGGTCATAGAAAAAAAAGTATTTTAATTATCGAAACTATGAAAAATCAATTCAATAATTGAATTAATCAAATAAATATTTTATTGTCTCATATAATTTGAATGATAATAAAACCTAAAAAGAAAATAAATGTTTTGGAGGTGTAAAAATAACGTTAGAACGTTTTCATTGATGAAAAAAATATCATAATTTTTGTAGTTGCATTCTAAAGGTGTTTTTTTTTTAAATTTCTTAAATCTGTTATGATTATTCTTTTATTATTAAAAAGAGAACAATATTTATAAAGTAATCACTAATGTGTGAAAAAGAAACGAGGGATTTGTTGCAGAGTTATAAGTGGTAGCCTTTGTTGGACTATGAGTAGAATTGAGTATCTACATTGGAGTACTTATTTATATTTTTTATCAATACTCATGACGTCATTTATATACTAGAATAACATGTACATTAATACCATATAACTGTAAAAAATGAACGTATGACATAACCCTGGCATGAATATGATGAAGGTGGTGGATTCATAGGACAATTAAATATCTGGCTATGATATAGTTTTATTAACTTATATTACTTATGAAAACAATAAATTTCAATTAAGGGAGCTGTACTCAGAAATTGAGTATATGAAATATTATTTTATTGTTTCATTATTTTTTAATCATAGATACAAATGTAATTTTAAAATGGCTATTTCGATACCCTATTGCCATTTTATTGATACTTCAAAAATCTATCAATTAATTAATTTTAGTATATACAAGTAGATTAATCTTAAAAAGAACAATATTGAAAAACTTTCAAAACCTGCATTTAAATAGGTTAAAATTTCTTTTATTTTTAAACGGTAGCAATTTTGCTTTATTTCAAAATAGATTCAGTAACAAGCGTTCTGATATATATTTCTTTCAGGAATAAGTCTGATAATAGTATTTAAACTTTTATTATATTTTAAAATAGTCAATATCCATTCCCTTTGACGTTAAAACTTTATATTGTAAAATCAATTAGTCAAACCATAAATGAAATAAGCAACTAATTTTGATAATTATGTTTTCCCTTTTCATAATAGTTTCCAGCTACTCTAAGGGCCATGGAAGTCACATTCGAAGTAGTAGCCTTCAAGAAGATTTAAACAAGCTCTATGATTCAAAGCCCAACATTAAAAACGAACATATCAATAATGAAAGGCACACAACAATCCTTCAGTCTGATGCAATTCCTTATTTTGACATGAAGCATTCCCTTAATGTGACAGCTGTTCTGAGTCAAACTGCTCTATTAAATTGTCGTGTGAAGAATCTTGGGAATAAAACGGTAAGGTTTTTTTTTCAAATTAAAACAAGTACTTTTAATTCCTTTATTTGTAACTAACTTTTATTTCAAACGTCAACAATAGGTGAATGAAAAAAATTTATTGATCTAATTTATTTGTTTGTACGTAGAAGCACTAACTAATTATAACTTATTTTTATTTTTTACAAAAGACTTTATTTGGCTTTATTCTAAGTACAAATTAATGAAATAATATGTCTAAGTTACTATCAAGCAAAACACTGCGTCAAATTGACATTTATTTTTTTATATAGGTACTTTATGTGTATATTGGTTGGTCAAAATTTTTTGCACATTTATTTTATGAACCTAATAGAGTATGTAAAGAAAAAAATTATTTTTCCAATTTTAAAGCAAAAACTATACAACTTGTTAACAAACAAACTAGTAAAGTAATATTTCACAGGCATCAGAAAGTGATATTAGAGTTTTTTCTGTTCACTTTGGGACGATTTAAAATCACAAACATAAATTTTTAGGTTCTTGGGTGTGTCTAAGTGCATTTTTACAATGTAAAAAGCAGATTTTGAGTTAATTGGAAGCTTGACGCTGTAGGAGCAAAATCCTTGGTGATGAGAAGGTAATTGAGATTTTGGAGAACAGTCCATTGACATTGTAAATAGATGGCTCAAGAATCTGGAGATCTATGTGGGCAATTTTCCCACGTCCAAAATTGATAATTAACTTGATTTAGCTTCCACGAAATTCTAACACATTTATTTTAATAAAATTAGATTATTTCATAGTGAAATATTTTTATATACTATTAGGTTGGGAAAAAAGTAATCCCCTATTTCCTTCTCTTTTCTTAAGCTAAATTTATCTTGTTTATTATTGGTCAAATCGAATAGTACGATATTGTGTTATAAAGGTATAAGTGTTTACTTAAAACAATTTTGAAAAATATTTCGCTTGGTGTGTTCAGTCGTGGATTATTGTACGTCGAGTTTGAAGGTCTCAGAGGAAGATACGAACTGGAAGGAGAAAACGCGTCCAAAGCCACCAAGACAATATGCAATTTTTTCAAACCTGATATTCTTTCGGTTTATGTAGCACAAAAATTGTTCGAACGATTTTGTTATGGTAAAGTGAATGGGAATGATGTTCCTTGCACTGATCGAAAAATGTCGATAAAATCATGGAAAATATCCAAATAGGCCGTCATGTTAGCAGTCATAGTATCACCCAGGAGCTGAGTATTGATCATAAAACTGTGTTGAACCACTTTCAGAACTCTGGATACAAAAAGAAACTTGTATAGGAGAGAAATTGTGTTTCATCACCACAACGCCAGGTCACACATTTATATGATGACGCGCCAAAAGTTCGGATGGAAAGTTCTTATATATCGACCATACTGTCTGGATCTGGCACCAAGTGATTATCACCTGTTTCTTTCTATGGCTAACGCGCTTGTGGTACAAATTTGGTGAAAACTGGATATTTTAGTTATTTGCCAATAGGAAATAGGACTTATACAAGAAAAGCATTATGAAGTTGGATTCTTGTTGGCAGCAAGTTATCAGACCAAACGGGGTATACTTGGCTTAAATTGGATGTTTGTAAAACTTCTGATAAAGCAATTAAATGAGCAAAATTTACATAATTGCTCATTCCTTATATTATACCTATGAACTAAGAATGTATATTTTTTGACTTAATTAAAATACAAAAACTTTTTTTTTATTCAAAAGTTTTTGTTAGGAGGCTTCATTATCAGTTGGATGAATCGGTGTCAAAAATGTAAAGCATTTTTCTTGTATATTATACACTTGTATGCAGGTATGTTCTAACAATAATCTCAGTAAACATTCTTTGAATATTCATACATAAAGAACTCGTGTCTCGCTCATATTATTAAAATATATATTCAAGGTACATGACTTCCAAAATAAATATATTTCAATTCTTGATGTTGATTTATCACGAAGTTACATGTGGTGGCTAAACATTATTCACTAGACCTGCAAAAATTAAAACATTTTATTATTAATGATATTGTATATTTTTCAAAAAATAAACCATATTTTTTAATATCTTGCTTATTAAAGACGTATTTGTTTAACTATAACACAAAATAGAAAGATATTTTTTTGAAAAAACTCTCTTTTCTTCTTTTACTAAATCCACTATATATCAGAATTTGACAACCCCCAAATCATAATTTTGAAGTTTGTCACTTTATTAGATACAATATTTAAAACACTGATTACAATGAAATTTTTGATATCAAGTCTTTTTATTAAGTATAGAGCATTTTCATGTGATATCATTATTAAAAAAGTCAGCCATTTTGAATATATACACAGCCTAATTTATCAGAATGGGCACCTGCGCTCTGCACCTAGTACAGAGTACATATATTTATTTTGTTAGACATAAATACCTATATAAATTGCTATTCCTCCAACACAGCGTCGTCACTCTTGGTATATTATGCTATCAGTAAAGAAAAAATTAAATTTAGCAATTAGAAAAGGAAAATCGGTTGATGCGTGTGCTCTTTCCTCTTTTTTGTTTATTATTTGATAAGTTGTGGTGTGTAAACATCTTCCATTAAAAGAAAAATTTGCAACAATCTTTGGTGTAAATTGATTTAAAATGAATAAAAAAAATATATAAATTGAAATATAATTAAAATATTTTCTATTCACTATTGCTTTTTTAAATATAGGAGGTTCTTCTCCCAATATTTTTAATTCATTTTCTCCCTCCAATCTCATACAACATGCAACTGATAATAAACATTAAATTAATTTTATTATTCAGCTGTACCATATGTCTCTCTCTCGTCTTCTCGTCGCGGTCTTACAAAGAACCTACATCTAGCTATCAGTGACGTCAATGTGAACCCTGTATATTGATGCGGTTTTATCTTTTTAGACCAAAATATGAGATCAAAGTTGGTAGAACAGTATTTTATTGTAAGCTTGAACTTACATTATAATGGAGTAATAATGATTTCATCACTTAACTTAAAAAAATCTTTTAAATGAAAAATATAAATCCAGATAAAAGAAACAATATCATATCATGATATATACTCACTCATAAATAAGGATGAAAATTTTGGAGTGCAGGCACAAGGCGAGAGTAAGACTTATATCAATACTGAATTAATACTATTGTTAAAGTCAACTGTCTCATTTATATTTTGTTTTGTGTATGTGCGTGGGGGAGGGGGATAAAATAATATAATATATTATATAGAGGATACCTATTTACATTTATAAAACATTAGTTCAGGAAAAAGATATACCAATCCTATCATAGGACAACAATTACAACTGAATAATTTTCCAAGACAGTTGTAAATATTTTAACTCTGTTTTTGGCATATAGTTAGTCTTTATGTTTTGTTAAACAAGATTTGTTCTAAAATGTGATCCTGTGCCTCTAACAATGATATTATTTACACCTAAGTGTGCAATCAGGTGCTTCTGAAATTTCTCAATTCATGTACGCATCATTAATCATTTGGACTGATGAGAAAATCTTCGCCATGGAGGATGTCTTGCGGGATGAAAACGCCCTTGATCTTCATTCCTAAGGGTGTAAATGTATCTATCTGGCATGTTGCAGTCCCAAGTACTTCCCTGGATTCAGGACTAGGAAGGATCTTAATGCTTCCAGCAAGACATAGTACCTTTACCCAATGGAAATTTTTTGTAAAAGTGTTCCCAAATCACTTTGGAGCACTTTTGGAGTAACGACATTCCACTATTCCCCGGATCAAAACGTAATGTTCTTCTCTAATTAGTCCATTCTAAACAAGAGGTTAGTTTGACTTCCTACAACATTGTCCACGACATGAAGACTGTCATAGTGTCGCATGTAACAGCGTGTAAAACAGTTCCAATGCGTCATAGAGTATAGGGGGGGGGGGTTAAAATTTAATTCAATTTTAGCCCAAATTCTCGGATGCAAAAAATTCCAGTCGAACTATGCTAGATATTTTCCAGCCATCCAGTCTTTCAATTAATTCAGATATAATTGTATAATTAATTGCTGTTCTTAAACTAACCGAATGGTTCCATCCATAGAGAACATATGTCTTTGGATTTGAAGATTTTGATATGATCAGAAGATTGACCATATCTTACTAAAAAAAGTTCCGAAATGTATTAAATGATTTCTTAGACAAAGAAATGAGGGTATCAATAATATACAATTTCAAAGATCAATGATGGTGATATAACTATAATAAAATGATAACTTACGTTTGATATAATTATCTTTCTCCTGAAAATTGAAAGAGGAATAAAAATGAACTGGAACCAATCAATATTCTGAATCATGCCCCAAATGTTATATGTTATGAATTTGTTAATATTGAGCGATTTACTTCCAATGGTAAATATGGCTTCTTTTAAAAGTAAAAGTGTAGACTAAATAAGTCAGAATTCATTGTATTGTACTATGAAATTGGGTTTCTGAGCGTATATATATCTACACTGTGCACCTTCACTCATAATTTAACTGGATGCAATCTGGAAAATGTATATATATATATAGCTACATCCACAATAAATATCCAAAATCTTAATTACAAATATTCGTTTTATAATGAAATGAAAGATAATGTTTATAGATGTCAAAAAAACAATACAACAGGAGATCCAATTAATATATCACCCTCAAAAATGTCCAGTTCATATGGTTCTGAGTCCAAGTCAAGTCAATATGGTTCCCTGTCCCAGTCAAGTCCCAGTCCTCAAGATAGCAAACCAATGCATGTCCAAGTCCATGAAAAAATGACTCGAGTCAATATAGTCCTGAGCCCGCAAATTCGAATGACCTCATAAAACAGTGGATTTTAAACAATAAAAATTAACTTATGGCGTTATGTACATGTTGTACATGCATCACTAAAACGTCTTCGATAATTTTTACTGATTACCTCAGGTCTTACAAAATTCAATCAAACTCCAACATAGTACTTAAAAGATCATATGCATCTGAAAAGTTGAGCTAATATTTAATTTGTTCAGTTTCATGAATTAACACCCCCACCTAATTAGAGCTATAGTTGCTGCAAATGATGGTCCTGTGGAATGAACTGGCACCCATTTTACATCAATTTTATGTTGATTGCAATACGGTCAAAAGATGTTTCGAAAAATAAATATTCCTTTACCTTCTGGCCTGTTGAAGTTTTCCCAAGACGTTGTATAACAATATATACATATGTTTATTTCATTGTGCATATTTTTTTAAAAGTTTAAACCAAAGATAGGCCTGAATTCTTTAATGATAGAAAAATGTAAACACCATGATTATCTATTTACAAAAATAAAATACAGCGCATGCATCAACCGCTTATTCTTTTTTATAGCAAAGACTGTATTTTTATTCAGCAATATAACATATCTTTTCATAAGGATTATAAAAGATATAATATTAATTAATTGAAAAATAATTCATCGTGGCGCAATACAAATTTGAATAAAACCTTTTTAAAAAAAAGATTTATTATCATCAAATGGGTTTTTCTCAAGATATGATGATTACATACAACGATGCACCAATATTTTAAATTAACATTATACTTTGTGAAAATTAAATTATTTTAAAGTATACTTAACATATTTAAAAATGGTTTAAAACCCCAGAAAATAGCTATAAGAATGAAATTCTACTTTGATTTTGTAAGAAATATACACAAAATAAATACTAATATATTTTGAAATCTGATTACTTACGTTATAAATTTTTAATTTATGATTTATTGAAATTATTTCATATTTCGGTATACTAAAGAATAAGCAATTAGTCAAAAATCTTATCAAATTTAAGCTCTGTAGCTTACGTACAAGTCGAGAAAATGATACTTGAACGAGATTAACGAAATTAAATGCGTACTCCAAGCAATTGGGCATCTCGAGTACCGCTATCTACGCCTTCAGCAAGTTCAAAACGTTGAAAAAGAAGAAGTGCTTTATCAAGAAGTCCTCACTGGAACCAGAGAAATGAAAGAAAACAGCACTGGCCAATCCCTTCAACTCAATGTGGGCCCCTGTGAGAGATATCGGGATTTCTCACCAAACTGGCCAAAAAGTTATCAAAAAGTGGGTAGAAGGAGCCTTTTTTGGGCGGAGAGGCTATTTTAGGCATTAGCTATGAAAGAAACCCTTCTCCTACATTGCAAAACTCATTGAATGAATCTTTTGAGTTATTTTGAACTATTTTTTTGACATTTTTGGCCTCCCTAATCCTTGATGTAAACCCCTTGACTAAAACCTTGGGATGCATGTCGAGGGAAGACCTGCAGTGTCGTCAACACACAGGGGCTCTCAATGCCACTGTCAGCCAGTACATGGAAGACATGTAAAATGACTACAAAACATCCAGTGCCAGGCCTTCCGCCACTGCCTGGACGCCATCATTGCCACTAAGGCCGACTACATTAATGATTAAGAGATACATTCATCTATGGTTTTTCTTTGTTGAAATTCGATTTGTAATTAATTAGTTTTATCTTGAGGAAATGTAAAAATACTAAAGTATTCAGATTTTAATGGACCACTTGGTACATGCCTTATAATTAGTTACTTAACAATAATGTGGGTACATTAATAATTAAGAGAGCACAGGCCCACATCTAATTATAGTATTAATTTTGTTGAAATAAATAAGTTATATCTTGTTTAAGTTTAAAACTCAAAACGTTCAGATTTTAATGGGACAATCAGTATTTCTAAGTATCCAAAACATTAAATTTAGAAAACTTATGTCGTCAAACATATCTATAGAATAATGGACTTTTAATGGGAGGAGGGGGGGGGATACTTTGTTTTTATGCTAAGCTATTTATTTGGTTTTTTTCATTTCTGTAATATTGCAAATATTTATGATGATAACAATTAATGAGATATATACTATGCATTCTTTGGGGAGTCATTTATTTCTTAGCATAGAGTGCCACTTAAGAATATTTAATGAATGTAATATATCATTATGTGTATTAAGGTTGTATTCGTTCTTAATATAGGAATTAAAATTGCTCCCGTCTCATCGCTGTCATTGGTCCTTTAAAAACGTTCCAAATTTTTGAGCAGAATCTATTTAGCCTTAGTTTTGGTTGTATTACAGAGTGAGAACTTAAAAATTTTAAGAGCCATTTTCACTTCTCCATATTTTTATTTTGTGCCCTTGTTATGACAAACTTTTGAAGCAAAAGTGGGATATTTAACAATTTATTACGCGTTTTATTCATTGTGTCTATTTGTAATGATGTATTCAATACGGGGACGAACAGAAGCAAAGTTGACCTAGATGAAGTCTGAGTGTATGTTGTTCCATTCCTCCGTGATAACAGCCTTCAGTGCATCGACATTTGGATGAGAAGTCTAGTTCGTCTTGCCTCCAAAACGCCCCAAAATCAAAATCCAGGGGGTACACGTCGGGAGAGGACAAAGCCCAGAAGGCAGCCATATTTTCGCTGAAGCAATGTTTTACCTTCTTTGACGTGTGCTAGGGCGCCGTCTAGGATAAACATATAGTTTTCCCTGGGGAACTTGCTCTTAAACAATGGCAAGACATGGTACCTGATGTCCTTGAATTAGACATCTGCTTTGCCTTTTTTGTTGGTCTTGAAGAAGAAGGGAGGTATATAGCGGCCGTCTACGCCACGTCAACGAGGACCATGATTAGAGCTGGATGTTTGGTTCAGAAGGTTCCCTCTACCTGAGCTGGATGGTTGGTCCTGAAGACTCCCTCTACCTGAGCTTTTGATTAAGTCAAGAAGCGATCATTTATCCTGGTCTGAACAGCATCCACTGTGAAGGTCTTCTTGTCAGATATCGACTTGTGTACAAAGGAGATCGCACACTCTCTGCCGTTGGGCTTGTTGCTCAGACATTTTTGATCACAGAAAAACAAAACAAACATCAAATTGTAGCTTTATGTTGTAATCCCTTTCAAATTGCGCCCGGAACAAACTTTTATAACTGAGGCTATACGTCTTTGTATTGGATTTTAATTTTTGAGTCATCACCCTCTAAATCTAATTAATCTTTATAATTAGTGTCATTAAAATTATCAAATATTAATTTAATATATGGTATCTGGTAGATAAGTATCATGATGTCATTTATCATGGATTGTTATATGAAACGGCTTTTGCGTCCTTGAACACTTTTTTGAAATTCAGAACAAAATTTTGTAACCCTTAATCTCTAATTATTATACCACTAGTGTCTTTTGACACCTAAAAAAGAAACTCAGTGGTAAACATCCTGAGTGCTAATATATTACTGACTCTAAGATGCAATTATAAAGAATACAAAAAGAAAAAAGAAAAACAGATCATAAACACCATCCACCTAGCCGTAGACCCCAAGGAAAATCCCCTTACTGATATTAATATAAGATACTTATATTGAATTCAAAGCATACACGAGAGTGGTCTGAAAAGCTTAAATGAATATGGAATAGAAAAAAAATAAAGATTAATTTTATTTAAGATTCTCTTGTTTATTTGTATTTTTTCTTCATTTGATATGAATTAATAAAAATCTTATTGTCACAGTTGTAAACAACTTATTACCTTTTTCACATTTCAATTATCATTAAAAGTGTAACTTTTAAAGGAATTTCATAGTGATGTCAATCAAATACTATACACATAATTTTGTTTAAATTGATTACTTATTGTTAAAATATTTGATGATAATTATTTTCATTTGTTAGATAACATAATTTTTGTATGATTTCTTGTTCCTATCAAAAATTCAAATCATAAATGTGAAAAGGATTTCAAGCAATTTTATAATCACCCTAATACATACTTATCTATAATTTCAAGAAGTTAGAAATGTATTATTTAAAATATGTACGTACATATGATAAAAAAATTGCAGCAGTCGGCATAAAAAGATAAAATTTCATTGTAAAAGTATTTTTTTCCATCACCAATTTTTTTTCAAATCTAAGTGAGTCAGCATATTCATATTGCATCTGACTAAAAATATATATTATTCTTTAGGTATCGTGGATCCGTCATGCAGATACTCACTTACTCACAATCGGTCGTTATACCTATACATCTGATCTGCGATTCAAAGCTATTCACAAAATCCTATCAGAGGACTATCTTTTACAAATCAAACCCACAACACGTCGAGATCGAGGGAAATATGAGTGTCAAATCTCTACAACTCCTCCTCTCAGTCACATTGTTAATTTGGATATTGCAAGTAAGTGTTTCTTCGGTACAACATCATTCAATTAACACGTTGAATTTATTTTCCAGAGCCAAAAACGTCAATATTAGGTGGACCAGACATATTTTTCGATCAAGGAAGTACCATTAATTTAACGTGTTTGATTACGGATAGTCCAATGCCTCCTTCATATATTTTTTGGCGTCACGATCAAGCGGTAGGTCTATTAATAGCTCAAATTGCATGATTGATAATGTTGGGAAAATAAATAAATTACTTTTATATATTTATAAAACTTGTCATAAGTTAATTAGTTTTATCAAATATGCATAGTCATAATTGAGCAAATACTAGAAATAAAGTAAAGGGGCCCAGGATATTTGCAGCTTAGGAGCTCCTTGTTATCGAATATTATAATGACAAAAATTAAATTTTAATTATACTGCAGTAACACAAAAACAACTTTTAATCAAAAAGAGAAATGTCTAGATAATGGGAACCATTAAGTACAATATTTCACAAAAAATTAATTTTTTTTTTTACCAATTTTGGAAGAATTGTTCCAAGAATTTTATCCACATAAAATGTATCCGTGTCTTTGTTAATATATCTAAGCTTTGCAGGAAGCCTATGAAACTAGTTTCACTGCCTTTTCCACTGAATGGGAATGACATGAAAAAATTTTCTAATTTCAAAGGCTCATTCATTGATTTCATAAGTTCTTTATCTAACCAATATTGTAAGATTGGAGGAACTAAAATTATTATCTTACACCAATCAATCATATCCATGAAATGAATTGATTCATTGATAATTTTATAAATAATTGCCTGTGGGGGTCATATGAAATTTTTGCATTCAAGACTTTGTTCAATGCAAATTTACAAACTTTTGAATCTTTATGTACCAATGCTGCTAACAATTTATATTTATGATGAGCAAAGAAATAATTTTGGGATAAAACTTTTTTTCATTAGGGGCCAAATCTTGGTCAATACCTCTTGATAGTGAAATTGCCATTTTTAGAAATCCTACCAACTTTTTTGTCTATGTTTTGAATTTTACCAGCAACAAAGCATTTGTTCATTGCAGGAATGTTGAATTGCTCCTATATTGACAAAACTAAATCAGTATTTATTAAATAAGCCTCTCTTTTTAACTATTTACCAGGACGAGTTTGATTTAAGTCTTGCTTTACAATTAAAAAGGTCTTATAGACATCCCTTAAAGATGGGAGAATTGCTGGATTTATATCACTGGACTGACCAACAAGGAAATGTAGAGTTAAACTGCTGGAAGAGATTGTTGTTTATTTATGAATACTACTTTGTGACAAATCACTTGCATTGCATTAAAAATTAAGTACTCTTGAACAATGGTTCGATTTGAAGTTGTTGTATAAAATAAAAATGTTTATGAGTATATTTTTCAAAATACAAAGAGGTAATAATAAAGAATGTTAAATTTTGATTTCTTTGTTCCAAATGTACAAAGTAAATTTACTTTATAAGCATTTATGATTTACACTATCCACATTATTATATACTAACTTATAAAAAAATAAGATATTGGCATAATTTTCTTCTTTTATAAGTAATTTTTATCGTTTTCGTCTATTTTCGCACTAAAGTTGTATGCGGGCAACGTTTATCTCGTTGTAGAAGTAAGGGATTTAACTTTAGCAAAAAATAATACATATATCGTGCTATATCATTTTTTTTTCCACAAAAAGCTTTCTTATAAGTAAGAAAAAAAAAGTTTATTTATAAATTTTTTTTTACTTCATACAAAAACCTTTCCGGACAAAACGAGGGTATTTAATTTTACTCTCCGATATTTTTTTTTTTTGTAACACGGATTTATATTTACCATTTGCAACTTTTGAGGGGTCAGAATGCGTGATAGCTCAATTTTGGCTCCCGTGATGTCCATAAAATACTCATTGAATACTTATGTATATATAAAACGTCGATTTTTTTTCACTTGAAGGAGACGCATGTTAGAAAAACCCTTAAATTAATATTACTAGGTAATTTTATTCATTAACAAATTTAGCTAAAATAAGGTAGATATTGTAGTGCTGATTCACACCAATCATTTCTATATGTTATTTAGTGGAGTGATCCATTGACCTTTTTTCTTCTATACAAAGTACCTCTGTGTATTTTTTTGACATTTTGGAGTTTTAATTTATTATATATACATTTAAATTAGAAAATCATTTATGATGAGATATATATTACGATAGAGTAAAAACTTTTTCAAGCGTTTTTGCCTTTAGGAGGCAAGGACGTACCTAATTCACAAAAAAAAATTTGATTTCATTTAAGGTGAGAACATACCACTATCTACTCCCAACACAGACACACAAGTCATGGTATATAAAAGAAAAATAAATATAACGAAGCTAAAGTTGTAACTTCACTTAACAAGGATGTCTGTTATTTTCCATTTTGTTGGAATTTCTAAATCACCAAAATCAAATCCGGTTCTTTTTAGAAGAAAATGAAATTGCAAAGTTTGAGCTAATTAAAAAAAAATGTTTTGAAAGTAGCTCAAAGGTTATAAAATTACCTTAATTTAATCTAAAAAATATAAATGTTCTTCCGAGAAAAAAAAAATTATAATGTGAATTACAATACAAATACTAAAATTTGTATTGCGTTTAATGTTTTTGCATTTCTTGATTTCGGAATAATATATAGTGATTTAATCAAATTTAAATCATAATTTGAGGCTGTAACAGTAGAGATCCATGCTTTTAAATATATTCTTTCAACATAGTTACAAAAACTCTGCTATCCTCGTTTCATTTGAGAAGTTAATTGAAGCTACGACTGAAATAACCAATTAATATAACACTTTACACAGCCAACAAGAGTGGTGAATAGGACATGGTGACATAAACTTTATTCACCTTTTGTTGTAATACCAAGAAGTATTATTGCAAGTTTCCAAAATTCTTTATAATCATCTCTTGGCAGAATTTGTTTCTTGGCAATAATAATAATTTATAGTTGTATATTTTCAGTGTGATAAGCAATTTTACTATTTGTATATGATCCTTTTTTTTATTTAAAAAATATCATTAAAACTTCATAACTTTTTTATTTTGAGGACATGATTTGTTATACAATTTCTTTCTTTCTTTTTTTGTATAAATTAAGAAATATATATATAGTATATTATTTACTTCTGTTGAATACATCACAAGTGATTCATGTTTAAATTCTTTGAGACACAAGTGTACCACAGGGTGTGATGGGAGTTTTTCTTGTTAATGAATCAAGTGGTATAATATAAAAAACAATACCAAGGCTGTGCCATGAACAACAAGGGCACGGCTTACTTGTTACAACTATTCCAGAAGATATCGATTTCTATAGAAGTCTTTGAGATAGTTTTGGGAATGGATGAATCAATATCCATAATGATGGTGAATCTAATTAACATTTATGACACAAAAATGGGCCTTGCATTTCCATTAAGGGGATCAAAATGTTATTTTGCTGGAGAAGATAAATTGAAAGAAACTCTTGTTGTATGAATGCATAAAAGTATATTATAAGCCATGCATATATGACTTATGATGTACTTTAATTTCGACTAAATAATAGAAACTACAAAATATTACTTGTAATTTTTTTATGGATCTTTAGTTCATGAACATCTTTTTTATAACGACGGTTAGTCGACTATGTAAAAAGGAAACTCTAAAAAATAAAATGTATTTCAATACACGGTCAACGTTTGAACGATTATAATATTTACGTCATTTAAATTTTTTAACTATTTCATCCATTTTGCTCACATAAATATGAAAAAAAAATGTGCAAATTGAATATAAGATATGGAGAAAAAATTCATCCTTGATTGTAATAAAAATGACAAAATTACGGAAGGGTTTTAACAAGATATAATTTGATATTCTTACGGTAAAAACAATATAATAATATTTGTAATTGAAATATTTACCAAATATTATTTACTTTATGCGAATTTTTGAATCAAATTTCTAAAAATTGGTTTTTGTTGATATTTTGTGGATTATATAAAATAATAGGTAAAATATAATATCTGTAATTTACGTTTCATGCCACAATTCTCACATAATAAAAAAACAACAACCAAGAAATCAAAAGGAACAAGTTTATAGGAATACAAATAATTAATGTTAGTAAGTCTCGATTGAAAACTACATAATACATGAATAAACTCTAAAAAAGGTATTATCTGGATAAATATTAAACAGCACATAATCAAATTTAATGTTTCAGGAACGTACTAAAAAAATGAAATAATAAATATTAAAAAAGTGAATAATTATACATGGAATTCTAACAGAAAACAACTCTTTTCACACACAGAGGTAAACCAGTGATCCATTATTATTATGCATAAGCAAAGTGTTCAATTTTTTAAAGTTTAAATAATGTTAGTATTCAACAATAAATATCAACTCTATGAATTTGAAGGGGTATATTATTGTCATATTTATGAATTTACTCCTTGAGTAGTTTCATACTGTTGTATCACATTCTGTTGTGTTGACGATGTTTTTAGATAAAAGTAAACTGATGCTGAAGAAATAGATATGCAATGAAAAAAGAATAAACAATTTTTAATATTATTGTTTTTATAAGATGTATTGTATATACAGGTAAATTGGGGCATTTTTGTATGGGCTATAACTGCTGAATTTTTAATTTTACAGAACTTTTTTTTGTACAAAAGTTGTTTATTCAATATGTCCTCGATTGGTGACGATGACCTTGTCAAGGTGTGTCCGAAAGAAGGGGCAGGCCGAGAAGACTTGTGCGGAGTTACCTTGGCCCAGTACTTTACGATCAATTTCTTGAGGTCGGTCAAACTGTTATGGGACCTGGAATAGACTGGCTTCTCTAACTACCCTTAAAAGAGCTAGTTATAAGGGTTCAAATTGGGAGAGCTAGAGGTCAAAGTCTGCGGGCACAAGAAGTCAACGTTTTCCTCATTGAGCAAGTCGAGGGTATCCTTGGCCTTCTGAGCAGGGATGAGCCCTACTGGAGGGTTGACGGCGATCATCATTAAGGAGGTTCCTCTTCAACACGACTTCATTCATCTTCGATGTTAATATGTGCTTTTTTGTGTTCTTATAGGAGGTCAGCTTCATGTCGTTCTTTAGCACCCCTGTACTTTCTGCGTGCTGACTCCGTTGGTTTTTGCTGGTTTGTCTCAATAGATCGTTTGAGGGCTGCCAGAAACGTGAGACTCATTTTCTTGTAACTTCTTGCCTGTTTGACATCTGTTCAGACTAACCAGTTAGCTTCCATTTGTCGTAAATCCTATAGACCATCGACCTGGGGTACGATAGCGTCTTGGCAGTCGCGGAGGCTTGTGTCCGTGCGAATGATTTCGACTACGGCTAATCCCTTGCTCCGTATTTTTTTGCTTCACTATTTGAACGAACTTGTTGTGCTTAAACTAAAAACCCAATCTCACATTTCTCATACAAAAATGTCCTGAAAAACTAATTTTTTCAATGATATAAAGCTTTTGAAAAATGCACATCCCTGTATTCATATATGAGTTTAAAACTTAATTTGTATAGTTTGATGTGTTGGTTAACCCTATAATGCATACTAGCTGAATCCGTAATAATAATTTAACAATTGTTTTAAATTGAAATCCATGTCTATTTTTAATAATAAAAATGTTTTTATTTTATGAATGTCGGTCAAAATTATAAATATTATAGTCTTTTGTATGAAAAGAAGAATTTTATTAAATAAATTGTAATTGGCGGTCTCTTCTGGCTAATGTTTATAAAAATTGAATAATTATTTATATATTCGTTTAATTGATCAGAAAGAGTTTCAGTGATTAATTAAACATTGTTGTATTACAATTACCATCTTACCTATGAATTGTTTTGGAAGTCTATATACATATTTTATTCTCAAGAAACAGCCTAATATGGAGCTTATGTGGATTAAGTTCAAGAAAATAACTGTTTTCGAACGCGTTGTCCATTCAGCTAGTGTTTTATGTGATTTTATGCATATTATAATTCTTAAATTTGATTTCTATTAATTTTTTTCAACAGGGTGTCTTAGTACATTTTCGATGACGGAATACGTTTGTATTTCTTGAAGGGGTCAAATAAGATCGATAGTCAATAATTATATTTGCAATTGCAGCTATGAAGTTTAAAATCCCAAATATTGTCAAAATAATATCAAGGAATCGAAAACTCATGAATTAAAGTTGATAATCTAGAGTTGTAGAATAAACAGTATATAAGAAATGCCTCTATAGAAATTCTACTTAACACAAAACCTAATCAGATTACTCATTTCTAATTGAATAATATACTATAGAAATTCACAATTATATTACTTACCTATGCAATTACTGAATATATTTCACTTTTTTTTAAATACAAAATTTTAACTTTATACTTTGTATATTTTTAAATGACGTTTTTTTATAAATAAAAGTTACTATTTATATACATGCATACATAGAAAACAAGTATGAGATTATAAGTTATATTTAATTATATTTTATTTTCAATGCAAAATGTTTGTGTGAATGGATTTAAAAGTCTTAAAAAGATCAAAATGTGATTGAATTAATTTTAAAATAAGAAAAGCTTTATGTTCTTATACATTGATCCTATTATTATCATGACTGTAAAGCCCAACAATATTTTCTACGAGTTTAGAAACAAAGCAATTTATAGAATTAAGAAAATAAATGTTTTACAAATATGGTATGAAGAATATTTTGTATAATTTATAACTAAAGGTACATAAAAACGAATAAAAATGCATTAGATCTAAGCAAAATGTTCCGTTATAGGGTCAATGTCTTTTATAATGCGTGGGTGAAAAAGATTAAAAAAATTAAGTTCTCATACTCTTTTTTTGAATTATGCAAAAATTGCTCAAAATTTTAAAAATCAGAAATTGCAAGCTATATATAATTTTTTGTGAATAATTTATAAAGATTAACAATAAGACAGGATAATTAAAAATTAGATTGACTTCCAATTGTTAAGAAAATCATTTAAGTGATCACCTATCACATACAATCTGCTTTTCTCATTTAGTTATCAGCCTCTTTTACAGCCTATAACTTCTATACTTTCTATTATTATTACTGTAGTAAAGGAATAGTTTAGAAATATAAGCCATATGGGTTAAGAAAATATTCCTTCTATATTTGCAAAGGAATTGTCCGAAAATGATAATGAAATTTAATTTTTAATAAATTAAAAAACTCCGAATGAATTAAGTCAGAATCTACTTTTCTTGGTATACAATCTTTTCAAGATCCTGTGAAATTTCATGAAGTGTTGAACTACAGACAGCCAATATATTTTTTCTTGATTTTAACTTATATCAAGTTTTGCAATTTATCTTCTGTCTAGTTATTTAAAATATTTTTATGTATACAATTTGACATAGCGAAATGTTTGATTAAAAAATTGTGCATATCTTGGTAGTTATATATGTTTTGGAACTTCATTTTAATAGGATATTATACTTATAACAAAGATGTACAAAGACAATATGCAATAATGTCAATTGGTGATAGAAATTAACTTAATGTTTGACTATAAGTAGCACTATACAAAATAATTGAATGGTTTGAGATCTGGACTTGAATGAGACTAATTTGATTTATCCAAAATGGAATTATATCTTATAACCATTTTTGAGCTTCTCCATAAGTATGATTTGGAACAACATTCTGCTGGAAAACGATTTTTTAGTCTTTTTGCTTCATACAAAGACAGTCTAGTAGAAAAATCAAAGGATACTATCACCAGAGATTGAAACTCTTGCCTATTCTATCAAAGATCGTCTGTTGACTAAAGTAGTTTAGTGTTGAAATTTTAACCATAAGTTGATCATTTTATAACGCAGGGCATCCACCTACAAATTTATCAAACCACTAAAATTAGAGCTCAATGAGCTTCTGACAGTTACTTAGCTTAAAAAGTTTAATCTTTAAGTCTTTCTAGATTATTTTATGCATTGTTTTTTCTACAAAATTACGACTTCTGACACAACTTTTTACATTCTTCGTTAAAATTTTAATTGGACCTTTTGGTTATTCTCCAGGTTCTTTCTTACTTGAGACGGACAATTCATTAAAGCCAGCAGTTTGGTGAAGCTTCCGAATGTTATACTTACTCAATATACTATAGCTTATAGAGTTACCTAGGCTCTAGTAAATTGGTGACAGCGGTTTTCCTTTATTGTTTTAAACTTCAACCCCTATTTCAATGGATGCATGATGACTCAATGTAGGATTTTTTATTGTTCACCCATTTTTGGGGTTCAACTGGGACTGGGCTTAAGCTAACTCGATAGTGCATTGATAGATTAAACACTGAAAATTTTTGCACCAATTATGGAATCTTTAAAACAGATGAAAACCCCTGATTATATTTTTGGGGAGAGGGAAGACATGTATTTTCTTTAAAACCATTTTTATTTGCTATATGAGTAAAATCCATATTTTATCTGTGACTTTCAAGATCATTTAAAAACAAATAACACCTTTTTTTACGGTGAAGAATATATATATATTTTTTTTGAAAAGAATAAAAACTAAAATTAAAATGATCAAGTTACCGTTATTTGTGCTTAAGTTTAATTTTAAAGTTTCCTTAGATATGTATTTTCATGAAATGTCTTTTCGAAACATAGTCCTTCCATATTTTTGTCTTTTGACACTATGTCTTTCTACTTTTAGTGCAGGCACCTTTGTTCAATAATTGCCTATGACCTATTAGATAACTTTATAAAACTATTACTTTATTTTTTACATAGACCTCAGACACTTTTTTAACACAATAAAGTAAAATCTTTATTATGTGAGAGGGGTTCATTGAATAAAAAAACAAAAGTATAAAGAAGTTCTTAATTAATTAAAATACTTTTTTGACTGATCTACTTTTTTTTGTCCTTAGAATAATAATTTAAAAATATATATTTCTTTTCTTAAAGATATTCATTACAGTTTTTTTAAATTCAATTATTTCTTTCATTTAATAAATATTTCATTAAAAGAACAATAAATGATATTAGTAATGATGTAGTCCAAAAAAATGAAGGAATAACAAAAGTAGTTTAGTTATTTTTAGGTCTACTAACATTAATGATTTCTTATAAGTATAAATAACTAAACATATTTATCTTTTTTATTGTTTTGTATTTGTATTATAATAGCTTTGTCAAAGAAAACATCTTTAAAAGTATGATTTACTTATGTATAATTCAAAATTAGATTGTGTAAATAATTGCAATCCAACTATTACAATGCTTCAAGTTCTTATTATTTATCCACAAGTCAAATTTTAGTATTAAATATGTAATTCTATAAAAACGATGTATATACAAGAGTTGTTTAAGGGCGTATACGTAACAACGTTCTGTTCACAAAGAATTAGAAGTCCTTAATATTTTCTAGCTCTTGAGTTTCTTTTGTTGTAAACCTGAACAGTTACTTTTAGTTTCTACAGAATTGATCTTGTCTCGTAGTGCACAGTTAACTTTTTTCAAATTTTCAAGTGTAAAATTTAAACGAAATATTTTGTGAGCACGTTTATTTAACAAAATCATCTGAAAATAATGCCTTGTACAACTTTAATAAAATATGTGAGCTCTCATCTCTAATAGTTGTCTGAATACGAAGAACTTTACTATGTTGTCAGACTAGAACTTAGTCCACTCCTTCCTTATTGAAGATTCTAGAGACTGGACACTCTTGTAAGGAGTACACACACCATTTCCTCCAAATTTCCATGGATAGAGTAGTCCAAAAAGTTAGTATTTGGAGAAAAGGACGCCCATATGTTAAGGTACAAAAATTGCAGAAAGTCATCTAAAAGAAGGCCTGGGGTTTTAGGGGCGCAATGACGCGGAGCAACGTCATGAGTGAAAACAACCTCAGCATGCTTTATTCAGAAATAAGGTATCTTATTGTCCTCCTCTGTGATTTGGCATCAATGCCATTCTGGATTGAAAATATTTCAATTTGTACCTACAAGATAAGATCAAACCTGTATAGCTTTTATAATTATGATTTCATATGTTTGTATCTAAGTGAATTTTGCTACTTGAAAACAAAATATATATGTAAATATACTGTTTTATGTTTTAATAAATATATTAATTGTAAAACTCTAATGTAATTTTTCATATTGCAAAAACAAAATATCTTTAAGTAATAAATTAATTAAAATAACTTATAATTTTGTAGAAATTATAACACGTTTCTCATATTAATATATTTTTTATTATTCTTCAATCCGATGCTTTTATTGCTTATAAAAATATACATAAATAAATTATTTAATAAAAAATGAACAAATTTATGTAAATCAAATAAATAAATAAAAGTTGTTTTTTTTACTCTTTTATATGTTTATAGCTAAATTAATTCATTTAACAAGAATCATACTCGAAGTTAAAAATATATTAATCTACTTTGGTTTTTTATGTTTAGACAGCTTCTACTTAAACAAACTGCTGGTGTACCACTGATGTATATAAAAAAAATATAAGTTGAATAATATTTAATTAATCAAGTTAGAAGTTTTGTAATTAATTTTGTACATTTTTTTCTCTATACAATTATATAATTTTTGTTTTTGTGGTGTATAAGAGGTCAATTTTTGATGGAGCAACAAGCAAAGTAAAACTATGCCTCATTGCCTTATAGAACCTTCCCAATTGTCTGTATTGTTTGTCGTTAAGTCTTTAAGTGGATTTGGTGGAGTATCGAGCAATAAGATTCAGTATGTAGAACTATCAAAGGATTCCTCACAAAATCCAAGGAAAACAATACGGACACTAAGGAATGGGTCATATGTTAATAAGGTATATTTTTATTTTGCCTGATGCTTCACTAAAAATCGTCCTACTACCTCCAAAAGCAGCTGACTTGAGGGTTTGTCTCTATCTTGGTGATTACACAACTTGAGGTCTCCAATAATTATTTTAGGTTTACATATCATTAGACAATTATAATTTCTGAAAAAAACACGTTAAACTTTTGATCGACTCAATTTTAATATAACTCCAAATTGTTACACTACAATTATGAAACTCTTAAGGATAGTATAGTATGAATATACACAAAAGCGAGCACCAACGATGCAAGCCCTCTTCTAAAAAGTATCAGCAATCTTTTATTCTTTTTAAATTAAGAATGAAACAAAATGGTATAAAAAAAATACAGCTAACAGTTTATTCTTGTCTTCTAAATTAAAAAAAAAAAAAAAAATTCTAACAGTCATCTTTGTAAGGCCCTCCAACCCCTTTTACCCACTCTCACGATAACATCTTAATTGTCCCACTATTTAAGCCCACAATGTCATCGAAATATAAATTTATGTGGTTTACAATGAGTTATGGCTTGTCTTACAAAATATATGGTAGATTAACATGAAAACAAGTATTACCAAAAATCAAAAGAGCAAAATACCGGAATTTTCTGTGTCTAATTTCATATATTTACAAATATGGCCAGTATTTCACAGATATATTTGAGTCAATTATAGGCTTTGTATTATAATTTATGAGATTAGTTAAGATTGTAAAATAAAAAGGTTAAAATTAAGAATCTTTTTATAAGATTTAATAGACTTATGGTCTTTATAAAAAAATGTATATTTTATTTTGTCTTTTATTTAAACGAACCATTTAAGATACTTTAATAGCAAACTCCGGCGCATCCAAAGAGTTATTGAGAATAATTGATTGCTACAAATTAACAATAATTGTACAAAAAATACAAATTTAATCCACATTCAATTTTAAAAAGTATAATTCCAGCTTTTTTTTGTGCTAATGGGTCGTAAATGTTATTTGAATGTATATTTATAAATATACATTTTGTTATTTCTTTTGTACAAAAGCTAAGTTGAAGTAAAAATTCAACAAAAAATTAATTAGGAAATATATTTCCAATCTACGTTTCACGATCTATATGTGACTCAAAATTATGTTTTTATTGAATCATTATATTTTGGATTTTGGTAAAGTTTATACATTTAAATAACTTTAACTTTTAATTTTTTAATTAGCATATCTTTAAAAAATGAACCTTTAGAATGTGGCTTTTAAAAATAACAAATTTTGTTACATTCCTTTTACTGAAAATATTTCTACTTCTTTAATCAGGAGAGAAAATATTCCAATTGTACAGCTGACAAAAAATTTAAATAGTTCGATATTCTTCTGTATCGTTATGTATTTTTTAATAGAAACTGCATTGACAATAACTTTTTTTTTTATTTTGCATAAGTTTAATCTTGATAACGAACAAGATTTTTTTTTATAAAACGACCACATTTTGAAAATTAATAAATTAAATTTTCTATGAGAGCAAAAATCTATGCTTCTAAATCTGTACTAATTTGTTTATTCAACATGAACAATAAATATAAACATATATATTTATAATTTTATTTGTCTTTCTTAAAAAAAAATGAATGAGACATAATAATTTATAAACTCTATTGAGTTTATAAATTATTACATTCTATCTGTAATATTCATAAATTTTGTATTTTTTAAAATTATTTTAAAATACTTTTTTTATACTTTAGATATTATCAAAACTTTTATAATTTTTTTAAAAGAATACAATCAAAGTCATGAATCTCAAGTAGTACTGTAATACTGTCAAGTAATTTTTATTTAATTATATCAGTTTTTACAATTAAAAAGAAAATTAATTTAATATTAAAATATATATTTTGATGGAATTTCCATTTGTAAAATTTCATATATATTTTCGCATTTTTGTTTTTTTACCTGTATGCCACATAGTATGTGTTATTAAAGAGTATATTTTTTTTGTATTTATACTGATTTAGAACATATTATACATAGGGCAAAGTTTTATTCTTGCCTGATGAAAAAATGTTCACCTTTGATGGCACTGTAAATAAAAATCTTTACCTTCGTGGTACTTTCAATAAATGAAATAATAAACAAATATGACTGCAACTGGAATGGAAAAAGTGCTAATAACTTATTCGTTATGCCTTAATTATCATTAGAAAAGATGGATGATTAATGTAGCTTCATAAAAACTTTTAGCAAAATCCATTCTTTGGATTGCAAAACAAACACAACCACAGACATTTGCATTTTATATATATAGATAATAAATTAAAAATCAAAGACCAATGGAGAAAAACAATGAAAAAATACATGCAAAAAAATAATGAAAATACATAAAACGATCGAACATTTTAGGAATCATATTATTATTTTTTTTTTTTTTCAGATAATATCATATGACTCAGTTCGAGGCGGTGTGAGCGTTATTACTGAAAAGGGTGACAACGCAACTTCCAGCTTTCTTGTCATTCAAAATGCTCGAAATTCCGACAATGGGATTTATTCTTGCTCTCCCTCACTTGGTGATACCGTTTCTATTAATGTTCATGTTCTTCAAGGTAAGGTCTTCAAAAACGGTATTTATTTATTCTTGTTTTTTTTTTCTTCAACACAATAGGTGAAACACCTCATCAACTCATCCTCACCAATAAGTCAAAACGGAATCGAATAGAATTTTTCTTAACTCTTTGTGGAACATTATTTTTTCTTTTATAAATATTAAAAATTAACACAAATATATTTATTCGCAGAATTAAATTTTGATTCATAACATTTATTCTTTATTAATATATGTACATATATATATATATATATTATAAATTTTATTCTTCTTTATCCAATAACTAGTTTCAAAAATAAATATATGTAATTTTTTTGTAAGGAATTTTCTGTCGTTTAATTGATATTTTTTTGATTATTTTATACATAGGTCCAGAACCCATTACCTTTAGTTTTCCCCAGAAATGTACTAAAGTATATATTTGCTGTCTCATTTCTTTAAAAAAAATAACCATTTATATATGAAGAAAAATTGAAATATCCAAAATACTTTAGCCAGCAGTTTTCCCTTTTTTTATGATCAAACATGTATGTATTAAAGTATACTTAAGTTACAAAATATCCATAAGGGTGGCACTTAAAAATCAGTGTTTTACTTTTCTTTGTCTATATCTTTTTGTTTTGTTCCCTTCACCGTAAAACTTGCCTGTGCAAAATATTTTGATTTAAGTTATATTTAATAGTGTCCCTCGCTTTTTAATATTTTCTCTTATATCGAAAAATTGGCCAAAAACCTTCAATGTTTCCACAGTTTCTTAATATCATTAAGTTAAAAAAAAAACTTTTTCTTTAAGCCCAAATAAACTTTAGTCTAATACTATACCTTCACTGGTTTATAAGTTTTTTTGTTTTTTTTCATTTTAATATTCAATCCTTTTTAACATCAATTATAATAATAAGTTGGGGAAAAGTAATTTCGTATTTCTCACTTTATTTTAATGCTTTACAAAAAGTGTTATAATCATCAAATTTAAGCCAAGTATGACCTGTTCTGTTTGATTACTTGTTGCTAACAAGAATCTAACTTCATAATGCTCTTTTCGTAGAAATCCCTTGTCCTTATTGGCAAAAAAACGGGACACCCAATTTTTACAGAGTTCCATTCAGGCCAAGTTTGTAACACAAAGTACGTTGGCTATAGACGGATTACATTTGGTAGTCACTTTATACCAGATCTTGACTGTAGGGTAGATGCTTCAGAATTTCTAGAGGTTCTGGTGCGTCATCAAAGATGTGTGTGGCTTGGCGTTGTCTTGAGAATACCTTGTTATCTCCTATGCACCAATGCTAGCCGATTACGTTGGATCGCCAGAATCAAACAGTGAAGTTGCTCACAAAAGAAGGCAGAACTGAGAGGTAAAAAATCGCTCGAACTACTGTTGTGCAACACGAACCGAAAGTGTATCGCTCCGTATACATTGCAAATTTTATTAGTCGCTTTCGAAGCGTTTTTCCCTTTCAGGTAGTAAAAAGGTAAATCATAGAAAATGTCTTCCTGTCTTCCTTTGATACCTCCATTCTAGACACACGATAATTTAAGACTGAACGCCCCTAGTGTAATACTGTCGCAAAAATATTTGTTGTATACCCTTACACCTTTACCACGTTTTATCGCTTGATCCGGTGTGATCAATATTGAACAAGATATATTCAGTTTATAAATAAGGGAGAAATACGAAATTACTTTCCCCCTAATGTTGAATATGTATTGAATAAGATGAAGTAACATAACCTTATTCACGTGGGAATCAGGCTGTTAAAATAGTAGCGAGATGGACGGATGTCATTTTAGAGGCAAGATTCTAAAGTTTTCTTGGAAATCCAGTCAGTTGCTAACATGTGTTGGATTATTGAGACTGGCGAATAACTTTGAAAATAATTATTTCTAAAAAATGGTATGACATAATATTTATTAAATTAAACTGGTTGCAATTCAGTTCCTCAATTTTGATTGGAGCAATGATCAAAGAGCAGTTATTTTATTTCGAATATAAAAATGATTCTTTCAATTCATTTTCAAAAACTAAAACATGTTACAATAAGATAAAAAAAATATATATAAAGACACACAAATTTTAATGACCTAAACAAAATTTTATTTAAAATGACAAAATTTATATTTTAAATATTTATCGCACTCGTCAAATTTGAAGCCTTAATCCTTCATTGACTAGATGCAAAATTGAATTTTATACGATCACTGTATGATGATATACTTTATGTTTGGAAGTTAGTGTGAAAAAGTAATTTATGTTATTGAGACGTAGGTTAAAATCGCCAGCAAAGAACAAGTCACAGCCTTCAATAAATTAAAAAAGTAGTATCGAGTACAACTTTGGTCTGTCCTCATTCTGACGATAAGTACCGAAAACTTCAATTTTTACGATAATTATATTAAATTTTGATCTTACATAGATTTCCACATATTTGAAGGAAGGGGTGGCAGACTTCCATTCCGCTGTTTGATAGAATTGCAAGGCCCCTTCAAGTCTCGTTTGAGTTAGGTTTGTAAAGCTAATACACATGCAAATACCATGGTACTGTTCCATGCTGGTTTTTGTGTCACAAAGAAATACTACAATCGGCACTAAATAAGTAAAGATATTTAAAAAAGTCATATTTGCTCTCATCCCATATTAGAGAGTTTACATGTAGAGAAATGATGATTTCTGTTACTAAATTTTACTTAAAGGCTTGCTTCTTTTATTCCTTCTCGGACTTGTAGATAAGTCAGTGGAGTTCAGTTGTCACAAACTCACTGATCTACTCCTCTTTCTTTATTTGAGGGATCATATCCTTTTTTGTACAGATTAAATAAATTTTTATTTACATAATTTCTAGAAGAACATCTCCATTTTTTCTTTAGTTTACAGATCCCAAAGTACTTAACATTACTGTTCTAATACTTTTCTGTTATCAATTTCTTTAGACGAGGGTTCTGTTCTTTTATTACGGACACCATCGTTATTCATACCATTATGCCCGGAGATAAGTTTAAGTTTGGAGTTTCTATTTTCCTAAATATAACCGATCTTTCCGATGGGACCTCCAGTACAGATGCTGTTCCACCTTCAAAAATTGATTCACAAAATATGTTATGGTTATTCAGTTTAGTGGAGACATCATGCAATGATTCATTGACACCGATTTCCATACATTCAACTCCTTCCGTATAAGTGAACATACGTCAAAATCTACGTCATTGTAAGTTTCTTTCACATCAAAATTCAATGCTCAGCCTCTCCCTTTGGGAACTTTGCTCTCTTATTTGGGCATTTAAGACATTTTTATAAGCAAACGATTGAACTCATCTTACATAAAAAGTTAATTTGGTTTGAGCCAGAGTAAAATACTTATGACATTGTCTTTCAATTTTTTTATTTGAAGACGAATTATTGCACCAATAAAACTAGAAAACAAAAATTTGTGTCCCATTACATTTGTGGTCATACAAAAATTCTAAATAGGTGCAATTTGGTCAAATCAAGTCATTGAAAATGTATCTATTTCAGAAAAAAAAAAAACATTTTTAAGATCTTCACGGAATCGCCACTTTCTAAATGTTTCATTAACTGACCATCTACATTTATCAAAAGCATATCTCGCAATTAAAATTTTTGTATGAAATAACTGCCCCATTTATCTCTGAATGAAAAGTTATTTAAATGACTAGGTATCAAAGTACCTGGTCATTTTTGACCTAAATGCATATTCGGGATATGGAAAATAGTGTATGTCACCTATCTCATATAATTTTTAAAACTGTGTAAAACAAAACATTAAATGTTTACAGTCATTATGAACAAAAATATAACTTTTTGAATTTATAAAACTTATTTTATAGCTTTTTGGAAAATTAAATATGTTGTGGTACCTTTTATTTCACATTAGGCTATCTACAAAACGAAAAATTATATGCAGAACTTTTCTATTATGGAAATTGTAAATATTTATTTTATTCTACGTTTCATATTTATTTGAGAATAAAACACCCGCATTATCATTTTAGTCAAAAGTTAAAGATCCAAGGTTTACCTCTGAATGTAGTTTATATGTTACATTTTTTGGCACAGGAATATAGTTTCATTAGGAGAATCCAAAAAGTAGATGAGAACATGAAAAAGTAACATTGATTTTTAAGTTAAAAATCAGAGCCACCCTAATGGTACATATATAAATTCATATATAGTTGATTATCAAAAGAAGAGGAAAATATAGAAACTCAATATTGACAAGACATATATATATTAAGGTAAGTTAGATGAAATTTTTATTGGTTTTTCAAACAAATTTTGTTGATCAAATTTGTTTATTAATGATAATATATGAAAATAAGTCAACATCGACATTGGGTTATTTGTAAATATAATTTTTAGATATTACTTGACAAACAAACTTCATATTTTTTTGTCAGTTGTCTATTTTTTAATGTTTCTTTAATTGTTTAATTTATGGATCTTCTATAACATTAGTGCTATAAAATTAAAACAAAACAGTGTATCTAGCTTCGAAATAAAACCTTAAAACAAAATTGAGCTAAGAAATTTACGTATCATTTCTTTGATCCACTCTGCAAAGAGTACTCCCAACATCATCAAATATCTTAACATTAGGTGCTTTACAGCTTAAAATGTCCATAAAGGCTTAGATATAGGGAAAGTCCTTAAGGATCATCCTCGCTCATAACAACAGATCAAATATGATCCCGAGTCAACATATGGCAAGCAAAGCAAATCCAGGAAAGTGCATATTGAATACACAAAGAAGAATCCTATGTTTTTGCAAGAATATACCATTGTCACAAAACTGCCGTGATAAAATCGTTGATATATTTATTCATAAACGACTCCCGTCTCAAATAATCTAGTCAAGGGTATCCTAAATTAAATTTACAGCATTTGCAGGACAAAATTTACTGCATCAGTAATTATCCAACCAATTTGGTTTGATAAATGATTCTGATTAACAGCGTACAGCTAATTGGTGATCTAGGAGACAAAGGTTCTCCTATAAATTTATAAACCCACTAATTAGTTTTGAAGTTTTACTTAGATTTTGTCGTACTGCAAACATTATTCAAGCGAGGATAACAAGAATATATACATATGATCAATAAAAATTTGGCCTCAACAGACTTCAACTCATTGAAAAACTTCATAAGTTGACAAATATAAATTAGAGGCTTCCGAATATATTGTAAAAGACTTGAAGTCATCCGTCGACAAAAAAATGGAGTAAATTGAGCAAGACAATACCATTAAAGTTTCCAGACTTAATTGAATGTTAATATTGAGACAAAAGGAGATTATTCAAGATTCAAGTTAAGTTTTTATAGAAACAAAACTGTATAAAACTTAAGCAATCTAAATTGGGGTTAAAAAAAATCTGATTGCAAATAGTTAAAATACTTTTTAAGCACACAATAAGTTTTGGGAACGTTGACTAGTTGAATTTGCTAGTATATAAATAATTTCCAACAAATGTTTAATTATAGTTTTATAGTTGTAAATAATGGGAAATGAGTGTTCTTCACTTATTATCAGTTTTTGTCTATACCCAAAGAAGGTGGCGCCCTCTTAAATGTATTCACTATTATCTGAAACACAAAAAATTTAAATCACATCAAAAGTTTACCTGCCTAGCTTTGAAAGGCTTCAATGAATCACCTGTTACAACATTAATAACACTGATACTTTCGTTTTATATCAAAAACTTTTTGGCCAAATTTATGCAAATATTTATAGCGCTACTTGGTTAAATGTACGAGCAAAATTAGATGTAAAAAATACAGTACATAGTAAATGAATCTAATTTCAAAATTTAACAAAAGTAAAATTTTATAAATGAATTGATACCATAAGTAAGTAAGAATGAAGCTGCTAATTATTCAACAGACTCATCTTCAAAATAACATCATACCAAAGTATCCCAATGCAGACAACATCCTACTTTCTGTGACTCAAAATCGAAAACAAATTCTGAGCTATGGGTTTCTGTTATTTCTCCAGTGGAAAAGAAAGATCAAATAGGCCATTCATCGCTACTGTGAGCCAGGACATTCAAACATCCAGGATGATGATAACTTACAATCTAATATTGAGCGAGCTCTTCACCAACAAAGAGATTCACTTACTAGCGTCACTTGTCCACCTTCCCAAGTTAATCAAACCTTCGGGTCAGGATATCTACGTGGCAATGCTCAGACTAAACGATTTTTTCATCGTGAATCTGAGTGTGCAGTAGTTGGCATGTATGAAAAAGTTGGATATTCTCCAGTTAAGGAGATTATATACTGATAGACAAAAATCATGGATTTGTAAATAAAGAAAGATCAAAAATAACTTGAATCGAGTATCAAAATACTGAAAACCTATGGAACGAGAGCAAATGTCATCAAAACACTTTCTCAACCCAAGAAGTAACCAACGTGCTAAATGTTACCAAAGAACAAACTAATACGATTCATGAAGAAGGCTGATAAAATTGTCATGGAAAAAATCCTATATAATTTGGTTGCTCGTTGAATCCGATATACTTTCGAAATGATAAGCTCCATTGTACAATACTAAACTGAGTTTTAATAGCTGAATAAAATGAAGTTTTATTACTTGTAAAAAAAAATTTGAAATCGATAAGAAGTCAAAATAAATGCTCACTCAATGCACGTTGCTTTATTTATTTAAACTTGCTTTAAAGCTAAAAGATACAAGGGGAGGTTTATTGAATAAAAACTACGCTGAAACAATGGTGTTGAATAGAATCAAGCTAAAAAATTGAAGAAATTAATAGTCACTCTATGTCCATTGTTTCTCATTGAGTATCAATTTGTTTGACGATGCACTAACAGATAACATGATTTAATTCTAAATATAAAAAAACTCTGTAATGAAACAGGTTCTGTGATTTTAATTAATCTTTATTTAAGCCTATTATCATACAACAACTACATAATAATTATATACATTATTTTGTAAGGCCTCACATATGTTTACAAATTTAAAAAATATATTTTTGTGAACAGGAACTGTGCAATATTGCTTATTAATCTTTAAATGCTATTATCTCATTTTAAAAAACGTGCCAGATTACCTGCTTTCATTCTAAGGCAACGATTTACAAATTATTTTTTCTTTGAATGTTCATTTTATGAAATAGTAAGAAGCTATCAGGAGAAAATGGATTAATAATACCATCAATGTAACAATTCGGAATGAACAGTTCGAACAGTTAAATACGTAATTTGTAGTAATTACAATAGTTCTGTCAGAAAAACAATTAAATTAAATAGTAAAAAAATTATTTGTTGACCTGCATATGCAATGGCTGTCAATAAATCACAAAATCAACATTTACACACCATTTCTTCACTTAAACTCTTAACATATGTATTTTCTAAGTATATTTAGCCATTTCAAAATCAAATTGAATTTTTTGACTATATAAAACATTATTTACATTATAAATCGTTACATATTATACTTTAAGCATGTTTGGATAAATTGTATATTTTTTCGTTCTTATATTTTATATCTGTGAATTCATATTCTAAAATGAAAGTATGTATTGAAACATTTCTAAAATGACATATTTTATTTTTGAACATGACAAACAAAATGCTTTACAATGAACAACTAAACATCCTTTCTTTAAAAAAATATATAAATAAAAACTTGATAACTTGTAGATAATATAAACTTTTATCCAGTGTAGGAGTAATGACAATGCAGTAAGTTGACTATTGAGTCTATCAACACATAAAACAATGGTTCCCTTTTCCTAACTTCTCCAAAAGGTTAAGTTCTTTTCCGAAAAACTTATGGAGGAATGTAAGACTCCTGGAGTTATTTGAATGTCCAGAATAGAGGACCTGTAGGAATTTTATAATGATTAGTTCGATTTGAAGTAGTCTTTAAAGGAAGGGAATGACATCAACATCCAAAATGTCCTGGAGATCGATATTTGAACCGGAACTGATAAGGAACAGGAATATTAAAATATGAAGACTATAAAGGATAGTTTACTTTTATAAAATAAAAAAAATAAGATAACTTTTATACAGAATAAAACATTTACTATTCCCATATCATCTCTCTTTTGCATATTCATCGTGGGGTCGATAAATAATAAGATTAAAAACTGTATTCAAAATCTAGATAACTAATTTAATAATATAAACTACTTAAAAACTAATGAAGTACATTCAAACAATAAATTGAATACAGAATGTACATATAAGATATATTTAAAATTTACATAGAAAGACGAATGTGGAACAAAATTATAATACGTACAAAATATTATATACATGGATGTGTAAGCCTCTGGGGAGGACAAGTATCCTAAAAAAAGGAACAAAGGGTTTTTAGTTTAAAACTCGTTTTTCTCACTTGACAACTTAATATGGCCATTTCACGAGTTGAAAAGCAATTTAATTTGTTCTCTTGTGATTCAAATAGAAACATAATTTAATGCAAATACTCTTAAATTAGGGATGAGTGTTAAAATCAAATTAAATTTTAGGCCTAATTTTTTTGTACTATAACATATTTTAAGCAATCAATAAAAAAATTGAGTTTGCAGCCAAAATCCTCTCCCCTTATTGATAAAATTTATTTTTCAATTAAATGTTTGTTTTATAAAATTTTATTTTAATTTTTTCAATATTTATCAATGATAAATTCATTATATAATCCATGAATCAATAAATAATTTGCAGTACATAAATATAAGATAAGTGATGCCTTTGAGGGTATTGTACCCTATTTCTTTGTGATAGCTACATAGGGTATTGATCATCTTTTTAAAAACATTAAATTAATACATATATTCTACTTTGGCTCAGACATAGGCTCAAAAACTCCACATTCATTTTTTGAGTTTAAATGACAAATTAGTTGAAAACTATCTAATTTAGTTTCCTCTTTTTTTCTTGGAACAACCATAAATAAAATACATACAAATGCTATTAAATAAATAGTATATAAATAAACTTTTTTAAACATGAATGTATTTCTGATAAATGCTTTGTGTAAAAGGTAAAGATAATATTAGTATAAAACTTGTTCCAAGATAGCTGATATAATGAATAAAAATTTCATTTACAAAATTTCAAGCAACGCTCGATCACCAAAGGGTTTTGTAGCATACAATAAAGAGGTTCAAATGAATATTTATATTGTTTAAACAAATCGATAATATGTTTTATGTCATTTATATAGATATATTCTTATTAAATATCTTTTAAGGTCAAATAAGGAAATTTTGATTAAAAAATCATATAGCATCTTGTAATTTAAATTTAAATTACTGCTTTAAATGCATATGTAAGGAGGTATAATATTTCCAAGATTTTTTAAATGATGAAAGTAAAATTAAACATAATTATCGTTTAAACAAACATTATCTAATGTGTTTTCTTCCTTCAAAATAAGTAAATACCTACTTATAGACAAAATGGAAAAGTATTCTAATAGCCTTTTATATTTTACTTTTAAAACGATGTACATTTCTTCAAAATTATTAGTTTGATTTTTAACCATTTTGATTTTTCTAATCTATATGATATATTTTTTTATTCATGGAAAATGTAAACAACTCTTTGATTATAAACAGAGCATAGGTTTTTTTTTTTTTACTGATTGTGGTTAAGAATCGTCTATCTTCAAATGTGTTATATAGTCCTTATGACAATGGGAGGCGTTAATTTGAAAGTAATTATTAAATACAATGTATTTTGATAAGAAAAAATATAAATTTCATATATGAGGCAATAAAAAGATAAATCTTATAATTTTTTTAAACAATAAATAAAAAAAATCCTCTCAAACTAACCAAAAGGCAAAGAAAATCCTATTGACGGCTCTGACCCTCCTATGGTCTGATTACATGTAAGTATTAACTTTTTTTTTTTTTGTGTGTTCCCTTTTTTTAATCAGTTTATTCGAAAAAAAGTCAAAATGTTGACTCTATATACATAGTACAATTTCTAGATATGTGGGTTTTTTCAAATGGCTTTGAACATTTATTTACAACAAACTTAAAAGATAAAATATGAGAATCAAATAAACCAATATATTTAAATATTATATTATCAAATACAATATTTAGTAAATGTACCTTTAAACAGTTTTTTTCTTATAAACGATACATTTACATTTAGTTCCTTTCAAAAAATATTCGACAACCTGTCTTTTCCCTCGAATTAATGGCTGTTGAGAAATTTACTACCAATTGGAGTATATATATATTTTTTTCATAATAGATAGTAAATTCTGCTTCATTTCTGGTTAAGTCCAAATTACTTTCTGTACATTTGTTGCACCTCTCCATTTATATAAAATAAAATAAAACTTTTCTTGAGATTAGTTATCCAAAAATCATAATGATTTTTCTTTGCAGTTTAAATGTAATTACGTTGAAAACTATCACTAAAAGACTAAATAAATAAAATAAAAGATAAAGAAAAAAATAAGATTATAATGATATGAACAATTTATTTATTTCAATTTTAATAGAGAGGGAGGCCCAAACCTTCTTGTAGCATCACTAAATTACAGAAAACGTGATTTTTATAATATTAAGAAAAGGCAACACAAAGAAATTTTTGATATGTTTAAATATTTCATTTATCTATTTATTTATTCAATATGTTCTCCTTTACAAACTATTACTGCCTTAACACGTTGGCGAAAGATTGGCAGATATTGACGATAAATGCTATGATGGAAGTTCGAACCAAAGCCAAAGAATTGCAGCGGATATTATTCTTCAAAAGGCCCTAACTACAAAGTCCATTGTATGGGGGTTAGGGCTGGAGAGGGATACATGGAGGCAGGCCACAAGTCATCCACATTGTGTGCTGCATAAATGTTGGTTTTTCTTGAGTGTATGGGGCTGTAATGGATTTTTTGATGTTGTTGGTAGTCGGGATGGAGATGTCAACGTTATTTACAGCCTTCTAGGTACTAATAACAGCACGGAGGAGACGGGAAACGCTTTGTCTTTTACATTGTAGCACTAACATTGTCGCACCTAGAGATGTGGGATAAAACAAAACTCGGTTATTTTTGTTTCAGCAGTTGTTTTGGTTGTGTAATGAAACCTTGTAGCTGAAAATTATCGGGATAAAACTTTATTTAAGTGATTTTGCAAGTTTTGAGTAACAAATATGTATATGTATGTGGGGAGAGGAATAAATCCCTGCTAGTGCGGATTTTTTCCTTATTTTGAGGAAGGTGTGAAACAAAAGGGTCAATTGTCCTCAACATATATATTGTTCAAATGGTTCTTAATGAATAGAGCTGTAAATTCCAAGCTATTCGGTATGTAGAAAAGAAATGCAATTGGTAATTCTGACCAGTAGAAAATGTATGGGACGAGAGCAACGTAGCAATATTTACTTTTTAATAGATTAGCTACAATCAGCTATGATAGAAAATAAATAAACACAAATCCCACTCTTTATGTAGAAGGACATGGGGAAGTATTACTCCAATGTACATTCTCAAAAAAAAAAAAAATTGACCTCATTAGGGACATACACTTATAACTCCAGAAAACATCTTCCCTGAGGACTCACATTTTATAATTAGATGTTCTGCGATAATTAATTAAATTATAAGTATAATAGTTTGGGAATATCAAAAATCCTACTCATACTGTCAAATACAAAAAAAAACTTGCAAGCTTGAAAATACTAAGAATTGATAACTCTACGTATGAAAGAAACTTTGTTATTATCAAAATGTATTGCCGAAATGACTGGCAAAAGTCATTCCGAGAAGTATTTAATATAGTTTGTAATATAAGAGATTTAATAAGTCTTGATTGGAATAAATAAAAAACCATAATTAGGAAGGTAACTCAAATTTGGAATCATGATTCAAAGTTAATTAGAAATTCACATTTAGATTCCTCTTTAAAAATATACAAGAGATACTATAAAATAGTGTGTTACTACTTTACGACATTAGCTTTTGTAAAGATTTATAAATGCACAAAATAATTTATTTCCCATTTCATCTACTAATATTTACACATTAAAAGTGAAATTTAGAAAATTAAAGTGTTCTGAAGAGTATAATAAATAATCTCAATGCATCAATTGAATCGTATCGAGGGGATTATTTGATAAGTCATTTTATTTATTTTAATCTGAAATATTAGAATTATTTACTCAAATGGTAGTAGAAGGGATTCAACAAAACGCAGTCTTTCAAAGAATTGTAAAATAATATTTTTCTTTCCGTCTATGCATCTAAAAGTAGATGAACAAATTAAGAAACGAATTTGAACAAGATAGTTGTAAAGTCATTAGTAGAACGAAAAGTTATTTCATAAATAAGTTATAATATTATTTTAATAATTTGATATGACAAAGATTTCTTCTTTACTCTTTTAAGATTTGCAGATATATCAGTTGAATTAACATAAATATCAACAACTTTTTTGGGCTCTCTTAGAAGCGTTATTCAATAAATAAATAAAATGATTTTGAGCATAAGAAAGAAGTTACTCGCATAATCTAAATATAAGATATTTTGCAAGTACAAGTCCATTCCAAGTCTTCTTGGATTCAAGTACGGACAAGAGTACTGTAGTTCTGAGTACATGAAGTATCATGTACTAATATTTACAAAGTTGATCTTATCCTGTGGTACACATTTTATTATTTTCAATCCGGAATGGCATCCGTGCAAAGTCAAGGAGGAGGACAGTAAAACATCTTATCTCTGAACAGAGCAAGCTGTGACAGTTGATAAGAGGAAAAAAGATTATAAAGTATCTCAAGGCCAAAAAAAGATTTGGGCAAAGTTTTGCTCTTTTCAGTTGATTTTTTTTTCAGTGTTAATGTCACTGTAAATAAGCAAAGAGCCATTACATTAACATCAAACATATAGATCATGTCTCAGCTTCAGTGAGGCATGTCTACAGAACAAAAAATCCGGCCTGGACTGTGGTCTTGGGTGTTGTGGAGTCTCCTCTCCCATTTTTATGTAAAGGAAGGAGTTACTCTATATAGATACTTTTATCGAACTTCTGGAAAAGAAAGTGCTACCCTGGGCTAGAAACAAGTTCGTTTGTTTTCACTCAAGATGGAGCTCCGTGTCATCTTGTCCTTACAACATCGGCCATCATAAAAAAGCTTTCTAGACTTTTGGGACCTCAACTTCTAGCACCCTCCTCTCCAGACGTAAACCCCTTGGACCTTGGACGTCTGGGGGAGAGGATATTTGCTACTCCTCACAAGAGTGTCCCGTCTCTAGAGGATTCCATCAAGGAGGAGTAGACCAACCTCGAGTCTGACTACATAGTCAAAGTCTGCAAGGGATTTAGGCCTCGTATTGAGGCAATTATTAGAGCTGAGGGCTCACATATGGAAAATTATTTTTGCCAAGTACTATTTTAAGATGATTTTGTTGAATAAATGTCGTCATAAATACCCCCCCCCCACCTCTTGTTTGAATTTTACTCTAGAAAAATTGAAAAAAATACTACAAGATAAGATCAACTCTGTATTTTATACATTGGGTATTGATGTTTGATTGTAGCTGAAGTTTTGAAACACCAGATATTTCATTACGTAGTTCCTGGTTACCCCGGATATGAATTAAAAAGATAATATGTTTTAAATACATAAGGGTGACGCTGATATTTTGATTTTGTCCAAAAAAATAATAACCAATATGCAATCAAGGTATACCAGGGTACCTTGAATAAATATGGCTTACTAATCTTATTTTAAACCAAACATTATTTTTTAAATTTTTTTTAATTCTATGATGTCAAACAATATTTCATATCAATCAATCAAAAGTGAGTTTTTTTGTATTTCTGAATACTATCATTTTTCCATATTTCATACAAAAAACTTTCAACTTACATCACTCCTTTTCATTTTTGACAATAATAATAAAAAATATAATATAACAAATTCTTATAAACGAAATAATTACTAAATCAAATATATGCATGTATATTTTAAAACATTTATGAGTAAAATATTATTTAAATGTAATATATAAGTCAACAATTATTGATTTTAAAAATCTTGGAGACACTTGTACTAGGGGATAAAAATCAGGATTATTTTTTACATCAGTAACCTGATGAATGAATTTTCTTTTCCTCAGCTGTTATTATTTAGCTCATTAGAAATGATCTTCCTTTTATTTTACATCAAATTGATCATTCGTCTGTGCTAATAAAAGAAGAAAAGCTACCATGATAAGTTGTTTTGGAGTTATAATTGTAAGTCCTTTTATGACTCAAGATAAATTTAGAGATCGACATTTGTGTAATTATTGCCAATATCCTTTCATTGTCCAAAAGTATCAAAAAAGTGTGTTCAAAAGAACCCAAAATACTAATTCAAATATTCTTGCAACAGAAGATAATGGTTTGTTTCGTTGCTGGTGTCAAAACTGGCCTTCTCACCCTCATAAGGCTCTTCCACCCACTGTTGTATACCTCTCTGGGCCGTCTAGTGTGAAACCACGAGATCGCATGCATGGGCCCATATGGACTTGGACTTCGGCTGTTTTCTTTTATTCCTCCAGGTCCAATTTGGGCTTTCTAACAAAGTACTTCTTCCTCTTCAATTTGCTGACAGCGTAGATTGTGGTCCTGGATTTGCTACATTCTGTGATTGTGCACATAGAAGTTTGTCAAAATATTAATTAATTTCAATAACTCCACCTTCATTATTTATTGAATTAGAGTGTTCATATTTCAATGTACTACCCAGTATAGTAGTAAAAATATAACTTTCCAATATGATTTTTAAAAAAAGAAACCGAATAAGACACTTTGACAATTTCAATAATTTTAAAGAAGAAGCTTAGTTGTAATAATAATTCATTAGGATTAACTGCGAGCAACTATGGGATGAATGAAATAAACATAAAAATCATTACATATCTAGCAATGATATAGACAAGAATTGATCCGAGATCGATCCACAATTCTACTCTGATTTAATTATGTTGTCTCTTCATGAAAAATATACCTATAATGACTAGAGCTTTGAAAAATAAAAAAATAATTCTCTGATAGCAAAGACAAAAAGTAATGCACTCGTGCAATGTCATATGTTTTACAGTTATACGTATTCCTCTACAATATATTTATTTATTTCAGATACAGAGCTTTTCAAATTTGTGTTTTTTACGACATAATTGTACATTGCCTGAAGCATATAAATTTGTTCAAAAGCTTTTATAATATCTTTAATTTGAAAAAAAATAATCCTTCTTTTATAAACATGTTACAATGTAAAGTTAAACATTTTAGTTTAAATTTGTAAGATTGCTAAATAACTAAATTATATACTTTAAAAATGACAAAATAACCTTTGAATTTCCTTCAAAAAACAATTGCCCAATTTTTCGAAAAATTTTGTTGTATAAAACACAGCATTTTATCTTTTTTATTTAATTTTTTATCATCAATAGATTAAGATTTCGACCCTTATTTTTTTTTATTTCCCAACTCTTAATTTCATGAGAGTAACATTAGTTTTATAATCAAATACTCTCATATAGGAGGATCTAAAGACTTCTTAGTCACTCCCACAAATCTATTTTTTCTTCTTCATAAAGCTACATTTCGTTATCTCTACACAATCTATATTAAACATCCCCCTCAAAGAAGAAGAAAAAAACTTCATGTGTAAGGAACAAGGTTTCGTTTTTTTATTGTTTTTTTTTTCGTATACTTAAAAGGGTAAGACATTCATAAACTTTTTTTTCGACGCAGGGTTTCAGTTTTTTCCCAGTAAAAAATGATTATTTTTATCTCATCATGATTCGTGAAATACAGGGTGAGACAACATAACCTTTCTTTTAATCATGCATGACAATCAGGCTGTAGAAGTAAAATTGGAATGATCCTGACTCCATTGTAGAAGTGATATTCAAAAGTTTTTTGGAAATGCAGTCAGTCACTATCATGCGTTGGAGTAGACAGAAACGTGTATTTGCTGTCGAAATAAATATTGCTCAGAATTGAAATAACAAATTAAAAACCATTTATAACCGATTACAATTTACCTTCTGAATTTTTATTGGTGCAATCATTAATCACATTGATTTATAATATTAAAAAAAAACCACTTTTTCTATTCATTTTTATAATTTAAATTTTGCCAAATTCTTTGGACGCAAAAAGCTTTACGGATTGGGGTGCTAGTTATGTAGAATAAGTGTAATTTATCCAAATCAGATTTTTACTACAAAAATCAACAGGTTGAAAGCCTTTGCAAAATCGCCAATAATTAACTCTATTTTATCTCCAGCTGAAAAGTGGGTTACTTACAAAGTCTGAACAGGTACACATAAAGTTTATTCCATTATATAACTAGAGGACTGGTGTTTTTCATGTAAAGTGGATGAGGAGACCACATCACACATTAAAGATGTCACAAATATCCCGGTGGAAAACATTGTTAGAGGCTTTAATAGATTGGTACTCTTTGTGAAAAAAGAATTAAACTTAATTTTTTATATTATTTTTTTTATTGCCACGTATTCATTTAGGATTACTGACTTTTTTTTAGGGTATAGGTGTTTTTATTTTGTTATGTTTTTTTTCAAATTGTACCAAAATCAATAGAAATTTTGATTGATCAAATAATACATTTAATTAAAAAATATATATATATTTCAGCTTTTCAAAACGTTGTTCTCTAGAACTTATGTTAGAAGAAATTGTAAGAAACTGGTAATGCTTGTAGTTATCTACATAAGTGACGGAAAGGATAGATGTTTCGACATTTCATGTGACCCAGTACCTTACACAAAGCAAAATGGATGTCTAAGTTGCATTGTGCTAAAAAGATCGATCTGCTCAGCAAAAATCTAGTTCAAGAAATACCTAAACGGACTGTATTTGCGACTAAATAGGACCAGAAACTAAATTCCTTCGTAATTTTTTTAGTTTTTAGTACTTGTTTGGGTAGTTGAAAGCTCCACTTCCTTCAGCAGCACCTTTGAATCATCTCATACCAGTCAATAACTTGATCAGTTATATGAATATCTTTAAAACTAATGTAAAAGCAGCAATAAAAGCATTATCGCTACATTTGTTCTACCAAACTGAATAATTAGTATCATTAGCATTCTTTGCTAAATAAAGTTAGAAATGATACCAAAACATACTTGTTATTTAATTTACTGACTTTAAGAGAAAGATTCTGCAGCAATGGCTCAAGATACTCCCTTCCAAATCAAGGAAACAGAAAGGAAAGAAAAGTTGATATTAAACATTGACGAATTATGTATGTATTTATATGTGATATAAAATACCTAATTTTATTATAATGATGAATTTATATTAATAGACAAAGATGATAATTAATAACAAGAAAATAACTTATAAAGAAAATCTATTGTTATTGTTCTTCTTCTTTTCTTAACTAAAGATTAATAATGTCTTATTTATTAATAAACGGTCAAGGCGCGATCACATATTCCTGGATAAAATCAATGAAAATGAAGTGACAAAAAAAATTATAAAACAACAAAATATTTATTAGATTATAGAAATATGTTACTTTTTGATGTTTTTTATAAAACCCACGATAAAAAAGACAGAACCCTTCCAAGTGGCCACTCTTGGCATGACCAGACAGACAAATTTAATGAGGCTATGATGTCGGGTCTTTTTCACAGAAGGGCTCTTCAAGGACAACTAGGCAATTGGCAAGTAATGTAATAAATATAGACAATATCTCATAATTTTAGTGATTGAAGCTACCTGAAGTATATAATCTTAAAAAAATAGGCAGGATGTGGACTGCAGAATGGGGAGGAAGCCATTGAACCAACAACTCTTAAATGTTTTTGGGAAGCTAGCGATCTCAGGCAAATGATCTTGAAAGGGATAATTAAATTGTAGTGTTTGCTGTCTGTAGCAAATTAATATTTTGTTTATACAACGGGTTGTTTAGCTTTAGCTGTACTGAACGAGTTCATGGACACAAAATGCTTCAAAAAATAAATTATAATTTTTTAAAGCATATTCCAAAATTGATTTTTTGTGGTCTACCCTCTCTTACAAACAGGGTTCATTTGAAATCACATAACCTTCTGATTTTGATTTGAAGAATTGTTAAGGTTTGAAGATTATAATATGGAAATTCCTTTTATATACATGGTCGATTGGTCTGTTACAAACTTATACAGGGATAAAAACTCTCTATAGATGTGGTAACTCACCTGAAGTTGTGAATGAGTACTTTTGGTAAATATAGTTTGACGACCATGATTGACGGAGGGAGAAATTTTTTTTCAATATAATATTAAATTATTTATGATGCACACACGCACTAGCTTTGTCGTACTTTACCTATTGTTTCCTTCTGATTTATTTCCTTTTAATGTTTTCATATAGGATTCTTTGAAGTTTAAAATGTAATGATTTTAAATTATTATCTTGTTTTCCTCAATTAACTTTATTAGACATGTTCTATTCTTACTTTAAAAGTGTTAATTTATTATAATTGTTCTGTATCGTGTTAAAGTTGTTATTCAAATTTGCTAAAAGAATTAACCTGTGTTCTACCTACCTAAATTAATTAGGTTAGATTTTGATAGTGCTGGGGAAACTGCATCACTCTAGTTTACACTACATATACGGGGTGGACAAGGTAAAATGGATCATTGGTGACATGATTGAGGATGTATTTCCTTTATTAAATTATTCAGTAATCATAAGTTTTATTTTAAGCTAAGTTAAAATATAAGGTGGGCTAACTATTTTTGTCGTCACTTTGGCGCACTCTCGCGGGAAAATGTAAGCACCTGAGCAATTGTTTTATTTTTGTTTTTTATTAGATATCTTGCTTAATCTTCATCAGTTGGGAAAAAGGAAAACAATTGACGAACTTTTTCTCCCAAATAATTAGAAAAGGCACAGAGGTCACCTTGGACACCGTGCCAACAGCAACAGCATAACAATTCCTTGCACTCTTGGACAACAGGTGTTCTTGTCGTCATGCAAACAAAGTTTCCAGCCTACCTAATGGCATTTGGTGTGGTTATCTCCGAATTCCACGTCATGCCACCTCATGTGTTCCTCCAAGGCTTCAGGATCAACACTGATACCTATCTGGACATATTAAATATCAAGATGAACTCTTGGACTGGCATGGTTGCTAATAAGAGGCCGTACCTGTAGTATCAGGACTCAGCTCTCTCTCACAACTAAAAAAAAAATGCCAAATTGAAGCAAGACAATTTTGAAGACTTCATCTCGTCTGACCATTGGCCTCCCCACTCCCAGTTCTAATTCCAATGGATTTTTCTAGTGTGAGGTGCGATCAAAAGGCAAACCACCTAAACAACCTGCATCTCCAAAGACGAACTTATCAGTAGGATCAAGAAGGAATTATATGATTTTCCAAAGGACCAAGTTGTGAAGGCCTGCTCGCCCTTTCGGCCTCGTAGAGAGACTGTAATTGAGGTTTCATGTAGCTTCAGTGGCATTGGAACAACGTTGAACAGTTAATTCTGATTGGAACAAAAACAATTTGTCTTCCGAAAGACATCGTAAAATCTTAAGAAAAAAAAATAGAAGAAGAGGCAAATCATTCTTTAACACAACAAAGCAAGTTGCCACACTTCAGCTCAAACAAAGAGCTTTTGAGATTTTTGTTAAACTCATTAAAATTCTTTGGTGGGTAATTTAAACATAGTTTTTTTTGTCACACCTGACAAAAATATATAAACATTACACTTTTTGACAGATTTTTTTATTTCAAAATGTTGGAGGGAGATGGATGAACTATTTAGGCTTTTTTTAACAAAGTATTTTAAGTATTTTCTGATACAGATGTTTATTTTTGTTTATGAACATCCGATTAAAACGTATTCCTTTACTTAAAATACCCATACAATGACTTTCAAGAATGAAATTATATTATTTATTCTGACATGTAAATATTATTGGTATTTTAGGTAAAAAAGTATTTCACTTTCAACATTTTTTTAATATAACAATAATCCATCGAAAAAGTTTTTAATAAAGTTTGAAATTCAATATAACACTCATCAGTTAGAAAGTTAGACTAATTATAACCAAATCAAAAAAATTATACTTTATCAAAAATCATTTAGATTATATATCCAACCTTTGTGTAGTTCTTAATGCGCTAATGACAAATATGTTACTATTTTCTTTGCATCAAATCTTGTTTTAGATAATTTTTGGTTTGAATTTCTCCAGAATTTTTAGCCTTTTTATTCGTTGATACCAACTTTTGAAAAAGAAAAAATCAGTTATTCACAAGGAAATTACTGAGAGGTCAATTTAGATCGAAACACTTTGAATTTAAACTTCAAAAAGATTTAATTTATTAATGAACATTAGAATTTCAACGCAATTAATAATATAAATATATGTGGGTTTTCATTAATGTAGCCAGTCTTAGCGGCAATTATGTCGTCCAAGCGGTGGTGGATGGCCTGGCACCCACTGCAGATATAATTCTCTGTCTTGGCATCAAAGTAGTGGATGACAGGGGATTTGAGGACCTCCATTTTCGGATAACATCTACTGATAGCCTTCCCCCCATATGCAGCAAAAAAGATGTAGCCGAGGAAGTTGGTATCAGGGCTATAGGGAGGAGCCAAAAGTGCCAAAAGTTCAAGAAAACTCCAACGACTATTTTAAAAGAGTCTTGAAACGGAGTAGGTGTTTTTTTTTCAATACTTGTGACAAAAGTGGCCTCTCCATCTTCTCGAGCCCCTTTCTACTTCGTTTTGATAGTTTACTGGACAGTATGGTGTGAAACCCATGTTGCATGGGACCTTATGGACCTGACGAGATTGGCCTGGGCTGTTTTCTTTAACTTCTCCGGATCCAATTTGTACTTTATGACAGATCCCTTCTTCCTTTCAAACGTTTCAAACTAGCTGACGGTCCACATGGTGGTCCTGGAGACGCCCAACTGTTTGGAGTGCACACATAGAAATTCACCAATCACGTTCCTTTGTCATTTTTTCGACTTATACAAAAGCTAAAGAGCTCAGGTTTATTTTGTTTTCCAACCAAGTTTTTATACTTTAATATGAATTAAATTTAATCATGCAACCTTCATTTATTATTGAATTAGTAAGTGGTCAAATTTAAATGGACCTCCCGGTAGTGTAACCACTAAAAACAATTATTTTCATTTCATACCTAAGCTTATATTTTATATGTTTTCATTCAATACTGAGAAAATTAGAAAAAAGTCTGGTACAATTGCAAACAATAGTTTTTTACATTTGTATTGAAAAAAAAATCAATAAAAGGTTAAAATAATAATATATTTACTTTTATATTCATATATTTGGAGTTACTTCTTTTTTTTTAAAGGAAATGTAATATAAATAATACAGTTTTAGTAAAAATTACAACACTAACCTTATTCATCTTTTTCCTCGTTATTTATTCAAAAAGTTAGCATCTTACAGATATAATTTTATATTTTAGTTTAAAATTATTTTCCTACAAAATAACACAACGAAATAATTCTATTTACTCAAACAAACCGAATTTATAACAATTACAAAAAAATAAACTAATAAGTTTATAAAAATTAAAAAAAAAACATATGCATTTTTTTAAATGTTTAGAATAAAGAAGAAATAAGCAGAGGAATATCTCGATAAATTATTTTTGAACTTTTTATGTCGCTGAGTATGAAGGACGAAATTTAATAACATCTCCCCAAATGCTGTCGTCAGAAATTCTTATCAAAAAATTGAATAGTGAGCAGCTTCAGCAATGTAAATCCCTCTGAATTCCCTACTTTTATAGGCTTCAACTGTGTTTGTTTCTCTGTAATAAGATTTTGAAATTGAAAATGGCATTGGTATTTTTTTGAGTAATAATTTTTATACTCTATAATCCAAACAGGATAACTGGAGAAACTGTTTTTTTGTGTTCTCTTTCAAATAGAACAGAATAAAATCTTTTGGTATTTGCAGAACCTGGATTTTCCTAAAATATTTAGATGGATAATTGAAATAAAAACAAACAAGGATATTTGTAATTGTAAAACGACTCTGAAAACACAAGGGTATTTCATAAACTACTCCATAATTTTCTTCAACTCATCTACATCTCCCCCTGGATGTTCAACTTTCAATACGAATACATTTTCAGAGGAAAGAAACCCTGACCAAAATTGAAAATAGATTCATTTCTTATGTCATGGAATATTTAAATATTTTTGAAAGAGCTTCAATCTCCAAATTTACTGGATCCATCATGTTTCTAAAATAGTATTTTCTCCGGAAATTTTTACTAATTATATTAACTGTAGTACTGGAGTCATACTTAGGCTGACCATTCTAGACTACCCTCTGTAGGGCAAAATGATTCAATAAAACCATTAAGAGATTAGCTCTCATGATTAACCACTTTTAAATAGTTGAATTGGAGACAACTGTTCTCCACTTTTTATTCGAATTGGATATAACTTTTCTATATGGAGATCGACTCCTCCGACAAACTGATTTCTTTGTCTATTTAAAGATAAAAACTAAAGATTTATAGAAGAGTTCAAACAATTTATAGCTTTCTCAATTTATAGCTTTATCGGCTAATGTATGCAGGGATGTTGTTTTATATAAAGCAAGGGATGCAATACGGATATGATAAAGGTCAGTACAATTCTGGAAGCTTAAGTTTCTCTATTTATTAACATTATTAATTATTTTAACGTTTAGAGAAGTCCAATTACGCTATGTTTCCCTATTTCTTTCATACTTGTCGATAAAAAGTAATGATACATTCTAAAAATAAAGTTTTGAATAGGTATTGCTAATTAAATCTTAAAGTTCTGATTTTTTTTTTTTTTAATAGCTTAGATTCTAAGCACTTGAGTAATGCACATATTGTAAACAAAATTGTGTTTATGTCGCGATGGAGCAAGAAAAGCCATCATAATAAATTTAATCCGCAAAAGTGAGGATCTCCTCTCTCATAACGAAGGTCACAGTCTATGAGGTTAGAAATCGTTTGGCTGATGGGGACAACCTCAAGGAGAAACCTATGAGTTGAAAAATCACCAAAGTGAAGCCTGAAAACGTCATGGAGGATTTTTAAGTTCAACCCAACAATGAAGATGTCAGAGTACGCCACGAAGAAGAAGGTGTATTGGTGTAATGTGGGAAAGGCCCTAAAAATGGGTGTAAGTGTATCACTTAGAAGAGTTGAAAGTTGGACACCGGTTACCCATGGCCGATTATTTGAAGGTGTCAAAGGAAAATGTGTTCCCATAGATCATCAGGACCATGAAAATGTATGTAATGTCATCATATAGAAAGATTACAGCTTGTAGGGAAATAATATTATAATATTCCTGGGTGTAGAATGTATTTAGTTTAGTATCAATAGATTCGTCCATCAGTCGAAACGTTGTAAATTGGTAACTCAACGAAGTACGACAAAGCCACGTACGTATTTCAGCAGGAAGGGGCTCCGGTCCATACTTCTAGTATTGTACAAGAGTGGATGGATATCAACATGAGCTTCTGGTCCGAGAAACTTTGCCCCCTTCAGAGCCAAGATCTGAATCCATTGGATTACTCCATTTAAGGCCAATTTGAGAAGAAGGTCTGCAATGTTCGCCGCACGAATATTAATGCTCAAAAGAAATCCATTAACAAAAGTGGATGATAATGAAAAATTACTACGTTAACCATGTGTGCAGGAGTTCAGGAGGCGGTTGGAGGCTGTCATTGAGGCTGATGGTGCCCAGACTCTAGTTAATGTGAATTGTTATAATAAGAAATATTATTAAATAAAATTTACTATGTACAACCTCTTCCTGATCCATTATATGTATTTTAATGACTACTAAGAGGCAGGTATTTGTAATATTTGTATGCAGGTACTTAGTCCCAAGTACAACAATCATATTAGTTACAGGACAACTGCTAAATGTCAATACCATCAGCATGAAACAAAAGTCTCGTTATTTTATAACCTTAATATTATGTTACTCTACGCATTTCAAGATAAATAATTATTCACCTTTGCTGAGTCAGTAGGATATTAGGCATTTATAGTCTGGGAAATCAGTATTGGGAATACAAGTGCCAAGTATTTCTTAAAAGACTGGTCTCTCCTTCTCAATAAAAAAGGACTTTTGGAATTATTAAACTTTAAAATGTCTATCAAAACTAGTTTTAGACTATCTTTTGCAGAATATCTCGATGCACCAAGATCGAAATTGAGATCTACAATTAACAAAAGTGGGTTTGATTCTTTTCCTTGGTCATTGATAATTACTTGAAAGAACTGCAAGATATATTATTGGGATCGTAAGTGTTAATTAGTAGAAAATCAATACTGGCTGTCTGTATCAATGCTTTATGATATTTTCTTAAACCTATGTACTCATTCAGAAATACAAGATTATCAATTTTTCTTAAAATATTTATATTAATACATTTTTATATGTTCCTAAACCAGAAAGAAAAGTTTACAAAAGCAGGAGGCAGACAAAAGTTACACAAACATACCATTGAATTAACGTCTTGTTAGTATATAATGTCAGGTTTGAAAGAGAGCAAGCGTTTTGTCAGTGTCTGGTGAAATAGTCTATCCCTTCCTACTCTGATATGAAAAGAAATGATTTTATTAATTTATAAGTTTGTGTGAGTTTATTATCTGCTTTCTTATTATTGGTGTAGGAAAGAATCTATAACTTTAGTTTTAATTATGTTTGGTTGCATAATCTTAATTTTGGAAAGGTAACAAATGATAATCAAAACTAATCAATTGAATTTTGCTCCAGGGGTTGGCTTCATAGTAACATTAAAGTAAACTTAATTGGCAATAAACAAATTCAGCATTTTTTAAACGTTTGGACTGTTTTATCTCCCTTCCTAGAAAACCCTCTCCACTAAGTTTATTTATTTTTCTGGTGGAAGCTGCACAAGTTCTAAATTCTAAAATGTTATTTAGCTTCAAGTGTGGCTTGAGTAATTTTGTAGGACTTCTTAAATTGTTATATTCATTAATATCATGAACAACACTGGAATTATTTATAGATCTATTTCCATCATCCATTGCAAACAAACTACTCACAAAATCTAAAATAGATAAAGGCGTTTTCTGAGTTGTTCTATCACTATTGTCTTAACTAAGACTCAAAATACAACCTCCATTATTCATATTTTCTTTCGTGGCTTCTTTTGTTAATATAACTGCTATTTTTACAATTTTTTAAAATCTATATTTAGTATGGTTTAATTTGAATTTATATTGTACTAATTAATTGTTTCAAGATACAATGGTATTTCTCCAACTACTGACACTTCACTATCTTTCAGATCATCTATGTTTCCGGCTAAATGCTTGCTCTGAGTTATAGCCTTATCTAATACTGAGGTACAATCCCCAGAATCAAAGTTACAGTAAACACTTTTACAGTCACTTTCCAGTATTAAATGTCATCCATAATTTCAGTTGAGTTTTTTTTACGCCTTAAAAGTCCTATAACACTAACATACTCTTCTCACTTTTATCATGCAACAGTTTTTTAGCAATAACTTGCTAGAAAGGGTTAGGTTAATCTTGAACCTTCATCCTTAATTTATTACATCTATGTTTAGTATAACGAAGAGCAAAACAATTTTGACATTGTATCTTGGCTCCATTAAATTTCAACTCAATAAGCTAACCTTAAATGTGGTAGATTGGGAAGGTCCGCCATAATTTCAACAATGTAAATTCCATACATCCAAACCTTATTTTAGTCCTTGTATTTCCTCTAGGCTACTTCAATGGTAAGATTTTTTTGTGGGTATTGACCTAAAACTTCTCCAAAATGTCTAAGCCATTCCACAGGGTTCAATTTACTGACTCGTTGACAGTGTTTACCATTATAAATAATTTTAAATTTTATTTTAATTTAATTTATTCCTTTCAACCCCATCTTAACATCGACAAAGATTCCATCAATATTTTTGACCATAAAAGGGGTAGTCCCCTTATATCCACTAGTTTTCCTTCGACATCAATAGATATTTTGAGTGAAATCCAGTTTGGTTGAAACACAACTTAGGATTTGTAACTACTAATGTATGTTTCTTGAAACCATATACCATTTCCATGTTAGAAGCATCAATATGTTTTAAGCCCACGATAATAAAAGGTATATTCATATATCTTACATCAATAGGACAATCGTTTTCCATTTAAATATCTTGCCATTCAAGGGTTTAACCCTCATAATAAATTTTTACGTGACTTGACAGGTCTTGAGTACAGTACTCTAGGAGATCCCTAGGAGTATAGGACAGCAAGCTGTACTTGTTTGTTGAGTAGAAGATCCCTTTCCGTCATTTTCTTGAGTAGAATGGTTCTTTAGCGAAAAGTAAATATACAAAGACTTCTGCCTCTCCACTCATCAATTCTCTCTCTGTCTCAGTCTACATACCTCTGTCTGTTTCTTTGCTACTACCTCTATTCTTTGTTTCTATTCCACCTCCATAAATCTGTTACTAATCTGACGGGGTGACCTCATTTTGGGAAAGAAAAATAAGGTCACAGGTTGTTTATCAAGCAAATACCCTCTCATTATCAAAAAACACACTCACTTAGCCGATCAATGGAATTATATTAATGAGGTAAATAATGACAAAACCGATCCCTAACGAATCTATGTTTATCATGTTTGACAAAAAAAACGATAAATATTGTCCTCAAGTACCCAAAATAAATGTTTACACTTTTCAAAACACTCAAGGGATAACAAATAATAAGTAAAAACACACCAATCACTCAAAAAATAAACTTTATCTTTCCACATGAAAATAACATACTTTTCAAAAAAAAAAAGTTCATGTTCACTTGTCATAATTTCTGCTTCAACAAAATTAAAATCAAATTGATATTATGAATGAATATACCTCTAAGAACCAAATTATTTTTCCTTATTATTTTATTAATTTATGATTCAAATAAATTCCTTTGGTGTAAAAAATAATTGAAATCTCTATTTGGTATTTCACTATCAAATAAAACACTTAAAATATGCTGAGGTTTTTCTAAATTAATTTTTAACAAGATTTTACATATAATCACTTATTTGAAATTAACACAAAGTTTGTCAATGAATATTTTTTTTATACTGATTATTGAGTTTAAAAGGATTTTTTTAGTTGCTTTGTGTAATTTATAGTTAAAGTTGGTCGAAAACAAATAATTATTTGGTTTGTACTGTGGTTTAATGGGTGAAATAGAGAATATTATAAAAAACTACTAAATAAGAATTTTTTGACAATTATAAAATATAATTTTCCCATTAGTAAATTCGAAATAAGTATTGCTGCATGGCGTATAGCGTAGTTTTTTATATATCTCATCTCTGTATATATAATAGAGTTTGTGTGCGTGTCCTTTAAGGGTGTTCAAACTGTTGGATCTAGGAGGCTCAAACGTTTCATGGTTTCTTCTTTTGAACGTGGTCAAGCTAAGACATGAGTGCCGATTGGGGTAAGGGGGGGTCATAAAAGAGGGGTTTATTCGAAACCCAAAACATGAAAAATGTTATTTAGAGGAAAAATAGACTAGATAGGGGGCTGAGTTTTGAATCATAAAGTGGTTGGCTTCTTAAAAATCAACAATACGAATATAGACTTTTTCGTAATTTATTCAAAATCAAGAAAGTTATGGCCAAAAATATAAATAGAAAAAAATTGCACTTTTTTTTAGGTACAAAAACTAGTACAGGAGTACCACTATTGAAACCGCCGAAGTTGAAAAATCTCTTGGAATAGGCTGTATTAAATAGTAATAGATAACAAAAATAAATGAGCTACGAGTCTCATTTGAAAAACCAAAGGATAAAAAAAAATTGGAGAGGGTATTATCTCTGTTCTAGTTTTGGCAGAATCAAGTCATTATTGGGAGAGAAACAGTTCTTTAAAGATGAAGTCTTACATATATGACAACATAATAACCTAATTTTTATGTATTGGCCTTCAAAAGTGATGAGGGAAATGACACTTTTGTTCGTAAGAGTAGGAGACGGGAGGGAAGGTGCATCCAAATGAGGGAAAACTTACAATAATCGAGGGAATGATACGGTTTACCAAGGTGCCCATTAAAATCTGTACGCTTTGAATTTTATTGTACAACGAACTATAATGTATTAACTATCAATATAACTTCAAAAAAATAAATAATATTTATGGATGTGTGTCTCAGCTCCCTTAATTATAAATGCCGCCGTCCTTAACGGCAATGATGGCTTTCAGGATGTGGCAGACGGTCTGGAAACCGCTGCAGATAGAGTCTTGTCTCATGGTGATGGTAGTGATGGCTAACAGTTTCTTTGAGGGCCTCAAAGCAGGCCTTTTTCTCGACATGCATCCAAAAGGTCTGGAAGAGGAATTTGGCATTATAGCTGTAGGGGTGAGCAATAGTATCAAAAAAGGGCTCAAAAGAGTCTTGAAATGGACGAAATGGATTTCTTTCATTGCTGGTGTCAAAAGTGACCTTTCCACACTAACAAGGCACTTTCCACCAATTTTTTGATAGCTCAACACACAGTCTGGTGTGAAACCCTCTCATGGACTGGAAAGGATTAGCCTGTGATGTTTTCTTATACTCCTCCTCTTGTCCAATTTGGCCTTCTTGACAGACCCATTCTTCTTCTCCAACGTCTCCGACTTATTGACGGCTGTTCTGGAGACGCCAACTGCTTGTAGTACGCCATTGGAAATTCATTGATCCCGTTGAAGTGTCATTTTCTCGACTTTTACGTAAGCTAGAGAGCTCAGGTTTGTATTGTTTTGCAACTAATTGTGTATGCTTTAATATATCGACTTATGAATTAATTTCAATCATTCAACCTTCAGTAATTTTATAATTAATAAGTGTTTAGATTTCAATGGACCAACCGGTATTTGGACTTTCTAAAAAAATGTCCAAGAATAAATATATTTCCCAAAAAAAGTTCATCGACAATATGTGATTTATAAATGTTGGTCACATATATTATAACCCGCCATAAAAATTTGTTTGAATTTATAGGTGCCCCAATTGTGTTTATCTACATACTAATATAGGAAATGAAAACCCAATTACTCTTCACTATTCACCTGAAAAAATAATATATATTTTCAACAATTTGAATTTACTTTGTAAAGTTTTAACATCAGATTAAGACAATGATTTTTGATATGGAATTAAATCAATCAATAATTAAGATATATACCACTATTTGAGAAAACATAACGATTTCTTATTTGAAATCAATTACCGTAAACGACCGCTATTTATTTTGATTTTGCACTACAACAAGTCAGATTTGTTGCACACATTTGGATACTAATATGTATTACACAGAGTATAAACATTGAACACAGTCTGTGAATATAACATAAATGAGCTCACTTTTATGATTTATTTGGAAATATTTTGAAGAGTCATATAAATTCAAAAAGCCAAAAGGAGAAACGAAGACCGATATGACTAATATTTGGGCACATATAATTGGCTATGCCACAACTTTTGACTGCTAGGGGCGTTGAGTACACCACTTTGTTACGTTTATTGTATCTCACAACTTATAGTCTAAGAAACAGGAAAAAGGAGGTCAAAATCTATTTGTATGAATTAGCCAATTTTTCCCATATATGACATTTCAGAGTGTGACAGGCAAATTTCAAGAAGCAAAATCAAAACTTAATTAAGTTTTTATTAAATAAGTATATTGAAAAATGTTTTAAAAAACAAACTTTTGAAATCAATCATGGCATTGAAGGATCAACACGAAATGGTAGCAAAACAATTCTATAAGTCAGTGACTGGAAAGGACTCCAAGAATTGAATCCTTCACATTGAAAAACCATCAGCCATCAGCCATCCGAAGAGGATGAAGTCAACAATGAAAGAAGGTGGTTTATGATCCCACTCTATGTATCCAAAATAGGAGACAATCGTAGAATTACTCAAAATGACATAACCTATAGTAATGCAACCATGCTGTAGACAAAGGTGCTAGGGTTTGATCCGGCAGACATAGACTCAATGTCTCTAAGACTTCCACATCGTCCACTATTTACTTCGACTCGAAGAATAAAAAAGGAAGAACTTCTTTTAAAAATTACATTACCTTGTAATATTAGTTTATTTGCTAAAAATGACAGGGCATATAAGGCCAGAGGAGAATCAAGAGAAATAACAAGAACAATGGATGCCCCGATCCCTTTTGAGATTAGAGTACCTGAAGTAAAAGAATTTATTGCTCTGGATGTGGTGAAGCACTGTGTGAGTCTGTTTGTTGAGATCGAATCGCATGAAAGGCTAAGGCTAATGGCGGAAGATAACTTTGTGGCATCAAACTCTAATATTCAAAAAGATCGGCCAGAAGAAATAAAAAAAAAGAATCACATCCCAAACTCCACACTTAGTTATAAAGGTTACAAAATACCCAAAAAACTTCCCGTGTTATCTGCCGATTGACCAAGCTATTAGACTTAGAGGAACTCCCAAGCAGTGTGCAAACTGCTATGGCTTTGGTCACTTTGAAAAAGAATGTTGTAATAAAAAATCACCATCTTAATATAGAAGATGGTTGGTACGAAGGATGAAAAGGGTGAGAAAATCCAATTTTCTGTAAATTCAGAGGATGCGAGTATTTTGCAAAATATTCATCAGCCAACAAGAATAAATGATGTAGGACCCAAGGAAAACGAAATCCAAGATGAACAAAAAATACTGAAAGACCTGGAAAAGGAAAAAGAAGATCGAGCTATCTGAGAAATGCCGGAAGAATCATGCAAGGAGACCTTACATGAAGAAAAAAGATAGTTTGGAAGCAGGAATACAGAGGTATGAGGCCAAAAGTTTGGGTAGTCAGCCGAAAAACGAAGATAAAGAAAAAATATATGAAACCCAGAGTGAACAAGGGGAAAAATGAGAAAGAGCCTCGAATAGATCCAATACTCAACTCGAAAATAAATTAGAGAAGGGATAGACAATCGTCGAACAAAGAGACTACCCCCTCAATAATGAAAGTAAAAAAGCACAATAATCTAAATAATACTGATATGAAAGCGATACCGAAAACTAGAGACCTACGAATATTGCAGGCCAATATTAATGGGCTCTCATCTAAAAAAAAAAGAAGAATAGTTTACTGAAATATTAGATTGCAATCGATCTCCCCGAGGTGGTTTAGTTAAATGATACAAGGCTGTGAAGTGCAGGGGAGTGGTCCTTTATGAAAAGCTATTATGAATATTACTTTTCCAATGCGGTTTTAACAGGAGCAAATTACCCAGAAAGGAGTGTTACAGTACTTGTTAGAAGAAATATCTCGGCAAGGCTGATTGATGAAGATAAAAATGGAAATTATGAAGTCACAGAGGTACGTACACTTTTATGAAATGTCCTTTAAGGTATTAACCATCTATATAGCATCTGGGGACAAAGAATTCTTTAAAGCTTTACTAACCAAGTTAAGATGCAATCCAGAAAGGGAAAAAGTTATAATGGCTGGAGATTGAATGTGACAGAAAAAAGTTCAAGGGAGTTTACGTTTATAATAAGGAAGATATCAAATGAGTTGTATTATTGGGCAACTACAATCCAACCTTTATTAGGCAGAATGCAAAATAGTAAATTAAGGAGCAGAATAGGCCATGTCTCTGATGAGTTGCTTTGTAATAAATATCAGATGAAAAGATTAACACCAAATGGCTTATCAGATCATTTTTTCGTGGAGGTAGTATGAATAAAACTTAAAACTCAGAAAACACCAACAAGATGGAAACTGAATGGCGAACTACTGCTCATTGAAGAGGTAAAAAATGCTATACAATGTATAATAAAGGGTATCCAAACAGATATAGAGGCTGGATGGACAGTACCAGAGACAATGAAAAATTTTTATGGGGTTGCTAAAAAGATATTGATACATTCTGGTAGATTGGAAGCTGCAAGGAGTAGAGACAGAGAAAAATGTCTGAGGAGATTTATTGAGAACAAACAGGACTGTCTTGCCTGCAATGAGCTTGAGTGGCTAATCTAATTCAAATCTGAAGGAGTGCAAGTACAATTAAAATAGAAATATAAATTTTAAAAATTTAAATCCCTAAAACAATTGTAGAAAACAAATTACCATGACATTATAAGTGAGATCAAGAGAGAGAATAATGAACGATGCAAATATAAATGAGAAAGTTAGGTATGCTCGAAATTTTTATCAAGATTTATTTACATCCTATATGGAGCCAAGAGAAGAAATTTTAAAAGATGAGCCGACTAAGATTTTTACAGCATCAGAAAAATTGAAGTTTATAACAATGAAAACTGATAAGGCGCACGGTGTCTCAGGATCTGCAGCAGAATTTTGCAGACAGTTCCTAGAACAAGTGGGTTTTTGACAGAACTTTTTAATGATAATTTCTTCAGAAGAGGGTTGTCAAGAGAGTAATAACGAGGGTTAATCATACTACATCCGAAGGCAGGAAAGGATAAAATAAATGTAATAAATTGGAGACCAATTACATAGATGGAAATAGAAAATAACATTTTTTCTGGTTGTTTATATGAAAGATTAAAACCAATTCTAGAAAAAGATATCTCCAATACACAATTTGGTTTTTGTTCCGGAGGACGACAAATGGAGGATGTCTTTGAGATCAATAGTGGGATAGGCAAAAAAAATGGTGTTGAATTGGCACTGATATACTTGGATTTCGAGAAAGCGTTCAACTCAATAGAGCATTTCTGTAAAATGGAAGAAATGGCGAAAAGAAAATCTCCTGAGATATTTTGCCCTACAGGGAGTGACATATTAGGTGGTGCAGAGTCGACTATAGATATAAACTGTGGTCCGAAAATCAGATTGGAAAAAGAAGTGAGGCAAGGAGATCCGTTAAGTCTGCTATTTGTTCTCATTTCTATAGCAAGGCACCACAAAATATTGGACGCCAACCTGGAGGGAACGGTCGTCGGAGGTGGAAGGGTTACCAATATATCTTTTGAGGACGAATGTACAGTCATTCATGGTGGGAAAATCATCACAGAGAATGCTTTAAAGCTCCATAGTATACTTGAAAACTTTCGAAAGAAGTCTGGCCTGAAAATAAATATATCAAAGTCTCAATTAATTACAAATATATCACAATACCTCATACCCCCTTAAGTCGTCCAAAATAGTAGAGACAACCATTGTGGTGGGAAATCCAATCTCATTTACAGATACAACTACTGAAAATATAGACAGAGTAAATGAAAATATAGATTGCTCATTTCTAGAAATAAGAAAACATTGACTCACCATTTTAGAGCGAATTAATTGTTGGAACATGATAGTCATTCCAAGAGTGAACCATATTCTGAAATATACGGCCTATAATGAAATACATGGTAAAATATGGAGGCAGAAAGGTAGTGAAAGCAATCGTTTACCTGAAACAGTAGGATTGAGAAGATTGTTCACTCCTAAGTGTCGATGTGACCTTGGTATGATTGATATTGGGACATAATGGAGCATTTTATTGCTATCATGGCAAAAAAGGAGTACCTTGTCTATTTTTCCGTGGCAAAGAATAATGCAGATGGGGGGGGGAAGAATTTAAATATTCACCATGCAGAGAGATTCAAAGCATACCAAAAGAGACGAGGAAGATGTATTGGCTCGAGGTAGGAAGGGCAGCCTTGCTCCATGAGACTACGCTTCTCCGAATAAAAATACCTGCAAATGTGAAGACAGCTCTTAGTTTGAGAACTTTATACTATGTGTTGAAAATTGAAACTAGTCACCCCCGTGATAATTATGGTTCAAAATCAACTTGGCAAATACACACTCAGCCCAATTACGAGGAAGGGGAATCCATATAACATCCGAGATAGAAAGATGAGGAGATCATCTTGGCAAAGGATGATTTCAGAAATAAGTTCTCTAGGGCAACGGTGAAATCGGAAAATATCGATAAATATCTCAAGACAATTTGGGATCCGGTCCTCCATCCAACGGAAATGTGCCTGGAATATCGTATATAGTCGGGTGTCTTCTTTACTGGGAGACATTTTAATGACACTCGGGTGCACTTTTTGGAATGTAAGCAAGTCAAGACAATCTCTCATATATTCTGGGTCTATGAAACATTACGGGACATCACAGAGAATGTAAGGAAGGGTGTAGGGGAGAAAATAGGAAGAAACCCTGATCTGGATGAGCTTCTATACGGCTTCAAAGGCACCAACAAGGGACTACGTTTGGCGTTGAAGGTTATATGCAAGTTCCTGACCCTTATCTCTACGGTACCTTCAGAGGTGTCTGCCCTTTACCAAAAATAGCAGAGGGGGCTCTCAGGGATTTTGAATGAACACTAATAAAGTTGGACTTTTATATTCCTTTTTAATGCAGCGGGATTAGTGTCCCCGAGATTTTTGGTTTTTATGAAGTATGTGTTTTACTTCATTTTTTTGGATTTTTTTTAATATTATATGTGTTTGTAGTTATCTTCACTACGAAGAAGTAACTATTCGTATTTTTTTTCTCACTTCAAGCCACCTAAACTACCTGGAGTTAGTTAGTTAAACACTACCTACGTATGTACACGCAGGCTTAAATGTATTTAGCGAGAAGAAACAAGGATCAAGATTTTATTGGTTAATTATTGTTATTTTTTTAATTTAATGTTAATGAATGCCTTGGGGGCAGAGACGAGGAAATGGAAGAAAAATAGGGATGTTATATTATTACAAATCACTCATTAGTCATAATGAACTACGAATCATAGCTCGATCTTTGAAATTATTTATATATGAGCTTTATGTTGCCCTAAAAATTTGTGAAGATTGATGGTTATGGGGGGAAGAAGAATGTTAACCATATGTCTGTATACTTACGTACATATTATTGTGTTGTTTTGGTTTTTTCTAGAAAATTTAAGTTTTAATTCAATCACGTGTAAAGTGGTATTTGAAAAAAAAAGTTATATGATTTGTTTTGAACACAAAAAAAACAAAAACACCTGAAGCTTGCAGAAATATGTTCTCAGATTCGATTTTGCATAAATTTGACAAATAAAAATTGATGTTTTACAGAAACATGTGTCATTTTTCCAATATTTTTTCTATTTTTTCATCACATGGAACTTCTAAATTTTTAAGAAAGAGAAATGTCAAAATCTAATGCATTTTGGACATAAAATACAAAACCCGAACAGTTACAACATAGTATTTTCAATTTACTTACCGTTTTATTTATAAATTTTGCAATATTTAAAAAAATGAACTAGTTTTCAAGCGTTATTTCCAGAAGATATTGTTCTCCATCATTATTTTGTTTTTGCATGTACAAAAAAAAATGTTTTATTTTTGTGTTCATCTTTACAATATAAATAAATACTTTTAATTATTTCTTTTTACAAAATTAGTACAAAACAGTGCTTTGAAATTTTCTTTGCAAATTTCGATTTGATAATTTTTGGACAAAAAAAAATGAACTTCTCACCTAAATTTTTGTTTTAAAGTGTATAACAGATTTTATTTTTAAATTAATAATAATACATAAATGTATTAGAATGATTACCCGCACCAAAGATGTCTGAACATTGCGAAAAAATAATATAGACCATTATCAATGTAACTGTAATGCTGAGTAACCCTTTGCTAGAAAGTAGAATCAAAACCTTATGAAAAAAAAAACCGTTTATTTTTTGTGAAAATATACATATTTAACTATAAAACTATTTATTTATTACAGAATGATCTTTACTTTTCTCCAACAGAGTTATGTTCGCCCATCAATAGGGATAGGTCCAAGTCAAATATCAAGGTCCAACAAAACGCTAAAAACGCAAAATCAACTATAATTTTTTAATCTTAAAATTTGAATTACAAAGCTCAAATAAAAGTTAATTTTTAGAGGAGGTTTTCATATCCTTGTTTATGATTTGTATTGACTATTTTAAAAGTAATTTATTATGTTAGAAAATTGGCGCAAATATGTCTTAAACTTTTTATTTCTCTATTTTTTATTTTTTTACTAAAAAGGATCTTTTTGGACAATGTCTGGCAAACATATTGAAATAAAAAAAATAACAACCAGGTTTATTCTACATTTATGAATATGCGCATAATTTCCATATAAATGCTTTAAAGCACATACATATGCCATAATCATATACAACGACTGAAAAAAAAATTGAAATATTTTGTTATTTTTGCCTAGAGACAAATAATAAATGCTTATATTTGTTTGTGTATTCTAATGAAATATGATCAAATATTTGATCGTACAATGCAAAGAAAACATTTATTCGCAAAACCAGATGAGTACTACTAATTATTTATCTAAATCATTAATTATACAATAAAAAATCTAACAATTTACAAAATAAAAAATAATAAATTTTCTGTACGAATTAACAAACATACAGAAATCAACTTATTTTGTAATTTAAGGTAAAAAGAATATTTTGGAAATGAATGAAGGATTAGTCACTGTAACTGTGCAATCAATCGTGACCCTTAATTTTGTCATAAAAGTTTGACCAATTAGAAATTTATGCCTTATTAGGTTTCTTTTAATGTTTTTATATAAATGCTTGAACTTCATTTTGTGTTTTTACGATTGTATCTCAGCTATAAGTCAGAAGATGGAAAATAGTTTTGAAATGAAGAAGAAATATTTTTGAAAAGGAGTAAAAAGTTACGGATCTTCTTGGGTCATGTTTTTATTTCGAAATAACTCTTTGTCAAGTGGCATCTTAAATATTTCTAATCATGATCTTAGTTGAGACTGATCGAAATGTAAGAATCTTGATGAATATAAAGAAATGAATGTTTCAAAATAATAACAAAAGCAAAATCCCCAAGATTTTTTATTTTTCTTAAGAGCGAGATAAACCCAGCCGATGAGATAATAATTGATTATTTTACTGAAAATTCATATTAAGTATAAAAATAATCAGCTACATAAATTTTTTCTCCAATACATATTGTAATATTTTATAGCATATTTATAAATATATTTTGTTTGTAATTTTGTAAAAATGACTATATTTAAAAGTTCTAGTCTGACAGTGAAGTTTAAGTTTTTTTTCTCCTACATTATTTTAAGAAATACTCTATGCCTAGAGATTCATTTCTTTTTTATTTATTTATTAGTATGAGATAAATATAGTTACTATTCTAACAGAAATTTGTAGCTGATTCCTTATCAAGGCTGTTAGGATCACTCAAAACCGAGTACTTCCCCTTTTAAGAGTTTGTTGTAGGGTATCAAGTATAAACAAAACCACAAAACTTAGAGTTTAAGTCCAGAAACTTCAATACTAAAAGTTATGGAGGCCCTGCATTGGCTAATTTCAGAACAAGTATTCATTTTTTAGGGATAGCTTCTGCTAAGAAATTTTTAAAAAAAAACTATTTTCATTTTGCTTCATATTCCATCGTATCGAGGGTTCAAAGTAACTATCAGAGAAGTATCCAAATTACTTTTTCGTGTCAAATTTGAGGAAGGACATAAAGACATGGTACCGTATTGAGTATACAGTACTCATTATAGTAACTTATTAAAACCCCATCAAAATCGGTGATATAGGTTTCTAACTAGAGATGAAAGGATTAAATATCGAAAAAGTGGGTAGTTTTTTGTGGTTTGAAAATTGAACAAGAAGGCAATACGATATCACCCAATGGTTTGGTTGACTTTTAACCTTTTCTCAACTCTTTTAAAAATAATGTGGAAAAAAACCAATAATAATAAAAAAAAAAAATTTTTTTTATTAATTGTAGCTAAACTGTTTTTCTGTTGTATGATTTCTAACTTTTAAAAATTTGGCTGATAAATTAAGGTTGTATGATCCAAACAATACTCTATATTATTTACAGATAAGTATATAAATATTGGAGATTTTAAGAAATTCTTCAAACACTATGTTTTTGCAAATTTATTCTGGACAATGTACAAAAAAAAAGTTTCGCCTTTAACGTGCTACCTTATCCATCTAAAAATTATTTGAAATAATTATTATTTCAAAAACATCTTCATAATTATTCCTTTATTCTCTAATTTTATTAATATTACAAAAAGTTATGTTGATTTTTGTAGTAGGCTTCATAGCACTAGGGATGAGTGCATAATTAACATATATTATAAGTTTAATTTTGAATGGGTTTGTTGATGTACACATTTGGTGAAAACTTTTTGGAGTAAACCTAAGAGAATCCGTAGAGCTCTTGTTGTACCTCTAGTGAGGTTAATAATTGTCACTGGGGATGTGATGATATTTGTTAACATTGCTTATTTGGTAATAATAAAAGATACACAGCTCCTGATGAAGTATATTTCACAGATTTTTTATTTTTGATGTTGTTCAGTTTATTATACTATAGATAGAGTTTTCATAGGTGAATTATCATTATATATTGAAACCAATCGAATTGTATAAGGCCCAGAACCATCTCTTTGTTTTTCTTGATACTCTGTAGTTGGCCAAATAATTAAGAAACAAGTTTACTCCTCCTATAAAACTTGAATAATTGAATATGGAATTCGGGCATGGGATACTTGATTTCCTCTTTTGGCCTGGAGTATGTCAGTTCACGGATCGAAATGTTTTACCCAACAAATACACTGCAGAATCCTTCGAAGCAGTTACTGCCAAATCATTGTCCATATAGATGATTTTAATGAATCATTTTGGACAGTGCTGACTTTTTGGGTAAATCCAGAGCTTCAAACCTCTTCTTTCACATAGCACGAAGTAGACCAATTTCTCCTTTTGCTAGTTTTTTAATTTGTTGCAAGGAAGTAAATAAATTAGACTACTATAATGTATTTTTTATGATGACTGTCTACAAGTACTTTGAATAAAGTAAAAAAATGTTGCATATTTTTTTAGTACGAAAAATAGTTCATATCGACATAAGTATTAATTAGTAAAATGTAGATCAGTTATTGTTCATCATTTTAGAACTAAGATTAAAAATATAGAGCCCAATTTAATTACTGAGATTTCTAGATCGACAATGATGTATAAAAATGATTCAATATTTTGAACAATAACGAACGTTATGAAGTCGTTGTTCCAAAGCTATGGAAATAAATTGCACAAAATAATATTAATATCTATAATCAAAGTACAGCATATTATTAATGAGTTAAGACAATCGGAAACATTGTAATTGATTAAGGAGAAAAATTGCATTCTGGCATTAGGACAGCCTTGATGATATGTGGTCAAATAAAACAAAAAAGTTAACATAAACATGAAAAAGGACTTGATAAAATAAAAATCATTGAGATACTAAATAACAGCCGACCAGACAATAAATCATTTGCATAAAACTTTCTACTATGTTGTCAAAAAAGAAGATGGATTCTTTATAGAACATTTTGAACAACACAAAATTAATTAAGAGAGATGAAACTATTGAAATACTAAAAATAATCCACACAATACAAATAAGCATATTAAAGCATTGTGTAATGAAATTAAAAGAATTTCAATTGAAAAAATGCAGTGTGAGACAAGGAAAAAGGAAGGCAAGATTAGAAAATTTGAAAAGCCGTCTTCACTTCTCCATATTTTTATTTAGTGCCATTTTTATGGCAACCTTTATAGCAAGAGTAGGTGATTCAACAATTTTCTACTCTTTTTATTCAATATGTCTCCCCTCCACTCTGAATGATGGCATCAATACAGGGTCGAACAGAAGCACAGCTAGCCTTGATGAATTTCGAGGATAAGTTGTTCCACTCCTCCGTGTTGACTTTCTCTTTACCTTTGAAGAAGTAGGTAGGTATCTTGCTCCCATCAAACAACACGACGCCTACAAAAATAAAACAAACACCAAATTGTAGCTTTTTGTCGCGTCTTTCAAATGGCGCCAAGTTCAAAATTTAAAACTTTTTAACTTAGTCATATTTGATGACCTCAACCTATAAAACTTGTTAAAAAGAAAGTTTCAGCTTATGAAAAAATAGAAAAACACACTCCAACAATCTCCCGGAAAAATAAAAATGTGTAAGGAACTGAGAATTTTTACAAGAAGATGCTCTTTGGAAAACGACAAGGAAGGACGAAAGAACAGAATGGTGGTTTTTTTTTTTTTTTTTTTTTTTTTTTGAGATAGACTTCAAAACGTATATCAAAAGGCATTGATGAAAACATAAGTCACCGAGTTTTATTGTATTAACTGCGATGTTGGTTAAACAATTCTTTCACAAGTTAAGTCACCGGATTTAATGTATTAACTGTGATGTTGGTTAAACTATTCTTTGACCAAACAACACAGTTGGCATATACCATATAACTTTGAATACAACAAGAATTACTAAAAATGCCAAGAATAGAAATACCTTTAAAGCAATAATATCAAAGAATTTTCTTATGGGCCTGATGCTTTTTTTTGAAATATTATCTTTATAGTAAAAATAATATATAAAACAAATTTATTCCATCACATTTTATTTAGTTTTTACATAATTATTGAATATATAAATCAGTATATGTGATTTTTTTGATAAATTTTTTTTAATGATATTTGTTTTTTCTCAAAAAAATAACAAAATGTCAAGAATTAGTAATTTTTTTTTGTAATGTAAATGAGGATAAATCCACTAATTAATACAAAAATAACGGCAGGTAATCAATAAGGCTTTAAAAACGACTCATATAATTGGCTTAAAATATAACTCAAATAATTTTTTTATCTAGCAATGATTATGCAAAAAAAAAATATCAATTTTAGCTTTCTATAAAATAATAGTTTTCGAATAATTGTCGATAGTTTAAAAGGCTAGAAGGAAAGTTTATCGTACTCAAAATGATATGAAAATATCTTTTAGATATTTGTTTTTCTCTTCAACTAGATATTTATTTATGCTCAAATGCAAACACAATCAAAACAAAATATGTTAACAATAGTGAAATGAATAAAATAATTTTTTTTTAGAATATAACAGCATGGAATTTTTGCATTTTGCAAGTACTTTATTTTCAGTTCCTATCTTTTTATTCCTCGAGTGGATAGTTCATTTGATGTTCTTTGAAATTTCTATAATGAACCCTGTTATGCCTCGAATAAACAATGATTCTTTCTTCATTATGTCTTTGACTTCTTGCTTCATTCAAATCTCTATAGTTCTCTTCTTTTTGTGAGGATAATATTTTTATCTCGAGTAATTTTAGTAAATATGCTATAGGTTTTATAGGAGGATAGCGTAGAGTCAAATATAATCCTTAATCTGTTCTTTATTTTCAATATATAATTTTCTGAGGCAATAATCCAATTTGGAATTTTCAATCTTTTGCTAGGAGGTTTTGTAGAAAATTCAAAGTCAATCAGTTGTGTTCAGACGAAGTTTTGAATCTGTAGGTCCCTTTTTTTTATTACAAAATATTTTTCTAGGCTAGGGTATGATCAATTCTTGACAACTTTCTTTTTAACATCAACAAATGTTATATTATCATGGAAATTAACAAACAAATCCACTAAGTTAAGTTCATAGATTAATTTATCAAGTATTGTAGCATGTGGGTAGTAGTTTTTTTCTTTATTCAAGGAAAACATTTAAATTATCAAGCAGAATCAAAGGGTTGTCACACTTTTTATTGATTATGGATTGAAAAAAGGGGAACAACTTCTTATTAGGATCATAGGTGTTCATGATATCTTATTTAGAGTCGCTTATGCATAACCTAATTTTTTGACAATCACTGTTATTTGAAAAATGCAAAATACATTTTGAAGTTCCGAAAGACTTAGATACCAGTATTAGGATAACATGGCGAAATTAAGAGCCAGAAAAAATAGCTTGATTAATTCAGTGGTAGAAAAAATGACACAAAATAGACCAAGAAGACGATATCCTTCTAGCATATTTTATCTGGCTTTAGTGCTGGGATTCTTTGAATTGTTATGTGTCTCGATTTGCGATACTTTCCTCTTGTAGAGCTCCGGGATAATATTTTTTTCATACCTATATTCCTTTTAAGTTTATAAGAAATGAGTTTGTGATTCATTGAAGGATGCATGGAGCTGTTATAGATGTAAGAGTTAAGGAACAAGAATTTGTTTCTCTAAATAAAAAAAAAGGTTACACACACAACAACTTGAACAATTTTTTAAAAATATATCTTGTATTTTTAACCGAGTTTCTTCCACCCTGAATCAGTAAATGTTCTCTTAGATGTGGAACTAGACCTTGTTCGTGTAGATGTGACAAAGTCAATTATATTTACAATATTCTAGGGTTTTTTGTATTAATATTATTTACAATTGAGACTTCTCCATTTCACTGAACTACCAAGAAAGGAAATGTTGTCTTTTTCTTAAACAATTCTTCCATTTTCTGTACTAAAAGTGGCCCTACAATTCAACTGTGCTCTTTTTTATCACAATCTCTATCCTTACATGTATTGTCAGTATTAACAATGTTATTTTGTTACATTTCATTTTTTATATTTTGGACTCTCTTTAGTATAGTCTATAACATAACAAATATTCTTCTCAATTGATGCATCCAAGTTCTTTGTTTTTTTGTCAACTTCAATCTACTCTATAGATGAATTCTTCTTCATCTTTTCCACTTGGTCCCTCTAAATCACGCATTTATTGGGATACTCTCTAGTAAAATGTCAAAAATTAAAAAAATTGGCACAAGTATACTCCTCGCCAGTATGACTAATCCTATATTTAAAAACTTTATTTAGAGGGAATCAAGACATTTCATTCTTTAAGATTGTCTTGATTGCAAAATTCCCATTCCAAATTGCTTTTATCTTGCGCTCTTTATGACATCTTCAATATTATTAGCTGTAATGCCCTCATGTGGAGAAAGTATTAGCATACTTTTCTTTTAAATAATGGTTCGCATCTCTACATTAAGCTTTTAAACCCCTAACTGAGTCCTTATATACCCTGAATTTTTCATCCGGAATTCGGATGATGAACTCATCTTTTACAAGAGCAAACTAACTCCAATATCAATTTTCTTTTTAAGTTATTTAAGAATTATCTTCTTAAACTCAGGGCAAACACGAATTCCCTTAACCCTCTCAGACCCAGAAGTAATTGAAAGAAAATCAAAGATAATTATAGTCAATTAGTGATCTCTTTGATCACATTAAAACTAATTAGTATTATTTTTTATAACTTTAATACGTTCGTCAGAATTTGATGGGACACTGTTGTCCCTCTGTCTGTGAACGCTAATTTTTTATTATGTATCAACAAAATACTAAAGTTACACTGTGGAGTTGAATTCTATTTTATTTCTTTATTATTTCGAAATACTTTTTATATATAATTCAATTAATATATAATTCTAATATGAAAAATAGATTAAAATCAATTTAATAACTGCTTTACATGTGAAACATAACGAAGCAATTTCTATCTCTTACCAAGTATACAGCACGATTACATGGCAAAGTTTGATTTTATATATTTTTGCTTGCAAAGTAAGCACATTTTTTTCTATATTGTTCAAACTTCGGTAAATTTCCACTATGATTGGCCATTATAACATATACATTTTTACTTTTGTTGGTCAATATGATTGGGTTGCCCTCTTATGCCCTTCATAAAATTTAATCATATTCTTGTCAATTATTACTTTGAAGTCAAGAAGCGATCATTTATTTGGACATTTAATGTTATAAACGACAAAGCATACTATATCGAAAAGATTCTTAAATAAAATTGTTTTGTTCAGATAGACTATCAGTCGTCTTAATTTATGTTTTATCAGTCTAATCATCTTTGAGATTTTTATCAAAGTGAAAATTTCAAAGTATCATAGTAATAACCTAACATTGGCTTCAAGGGTCAATGAAGTATCCTATGCATTCTTTTTTATGGTAATCTATTCTAATACTATGACTTAAATATTGGAATCATATAATGAATTGTCAATGTTTTCTTCATCAGCACTGTCTGGTTCGTCTAAAATGCTATAAATTTGTTTACTAATAATGCTTCTAAAAAGGTTAAAACATCTCCTTCTTTTTTTTCATTTTGGACCAACTCTACATTCAATAATAAAGTATTTATAAAAATGTTTGTTTGTAGATGAATTACTTGCTAATCTGTCTACCAATAAAGAGTACTTTAATAGGAATAGTCTAAAAGGACAGAAACCAAATATACATGTCTCATCCTGAACAAATTTTAAAATCTTATAAAAAGAGAACAAAATTACTTCAAAGAGGGACACCAGTATCTCAACAATTTTAAACTGTAATAACATTTGCATTTTTCATCAAAACATAGTAAACTTTTCAATAATTATTCTTTATAAAACTTTACAAATTTAAATTATTTATATTTTGAAAAGTATATGATGAGTAAAATATTGTTAAATAAAGAAGGCAGAGATTTGAAACTTGCAGAAACAAGGCCCTCTGTTCTGTTGGGAATGGACCACCCCTCGCCTGCTATGTAAGGAATTCCAAAAAAAGACATAGTTTGAAGACTTGTATAGGACGAATATAAGTCCTATGATAAAAAGTTTCTAATAAATTTTAGAGATCTTCTATTACTCTTTCTAATAATTTAAAAATATTTGAAAAATAATAAAAAATGCGGTTAGGACGAACGAATGAAAATACGGAACACCGGTGTCCCGTCGATGCAAAAGGAAAAAGAACACACATTTTAATTTTAGAATCCCCAAAATGACGTTCTAAGTATATTTTTTACAAGATTTATTTTGGAAATAGTTATCTTTAATATGCTTAAGATCTATAATAATTTAATTTTTCATAGCCTTAAGGGCCAAGTTTTGCCTCAGCTAAATGATAGAAACCTTTTAAATTTTGATTGATCAAGGTCATACAAAAAGTTACAAACACAAAAAGGATTATTATTTTAGACCAAATTAGATACAAACCCCAAATTGTATTAAAAAAAGTAAAGGTCCCGGTCAGCTAAAAAAAAATGAGAAAGATAACAGAAATTGAAAATGATTTTAGGGCTGGTTTTCACTCAACCGTATGCCCACTTGAATTAGCTCATCATGAGCTTGTTATTCCGATTTTTGTCTCTCCTTCAAATTCTTTGCACCCCAAAAAAAGTTGTAGAATATTTTTTATCATTGATATGGTTAAGGTATGCTCTTTATTTTGCAAAATTTTAAAAATTAACAAATAGTTGTCTGATATTATGTAATATATATAATTAAGAGCATTATAGTAAAGAATCAAAAGCAAAAATTAAGACAAACAAAAAATTAAACTTTGTTCACAAGCAAATAACTTAATTATCTTTAAATTATAACTTTTTTATTTATTCAGGGTTGTAAATTCATTTAATTCATTATAAGGCCATTTGGTAAAAATAAAAATAAATTTAAGTTCATTCACTCTCTTTAATCAAATATTTGAATTATAACTTTATTTTTTTGAAAGATTTTCGTACATTAAAATGCTAATAATTCATTTAAATACCTTCATCTTTAATTTTTAGAGTTTTTCATGTATCAACTTAATAAAGATAAAGCACTAAAAAAACTTCAATAGTGAGTTTTTCTATACTCATCCATTTATCCTATTAATTTCAAATATATAAATAAAAAATATAAGAATAACATATAAATTATTATAATCATATGTAAAAGATATCATTTTAACTAAATAAATGACCCACTTCTACATATATCCATAATATTAAGAAATTAAATTGTTTATGTTTTTCTATAAGAACACTAGATCACTCATTGCATAGGATGGCTTCAAGAAACATGAAAATTACACAAATGTTTCTTTTCATCTGAACTTAGGCCAAAAATGTGTTGTTCATGTTCGTAGGAGTTTTTATTTTCTCAAGCATATCTGGTTCCACTTCCCTGTAAAAAAGATTTTTGAGAGTCATATGAAGAAAAATAAATACATATTTTTTTGTAATCTGTAAAAAAATATTACCATTTATTAAAAACAATACAAATGCAATAATACCCCTCCATTGACAATTGTTTTTGAGTAGCGTTGCCCAGTGTTAACTCTGTCAACATGTAGTATCTTGGTTTGATAGTCATTTCCCTCAATTTAAAACCTCCAAACCAGCCAAATCATCTGATTTCAAATGGGACTCATACGTGAAACATTCAGAATGAAACAACACACTTTAAGATAATTGATATTACTACCCATTCTCAGCTGATTTTGATTCAGAAATATTTTGGAATACAGCACTTCTCTTACACAAAATTTGCTTCTTATACAAAGCATTACTTCATTAGAGACCTGACTGATTTATAAGTGAGCTGGTCATACCACCTAATTAGTGCTTATTTGTTTTACTATTATTACTATTACCGATATTTGAATCTTAGTTTGTTGTATAATGTAAAAAACACTTATAATAGGATCAAATATATTTTTAAATGGCTTTAAAATCCAAGTATGAAATTTAGTTTCAAATTATAATTTCAGGTTTTATATATATATGGAACGCAAACATATATATATAAGTTTTTAATTATTTTCTTTTTCATTTTAAGTTGGAAAAAATCTATTCGAAAAATCAAAATATTTTTTGAAGAAAATTGTCAATTTTGATCTAGTGCTGCTAAGTGATATGGCCAGATCGCGATTTGGGTATCGCCATGCTAAAATATTAATCAATCGCACTATAGATAAAATGAAAATTTCAAACATTTATCGAAAACCCTGATACTGCTCATAATATGAAATATAACTTCAATTTACTCTGATTAAAATATTTTCAGCTTTTAATCAGAAATGTTTAATCTAATAAAGAAATATTTATTTTTTAATTATACTACAACATGCTATCGGCAGAAATTCATATAATATATATTTATACTTATTTTATGTTCATAAATAAAAACAATGGCGTATATTTTAGTAATTTTAAATAAACAAAAACTATTTTTTTATACTCAGCAAACTTTATGAAAAACATATTGTTTTTTTAATAATTTCTTTTGTTGAAAATAAAATTCATACTAATTAGCCAACAAAGAAGATTCTTGTACTAAAATAAGCAAAATAATACAAATTTATAGATCTGCAATAAAAAGTTTCGATTTTTTTGTTCATTGCACAAAACATACTTTTGATTTTCTATTTATATCTTTGGAACAAACTTATTAACTGTCCCACTTTCAGTTTTTCAAATTATAGAAGGCTTTTTGGCTCTTTTGTAAATATTCTGTTTATGTTCACTTTTTAAAGATTAACATATTTTTTTTTTTTCGATTAATTTTGTATTCACAAACCTGAAGTACTTCTTTTATTCAAAAAAGTACAACATTCCGATAATTTCCTATAAAAAAAGTTTTGATAAACTAAACTCTAGAGTATTTTTGCTACATTAGGAGTAAGGTTAATGAAGTGAATATTTTTTCCTTATTATAATGGCTAGAAATTACAAGTACATGCAGTAAAGGCATTGAACTTCATGCTTTAGATCTTATCAAATTCAAATATAAAGCAAATGTTATTTCGTATTTGTGTGGTAATTGAAGCAAACAGAAAATATATCACACAGTTAACATTGGTATTTGAGGGGTTTATTATAATTTTTGATATTATATTGTTTGAAAAGTTTTTTTAATTCCTTTTGTAAATGAACTATTTTCTTTTATTCATAATTAATGACAAAAATATTTTTTTTTTTTGTAATAAGTAAGGTTTTTTCGATTTTTTTGCTTTAATTAGTTCTGCAGCTTACATGACAAGTAGTGTCCAGTTTATCCCTTTAGTGGAGGCCCAAAAAAATTATTTCTACCCTTATTTTACCCTTGGTTTAATGAGGATTTTTTTTAAACAGTGGGTTAAGTCAATTTTGAAGGGTGTTAATACCTATCCAGATCTTTTTTGAAGATTACTATAGCAAAATTGAAGGAGGATTTTTTTTTAGACCAGAAATAACAAAGATTTTGAATTACACTGAATGTCGAAAAACCTTACGTTCACTACAATTGAAGCATGGCTGGCTTTTAAGTGGATATGTGATCATTTCTGAAATTGATCAAAATTGAGATTGTTTTATTTTCCCAAAATTAAACTAGGTATTTATATTAAGTTGCATATATATTATTAACAATCTCAAAAAATGAATACATTTTTAATCCAAAGTTTTTCAAAAATTCTATTTGCTACAAAAGAAGAGTCGGATTTGAAATCATTGCAAAAATTGATTTAGAAAAATGTAGTGATTTTAGTGATGCAAAAAAATGTTGACTTTTATTTTTGTGTATCAAGACCTTATTCACTACTTCAAGTCCTTAAATAATTTGATCGAGTCCTCAGATTTTATTTGAAATATTTAAAATCCATAAGCATTATATATATATTTAGTGTTTATAATGTTAATGCAGTCAATTTTCATTGTTTTTGCGTCAACTAACAGCATTGGAAATATAGATTTTTCAGCGCTCACTTATTAAGGATAAATTTGAGATATTGTAACGCTCTGTACAGATGGGTCAGTTACAACAAGTGTTCTTGTATTGTTTATTCTTCTTAAATGTTTTTCATCTCACAATATAATCTTGAAAGAATCAACATGCCCTACTTATTTTGTTGTCATCTTTCGATTATTTTCTGTTGCCCCTTATTACTGCTCTGAAGTGCTTTTCGAGTGCCAAATGAACTAGTTATTAAAACTATGTATGAAGAAAGTGTATACATTATGAGGAATTCCAATATACACTTGCTATGAAGAGTACTTTGTATTTCCTTTTTTATTAGAAAAAATTATATTATTGTCAGCAAATTTGTTAAATCCAAGTCGAAAAAGGGGAAAAGGGTTTTAGCTTTTGAGTCAAAGTTAAGTCACTAGTCTTTGAATATAAAATCTAGTCGAGTCTTCAAAACCTGTACTCTAGTTTTCTTTTTTTTGATGATAATATTCTCCTTTCTAAAAAACTTATACAAGTTACTTTAAAAGTGTAGCTCCTAGCATAAAGAAAATTAATTATCTGAAAATATATAAAGATAATACAATTTAAAATATACGTCATTGGATCATTTATTATGAAAATGCATTTACAAACTAATTCAATGACGGCAATATATATTTTATATGTATAAAGCTGTACAAAATACGACATAGAGCATGGGTGGGATCGACTTTCTGAAGTTGCAACCGGAACATGATATTTTAAATTTGTCAATAAATATGCTATCCTTATTGTTAAAATTTTGAGAAGGAGACGTCTAAGTATACAGTAATAACTTGAACATGTTCATATGAAAGGCAGAGAACTCCCACAAAAGTTCTTTGGAGTTATACTGGACCAACCCATAATATTTACTCATTTCTATTATGCAAATTTTGAGAGGTTAAGAGTCATTTTTTTTTACAATGATCCCATGAATAATATTACAGATCATATAATTAGGTGTCGAGTGCTGAGAAAACATTGTCCTAGTCACCCCATGAGCACATAGTACACGAATAGAATTGAGATTGCAGCTCTTCTCTGCGCGGTATTGTCCCAGAAGGCCATGTTGAAGCGGACTTGGGACTCAAAGAAGACGATTTACAATTGTTCTAAGGGTTGAAGGTGGGGAGGTCCTTAAACACTCTCAGGGGCAGGCATGAGCCCCACCATGTACTACAACCTCATGAGGTCGGTATTCAAGAAAAAGTCCAATTCCACAATTGCTGACATGGCCAGGAAGATGATCAAGTCCCCATCATTGGTGTCCAGGGCTAACAAGGAGAGAAGGAAAGAAAAAACCTCTGGACTTATGGTGATCCTTTCAGAAAGAAAAAATCTGTAATGTTAACTCAGTCTTTAACAGGCAGAGCAATCGATTAGAGGTATTTGGGAGCGTACAAGAAGAGCAACAACCAAACATCATGCTTCAGTGGTGATGTTAGGCCTGGTTGCATCCAATGGGAAGACCATTAATCCCTTGTGGTTCAATTTAGAATAAATGCTGAAGAATACATCAAAATTCTGGACACCAAAGTTCTCAAATCCATCGTTGGCAATTCTCCCTAGATGTTCCAACGAGATCAAACAGTTGCCCACCCCGCAATGAAAATCCAAGAGTGGATCCAAGCCAACATACCCTTCTGAACCAATGACTTCTGGCCGCCGCAGAACCAAGGCCTCAACCACCTAGACTATTCCATCTAGGCGCACGTGGAGTCCAAGGGCTGAAGGAGATATCAACTCATTTGCACTCTGAAGACTTCCGTCAACAAGGTTTGGGCCTCCATGAACATTGAGTACATTCAGAGTGTCTCCAGCAGCTTCAGCCACTGACTGAAGTTCACCATTGATGCTGAGAGCAGATACATTGACTAAAATATGTTCTTTAGATTTCAAATAGTAGCTAATAATCTTTTTTTCAAAAATCACAAAGGATACTGCCATGGACTTGAATACTTTATATGTTAAAATAGGTAAATAAAGACGACCTCAGAGTATTTCCATCCTATATGTCCTTGCTCTTTACAGTGTGGGATTTGTGTTTATTTCCATATTTCACAGATGCTTGCATTTGATCTCTTAAAACATCATGTCAACTAAGCTGCTCTTTTCCCAAACATTATTCGAATTGTAAGAATGATTATGTTGACCTGCAGTTCCTTTAATTTTTACATGCTGACATGACATATTTTAGACATCACTGTGTAGATTTGATAATGAACAAATGTGAGTTTCGGTTTAAAAGATAAAATAACAAAGCACTTGGCCCAAATAAAAAAATATTATATTTCATGGACTACACATGTTATGTAAGTATCTAGTAAATACCAAGAAAAGTTGAAGTAGACCCTTTTCTTTAATATCAAAAAAGTTATAATAAATAAATTGGAATCAAACTAAGTAAACTACGAATTTTCAAAGTTAATATTTGAGAATTAGGACCCCGGCATATCGCGAGACAAGATTGTTATAGTAAATGTATTGATTTTTATAAAAATTTATGAATAATGTGACATTCTCACGGATGTTAAGCTTTTGACTTTGTCAATATTCTATGAGTTATTGATACTTTATTACTGAGTGTTATGTTTAGAACGATCCAATAATGATAACGACAGATTTACTATCTATACTATATTATATTAAATCATTAACTAATAATAAATACATTAAATATAGAACTTCACAGTAAATCCCATATTAATAAGTATTCTCCTCTCCCGGTACTTAGTTCTAACCTCTTAGTAAACCACCATCAGCCCAACATCTACCTTCTTAGTTCAAATTATTTTTATCTCTCAGCGATCTTCGTAATATTTTGTATTTATGTATGTCTATCATCTTCTTAGGGTTACTGACTCCATATTTCACTCTCAGGAATCTCCGATTTCTCCACAATATATTCCCGGACTCTAATAGGACGAGGTAGTTCTAATGACTCCCTTTTCTAGAACTTTACCTACATTTGACTATTTTCTAGTTTTATAATTTTGTACTATTACATTATTTCCCACATCTAACTTAGGTAAGTTCTTTGTATTTAAACTGCTATAATTTATTTCTTTTTCTCTACGTCTCTCCTCATCCACTGATTGAGTCTGGACCGTTGTATCATAACTTCTCCAATGTTGTGGAATGCTAGATCTTACTTGATGACCAAATAACCTTTCAGTATTTGATTTTCTGTCAATCTTGAGGGTATTCCTAAACTCATGTAATCTAATAAAAAACTCTTCTGACCCATAATTTCCATTTACTTTTTATAATAGTGGCTTCATTGACTTGACTATACTTTCAGCGTGGCCGTTACTTTGAGGATGGTATGTTCCATCTCTTAAAAAACTCCTTAAATTCTTTATAATTAAACTCTGGACCTTGATCCATCCTCAACTTTCTAGGAATTCCGGTCTCCGAAAATGTCTTACTCAATACTACAATTACATCCTTAGAATGAGGAACTCTCTTAAATTCTTCAATGTATGGGTAACCCGATAGTCTATCTCCCTCAGTGCTCAATTCAGGAAATATTTTCATCTTAGGTTTCACACAATCTCTAATTGCATTATTTTCAATTGTATTTAATAAGTCGATATACTCTTGATCTCTTAAAGACTCCTCACAAATATCTTCTTCTAATGGATCAACTATTTCCTCTTCTTCTTCTGATTCACTCATTGTTATCCTTTCTATCCGTATTACTTCGTATCTATGATAGCCAACTTCTTCTTCAATATTTTCATTAACTAAAGTTGTTATTCCAATCTGAATGAGAAAATCACGCGGAATCAGCCAAAGATCTCTGCAATCTCTTCTTGACTAATATACTTCAGTAACATTTGTACATATATTAACAGTTTCTTCTACTTTCATATTATTTAACACAAATGTAAATTGTATTTTCCACCTAATTCTCAACTTCGACCATTGACACTTGATAATTGTCCTTCAATATTGTTTTTTAGCATTTGGGACCATAATCCCATACTCTTCAGATTATCAATACCGGCAACTGTTATTTCAGCCCCATTATCCGGCCCTGCTATTATCCTTTTAATTTTAATTAATTTGTACTTTACTTCCAGAGATATCATTTTATCATCGACATTCTTCTTTACACCGCTCACATTTACTGCATTAGATTTGAAAAATATTCTCTTTGATTTACACCTTAATTTAAAATGACCTATTTTTTTACACTGATTACATTTCTTTCCATATACAGGACATTTTTTTCCATTTCTATGATAATTTTTTCTACAATAAGAACATATTTCAGTTTTTCTGATCTGCTCCTTTTCATAATTATTTTTTCAACTTTATATAAAAAATGATTTTCTTGCAAAAGCTTATTCCAGAATTTTAACATTTTCTTCGCTCTGGCAAATGGATCAAATCTCTAAAAGTGACAACTCAGGTTATTTAAACGGCAGGTATTTTTCGTTTCTCCACTATTCATTCCAATTATAATAACTGTTAGTAACCAGGCTTCCAATGAAATCTTCCTTAATCCAGCATTTGTTGTTTGCTAACATAAGGTCGTGTAAAATGAATTAAAGCACTCATCTTCACTTTGCTTCTTTCCTACAAACTTGACCCGCTCCAGTGCCACATTAATTTACTTCTTAAGGTAATTTTCAATACATGATTTCTTTAAAAGAACTTTCTCCATCCATTTCGATTGACATGGCATGCTCTATCTCATCTAGCATTTTCAGACAACACAATGACTTAAAAAAATACCTTTTTCTTTATTTCATTCTGACCGCCAAATCCAATAGCTAACACATAATTATCCCATAAAGTCTTCCAATTTACGAATTCTTTATATTCTATATTTTCTTCCAGCTGAGTTGAAGATTTTATTAGTATTTTCATTCCTTGATTTATTTTTGCTACACTTTTGCTATACGTTCGTCTATTTTGTGAGAATTTTTACAATTATATGCTTTAAAAGTTCATTCCAACATTTCACGTCGCTGTTCATCTCTTCTGATGGACTCTTTACGTGCTCGCTTTTGCCTCTTCCATCAAGATCATCCTCATTCTCATCATCCGATCATCCTTCTAATTTTCATCGACCGATGTTAGATTTCATTCGAACATTTTTAGTTTCTCTATCAAACATCAATTTTCTTCTGATAATTCATCCTTCGTAGGAATTTTTGAATCTTTCCGTTAACTTGATCTGCAAATTTTTTTATCTGCGCCATGTTATGTTTAGAACGATCCAATAATGATGAAGACTGATCATTATACTATTTACAAAACTATATTCTATTATAACACTCCAATAATCAATTCATAAAATACACAATGTCATAAGTCAATCCCATATTAATGATTCTCCTCTCTTAGTAATTAGCGCTAGAGTGGGCGACGTTCTTACTGGTTTATTAAACTACTAAACCACAAAAAGGTATAAGTTATTAACATCCTAACTTTTTAACAATAAATGGAGAGCATGTCCAGTGGACAGACAGAGTTCATTCTATAAGAAGTAGATGGAAATATTATTTCATATTTTTTACAATTGCAAAATATTGATACTGCTGTTGAGATGTTTGGATTGGCTTGTCGTCACTTCGCCTTTATAGGAAGAGTGTATCAACATAGAAAACATTTTGTCCAAAGTATTGTTTTATGCAGCAAAGCATATCGACGGAATGAATCCTCACGGAATCTAAAGGTGCATTTCAACCTTGACTAATATCATGGATTCTTTCTTCTTTGAAGGCACAATACTAGCCACATAATAATCATAGGTGACAAACCAAATATAACCAAGGAGTACTGTCTATCTGTCTTGGCCTGCGTCTCTCTCTATGAGAATTTGTAATAGAAAATTGACTTATTTTCAATCCTTTTTGACTAATGTTTTTTGTAAATTCAGTATTAAACATATAAATTGCTTTTATTATTATTTTAACCCAAGAAATATCAACTGGTCATACAATTCCGTTTTTAAAATATTTTTATTTATTCCTGAATAATGAACTTATTCGAATCATTATACAAGAATATGTTTACTAAATTTATATGTTTATATTGAACAAATATTAGAAACAAATATATAAATAAATAAAAAATAAAAAAATATTATCGTTTTCAAACTTTGAATAAAGAGAAATTAATATCACATACATATATTTCCCTCTAATCCCACCTTTTACACCATTATCAAACCTTTTTTCGCATATTACACAATACATATATAAATTTATAAATGGAAAAACTTTTGAATTTTATCTATATTTGAATATTTATGGATTTTTCTGCAGAATTAATATTATTATTGGAAATATAAATTAAACTTAAAGCTTTTTATTTATATCTATATATTAAATGCGAATGTCTCTGTGTGTGTATATTTGTCCTTAAATTATGGCTCAAAAAAATGAGGAATTTTGCTCAAATTTTTCACAATGTAGGTTCTTAACGCTCCAGAAAAAATTCTAGTTATTTTTTTTTTTTGGTGTTCATGGCCATTCATGCCACTAAATATCATTTTTGCGCTTTACCTGTACAACCTGAGGCCTGGTTCTATTTTGGACGTTAGACGGGCTCTTTGATGCTAAAGGAAGCGGCAATGGAAGAATTTAATCTCAAGGACAACAAGCCTACTATCCATGACCGTGGTTGTATTCTAGCATATCAGAAGGGGGAAAAAAATCAAAAAAAAATCTTTGCCTTCCCTTCTCTGAGCACCAAGGAACCCTCCTAATATCCCATAATACACTCTGCCCTAAAATAGTATTTTATTGCACTTCACATGTAGAATCTGAGGGTAAGGGTACACCTTGGATATTAAAAGGATTGCTTCATGCTGGGGAAGCGGTATCGGAAGAATTTAACCTGCCTCACAGCCATCAGACTACTCCCTCATTCTCATCGTTGGATCATCTTTCTTATTTTCATCGACCGATGTTAGATTTCCAACTAACATTTTGACATTTTCCATCAATCCTCATTTTTCTTTTTCTAATTCACCTTTCATAGGCATATTTGCATCTTTCGGTTAACTCAATCTTCAAAACTTTTTAACTGCGCCATGTTATGTTTAGAACAATCCAATAATGATGACAACTGATTATTGTTTATTTACGCTACTATATTATTATATTATATCATTAACTTATAGTCAATACATTCAATGTATAACGTCTTGGTAAGTCCCTTATTAATAATGATTTTTCTCTCCGAGTACCTAGTGCTAGAGAAAGCACCGCTCTAACATTTTTTAATAAACTACAAAAACCACAATACTTATTCAATTAATTATATATGTTTATTAAATATTGAGGTTCTTTGTCTTTTTTCTTTTTTTTTTGTAGACAAGATCTGAAATTATACCACTGTATCTTCCATAATTTTTTTTTAAACCTGCATTGGTTGTTGTATTATCAAAGTACATAGCCTGAACACATGGTTCTTTTACTTTTAATTGTTTGATGTCTTGTGCATTCACCTGCTGCATTGCAATCTTTTTCCGTATTGTAATTTTACTCATAACAATCTCATCAATTTTGCAACCAAGTGATGCAGCAGTAGCTCCTACTTCTATAACTGCTACTTGCTTGTCAATTTTGTTTTATCCAGTCCCATTGATAATTCTGGTGACAAAAATTTCATTTTTTTTAAGTGCTAGTCATTTCAGTCGATTATGTTGTTGGTAGTTCTTTTTCTTATGAACTGTTGCTAGGTTATGATATATATCTTGTAACATTTCTCTTCACCTCATTTTCAGTTTGATATCCATACGCTTCCCTCTAGATCAATTTTAGCATCTCCTTGTTTAAATTTTGATCCAAAACTGCTATGGAATCCCGTTTTCCTGTTTATCATTGATTATCTAAGAAAAACCTATATTCATTGACTGTTATATTTTCTAGATCCGCACCATGTTCAACTGAGATAAATATTAAAATGTTTCCTTTCTTTAATACTAATATAATACGTCTTTAATAAATTACTTAGCTAAACACAGGTGTCATAAGCTTCTAATGACCATGTGCCATTTATAAAATAAAGTATATAAATATTTCTATTGATTATTATCGCTTTTAGTTATTTTGTTATTACTAAGTCATTCTAGATTACATATAAAGTTAAATGAAGCTAAAAGTCGGTTTTAACAATTTATATAACTTATTCTTAAAATGAATAAATACTTTAAGCCCACCGTTTCGATGTTGATCCAAGCTCCTCAAGTGTTGACAAGGAAAATAACATATGAAAACTTTTTGAAGCGTATATATGATGAAGATACAGATGGAAAGTCTAACTTGAATGCCGTGATAAATATATAAGCTAAAAAGTATTTTCGTATATATCAGAAATAGCAATGTATGAAGAACCTATATAATCAATTTACGTAAAGAAGATTAAATTTTTGTAAGGCACTTATTAGCCACATGAAGACATAAACCTGGTGAACAGCATGATTACTTTATTAAAGACAGCAAACACCTATCCAACGATTACAAATTCAAAACTGAAAGTGATGAAGAAACTAAAAATGATTACATAGGGGATGCTTTTATAAATGCACTTTGTTCTTCGCACATAAGACAGAGAATCTAAGAAGCTGAAAAACTTAGTTTACAAAAAGTATGCAAGTAGGCTAGGATTTTAGAAGCGGCAAATAGTCATGCTCCTTCATATTCTCTAACACCCATTTCTTCCTTGGCTAGTGCTGTAACAAGGGATCCTACAAAATAAAAATACTCAAAAAAACTGGGAGATTGAAAATATAAATTATTCAACAGCATCAATATCTTTAGAAGTTGTGAACAATGTCCAGCGAGAAATGGAGTATAACAAAAATGTAATTAAAGAAAACATTCATCAAGGGCTTGTAAGTTGTCAAAAAAGAGAACACCTCTTTACATTTCACCTGCAATTACTATCTTGAAAAATACTCATATTCTACTTTATCATCTTCTTCCTCGGAAAAATACATCTTGAAAAAAAAAATATCAATGATATTAAATGGAAAGATGGGCAATGCATGACTTGATACGGGAAATGTTGAGAACTTCATCTCATTGGAGAGTAATTCCTTTTAAATGGAATGCAACAACGGCATTTTCTTCTTCCAAAACTGTCGACATTAGAGTTTGTACATTGTCATGTCAATGGATGTTGGACAGCAAGATTATGATATAATTGAACTTTTGGTATCATCAAAACTTTTCTGGGAATTTAGTCTTGGACATAACACAATACGAGAGTATTCTTAAATTGAAATCCCCTTCAGAGGGCCAGAAAATTGTTAAAGGTATGTTATCTTTAATGTATTAAAGTCCCATTACCAACTCTATTCGAAAACTTAAAACCTGATTGTCGAACAAAAACTGTTAAATCACAGTGATTCTCAAATACTGATCAAAAATTTATCGTCTCAGAAGTTAAAATAATGTTAGATGGAAGAAAGTCAATCCCCATTGAGGGGTCAGGTTCTTCTTACTACAAACGATCGTCATAAAAAGCGACGTATGATAGATTGTAGCTCTAAATAAAAAAGGAAGGCATGTAGCTTTCTTTTCACTAACTTTAAATAAGAGTAAAATTAGAAATTCATCTATAGAAAATAGAAATCAATACTATACGCTATACGTAAGGGGTGCCATTTACTTATAGGTAAACACTGTATGGTAATCCCTGATAATGAAGCCGTCTCTTTTATGTTCTAGGCAAAACACTCCAGTAGCTTAAAAAATGATAAAATTCTTCAATGGAGACACAAACTTTCCTTTTTTTTATATGATATTACTTTTAGACCGAGCAAGAAAAATGCTACGGCAGAATTATTTTTCAGAATATGTGCATCAGCTAAAATAATTGACGAACTCAAAATCTTACATGAAAGTCCATCTCACTCTAAAATCAGTAGATTAGCTCCCTTTGTCCGGTGTAAGAATTTTCCCTATTCCCTAAAATAAATAATAGGAGTAGTAAATAGTGTGAAAGTACGCCTGGAGCTTAAACAAACATTTTATAAAGGTCATAGTTTCCCATTACTCAAAGCAACTCAAACTATCGAGTGGATTTTAATCAATTTTACTTATTAGTTCTTTGGTTTTGTATAAATTAAAATCGTCATAAGTCAAATCTACAAAATTAATAAAGTAGTGTTTTGAGGTCCTGACTGAATTTGCCATGTTTTCAATCTCCAATTGTACAATTAATGCTCGGATATAATAATATATACAAATTAGAATGAGTACATGGTAGAGCACAAACCTCTAGCTATGGTCATTTTTCCTATGTAGGATTTTAATTGTATTTTGTATTTTTATTAAACCTACATAATGACAACAATTTTAGTTCTGTGCCTGATTATGTCCTAAAGTTATGGCCGATTATGCATTTTTAATGAATATTTTCTGTTTCCTTGACCATTACGACTCAAAAATGTTATGGCTTTTAATGTGACCATATATATTCTTCGTACCAAGTTTGGTAAAATCGATTGCTAACGTATGCCATAATCCTGGTGAATAACAAACAAACAGAGGCAAAAACATAATTTAACATATTCTGCTATTATATATCTTGACGCTTAATGATATGTTCATTTTCACATTTCTACCCATCACTAATAAAATAATATCTAGTGTAGGACCTTCTCAACATAGCTTTACACATAAGGTACTAACTGAATTAGAAACATAAACCATATAACGTCAACAATTCTTCTTCCTAATAACGGAGATGAAGTTGTCCAGAAATTAATATTTTCCTAATTCACCTTTGTTCTACATATGTATAAAAGTTAATGCACTAACACACAAGCAAGCTAAAAAGAATCTTCCAAATTGATTGTATACCTCACCGAATTATTGACAATTACTATCTACGATTATTTCTTATAAAATAATGTTTTTTTAGGAACCACATTCGCTAAAATTGAATAGTCACAACAAACATATGCAAAATTGAAAGATTTATTTTGTAAGGCTTTATTAGGCCCAATATAAGTCCCTTAAATCCAATAAAGACTCTATAAAATAGGTTATATCCAATTTTAACTCATGCCAAAAATTGAATTAAATGTTTACAATTAACTCAAATATGTTTATGAAATATTATTAGGCTATACGTATAAATGAGAAAAAAATGATGTAGGATTCTCCTCTTTTTCTTGGTAGTGTTCAAGATTATTTTATGTTGACAACCCAAATATATAAACCATGCACATTAAATATTTATTTGTTTCCATGCAAAATGAAATAGGTTAAACTATAAATTTGCAAAGATTGATACAATTGAAAACATATGTTTGTACACAAACATCTTTTATGAGCAATTAATCATGCTAAAAAGCCAACAATTATGAACGATAAATATTTTTTTGTTTGTGTAATGTCTTCCAAATAAAACAATATCAGTATGAATAAAATCAAAATAACCTCCTTCAGTATACCTTTAAATGGAACTATCAATCAAATGGCGTTTACAAATCTTCAATTTCTTGTTTCTTGCACGTCTTCCATGATTATCAATCACAATCATGATTTAATCAGAGCATGAGGAGAAGAAATGATAAAAAAAAGTAGCAATACCTATTTATTGGAGACTCTTGCATTAGGCTAACGATTAAGCTACAATATAATCGTTTGCAATCCTTAAAGTTCTATATGTATATGGGGCCATTTTATATCAATTATCTGCTATTCATACCTCGAAATTAAATTTAAAAAAATTATACTACATTTTTGAAAATGTAATCCATTGTTCATGATGAAATTTTACAAGCTTTATCACTCCCCAATCTGAGATCTGTAATACTTTCAGTAACTATTGGATTAAGTCCCTGGAAACGGTACAAGCTAGGTTAGTGTTGATGTTTCCTTCATTAGAAGATAACGATAACTATGCATGCACGACTGGTCAAAAAAAAAGATTTTTTTTGGATTGAGATCCTTGCATCATGGTAAGATAAATTTAACTGTACATAAAGATACAATTAAAACTTGTGGAACCTTTAAGGTTTTTTTTATTGGGCATTCGCTATCAAGTGTGCTATGAATCTACCACTAAAGTCTCAGAATAAAATAACAACATGTGCATTTCCCAAATATTTTCAATCTCCAGTTAATTATGCCTTTTCTTTTTTCTGTTTTGTCCCTCATAAACAATAAATTTTCCATTATTATTATTATGAAAAAATCTGTTGAAGCACGAAATGAAAAAAATACAAATATAAATATTTGCTCAATCTAGAAAATTAAAAGCTTCACATCTCGACCAAAAATAATGATATTAACATTTATGAACGGATTTGCCAATAAGTAACAATATTTATAATAAATATGACCCTGGATTACACAACAATGATGTTGAGTAATCATTGAGAGGATTTTCAAATAATAATCATAGAATTGAAAAATAAATTATACTTTTACGCCAAATTGTTATTTTATAGATGAATTAGTATACATCAAATAATTCTTGATCAATGTATTCGAAGTTTATCCAATTGAAAAGATTCATAGCAGTCATTTCTTAATATAATGTAATAAATAAATATCAAAAAATAAAATTTGAATTTGTAGTCCTAATAAATTATCAAAATCAGTATGAAATATCAACTCAATTTCCTTGTGTTCAGTTTGAGTAATGACAATAATAACGATTTGTTGCATTAAAATAGGCAAAAGATGGACAAATTCATGTTTAACATGCTGAGTAATCCACACTTAGGTTCTTAATCCTTAATATAAGTTTAAAATTCCTGATGTTAAATTTACATATTCAAGCATATATTCTCTTTAGATATCTACGAGGGAGGAAGAGGCATCCTAAATAATAAATTCTTCAAAATTGAGCCTTAAATATATACTCATTTTGAAAATCAAATCAGAAGCACTATTTTTAACAAAAGATATGAGACAGGAATTACTTAGTGTGAAGTCATCTATAGATAAACTCAGGTTCATCAAGAGATGCACTTCTCCAATACAAGAGAAATATGAACGAACTGACAATCTCATAACTATGTTATGGATAGTCCTTCAAAAAATGTCTTCCTTCGACGTGGTTTAATAAGAGATCCTTCCTCCATACTCATTAATAAAAGCAATCTGCGATTTTAAGTTCAATTTGAAAGGGATAGAAGGAAATCTTGTTATACAAAAATTATATCTCTCTCGGAAATAATTTATTCATGTAGGTTAATTAATTTTGGAGCTATATTTCAAGTTTCACCACCCAAAAATAAAATATTCCTACAAAATCTTTCACCAGATAATTGTTTACTTAGATCACAAATAACGATTTTCAATTAATTATAGATTTCAGAGGGCTGATTACTTTTTGCATTGGGGCAGAAGGATATATATCTGTTGTTAAGGTTGTTTACCTTCTCAACCAGGCAAAAAAATTGTATTGTCCTAGAAAAACCAAAGCATATATCAATGAAGTGGATCATTAAGGTGGTTGATCAACTTTTGGGAGTGTTTTAAGCACTTTTCTTTGGCCTTATTTTGTTTGGGAAGATTCCTCTTTCTCATCTTGTAAGAGTAGAAATAAAAGTTTTTGTGAATGCAGAGGCAGATCAGCACCTATTACCTGCCAACTTCTAGAGCAATTGCCAAATTGACTTTCCTGTGTCCTGTTGACGATTTGTTGAATACGGCCTACAAATTTCGGGTTCTGAACAACCTCAGCCCAATTTGCGGTTGTCTCAATGTCACCTTTAGAGGCCTCAAATTCCCTTCTAATCAAGCGAACCAACGTCTCAATGAGTCCCAAAGTTCCAGAAATTGTTGTAATGTCACTCCATACCAAGAAAGACTCATTTTCTTTTTCAAACGTTTGGGTCAACGAATGCATAAATTGATTTTTTTTTCTTCCAAGTGGTGCATGTTTCAACAATGAACAAGAGAGCGTGCCAAAAAGGACGTTTCGAGAGTTAGCATATTTTGTACATACAGACAGAAAAACATTACTTTTATTAACATATATATATTCTAGAATACTTTTTATAAATGATCAAACTATGATTTTTTTGTTGGGGGTGTTTAAAAGGCCAAGGAAATTATTCACGTTTGGATTTTAATAAAAAGTTAAAAAAGGTTAAATTATTTATTTTTATACAAGTTCACTTGGTGTCATAATAACTCATGCAGTTTGATTTTCATTCATTTTGGCAATGGATTGCCATTGTTCAACAACCCTTTATTGATTAAATATCAATGTGTATTCACAAAATGTCTTTTGTTTATATGAAAGTATTTGTGTACTTTCTTTAAAAAGTATTAACATGAAAGGAGTTTTCCGTATATAAAAGTCACATTTTCTTAAGAACAGCAAAAGATAAATATTTTTTTTGTTCATTATGCAAACAAATTATAATAATACAAATACAAAAGACAGAGATTTGTTGTAGGTACATACATATATATATTATTACTGACTTTCTAAGGCACATAAAGATCAAATGCACTAATTGTGCTACATAGGTACACGGAATGACAGTGATATATATCTTTATTTTTTAATAGCATGTAATAAAATATCACCTTTTTTTCATACACAAAATAAATTACTTTTAATTTTTTTTATGCTACTTTGCATTAAAATTGTATACATATAAATATATGGAAAACAGTTCAATGACTTTTTTACTCTTTCGAACATAGACCTATAATAATACAACTTTTTTTGATAATTTAACATAAATAGTGATGTGCAACGAGAAAAGCTCATCATTTAGTACTTAGGTTGTACGGGGTAAAAAAAATAAAAAATAAGATTAACTTTACAAAACTTGGGATTCCTTCTTTTTTGAAAATTTATAAATAAATTATATAGCACTGAAATTTTCATTGACTGTAAAATACAGAATTAATATTTTTTTTTACATAGAACACTTTGTGGAAGTATGTTGGTGATGTAGCCCCTCACAAGATTTTCTTTATCGTCACCGCAGTAAAAAAATTATTGTTTCAAATGAAAAATTAAAAGTCAATATTATATGTTTTTCTAAAAAAATAGAAGCCCCTCCCGACCCTCAATAAAAATCTAAGAGACGCTACTATCTACATTCCAACATTTTTGAAATGCTTTCTTTTATTCGGATCTATAAAGTTTCATCTTCTTTACGAGATCTGAGCCAGTAAAAACAACTATCTTAACTGGCTAAACTCTAATCTAACACTAATCTTATTTGAAAATTAAAAATTACATAATGAAAAAAAAACAATGTTTCAATGATCCTTAACAAAATATATTTTTTTACTGACAAGTATTCAAGCGAGTAACAATTATAAGGGGGGAGGGTAATAAGTTTAGCTTGTAATTCCTGTAGTATTTTTTTTAAGTTTGCGAATACTCAAGAAGCTAAATTCGGCTTGAGGTACAAAACTAATCATAATTTATAATTTGAGAAAAATGATTTTGAGTTTAAAATTAAGAAAAATTGAGATAATCATATTTTTTGGAGAATACATATATTGTTATAATATACATACATTTGTTACCTTTCAATGTATTATAGTATATTAAGATTTAATAATATTTATACTAAATACAGATCACTGATTAATATTATAGATTGAAGATATTCAGTGGACTTTCACTTTTATTCGGCCCATTTTAAATTTTTGTTTAAAAAAGGAAAAAACATTTTTATAATTAATTAAGCGTAATAATAAAAAAGAATAAGAAAAATTGGTACTACTGCTAGAACCGTCCCGTCGTAGAATTGTCTAAAGTATTTCTCAATTAATTTGTAAATTTTGATAGTTTATATATATTATATTTTATGTTTTTTGTCACGCTATATAATGTCAGTACAACCAGTGGATTTTCAACTTATGGCAAAATGTTTGTATTTCGGTGTTATTGTTCTTAGACGTAATATTTTGTTCGAATTAGTGGTATAAAACAATTTCAGACTTTGGTAGATTTACCTGTCAAAGGATCCATTTTGGTATATCTAATAACTCTCTTCATAACCATACTAACTTTACTTATAATTATCGAATACTTCTTTTAGTTTTCAAAATTTGGTAAAAAGTATATCTATGAATTAAAATATTTTGCCCATAGTTAGTAAACTGGGGTATCATATACCCTGAGATCTTTAAAAATGTGTTTCGTTCCTTTGAATTTACATTTCATTGTCAATACAAACATTAAACAGATCATATGCTAATTTTTATTTTTCTTGATAATGTCTTGTTTAGGATTTATTCAAATATTTAATCTAAGTGTACTGAATTCAATAATTTTGTTTGCTTGAAATTCGTTCTTTTGTTTTTTTCCTGGATTTTTAAATTCAATGGTAGGAATTAAGCAACAAAATGTATTACTGTAATTATTATTTTATATTATACATGCAAGCTCTTCAAAATAGATGAAAACTATTCTGACTCCCAAAATTCCCATAAATCAATATTTTTAAGAATTTTTTTATTAAAAATTTAAATTTTTTACATTACCATTAATACATTTTGTCTTGTAGAAACCTTTAACTCATTTAATTAATATTATTATAAGAGAAAGATTAATTTTTTCTCATTGTATTTCATTCATACAATATTTAATATTTGAATTGATAATTATAAGGAAAATTAATGAAATAGGTTAAAAAAAATTGCATTAATTAAATATCATAATTATTAAAATTGTTCCATTGTTTATCACGTAATTAAATACATATTATTTTGAGACATTCTATTTTACCCAGTCAACTAACCTAGTTTTAAAAAGATGTTGTCTAACTGCGTTATAAAAAAAAATATTTATTTTCTGTAGGTTAATTTAATTAGGAAAAAATATATCTAAAATCAAGTTTATCAGGGCTAAGGTTGCTTTTAAAAAGAACAAAATGTTAGAAGAGGATAAAGAAGTATACTTTTATAAATACGTAAAAACAAGTATTTAAATAAAAAACTATGTTAATAAGTCAAAAATCTACTCTGTATTTAACAGAGCAATGAAAGAAGCCCATTTCCTCGGTTGCAAGACTCTTTGGAATGAGTCCTTTGAACTGTTTTTACCCTTTGCCCCCCTCTATACAGCCCCGATGCCAAAGCTCTTCAACTGCATCTTTTGAATGCATGTTGAAGGGAAGACCTACAGTGTACTTCATCCAAAAACCGTGGCCCTCCAAACCACTGTCTGCCAGCACCGGGACGCTATAACATACGCAACGGGTGTCAGGCCTTCCACCACCTGGAAACCATCATTGTCTCTAAGGGCGGCTACATTAATGGTTAATAGCGCTCAGACTCATATCTATTTTTAATATTAATTTTCTTTAGATTCAATTATTAATTAATAAATTATATCTTTAAAGAAAACGGACTTTACTCGACCAACACAATAAATATAGATGTTTAGAGGGTCAGTAGTATTTAATTGATTTCGTCTCTATTGGAAACCTTTTCAGAAATAAAAATATTAAAATATCATTATAATTTTCTAAATTGAAAAATTATATCGTGTTGAAGTTTAAAATTCAAAATATTCAGATTTTAATGGACCCCTCGGTAATATTTTATAAAATATTTTATGGAATAAGTGAAATAATTTCAGAATATGTTATAAAATAAAAATTCAAGAAAGATTAAAAAAACCTTTTGCTTTCAAAAACTAATGGCATCGCTATTTAATATAAATTTTTCCAAAAGGACGAAATAATATAAATAAAAAACTAACTCTAATTTTAATATTTGATAAAATATGGCATTATTTTCCTAAATCTGCAGATGTCAAAATCAATGTATTTGTGCCAAAACAATCGATTTTGTTCATAAGTAACATACTGTCTACTTCTATTGATATTGAATTTCAAAAGTTAATATTTAGATTTACGTTTTGTTTTTATTTTATTATTATCATTTCACATATAAAAATTTCAACTAAAGATCAATATTTTAAATTGTAAAAACAAATCAATAAAAAACCGAGTTTTCTCAAGTTATTTGAAAAAACATCAAAGATTCTAAAGTTTTTAAAAGATGAGTCCACTTTATAAACTAAAATATAAAAATCGTCCGATTTAAAAGTTCCTTGTTTCAATATATCTTGTGATTTTTTCTTTTTTAGACCTGCAGGAATCGTCAGTGTCATTGCAACTTTTGCCTCGACTTTAAAACCATTCTCTCCTCTCATTGTAAGTTCAATGAACCAGTTTGATGCCTTTATAGTTATGTAAAATCTAACGGTAATTATAATTGTAACAAAGGTATCACTTGATCATATTAATAAAATAGGTGGAACGAAGATTCTACTACTAACGTTTTATTTAATTATATCAAAGGAATCAATAAATTAAGCCATTACATAATGATTTGCATATAAACAAACTAAATCTAACTTTCCATTTAATGTGAACATGTCTGATGACATTGATTCAAATATAACAGACGATACTTTATTGGGTAATATGTTCTCTTTACATTATGTTGCTGTTTTTCTCAGTCATAACTTCAATTTTGTTATTTATTCCAGTCAAATAGAGATTGTATTTCCCTTCTTTTTGTTTTGGAAATCCCTTGATGAGGAGAATTGAGTTTAAGAAGGACATTTATTTAACAAACTTTGGGAATCACGATTTCCCTACCTTTCAATACTAAATCATCATCAACTGATAAGTATTTTTCTTTATTTTTATATAATTTAACAAAGTTATTTTAATATTCCTTCTACCGTTTTAGACGAAATTAACTACAACTTGGTAATCTTCATCAGCCTCGACAAAACATCAAATTCTTTCAATTAATGGTATTAACGGAAGAATAACTATATAATTTATAAAAAAGTAAAAACAAAGTCAATATATTATATTAATATTAATTAATAAATGTTAAAATAAAAGTTATGATAAAAATAATATATTTTCATGTGGTGTTAAAGCAAAAGTCAATAATATATTCCTCCATCCTTTAAGCTACAGGATCAACAAAATCAATATTGCCATTTTTTTATGCCTTCTATTTTTATAATTACCGATCGTATTATATTTTTAATCTCATTTTTCCATTTATATTTTTCTTTTTCAGGGTTTTCGATGGGGTCACGTGACATTAAATAGGCAATAACATGTTCTTTTCCTTTTTTCCCAATGGCTTTAAACTGATAATGTTGAAGATCCATTCTTCTTTTCAGTAGTTTTGTATTTTCAATTTGTTTTAATTAATATTTGTTAAAGATGGTTGAGAGAGTATGACGCTCCGTAATAATTTTAAAGTGAAATAATACTGTTTAAGTAGATATATAACATTCCTTGATTCATCAGCGTGTTTTGTATTAAATTAAATCGAAGTCCTTTAGTTCTTGATGGATCTGTTTCCAAACTTATTTCTCTAATAATATCACAATTGGCTTTAATAATCATTCTCTTTTTTTGTCTCTTTTATATCATTTATTGCCTTACAGTGGACTTCCATGTGAATTCATTCTTTATCTTCATAAGATCTCTTAATGGTTTAGCTGGTTTGTAAGTAGTGATAAAAGTAGTTAATCTCCTGAGTTTCACTTCTACAGGCATTAGCCAATGTCCATGAACGAAATAAATTTCATAAAATATCTTGATCTTGTGTCCATTTCTGATACTTTTTCTTTTGGAGTCTTCATTGGGAGAACTAGCCTTTAAACCTGTGAGTTTTTAATTAAATCTATTTTTAAGCTAATTTTTTCATTAGGATGAGGAGCTGTTACAATTGGATAAGACCAATCCTTGATTTTGTCTTGAATTCAAACGATTACTTCCTTTTTACAGTATCATCCAACTTTTCTTTAAGTAGTTCACGATAAAGAAATTGAATATCTCTTGTTTCAATAATGGTTTCTTGTCTTCCAATAATAATATCTTTATTGATGAGAAGTTCAGTTTTTTTATTATTATTGTTCTGACAAGAATACATCACTAAATTCACTTTGGAGCGGATGTTTTACCCTTTCTATTTAGTTTGGTTCTATAGTTTTCATACTTTGCACAGCTACCAAAGATTGGTGAATCCATTCTTGTTTTAATAAACATAGGAAATCAGGGTGTAAAATTACCAACAAAAGGCAAACATTTTTAAGAGATATTCTTTTCTACGTAAACTGTTTCTCTATGAATATGGTTTCCCAGTTTCCTATTGAAATCAATAGCATCTTGCATATCTAATTTATATACATTAACCCGGATAATTTTTGTTTCAACCGTTGATCTTCGAGTCCGATATTTATATTTTTTAATACTTTTGGTTCACTGACGCATACAATTTCACCTTTTTCACATGCAGCTATTGTATTTTTGAAGTAATTTATATGGCCATTCACTACATCGATGTGTAGTTTATTCAATTCAATTTTTTTAATGGAGCTCATTTTATATATGTATATGTAACAGTAAAACTCTTTTAGGCTTAATAGGGTATATTTTAGTTTAACAGGTTAAAAATGCCTCATACATACCAGATCTGTCGACTTATGACAAAATTATTGAAACAATTCTTTGTTGTATTTCCCGCAGTCATCCGTTTAAAATCTTTTTTGAATCTTTTAATAGAAGAGGTAAGTTTGGTGCAATTGATTCAAATTTATTTTTGCGTAGCATTTGACTCTGTACGTCACTTCCACATTATGGTATCGGTTAAAAGATTACTCTCAAAACGTTTTTTAATCCTTTCATAGGTTTCCTGGCTAAATACCCTTTGATTATTTCGTTGGATGGTAGAATGAATGAACTTATTCTATTATGAAAGAGCTGTAGACAAGGATGACCAGTCGTCCCTTGCTATTTATATCTACAAACGTTGAACTAACAAGGACCATTTCGAAAAAAGTGTTTGGGAATGGGAATCTCTTTTTTTGGGACTCCACATCTAATTGACCTATATGCTGATGATGTAACGTTAATGATGAAGCCAATTCGAACCTTCAACTTTAGTGCAGGACCAAAGTTCTTCTGACTTTTTTTGACAAATTTAAGGTCAAGACAGGATTGGAAATGAATAAACAGAAAACTGTCATCCTTCCCTACGGATCTTAGAAGCCGGATAGTTTTCCAATTTTCAACCCTTGGAGAGTTGTAGAGAATGCTAACATCTTAGGTATCAAATGGATAACCATGGTGTCTCAATAGGTAATTGCGTGCGATTAAATAGGATGGTCTACAAACAGATCCAAAAACGGCGTAATTTATCTTACAAAAACGTATTTAGTAATATAATATGAGAAATTGTTCCTCTTGTGTTATACAGAGCTACCTCTATTCCTTCTAAAGCATAATATACAATGATGCAAGAAGATGCATGGTTTAAGTATCCCTTTCATAAAAATTATATGCCTGTTTTAAAGCGTCGAAAGCAAAAGTTAGGGGGTGGGATCTGCCTTTTATCTTGTATTATCCCAAATTGCTATAAAAAAGTTGTAGAATAATTAGGTGTATACATGTTAAGAAACATGAGGGGGAATTTAACTTCCTCTAAATATTATAAATAGATCCAAATGGGAACACCCTTAAGTAATTGGGATTTGGAATTTTGTTCACGACAAATAAGGTATATTCATAGAATTGTATGGAAAACTTATCATTCAGATTCAACAATAGATATAATTCACGAAAATAGGACGAAAATTCCTTTTTTCATAAGTCTGGGAATCCGTTTTTATTAGAGAAGAATTGTGTCCATCATAAAATTTGAAGTTATGATAACTTAAGCCCTGAATCTATCTTTTGGGGAAGGAAATTCCGTCTTCCTCTCGATAAATATTTTACGCTTTCAAGACCATGGTTTTTAAAAATGTGCTTTCACAAAAAAGTTTCGGTGGAAGGGAAGTCTGTTTCAAATTAATTGATGGTACTACTCGATCTTTCTCCTACATGGGAACCAAGAATTATTCAATCAACTTCTGGAATTTCAGACAGGACCTAATTTATGGCCTAATTTTAAATTTCTACTGTCAATATCAAATTTTATTATTCATGCATGTTTTATATTCGACTATACCCTACACACTTTTGCTGATTGCCCAGTTTGGAGAGTAGTCATTTTTTTTTATACTATTCAAGGTTTTTGTGACAGAATATATTTCTTCAAACTAAATAAAGGCAAATATATTATTTGGAGGCCATAAGAGAAATATAAATACTTCTCCTGGTCACAAAGCCGTTTGCTTTATAAAAATATTAAATAATTTATAACAAATTAACTATTAACTCCCCATTAAATCTGGAAAAATTAAGAGCCTGTATTGATAAGCACAGCTTCTGGATATTTAGCATTTTGTATCAAAATCCCTCTGCCTTCATTGTCGTCGTGGGCATGAGCCGGAAATATCATCAAATTTGTTCTGTCGAGGTCCAAACTATATTTTCTTCAAATAACTACATTAAAAAATTCAGAGACTTAACAACATATATGCTCGGACAAACCTATAAAGCAACATATGTTGCTTAATTTTTGTTCATAACTAAAAAAAAAAGTATAATACAATTTACTTAACACATTGCAAGCAATAATTTAAGACTTGTTTTATATATTAATACTAAAAAAATCAATAATAAAATTTTTTTATTGTAACGTAACTATCAAAGATAACCAACAAAGAGTTTCAAATATATATTTACATTTAAAAAATTTATGATCAAAGTATTAAAAAAAGCTATTAACCTCCTTTCTAAATTCAATAAATTTAAATAGCTTTACATTATCATTTTGAATAATACATAACTTATTATTTATTCTTAAGAATTTTTTTCAGGATCTCCAATAATTGGATACGATCAATATTCATTTATCCCTGTATAACAGTACGGGTATGCTAATATTCATAAACTTCCTCACTGTACTTGATTATAGTGATATAATCTGCTTACACTATGCGGTATATTTAAGTTTAAACTGTAATAAATACTCACAGGTTGAGTTTTGATATGATTTTACAAAATGAGCTTCCGTTTTATTCCAATAATTAATCATTTATAATTATTTTTATTTAAAAAAATATTGGCCGAATCTTAATTGACAATACGTTTTGTTCAAAACAAACGTAACGATCATTGGAAGTACATTGCTCAATATTAACAATTGCATTAAATATAACACTTTCGGCATGATTAAGAATGATTGATTGATTCTTATTGATTTATATTCAATTTCCAATGTCTAAGAGAAAGATAAATGTATAAGACAAAAGTTATCATTTCATTATAATTTAATCTTTTTCGACGATCAACATCCAAAAACCTTTGAAATTGTATCTAAAGATGCTTCCATTACTTTGTCTAAGAAATCATTTAAGACATTTATGAGCTTCTTCTTATTAAATATGAACAATCTTTTGATCACATCAAAATCTTCAAATCCAAAGACGTCTTTTGTCTGTCAATAGGTTAATTTAATTTAAGAAAATAAACTACTTCTACAAGTTTGCCAAATGATTGTGTTATTATTCACTATTTCCGACAATATTGTCCTTACTATATAAATTGCAAAGAAGTTAGGGGTTATTATCCCAGTGAGGTGGACCTTAAAGTATAAATTACATCTTGATTTACCGAATAAATCAAATTAATCATAGACATTAAATAAATATGTCACAAAAAAGAGTAGACAACTCTAAAATTTGATTATCTTAGCATTTATCAGGAAATGTATTTTGCTAAAACTGATTAATTTATCCGGAATATTTAAAAATTCTTTTTTAAAAGTGCTTAAATTGTGGATAAAATTAAACGACTGTTGTATGAAACTTGTATTGTGAAGAAAGTAAAATATTATTTCCCAGAAGTCTGAACAAAAGAAATGGTCCAATGGCGAAGTCTAACGATAAATAAAATTAACTGCTACTCCCATTTATTTTTAAATTCTGGTTTCATATTTACATAAATTGTACTTCCAAAGTAATTTACAAAATGATCAATTTTCAAAAATTAAAACGTTCAAAATTATTTTTCCTTCAAAAATTGAAAGAGATAAATATTTCATGACTTGAATAATTGCTATCACCCGTCTTCTTAAGATAAAGTCTCCACTCACTGATGTCAAAGTCCAAATCGAGATTCAAGTACTTTCAAAATTAATCAATAATAACAGTTGTTAAAAAAATGTGAATCTAGTCCACATAATTGCCACAAATTATATTACATTATATATATAAATACTTTTCTACACCAAATATGAGTACTAAGTCCCTTTTTGAATTAGAAAATATAAGATAAGGCTTTCTTCATTTGATATATGAAAAAAGAAAAGTTTATTTTTACTCTTTTTTTGATATTTTTTATCGGAATTACAAACTTCAAGTATAGTGAAAAAATATGATTACTTTAATTTTATTTCAACCTCAAACTTCCTATATTTTTTTTATACATTTTAAGTACTAAGTTTTTACGACAGCTGTACTACCGTTGATGTTGTATAATATGTATGAACATTGTTCATACATATTACATTAGAGTTATGTACAGTGTAAATATATTAGACGGATAACTTTTTCTATTTTTTGTGAGATGTATTAGATGTTTTAATATCAAATTAGTGCACTTAAGAGATTAAAGTCCAGTTTAAAAAACATACTAATATAAGTTCTTTTTTTTCTGTTGCATTTGATAAGGTGCTTTCTTTCCCTTTTCTTTTAATGATGAAAAAACTTTTAATGCATTGAATTGCAAGTAATTGGATTGAATGAAATATTTTTTCTATGTCCAATTATATGTATTACAAAGATATGATCAAAAGTAGGATTCCCAACTTTTTAATCTCCATTAAGCACATAGCATTTTTAATACTCTAATATCTTCCTACCCACAAACGTATTAATTCTATTTCACCACCTAAAACAAAATGAAAAACACACAAGTAAAGTAAGAATAGTCATAAAAATATATTTACATTATTACAAACATCATACCGTTCTTCAATTACCCTTGGTGTAGAAATTGCTCTTGTTCTTCCTTCAACAGTCTTTCAATTCCTGATCGTACTTTAGACAGACATACTTAAAGCTCTACCTTGACCGAAAGTATAAGATATTTGATTTGTTTTTCAAATTATTTTTTGAATAATTTTTTGCAGAACTTAATTTGAGTAAAGTTCTGCTAAACATGAAATATTTGAACAGCCCAATATGTCGTTTTAATGATACTACAGACGTTCCTCGTGAGGTATTTAATATTTCCTTCCCTTTGCAGAGTTTACTTTGTAAATTCAATTAAAGTCAAGGAGGTTTCTTTGAAAGTTAGAGTAATAATGAAGTAAATAAAAGTTATAATAAGAGATATTTGACTATATATACAAACGTGCCCAATTACCACTACGGTTTCTAAAACAGCTGTGGGACTCTGAAAATCATAATCTTGGTAAATTTTAACATTTTAACACCTTGAAATGTATTTTCACCCAAAAAAAAGTTAATTTAAAGAATATATAGATATATAATTTTATCAATTACAAGTATAAATTAGATCCAAAGATATAGATTTAATTATTTTCATACAAAAAAAAGGTTATCGAAAATATTAAGTCTGAGTCATTTTATTATTGCTTATGAACTTTATCATCAAAGTATTTCATTTATTTTGTTATTGTGAAAATATATATATATATGTTTTTATACATTAGAACGGTGTTGTATATTCAAATAAACACAAGCAACTAAAATTATTTTTTAATTTAGTTGTTTCATTTCAATAGACTAAAAAAATTATTATGTGTGTAGATTTGTGTTTTGCTCGTTCATGGATAAGTAAAATATTTTTACTTTATGGTTATGGACTTGAAAGACAATTCCTAGATCAGATTGTGTAATTGTGATACTATAATGGTAACTCATAGCTAACCAGTACAACCCTATCCCACCAATTATAGGAACATTTCAAAAAAATACCAACGAGTGTATTTAATATTGAATATTTTCATTAATTTATTAAAATTAAAAAAACTAGGTTTGCCCGGCATTGCTCGGGACATAAAGATATTAAGAATTATTCTCATGTTGGTTTTATGAGTATGAGTAAACTAAAATATTTGCATTTAATAGGCAATCTTTTTTAATGCAATGAGGAAGTGGTTGCTTTTTTGTCTCAGCTGCCAAACTCACAGTCTCTTAGTTGCTTCCCTGAGCATCTCCTAATATTCCAAAATACACGCCGGCTTTTAGGCTGTACAGGTGAAGCACTGGGGAAAAAATATTTTTTAAATTCCACCTCCGCCACGTTTCTGGCACCAAGGAGCCATTCATTTATTTTAAAAAACACCCCAGCCCACGGATTGTGCAGGTGAACTGTTAAATGTCTACGCCATCCCTTCCCTGAGGATCAAGGAATCTTTCAATTTACCAAAATCTCTGGCTTTTGGGTTGTACCGATAAAGTGCTGGGCCTTGAAAGCATTTAAACTGCACCACCAATGCATTTCTGAACATCAAGAACCCCTTGAAATAGTCTATAGTTCACACCAATGACCGGTTTGTATAGGTGAACTGCTGGGGCCAAGGTAGATTAAATTCTTCTACTGTTGCTTCCCTGAGAATAAAAAAATACACCCTGTCTCTCAGCTTGTACTAGTGAAGTACTCGGCGAAAATAAAGTTTAAACACTACAGCCACTGCGTTTCTAGGCACCAAGGAACCTTTCTAATATGCTATAATACATACCGAGGCCAGGTTGTGCAGTTGAAGTATTGGGCCTCGTGGCAGTTTTATCTTCACCGCCGCTGCATTTTAAAGTACTAAGAACCGCTTCTAGTATGCTTGAATACACCCCATCCAGAGGGAGTAGTCTGATGGCTGTGAGGCAGGTTAAATTCTTCCGATACCGCTTCCCCAGCATAATGCAATCCTTTTAATATCCAAGGTGTACCCTTACCCTCAGATTCTACAGGTGAAGTGCAATAAAATACTATTTTAGGGCAGATTGTATTATGGGATATTGGGAGGGTTCCTTGGTGCTCAGAGAAGGGAAGGCAAAGATTTTTTTTTGATTTTTTTTCCCCCTTCTGATATGCTAGAATACAACCACGGTGATAGATAGTAGGCTGGTTGTCCTTGAGATTAAATTCTTCCATTGCCGCTTCCTTTAGCATCAAAGAGCCCGTCTAACGTCCAAAATAGAACCAGGCCTCAGGTTGTACAGGTAAAGCGCAAAAATGATATTTAGTGGCATGATTGGCCATGAACACCAAAAAAAAAAAAAAAATTAGAATTTTTCTGGATCGTTAAGAACCTACATCATGAAAAATTTCAGCAAAATTCCTCATTTTTTTGAGCCATAATTTAAGGACAAATATACACAAACAGAGACATTCACATTTAATATATAGATGTAAATAAAAAGCTTTAAGTTTAATTTATATTTCCAATAATAATATTCATTCTGCAGAAAAATCCATAAATATTCAAATATAGATAAAATTCAAAAGTTTTTCCATTAATAAATTTCTATATGTATTGTGTAATATGCGAAAAAAGGTTTGATAATGGTGTAAAAGCTGGGATTAGGGGAAATATATGTATGTGATATTAATTTCTCTTTTTTCAAAGTTTGAAAACGATAATATTTTTTTATTTTTTTTTTTAGATATATATTTGTTTCTAATATTTGTTCAATATAAACATATAAATTTAGTAAACATATTCTTGTATAATGATTCTAATAAGTTCATCATTCAGGAATAAAAAAATAATTTAAAAACGGAATTGTTATGACCAGTCCATTTATTGTTAAAAAGTTAGGATGTTAATAACTTATACCTTTTTGTGGTTTAGTAGTTTAATAAACCAGTAAGAACGTCGCCCTCTCTAGCGCTAATTACTAAGAGAGGAGAATCATTAATATGGGATTGACTTATGACATTGTGTATTTTATGAATTGATTATTGGAGTGTTATAATAGAATATAGTTTTGTAAATAGTATAATGATCAGTCTTCATCATTATTGGATCGTTCTAAACATAACATGGCGCAGATAAAAAAAATTTGCAGATCAAGTTAACGGAAAGATTCAAGAATTCCTACGAAGGATGAATTATCAGAAGAAAATTGATGTTTGATAGAGAAACTAAAAATGTTCGAATGAAATCTAACATCGGTCGATGAAAATTAGAAGGATGATCGGATGATGAGAATGATGATGATCTTGATGGAAGAGGCAAAAGCGAGCACGTAAAGAGTTCATCAGAAGAGATGAACAGCGACGTGAAATAGTGGAATGAACTTTTAAAGCATATAATTGTAAAAATTCTCACAAAATAGACGAACGTATAGCAAAAGTGTAGCAAAAATAAATCAAGGAATGAAAATACTAATAAATCTCCAACTCAGCTGGAAGAAAATATAGAATATAAAGAATTCGTAAATTGGAAGACTTTATGGGATAATTATGTGTTAGCTATTGGATTTGGGGGTCAGAATGAAATAAAGAAAAAGGTAATTTTTAAGTCATTGTGTTGTCTGGAAATGCTAGATGAGATAGAGCATGCCATGTCAATCGAAATGGACGGAGAAAGTTCTTTTAAAGAAATCATGTATTGAAAATTACTTTAAGAAGTAAATTAATGTGGCACTGGAGCGGGTCAAGTTGGTAGGAAAGAAGCAAAGTGAAGATGAGTGCTTTAATTCATTTTACACGACCTTATGTTAGCAAACAACAAATGCTGGATTAAGGAAGATTTCATTTGAAGCCTGGTTATTAACAGTTATTATAATTGGAATGAATAGTGGAGAAATGAAAAATACCTGTCGTTTACATAACCTGAGTTGTCACTTTTAGAGATTTGATCCATCTGCCAGAGCGAAGAAAATGTTAAAATTCTGGAAGAGGCTTAGGCAAGAAAATCAATTTCTATATAAAGTTGAAAAAATAATTATAAAAAGGAGCAGAACAGAAAAACTCAAATATGTTCTTATTGTAGAAAAAATTATCATAGAAATGGAGAAAAATGTCCTGCATATGGAAGGAAATGTAATCAGTGTAAAAAAATAGGTCATTTTAAATTAAGGTGTAAATCAAAGAGAATATTTTTCAAATCCAATGCAGTAAATGTGAGCGATGTAAAGAAGAATGTCAATGATAAAATGATATCTCTGGAAGTAAAGAACAAAAAAATAAAAAGGATACGAGCTGTGCCGGATCCTGGGGCTGAAATAACTATTGCCGGTTTTGATCAACTAAAAAGTATGGGATTATGGTCAAAAAGCTAGAAAACAATGTTAAAGGATAATTATCAAGTGTGGATGGGCAAAGTTGAGATTAATGGGAAAAATACAACTAGCAGTTGTGTAAAATAATATGCAAGTATCAGAAATGATAAGAAATGATATGATAAGAAAAGTTTGTAGAGAGTTTCAGTTAATTTTTGGAAATTTCTCCTATCAGATTTGAATAGCAACATTAAATAATGAAATGAATGGACATTTGGAGCAAATTAAAAAGTATCTGATGAGGTATTCGATGATATTTTTTATAAAGGACAAAAGTTAGAACCAAAGAAAATATATTAAAAGGATGGTTATATACATTGTGAAATTCATTCTGTAAGACCTATACCATTTGCCTGTAGAAGTGAAGCGAAGGAAGAAACTGATCACATGGAGAAAATGGGCGTGATAAGTAAAGTAGAGGACAAGACTATTGAATGGTGTCACCCATTAGTAGTACTTACAAATACAAATGGAAAAATTAGACTTTGAGTTGATTTAAAAAAATTGAATGATCAAGTTTATTGACCAATTCATCCAATGAGGACTCCACGAGATGTTGTTTTGAGTGTAACCAAAAAGGGGAGATTTTTACAATAATGGATACAAAACAAGACTATTGGCAAATTGCATTAGCAGAGAAATCGAGACTATTGACTTGTTTTATGACTCCTTGTGGTAGATATGTTTTAATAGAGAACCATTGGATTTTGTTGCGACTGAAAATGCATATTGCTTACGTGGGGAGGAAAGTTTGGATAATTTACCAGACACATTTAGAGTGGTCGATGATATTTTAACAGTGTTACATGATTTAGAACTATCATGTTTGTAAAGTCAGAAAGATTTGGAAAAATACCAAGGGAAGAAAATTACTTTAAACCCTAATAAATTTATATTTGCTCAACCCTAAGTAAAATTTTGTGGATATTAAATATCTAAGTTTTAGAATCTAAAAAATAGAAGGGAGACTTAGGAGTTTTTTGGACTTAGTCAATCAACTGAGTCAATTTTCATTAAAGATAAGTGAAGCAGCATGACCTATAAAGAATTATTTTCATCAAAAGTGGAATTTACATGGACTACTAACCATTAATTATCCATTGAAAGAAATGTTGACTTCACCACCTCTATTAGCACCATTTGACCCTGAATTAGAAACAAAATAGTTGATCCATTAGAAGGAGATATTCGTGAGGAGTCTTTAAGAGATCAAGAGTATATCGACTTATTAAATGCAATAGAAAATAATGCAATTAGAGATGGAGTGAAACCTTCGATGAAAACGTTACCTGAACTGAGCACTGAGTGGGGCCTTGTTTTATATAAAAACTGTTTGATAATTCCAATAGGTAAACGGAAAGAGATTTTGGGAAATCTTCATTATTCACATCATAGAATAGAACGGAAAAAGTGAAGAGCCAGACAAACATTTTATTGGCCGACAATGAATATAGAAATTTAAGAAATGGTACAGTCATATAGAAAATGTATAAAAAGGTTACCATGTTTAGGTAAGGAATCACTTCTGTGGGATCTGACTCCAAAAAGACCCTTGGAATTTGCATCTGTTGACCTGTTTGAGAGTAAAAGTAAACATTATATTGTTTATGGTGATAAACGATCGGGTTACCCGTACATTGAAGAATTTAAGAGAGTTCCTCATTCTAAGGAAATACCTAATTGTACTATTGAGGAAGACATTTTCGGGGACTGGAATTCATACAAAGTTGAGGACGGATCAAGGTCCAGAGTTTAATTATAAAGAATTTAAGGAGTTTTTTTAAGAGATGGAACATAACATCCTCAAAGTAACGGCCACGCTGAAAGTATAGTCAAGTCAATGAAGGCACTATTATAAAAAGTAAATGGAAATTATGGGTCAGAAGAGTTTTTTATTAGATTACATGAGTTTAGAAATAACCCAAAGATTCATAGAAAATCAAATAATGAAATTTTATTTGTTCATCAAGTACAATTGATCATACCACAACATTGGAGAAGTTATGATACAACGGTCTAGACTCAATCAGAGGATGAGGAGAGACGTAGAGAAAAAGAAAGAAATTATTACAATATAAATGCAAGAGACTTACCTGAGTTACATGTGGGAACTAATGTAATTGTACAACAATTTACAATAATGGATGCAAAACAAGGCTATTGGAAAATTGAATTAGCAGAGAAATCGAGACTATTCACTTGTTTTATGACTCCTTGTGGTAGATATGTTTTAATAGAGCACCATTGAATTTTACTGCATATTGCTTACGTGGAGAGAAATTTTTTGAATAATTTACCAGACTCATTTAGAGTGGTCGATGATATTTAAACAGTGTTAAGGGATTTATATGATCATTATAGTGCAATTATAGAACTAGAAGATGGTCAAATGTACGTGAAGTTATAGAAAAAGGAATCAATGGAAGCTACCGCGTCTGATTACGAATAACGAAGATCAAAAGAATTTGAACTAAGAAGGGAGATGTTGGGGATATTATTAGTTTACTTAACCAGTTAGAACGTCTCCCCCTCTAGTATTAGGTACTAGGAGAGGAAAATCATTATTAATATGGGATTGACAATGACATTGTTTATTTAATGTACTGATTATTAGAGTGTTATAATATAATATAGTTTAGTAAAAAAGATAATAATCAGTTGTCATCACTATTGGATCATTCTAAACATAACTATACTTAAGCCCCCTCTGACGAGAATTGTTTCTATGTTTTTTCCAAAATTAATTATGGGTCTACGTTTTTATGTCTCTTTTTAGGTTAAGTGTCTTCATTTTTTTCCGAACTGAAATGGGAGTGTGTTCCACAGCATGGCTTTTCTTAAAATTTCATGGAGACAGTTTCTAATTCAATATATGCTGAAGTTGGAGGGTCTGAACTCTTCTATTCCGTTCCTTGGATCTCAAACCGTGTTTTGGTCCTTAGAGAAAGTATGAAATTTTTGAAATATATTTGTATGGAGCTGACCGACAGAAATGATCCATTGGTTCTTGAAATATTCATCACGAATTATTAGTCGACTGTTAAATTTAATGAACTCATTTGGCCCCAAATTTGTCAGTACGTAGTTCATAACTGATCTCCATGATGAACAATCTCCCCTGTACTGTCCATATACACTCACTGCTCGGAAAAGTTACAGTTGATCTGTGATTTTCAGCTTACTAAAACTGTATCTTGTAGTAAGCTGAAATACATATCCACGTAACCATGGCAGTGTCTCTAGTGTGGGGTGCGGCTCAACGAGTTATCTTGGCTAATGATCCTGTTTTTTATGATGACTCAAGAATAGATATTGTTTGAAAAAATAGGATTAAGAAGTTTTTCTTTTGCAAATTATAGGATCCATCTCTTTTGGAAATTCATGTTATTAGTAACAGCATTATAGCTGGACACAATATTCACTCCTCAGACATATTCAATGACGGGAGATTCAAGTTTCCTCTTGAAAGGACTTCAGTTCTCCATATTATGTCATGCCCTCGGCATTTGAAAATGGCATTGCCTAATTTTGAAGGTGAGACGGATATACTATGTGATCTACATAGAAGACGATTGAGTCTCCCTGAAAACTGCAAAAGTAGAATCAAGTCATCATTGAGAGGAATAAATGACCGAAAAAAATTCACAGTCCAATAACAGATTTCCGCTAATTGTATTTTTTTCTCGAGGCCTTGTAAGGACTGTGGTGAGATATTCAATGACATAGTCCATGCGTTTGTAGATTGTCCGTCTTTAACTATTCTAAAACAATTTGAATAATTAAATGAAAAATGTTTGATGGGTGGAATTGAAAAGTTTCAGAAAGTGTTTGTGCTGTTTGGACTTTCACGAAGGAAAAAAGGAGCTTTGTCCGAAACTAAAACAATTGACATTGCTCTTCCAAACTCAAAAGCTCTTATTGCGAGCAGGCTGACATCATATTATTGTAGAAGAAGTAAGGTGTATAATTTTGGCCGCATCTGCAAGATATGTCGCCTTTTCGCGGAAAACTCCAAACATAGAAACAGATACATTCCATCTATGGAATCCAACAAAGGAAGTTTTTTAGCAGAATAATCAAGAATTTTATTAAAAGCTTGTCATAGTTTCATATTTTATCGTTTTAATTTTATAAATTGCACTTAATTTGGATATTTTAATTCTTTTTAAAGATTTTTTTTCATGTATATTTATAGTAAGTATGGTTCAACGCTTGGGCAATAAATTTAAACTGCAATGTTTATTTATGTATCTGTACGTAATTGCCATGGACTTTAATATTATTATATTTATATTTACTTTTTTGTTCATATATATACATATTAATATGAAAGAATCGAATCTTTTGAGCCGTAATAAACTCATATGATGACATGATGCTAACTGAACTACGTATCGTAAGCTGACAAGAATAGCTTTCCTATTTGGTAACCGCATATTCTTCAAGACTTCTATGGTCGTTGAGCCGAGTACTCCACTTTTGAAAGGAATTTTTATGAAGTTTCTGGAAACATATGCACGAGACTGTGCCCAAAGAAGATCTTCCCTTATTTTATAAAATATTTCACACAATAGCTGAGAATATGGAACATATTTCGTAGTTTGATCGACTTTAATAAATAAATTTATATCCCAAGCCTTAATTTTTTCAAAGTGCGAGATGGGAGCTCTTTTGTAAATTTGAACACTTCTCCACAATCTTTCTTTTATATTGTATTTGCTTTTAATGGCAGCAATCCTTGCGTTTGTAGATACTATAATTGAATATATAATGGGCGAATTCAATATTTTGTGTGTGTATCTTCATGTTGTCTTCACAGTTAGTTAGTATTGTATTTTTCTAATACTTAAGGATAGTTCTTATATTTTTTCGAACCCCTGTATTATATCAGTAGAAGTCTCAATAGAAGTCATTATTTTCGAGCTTTTACCTATTTATAATCCCTTAATATTATAGTCACAATGGATTTTCTCAAGAATGTAGTTTATGGCAATTATAAATAGAGTTGGCAAAAGACAATCTCCTACTCGTGATCCTTGAAGAATATAAAACATTTTTTTGTACCTGGTTTGTCGATTTTCAAATAAAATTCCCCATAAAGGCAATCATTTTTTTCACTAAATAGTTGACCAATTATGAATTTATTGGAGACAAGAACACATGCTCTATCCAAATTAAAAATAAGAGCTACAAAGTCTTCATTATCTGAAGAGTCTATTGTGTCTTTGATTGAGCGAATAATATCTTCTTGGAGTCTTAATGTAATTAAATCTTTTTGGCTGGATAATATCTATCGTTGGCAATTCTCCCTGGGTGTCCCATCAAGATGGAGCATCACTTACACCGCAAGTAAAACCCAAGAGCGGCTCTATGCTAACATGCACTTCTGGGCAAACGACTTCTAGCTGCAGAGAAGCCAAAATCTCAACCCCGTAAACTATTCCATTTAGACACACATGGAGTCCAATCCCTGCATGAGACACCACAACAGCACCAACGCCCTGAAGACCTCTATCAACAATACCTATGCCTCCATGAGTGCCAAGTACATCCAGTGGGTCTGCAGCAGCTTCCACCACCGCCTGGAGTTTATCATCAATTCTGAGGCCGTATACTTGGAATAAAACATGTTCTTTGAATTTCAATTAATAGTTAATAAACTTGTTTCCTAATTCTTCCAGAATCCGGGCATGGACTTCAATAACTTGTGTTTTAAAATGGATGAATAATAACGGTTCCCAGTACAAACCATAAAAAAATTGTCTGTTAATGAATATATTTTGCAAATTTTTTTTAGTTCACTTATTTTCCACGATTCCGATAGTCTATACACTCTTTATATATTTCAGCAGGACGGTGCACCGACGCACTAAGAGAGAAAAGTGCATAGTCTTTTTCAATTTTATTTTAAAGAAAGATTGGCCTCCATCATCCCCAGATCTTCATTTTTTGGAATATTTCCGATAAATATCATGGAGAGCAAGCTCAACACTACTCCCCATTGATAATAATAGTGAATACTTATAGCAGTTTCTGCCTCCACGTCCAGCCTGTCGTCCATGCAAACGGACCATACTAATAATATTAAAAAAAAAATAGTCATGTTATGGTTATGGCCGAATTTTTGTTTTGTCCTTTTATTTTTCAAATTTTACCTTTTTTTCACCCTTTACAAAAATATGTATATTTAGAGTTGATTACATAGCCAATTTAGTCATTCCTTTATAGTAGAATGTTGTATACCTAGAGTAAACATAGATATTGATTGTATAATGTATGTATATATTTGTTTTCAACAAATTGACTATTTTTAGTAGATAGAATGAAATCAATAAATAATAATAACATTAAAAATAAGTTCATTATGAAGCAAATCGTATTGGTTTCTTTTCTATCTGAGTTAGCAAATATACTCTTATTATAATGTAGAGGGGGGTCTATTGAAATTTGAACCCTTTGTAATTCAATAATTAATAAAGGTTGAGTGATTAATATTTATATATATTTCGGTATATTAAGGCATAAACAAATAATTATAAAACTCAATAAATTTGAACTCTTTAGTTTTGTACGAGTCCAGAAAATGACACATGAACATGATTGATAATTTCCATTTGCACACTCCAACCAGTTAGAGGTCACCAGACAATTCCATAACGTTGGAGAGGAAGAAGGTTTTTTTTCAAAAAGGCCAAACTGGATCTGTAGGTGTTAAAGAAAGTACCCCATGCCAATTCCCTAAACTTCATGATGGCATTTTCAAAAGATATCAGAGTCTTGCACCAGGAAAGATCCTTATGAGGATGGAGCGGCCACTTTTGACACCAACAATGGAATAAACCCATTTTCCCCGTTGCAAGATTCTCTATTGAGTCCTTTAAGTTCTTTTGAACTCTTTTTTGACACTTCCCCCCCCCCTGAGTACCTCAAAGCCACTATCAGCTAGCACTGGGACACTGTGAGAGAAAACAACATCTGTAGCTATTGCAAGGCCTTACACCCCCGCCTGGAAGCAACATTACCGTTAAGGGATGCCATAGTAATGATCAAGATAGCTGAGATGCAAATCTATATTAATCTTGTTGAAATTCAATTCTTAATTAATAAATTATAACTTGTTGAAGTTAAAAATTCAAAGTTATTATATTTTTTGTATGGACCACTCGGTATACGGTGTGTATGCTCTCACTAGAAGATTTATATTTATCTGAATAATTGTATATTCTAAAAAAATAAATACTTTTTATAAATTTAAAACTTATTGAAAGAAAGGCAAAGTCATTAAAATTCTCCTTCAAATTGACCAAAAAATCCAAACCCATTAACGTGTTATGAATAATCTAAATCATTTTTCAAAAGTAGATTGCAATCACAAGATTCAAATCTAGATTAAAGCCATATTTTTAAGAAGGATGTATTGAAAAAGGATACAGAGAAGAATATAGTAAAACAATGAGAGAAACTTTTACTCTCCTCCAAACAAAATAAATATTATGTAAAAAATCACAGTATATATATTTTTATATATTATTATAGTTACACTAGGACGTACGTGTATGTTATATTTTATTTCGAATTATTTAAGAGTGTTTTACTGAATTATGCAGATTTATTAAAACAAACTTGCTAATCATCTTACTAATTGCGTTTTTAATTCTTATTCATTATAAACGTTTCCCTTTTTTCCATTAGTACAGTAATTTGTTTCTTAGATGTTTACTTTTTCCTTAAAAATAACTTTGAGACATCCATCTTATTTTATGAAAAAAAAAAACTTATTCGCAAAGTACAAGCTTGCCCTTCAGAGCCCAGGAATATTGTCTAACCAGAATAAAACATAGCCTTAGATACGTACCTCAAAATTCATAACACATTTCATTTTATATCTAAGGGCGGTATATGTCTCTGTTTTTAAATAAAGGCCCTTGTTATGCCTTTATATAAGCGGAATAACATAATAGATGTCTGCTAGTCGATGTAAAGTATTCTAGTCGATATTAAGGTATGAGTTGTCGATTGGGAAGTGCACCAAAAAAATTAAAAACCAAAAAACGAATTATTGTAGAACTGGAAAAGGGGAGAATGGGTATTGATTACGAATTAAAACAAGGGAAGAAAGGAATAAGTATGTTAGTTTTTAGTAACTAAGGACGTTATGATTGAAAGAGGAACATATATCTAATTATAATAGCCAAAGGGATGGAAGAACGTCAAATGAATATCGATCAATAAGTTTTCTTCAATTCTGGAGTTATTGAAAGCATTAATAAAATAATTAAAAATAAAATAAACAGGCAGATACGATCTTGACAATTTGATTTTGACATTCCTTCGTGAAAGACGTCTGATATTCTTTTTCGCTTTGTTTACTGCTCAGCCATCATAAATTTATTTAAATAATATATTTATATAAATTGCAAAATAAACAATTTTAAATTGCATAGAGGTAAATTTTGACCCATTAAGACACACAAAAAATCTACTTGTTTGGAAATACATTATAAATGGCGTATTATTGGAAAAAATCTCACTAAGAATGTAAGTACTGCAATGTATCAAATAAAGGATGTTCTGCAACAAGTTATAGTGACTAAAAATCCTTTCATTAATGTTAGTTCAACTTTAAATATTTGTAGGTAAAATATTGTAAAGACAGTTGGAAGATATTCAACGACTCATTGCATGCCTCTTTATAAATTAAAGTATCAAGTTTCTCACAATAACAGAAGAGTTTTTAATAGAATTATAAAGAATTTTAGAAAAAACTTGACATTTCACTTTGAAGTTATATGATTTTATAAAATATAATTCTTGATAATTATTCACCCACTATGACTGACATGAACATAATGAATGTAGAAACAAGATGCCACAAAACATTCAAATTGAATAGAAAAATGTTGGATTTTCTAAAAAAAATAACTTAGTGTTTCCCCTATGTTTATTTTTCTTGATCGAATGAAGGATAGTGAGAAAATATTCAAAGACTCAATCCATGGCTTTGCAGAATTTATAACAATTTGTTAAAGTATTGCGGTGATAAGTAGCTCAGTAGAGAAAGCACTCAAGCTAAATTATTACTTGAACTAAATGGGGATAAGTTCGATTTACGTCGCTCCTAGAGAAGGAAGTATATATTATGTATATCAACTTCAAAGACAATTTCCTCGTTAATAGTGTAATTGTATTAGGATAATGTTTACTTATATTTTATAGGTGCAACCACATCTAATCAATTAAAGGCTCATTAAAAAATAAATGTTTAAGGTCTTTGGGTAATAATGAAAAGTTGCATAAAGCGCTTGTGCTTTAAGGACTTTTTTACAAAAAAAAAAAAAAACCCTCAAAAACTAAAGCAATTGACGTTGCTCTAATTAAACGTTTAATTCATTTATAAAAATAAATTAAAAAAGAACTGAACTTAAATGTAAATAACTACATTTTTACCGAGCGGCTCTTTAAAATCTGCAAACTTTGAATTTTAAAAATATCAAAAGATATTATTTATTAATTAAAAATAGAATTTCAACAAAACCAATAACATACATATATGTGTGTCTGAGCTCTTTTAATCATGAATGTAGCTAGCCCTACATTCGGTGGGGGAAGACCTGTCACCCACTGCGGATGTGTTCCTCTATCATGGCGTCCCTGTGCTGGCTGACAGTGGCTTTGCCGTCATTGGTGTTTGGATTAGGGCCAATGTAAGCCTCCCCCTCGACTTACAGTCAAGAGGTATGGTCGAAGGGATTGGCATCAGGTCTATAGGTGGCCAAAAGTGTAAAAAAAATCAAAACAATCGTTAAAAAGAGTCTTGCAACGAAGGAGATTGTTTTTATTTTTTTCATTGCTGGTGTCAAAAGATGCCCCTCCACCCTCACAAGGCTCTTTCTATCCACTTTTTTGATAGCTTTTTAGACAGTATGGTGTGAAATCTCAAGACCTCTTGTATGACCCCTCATCAATTTCTATGGATTGGCCAGGAATGTTTTCATTAACTCCTTCGGATCCAGTTTGCCATTATGACGGAGCCCTCCTTCCTCTCCAAAGTTTGGGACTTGCTGACGTCATATACATTTCTTTTGGTGGTACCCAATCGCTTGAACTGCAAGAATGAAAATTGGTCGATCACTTTCAAGAGTCATTTCCTCGATTTATTTGTTAAGTACAGAGCTCAGGGTGGTTCTCTTTTATAATTTATTGTTTATGCTTTGATATATCGAAATATGAATTAATTTCTTCAACTCAACCTTTATGAATGATTGAATTAGTAAATGTTCAGATTTCAATAGACCATCCAGAATTTTGTAACAAACGTTCACGCCCTCTTTGATAATATTAATTGCCAATCATAAGCTAGCTTTAACTTATTGCTTTATTCATCTGACTGGTACATATTTACTATAATATTATATGAAAAGTATCCTAGTTTATAAATATGTTTGTGAGTGTATATGTAGATGAAGAATAAATACAAAATCCTTTGTTCTTTTCTAAAATAAACCTTGCTAAATAAATTATTATGTCATTATTTATTAATTTTGTATGGTCTTCTTGTATTCCCTTGATTAATATGTAATAGCTCTGAGCACGCTTGTGCCTTCAAAACGTATTCACAAACAATGTTTGTTTGTTTCAGAAAAAGGGTCTGAAAGGTGAGGTACTTTTATTGATCTTTCATCAATAATCTTTATGAATCTAGCATTTCCTGGCTTATTTTCGAATATTTTAAGAGTAATGATCAATTATTCATTGTTTTTGCCTCCTTCTGAATAAGTCTTTTTGAAATAAGCATATAAGTTTTGATTTAGAATTACCATTGATGGTATAAATTTAAGAAAGTAAGAGAGACGTATGAGATAATATATATTAGATAATGACCACAAAAGCCCTTTTACTAAATAACAAAAAAAAAATTATTTCATAAACATTTTCTGACGTAAACATTAAAATATCCGCACATTACACCAAACTCAATTTTATTCATCTTTACAAAGTAGTCAGCTATTTCCAAAACATGGGCGTTGTTGTAAGACCTTAATTTGACTAATTCAATGTAAATTTTGAAAATAAGGAAAAAAATGTAATGATGTTTAGAAGCACTGAGTGAGAATTTTTACGTTTACTTGTTCCTAAGGATAAAATGTTTCTAAATTCAATTTTTTTCCTCATTTTCACAAAAAAATTTATTTAAATAAAGTGGATAAAAAAAAGTTAAAAAGTAAATTAAATGAATTTTTGACAAGTACCTTTTAAAAAATTAACAAATAGATTTTATGTTGAGAAGTGGTAAAGTTATGTTTTAGCAGAAAACTTTTCACGTCACTCCTACTTTAATGACGTAGTGTACACTAAAAGCACGGTGTTAGTGTAAACACATGAAATTAATATTTCTTGATAAAAAAATTATGAAATATTCATTACTTCATACAAATTAGTATTCATTAGTTTTGATGAGGTTTCATGGATTATGTAGAATAATAGCTCTAATAATATTTTTAAGTATTTTATAGTTAACCATTACTTCATTTTTGACGTAAAACTGTTTAACCTAGTGATGCATACTTTTTGAAGGACACGGCTGGGGAGCATAAACACAATAAGATAAAAAGAAAGAAGATATATTATCCTAAATTTGACATGAAATGTCCCTCTATGAAAATTAAAAAACAGAAAGCAAAAATTAAATCCTTACTTTAACTTTTTTAATTTTTCCTACAGTTTAATGATATATATATTACATTTGATACTATACATTACAATTTGGACGAGATATCAAGAAAATAACTTATTCACAATTCATTTTTTTAATTAATAAATGCAAAGTGATTAATAACTCAATTATAGTATATTTATTGAAATATTAGTATTTGTAAAAATATTTAACTTGTTCTTTGAACCATTTTTACTCTTTTTAAGGACTTTTTTTGAATTTTTTAAAATACTTTTTTATTCTTCAAAATTTATTTTCTCACTAAAAAAGGTCATTGGAAAAATTTCAAAAAAAAAAATATTAAAGCGGAGTAAACATGATAATCATATTTTTATTCTTAGTTTAAATTGGAAATATTTTGAACAGGAGCTCCTACTTTAAATAATATAGTCTAGGATTGGTTCCTATCCAACTTTAAAACCAGCACGGGTAATATTTTTTTCTGCATCATTTTTTCGCTTCACTTTCAGTTTAAATTTTTATTTTTTAAATTTTTGAATAGATTATTAATGTTTGAAAAATTTTAATCTAAATTTTATTTAAAATGTTTATCTCCGTGGCAATCAATAGAGTGCTTCCTTGACCATTTTGATTCATTTATCCCCGTTTTTGACAATGGACCTTCCAGAACGTACTGCATCCTTGACTTCAAAACGACAGGAATAGAATGGACGAAATCCAAAATTTGTACATGATTAGATGTATGGAACAATAAACACCATACACACTTTCAGTGCCTGGCTTTCGTTTTCTTCTTTTTTTAAAGAAAATCTGTAAAATATGGTAAATTTCCTCTTTACTAATCTTCATCTTTGGCTTACGTTCAAACCATTCTGTGATAAACTATCCCAATAGTGTCTAAAAAGTTTCATTATTACGAAATCTCTTGTTTGTAACACCATATGGTCTAAACTGACCGCACTTATAGAACAGAAGAAATACATTTTTAAGGTCATCTTGGGGGAAAAAAATGGATTTCTTTTAACTCGATCATAATATCATGATATTTTTAAGAGATGATGTATTCTGTATTGAATATGTGTTTCTCGATGATATTTTTTTTGTATATATCGTTATAGGATACTGCCTTGTATATTTCAAGTTTTTAGATTCAACCTAAAATTTGATCGCAAAATTTAAATTACTCAATCCCTAATATTTTATCAAAAATAGCGTATTTAAGGTGATATTTCACTGAGTTAAAAATCAAAAGATCCAACCTACAAAAGTAATGGACTTAAGTGTTGTTTTTTCGAAAAAAATACATTTTAAATTACAAATATGAATTAAATTTAGGTTATTGCGAAATAAATAGAAATAATAAATCTGTGAGATAAATATTATATGGGAAAATTAATTAAAAGATCCTATTTTATAACAATTTAATACCTATTGTCTGCAAAATTTAATATTCTTTTATCCAACTAATATTTATTAATTGAATTAAAAGGGATCAAATATAATATTAAAAAAGTATTTAATTTATTGACTGATGTTTTTATCATGCGTAGGAAATACTAAAACTAAATGGTATTTATTAGGATTGGTACAGTAAACGCTTGTACTGCGGTACGATTCAGTACAACCTTTACAATTTGGTTTGTTTTTACCTTCTGTGCAGTACAAATGTACGTATATATATCATCATATATTAAATATTTTGATTTGATAAAATTTGGTTATTTTTTTAATTAATAGATTTAGATAGTGAAGTAAGATTTTAATCCATAAGTATCATACTATATAAGAAATTATTTATTTATTTGATTATACAGAAAAATATATAATGCCCTACAAATAAATCTCAGATGACAAAAATTGAGTAGTTTGGTAAAGGATGATTTTAATAAGTGTTCTAGTGTGTCCGAGTTAGTTTGTCGATACCTCACAACTACAGGTACATCAGTATCAAAAGAAATATTTTCTTCAATAGCTGGCGATATGATGACTGCTATCTAGTTATTTTTGACCGAAAATGTAGACAAGCTTTTGTTTTTGAAAAAAAATATATGAATTTATGAATCATAGTATAATATAAGGTATTGTATTTTATACTAAGCTTCTTTTTTTTAGATAAGTTAAGTTTATATGTACATAAAAGAAATTATTTAAGAAATGAAATATAAAAAAAATTTGAAAAACCACAATAATTTAAAAAAATATTTTACAAAATACCGTACCAAACTGCGTACCGTGAAGGATGTACTGCAGTTTGTACCCAACCGTGGGCTTAGTGCATCTACCCAGCCAAAGTATTTTTATATGAAAATCATTATTTGTGATCAGGATTTCTAGGATATTTAACATAAATAAACGACGCATCTGCAAAATTAATCAGAACGATATATCATTAAAAAAAATTAATGAATGAAAGATGGAAAATGTAATCCAGACAAATTTTTCAAGAAAAAGTTATCTTACCAAAAATCAGTGTAATAAAATGAAATCTTTGACTTTTTATGGATAATTTTTTTAATTAATATTTATCTCCATGAAAATCAATACATTCCTTACATGACGGTTGGACACGCTTTCATTTATTTTATCCACATTTTTGACAATTTATCTTTCAATACTTCGTGCATCTTTGATTTCATAATTACCGAAACAGAACCGATAAAACCAAAATTCTAAGGGATGGGGATTACAGTATCAAGACCATGAACATTATTCACATTATCAGCTGCATGTCTTGCATTTTATCCTTTATCCAAGAAAAACAATAAAATATGGCGTATTTTTTCTTTGCTAGTGTTCGTTTTATTACACATAGTCAAACAATCATAAAACTGTCAGGATGTTTTTGTAAATTTAAAATCTTATACAACGAGAGATATACAATATCGGATCCTTCCATTTGAAACATGATTAAAAAATTTTACTACAACTATTAATGAATAAACATATCTTATATAATTAATTATACGTATCGTAAAAAAATTTCACTAAATATTTTCATAAAAATTATTGTAATATAATCGTAAACTGTAACGGCTTAAAAGTATACATATGTATAAAATTTGATATTGTATAATTTTTATTTGACTTTTATTTCTTCAAGGGTACGTTCCTTAACTTTTTATTGTAAAAAGTTGAATCTAACTTTTGTTTTATATATATATATATACATATAATATATGAAGGTATTATGTAGCTAAATACAAAAAATAGATTTCCTTCAGAAAAGTCTTTTGTGTCAATGTGAATATGAAAAATAACTTTTGAATGGAATGAAGAACTGTTATTTGTAAAAATATATGTAATCTTTCTTATGATTGAAATATGTAAACTAACTTTGGTTAATTTGTTCAAAAAATTCAAAAATTCTTCTTGAAGGTGCATAGAGAAAACGTCAAATCATGGAGGTAGACCATAAATAAAATTCCTTAACTTATTTAATTATTGAATTTGTGTTATTTTCTTAATTTATATAAGTTGAATTATTTTTAAAACAAGGACTCTCAAACTAGAGTAATCGTTACTATGTGTGAGGGTCTGTGAAGAGTTTGATATTAAACAATGCCAACATACTCATTTGAGCCTTTCAGGTTTGCTGGAGTTTAAATAAATTTAGCCGTATTAGTTCCATGAGTGGCTTCTAACCGTTTTACGTTCACTAGATTAATGTGTGGTCAGAATATAAATGGTTTTTTTATTATTGAAATTGATCAAAATCAAAGATTTTGAAATTTGGTGAGAGATTAAGATCCTCTGGACTCTTGGCTTTCCGAAGATGTAAGAATTTTCCTACTACAAAGTCTAAGTTCTTACAATCAAAACAAAAATGCAGAAGAAAGCGATAACACTTTTTCACTCTATAAATAGATACATAAATGCACATAGATTTTTTTTTTCATTCCATGGAACTAACTGACAGTTTTGCTGATATTTATAAAAAATGAATCATTTTCCCAATAAATTATAATAATAAAAGTGGGCTGTATATCTAGACTCATTTTATGGATTTGTAGATCACAATTTGCCTTCTTTTTTTAAAGTAATAAATATAGTATTAAGAAAAATGAAGGGAAATGGTGTTGACCTCATAAGCAAAGTGAGCAAGACATTTTATGTAACTGAGTCCCTTTTTTAAAGCGTGATACAGTATTTTCTATGTATCAGCTTCTATAGTAGTAAGGAGGTATCTTAATAAATGTGGCCTTCTAGAAAAAAAATCTATAATAATATCTGTGTCTTTTCTTACTAAATACCTTCCGGTTATGAGTGTTTTAAAAGTTTACATAAAAATTATAATATTTCCACATAGACGAATAAAATGACTTTTTTCGCAACTCTACTCAGGTTTTCGGGCTGCCCTGGTCAAGGATTGTCCAGAAGGCTCAGTCCTTTTTGTTGTGGTTCCACCATCCAGAAACTGAATGTCTAAACAGCTTCAAGTGCTTGACTGCTACAGTCTCACTAGTTTAGGAGAAACTTACCTAGAGTTCATGATATTCAGTTCAGCAAAAAAACAAAACGATATATATAGAAACAAATACATTTTCTAATGCATGGTCATATTAACTTGATTGATCTCAACTTGTCTGCAGTAAAGTACTGCATCCAATGTCATGTTTATGCCGCATTGCACCATAACCTCTCGGTTATCATATTGTCTATCATTTCAGATACGTCATAGTGAGACACCATTAACGAGACACCCTTTCCTTACTTTACAATTTCATACTTGCATTTACACGATAGTGTTTAAGTATAAAACATGTAAAAAAAAAAAAAAAAAAAAGACAATGTTGTTGTACGCTAATTTTAGACAACTCATTTCATTTTTTTGGTAGTATTTCAAGTTTTTTGGTCCTATTTAGTCTCTTTTTATTTTTTCAACCATCATCATATAAAAAATATTACCCACTATACTTGTATTAAAATTGTTGGTATTTTTTTTCCCTCAGAGTCATTCATTGTCTTAATGCATGAATACTAAAAAGTTAATGGTCAATCAAATATATGATTTTATTAGATTATCTTTATAAAGATGCATATACATAAAAATGTTTGGCTTTATTAAAATATCCCTTTCTTATCTAATGTAAATATAAGGGGTAGCTATTGAGGTCGTATTTCTTTTGATGCAATGAATATGAAAAAAAATTGGGTAGGAGGTGCTTTGTTAATACATTTTTGAATTCTACATTATATCATTTATTTAATGTAACAAAAGTATTACATCCTTGGGGATGTTCACTCACCCAAGATACTAAAACATCCTTAAAATATCTTGTTTGTATAATATTCAGTGACAAAATCACAGAGTTTTATTAGTGGGAGGGGCTGTTTTGTGTAACTATTGATGAATCACAATTTATAGAACAAAAAAATACTTCAGCTGGAAAATTTATTGGTGACTCCCCCCACCCCCTTTGCCACCCCGGTGATTAAGGCATTGATATTCTTACTCCAATTTCTATTTTCACTTTTAATTTACCATATCCTTCCTTTATTCAATTTTATTAAGAAATTACGTCATAATTTTTTTAAGCTATTAACAAAATACGGAACTAATTATCGAGGCTTCAAAAATGTTTTTAAGCGTTCTTATTATTTATCCATCCCTATGATAAATTTATAAAAAGAGGATGTAGAGGAGTTAGAGAAGTTTTATTTTATTTGTAACATGTCTTGTTCGATTATAGTTTAGAAATAATATATCCCCTACCACAGCGTTACCCTGCAAACAAAGAATCTACCAAGTGATCCAGTAAAATCTGAACAATTTGAATTATTAACTTTCACACCATATAATTGATTAATTAACAATAGAATTTAACGAAAATATTAATATAAATACATGGGTGTCTGAGCTCCCTGAATCATTAATGTACCTGCCCGTAGTGGCAATGATGGCATCCAGATAGTGGAAGGCCTAACACCTGCTTTGGTTGAAGTTCTCTATCATGGCGTCCACGTGATATCTGACAATGACATTGAAGGACTCGGTGTTTGGATGAAGGACACAGCAGGCCTTCCCCTTGACATGCACGAGCAGGTTAGCATCAAGGCTATGAACTGGCCAAAAGTGCCAAAAAGGAGTTCAAAAGAGCCTTGCAGAGAAAGAGATGGATATCATTCATTTCTGGGGTCAAAAGTGGCCTCTGTACCCTCACAAGGCTCTTTCCACCCACTTTTTGATAGATCTCTGGACAATCTAGTGTGAAACCCCGATCTCTTAAATGTGCCATTATATACTTCAGGGAATTTGTATTTTTGGATAAGTTTAGTAAGTGTATTAAAAAAGTTCCTGCCAATTTACTGAAATTCAGGCTCTCAGATTTTAATTGATATTTTTAACATAGAAAAAAGAAATTCGTATTCTTATGGGTTGCCTATGGCCTTCACTTAAAAATTAAACATCCAGTCACAGATGTTGATGAGGTGAAGAAAACATGCGTTAGGTTTTTAGATGCCCTTGTGTTTTAGAGTCCAGAAAAATTCAAAGCAATGGAGTACCGCATTTGAAACTGCTAAGGTCTTATACCAGAGAAACTGAAACAATTGAAACCAATAAAAGTGGAGAGAATATTATTGCAACGGCTGTTTCCTATACTGTGTTCACGATTACAATTCCAGATGATGATATTTCAACTGGGAAGTTTGCGGGCGATCTGATTAAATTTCATTCTTCATTCTCAGAGAGATACATGATGATTTTTATAAGATTATTCCATATTTGAAATACTTTAAAAAATTTTGATCGAAAGAGTCGTCTGCTTGTAGGTTTTTTCGTAGTCCTAGTTACCTTTATGGTTGTTGCTTTTTTTTCAATTTTTGGGAACATTTTATTGGTTTAATGCTTACTCATTGTTTTCAGAACGTGCATTTGAGTGCTCTGTCATATTTTTTTTTTTTTTTTTTTTCTTTTTTCTAGGAAAGTAATTTTTAACTAAAATGTGTATTTATATCTGTGCGATGCAATTATTATTGATGACTAAAGAAAAAAAAATATGGAGGAGTTAGTTAATTGTGGCGATGAGGAAAAAGTCTTGAGACCATTGTCATTTCATTTTTTTACAATTTAGTAAGTTTATTAATAAAGTATGCTTAATTAAAAAATAGCTGGGGTTCTCTTATTTCATTTGATATATAATATATAAACATTGGACGTAAGATAACCTCTAAGGAAGAAAAAAGTTTATAATTTTTGCCTTCAATTCTCACAGGGAAGACCAAGAATGTTGCTCACATTGAGGCTGTCATCCCTCATATATCACAGCGATGAGGTGATTGGTATTTTTTGACAGTCCTAATGTTGTTGTTGGTATTTCCAAAGCATGCCACAATTTCATTTCGGTAGTTGTAGACAGAGCAACAGTGAATATCTTTTCATCTGTTTTCCGCTGTGTATAAAGTCATTCGAAAGTATCTCCCAACACTCATGAGAGATTTGTTGCTTTTGTTGTTAAAGGAGCAGCCTTTGAGTTATCCTAAGAGACTTCCCATGATCCTATTATCCGGCATTTCCAACTGTTGACCATTCCACTATCTTAATTTTGGTGTAATTGACGAAGTTCATTACTGGGTTTTACTAAAGGTCTTACTTACCTTTTTGGTTGGTTTATTTCTCTTAAGCTTGTCCTTAGGCTGTCCGGTGTAGCAAATAATTTCTGATTGTAGCCTTACAACCTTTCCGATCTTAAGGCATGATCTCGCCTGTGCAGGCTGAAACACTACACTCTTTCTTCTTCCAGCTTCATTATCTTTTTTTGTTTTTTATGTTCTATTTCTCAAATGAAAGGTCATAACTTAGCTTTCACTTTTGTAACTATAAACGTATAAGTTTCCTAAACTTAGAACAAAGGAGATCGAAAATGTTCTAAATCTCTTTCTCGTCCAGGTAAATTATTTACAAGGCTCACTTTTGGAATATTTTGTATTTATTATTAGGGATATGTACAACTTATAAATTTAATAAATTCAATAAAACTCTTCTTGGTATGTTCTATAAAATAAAAAATAATACGCAATGGATGCATGCTTACATAATGTAATAAACTTACAATAGTAAAAATTCGGTATTTTCAGTATTTTACAGCTTCTTCATTTTCATCAATATATATTATTTTGGTAATAAATGTGAAAATATTTTTATGGTACATATCGCCCTGTTTATATATATATTGTTGATCAATTATGTGAAATACGGTACTTTCTATCTGTTTCGTGGGCGTTTGAGATTCTCCATTTAAAGGATTTTAGCACATCCATGGATCGTAGTAAATAGTTTAATATAAAGATATGATTAATTTGCATAAAAAATCACTGAGACATATGCATCAAATGTTCGAAAGCATATATCTAACTTTAGGAGAGCATAAATAACATTTTCTTGTATATATATTATGAGAAAGTGTAAAAGTGTATAAGAGTTCATACAATATGACAAAAGTTATTCAAGGAATTGATGAGGGTTGCGGGAAAGATAAATAATTGGATCAATATTTTATTCAGTTTTATTTTGTACTCTGTTTTAATTATATAATTTTACATTTTCTAATTTTATTAACATATTCATGTGAATTTAGAGTTACAACAATCAAGTTTGTAAGTTATATTTTACTAAATTGTATTGTATTCAAACATCTATTAATTAAAATCAGTAATAAATGTGTTCTTAACATTTTAATGAAAATGTTTTTTCTCAAAAATCATAATTTTTATTTACAATCAAGCTTGTCGTGATAAAAGTTATAAAACCGATTTTTTCAATCAATTGTTTGACATATTTAAAGTATGTCTTGAAGATGATCTTATTTGAACTCTAGTAGTTAATAAAATATATCTGAATATATTATCCAGGTTGTGTATTCCAAAGACGAAGGTATTTTTTCATTTATATCAGCAGAAAAGGGTTTTACATGATGAAGAATCAGATGGATTTTGGGGATCCGTCCAACAATAATTTGAGATTTGCAAGGTATTTAGCAACATTAATGAAAAAAAAAGTTGATAATAGTTATTTATACTTTAAGTTGACTATCAAATTATTGTTCAGAAGTCCAAGTGAAGCCAAAGTTTTTGAATATTAAGATCGAGTCCAGTTGCAGTTCTCCAACTCTTTAGTGTGCATTTCAGGTCCGTTAGTATATGCTAAGGTTCATACAGTATAAACTAGCTTTTTCCATCTCAGTCAAGTCCGAAGTAATAATTGCGGATTACAAGTAAAGTCTTTATTTCAAGCTATCGTATTGAGGTGTAAGTTTCGAGTCCAAGTCCTCACCTACGCTGGAAACCTTATTGGGATGATTACTTCCATCTGAATAGAGATATCCACTATTTAATGGAAATGTCGTTGTATATCTTCAATTTGATTTCATTCCTCATTAGTATGATATTAATCAGTAATATTTGAATAATTATGCTGGAATATAGGAAGATAGTGGTTCAAAAACCATTGATTTCATGTTATAATAGATCCTAATGTATTATTATTCTTTCCTCTGGGTTAAAATACCTTGACCCCATTACACACATGAAACGTTCTCCACCATATTTGGCATTCTTAAAATACCAACATACTAATTTAGCACAAAAAGCAATAACAATACCTCAACAGATTAATTAATTGACAATTTTATGGCACATGCGATTAGTTAAAAGAGCTAAAAGGTAAAATCTGACAAACATAATATAAATAAGTGCACTACAGTGAAAAAACAAAGATACGCCAATCGAAAAATGTTGTGGGTGGTCAGAAATGTCAATCACGTCACAATTATGTTGGGTTTTGAAATTCATGTTTTTGAGTTTTGGTGAACCATTAAGAAATTTTTTTCAAAGGAAGTAACTGACTGTTTTTTGCTGATACCAAGTGTTCCATTCAAGTCTAAACACAAAATATTATTTTATTTATTAGCTATAAATAGAATTTTAACAAAATTAATACAATAAGTAGATATGCGTCTGAGCTCTTTTATTCATTAACGTAGATTATTTTAGCGGCAATGATGGCTTCCAGACGGCTAAAGGCGTAGAAACTACTGCGGATGTAGTCCTCTGTCATGCCCTCCTGATGCTGACTGACCTTTTGACATGGACCTTAATGGTGTAGTCAAGGGAGTTGCCATCATGGCTGTAGGGTGCCAAAAGATGGGTTTCTTTCATTACCGGGGTTAAAAGTGGTCCCTCCAACCTCACAAGACTCTTTCCACCCACTTTTTGATTGCTCTATGGACAGTTTTGTGTGGAATCCGGAATTCTCTTGCATGGGCCCTCATGGACTTGAGGGGAAAGGCTGGGTCTGTTTTCTTTAGGCCATCCGGATCCAGTTTAGTCTTTTTGACAGAGCCCTATTTCTTTTCCAACGTTAGGACATGCTGATGGCCTAAGCTGCTTGGAGTACACAACAGAAAATTGTCGATATCGTTATAGTGTCATTTTCTGGACTGGTACATAAACTTGAGAGATCATGTTGGTTTTGTTTTGTAATTAACTGGTTATGCTTTAATATATCGAAATATGAATTAATTTAATCACTGTAACTTCATTAATTAGTGAATTAGTAACTGTACAGATTTCGATGGGCCACCCGGTATTATTAAAACACCCAAAATTAATTTTATTTTAATTTTTTTAAACACTTAGCTCAGGCTCTTTTCCAATGAGGCAATACGATTGCAGCACTACAAAGGCATAAGTGAGCACTTTTCTGCTTAATGATCTATTGATCATATATTAACAATTTAACGATAACTTTTTTAAGCCAAATAAATTTTTAAACAGCTCAAATAAAGGATTCCAAAACTTATTTATCATATATGATACGCATAGCTTTATAGAGATATATAAATTAAGTAAAATAAAACATGTATCAAACATTTGCATAAGCTGTTTTTCTGGATTTAGGTCATCATTGTTTTGAGTTACTAATACACACAACTACCCAAATCGTATTTGAAATTTCCCTGATATTGTCTTAAATGTTTTTCATCCTAAAGTAGTACAGTGTACACACACTCGTGTATACTTTATATTTCAATGTTATCTCCTCCATAATAAATTGATAATGATAGCACCTTGGTGAAATGAAACACTTTTCAGATTCTCAACTTTAAAAAAAGTCACACTCTAGGACATGCTTATAATTTACAACTCTGAAGGTAAATATATGTCATTTGAAATTTACAACACGCGAGTGGTCCTGAAACAAAGAAATAATCCATGGATAGTTAAATTCTATTGACAATCCTTATATTTTATAATGATCAAAAAACTTTTATGGGAGTTTTATGGACATAAATATATATTTATTTTTTTTGGGAAAAAAATAATCCATTAACAGGTTATAAAACAAAATGAAAATCCAATATTAATGATCACACATCCACCATTTTATAATTTTCTTCATCACCACAGTCACTCATCACAATTGTATTGGTAAGCAATATAGTTTAAAATGATGAAAACGCTTTTATGGGAGTTGTATGGACTTATTTGTATAAGGTAAAATACAAGGGGCATAGCAACTATAATTTGTAAGATGTAAACGTGTTAAGGTTATGTTTAAACGACTAAATTGATTTTTTAGGCCGATGTCAAAAGTTTTTATTGCGAGAAAATACGGATAATTGATTAAAAGGTTTTTTATAGATCAAAATCCAGTATTGATATCCACACTTTGACCATTCTATATAATTATTCTTATAGCCACAGTTACAACAATAATCATCTGCCAAAATATGGAGACATCCGTGATTTTCTCTCCAGTATTTTGAAATCTCTAAATTCATTTTTTGTTGGTGTTTATCTATTTTTAAATCTGATATATTATACTTGGGATTTTATTCCAGTTTTTAGTTTCGGAAGAATAAATGAGCCAATTATGCTTGAAAAAATCATGAAAACTAATAAAATTAACTCATGAATACATCATGTATACTTGCCTGTACGTGAGATAAATGCTAATTACTGGGTGTAGCTCCCATTCTATTAAAACAATAAATACCTCAAAATTTTCAATCATTGACAAAAAGTTAGTAACAAGCATTTTCACCTACATTATGGGTTAATAACACATTACAAATGTCTAAATTACTTGGATCATTAGGAACTAAGATACAAATTAAGGGTGAGAAGGGGAAGGACACGATTAAAAACAAAGTGACCAGTCTGAAATTTAGCATGTATACCTATAAAATAACTAAGCATGTCACTTGGATATTTTTTGAGCCTCTGAGGTTTATTTTTGTACAAAAGAAAAACTCTTTTATCTAGCTCTATCAATTTCCTTCTCTCTGTCTGTCCTCTCTTCTCTTACTTTCTCTCTTTTTCCTACCTTCATCCTAAATAAACAGTGGTGAGAATCCAGTGTGGAATAGGCATGTTAAAAATAAGCTAATCATGACAATTTGAAAATGTTTTGGAGGAGAGAAAGAATAATGCTCAATAAGTTTCATTACATCAGCTATGACCAGCTGTGACAATGAAGGAAGGAGAAAGGGATATAAAATAGGACATTTGCTAGAATTACTTCTAGGTCGATTCCCAATTCTACTCTAAGTCCAACAAAGACTAACAATTATAACTCCACAACAAATCCTGTGGGTTTTTTATGAGTACACGTGAACGTTCAAACAGGTTTTGAATATAAATGAATTCATTTAGGAAAGGATGTTCGCTACTCGGGAATTCAATTATAATGACAACTGCTAAGGGGAACAAAACATTCTTCAGATTACCAATTCCAATCAAACGGGCCAGCTAAAAAGTACAACTGATTTTCATCAATGTTATTCCCCTCTCTTCTGCCATGGAAGACAGGAGCCCTCTCTCACTTGGAAGATAATTTGTAACGTTTTATCCTTACTTTTATTAATACTTTTTTTATTGGCGGAATTAAAAAAAATATTTTTTTAACAAATAATGAATTACTCAATTTGTATGTATATTTTTTTTTTTTTTTTTTTTAAAAAGCCATTCCTGGCAAATTCAAGGTCCAAATTGCATTTGCTTGGTTTATTACGTCAATAGTGCTATAGTTTTTTGACATATTGCTTAGAAAATCACCAATATGAAACAAAAGGGAGTAAAGATATAGTTGCTTAAATTCTAAAAGGATAGCACCTAAACTTGAAGTTGAAGGTGAAATAAAATGGGGCCTTGTCATAAAATGAAGAATTTTTCATATTTTTTATTTTTGTTAACGGATGAAACTGCAAAGTATAATTATAGTTGTGAAAACTATGATCTGCTGGTATGTAAAAATATACAAAAAAAATAAAATGATCACTCTTACAACTAAAGAATGTTTTGAAGAAGAGAAGCGTAGCTGTCACGACGTTTGATTAGATGAACTGCAAGTACCTATGAAAGGAAGGGAATAAATAGAAGTTCCAAACTATATCAACCAAGGACATGGCTGTAATTACTCCGATTCTGGATCCTTAATTTTACTCTGAATCCAAAATGGGCCTACCCTTATTACCAGAGTTGTATAAAATATATCCAAGAAAGCCAACAGCTTTTCTAGTTGGCAATCTGAACATGTTTTGTTTTTTTCAATGCACTTATCATTCTTATTTATTTTTTGAGAAGTGAACATCTAAAGATATAGTAATAACTAGTGCGTGCGCTCATGATGATTTGGTTGAGAGATATAAATGTAAGTCCTTGTTGGACTTTGAGTCCAGTACTTTTGAGGATTAATATTATTGTACTTGGAGCATTCCCTCAGTCACATGTTTATACGTCACAATGTAATGTATCCCGACGGCTGGAAATTCTTTAGTATTTTTGTAGCGTCTAAGTTTTTTTTTCTAAGGCTGTACTAATAACAATTTTATCCTTATTTGGAGAGCATCTCAGTATAAAGTGTAACCATGAGTGGGTTTTTTTTTCATGAATGACAGAGGAAAACGCTGAGGATTTGTTGGGGAGCTATAAGCAGTGATGCAAAAAAAATGCCCTGGGTAAGAAAAAGAACAGAAATTAAATGTAAAGATGGTTATCCTAATAATTTGATCAATCTTAACTGTCATGAAGTTTATTAGATCAACTGCAAGCAGCCATGCAATGAAGAAAATAAACACAAATCAAACTTAAATAGCAAGGGCATATATGTAGACAGGTATTGCTCCGATATTTCTTTACTTATTTGATTTTGTTATTTCGATTAATTTATTTTATGATGAAAAAAAATAACAACTTTTTTTATTTTTGTATGAAAAAAGTATATGTGAAATATTTTGCATCAGTTCGACTATTTAGATTATCTTTATTTTGTCAGTAAAGTAATTTACCTATACGAAGAAAGAAATTGGGTTACTGCAAGGTAATTTGCAGAAAAATGTACAAGGAACGTGTAAGCCCATTATGTTTACTTTATATGTATGTATACATGAAAAGGAGCAAAAAATTAGTGCCCCCTTGTTGTTTTTCTCACATGGGTATCCATATTTATTTTTTATATATGATTGTTATAATGAACGATGATTTTGAATCATTGTGTACCGTAACGGCAAATGTCTTCATATTTTTAAGAGTTTTAAAAACAGTTTTGGGCCCTAAAATGATAGACATTTACCATAGGGTCTTGTATTTAACATAAATGAACAATAAAAGTATGTTTGATAATAAAATATATGCTACTTACTATTAAAAAAATGACAATAAAGTAGTAAAAATAAAAACATTAAAGTACTTGCGTGTAATATGCAGTACTCAAAGAGTATAATCATATATGTGCAGTATCTTTGGGAATGGAACATTGATTACATGAGAGAAACGTGAGCAGTTTTTATAAACATATTTTTGAAACATATCCTTCTATTTTATAATAATTGATCGAATTAAAATCCTGTATCTGTGGAAAATTATTTGTTCGAAATTTTAAAGATACTCGAGTCCAAACTCGTCCATGAAGGACCACTTCATATCAGCCACAAGACAATTGATTAATTTAGATAGAGCACCGTACTCTAAAGGAGCTTTACGTTGTAAGTTCTTTGAATCAGGTCAAAATTGGGTGGGTGTTCTTCCTAAAATAATACTGGACCTACATACAACCGTCAAGTATGGCGAAAACTTATCTCCTGCAGTATTAGTTTTTAGCCAACAAATCCGGTCTCCAGGATTAATTTTGAAATGGGACCAAAATGAAGACAAAGAGTGGCCCAAAGGTTAAAGGTCGGTTAAACTGTGACGAAGTCAATACTTGAATACACCTTTAAATAAATTGTTTGACCTTTTCTATTCAATCCTGTACAAAGTTTTAGGTAAATTACAAAAATACATTATAATTCTAAAAAATGGAAAACTCAAAGGTATATCAATTTATAAACTTAAGGCAAAATGTATCTGAGGGGAGAAGTATTTGATGAGGAATTGAGAAGAGGACTTCAATCTGCAGATAAGCCTTTCATAATAAATTATTGTTTACTTTTGGAATTTTTTTCCTTCTAAATAACTATTTTTTTGTAATCAGTGTTAAAGTGAAGTTTGTTGAATAAATAATAAAAAAATGTATAAAGATAAAACCGAAATTGATATTGGATCGAATACTACAGATATATATCAATAGTGCATCCAAAAGGCATATAGTTTTTAATTTTATAAATTTATTTCATCCTGCCTAATACATATACGTGTCTTTCAAATTTTAACTTTGTAAGGACTTTTTTCAAGTATATGGTAATTTCATGAGTAAATAAAAAAAGTGTAAGATAATAATATTCATGTGCTTGTTGACATTATATTAAGTCAATGGATGAGATCCATGACAGTTGTTAATATTAAATTGAATTTATGTGAATATTTTTGTACTTTAGGGTTAGTATATTAATGTTCGAATACACAAAATAGGGGGATTTCCCATGGTTGTTTCCCTCGAAATACTGAGAGGACGTTCACACACGTTCATCATAAAAGTTTAGATATAGATACATAAAGTACAAATAAAATACACTCTATACAAGGTCGCAAATAAATTATTTGTAATTTTTTACATAAACTTATAGCTTGTGAGGGGAATTATAATAAGCCTATTAGAAAATTAGTATTGAAAATTTGAATGTTTTTTTATTTTTAAAAATTAAAAATTTTAAAACTTCAAGAGCGATATGCAACCTCTAAGCATTGATCATTATGGTTCATACATAAAATTTTCTTATTTCTTATACAAAAATAACACTTTCCTCTTATTTCCCTCCAATATTTAGGAAAAAATATCTTGATACTGGTTGGGTATAAAATAAACTATGTCTAATATAGTCGTTCATTACCTGATAATACAGTCGTCCACATTCCATTCTGTCAGAATTTTTAATGAATTAGTCGAAAAATTAAATTTTCAACCAATGAATATCCAATTTCAAGTGTTTGTATCCCCTAACCCACCACTAAAACTTTGAACTAACATAGCATCCTCGGACATCAAACATTTGTAGAGATTAATGGGTTTCTTAATCAAATCTTCCATGTGAACTTAATTGTGAACATGGTTCAAAACTAGTTAATAGATATTTATCCTTTTTTAAGAATAAACTCTACAGGGTCCGTGGACAAAATCTGCCGCTTCAAAAAAAAAAAAACTACAAGTTTATTTTATAATATTTATTGATATAATAAAAACGAATATCTTTATTAGGATATAAAGCAGCTATCTATTTAATGTAGCCGCGGTCTGCGTCCAAAGCCCGCTCAATGCGGCTACGAAACTGAGAGCAGGCATTTTGGATCTGTACTGCTTATATCTCACTAAATTTCTCCTTGATGCAGGTGATGAGAGACTGCTTGGTGTTATGGGAGGAGCGTTTAGTCATGTTCTCCACGTAGGACCAAACAAAGTAGTCCTATGGGTTCAAATCCGGTGATGAGTGAGGTCAAGAGGAGAAGGGTACGAACGCAAAAGCATTGCTCTTCAACCCTTATTGCGTCCGCTTAGCTTTGTGGGCCGGAGCCGAGTCCTTCTGCCTCATCCACGGCCTGTCGCTGACAATATACTTGCCATGGCTCTCATGGAACGCTGGGTGTTCTCGTCGATGATGTCCCTGACCTTGTTGATGAAGGTGACGTCCCGGACAATCATGGTGCTCTTCTCCTCCTTCGTCTTCCTATCAACAACGTCTATCGGGCCCGATGACTCATCCAGCTGCTTCCTGAGTCTTCTGAACGTTCTAACTGTTATTGACAGAAGGCCAGAAATGTCAGTATTGCTTAATTTCATGTGATCACTAAGCATAATCTGAATAGCACCGCACCTACGATTTCTCTCATTGAACATAATGACTTTTCTTGGGCACTTAAAATGATGCTATCGCTACAAGTGTGAAACAATAACTGAAGCCTATAACCTGGGAAAAATTTTAAGACCAAAAACAGATGGATCAGACATCAGCTAATGGAGTAATTTTGTCCACACACCCTGTATTTATATTTGTTTCAAGATTGTAATTGTAAGCCAAAAAGTTAATCTATTAGAGTTTTGAATTTCATAATAATTATTATTAAAATTGGGTGTAAATTTACATTTACGAAAAAAATATTCAGACACAACTTAATACTATGAATTTACTAAACTGATTTTTCTGAGATTTATCTGAGCATTATAATTTGTAATATTAACAATATTTGTTTGTTTTTTAAATTTTCCAAATAGTACTATTTAATTTTGGGAAAAATAAGCTTTAACTATACCAAGTGGTCTATTAAAATCTAAACACTTTCAATTTTTAACTTCACCAAGATATAATTTATTGATTAATAATAGAATTTCAACAAAATTAATAGAATAAATGGAAAACATTCATGTAGCTGCCCTTAGAGGCAATGATGGCCTCCAGGCAGAGGCGGAAGTCCCGGGACCTATAGTCCTGTGTCATGGTGTAACAGTCTGGCTGACAGTAGCTTCAAGGACCTCGGCGTTTGAATGATGATATATATGAGATATGTACCCAAAAGGTTTAGTTGAAGGGGCTGATATCAGGCTATAGGGGGGCCAAAAGTTCAAAATAACAAAAAATAATTATTCATAACTCTTCAAACTAGTCTTGCAAGATCGGAGATAGGCTTTTTTCATTTCTGTTTTTTATAGTGATCTGATCTCTTGTATGGCCCTTCATGGGCCCCTTGACTTCACCTTTTGGGTACAAGTCGAGGGGATTGGGATCAGGGCTGTAGGGGACCCAAAAGTGTCAAAAAAGAGTTCAAAAGAATAAAAAGAGTCTTGTAATGGAAAGGATGGGGTTCTTTAATTGCTGGTGTCCTTTTCAACCCACAAGGCTCTTTCTACCAGCTTTTTATAGCTCTCTGGACAGTCTGTTGTGAAACCCCGAGATCACTTAATAAGCCCTCATGGACTGAAGGGGATTGGCCGGGGCCATTTTTTTAAACTCCTCCGTGACCAGTTTGGTCTTTTGACTGAGCTGTTTTTCCTCTCCGACCTTTTAGGATTTGCTTGACAACACTTGATGCGCATGAATGGAAATTTATCGATTACGTTCAAGTGTCTCTTTCTCGACTTGGACGTAAGCTAAAAAACTCATATTTGTTTTGTAACTAATTGTGTTATGCTTTACTTTATCAAAATATGAAATGATTTGAATCACTCAACTTTCATTAATTATTGGATTAGTAAGTTTTCAGATTTCAATGTAATCTCTAGCAATTCCGCTTATGAAATACAAAAAGTAACATCGATGATTTATTGTAATGATTCTTGCCTATTTTCATGCTACATACAGATTGAGACTTGTATTTATTTCCTTCATTTCCCTCTAATAGCAGCTAATCAAATAAGATGGCTTGTAATGTAAATTTACCTCTATCCAAGCATTGCTTATATTATCAAGTCTTCTTCGTCTTTTTCCACATACCTGATGTACTTAGAATCCATAAATAAATTAAAATTATCAACACAACTATTCAGGTATTTTTGTTTTATTCGAGAAAAAAAAGGCTTGATTCGTACTAATATCAATAGTTCGACTTTTTGTCATAGATATATTCATGGCACTAATGTTGTAAGTTAAATTTAACAAGATAAATTTTTAAAACATTAATAACTGATAAACTAGATTGCGCAATCGGTAGATGGGAAAACCTTCGCATAAAATCAAATTGAGTAATGTATCTCCATCTGTTTCCATTGTGTTACCTTTATTTTGACCCAACGTAATTTAATGTTATCTTACTGTGACCATATATAATCTCCTTTCCACGTCAGATCAAAATCGATTCGTAACTTTTACCATAATCCGTAATAGAATAAAACATAACCTCAATTCCATTTCGTTACATAGGTAATTATCAAGTAAATGCTCGTTTTTACATTTTTAACACTATAACTATGATAAAGAAACATTATTTTTATGGTCTCTCTGAATTTTATGTATAAAATATTCAACCTTATTTTTTACCATTTATGTGAAAAAAGAAAGTTTATCACTAAAAAGAAATTAAATAAACACATAAAATATTTTTTTTGAATATTAAATATTTTAATTTTCTAACATTATTTTTTTCAATAAGCCCCACTTTTTGAAAATGAAAGAATTTTTTACTTTGAATATATCAAATATCCCACAAAGAAAATGATGTTTCTAGACGTGTCACAAAAACAATGCCGGAATAAGCCCAAAAAGGGGACTAATTCTTGTAAAATAATGATATTTACTTTAGTAATAGAGATGTAAAGCCTCAAAGCTCAACTAAGATTATACATTTTATCTTTATTTAGAACTTCTATAGTTATGAATAATTAAAATCCCATTTTAATCCTTCTATATATTTTTTTCATAATTTTACATATGTCACTTATTATAAATAACTTATCATAAATTTTACAAGAAAGGGAAGTCAAATTCTGAAATTGTAGAATCCCTTAAATATTCGGATGCCAACTGTTTTTGCTTGGAGAACAATTAAACGTCATAAAGGAATAGTTGGAAGTGATGACCTACCTCCATCAAGACGACCAATGTCCAAAAATATTTCCAAAGTTATCACGGCCATCCGGGTTTCAATTTGAATAAATTTTGTACGGCGTCAAATGGCACTGGTAAAAAAGATACGGTATTTCTCAGCCCAACGTATTCAAAAATTATCAAGAATAATCTTAAGGACATTGCTTCATTAACCTGCAGTAGCAAAAATACACTATCAGCAACAGAAGTCCAAATAGATTTTGTTTTAGTCTGCTGTATATGAGGATAGAAAGTCTTCTCTTATTTTCATTCCACAAGGAATCAAACTCAATTCAGAAACATACCAGGAACTGATATTAAAATTTATAATGTTGCCTCGGGTTCAACAGGTATTTCAAGTATAATGTATAATGCTGGCTTGCTTCAAGCCCGGATATATAGCAATTGGATTTTTCATTTTGGCCATTACTTGAATAAAAAGCTCTCGGATGGATCATCCAAATATTAACTCCTTCAATGACGCATCGGTGAACCAATTGAATGCTATTCCACTAATTACTGTCTGTACTTGAGTAAAAGAGGTTCCGAAAAGATTGAGAAATATTATTGGTGTAAAAGGTAGCCACATGAGTAAAAGACTTTACGAGGATTACTCATACTTGAAAGATAATAAATATACAATTGATAAAATCTATTATTTTCATTTTATCTCATTATAAACCTATTACAGAATTTAAGTTATAGCCTTATCCATCAGTTTAGATGAAAGTATATATGAAAAATGAGATTTAAAAAAATACATGTTAAACTAGCATTTTCTATACTAGATGCTAGCAGAGTGTTGCAGAACTGAATGGAGGGAATTGAATTGAATGGATCTAATAAGAGACAAGGAGAGAAGAGAAGAGGTGAGAGACAGAGAGAAAGGAAAACAAAAGGGTTTCTTGCGGTTAAAAACAGCTTCTTGAAGACTTCGGAGCCCCAAAAAAATATAACTTGCTAAATTAACATCAAAATTAAATGTATACATATAATATTATGTAATTAAAGTTATTCAAATTATGGAAAACTACGTTTAGTTTTCTAATAATGAACAAATAATAAATAAAACTCTTTGATTTTGTATCTCATTGACCATTAAAAAATAACAATTGGCTAAATCTTTTGAAATTAATCAAATTAATTTTATAAATTTTTACCTTTTGTATATTTATGAATGATTGAAGTATGTATTTAGAAAATTATAATTAAGCAGAAAATATTTAATATTTAATTATAAAAAAATATTAAAAATTATAATACAAATACTACAGGACTTCATTTCAAACAGTATTTTTATTAATTAAGATATAAGTACTATTAATACTATCAACTTTTGTGCCAACAACGTGTTACTAACCCTTTTTTTATATGACACGTTGAGCTATACATACTTGTTGCTACATTATATTTCTTAAAATTGATCAGTTATGCAGTTCAAAGATATCAACTACAAACTCAATAATTATCATTCGGCAAACAAATAGACGCACAAACAATACATAACTAATATATATTATTGTTAGACGAATTTCATAGTTTAGTTACCAAGATGGGGACATTAACAAGAGACTTGCTACTCGACTGGGACTTGAGTCCAAAATTTGAAGACCTGAATGATGAAATATTATAAGGGTGGAAATTTTTTTGGGAGAAATTAAATTTCAAATTTGTCAGGGCTCCAACAAAAATTACATGTAAATTACGTACCTATAAAAATAAGAGTATATATGGTGGAAGATTAAGCTTGTATTAAGCCTCATAATGCAATAGTTGTGAAAAAATATCATGGATTATAAATATTATAAAGTTATCTAAGACATCAACCCTTTGCTTTGTAAATCTCTTGACTCAGTTTTTATGTCTTGCTTTACATCTTGTCAAAAATGTTCAACGTCCTGTAAACTCTTCTTTTTTGTCCATAATATCCAATAATTTTTTTATATTATGGATAAAAACTTTGTTGTTGCATAAAATTAAAAACTAGGAGAATCAAAATTAAAATTCAGCACCTCAGAGAAAGATTATGAAATTGAGATCCATCAATTGATTTACCGCAAGGTATCAATATTTATAATAAATATGAACATGGATTACTCAACACTGATGATCAGTAATCCATGATAGGATTTTTAAATATAAATAATAATTAAAGAATAAAAAAAAGAATTATTATTTTAGTTCATAATTTTATTCCAAAATGTTATTTTATAGTTGAATTAGTTTACATTGAATAATCAATGTTATCATGAATTATAACAATTAAGAGGATTCATAGAAGTTATATATAAATATAATATAATAAATAAATATCAAGAATTAAAAGTGGAATTATTATCACAATAATCTATTTAAATCAATTTGAAAACAAAGAAATATTTAACCAACTTCATTTTGTGCCATGTCTTTAGTTTGATTAGTGGCGAAAATAACAATTCGTTGTATTCAAATAGGCAAAAGAGTGGCCTTTTTATGCGTAACATGTTGAGTTTTCCACACTTAAGTTCTTAATCCATAGTATAAGTTTAAATTTCATGTGGTTAAAGATCCAAATGTATTCATGAACATGTGCTCTCTCTCTAAATATATATTACATAGGAAAATGAGACATCCTAGATAGTAATTTTTTTTTAAATGAACCACAAACATATACATTTACAACATATACAAACATTTGGAATTCAAATCAGAAACAATATTTTTAACATCTTTGATTTTTAAAGAAGGGAGATGAATTCAATTTTACAAGATGTGAGACATGAGTTACTTAATGTAAAGTAATATACATATAAAAACTGGTTCATTGAGAGACGCTCTTCTCAAATAAAAGATAAATGTGATGAACTATAAAAGAACTGACAATTTCATTACTATGTCATGAATATTTGCTCAAAAAATGTCTTCTTTCGATGACGTTTAATAAGATCCTCTTCCTCCCTACTCACAAATAAAGGCAATCTGCAATAAGAAACTAGATCTGAAAGGAATAGAAAAAAAAAATACCTCTTTTTTCGATGGAATTTAATCATACTTCAAAATTACTTTTAGAGCAATCTTTCTAGTTTCACCTCTGAACATTGAAAATTTCTGACAAAAATCTATTGCCAGACAATCTACAATTCAATGATTTATTACTTAGACTACAAATAAAAGTTTTTAATGGACGATAGGTTAGTTCCTGTCTCCACATTCATAATTCATCACTTTCCAACACGACCAACTTCCTATATTCTACAATTGTTATTTTTTGAATAATTATTTATTTTTATTTTCAAGACTGTATCAAAGAGGTTTTGTGGCAACTAAAGTCTAACTAATAAACATTTTTGTAAATAATTAAATTTCCATATTACAAAAATATTTTTTTTAAATACGGGTTTAAGCTTTAAATTTTAATAACTTTTTGCGTCTATTTTACAAAAATAAATATTTATTTATTTTCTTCCTGAATTTACTCGGAAGAATTAATTTGCTTTTTACTTTTTTACCGAAATGAATATATTTTTTTATTTTTAAAAAGAGACGTTGAGCATATCTATTTTTTGAAGAAAAAGATAATAGAAGTTTCATTCAAGCATAAAATTGGAAAAAAAATAAAAAATGAAACTACACATGAGATGAACTGAAAAGAGCTTTCAAAGTTTGCTGGTTAAAACTAAAAGTATGTAGAAAACACGTGTGCATTTTAAGAAGTACCTATATTAGGATTCTAATCATTCATATGTAGAGAACAATCAATGATCATAGCTGATGACATGTTGCACAACATAATAATGTAAGCCTTATGTACAAACGAATATATAGGTATAAGTATATTCATTAAGTGGATCACTCTAAAGCAGTGGTTCTTAGCCTGTGGGGAATTCTCTACTTGTGGGGAATGGTAAATTTACCAAGTACAAAATGACAGGTCGAACAAAAAAACCACTGCTGCAAAATTTCATAAATTTCATCAAATTCTTTCAAATTTTATATAACAATTATTTACAGACTTTGGCTCACCGCAAAACCACTCCTTTCGTGTCTCTTCTTTGTGTAACAGGTTGGTGACAGAGCTCCTTTTATTAAGTAAATAATCATAGGTGTACATTTCTTTATTGTTATTTTTTTTAATGAGGGTGTGTGTTGTAATCATATTGTATGTTAAGAGCTAAGATTTGTGAATGCATGGTAAAAAGTACAGTCAGACTGGCCCCTGACGCCTGGGAACGTGCATCATAACATTATTGTTTGCAATCGTTTCGACTATGCCCTAAATTTGCAAAAATCATTCCCCCTCCACACATGCCCTTTCCCAAAATAAAAGTGAGGCCCAAACATTAGACAGTAGGACCAGATAGTTGGGAGCCTGGTCCAAGTCTGCGTTTTCGAGGAAAAGCCCCTGATTTGCCTTGTCTCTGATTTGCACTGCACCATTTCGAAAGTGGAACCAAACATTGAGGCACTCCTAAGGCAAAAGACTTATTAACTTGTAAGCATCTAGTGTTGCATTTTTTATATGTTTTTTTTATGGACCAAATGATTTGAGAAAAAAAACATTTCAAATATTTTCATAGGTATTTTATTTCCATGTGATAACTGTTAGTAAAAAAGATATATATCCCATCCCCAGTCAGTTTTTGGTAAAGGTACGAACTTTGAATTTTAAAATTCAACAAGATATAATTGATGAATTACCAATAGAAATTTAACAAAATTAATACTGTAAATAGATGTGTGTCTGACTTCTCTTAATCATTAATGTTGCCATCCTTAGCGTCAATGATGGCTTCCAGGCGTCAGAAGACCTGGTACTCGCTAGGGATGTAGTCCTCTGTCATGCCTTCCCAGTACTAGCTGACAGTGGCTTTGAGGGCTTGGGTGTTTACATGAAGTACACTGCAGGCCTTCCTCTCGACATGTACACAAAAGTTCTAGTCGAGGGAATTTCCATTAAGTTATAGGGCGGACAAAAGTGTTAAAAAATAATTGAAAAGAGACTTGCAACGAAGGAGATGGGTGTCTTTCATTGCTGGTATAAAAGTGGTCTCTCCGCCCCAAAAGCTCTTCCCATCAACTTCCCCAAGATAATTTGCATGGGCCCTCATGAGCTTGAGGCAATTGGCCTGGGCTGTTTTTGTTTAACTCTTCCTGGTCCAGTTTGCTTTTTCGATAGAGCCGTTCTTCCTTTCAAACATTTTGGACTTGCTGAAAACGTAGACGGTGGTTCTGGAGACGTCCAAAGTCTGGGAATAAACGAATGAAAATTCGTCGATCAGGTTCAAGTGTATCTTTTCCACCTGTTTGTAAGCCATAGAGCTAATTTTTTTTTTTTTTTGTAACTAATTCTCTTTGCTATAATCTATTGCAGGAATCTTCTCTTTACCTTAGTGGTTTGGTTTTATTTTATTCGACGTGTCATTTATAATGAAAAATAAAAACGTCAGCCAATATTTAGAAATTTATAGATTCAATCAAAAGCTTAAGAGACACCACTTCTAAATATTAATCAAATGTTACAATATTTGGCTCGTAAATGCGAGGGTCGATTGAAAAGTCCGTGCAAAGTTCGAAAGTACTGGCACGTATCAGTGTTATGTTTATTTAGTAGAATTTCTTGAAAGAGCACAGCAACTTTTAGCCAGATTAGTCAAATTCTTTCTCTTTGACATTCATTTAAATCAAGGAAGTGAAGTTATTTTCAAAAATGGACAAAAAAGAATTTCGTGTGTTGATTAAACATTACTTTATGAAAACCGAAATACCTCAGGAGACAAAATAGAAGCTTGAGGAACATTATGGGGACTCTGCACCTTTGATTATGTAGAACAGTTTATAAGTGTTTTCAAAATTTTCAGTGTGACCATACTGGCACAAGTGGCGCTGAACGTTCTAAACCCCCCTTTAGAGGAGACTACAATAGAAATCAATAATAACATCCATGATATGGTGATGGATGACAAAAGAGTGAAGTTATGTGAGATTGCTAGAGGTGTGGACATCTCGAGTTGGAACCCTTTATGCATTCATTTTGCGACCACGGCTGCTGAGGTGTTAGCTGGTGCATTGTTGTGATTGTGCAATAATCTTTTGTTGGTCAATCGTGGGTGTTTTTCTTGTAGCTCGGTTATCAAATGGTCCAATAACGATGAATAATATGCACCATAATAGTTTTACACGTTCTCATATCTCTATATATATCATATTCCTTGCAAATCCAAAAGACAGTAATCATAATCTTTTCGGTCAATTCCTCGATTCAAACGACTGCCAAATAGACCGATCTGGCCGTAAAATGGCTCGTTTTCTTCCAATAGATGCCTCTAACTTAACATAGCCTCGATACATGTCATTGAGAGCCATTTCTTGGATTGATTTAATACGAACATTTCAAACAATACTCATAAATTTTTACCGTTTCAGCCGATCCAGAGGGGTGGGGATTTTATATAAAAACCTTGATTTTTTTTAAGTAAACAAGCCACCCTAATATTTTTGCATTGATACCACAAACAAAAAGAACTTCACGAATCCATTTATTTTTTGTAAATTAAATCTACATTGAAAATTACCCATAAAGTTTTTTTGAGTATTTAATTTGAGAGTATAAAGTTATAAGTAGGTTTGTTTAAGCCATTTTTATTTATTTTTACTTCATCTTCTCTTAATTGTTTTCATTCCGTTTTTAATTTTTATTGGTTAGCAGTAGGTGTATGAAGTTTTGAATAATAATTAATGCATATAAATACAACCATATGACATGAATATATTTCAGTTTGGGGAAATGGTTTAAGTGGAGGGGGAAATTAGCAATACATATAAATAAATAGAAAAATATTGTATTATGTTAATGCATGTATTGAAAAATCATATTAATGTTTATTTATTCAAAATGCCAAAGATTATAATCTATATTTAAAAAGCAAGGTTTGTCTATGCAGGACTCATTTTTGAGTTTGCATTTAATATTCTAGAACTGTGAGACTACTTGATCTAAACATAGATAATGTCATTTGCATATTTTCAGTGATCTTGTAAAAAATTTTATCACTATTAAATTTTTTTTACTCAGACCAGTCTCATCTTATGCAACTATCAACATATCAAGTCTATTGGAGCAATTCATTTCATTTTTTACACAACATTTGACACAATTTCTGTGATCCATGTTTTTCAATACCAAAAAATCGCCAAATACACAAAATTAGTGTAACCATTATGCCCCTCAAAAATATATAGGTGAAATAGTAAATATATGTTCGTGTAGAGTACATTAACATAAAAATATATAAATTGAACATGCCAAATTTACCTTGACAATGAAATTTGAAAAGTAACCTTACTTTTGAACAAACTTTGTATATAATTTTCTTTCCGAGCTATATCAAAAAAGATAGTTAACTTTTGCCGTAATCCTGGTGATCAAAAGACAAACAAAAAATTAAAAAACAAAGACAAAACATAACATGTATTTAACCTCGTTGGCAGAGGTAATAACTATCATTTAAATGTACATTTATTGTATCAAAATGGTTGGTCACATAATCTCAAATAGTTTTACTTTGTTACTATTTTTTTTAAATTATGTGCATACTTTGATTCGACCATTATTTGTTCCAAAACTAAGAACACTATGAAAATAGGCCTTTTTTGCAATTCATGATCAAATCGATAATCATATAGCAATTTTTTTTTACATTTTCTTTAAATTTCTATAAAAAGAGAAAATACGTAGCCTAAAATTACAAATTCATTCAATCCAAATGTTGAATTATTCTCTATAAAATAGTCATAATATAATTATTACTTAATTTCAGCAGATCAAAATGTCAAAAAAATCATGTATAAATATTACATCTACATGCTGAGTATTAACCAAAAGATTGAATTTAATGTCATTTAACCTTTCTCTCCATAATCTGTTTTTGAGGGATATTCTTGAGATAATGATATAATGTCAAAGCTTTCCATGACTGAACAATCCCCTTTCAATGAAGGTTGAAACTGGTTATTATTCTTCTTCTAGAAATTTAAATCTACATGGATGTTATTTGAGAACAATGTTGATGGTAAATATGGTGTAAAATCATGTTACCTATATTCTCAACTCGATAAAATTTAATTCCTTGGGACATTACATAAAATGTACGATTATGTTTACTTTTTGTCTCCAAAAATGTATCATATCAGCTTACAAAATGCGTATAAGAATGTCTTTCAGACTGTCCCTAAAAAATGATAATTAGTTCGTAAAGTATGAATGGATCTACTATTCCAAATAAACAAGACTTGCCATTTCTAAAGTTACCTGTATAAAAAAAAAGAATTTTATCAATTTTTGGCAAGAAAGTATTGAGCTTAGATCAGTAAAGAATATGAATGTTTTTAATTTAAAAAATTCTAGGACCAACCCCCCAGACCGGCTCTTCTAGAGAGCAATAAATAGTTAAAATTTATAATATTTTTATTCGTTAAAAGTCATAAAATATTGTTGGAAGGATGAAACAAATGAATTGTTGCCCTCAACATTTGCTAAAAAAATAATTAATAGGTGAAATTCACTATCAAAAATAAATAAAACGGAAAAATCAATAATAAAAATTATTAAGGTGAAAAAATAACGATAATTTACTAGATTATTAGTATAGCTTTAGTTTAGTGAGCTGGGTAAAAATAAACTACAATAATAAAACCTATTTTATTACATGATAAACAACTAAGATGATTATAATAATTACATCATTTAAATTTTGTATCATTTTTTTCCCTATTTCATGCATTTTGCACTAGTAAATATCAATTAAAATATTAAATATAATTATATGAATTTAAGACATCGTGAAAAAGTAGGTCTTTATTTTAAAACAATTTTTAATAATATGAGTTTCGGGTTTTATAGCAAAATATAATTTATTATTCTCATAGCAAAAATATTAAATTTATATATTTCATAAAAATTTCTATACAACATTCATTATATTATGAGGATTTAGGGACTCAATTTAGTCCCTATCAGTTTTGATGAGGTTGCCTGTATTATATAAAATAATAGTTGAAATATTGCATTTCATCGCATGGAATCAAAGAAAAATCTAAGAAATCAAAAGGATTAGCAAAGGAACGTTTTTTAAGGAGCACAGTTAATAAAGTTAATTAAATATCGACTCAAAATTTTGTAATTTACAAATAAATCCCTAACAAGGCATTATAAAAATAAAACAAATCATCCAATTTAACGAGGAGTTAAAAACGTGAAGTTGATAATATTTCCTAAAATAAACATGACTAGAACTCAAAAGCTTGAATTCGACAAAATTTAAAAAAAGTACATTTCAAATTCCAAAGTATGATTTACATTAATGCTACAATACTTGATATCTAGATATCAAAACTAATAATTAATCATGGTCTAGCCGTAGCTCAGTGAAAACGCGCTCGGGAGATATTAATTTCTTGAGCTTAATGTACGTTCGATCCCGGGTGATTATACTTTATGTATGTATATTAATTTCACAAAAGGATTCTTAGGTTAGATGGAGTAATTGTAATACTATAATGTTAACTTATACTTAATCAGTGCAACTCCATCTAACCAATTAAAGGAAATTTAAAAAAATAATGATCAATAAAATATATATATATTTAGATACGACTTAGACAAGGAAATATTTGATAGACAAATTGATGGACTTTGTATTCAAATTTGTGGGATGATCTAAGATACCAAATAATTTAAAATATTGTTTAAAAACCTTTATTTGAATGCGTGACTTATATTGGCCTCAAAAAAAATCTCAATTTTATTATTCACATTCAAAATGTTGTATCAAAATTTTGGATTTTAACTTGTACAATTTGTCTTTACAAGTTATAACTTGTACAAAATTGCACATTTGAACACAACATACACATTACACAAAGTAAAAAAGTCTGATAATGCAAAAAGAGAATGTTGTTATTGGTTCATTGAATATAATACTATCTCAATCAATCTCTTTCATTTCCAAATCCCTTGATAAATAATAAAGTAAATTTGTTATGAGTCAATATAAAACCATTTTGAACAAAAATACGGAAAAGCAGAAATTCCCAATGTATTATTTTTCTTCATAAATATGTACATAGAGCAAGGGTTGTTTGATTTAAATCAGGTTGATTTTAATCATTGATTTAAATCAAAATATACTTTTTATAAAAAATCAATGATTTAGTTTATACTTCTATAAAATATCAATAAAAAATAAGGAAAAATGTAAAAAATAAACAAACATATTGATGCAGAAGAATTATTTTTTTAAAACAACATAATTAAAGAAAAATGACCTTGTGTACTTATACAACTGAAATAATTATTTCTTGATTATGAATTCAGTATATTTTGTGCTTTATTTACTAAACTTCTTCTGAGTTTACTTATAGAACCGAAATAGGTCGTACTTTATTGTACATCTAATATATTTTGTCCTTTTCAATAACTTTTTTTCTGAGTTTTCTTACACAACTGAAAGTATTATTCCTTAATTGCAAATTAAATATATTGTCTTATTAAGTTAATTTTCTACTGAGTCTAACTGAATCTACATATTTTTATGAAATATCCTCATCATGAGTTTATAAATGCAAACATGGATTACAAAAGAAAAACATTACTTTATCTGAAATTAATTGGTTACAATATATTTTCAATTAAGCATCATCCTCGTTGTTAGAATTGTGTTCATTCATGGACTTGAAAAGAAAAACAAGTTTAGCTCCCTTCTAAGTACCAAGGCGGTTCCTCACCTTAGACTGTACTAGTCCAAAAGATTAAAAGACTCGTTCTACTCCAGAGGACGAGGCTACGGCAGTCATAAGTTGATAAACTGCAGAAAGAACTTCACTGACGTGACTGCCCATAAAACTTGCTTGAGGCTCCCACCATTCAGTATCAGACATGGTCTTGGTCACAGGTTCTGTAAACATAAATGCCTGAAGAGGTGGTGATTTACCCTGAAACTTCAGAGGATAAATTTCATTGGCATATTCAATTGTCATATTCATTTCTTCTTTATTTAATTCCTTCCCCTGCAGTGAAAGATCAAGAACGTTGGTGAGAAGATGAACTTTGGTAATTAACTGTTTATACCTTTTTCTCGCCAGTTTTTTCCACTTACTGGTTGTTTTTGAAGAGGTCACATAACTCTTTCCAAATATTGACGGCTTGAGACATAGTGAATTTTTTCATTTATATCTGATGCCTTAACTATTGGCTGGAATCGAGGGAATAGCTCCTCAGCAGAATGTTTGAGTCCAATGTTGGATACCTTACACCTTACTGCCGGATCTATAACTTCTCTGTCAACTTCATAGATCTTCATTCAAATTGGCCAGTTGGTTACATAAATCTTGATGATGTCTGACATAGTGTTTCATATAGTATCATTGGGTTTTATAAGGCATTGATCACCTTCTTGACGGTATTTTGCACCTACATGATGATTATTCCTGAAATATTTGAAAGCAGCAGAAGATTCTCCTCTGTGGATGTCACTTCTTATTGTTTTTACTGACACTTCTCTTTGTGGGACTTTAATCTTGCCGCAAGACCTTTCATCTCCAGCTGGTAGTCCTTGCACTTGGCTCAGCAACCTTTACCAGATTTTGAAGGTAGTTTTTCAAAATATTGTCATACTGGATCATACTTTCGTCCAAAAGAGTTGACTCGCACTAGACCGATATCCTTGCTGTGTGACTCTTCAACAGGAATTGAGGCACTCAGTTAGTCACTTTTCAGAGGGATTATATTATTAAAAGTGTCTACTATATTATCAATTGTACTTTATCCTCTACCTTTGTTTAGTGCAAGAATCGACATTAATAAGAACAAACTTGTAGTTTTTCTAACGCAGGTATATAATGTAAAATTAAACTAAAAAAATAGATTTACCGCAACATACATGATTGTGTTGTTGTTTTTTGAGATTGCAGACCACACAGGTTTATCCAGACTGGGAGTAACAAGTTAGCAAGCAACTAGCGAAACCGACTTTGAGTCCAGGCTAAAGCCCCAATTCCGGATGAGTTTGACTCCGATTCTGCAGCTATTGTATCTAGTGTTGTGAATAACACTAGAAGACTCCATACAATTAGGTTTGATATTACTGCTGTTAAGATTTTTTTCCTAAAAATCGGTTTATATCAAAAAAGTCGGATTTAATCATATAAATCATATTTTTCCCGATTTTTTTTATATTAAAAAAAATCAACAACCCTGCATAGAGACAACGAATTTATAAATATATATGAATAAAATACTATAGTTGTATTCAAATTTTATAAATAAATTAGATATTCAAAAATTTAGGTAAGGTTTAGAACTTTTATTTGCTATGGCCATTCAAATACAATCCATCCATTTCTCATTATTTTATTGTGATAATGAATTTTTTTTTTTCATTTTAAGTAGAAATGGCAACATTCCCCAAGAGTTAATAAGAATAATTTGTTGATAAAAATGGAGAATAATTTGTCAAAAAATTGTTCTTACTTGCTTTTGTATTTACATACAACATATTCAGTTTTTTAATTACTATTTTAATATAATGAAAATTGTGGCCCAGATATGTACAAAATATACATATTTCTTTTGCTTCACTTAACAAGAAAATTTTTTGTACATCTTCTGTTTCTTTTATATATTTGCAATGGACAATAAAGAACATTTCCTGTACTCATATCAGATTGTATTTCCAAATGGCTTTGCTGAATACTTTCTTGTACTTTATATATAAATGGTTGTAGAATAAAACTACAACCAAGTCACAACCATTAAACTTTATCAGACCAAGAAGGGAAAGAGAGGGGAGGAACCTAATGGATAATATATTTTTTTCCAAATGGATAACTAATGCAAAGCACATATATACATAAGTAGATAACTTTTTTAAGACAAAGATTTGACTTGTTTTATATATGTTTACAGAGTGGGGACCTGAAACTTGCAGTAGCAAATAACAAATCAAAACCAGTTTTTGATATGTTTCAATACTATATTTAGCTATATTTTTATTGAATATGTCCTCCTTTAACAGTAATAACATTCTTGACATGCAGACGAATATATTTGCAGCTATTGATGATGAGCACCGTGCCATGGCTTACTACGCTGTCATAAAGGCAGATCGGAGCAAATTTAAATGAGAGGTTTGATAGATACTTTTCCCTAACACACTTCAAATTGTTATGTCCAGATGGTTGAGGTCAAGACTGTAGGAGGGCCAAATGGAGCTGGGTCATAAATCACCTTTAGTGTTGATTCAAAAGTTTTGGTTCTTCTTGGCTGTATGGCTCCATTCCCATCCTTACTGGACACCTCGATGGTACTGGTTGTTCGAATGGAGATGTCAACAGTTTCGTCAGATTTCACGTCACTAGCATAAAGGAGATTGCACACGTGTTGCCTTTTTTATCGTTACTCCGAAATTTTTTCACTTTGAGACATGGCTCATGTGGTAAAAATATAACTTGTACATCTTTGTTTCTCTTGCCGTTTGGTTTATTAATGAGCCCTATTAATAAAAAATAACAGCGATAAAATCGTAACTAAATGCTACTGCAATGTTTTGGGTCCCCTCTTATTATAACATTTATATAGCAGTTTTTTTTCTTCTTGACAAAAACTTTTGAATTAATTATAATTTTTTAAGGGATCAATTATTTCAATGGCTATTAGTTTTATAAAAAGCTCTTGTCAATAATGTTTGTCTTTTGTTATTTTCATTCTTGGAATTAACCAGTCTTAAAAAAACACTTAAAAAACAAGATGTGAATATTGGCTAAATTACGGTGCGGCAATTTTTTTTTTTTAAATAGATATATGTTGGTAAAAACAAAATATGAATGCTCATGTTAATTATTCATCTGTATTTTGAAAATTCTAAAGTGCCAGCAATCAAGGAGCATTAAATTTTATTGTGATTCCTAGAGTATATAAAATGTGTCCTAGCAAGCAGACGCAATTTTTGTTAGTAGCACTCTGAACATTTTTTTTTTTTTTTCCAAAGCCTGATACCATTATTATTTAATTTTTGAAGACCAAGCATCTAAGTATAAATTAATCACTTGACATTATCTCATCCGGAATTTTAAACTCACCGCAATTTAGGAAATATCTGAAACTCTATTGATAACCAACATAGGCTTTTCATTATTTCATTTTATATCCAATAACGATTTAAATTGGTGACGACAACATTAATCTGTTTTGTCAAATAAAATCAACAAACAGTGGGGTACCAGATTAGCCAACCTTGTTACCACTTCTACAATTCCGATGGATGTTCTTACATTGTAAATGGTAGGCCTGTACAACCACAGTTGCCTAAAAATTACTGTTGGTGGCCTGTCTACTTCCAAAACCTGATTTGAATTTATTTATCAAGTTCAAAAAAAGAATTAACTCTTTTCTTTTTGTTTGAAACTGTCTGTTATTATAAATATAATGTACCTAACTGAATAAAGTTATTTGATGCCTTTTAAATCTTGTACCTAATTTATGATTAAGTAATTGTTAAAAAATGTCCACATTTCCTGTAATTCTCTTCTCTTCTTTTCCCCAAATTAGGGATAAAGAATTCAATAAAATATGACCTGCCAGTATGTAAAAGAAACCAAAAATTATCATGGTAAGCCTGTTATTTTTTCCCTTAAGTTTTTTCATTCTAGAGATTTTTAAAAGCATAAGTTATATTAATAAAAAGTTTTAGTGTCTACTTAGGTCCTTCGACAAAAAGTTATGCAATTATGGTATAAAAGCCTGACATTTTGAATAATGTTTCAAAGAAGGGCAGCTTAGCTATCATAGAGTTTCATTATAGTAGCCGTGAGTAACTATGATGGAAAAGCAATAAGCATAAATCCTACTCCATAAATGGCATAGACTTATAGCTAGGAATTACCCCGTTGTCAATACTTAATTACCGAGTGGTCCATTCAAATCTGAACACTTTTTTTCACTTCAAAAATATGTAATTTATTTATTAACAATATAATTAGAACAAAATTAGTACTATAATTAAACGTGTGTCTGCACTATCTTCATAATTAATGTAGCTGCCCTTGCAGAAATGATGGCTTCCAGGTGCCGGCGGTCCCTGTTGCAGAAGTATTTCTTTGTCATGACGTCAGAGTGCTTTCTGACAGTGGCTTTAAGGGCATCGGTGTCAGGATGAGGAACACTGCAGGCATTCCCCTCGACATGCACCCAAAGGTCTTGTCGAGGGGTTTGACATCAGGCCGATATGGGTACCAAAGATGTCAAAAAAGACTTCAAAAGAAATCAAAAGACTTATTCTAAACTCATTCAAATGAGTTAAGATCGGAGGAGATGGGTTTCTTTCATTGCTGGTATCAAAAGTGGCCTCAAAAACCACACAAGTGTCTTTCCAACAACTTTTTTGATAATTATCTGGGCATTTTCGTATGAAATCCCGAGATTTCTTGCTTGAGTCCTCATGTACTAGAGGGAATAGGACTGGACTGTTTTCTTTAACTCCTCCAGGTCCAATTTGGCCTTTTGACAGAGCCTTCTTCCCCTCCAACTTTTCAGACTGGCTAACAGCGTAGACAGTAGTCTTGAAGACATACAACTGCTTGGAGTGCGCGAATGAAAATTCGTCAATCACCTTTAGGTTTGTTTTGTTTTATAACTAACTGCTTATTCTATAATATATCGAAATATTAATTAACATCAATCACTAAACTTTGATTATCTATTGAATTTGAAGTGTTCAGATTTCAATGGACAGCCTGGTATACCCTGAGTCAACTAGGCCTTACGCTAATAACTCCTGAATAAATCATCAATCCTACTCTCTGTCTTTTATGAGCACTAGTGACTACTCTATATTTAGATGTTATCTCATCAAAAATTAAAGTAAATTATAACAGTTATTGAAAATAAAAAGCACTCTTCAGATTGCTAACTAGAACAAAATCTCACGCGTGTTTATGACATATTTTATACAACTTTATTCGTTACCATATTGCAATTATATTTTTATCATTACATATAGTGAGTGACATCACTTACTCATTACGTCTGGAAGCCTTAATTGTCAATGAAGAAATAAGAATTTTTAACTTTTTGATAGGTTAAAAAATTTGATATTTTCAACTTGTGAATATTCTTTAAATATTCATATTTATTTTAATCTAATTTTAAACAACCATTTAAGTCCATTAGAGATTTGAGTTAAACAAGAAAATGCCTATTTTAGAATGGCTTAACCCAAGAAATATTTGATATTGTTGCTTTATAGTGGAGGATACTCCCTTTTTGTTTTTGTTTGGATTGTAGTTCGTAAACCACTTAACTAAGGACGGGGATCTCCCAATTTTTTTGTTATTTTTATTTACACATTAAGGTGTCATGAATTAGTTTTCTTCTAGAAAATCACGCAGTATTGTCTTTTAAATAATAAAACTACACAGACATAGATTCAATCCATTTAATTAATGACGGAGTATTTTATGGGGAAGTCGGAATTCAAGTGGGTCGGTTAGATCTGTGATGGATTGGTGTCGCTACTTGGGATCTCAAGGATCTCCAAAACAAAAATATTTATCATGGAGCACCGTGCTAAGTTATGATAGTTTTATAAGCTATTACACAGTTAATGAAATGGATTGAATGAGGAGTCAATTTGTTGCCTAACTGTATTGCTTTCTGTATACATAGTGCGACAGGGAAACTTTCTGTGATCAAGAAGCAAAACCATCACCTTTATAACTTTTTATAACAAAAGTATAATGAAAAATGTTATTTGGAAAACTTTTAGCAATCAAACTTGGGAAGAATAATTCAATATGCCCACCTCCAGCCTCAATCAAAGCCTCCAAACGAGGTTGGAACTTGGCAAAGGTTGCCACAATATAATCGGTGTACATGTTGGCTCATTGCTTCTTGAGGCTAGCCTTGAGTTTCTGCACATTTCTGTGTGATGTATTCCCAACCTTGCTCTCTGAGTCCATACAGTGAAGTCGAGGGTTTGAGATCAGAACCGAAAGAGGGCCAGAAGATCTTGTGCCAGAAGTTAGCAAAGTGCTCCTTGTAGAAGTTATGTGTCTTTAAGGCCGTATGGCTAGGGCCACCGTCTTTGGTCAAAACAGAGTTGTTTTCGGGATAGTTAGCCTATAGCCAGGCCAATATTTTTCACATTTGGACATTATTGTAGGACTCGTCCACGATTTTATCATCCGGCTTGAAGAAGAAAGGATCCATTGTCTCCCCATCAGAGGCCACGACTCCCAAGCACATTGATTGGGCCGGATTTTTTGTCCTGAAGGTGCTTTGGACTTCCTCAGGTAATGCTGCTATAAATTGGTCGTCTTTATGGGTCAAAACTTGCTGAATTATGAAGATCTTGCTCTTTGAAAAGATCTTCACAGCCGACGGATGACTATTCAAGTAATTATTTTATTTTTATTTTTGCATCTTTCAAGCATTAAGGTCTTCATCCTGTCGGTGAGGAGATGTCTTGGAGTCTTCACTAAGCTTTTAAGGCCAAGGTCAGCATAAACCCACCGTCAAGATGGTGATCTCGTCCACGTTAAACTCTTCATCCAAGCGACGCATTGATAATGATGGATCTACCTTGATTTTGGCCTCTAGGGAATTAAAAACTTTTTCCTCTCGCTTCAAACCATTTCTTCCACTTCCTGCTTTCTTTTTGACTCCTTTTCCATTCGCCTTGGCATCTTGATGTCTTGGACCTTACTCGCAGTCACGCTGAAAAGGTATGAAGGTATTTTTAGATCAATTTATGCGTCGAGAAGATCCTAAACTTATTTGATTCCAATTCACTCATTTTTTGTCCGATTTTGATCAAATTAAAACAATGTGAAAGAAAAACAACACATATATCAGAACTTTGGTTGAGATTGTACCTGAAACCTAAATTAGTATTAAAAAAATAATGATGCAAAAAAATTCTCTATTGCACTCTGTACATGAGTACGTGTGAGTCTATAAAAGACAACTAAAATTTATGATATCTTAATGTGTAAATAAAACAATGATAAATAAAGAGATCCAATCGAAATCCCTCCCCCCCCTCAGACTTTACTGGTACTAAATAACATATATAAATAAATATAGAATTATAAAACAGAAAAAACGGAAATTGATCATTGATAATAAAAGTTACTTTACGTTTTGATTGGCTGGGTAATGGTTGTAATAGTTTTCAATTTTTTATATATCAGATATCATTTTTCTCCTTAGATGTATTAAATTTAGACAAGTTACAAGGGGATTTTTTAAAAGAATTGACAGGACACGAGTGTTTCCCAGTAGAAATATGCTTATTTTCTTTGGCTGTATCACACATCTTCAGTTAAAAAGTGCAACTGTATTTACAAATATATTTGCTCGTTTTCCGTGACATTTATGAATAAGATCTCCCTTATCAATTGATGACTTCAGATTTTTAAGTGTCATGACTAAGATTGAAGTCATTAATGTTAAGATTTTAATATCTAAATTTCAACTTAATATATTTTCATTCCTTTTAACAAGGTAAATGGAAGAATATTCATGTATACACCTAATTTTTGTATTGGATGATCTAACTGATAATACAAAATATTAAGTCATTATTGCTCATAAAGAAAAAAAAATAATTTGAAATGGACATTTTTGTAGTTATAATTTTTTTTTTTTCCTTTTCAAAATTATTTACTCGAGTCTACTAAATACTAGAATCAAAACTATATTTTGAGTATTTATAATTCTTAGAATCAAATCCATTTACAAATTATTACTGTAAAATATTAAAGTGAATTAGTTTATTGCCATTCATCTGTCCAACCGTTAAAAGCTCCGAGAAATACTCAGTTTTTTTTATTCATACGAGCCAAGGGTTTTGGTTATATATTTTTATTGTTACTCCATAACACTGGAATTATCTTAAAACACTTTTAATCGTGGGGTATCATTACAGATCATAGACCAAAAAAAAATTGATCTAAGAAATAAAAATTTAGATAAAAAGCTTATAGAGTATAACGGCGTTTTACATGTAGTATTAAGAGTGTATACAGGGTGTACTATCGGATGGGCCATTGAAATTGATTTAAATTAATTCATATTTAGATATATTAAAACATAAACAATTATTTATAAAACAAAACTAACTTGAGTTCTCTATCTTACGTACAATTAGAGAAAATGACACTTGATCGACGAATAACCAAACACGCACTCCTATATTTAAATATATTATAGCATAAACAATTAGTTACAAAACAAAACAAACCTGAACGTGATTGACAAATTTCCAATCGGGCACTTCATGCAGTTGGGTGTCTCCAGGATCAATCTCAACGCTTTCAGCAAGTCCGAAACGTAGAAAAGAAAGATGGGTTCAGTCAAAATGACCCAACTGGACCTAAATAATTAAAGATAACAGCCCAGGCGAATCCTCTCAATTCCACGAGGTCCCATGCAAGAAATCTTAGGTTTTTACACCAGACTTTTTCTAGAGAGCTATAAAAAAGTGACGGGAAAGAGACTTGTGAGGCTAAAGAGACAACTTTTAACACTAGCAATGAATAAAATCCATCTCCTGCGTAGTAAGATTCTGTTGAATGAGCCTTTTGAACCTTTTTTGATATTTTTGGCCGTCTAGAGTCCTGATGCTAAACCCCTCCACTGCGCCTTTTGGGTGCATGTCGAGTGGAAGACCTGCTGTGACCGTCATCCAAACAACGAGGCCCTCAAAGCGACTTTCAACTGGCACTGGGTCGTTTTTACATAAAACTAAAAGCACAGCAGGTGACATGCCTTTTGCCATCGCATGTAACCCATCATTGCAGTTAAGGGCAGTTATATTAATGATTAAGAGAGCTCAGACGCACATCTATTTGTTGTAATTCTATAGTGAATTTATAAATTATATCTTGTTAAAGTTTAAAATTCTAAGAGTTCAGATTTCAATGGACCTCTTGGTATATCTAGTGCTCTCTGATGTCTATGATTATCCGATATATATTATTGATCTCGAAAAATATGATTTAGTCTTTTGATTTATATAAATTTACAATAAATGTTCAGAGTTGTATAAAATATAAAACATTGATATGAAAAAAGAATGGAATCCAGCTGTCGTTTTGTTCAACGCATATTTAAAAATGGCCACTACTTTATATAAAATATTATTATTGAATCTTACTTGAAATTAGAAATATTCTAGCTAAAGTACTCCCTCGTTCATCAAATCATATTTAAAATAGTTATTGAGCTGTTATTCTTATGGATATAACATTAAAATATTGTGTAGCTCCATGTAAATGTGCTTATAAAAAACCGGAGAGTAACACCCCAGATTTGTGGGGGACTTGTTTTCAATATTTTTAAAGCAAAGTGTGTCTATTTGGCCATGCCTTATAACTCTAGTCAATTCCGGGTACTGTCGGTAGTATTTAATAAGGTTATATTTATTTTACTATATATTCATTTATAAATATATAATGTACATGTTAAATAAATAATTTGAAATATATATTATTGGTCAAATTATATTTTTTATCATTTATACTAATAACTACTATTATTTATACATAACTACTTCATCGCCAACTTATAGCATCGATGAAACAAGTTGGTGTAAAAAATTGCCAAAATTCAAATTCATATTATAAAAAGAGTACCACGTTATGAAATTGCTGCTAAAAGTTGCATATGTTTTGAACTTAGCAGAGAAAACCAAGGATCTTAATATCACTATTACAAGCTGAGTAATATGCCAAAAAAAAAAAAATACAAAATAAGTGGACCAGCTATTCCCGTTCTCACTCTACAGATTTCTGATCAGTGCGTCAAACACTGTTATAATTAGAATCGTAGTTAAAATATGTTTATTACTCAACTTGTATTATTTGCTTTATTTTTAATCAAACGTCAATCCATAAATATCTTATTTTCCTCATATATATTAAATATAGTAAATAAGTTAAAAATATCTCAAATAATCTATTATTGCAATGAAAAATGAATCTTGTAAGATGGATTTATTGAAGAAATTAGGATATCTAAGAGCACTAACAAAGTGGAGAGTCTATAAATTCAAATATATAAAAGTTTTTGGATTTTTAAAGTTATAAATAAAATAAAATGTTTTTTTGTTTCTTTATACACATATGAAATGAATGTGTACCTAACGCTAAAATTAATAGATTGATGGTTTTGTCAATAATATCGAAATATTATTTCTCTTTTCAAATTTTATTCTCTGGATAATCTAATGTTTTCTCAAGTCGAATTGTAATATATTATTACTAAAGAGGATTATCCGACGTTACTCAGGGAAAGGATGGAGCAGGAAATCACATTGACAACGGTTCATATCATTTCTTTTATTTGTACCCCTTCATTGAAGGCCAGCATTATTATATAGGGCCTGCATATAATATGAAATATATTGTTATGAATTTTTAAAAAAAACATTTTTTTTTCAACTTCAAATACCATACCAACATTTTTTTTGTGTACATGATAACTCTATCTTTTATTTTGGTCGAAAAAATTTTTGCAAAAAACACTGTTTTGCAGAAATTTAAAAAAAGTAGTAAATTTCATTTATTGGTATAGTAAAGAGTAATACATATACACCAAGGTTATTTTTGTACTTGCAAAAAAAAAAAGGTTATGGAGAGTTATGTCGTCAAAAAAATAACCCACAATAGCCATCTAATTTTGACAAATATTGCAATAATTATGTTATAAAACATTCTGGAAATTGAAAATATTCTTGGTTTAAATGTAACAGCCTATAAATTTTTTGTCTATAATGCATCGTTTAGTGTTATTTATTCAAAAAAAAATTGATGTTTGATTAAAATAATGAGAAAAAAAATAAAAGAATTATTCAGAAAAGGACAAATATTTCAGTTATACAATACTATTTATTTGTCATATTTATCTACAAATCAATTTCCAGACAGATTTCTACACACTTTTGTGTTATCCAAGAACCCACTATTCTATTGAAATCCATTTTTTTGTACCTGAAAAATAAATGAATGTGTTATTTTCACCGATTTATTATTTTTCGCATAATCTTTTTTATTGTATTATAAATAAAAAATGTATTTATTCAGATATACTTTTCTTGAGTCGTCAATCTTTTTTTGTTTTATAAATCAATCCCCTGTCTAGTCTTTTTGACCTTCAATAAACATTTTTTGTATTTCAGGTATAGAATAAGCATTCTTAATACGGTAGCCCTAACTAAGTTCAAAAAGTCCTCTTGGAAAAGTTTAAGCCTTCTATCACCAAAGTTATGAGTACCCACAATGAACACACACAAATTCTATATATATTATAAAAAGCTCGGCATTTTATTTATTAATTGAACGAAATAATGAAACATTGTTTTTCTGAAAAATATAAGCATGGAATGCTATATACCTGTTTGTAAATAGTATATAAAGTATGTATTTATTTTACATAATTAATAATATGTTGAAAGCGACACCATGTTGCAAGCATAATTGCTAATTTACTTAATTTTACTTATATTCCTTTAATTGGTCAGACGGTGTTGCACCGATAAATTATAAGTAAACAGCCTAGTAGTACAATTACTCTATCTGAACATGGAATTGCATTTGAAGTAAATATACATGATCTATACTTTATTTTCTAGGAATGACCGAGTATCGAATGTCCGCATATTAAGTTCAAAAGAATAATTTATTCACCATACTTTTGCCCATTAACATAAATTTATTACAAAAAGGAAATACTTCAAACTTTTTTTTTTGAAGGAAACTTAGTATAATGACTTTTAAAATATAAGAAGATTTGCTGTTAGTATAACAGTAAAAAAGTGATGCATGGAGTTGTACATCATATGGCCACTAACTATATTTATGAAGAAACCATCTAATGGTAACTCTGACATTCTAAAGAATGGAAGTTAGATGAGCTACGATATGAAGAAGATAAACACAAATGCCACACTCTATCAAGTGAGGACATAATCTACTCTAAGTACAACAAAGACAGACACTTAAATTTCCAGATCACTTCATCAGTGATACTCTTCGTTTTCATAACCCCTCACACTAGTGACTACTTTAGACATATAAATTATCTTCTCAAGAACTAAAAAACAATGATAACTGCTGTGGAAAATAAAAACCTTGTTTATATTATTAACTTAAGTAAATCTTACTCAGAATTTTTACAACTTTAATGATGCGTGCAAAATATTTAAAAAAAAAACTTAGTTCGCAATCTATATAACTCACTAACTTAACGTTTGGAAATTGTAAACGCTACTGGTTTATAAAATAAAAGAAACATCATATTTACACTTTTTAAATAGATATTTAAAAAAGCTAAGGAATCATATAACATAAATTATTGCAGCCTATGTTTAACCCATTACCGGCGATAGTTCAATTAATTTATCACTATATAAATGTTTTTGGGATCCTTGATGTTGCACAGAATTTTATTTTATTTTGAAATTAGGTGGTTTAAATTAATTAACCTCTCGCCAATAGGGTAAGCATTGGTATTGTTACAAATATACTGTTTTTTAAAGGAAATATCTTACTTTTAACGAAATTTGGAGTCAGTTTTAAAATATTCTATTTTCAAAGGCAAGAGAGTAAAATAGATTTGAAAAAAAGTCTATCAACCTAACATTTCTTGATAGTGTTTCTAAATATAAAAAGGACATAGGTAGAGTTGATCTCTTTTGGATGCAATAGCAGCTGTCCTTGAATGGAGGATTAGATGAATGAAAGGAGTGTCGCCTATATATATATATACATATATATATATGTGATCAGTTGTGTTTCCTCTGACTAAGCCTACAGCAAGTTAGATCAAATGTTAATCAGCTTTGTTTATAATTTCTTCGTCAAGTTGACACAGTTTCCATTTATTTTTGAGAGGATCAGATAGCAAACGCTTGAAAGGCGACAATGGCTTTCCTCTTATTAGGTCTACTTCTCAGTTGTAACGTTGCAAAAGTCAAATTTTTTTCTGGAAAGGCGAAATTTAGATGTTTAAGATGCAATATTGGGCAACATCTACATTATTTCTTTAATTATCTTAAATAATAGAAATTATAATGGAAGAAATAACATTTTTACTTGATTCTTGAGAATGGAGCCTCTAAGTATAAAGTATTAACTAGTTCATATACTTATGAAAAACTAAGAGTTACAATGAAGGCTTGTTTGATGTTATAAGGGTAAGTCGTTGCTTGAATTGGAGTAGAATTAAAAAGGTATTTATTTGTTGTTATTCTAATTTAATTGTTTGATCTTTTTCGTAGCTAAACACACGTATCTTCCCTTCAACAAGAGGCTTAGTAATCTCGACTCTTGACAAGAAGTTATTTTGCTTTACTTACTGGATCTTATTTCTTTCAATTGATAAGATATTTTCTTACGTCAAAGGCTGTGTCACTTATTTCTAATCCTGTGGATCCTCACCTCTATGCTCAACAATATATCAAACACTCCAAATCTTGTATGATATCATCCTGTACTTAAATAAAAACTGAAGAGTTTCATAAAAAAATATTACGGGAAATAAAGTGAGGGACAAAGAAAGTTATCATCCTCCTTCCCGAACTCTTGAATTAATTTCTCATAAAGTCAACTCAATTTCACTTCCTACTTTAAGCAAACTTTTTCCTTGATAAGAGTCCTTCAGTGTTCTTAATATATATAACGCAGAATTAGCTACTGTTACCAATTTATTTTATAAGATTGAATTCTTGTTGTAATCTCAATATGAACAATTATACATCTTGAACACTCCAGTTTTGTTTATTATTTTGCATAGAGAAAACAAGTACACGATTCTCTTAACACTCAAAGAGCGTGTGCCCCATTTTTCTCTATATTTTTGTCTAAAATAAATTATTTTATTCTTATGTAATATGTTGAAATATTTTTTGGGAACGGTTAAACCACAAAACTTGTTCATTTTGAAAGAGGATTTTGTTAAGGTTTGAACATTATAATTTGCAAAGTTTTTAAAATATAAGCGTATACATTTACACGTACGATAAATGTGGAAACTCAAAAGTCAGTAATAGTTATAAGCCTTGATTAAAATTAAAAAATTTACTAACAAAACGTGGATAAGACCCTACTAAAAAGTGCTGCCAATAAAATTGAATTATAAACATATTAATAAAAGTTGGAGTATAAAAAAATCTCTGTTAATTAACGGGGGGATTTAGAAAGGGATTTAGGAAAACCAAAAAAATCGTAGTTTAAACCAATATACTTTTATTAAATTTTGGATTTTGTCTGTAACATCAATAAAACTACTACTATTTTTAGAAGCATTCAATTTCCTGACATATTAAAAAACTTTTAACAATATTTTTAGTCAACTTTTCCTTTCCAGGTCATTATTTTTGTAGATAAACATTTAAAATTAATTAAAGCGTCCACAAAAGAAACTTTTTCGAAGATTTTTTATTATAAATACAGAATCATAACCAGTCTTATAAAATTTGGGGTACGAAAAGCAGAGTTCATTAACATAAGATTTAAGATATTTAAATTTAATTTCAACAAATACATAATCAAGGCACTAATTTATAAAAAATATTGGAATTGTTGATAAGGATTCTGTTAATATTTATAAAGGCTTTTGTGATTTTAAGTCCTACATATAATCTATTTGGTGTATAGTAATTTTTTGCTATTTTGCACTAAGGACATTTTCCCTTAAAAACAGTTTGCCTAAGAACATTTTGCCTCAACAATATTTTGCATTAATATATAAATAAAGTATGTTTTTACGTTATTATTGTTTTTTAAGGATTAAAATTAATGTTCCCTTTGAATTTTTAAATCAAAATATGTAATATTTATTACTATAAAATACATTAAATGTTTGTATTGTATTGGAATAATGATGTAATTATGATTTTGCCTCATATTATGTTTGTTCCTTAATGCATGAGTCTTTTCTAATATGAATAATCCATCATGTCTTATGATAATTACGAAAGAATAGTTGCCTTGTTTGTTTAATTTTTTATTATTTACACTAATTTTATTAAATATTTTGTCTCTGGTTGGAATTTATTATATAGTTAGATTTTGTTTGTGTATAAATTGAAATTTTGGGTCATTATTCAATATTGTATTCAACTGAAAAAAACGATTTAATGCATTTTATAGTAATACACATGGCATATTTTGATTAACAAATTCCGAGGAAACATCAATTTTAACCAAAAATAACAAAAACGACGTATAAATCTCATTTATTTATATATTACGGCGAAACATCATTGAAGAAAAAAGGGTGTTAGGCAAAATTACCTTGCGCCAAACTATTTTTTTGCATATACAAACATATTTTTATTGCATAATTTACCAGGTAATTTATTTTAATGTCATAGCTTCAAAAGTATGCAATTGAACTAAAAATCAACTAAATAAAATAATCTAAAGTTAATGACTGAAATTAACATTGACATACCAAAAGTACATTTATTCATCAAAGTAACTTGCTTCACGAATATTTATTGAAAATTAAAAGTACTCATTATATTTTTTTTATTGATAGATTAATAAATGAAGTTATTACTTAACCCATACGTGTCGCAGCAGCTTTTTAACAGTACACATTGAGTACAGCTGATTAATGATAGAACAGTATGATCTCTTATATAGTATATTGTTTAACTATAAAGATCATTTTATACATAATGAATCGGATTATCTTCGTTAAAAATACCAAAAAAATACAGTTTTTTAGTTATAAATGTAATTTGTGCCCAAGAAAATACAAATTTTGTATTAGAATTGTCCTTATGCGTTTTAAACAAGTAAAAAAATAAAACCATGGATTTTTTTAAATTCAAAACTATTTTTCCATTAACTTTAACAAATTAAATAGCATTTGGTTACAAAATAAAAAGTGTAGTTTGTTGTAAATAACACATAGATGATTAAACCTCCGTTAAGGAACAAGGATATTATACCTACCGAGATTTATACAAATGTTGGTATCTATATTTTATAGCCAATACTTTTCAATATGTCCTTAAAAATTTAGATCAGATTCTATACAATTCATTAATTGTCTTTATAATACTTTGTTCCGGATAATTTTCATATATTTAGTAATTATTTAATCGCAAGTTAAATGATGTTTTTTTGTCAAAATGAGGACCAGAGATAAGTATAGATTGTTTGAGGGTTCTAGTGTTGTGTAAGATCACGTCCACTCTTGCATGTCCACACTGTATGATATACTTATGTATTTTTTGAAAATCAGGAGGAAAAGGACTTATGAATTATGGAAGTCGATCACAACTTCCTAAATAAAAACTATACATTCTTTTTGACTGAGGTGACCGGTACTAACTTGATTCCCAAAATTCCCATAAAGTTATTTTTGATAGAGATTTGAATCAAAAGTAAAAGTAGTTTTTACTATAAAATTTACAAATTATATCTTGTTGAAACGCCAAACTTATGCTTGTAAGATTTATTTTATATTTACAAAAATAGTTTTTGTATTTTAATTGATATTTAGGAGTATTTTTTTTCTTGGCCTTTACTAAGCAATTCATATATTTTCATATTTTAAAGAAAAAAGACATAGACAATGGCTTTTGTAAGAACATCATTAACTTTTTGACTGTTTTTCCAGCTTAAAGGGGGCAATAAGTCATAGTATTGGAATTTGCACCCCAAAGAGTTATTTAAAGCTTAAAGAACGTATCTACATATTATATTTGAAGAGGATATTTCGTCAAGAAATGGTTGGTGGTCTCCATGAAATAGCAAAACCTTTTTCTTTATAAAATTTACTTCTAACTTCCAGACTACCAAATTTAGGATAAGTAAATTTTTTTCTACCTAGGAGCTACGATAACTTTGTGTAGTTTTTTTTTTTTTAAGTTTGTTTTTCTTCGTTTCAGATATTTATTAAACGTGTTAAGTTAAAAGGATTTAGTACACTTTCTCAACATTGATCCTGAAATCGTAGCTAATCTCAATCTGAATGGCACAATTAATCTATGGAATGTTAATATTCTTGGAAAATATAGAATAATAGTGCCGTTATGTTGTTTTGTTTATAAAATATTGGTATATAGCAGCGTCAGAAACAATACACATATCATCGGTTATAACTTCTATTGGATATAAACATTGTTTCACTGATATCTCCCCTTCCACAGATAGTTAATTACACTTGATAATTTCTATTGAGGTCTTACAGAATCCCTCTAGTCTAATATATTAAGTGGAGATAGTCTTTAAATTTGAGACACTCGATTGCAGCGATTTTTTGGTCCTGTTTCATAAGAAAAATTTTGATATGAATGTGCCATAAATTATCATTATTCCAAAATTTAACGATCCAATAAAGATTCATGGACCACCATAGAGCAGAAAAAGATATTTAGGAATATAAAATGGATGGAATAGAATAAAAAAGATACAAAATATAATTTATAAAGTTAATCAGTTCAACTTTTTATTATATAATTAAATAAGTTTTATTTTTGTGGGTGTTTTTTTTTTCAGTTCACTAATTGCAACATAACTAGGATGTTCACTAATGAAAGGTTATTTTTGATCTACGATGCAAAAATCAAATATTTAACAGAAATTTATATGGTTGTTTATTTTAGATAAAATCTTTGAGGATGAAACCATCTTTTATTTTCCTTATCACACAATTTATTTTGCCCATGTATCTAAAAAGAAAAGCAACAAAATATATAATTGAATTTATATATTTATTTCTCAAAAGTAATTTAATTTACTTTCAAATATACTATATAAATGTATAGCCTTTTATTTATATATAAATCAACTCAAGTAGGAAGTTTTTGCTCATCATTAGCCTACCTAATTAAATGTACCTTTTATAGACATATATATATATATTTATTTGGATTTAAGTACATTCATATATTTAAAGGAAAAGTTAATGGTAAATGTAAAAAAATAAATACTTAAATCATTTATACATAAATATACTACGAGAATGAATAATGAAATACATATATGTTATATGTCAATTTAGTGGACCTAATTTTTATTTTTTGGGTTTATAAACTCTCAAAATGTTTCTTTGGGTCCAAAGTTGACAAGTATTCTCCAATATTTTTTAATTAATTCTAATTATAAAAATACTTTATATACTAATTTTTTTAACATAAAATTATTTCATTACTTAATATAATCCTTATTTTTTACAAGTTTTTCAAAAATTAATACGGTGTAATATTGCTACTCTAGCAACAAAAGTGAACTTTTTTACAGTGTAATATTTCTTGACTCCTTCTGAGTTTACTCAATAAATAACAAAAAATAAATTGATAACTATATATTCATTTGATATTTGTTTTTGTGTCCTAAATCTCCGTTTGTTTTATTGACGAAATGATCTACTCAATCATATCAATTACCCTCATCAAAAGAGGGATTGGGTTTTCGTCCATCATTTTTTGGAGATACGCCAAGATTGGTTAAGTACCAAAACTTATCGTCCAAATTATAATTGATTTTTCTTATCATATCTTGACAATTGCCATGCATTTTGTAGAATTGTATCGATCATCCATGTAAATATATTCCACCACCATTTTTTGCCTTTGATGGTGATTCTGTACCAATTCACATTTTGGTCCATCATATCGATGCCTACCGTGTTGTTATTATATTTTCAAAGTACTTTTTACTCTTAGTTTCATTTTTTTCGTTGACTTCAACGCTTGACAGTTGAATGATCATCTTCTATATAAAGCGTTGAACCAACAGTTACAACGGAATTATCGTTCTATCTAGTTACTTATATAACTTTATTGGAAAGATCAGCAAAGCTCAAATGTATTACCTCTAGTTTTCTTTTTCATTTGGTCTAAGCCCGTCAAATGGCAATTCTTTCCGCTAGCGAAGGTAAAAATGTGAACAATTTCTCACAATGAAATACATAAGGATGCCTTCTTTTGTTCTACTCATCAAACTTTAGGAGATGAAGAAGTGAATTAGAACATTTCCCTAATACTTTCTCTTCTTTTTTTGTTTTAATCAAAAGTTTCTCCTTCATAGACGTTAAAGGTTATCAAGTATCCTCCAACTGTGCATTGTCACCATATTTTGTACCCAAATCTAATGGAGTTACAGCGAATAGCCTGTTTATAACAGCGTTTTCTGAAATATTATATCATAGATTCATCATGAAATATATGTTGTGGTGAAATCAAATACATCATGTATTATTTGTTTAAAGATGGATTTTCAGTGATCGAATCTTAAAATATTTATCTTGAAGGAATACTAAATTATTATCGCTACAATAAAATTTTTGTTAGAATACAAATGAAACGATTTATTCTCCTTGAATAATAGATATTAAAATGACACATTTCTTCCAATAGCTTGATTTAATATGAAGGGCGTTGTAACCAGATATAATCAAAATTCCCCTGAATACTTTTAGTTCTTTTTTAGTAATGGGTTCTCCGTATATATTCTTTTGATGTGCATATAAATTTGATTGTTCCACAATTATGGTTAGCAATTCATTATTAAAAAAGTGTTCAAAAACACTTAAAGGGAGTAATCCTTTCGGTAGAGTCGAATTTATAGTTGAAAATAATGATACAATATTTGTTAAATTGGTTTTCTTTTTTTCAATTAAATTTCTTTGATATAGTTTTGTTGAAGAAAAAAGTGGGAATGGGACTATTTATCTTTTATCAAAATATCATAATTTCTTCAGTATAAGAATATTTCCCGGGCAGAAGTTGTATACCGGACAAATTTGAAGGCAAGTATTCTTTATATTTGTCACAAGAATCTTCGTCCGTTAACTCTTGGACATCAGGAAGATCGATGACAACTTTCAATTTCATGGTCATACTCATGGTGTAGATCTAAAATTTTGTTTATAGAAATAATTCTGGAAAAGAAAAAATAACTTATTTTAGTAGTATAGCCATATGGATTTATTATAAAAAAATGTATTTCTTTTCAGTAATTAATTTCATAACCTTGTTTTTTTCACTAAAAAAGCTTTGAAATATAATAGACAAAAAAATTAATTAAATTTGTATTATTCATTTTATTTTTCGTTGTGTAACTAAAGCCTTACCTATTTTTTGAAGCTATATTTTAAAATATTTTTGTCGTTGTTGTATCTAAGTACACAATATTGTAACTGACAGTAAAATAATAATAATATCAAAAAAATAATAAACAATAAGTCCTTTGTTTCATAGAACAAAGAACTTTAGAATCTGCACAACAGAATATTAATGGCAAATTTTAACTTTGGTGTTTTTAGGGTGTCATATGGCTTGTATAATAAGAGTTAACACTTGCTAATTTTGAGCAATTTTGAAAAAGATTTAGAGATAGTTAAAAAAAAGCTAAAGTTTTAAAAATTTACACCTAAAAAAAGTACTCTTTTTGTTCAAGGATCATCTACATATGCAGCACATATTATAGCAAATTGGTGTTAAATGAATCATTGCTTTTCGCCTACCTACCAAATGCTACCTTAAAATCTGAACACTTCGAATTTGAAACTTCAAAAAGATATAATTTATTAATTAACAATATAATATAAACAAAATTAATATTATAAATAGATGTGTTTCTGAGCTCTCTTAATCATTAATCTAACCGTTCTTAGCGGAAATGATAGCTTCAGAGGTGCAGCAGATGGCTTCGCACCCACTCTGCATATAGTCTTCTATCATGGCGTTCCAGTGCTGGCTGACAATGCCATTGTGGGCCTTGGTATTGGGACGAAAGACACTGCAGGTCTTCCCCTAGGTATCCACCATAAATGTGTAATTGAGGGGCTTTGCATCAGGACTGTAGGGATTGCAAAATTGTCAGTAATTAATTCAAAAGATTCATTCAAAATTGTTGTGCAACGGAGGAGATATGTTTCTTTCATTGCTGGCGTCAGAAGTGGACTCCCATAGATGGGCTTCATGGACTTGAGGGGATTTACCTATACAGTTTTTTTTTAAATCATCCGGATCCAATTTATACTTTTTGACGGAGACATTATTCCTCTCCAATTTATTGGACATGCTGACGGCGAAGAGAAGGTCCTGAAGACGCCTTACTGCTGGTGAGTGCACGAATACAGATTTGCCGATCAATTCAATTGTAATTTCCTCGAGTTGTAAGTAAGCTAGAGAGCTCGGGGTTTTGTTTTTTTAATATATATAAACATTAACTAATTTCAATGACTCAACTTTTTATTTGTTATTGATTTACTTATTGTTCAAATCTCAATGGACCACCAAGTCTTTGATAGTTAGGGTATCACAGTCAACTAATTTGACTTATATTTACAAAAATTTGCAAATACGTGTATTTTTTTATGAAGTAAACTAAAAAAATGTATGTTTGGAAGACCTTGGGGGCCTTTTTCGCACTTTTATTTGTGGAAAATACTTATATAACTTAATTTTATTAAATAAACCAAAAAAATGTGTAAATACTAAATTTTGACGAAAAAAAATGTTGTTATTATAACCAAGTATCAAATTTAGCAAGCTTATGATATCAAAAAATAGTTAATTTTACTTGCTAAATTCAGAAAAATAATTTTAATTGTACGTAATGTATCGATAGAATGTATAAAAAGAAAGTTTTATTGAAACTGACAATCCCAGAAGAGCAGATCGGGTATATTTTCATTGTCAGAGTATATCTGAAAGACTGGATGTCTTAGGAGACCAAAAGCACCTAAGCTTCATAAACTATCATGTTGAATATTTTTCTATAAGTTTTATAATATCAAAGTTAACAACGTGAAAACTATATATGTATATATTGTACTTGTCAGAGAACTTGTTGGATTATATCTATTTGACAACTTTGTAATCAACTAAAAGTAATGCAAAATAAGTATCAATAACGCCAATAAATGAGCACTCAATAATATCAATGACAAAAAATAAAATTATTGAAGGCTTTGTTATGGGAAATTTAAAAAGCCTTTTCTGAACTACTACAATTCCCTTACACGTTAATTTTGGTCGATTCAGACGAAATGAACGAAAGAAAAGATTATAAATAGCCTCAAAATACTTTTAAGGAGTTAATTTTTTTTCATGATTTAGCAGAAAGTGGAGCGGGACTTATTTTAGGATATTATGGTTGATTAACATTATATAAGTCCCAACTCCAATTTCTTCTCCAAATAGTAGAAGATCATAAAAGTTTGTATTTGATCTACAAAAAATCAGTAAATATTGACAAAAAGTAAAAAGTGAAATGGCATGTCAATATATATTAAGAATTACACTAAATATGTTTATTTTATCAGCTCTACTATGTTCTCTATACGTAGTAATCAAAATGATACTGATATGCTGTCTAGTCCTCTGTTACCCTCAGCCTCAATGGACTAATGAGGGAATTTCTTTATAGACAATGACACTTAATAATTTGTATTTTCAAAAAAAAAAAGTATTTATTTTTATTTTGTCTTGGTGAAGAATGTACTTACTTTCAAATAGAAATTTCATTGAAATAAATGTTGTATTTTTATCAAAAACAACCTATAATCTGTAGAAAAAAAGGTGATATTAAAACAGCAACATTACTTTTCTAACAGAGTGTAAATTTTCAAAACTTTAAGGCTCTTGTTCCACGTCTATGGTTAATTTTCAAAACGGCTCTAAAACTTGAATATATTATTTTTGGAGCAAAAAAAACCCCCTACCCTACTGTGCAAACATATTGGAAAAAAAAATATTTGTCCTTGGAAATGGTCAGAGAAGTGAATCTCCTATTTCAGGAACAAATTATCAAATGTTGATTTATATGTATATAGTAACAGGAAACTTTTTTATAACAGCCTTATGTATTTGAGATAAAGAAATCCAATATTTCCAACACTAAATACATTATCATCCAATCAATTTATAGCTTATCAACAGGACAATGTACAAATATAAATACATGTTTTAAGGGATATGTAGGGTGGTCTTGTAAAAAACCACTGTGTCTCACTTCTTTCGAATTATCTAACATTTTTACAAAGGAATGGTCAGGCCATCAAGTTTTGGAGTTATTGCAATATGAGATATGGAAACAAACTTATAATCCTTCGTTACTTATCTTTAAATCATAATGCAAGTATTTTCCTTGGTTTTTTAGCTACCTATAAAATCTAAATTGATATTTTAACAATGTAAACTATATTTGTCTATAATTGTTGCTATGGATTATACTATAAGCATCAGTGAACCGTTTGTATACTTTTTTAAATAGTAATATTAAATTACTTATTATCAAAGAAGACATGTTCTACTGGTTAAAGATTAAAATCAAAGACAATATCTTCTCATCTCTTTAATTTGAAATTTATTAAAATTACGACTAGATAGACAAGTTACGAGTTTTTTATTTCTTTTTTGTATTATGAACAAAAAAAAGCTTTTGGAATTGAGTAAATTTTGACCTCAAGACTTCTTGACGCAGATTTGTCAAATACGATTATCAAAAACCTCCTTAAATGTATATATAGCTCCAGTTACTTGATGGAAAAGCTAAAAATGAATTTAAGCATCTTCAACTAAGGCCTGGGATTTGCAGTACAAAAAAAGTAAGCCCTACAACCAAGAACTATTTAAAAATAAATCCGAAAAGTCTATAACTGTTTTTACTAAAGTTTAGGTCTCCATAAGTTCGCTGTAGCTTAAGAGGGAGGAAAATGAGAGTTAAACGACAGAGATGGTTAAAGACCAAAAAGCTGATGAAGAACTCTTTATCGGTGTATATTAATGTACTTATCCTTAAAGTCCTTTCGTGGATCAAGAAGGAGGTTTCGTGGAACATAGGGATTCCAGCAATGTGGTGCCCCCACTCACACCATTAGCGCCACCTAAGCATTCAACAGTGAAAATCTTAACTTTTTGGGAAATAATATGTAACTCCTCCTCCCCCACTCGCTGATGTTATCTAGGCTAATGGAGCATCCCAGGCTACTGTTTTTCGAGTCTATAAATCCCTACATGATGGCCACAATATAGACATTAAGCTCCAGAGTAGTAGGCCTAAAAAATAAACTTTAATGAGGTCAAGGAAGGTTTTCAAGCCAATTCCAAATAAGACTTTACCAAGGAGAAGGCTGTGGGCCACTCCACGGAGTAAAAGGTAATCAAGAATTAGGGGGGGACCTCTCTACGAGCTCCTTCCCACAGAGGCAAATTTGAAAACCAAAAAAAAAATACCCACAATATGCAATTCCGTGAGAAGAGCTTATGACCACTAATCAAGCCAAGATCTCTGTCTTTTTTATTACTTTATATTGTGAGACATTGAGAGTCAGGCTTGTCAAGTGTGCCATACAAATATTGAGAAATTTAAGGCCTCCATCGACCATCCCTGCCCTACAATATCCAAGGGCTATCACGTCAGAGTATGTCAGGGCTTTTGGTGCCATCTGGACGACGTATTGGAAGCTGATGGCGATTAAATTTCTTTAATTATAAAGAAAATCAAATATTAAGCCTTTTTGTATCAATAGAGTAAAGAATAAATACCTTTAAAATGAAATATATGTGTTTAATTATCTGTCCCCAAAGAGTTTCATTTCTTTTGCATTGGCCAGTACATGATTAATGTATGATCTTCACAATGAGATCGGTTGAAGGCAATAATTTACGCCATAGGGCTTCAAATTTAATTATCGATGTGGTTTCTATAGCATATCACAATAATCAGTGCCTAGTAATAAATCTTTAAAGAATCAGTAGAAATATGTTTACTTGATGTTAGATATGTCACCTTTTTGTTTTGTTTTTTGTTTTCTTGACATTTTACATCTGACTTCAATGACTTTAACACTTAACCTCGAGTAATGTTTGAGTTAAAAAATATACTAAAACTAATATAACTGCAAAATGAGTACCCGATTAAAGATGATGTGTTATGTTTTATTGGATGTCAAGATGAGACGTATTTATTTCATATACCTAGACATAAAAGGATACACTACATAGTGTGATCTAAACATTCTTAAGATCGTGTAACTAAATCCTGTTGATATTTATGAGAGTGAGCGAGCAATGTGCTAATGTACAAACTATAGTGTTCCTATATTAAGTTCTATTGGAACAATCATATACTATTTGGGAAATAAAATATATATATAAATGTTGAAGCTTCAAATAAGTTATTTCTGCTTTTAAGCAAATGAAAACCCAAGATGAAATTCATTCTTTATAAAAAACATTTAAAAAATAGATTTTTTTTATTTTAAATATTTATTTACTTTAGATAGAATGATAATAAAAGAAAAGTAAATGCATATTTGAATTTGATAGTAACCAGAATAGGTTTTTCTGGTGTTGCCCGGTACCTTAAAATATTTAAATTAATTAAGAACTCTTCAGCTTAATATAAAACTAAAAGTAAAGACTTTAAAATTTTTAGAATTATTGTCATGTTGGTTTTATGAGTACGGGTAAATCATATTTAGGCACTACATAGGTACGCTTCTTTCACGCGATAGAGGAAGTAGTTAATTTATTTTGTGGGTCAGACACCTAACTTGCAATCTGGCCCCTGCATTCATGAGCATCAAGGATACCTCCTAATAGCCCAAAATACACCCCAGCACTTAGATTGCACAGGTGAAGTACTGGGCCAAAAACAGTTTAAACTCTACCGCTGCCGCGTTTCTAATGAAGAAAGGAACCTTCTAATATTCTATAATAAATCGTGGCCGACTGATTTTTTAGGTGAACTACTTTACCTGAGTCAGGTTAAATTTCTCTACTGTCGCTTCTCTAATTATAAAGAAATCCTCGTAATATTCCAAAATACAGATGAAGTGCAAGGTCATAATACAGTTTAAACTCAAATTCCACTGCGTTTCTAGGTATTAAGAACCCCTTCCAATTTTATAAAGTATACCCCACCCCACAGCTTGATCAGGTGAACTTTTGTGCCGCAGGCAAAATAAACTTCTCAGCTGCCCCTTCCCCGAGCACCAAGGAACCCTCCCATTAATTCAAACTACAACCCGGCTCTCAGGCTATACAGGTGAAGTGCTAAGCAGAAATATAGTTAAAACTCTACAGCTACCGTGTTTATAGGCACCAAGGAATCCAATTAATATTTTATAATACACCCTAGCCCACGAGTTGTGCAGGTGAACTGCTTGGCCTGAGTAAAGTTAAATTTATCTGCTGATGCTTCCTTGAGTGTAAAGAAACCCTGCTAATATCCCAAAATACCCCCAGCTCTCAGGTAGTACAAATAAAGTACTAACACTCACTTCAGGTTAAACTACCCCACCGCTGCATTTCTAAGAACCAAGATGCCTTTCCAATATACTAAATTATACCCCTGTCAACGGGTTGGGGACTGCTGGTACATGAAGCTCGTTAAATTGTTCCACTGTCGATTCCTCGAGGATCAAAGAACCTGTCTAATATCCAAAATACACCCCGGCCCTCAGATTGTACAGCTGAAGTGTTAAGAAATGATATTTAAATGGCGCCATGGCCCTAAGACTAAAAAAAAACCAATTTAACAAAACTGTTTTTGGAGCCTTAAGAAACAACATGAAAATTTCAGTAAAATCCATCCATTATTTTTTTCTTTATTGAGGTACAAACACACACACACACACATTCACATTTAAATAGTAGATTTAGATTAGGTTTTGAGTACATTCTTGTCAACAACAAAAAATACATATATATATCCAACTAGTGTTGCCAATATACCAATACTTTTAATCGGTTCCAGTCCTAAAATCAGTAAGGTGTAATACATTTTTTGGACTAGAAATATACACAAAAATATTTCGAACTTATTAGATTAAATAAAGATACAGAAAAAGACGAAATCGAATATGTTCGTGAATTTAATAAAACTAACTAAACATTCGTAATAACCGTATCAATTGATATAAAAAACAAGTGTCGACTGTTAAGCTTTTGTATTATTGACTAGTGCCATACTTTGATAATCGACGTACTAGTAAATCAATTTTAATTATCCAATTAATGATGAAAATGTACAATTATATATCGTTTAAGAAATAAAATTATAATTATTTCTTAGTAAATGTGGAAAATATAACAATGTACCCATTAAAAGCTCTCAATAAATTGCTGTCAAGGTAAAAAAAATGTAAACAATTAATTATATTCGTTAATAATTTCCTTTTCCAAAAAATAAAATAAAATTTACGCTTAAGTGTTTAATTATGGTTTACCGTATATTGTTATTATAACTAATAATTCAAAAAATATATGAACCCGATTTTTTTTTTACCTTCGTCCTCTTAGTCTAAGTGATAGCAATACATAAGTAAAGTTTCATAATTATATTATTCACTCATGTATTTAACATGATTGAGACGAATAATATTAACGAAACGATGTTCTTAATTTTTTTTTTAAATTAAAAGAAAGTTTCAAAAGTCATTTAAACCGGATGCTGTCGACTAATCTGACAATCTCCTTGATTTAGGGATGCCCTGAAGGCCGTGATTACGATGAGTGGAAAAACATGTTCAAGGACTTCATTAAGGCAAGTTGGGCTTCTGTTCGTCCCCATATTAAAGCCATCATTCAGAATGAAGGAGGACATCTGAAACAAAAAGTGTTTAAAATTAAAAATAAAATTGTTAGATTACCTAGTTTTGCCTCAAATGTTTGCCATAAAAATGGCTCCAAATAAAAGTATGTAGAAGTTAAAAAGGGAATTAATTTTTTTCAATTTTTGAGTCTTCATCCGGTATATATATATTGTGTACAAGTTGCAACTTGTATAAGCGTATTGTACAAGTTAAAAATTTCCCGCCCTAAAATGCTTTATTTAATTACAACATTGGCTATTCTAATGACAAACTATACATTAATATTTCATTTCGATCTATTAAAATTACATAATTTTTATATATTTATGTGTAGTGTAATTGTGGGTATTTGCAATTTATAATGTGCCGACTAATAATTATATTTTTGTATTTTTATTAAAATAGTCAAAAATTAATACGTACATCATCCATGATGAAATATTCAATTATTGGATTATCCTCATCCCAAGTACTGTAAATCCTACATTTAAAATTATTCATTTCATTTTGTTGTTGTAACTTGTACAAAAACGCAAGTTGTACGCAACATTTACGGTCAACCAATATATATAAGTTTACGTATTACAATGTCAAGAACTTTTGGGACTAAGCCCCCCCCCCCCAAATGATGGAGACTAGTAACATCCTGCAAACATATATATTAAATATTTTTTTATGTATAAAGCAATTATTTAAATATGCTGAATTTTTATATTCACATATTCCGTACTTTCTATTTCGTTTAAACTTAGAATGTTTTATATTTAAAAGAGAGTCCTCCACAGAAGCTGCCTAAGTTAAAATTTCTACTTCAAATACAAAACGTTGTTGTTTTTGGTTCCATTAATTGTTTTTGTTGTTTTTGTTGCTATTATTGTGTTTAAACATGTCCTTTGGTGGCTTGTACATTATACTGTTCCAAAATGTAGTCACAATGGAATTTATAATGGAAAACAGGATTTTATCTGTATCTAAAATGATGGATTTGTGCATTACCATATGTTCTTTTACAACATTAATATTTCCTTTAATTATTGAAAGATTATTAAAATTTAAAGTCAAATAAACACTTTGACTAAAATCGAATAATGGTTATTTTGTAAAATAACTGAATAGTTCACTAATTATGCAACTACGCGAATCGAAGCATGGGGACTCGGATATCCAAATATAGAGGCTTTGTGGAAAGTGTTGAACTTCTCATGGTGTTCCAAGATTGAGGAAAAGCAGTAATTTCTGGGCGTTGAGGATCAAGAGCGAGTTCGAGAATAAAATTGGTAATGAGCTGATTGACAGATTATTTATGGGATCATTGGAGCTATTTGGGGTGATGAAAAAATGTGTCAATACTGGAGACAGATGAGTAGGTTGCGGGAGTCCATTATGAATAATATTCTACATACCATGAGCTCTAACGAACCTCTTATTAACTTTAGTCCAAGCTTGAGAAGTGAGGACGAGTTTTTTAGGGAGGGAGGACAAATTTCTGTTGGCCTATCTCGTGTAGATACGGAGCTAGGCAATTTCATTCTATTAAGTAGAACCAAGAAATTCGTTTTATGATACCGTTCCAAAACTAGTAACCTCGAGCCTTCAACACCCTTCTTCATAGAAGTGGAAGCACACTCTAATAGTAGAATAAGATCTTTAATAAACGGTGATAACAACGGAGTGTCGTATCTTACCGTCAAGAGAAGATTGGAGAGACTGGCAAAAATGGTCAAGACACCGATTGGCCACCTCTTCTTTATTTACAAATAAGTCAAAACAAATGGTTGAATCTAGAATCTGCTCTTTTTGTAAATAAAAAATCGAAACTTGATTCCATTTGTTTGGTTTTTGCTCAAAAGTGGTTCTCGTTGTTTGAATGGGGGATTGTATTATCCGTGAAAAGTACGGCCAAGAGCTCTACCCTTCAAATTGCCTTGTAGCAACGTCTTTGAAATACGAACAAAACATGATAACTGAATATATTGTCTCTAAAGTCCAAGGGATAATATATGGGAATACATAAACATCAAATCTTGCCTATTGCAGCAAGGCTGGAAGAATATGAACTCAACTCAATGGAGATCCTAGAAGCCGTCTTTGTCCAGTCAGAGATTACAAGAAAATAAAGAATTATTACCGTGTATAAAGCTTACCGCCGGACTAGGGAATTATCTAGACCAGAGGGATTTGGGATGGATTTTCTGTGTTATTACTTATTTTGGAATTAAATAAATGAAAAAGATTCCCGCGTAATCACCTCAACAAAGAATGATCGATACTACGTCATTTATACAGAATGATATATTAGAGAAAAGGAAAAGAGTGAGGGAAGGGTCTATAAAGAGCTCACTTGGGAACCTCACTTCTTGATCTGATTACTTATTTACCAGATTTTCTTTTTTCTTTTCCTCCTTCATCAATAAAACATAATACTTCAAATTCTTACATTGATTTTTTTTTGTATATTTTATTTTTATAATTATTATTTGGACATGGTGTGTTTTTTGTATTGGGTTACAAACTTTTATGATTTTTGACTGATGTGATATTTGTAAATAAAAAGAAAACAAAAAAACTATTCATACAACTAAACTAGCCATAAAGTTCAGTTGTCAGTAATTCCTTTAGTTATTCCAAGGTTTGTTAAGAAGAACGTATCAAAGTATTCATATTTTCTTTCCTTACCCACTGATTATTGAAATTTAAAATGGAATAAATGTGTTGACTGTAATTGGATGCTTGCTATTTTTTCCAAAACTAAATAAAACACATCATACTTCGACAATAAAAATGCTCATAAAGTTCAATGTTTCATATTCACTCTACGTAACTTGTTACCAAAAATGCTAATAGGGTTTTAGGTTGGATACTCTCACTTTTTCCGTTTAAGTCAACGCATGTATTAAATTTTGAATTCTAATAGTCGGTCAACCAATCCAGGACATATGAATATGTCTTATACAAATTGTAACTTGAGTACAGTGTTCATCTTTTCGCTCGTAGAGGAGTATTTTAATTTGTAAACTCTTTACGATAAAAATTAATTTCCTATAATTTATATATATTATACCAAAAAATTAAAGAAAAATAAGTTACAAGAATAAATAAAAGTTATAGATCTAAAATTAATCTTAAAAACATAAGAAATCCTTAAAATGAGTAATCCAATGTTTTAACTATTAAATATTTCAGTCCTTGACCAAAGTTTTTTTTTCAAAGTTTTCATCTTTTAAATTCTGGTATATATCCTTAATAATTAACCACCTCAATAAAACATTATCTCCCCAATAACTGAGAACAACAGTGTATAAATTAGAAGGTATATGGAAACTTGATTAAATCTTTTGGCAGTTTTGCCTAATGTTCAAATATTTTTTATATACCAATGATTAAATTGATAGAATTCACACTATTACTTGTAAATGAGATAGTGCTAATGGTTCCCATACATTGTGTCTTGGGGCAAGGTCAAATGTATCGTATGGTTTGTGACAACCATACATTATTTGTTATGACCTTTAAAAATCCAAATAGTTTGTTTAATTAAAATAGGTTCGACAAGAATATTTATTTGTTTTTTGGTGTCCCTTAGGGAGAAAAAGTTTAGAAACTACTGTCTTAAGGGAGATGTATTTAAAAGGTTTCATGTAATATCCTCCAGTGTAGCCAGATGATTGGTTTGAGCTTGAATGCATGGTTTTCAAGTTTTTGAACTTATGCAAGTACTGTAAGTCCTTTGTTTAAAATAATTAATATCATTTTTTGGCTGCAATTTGTACAATTTGCTTATATATTACAAGTTACAAATTGTACACATTTGTATTTTGCCCCAAACAACCCTCGTAATTACGGAAAGATGTATTGACGGCTTATTTTTATGGGCGATTTATTAGTAGAAAGAGTTGTTGGATGTTATTTTGTAGTAAAATAATGGTTATTTAAATTATGATAAAGCTTATGCACAATTTTGAATAGAAATAATCTACAAAAAAAAGTAAAGGAATTGGGAATTATTCAAAAAGCCGAGAGTATCGTCTTCATATCTCGCAATTCGTAATTATTTAAACCTTCTATTAAATCTCAAAAAATCTAATTATCTACATTATCTTTGACTGACTTAAATAAAGAGAAAAAGCTATTTACTACTCAAAATACAATTGTTACTACATTTTGAAACAGTCTAATGCACATGAGTATGTTTAAAAAATATGTAAGAGTCAGCATCTTATAAGAAAATGTAGCATATGGTAACTTAACCATAAATGTATGAAGCATGCACGAAACTTTATTACTGTTTTTTTTTTTTTTTCATCATTGATTTCCTTTTAGCTTACAAATGTTAGAAGTACCAACATATTTTAAATGGTAAAAAGTTGAACCCTTTCAAACACATGTAGTCTCTAAATAAATTTTTGTAGCGTCTCTTGGAGCATACAAACATTATTTAAATTAATAAAAATTTTTAGCACATTTAATATCTTTAAAAAAAATAATTTTAATTATTCATTTTTTCGTATTATGTATATACTTGGGTGCATTTATTTCCTTTTCTATTTAACAATAGAATTACAGATGCGAATATACAAAACATTTTGAATAAACAACCAAATATCTTTACCCTTTTCCCGAATATGTTATTACAAATTTTACATGTTATATTTTGGGAGCAATTTCTATAATTTACTAAACGCGAAAGTATATCACAATCTGTATACAGAGAGTGGTCCATTAATATATGAACACTTGGAATTTTAAACTTCATCATGATATAACTTATTAATAGACCATAGAATTTCAACAAATTTGATATTATAAATAGATATGTGTCTGAACTCTCTTAATCATTAATATAATCGACCATAACGGTAATGATAGCTTTGGGGGCCTTGGTGTTTGGATGACAGACATTGTAGGATTTCTTTCGATGTGCAACTAAAAGGTGTAGTCGATGGGGATGGTGGCAGGATTGTATAGCTGTAAATAACTCAAAAGAATCATTCAAATGAGTCTTTGTAACGGAGGAGATGGGTCTTGTTTCATTGTTGGTGTCAAAAGTAATGTCAGGAAGTCGAACCTTCTGTACCTTATCTTGTTAAATCTTCCGGAGCAGGCTCCCAGACTATATCCAGACATGTGTAGACCATCCCTCCACCCTCACAAAGCTCGTTCCATCAACTTTTTTGATAGCTCTCTAGAGAATCTGGTGTGAAGCCCCGAAATTACTTACAAGAACCTTAATGGACTTGAGGGGATTGGCGGGTCTGTTTTCTTTAACTCTTCCAAATCCATTTTGGCCTTTTTTAAGGAGCCCTTCTAAATATTTCTCTCTCATACACAATTCCCATTGTTTGATCAAGCCTGTGAATGAAATAAAAAAAAAAACTAATGTGATCTCTATTCTCCATTGTGATTCTTTTTAAAGATATGGTTCTTTTGTATATATTGGTCACACAATAGCAAACATTGACACAACCCAAGAAATGTTTTAAACCCCCAAGAACTTCAGCCGTTTCTTTGACGGACTCATACGTATAAATTGACTTTTGGGAGGCATAATGTTGTAATGCGTTAATGTTCACTATTAACTGTTAATTTTGCTGTCAATTTCTAAGAATTACAATTGATGAAATAAGTCGTCCTCCTTTATTTACCGGGCCGTGCAAAATTATTTACCGATGATGTAAATATACTTTTAAAAAGGTGTTTGTGGCAAACAATCTGATTGTTTGGTATTTTTACTGTTAAAATAAACAAAATCGTTCCTGTGAGAGCGTAATAACTTCCACACGTGAGACCAGGCCCAATCAGGAAACAAAAAGGATCGAAATTGCAGCCCTCCACAGAGCGGGAGTGCCTCATAACAACATTAAGGAACAGGTTGAGGTCTCGTTGAAGACAATTTACAACGTTTCCAAGCGCTTGTAGTCTGGGGGTGATCTCATTCATTCCCCTGGGGCTGGCAGGAAGCCCACTGTCTCAACAAGGAAAGTAAAGGCAGTGTTCAAGAGGAATCCCAACAGGTCCATTGCCGACATGGCCTGAAAGATGGAAACGTCGACATCAACTGTTTCAAGGGCATTGAAAAGGGCTGGAGGAAAGTCCCTGAGGCGTACTGAACGCCCTCTGCTAACTGAACGTCAGTGAGAAGTCAGACTTGAGCGTGCCAAGAAAATCTTGAATGATATCAAGAGCTCATCTGGACGCATCATCATGTTTTCAGATGAGAAAACTTTTACGGTCGATCCTGTTTTCAACAGGCAAAATGACCGTGTTGTGAGCTTTGGAGATGTTTGGATATTCAACAGGAAGGCCATAAAGCCCGTATGGTTCCCCACTGGCTCAGATTAACAGTGGAGGATTATGTGAAGATTCTGGCGTCCAAAGTCCTTCCGTTGATCAAATCCATAGTCGGCAACTCTCCTTGGGGTTTCCAAAAAGACGGAGCATCCGCCCACGCTTCCAAGAAAGCTCAGGAGTGGCTCAAGGACAACATGAACTTTTGGCCAAGGACGAATGTCCCCCTCAGAGCCCAGATCTGAACCCACTAGACTTCTCTATCTAGGCGCACGTGGAGACCAAGGCCTGCAAAAAACGACACAAGAGCATAAATGCCTTAAAGGCTGCTGTCAACAAGGCCTGGGCCTCCATGGACACCGATTACATCCAGCAAGTATGTGGCGGCTTCAGACGTCGCCTGACCAGTGTCATTGAGTTAAATGGTGGATACATTGATTAAATTTGATTACAAACTATTTTATTATTCTAAAAATGTATGAATAAATTGTTTTTCAAGTCATTCGAAATGTCATTATTGTCTGCAATATGTTCTGAACAAAAATCGGTAAATAATTCTGCACGGCCCGGTAATGTAAATAATATTTATAAAAATGTAACGAGACTTAAATTTTGCTGCATGCGTATTTTTGAGTTTCTTAAAAAAAAACACTTGAGGAATTACGAGCTTTATTCTTTACTCGCTTGAATACTCGCTACTCCCCCTAATACTTGTTACTCACCCTAACACTTTTGTTCCCTAAAAAACTAGTATGACAAAAAAAATCATATTTTTGAAAGAAATATTGAAACTTGTAATTGTAAAAATGTTTTTGTAATTTATTTTCTAAGATTAGCTTAAAAATTAATGTAACTTATTTAAATCATGGTCATAAGTGTAATTCAACAGTTTATATTGTCTACACATCAATATTTTACTATAGTGTGGATATAGTCAGTGAGCCTGGTACAGAAGATTTCAAACGATAAGGTACAGAAGAGTTGACCCCCTGACAATGCTTGTGTCACCTAGAACATTATTTTTTTGTCAGTACATGTTGACGATATCCGATATCAAGGAAAGGCGTCACCTTCTTACCACGAAGATGAAGGACGTTAGGTTGCAAAAATACAAGAGACTCTGCCAAATTTGTAAATCAAATCTAGGTATCATTAAGATATTCGGTAATGAGTCAAACTTCCCCCTTGGATGCTGCTCACAACCACAATAATGAACGCTGGCTGGCTGGCGAATTGGCCTGACAACTGCTCTTTTCATGGGAATCCATCAAAGTAAACTTATTATTTGTACATGTTTCATAATATGAAGTGTAACAATAACTTATCAGTGTAAGCAACACTAATATTTTGAATTTTCTTTATTTCCAATAACACATAAATATATCCGATTCATAGATAATAAATTTAACAATATCTAAATAAATGGTTATATACAACAAAAAATTTAATTACGATAAACATAATTTACTAAACAACATAGTCTTTTTTAGAATCAAAAGAAGATATACTTCTCCATGGATGCAAGTTTTACAAATTCATAACCATTTTTTGTAACAATGTTACAATATTTTGATGATACTTCTTTTACATTCTTTACTGTTCTTTTGGAAACTTAAGGTACATATAATTTGTTTCTGGAATGAACAGTTCTTCATTATAGAGATTGTTATCAATTTTGCGCACTAGATAAATTTTTGTAATGATGGGGTCAGTCACCTCTATTTTTCTCCAGTCGATAATTTCATTATATTTTTAATCAATTTTATTACTTGAAATACATGCCATCAATACAAATGAATTCTTCTTTATGTAGAACACCATGGGAGTATAAAGAAGCATTACAAAATTTACCCGACAGACAAAGTTATCAGAAGGATTTTCTTCAGAAACATACAGACGTAAAATCCTTACTGCCAGTGGTAGTAAGCCATCTTATATGATTTATATTTTTCCTGGATTTTTAAAAGTAATATTATCCAAACATGCACTTCAGATAACGCATGATGAATTAAATATACATATTTTTGATCTGTGCTCAATTCTTTAAAATTTGTTAATGTAATAGAAACTGAAATTGGAACAAAGATAATGACTTGCAAAGTTTCACATGTTGCAAGGTTTTTTTTTTCTTCTATTCAATGAAAATCAATGAGTTCTAGCTGTTTTTCCATTTATTTCTGTAATTAAATGTCTCAGAGGAAGTTTGTTCGTATGCAGCATACAAATAAACAAGTGAAAATGTTTTTGAAGATATTCTTCCAAAGGCATTATATCTCCGACTTTATAACCCGTATCGGCATTTGTACCATCACATCCAATACCTACAATGGAATGCAATATATTCTTTTGTTTTTTTGCTTAAAAAGCTTATAGTTCCATCAAACAAGCAACAAGCTGTTCGAGTATTTTGTATGAAATGTTCAAATACTTGTTACTTGGTTCCAAAATTAAGGATATATATTCTTATATTTCTTTTTTTTATAGTGCTAATCAGCTAATTTTACATTATTAAATGAATAATAATACTTTAAATGATTCATATTTATTCGCTAAAAAAAATATATATTTTGAAGGGGTAAGTCAAAGAAAAAAGTTGGAGAAGCGCTGGTCTATACTTTCGAAACTTTTCTAAATAAAATAATAATTTAAAATATGATAATTAAACTTGAAATACTATTAAATTTGAATTTTTGGAATTGCCATGCAGTTAATGCTAAAAAATGAATTATAATAAAATAATATGTTACATTAATATGTCAATGTCGTTTCGGTAGATGAAAATGTTGTTACATGCTTATGAAATTTGCCTGTATGTTTTTTTTTTTACATAACATTGAAATATAACAAGGCATATTCGATTTTCCAACTTTTGGGGTCTTGGCCCACCCTACTCCACATAAAAGGTTCATGTGGATTCTATCCTCAGTACCTTGTCATGTTGCAATATCTGTCATGCATTCCCTCAACAGACAGTTCCACGCCATTATCAAAGCTAATGAGTGGTCTCGCATCACCTTTGACCTTTGCCCGTGAGATTTCTAGTTGTGTTAGGAGCTTAAAAGGAAGTTAAACGAACATCCCTATTGCTCTTTGTGATCCCTGAAAAGCTGTTTGTGAAGAGAAACATGTTCTGCTTCAACAAGAAATACTTATGAAAGACTTGCTCAGTCATTATATTCTGTTTACAGTTGGTAATCATATTAAGTGACTCATCATCTAATTATTCAATTTAAATTTATATGTCATAAATTTAGTCTTAAAATGACATCAACTATTATTTAAATTACAAAAAATCGAAGTTATAATTTCCTTAACTTTTTTAATTGTTTTGACTAAATATTTTTTAAAACACTCTAATACATATTTAAAGAAGACCAAAACATGTCTTGCAACGTTTAGTTTATAAAACAAAGGTATGTTGAATATACTTATAAAAAAATAACCTATGAATTGTTATTTTATTGGTCAAAATTAGTAATTGATAAAATTAATTGTATGTTAGATTCAGTACTGGGAAACATTTCCAAATTTGTCATTTAAAAAGAAACGTCTCATATTTTAAACTTGCCTAATGTATATGCCCAAATATTGATCGAAATCATCAGTTTGATAATATTTATTTTTTTCATTAAACGAAATTTTAAGGCTCCTAAAATAATTATTAGGTGTAATTATTAAAGTGCCAATAAAGAGTTCAAAAGACTCATTCGAAAGTCATGCGACAAATGAGATGGGTTTATTTCATTGCTGATATGAAAAGTGGCCTCTCCATCCTCACAAGGATCTTTTTACCCCACTTTTTTGATATTTCTTTGGAGAGTCTAGTGTGAAATCCCGATATCTCTTTTACGAGCCCCATGGACTTTGGACTGGACTGTTTTCATTTAATCCCCCGGATCTAGTTATGTCTTATTATTAGATCCCTTCTTCCTCTCCTACGTTCAGACTTACTGACGGCATAGGCAATGGTCTGGAGCCGCCCAACTGCTTGGAGTGCACAAATGGAAATACGTAGATCATGTTCAAGTGTTATTTTCTGGACTTGTACGTAAACAAGAGAGCTCAAGTTTTTTTTGGTTTATCCAAATATGAATTAATGTCAATCACCTTACCTTAATTAATTATATAATTAGTAAGTGTTCAGATTTGAATAGACCACTCGAATGCATGGGACGCAACATTTAAATTTTAACAAAATGAGTTGAAGGTTCATACCTTTATTATTTTTTTTTCTATCATATGGATTTTTGGTATTATTACTTTAAAGTATTTATGCATAAAATCACAGTAATGTTTTTAATAATATAGATATGACCGCAAGGTACTAATCCTATGACTGACTTTCTTAGATCCTTGAATTGTAAAGTATGTACTAATACAGATTTCATTAAGCTATTTAATAATATTTTTTAAAAGAAACATTGAATTTAATTAATTCTCCCATAGTGTCCATTATTCATTTTGCTAATAAATAATTTTCTATATACATAAAGGAGAAATAAAAACGTATTTTGTATAAATTGCAGATATTCAATGAAGTAGGTAAATATTGACATTTTTTGAAGCTCTCATTTGGTTATTTTTCAAAAATAGGATTTTATTTTCATATTAACATTCTGTTGAGTTGTGACAGTTTGGGAAATATAAAGGGGCATATACATAGATGTGTATCAAATATGAGCTATTATGGGGGAGTGGCTCTTTCTATTTGGTACTCTGAACAGGGTTTTTTTTATTTTCCATTGCTGTTAACATTATTATTCAGTTATTGAAAAGAATGTATAGAATTAGTCAACTCAAAAAATCCTGAGCGGGGTCCGGCTCATTCATAAATTATATAAGCGCTCCTTTCTTCGCTCGTGTTGGTGTATTTGAATTTGACAACTCTTTTTGTTTGTAATTAATTTCAATATATTGTAGGTTCAAGTGTGCTGTACGATTTTTGACAACCATACAATATTTGAAATAGCTTATAATAATCCAAATGTTTGGTTTATTTAAACCAAACTCTCGCAAATATTCAAATATCTTTGATTAACATTTATTAAACTGATAGAATTCACATTACCACATGCATATAAGATAATATTATGTTCTAATGGGCTGTGGTTCCTAAACATTGTGTCCTGAGGCAAGTGTGCCGAAGGATTTAGACAGCCATACGTTATTTGCAATCGCTTTTAATAATCTAAATAATTGTTTTTATTAACATAGGTGTGTCAAAAAAAATTAATTGTCTTTTGGTGTGCATTTGGTACATAAATTTTGGGAACCGCTGTCTTATGATAACATGTATCCACGAGGTTTCGTGCACTATCTTCCAGTTAAGCCTAATAGTTAGTTTGAGCTTGAACTTATACTTGCGTCAGATGTTGATGTCTTATGTCAATTTACTACATAAAAATATAAGAAAATCGTATTTCAGTTGGGAAAGTTCGTATTAAAAAAAAGAGGATGATTTATTTTGCAACGGTATCTCCAAACAGAAAAGTGCTGGGGGGTTCTCTGAGGGAACCGATATCTGAGTCTTCTTAAAGTGGCCAGCTACATGAGAGGTAAACTCGTCAATTAGAAACAGAAGAGAGTCACAGATATAGTATGTAAAAAAAAAGATTCTAGTCTATCTGGAGACAAATCTTAAACTGTCCAATCTTGAAATCTTTAAAATTATTGTTTATTTCTCAAATTTTTTTATGTTATTTTATATGAGGTAGAAACAGAAAGAAATACAAACTTATATAAGCGAAGATTCCAACGATTTTATCCCTCTTCTAAAATAATGAGCGCACTCCTGCTATCGCTCAAGAATTTGAATGTTGCCTACTATTGATTTGGAAATTGAATATGGAAGGATAAAGTAATAACTGTTGCGTGTGCTCATGAAATACGGAGACTAACAATAAGGGTTTACTTAGGAGTTATATATGTAAGTCTTTGATGGAGTATAATTGAGGATCAACATCAGAAGTAATTCTAGCCTATATGTCCATGCCATTATCAGAGTAGGATTTTTATTTATTTCCTTCGTTTCAGGCCTCCTTTTTGCTCATTTAATTAAAGCTTATGAAGATCTTCTCCTACAAAATAGTCATCAAATGATGTGGGTAACCAACTAATTTTTGTTTCAATTTTTACATACCAGCAGGACATATTTACCGCATCAAAAGATATACAATATAAGTGCATGCAGAAATTTCTTCTTAACTGGATATGACAATTTTAATTTTTTTTACTATGTATGTTGTAAATTTGAAGCGTTAAAAGGCATCAATAGCCTCTGTTACTAAAATTATACATTTTTATTCAAAAAAGTAATTATATTCAATAAATAATATACTATACTAATTTGGTGATAATATGAGCATATCTATATGAATACAGGAAAGTTTGTGTCTTTCTTGGGACGACTCATTTTTATTGTGAGCTGTAAGTGTTTGTAGCTAAAACTCAGTTCTATAATAATAATCTAAATATATATTTATTATGGATTTTAATATAAAAATATCATTGTCAAAAATATTGGAAGTCTTTTCCAAGTATTTTCTGCCAAGAAATGTAATATCTTTTACATAATGTAGGTAATTTATAAACCTCTTTATTATAATTATTTGCATCCGAAAAAAATTCAGAACGACGTAGCTCAATGGACAACGCGCTCATGTTATTCTCTTGAACTCAGTGTGTGTAGGTTCACACCCCCGTCGTTCATTGAGACGGAAATACAAATCAAATATATGGTCCTAAGACTGGACCTGACCGAATAAATATGGGCCGACATAGCACTAGATAGGTTGGGTAACCCGCTTTAATAACTGATTTTGGGTATTTTATTCTGTTCTTGTTGGTAGAAAGGTTGGAAGATAAAATAAAAGTAATGACGTGTTCAATATATCTACGTAGTCCAATGCTTAAGAAAAATGACGTAACGAACTAACAACTATTTATATAAAACATTTTATCTTTCTCTACTTGAAACAAAAGGTTGAGTGATGCACATGATATCTCATTAAGTTCTATGCATGTATCTATACACCCTTTAATTCTATTTAATGATACATATATTATAATTTCCAAATGCACTTTTCATTTTTACATTAGATGCTCTTTTCATATTTCTCTATCCATTAAAAATATATATTTTTTAATTAATGATTTATTATCATAATTACTCCATTCCCCCCTCCCATATTTCCATGAGAAAAATATATAACACTGTGGAATGTTTCCATATAAGGCTTTCATTTTATATATAAAAAAAACCTACCTTTATTTAACTTTTTATAAAGCATTTCATCTTTAAAATCCCAGGGGGGATTAAAAATATCTTAAGAGAACTATAAAAAGTGAAATTTTTATACACATAGTGTATAACAATAATCAAAATATATAAAAATTGGTTTTTTTCTCAGTCAGAAGTGAAGTATTTATAAATGAAAAGATTCATTGAATGACTGTTAATATACCTATGCATATATAGGTTGATCCATTAGTATTACGACAACTTCAACAGCCAAGAAAGTACAGCAATATTAATTTCTCAAAATCTATTTTTACATCATTACAAGGGGCGTAAAATGTTCTTGTAAATGAGGGTAGACGTTAAGGGATCTTACCTCTTCGTGAGCGGGTAAAGAAGATGATCGATGAACTAGAATCCCGAAACATCATCCAGAAGATTTCTAAGCCCACTGAATGGGGCCATCATATGTCAGTCATTGCCAAGGGAGAAAAACTGAGGCTCACTGTGGATCTAAGAAAGTTTAATGAACATCTCCACAAGCCAGAGCACCCTATCACCTCTCCCAAAAATGCAGTTTCTAACATTCCTCCCAACGCAAATTTTTTTACAACTTTTGACGCCACCTCTGGATATCCCCAAATCCTACTCCATCCATCAAGTCAAGATATTACCACCTTCATCACCCCCTGGGGACACTACAAACACCTCCGTACCACTATGTGGCTCTCGTCTGCGCGAGACGAATACAATTGCCGCGGAGATTAAGCCCTCGCAGGGTTACATAACATGGAAAAGGTTGTTGATGATATCATTCTGTACGATAGTTCTATGCACCTTCACGAAAAGAACGCGAGGAAACTCCTCGATTGATGTAGAGATACTGGAATCACTTTCAATCCAAAAAAATTCTACTTTGGTCAAATAGAAGTCAAATGTGCTGGCTTCAGAGTGATAAACCAAGGCATCCAAGCTGACCCAGAAAAAATAAAGGCAATTGCTCAATTTCCAACACCTAAGAACATCTCAAATCTTCCTTCTTAGGATTGGTCGAGCAATTAGCAGTATTTTCAGACACGGTCTCAACAAAATTCACCTGTGGATAAACCCACCAAATGGTATAATGACTTCACCCAGGATATGTATTGATCAATCCACACAATAAAAGCAAATCTCCTAGACACTCTTAACAACTCAGATATATCTCAAGTCGAGTGTTATCCCATCACCCTGGGGGGGCATTGCACGTGATCCGATCTTAGAAAAAATTGCTCAAGCATCTCGGAACGATCCCATCTTCTGCCTTTTAAAAGACATTATTTTAGAAAAAATTGATAAATAAAATATCAATCCTGTGCTAAAGCCAGAAGCAAAGATTTATTCCCCATCTCACCATTGACGACAATCTCATCCTCTCCGACGTCATAAATATCACTCTACGATTGAAACGGGACCAAATCCTCAAACGACTACACTCCAATCATCAGGGGACAGAGAAGACACTGAAACAGGCCCACCAAACTATTTTTTGGACTGGAATTACAGAAGATATACGCTACCTCATCGAAGCTTCTGAAGAATGGAAAAGTTGTCGATCAAGCCTACCCAAGGAACCTCTGAAATCCCACTCTACCTCTACAGATGTTTCCCAGGAGATTGCAACCGATTTTTTTAAGTCAGAGACAATCACTATTGGGAAATTGGCGACCAATACCCTAACTTTCTTCTCGTTCACATATTTCCGTCAACACAACATTTAAGCCCCTTATCAGCAGCCTCCTTCGCCTCATTGCCACCTTCGGTAGACCATTAAACATTTTCTCAGACGGAGGACTTCAATTAAAAGCAGTTGAACCACTAAGCATCTTTGCTCGCTGGAGCATTCACATACACTTTCATAACCACACTTCTCTCAATCTAACGGACTAGCAGAATCTGCCGTTAAGTCAATTAAAGCTATGCTCCTTAAAACTGGGAACACAGAAACTGAAACCTTTCAGGAGGGGCTACTCTAATTGAGAAACATACCACTTCCGACATTGCTTACTGTCCCCATCCCAAATTGTCTTCGGAAGACCAATGCGATCCAAGACTCTCTGCGGTTGATCTTATACCTCGTTGCCTTGATCAACCTGGGTGTCCTCATGCACCACAGGCAACCACTCCTGTTCCTTTAATCAACACCCTGGTCTCCTCGTACCACCTGATTGTGTAGTTATTCGATTACTTGTACAGGTTGAGGTCTTTCAGGACCTCTGTAATGTCCCTACAGTTCTTCCCTTCACAATAAAGCAATATGATGTGGCGGGCGCTTGGGGTTAATGATGTCGTCGTTAGAGACTAAAGAACACGTTTTAGAAAATGTTTGTTTTACAAAATACAAAGATGTATGTAGTGTAAACCATATGCAACAAACAGAATTAAAAATATACAGCTGTCTTAAAGAAATATTAAGTTGAAGTTGCTGTTTTATATAATATATTGAAACATCTGCGTTTCTAAACAATGAAGATTATTTAGCATTAATGAATTTGCTACAAAGTGGGGATGTGATCTGATTAGAATACTTATTTCGCTTACCTACAAATATGTACAAATATAAGCCCATTGTTTTCTTGTTTGTATATTTGCATTTAATATTTCATCCGTGTTTTGACCAGATACTTGCTAAGAATATTTAATATCACGGAACAAAAAAAAGTTGTTTTATTTATTTTATCTGTACATACATCCAAATAAATTATTTCTAGGACTGGGAGTCTCTAATTTATTCGCCCTTTTCATTTTTTACATTTATTCTATTACACAACCTTTCCTCCGAATAGAAACAGGAGTAGAGCCGAAATCTGTGAGAGTTAACCAAATAAGTAAATCATATCAACTCTCTCAAAAACTCTTTGAGTATCATTTTCTTATTATTTCTGATTAATTTTTAACATGAATTATTCTTATATTATATACTTCATAATATTAAAATCCTACATAGCATTTTATTTATTATTTTATAATAATGATTAGTAAATTTCTTTATTTGTGTAGCATACATCAGTATTAGTATATGATACCCAATATTTCTTCATAGAAATAATACAATGACCAATATTTACAAGGTTTTTTTTTCTATTTTTCAAGTGTAAAATTTAAACAAGAAGTATTTAATTAACAAAATCATTTGCAAATAGTGATCGGCACAACTTTTAGCACAAACCGTCCCTTCAAAGCGTGCTTTAATATAGTAAACCAAGGGGTTCACGTCTGGAGAAGAGGGTGGTCACATGTTGAGGCCCCAAAAGTCCGGAATGTTGTCTCTCAGGAAGGCCGGGGTCTTAATGGTGCGATGACACAGAACTCTGTCTTGATTGAAAACAAAGTTGTCCCTGAACTTTTTTTTTTGCTAAAGTAGTGCTTTCTTATCCAGAAGTTCGATGGAAGCATCGGCATTGACTTGCTCTTTCCTCTCCACATAAATGGGAGGGCAGTCTCCGCAACACAAAAGGCCATGGTTCTGGCTAGATTTTGTTTTGAAGACATGTCCTACTGAAGCGGTCACATTGTCTGGATGTCTGCTGGTGATGTAGGAGCTGTTCTGCTTATTCCCAGTGGCATCAACATTCAAAGTTTTTCATATAAAAAATACTACAACTTTTCACAAATTTTTGTTGGCCTTGAGAAAAATTAGAATCTGCTTGCCGTTTCCAACCGTCTCAGCTTATTCTGTTTGTTGTCTTCCTCCGTGATTTTCCACCAAAGTCATTCCGAATTTAACATAATAAAATAAGTACCACTTAATAAAATCAACCCTTTATATATATATATACGACAAGGGATCAACAACAAATTGTGTTCCTGTCATTTTGGAAAACCGAGCATAAGCAGAGTATAAATGATTACTTGGTTTATTTATCCAAAAGTACTAGTGGGCACATTGTATAAGTTTTCCCTAGCATCGTACTTTCTTTTTCTATCCTGAAATCGGAGACAGCAACCGCGGATAGTCGAAGTTCAAGTATTGCAAGATTTTAACAATATTGAAAAAGCTTGACGAAGCGAAGAATATATTATTCCATTAGGAGGAGAGTGACAATTCCGACAATCAATACTTTGGAGGATCAGGAAAGTAAATGGAAGGTTTCATTCTGAGAAGGAGGTGAGTAGTTTGTCACTTATTATAACAGAGAGGGAGGGGGCACTTGGAGTTGATCAGTTGACAGAGGGATGCCGGATATGTTGTCAGCTGTCAATGTTTTAGTTTTTTTTCTTCCTTCACTATTCTAAACGTTCACTGGTTGAATTAGAATAAGCTAATTTTAATCTGGTAAACTATTCTTTCAAACTATTCCATAGTTTGAATATTAATATATATTAGTATTAATATGAATATTAAGAATAGGGTATGAACAAACTAAAAATGATAAACTCTCCGCAAGGTGGTGCCAAAGTTTCTATCTGGGGATGTCTTATTTCTTATGTTATATTAATTAATGGTATCAATTATGAAGTTCTATTATTTTTCTGCAAGACGGCGCCACTCTCTGTTGCTTTGTTTACAAAAATGCCCCGTTGTCTTATTACAAACTAATTTTGTGCCTATCTTTTTCTTTCATTTTAGATGAAAAGCTGTGTTATAGGAAAAGTAACAATGTGGAGAGGGTACAAAATCTCGTATGCTAATGTATCGAGTCGTAAAAAAATATGACATTGGATGAGTGCAATACATTTTGTAGTTGCAACCTAAAAAGTGTTTTTTTTATTTTCAAAAGCTGTTATCAATATTCTTTAAGTCATTCATTTGACCACCCATAGTATGAATTTATATAAATAGTAAACAGAAGATAGATTTTGAAAAAATTGAAGAACATGAAATAATTTAAATATTCTAAGCCTGGATCAAAAATGTTACATGGTATATTTCGTAGTCCTTTGTTTTAATTTATGAAAGAGTTTTTTTAATATATCATATTTGACATATTTCTTACATATTGCTTTTGAAAATTAAACTATTAGAAAGTTGATGCTTGAAAACTTTTTTTAAGTATGTCGAATATGATACATCAAAGCACTCTTTCATATTTTCTAAACCCAAATAATTACAGCTCTTTTCCAACCCACTTAAAAAAGAGTGATTTTTTGCGTAACTTAATTTAGATAGGTATAAACTCCTTATAGCTTCAGAAACTTTTTGAATTAATGTAATTAATGAGCTTATATAAAAATTTCTACTTAATTTTTTTCTTTGAGTCAGGAACTTTTATTTTTTAAAGCATATATTCCTCCTAGAAACATACAATCAATTAAATAAATTAATTGTAACATATATAGTTTGAGAGATACATATATGTAGCTCGAAAGAGACATCATGTGGAAAAAAAGTTTTATTGTAGTTAAGAACATCTCCTCTAGCAAGTGAAGCCTTTTCATATATCGTTTTATAAATATGTAGTCCATTGCTGTGAGTCAGATTATGGCGTTGTCCTAAAATCGTTGTTTTTTGTCATCTGTCGATTTTCTACATCTCTTTCCCTCATCAGTGTTCCGCATGTTGTATGGTTAAATTAGTTTTTGTTAAGCTAAAAACAATGTTCTACAAATCATTGAAGAATAATTCCACAGTTGGGTAGTATAGTCTAACTATCAACTGATTTTGAAGGAAGAAAGGTTTGGATATCAAAGGAAGTTAACAATATAATGTCTGTACATAAACAGGGACCTCCTCAGCATAGTTATACTTTATTTTCTTTATTTTTAGGAGAGCCAGGGGGAGGGGGATTTTAGGAATTTGACAAAAAATTTAATTTTAAAATTTTTAGGACCATTAAGGATTTCTTACCTGTCAAATTTGAAATACAAAAATCCAAAAATGAAATTTCAAATAATATATAATCTTTCGATAAAACATTAAAAAATCAAAGCTATTTGGAAAAAAATAAATTTTTTGGAAATATTTTTCTTCAAAAATTCATATATATTCTCAACAAATTAAATTATTAGGAAAAAAATCAAAGATTCCCAGCTGTTCAAAAAAAATTTCAAATTGTTAGCCAGAATGAACTTTCTTTTTTTTTTAATAAAAAAATAAAAAATTATCTGTATTTTCGTGTATTTTATTTTATCTTGTCCCAAAAAAATTCTAGTAAAGGGCAAACATTCTTTTATTTGGGAGGGGGTATAAAAGGGGGCATCACGGGAGCCAAAAATGAGCTATCGCGCATTCTGACCCCTCAAAAATTGCGAATGCTAAATAAAAATCCGTTTCAGTAAAAAAAAATCCCGAATAATTTTGTTACCCCCCCCCCCTTTTGTCCGGAAAGGTTCCTGTATGAAATAAAAAATAATTATGAAATAAACTTTTTTTTCTTATTTATAAAAAAGCTTTTAAAATTGGATAAATGCACGATATGTAATTTTTTATTTTTTTTATTTTTCTTTAATTGGTTTGATGGATTTCCACTGATTAAGTATAAGTTAACATAATCGTATTACAATTACTCAATATAACCCAAAAATCTTTTAGTGAAATTCAAATACATAAAGTATATTTATTTCTCTAGGAATCACCTGGGCGCGAACGTACACACATCAAGTTCAAGAGAATAACTTCTGAGCGTGCTGTCCATGAGCTATGGCGATTCCATTTGTGTAATTTGTATTGGAAATAAAATACGATCTACATTTTCCTTAAATTTGTCCGGATTTAAGATCCCCAGCCTATACGGTAATGTAACTTTTTTAATTACGAGGGCTTCATATATTTGGTATGCTAATTTTTTTTATGTTAGAACATTTGGCACGTACATAAATTTATTGCTTCAGCTATATAGTATGTTTAGTTTGTTTGTGACAGGCATAAAAGTTATAAGTATTTTGGGTATTTGTCGATTTTTTGCTATTGACAAACATAAATCAAAGAATTTGAATCATATTTTACGTATACAATGAAATTAAGTTCTCTAAAACAATTGAAATGTTAAAATGGCATTCCATAAAACTGTTCTGGGTATTAAAAAAGTTATGTTTACAAGTGGTACAAACTCTTCCAAGATGGTTAAGAAGGTAACAATGATGAACCTCGCTCTGGGGACTCAAGCTCGTCAAAAATGAATGAAATCGTTGAAGCAGGCAAGAAAATTGCTTTTGAAAACCGTCGAATTACTATCAGTGAAGTTGCTGAGGATATTAACATATCGGTTGGCTCGTTCTGCAATTTTTTTTCGAATAGTCGATAATCTTCAATATTTTTTGCCCAAAAACAAATTTACCGGATTTGGCCCCATGTGACTTCTTGTTCCCAAAACTGAAGAGACATATGAAAGGATGGAGATTTGCAAGGATTGATGCAATAAAGACTTCATTGCTGGAAGAGCTCAAAGCTATACCGAAAAAGCATCAATGAGAAGTGCTTTTTAGGATTAGAAAAAACGTTGGCAGAAGTGTATTGTATCTGAGGGGGATTAGTTTGAAGGGGAAAACATAAATATTGATGAATAAATCAATATTTTTTTCTAAAAATACAAAGTCACCTTACTTTTTGAACACAACCCGTATATAAGGAAAAGAAACTACGACTCAAGTCAAAAAGGAAGAAAGATAGACTACCTTATATCTAGAGCTCCATAACTCAGCATAGCAATTTTGTATTTCGAACATTAGAGATCCATGAGAACAGATAAAAAATCACATAATAAATGTTTGTTTGATGTGTATGAGTACAATCCAATAATTTAGGGTCCAAATATGAAAAAAAATATATACATGCTTTATATTGTGAGAACAAGAGTATACATGCACATATATTTGTCAGGATACATTACGTTAATTAAAAGGGATTATGAAAATATAACTGATGCTATTAAATGTAAAAGCATTAACAAAATCTTCTTCAATTTTTTTAACATCCCTTTTCATTTCATCACTTTTTATAATTAAAGTGAATTTATACCCTGCTTAGATATATATATATGAGTAAATACATACACAGCTTTTAATTGCTAAAATAAACACCATATATTTTTTGTAGCATTTAATAGCTAGAATATGCCTTGATACATAAATCCAAAAACTTTCTTTCAAAATTTTACTTTATTGGTATTTTATTATATGTACATGAGTTAAGTTGCATTTATGTAACTCGTTGTAATAGTCTGTTCTGTTATATTATTTTTAATTATTCATTTATTTCTGAAAAAATGCAAGACTTTCGATAACATAAATGTTGTATTTTTAAACATAATTCATAATAAAATATGAATAAACAAATACGATGTTACAAATTACAAAATGGTTTATCATCACTTATGTAGACACAAAATTTCCACAAATGGTTTTTGATATTACTTGTAATGCCTAGAGTTGTACAAAATATGCCCTTCCATACATGCCTATAATTTTTTTTTTGTAGTTTGATTAATGTATGTAGTATTTTTTTAAATTTCACATAGTTGTGATCAGTATTCTTTAAGGATTGAGGAAAAAACATCCAAGTAAAAAGTTTTTTTTTGACTATATTTATTCTCTAATCTATAAATAATTTACTGTATGCATGTACATAATTGTAAGAGACACAACGTTGGCATAAAATCCTCCGAAAGGAGTCAAATCCATTGTTCGTAAAGATGGGGTTGTGATTCCTTATGAAAACAAAGATCAACAATGGATTAGAATAATCGAGGCTCATAGACGGCAAGATTCGAAATAACTTTATGATTAATCCCCCATATTTAATCGGGAGAGAGTTTCTCTAAAATTAAAGGCATTGCAATTTAACACTCCAGATGCTCCCTCAGTTCTGGATTAGCATAGTTTTTTAAAACTTGCTTTACGAAGACTTGCTAATATATTCCATAGCTTTGAGAAGACCTCGAGAGGCAATCGTACACAGTTTTGTTATCGACCATAATAATAGGAAGTTGACATCAGCATCTTCCTTCTTAATCAGTAATTGTCTCTTCCAATGTCTAATTGTTGACCAAAAATTGAAGGGATTCCTTATAAACATAAATACTGTTAAATAGCATGTTCCTTTTATGTATGATTTTATTTGATCTTAAGGGGACAAGACTTGTAAGTTTAAATTAATAGACATTTGAATTAAGCAAATGTTAACTCTTCATTTTCTATAATTAGTTTTTCAAAATATCTAGATTATATTAAGGAATATTATGAAACTTAAAGTATTTTTCATAAATAATGTAGATACAGTCTACCAATACCATTGATTGTCTCGAGACATCCAATTTTTGAAGTACCTCTTCTAAAGTGTTTACTAATGCAAAAATATTACTATTGTCCAAGTTAAGTTAAGTCTTTGGTCTTTTAACTGAAGTCTGACGTCGCAGTTTAATTATATCTAAAGGGGACCCTATATTATTGAACTGGATAGTCTTAATTGTTAGATACTGCTCCCCTGAGTGAGAATATGCATATATAAATTGATAAAACGAAGCCATTGCTAGTTAAATTGGTCATTTTTAATTAAAGGTTGATGTTTTGATGTATTTAAGCCCTTGAATTAACTCCAAGATCTACTTTGATGATACTATTCACTGTTGTTGCTGATAAATCCTTGTTTCTAGCCATCCTCTGATCATACGGTGGGGATTTTATAAAATCCAAGCTTTGATTGCCTTTATGACAGCCTTTGACGAATATTCCTTTTTATTCCATAGCCCGGTTTTCAAGCAACATTTTCATAAACTTTATGACTAGTTATGAGACGGTAAACTGATGATCTGTAGATAGGCAAATACCTGCTTGTATCCATCATAAATTTCCCACTGGAAGACATTTCAACAGTAAATTTATATATTGCATTCATTTTGGGGATTATGTCTATAAAAAAAATCCACTAAGGTACATTTTTATCCCTTAACTCCATCAATAAAAAAACCTCTTTCCACTTATTAAGCCCATTTTCTATATATATGGAAAATGAAATACATTTACACACAGATGAACAACATCGCTTATTGTAAAGTAGTTTCATTATTAGTTGTTGTTTTTTTTTCAAAGTGCGACAAGAGTTTAAGTTTTGAGTATGAGCAAACAGCTCATATTTAATCATAAAAAATATTAACACTCAATCAAAATAGATTTATAAATCTATTGTCCATATATTTGATATAAAATTTATAGCTTAAAAAACCTTTTATTATACAAATAACTCTGGTATGAAAACGTAAACTTACAAATAAGATTTACGAGATAATTGAATAGCTTTTATTATTATTAATAATAATCGAGACCATACAAAAAACTATTTTCTATTCGTACAACACATGTTTGAGTGTGACCTTATTAAAAATTCCCAAAAGTTTTTTTTTAATAAAGTCATTTGGAAGATAATCAAATATGTTTCTAAAGTTTTTTTGTCCAATTATTTAGTTTGAATGTTTTTTGTTTGTTTGCAATGCTTAAATGTTTGAGTAATCTAAATAAATATTTGTTGTATATTTTAAATAACTTTTTCTTATGTCCCACTATGCTAATAAAGAAAAATATTTTAACATTTTTTTGGTTCTTTTGGACTCAATATTCTTCTCATAAAATGTTTTTAATGTGTTATAATAAAATATTTGGGGCAATCATTTACACACCCTTAATTAACCCTTCGATTGCCCATTGAAATCTGAACACTTACTTATTCAATAATTAATGAAGGTTGAGTGATTGAAATTCATTCATATTTCAAAATATGAAATTATAAAGAACAAAAAAAAACTGGAGCTCTCTACTTAACATACAATTCGAAGAAATGACCCTTGAACGTGATCAACGAATTTCCATTTGTGCATTCGAAGCAGTTGGACGTCTCCAAGACCACTTTCTACGCAGTCAGCAGGTCTGAAACATTAGAGAACAAGAAGAGCACTTTTAAAAAGGCCAGATTGGATCCGGAGGATTGAAAGAAAATAGCCGGCATCATGTCAATAAGCCCAGCCAAGAGATATCGGTGTTTCACACTAGACTGTCCCAAGATCTATAAAAAAATGAGGATGGAAAGAGCCTTGTGAAGGTGGAGAGGCCCCTTTTGATACCAGTAATAATAAAAACATCTCCTCGTCTGCAAGACTCTTTTGAACACTTTTTGACACTTCAAATGCTAGAAGACTACAACCCCAGTGTGTGTTGCAGCCACATAATCCATAATTTTCACTAAGGGTGGCTAAATTGATGATTAAAAGAGCTCAGGTACACATCTACTAAAAGTATCAATTTTGTTAAAATTAAATTGTTAACTAATAAATTACATCTTGTTGAAGTTTAAAATTCAAAGTTTTCAGATTTTAATGCACCACTTGGTATATGATAATAATTGGACAGTATGTACGATAGAGTCATTTCGACAGAATTTCATAAAAATTGAACTGTAAAATTAGGTAAACATATATATAGTAATATTGTTTATAATACCCTTTTTTTTTCAACAACTAACATGAAAATGTACTTTATATGTTGTAGGTATTGGTAAGATAATGAAATACTTAAACAAATGAAACAAGTACGTCTTAAAACAAAGTTATAATATATTACTATTAATATTCATTTATTTTAATTGCTACTAGATTAATTTTGTCCGTCATTGCCCGGCTCATTCAGAAATTCAAATTAATTTAGAATTATTTTGCTTAATATAAAACAAAAACTGAAAACCATAAAATCTTAGGAATTATTCTCACGTTGGTTTTATGAGCATCAGTATATATATATATATGGAGATTATAAGTACACTTCTTTCACGCAATGAGGAAAGAGTTACTTTATTCAGGGTCTGATGCCGAATTTGTAGTCTTGCAGCCGCTGGCCTGAGCATCTGGGAAACCAAAAAACACCCCGGATATCTGGTGGTAAATACAATTTATCCTCTAGTACCGACGCGTTTCAAGGGACCAAGGAACCCTTCTAGATGATATAATACACCCAAGCCCACGGGTTGTGCTGGTAAACTGCTGGGCTCGAGTCAAGTTAAATTTCTCCATCGCCACTTCTCTGAGCATCAAAGAAACCTTCCAATATCCAAAATACATCACTTCCCTCAAGAACAGGAAAAGTGCTGGCCTAAAATACAGATTAAACTCTACTGCCGCTGCATATCTAGGGACTAAGGGACCCTTTTATATTCTATAATACACCACAGCCCACGGGTTGTGCAAGTGAATTGCTGGGCCCGTAACAAGTTAAAATTTCTGCTGCCCCTTCTTGAGCATCAAGGACCCCTCTTCATATCCCAATATACCCCTGAGGCCAAGGTTGTACAGCCGAAGTACGGGGCCTCAAATCAGTTTAAACTGCACTGTCAAGAACTTTGTTTAAGTAGTCACCACCTGTACGTCCATCAGTATTCTAATAAGTAAAGATCCATGGCAATTAATTATCCACAGAGTAATCGTTTTGACACTAATATGCGGACATTTTTTTACATACGATGAGCATTTCCATTCCTACTATGATACGAATTTGTTACCTGTTTCTATTTAGCTGTTCACTCATGCTATTGATCTGAAAAATTATCTACTAAAATATAATTAACTTTTGCTGAGGTGTGAATAAAAGAATAGTCTAAAAAGAGTTATAATACATTTACATACATTTTTTTTTGTAAGATAAACACTGAGAGAGAATAGTAGAATCAAAAGACATTAGAAATATGGAATAATACTCTCAAAAGGATTTTTGTATTTGTATGCTAATCTATTTATTTGTTTTTGAAAATAAAACACATTCACTGAATTTAAATTGAAATTTACTTTAATGATAATTTGTTGTTCGTATTTTAATCTTGAAATAGAAACATTAACATAAATATGAAGGGGTTTTGAACATTAAGGGCGTATAGAGTACAGATTAGTTTGTTTTTTTTAACCATACAATACAAACATAAATGTATCTGTGTTATCTTAGAAAATGGATTTTTTTTCTCTTTATCTTGAAAATAAAATAAGTCTAATTTTATTACTATGCAAATGCTTTCGCTTCTTTGTTGATTACTCAAAGATTATTTAAAAAAGTTAAATGGATGGAATCTATAATATAAAAGGTATGAAATATGTTTGTTCAAAAACTATACTTTGTACATTACGCAGGGGAATTCTCATTTTGTAGTAATGAATTCAAGCCAAAAAACTAATTTATCTTGCAGCGCAGAATCCATACTGATCTCAGTTTTTCTCTCAGTCATCTGAATTATGAAATATCTGGGATTATAGTAGTTTTGACTATAACCGTTTAGAGTCATTTTTTACCCTCAAAACAATCTCCAAATTAAAAGTAGGTAAAATAAAACTTATGTCAAAGGGGTTTTTAGGATGAAAAGTGTTTTTATTGTTTCTTTACCTTGTTCTGAACTTTACTTTTATTATGAAAAATGACACTTTTTTTTAGACATTTATAACTTATTCATAATACATAGTGATGAGGAATATTATAGTATATAATATAGAAAAATACTCAATCGCACACAATAACTTTTGGGTAAGATCTGGAAGATCACTCTATTTCCTTTTTGTGATAAGGGAGAGCAACAGTTCAAAAAGATCATTACGACATCCTTTTATTTATTGAAGAACCATGTACTCATTTCTGAAATGAAATAAAAAGGGTCTAAATATTTTATATGATGCTTTGCTTAATTTGTTTTCCTCTGGTCTATTTATATATGTATTTTTTTATTTTAATGATTTTTTTTACGTATAATAAATATGTAAACTGAGATTAAATATAGAAATGAATAGAAAAATATCAATGATCAAGCATCTTCAAATGTTGATGATAAATGTTCTCCTAAATAGTCTACTATTGGCATTACATCATGTAAATTATTTTCTTGGGCAAAATTGGGATCCTTTTAATCATTCTCATTATGAGATTTAAGGGAACGCTTCATTGCAGTGTGGGAAAGCCAAGATAAATTACATTTTGAACAAATACATTCTTAAAAATTTGGACAGCATAGAAGTACAGTAAGAGTCAAAAGGCATTGGTTTAGGGATTCTATTTTTGTCTTCCATTGAATGTAATTTAGTTCAAAGACGCTTTTGCAGAGACAAAAATATAAATTTGACAAATTATGAAAATATACTGGCGGTTCCACAATTTCTAATCCACTTGTTTCATACCTGTAGACTATAGGAGGTGGCAAAATCTGATCAGGAAAAAACACATTCCTAATTGGTCTGAAAAGGCTCACAGCACTTTTTGTCAAAGCATTTAACTATTTGCAATGCATAACGTGATTGTAATACGTGCATTGAAAGCGACTTGGCACTTGGTTCCTCAGGAAAAAATTCAGAGCCTTTTTAAATGGTAAACAATCAACTAAATAATTATCAATGACAGTTTTTGACCAGACTTCAGAGAGAGCTTCAGATGCAGCCAATTTTTTTTCCCCTCCACTTTAGTATTGATAGTTTATTCCAGATTCATTCAGATGAGAACCATAGGTGTCAGGTGGTAGAATTATACTAGATAAGTCATGACTTCACTTTGCCATCCTCCTTTCTACTGGGCTAAAAGCGAGGAGTCCAGCAGCATTGACTCCATGTATCAAAGCATCAAGCTTTAGCTCTATGAACAAACTGACAGAACATTGTAATGGCTTTACATTCCTTGGAGCCTACTAGAAAAAATATCTTGCCAAATATAAGATTTTATCCTATAAGATCTAAGTGATCATATTAGGCAATTTAATAGTGTAGATTATTAGTTGGTTTAATTATATTTGGTAACGTCCATAAGAAAAAAAAAACTTCAAAAAATATTATTCAGAATCACTTTTTTTTTTGTTGACATTATGTGATTCTGAGACATAAAGTCAACAGAAATAAAGAGAGTTTATTAGGTGCAACTTTCGACTTGCATCCTGAGCCCCATCAGTTTCAACAACCAAAATAGGTTTTTCTTTTTATTGATCCCGATATGAAAAGGTTCCTTAAGTCAAAAGCATGTGCAAAGGCAGTGGAGAAATCATGTTTTCCACTTCTGACTCTAATAAAGGTTTTTCCCGAATGGGGCACTTTTCCATCTTTCAAGACCTTACACTCAGCATAAACTGATGGAATTAGTGTATGTCTTGTGCCAACTGCAAAATTATGATCAGGGAGTCTGACTTTATATTTAAGACTCATTAAAATCGGAGCCTGAAGATTTGCTGCTGCAAGTCCTAATGGTACTCTAGCTATATCATCGTTAGAGAAATAATTAATAGCGTCAGGTCCAAATAGTGGATGAAGGTCCTTCATATCATCAGTGAAAGATTTTGCAAACAATCAGTCAGTATTGCTCTTCCTCAAGCTGTTTTCAGGTCTAAAATAATAATGATAAGTCGAGTTATCTGAAATTATTGTATGAAATTAAGTACATTTAAGTGATAGTTCTAATGCTAAGTGTCTTAATTCTAAGAAAATAAATTATTTTAATTAATTAATGAAAATAAGGTTAAGTCAAAATTTTCCCTGACCCTGATTGAACATGATGCTTGTCCTCTAGTGTATATGCTCTTTGAGATAATATTCTTAGATATGCAGAACTTCTTGACAAACGAAAGCCCATTGACTGAAGTTCATTATTCAAATGATCAAGAGTTTGAACGCTTGGAATCATTTCCGAGTTTGAACGCTTGGAATCATTTCCGTTCTCTATTTCTTATCATCTGAAGATGAAGAACTGTCTATATCCAATATCGTCGATAATAACTGAGGTGGATCTATTTCCAATCTTGATCCACCTTGAGTTCCTCTATTCATGGATTTTAAAGTGGCAGCAACTTCTGAGTTACTCTCACAGAGATTTTTGTTATCATTTTTTACTTTTATCCTTCTGTTTCTTTGCCATTGAGCATCTGATTGTAGTCTTTTCAATTTTGTCTTCCTTTTTTCATTTCACAATATAGCTCTTTCATTTGTTTTTCACTCACCATCGATAATCCTGAATTTCTTAGTAGTTTAAGATTAGAAATTTGTTGACTAATCCGATTAATTTCCGATTTCAAATTTTCTTGAGCTCTTTTGAAAATACTACAATTAGGCTTGATATCCATTACCTCTTTAGATCGTTGAACAGATTTCAATTCTATATTTTTATCTTCTTGAACACTAGGTCTAGACAACAATGATCAATTAGCACGAAATTGAGACCAAAATTCATTTTCTCTGCCTTGATACAAGCAGATTGAATTTGAAACTCAGAGAATTTGTATGCCACAATTTCAAGATCATGCTTGACTGCATTCCACAACGCCTGAGAACCTTCAAATTGGGCGTTCTTACTTTGGTCCGGATGGACATATCTAAAGGCTTCGCAAAATTTATTATATTCTTGATAATTGTCGTCTCTCTTATTCATGATGGCTTCATAGATAGCTCTCTATTGATAGCTTGTAAACAAAATAAATTGCTATATCATGTGCTCTTATATTTTTATAGTTTGATAAAACTATACAGTTTTAATATGGTCAAAAACTAGTTTATAAGTTATAAATTATAACAAGCAAGGCGTTTTTAATGACCGTTTCTTTTCATTTAACTATACCACCAATTATTTCTATAATGCTAATAGAACATCGTTATTTTTCAAATCCCCCTTCCCTTAGTCGACAAAAATCTTCTTTTAATGTACCCTCCCCCCACTACCTGCCAACGTAGTTTATGAATGGCCCCTAATGAAATCCTTCTTGGTACTCATACTTCTCCTTCAAGCCTCTCACCGAAATTAAAGAATGTTCGAATATCACGAATCAAATATTTCATCCATCACATTTATCATCTTTCTCATGTAATCCAACACATTATCGATTTTTTACAAGCCAGATAAAATATCCAAATCTCTTTTTTGGAGTTTCACTGTGATACCCTTCAACGGCTTTAAAATGTTTTTTAGAGATATAAGGGACGCACAGTTTTCAAATTTTTGAAGGAAGCAATTATTCCCTGAGCATGGGAGAGAGTTTATCTACCCCAGTTGTAGGTCTCATCAACAAAAGATTGGTTATTTTCATCGTCCCAGTATATATGGGGCATAACTAATACTTTCAGATGCATTGAAAGATTATCTGACAGATAAGAAAATATCAACTTAAATCTCTTGCACTATCTCGTCCAAATCAATTTTTTTACAATTTTCTTATTTTCAGACAACAAGACAGTTACTTTTCCCCCGATATCTCTGCCTCGAAGGAAAATAATTAAAGAAAAGACGTATTTCATGAATCATTGTGATACAATTCCGAATTTGCTGCACCTTGATGTTATTTGTAATACCCAAATAGAAATTATTGGGCATCACATGGCGAATATAGATATCCTGGAGCGTCTTTCTAATCCTTCTTTGCAGACCATTGATGTTAGATGGCATAATACTAACAATGTCATACGTTGGTAACCTAATATCCTCCTTTTTTTTGTATTGAGCCTCTCATATATCTTATCAGGCAAATGCTCAGCAGTACTCTAGAGCATTAAGACGATAATTCGCAAAGTGTGAAGTAATTATGAGATACTTTGATCCTTAGGGGTATCTGCATAATAAACGATTATTGCATTTAATGATATAAGAAGGCCTGGAGCGTCTGTCATCCAAACACCAAGGCCCTAAAATCCTCTGTCAGCCAAAACTAGGACGCCATGACAGAGAACTACATCCGCTACGTGTGTAAGGCCTTCCATCTCCGCCAGGAGCCATCATTGCCACTGAAGGCGGCTACATTAATGAGCTCTGACACACATCTGTTTAAAGGATTAAATGTTACAAATGCCTCATATCTTCACAGTATTCTTAATATAATCAATGCGAAGATAACTATCGAAGGATTAAATTTAAATTGGATATTTTTAATAATAATACTAACAATAAGTATTTTAACCTTTACGAGTTCTCAAAATTATCCAATAAAAATTATGTCTTTATGTGATGAATGACAGGTATAATCAGAATAAGTCTAAGGGATAAATGAGTATTGATAAAGTTATATCTAAAATTTTCAGCTAAAGAGGAAATAGGCCTTTCTTGCAAATAAGTGAAATGGGATATTTCAGAAAACTCTGCCATTTCCAAGAGTATAAAGTCAATTTGATATTTTATTACTAAAAATACATTCAATAAAAGTATGTACATAAATAAGTAACATAACCTTCATCATCCATTAACCACCAAATTTCTAATGGTAAAATCATACTATTTCCAAAATTAATTAAAAAAAAATTAACTTCAAAACAAGGAATATATAATTGGAGTAAGATGAGGGGGGAGGGGGGTCGACTCAAACGATTATAATTGGTTTAATAAGTTTCCACGTCGGATTTGAGAATCATTTAGTATTTGTACTGTATCTTTCTAGTTATGTACATTTATATTAATTTTTCTGCGACAGGAATTATTGGATTGGATGACATAGAAGTTCCTCTCCCTGATACCAATTCCATTGATCCTGTAATTACACTGTAATGGTTCATAGTATATACAAGAAAAAGCTGTAGTGCTTTACTTAATGAGATGTGATCTCCTATAACCTCATCTGTTAGTACACGGATATCCTCCTCCACATAATGAGATCTTCTATTTACTTTCATGATCCTCCAAAGTGCTAATTTTCTGAATATATCGAAAAAGTTGAGATCCCTCTTTTCCTCATCCAATAATATATATTCTTTGCTTTCCAAAGATATTTCCGTATTATAAAGAGGTTAAAATAATTAAATTTCAACTATTCATTGTCATTGTCTCGAATTTCAAGATAGAAAGAGAAAGTGTAACGTCCGGGCAAACTTATACAATGTACCCGTCGTTTTTGATTCAAAATAATTCTTGCTCTACCTCTCTTGTTTATGTTGTACCAAGAATGTGGCATAATTTATCTTCTATGTTTTCAGACATTTCATCTATTCTTCCTCGAACTGAGTTATTAGTGAGAGGTATAGACTTCATAATTTGGTCTGGTGAAACTAATATAACTACTGGACGTTCTTTAAGTACTTGCTTAAAGTTGTAGGGTACTTAATTTGGGTTTTAGTTAATGGATCTTACTTTTCTTTAACTCTACGTTTTTAACTAGTTAGTTAGTTAAGAATTTATTGTTGTTTACCATAGTCCATTCATACATTATAAAATAGTATATATATCCATACATTACAAAAATATACATACATACAGCAAAGAACACGACCACACAAAGGGATATATGTGCTACTACAGCAGAAATTGATTTTAAATCCTACTTAATTTTATGGTTATTATCAATAATTTGTTTAATTTTTGTACATTTCATAAAATTAAGAATACAAAGATCTTCATCCTCTTCCTAGTATTTCTCATATGAGTGCGATGAACATCTGTTATTAGATAATTCTGGAACAACCCATGCATGTAAATGATTAACAGTTCAAATGTATGCACTTGGTTTTGACCCATGTTTGCAATTGATAGTATACCCACATAGAGATAGGCTTTTGTTGAGCCGTTACTGGCATATGGCTCTGTTATTAAAGTTACTAGAGATTTTCTGAGTTTGAATTGCAGTGTTGAGTGTTGATGTAAGAGCAGCTAATCTCTTTGTTTTCTTTTATTTGGGTTTATTCAATATTAGAGTTTTACTGCTTTTTCCCATCACAACTTTTTGAATAAATATTTCAATTTTTTCCAGACACTTTCACACCTACTGCTTGATTTAGAAGGGTTCTTCGGGCTCATCTGGCATTATGTTATCCTCATTTGCAGTTTCTCTGGCACTACCAGTTTCATTGGCCTTTGCAGTAATTTTACAATTAGTATTATTAGTTCCAGCATCAGTACATACATATACACATTTCCTCTGTGCAACTACTTACACTATCATAAAAAATTGTAGCTGTTTTGTGTTGGTTATATTTATCAACACAGGGCTCAAAATTTTGATCTCGGTCTATCACCTTTTTGACAGTTTCCTCACTTTCAACGTGTTACGGACGCGTTCCAAGGGTCCTGAAAGCGCACTTTTCCTATGGAAGCCACTTGTAGGGGAAGTCTATATCTTGCAGATCTTCAAATGCTGCTTGATCCATATCAAGTTGTAGGACTTATCCTAACTATGAAATTTGGGATTTGGTGAGTTCGACCTTACCTCATACACGACCCCTTTGATGAAACCGGTAAGGCTTTTCTTGACATTTTTTCCTCTCTCATTTTTTCCACCTCTCCCCACGAAGCTGGTAAGAGAGATGTATCGTTCAAGATAACCTTTCAGACGTATTGTTCCGTAGTACCATCACTGACATAGATCACCCTTCCTGAGTTGGGGTAGCGGGGACTTTCATAGTCAGCTAAAGGTTTTGTGGAGTATAAGAGACGTATTTAGTATGTGTCCAATATTTTCATTACTTTCTTCCACTTAATAAGGAAGATGTGATCACCATTTTTCTTATAATGGTGACTTCTGTGGCCTATATACAATTTCTGCATATAGGAATTTACGTTTAGGCATCGATTGTAGAACTTTTTTATTGATCAGCAGAATCATGCGTTGAATTTTGAGGCCTTATGGATGAAGGAGTTTCGTTAGAATAACTTTACCTCTCTCGTTTCTTACATTGAAGGCCTTGTTTTTTAGTTTTTTCATGGGCAGAGAGTTGCACTTTCTGTTTATATCCTCCATGGAGCTAGGCTTTCTGACAACAAGTTTTTATTTCTTTTTTGAGGTTCCTGGAACTTTGTTTTTCCATCGTGGGATGGGCTCTTACCCTCTTACCCCACTTTTTATATCAGACGGTCTCCCATTTCACGGTGAGATTATTTTTATTTGGATGTGTTTTTTCAAAATTATACTGTTCATTTTCCGCCATCGTCAAAGGTTGAATGACAAATGGACAAAGAATTTCCGCTCAATTAGAGAGTGCTTCTTATTACAAGAAACGTCTGCATTATATTGCAGAAGAAAAAGAAAAGAGCATTGTCCTAGATTTCGATTGAGGATCAAGATATTGGTGGAAAGAAGATGGTTGAGGTCCAATGAGGTTCAGAAGATGAAGCATTTGCACTCATAAAACTTTTAAACTTCATGAAAATGTGAAAATGGCCTTTAAATCCCTCTTAAGCAAATTTAACTCCCAGACAAAATGGGTGATGTGTTGATATTATAAAGGTAGGAAGTCAACTTACGTTTGCAACTAAAGTATAAGTAGTCTGTTTGCATTAGATAGCTGCTGAGTATAGGATAAAATATAAATGTACTAATAATGAAGTACATGAATACAATCTCAATATAACGTACTTTTATCTATCAATTGGATAATATTCAACATATTTGCTACATTGTTGCAACCTTGTAGTCACATTTTTTGTAAAATTTTGTAGATCAATTTGTTTGTTTATAAAATGATATGTAATTACCCCTTTTTTGCTCTATCGCCCTTCAATCATGCCTTTTTGAATAATCATCACCCGACATCGAAGCACTGACCCCAGGGGGCTGTATCACAAACTTTTGGAACACTAGTTTAGAGGTTACAACTGTTTTAGTGTCCCCAGTTTTGTAGATTCTAAGCCAATTGATTGAAAGGAATTTTATGTGTTAATTAAACTTCTTTTTTTTGAAGTGGAAAATACAGATAAAACCAAATAGTTGATTTGGAAGTGGGTGCCACGTTTTCTTACAATGGAAAATAAACAACAAGGTATTGCCAATTTAGAGTCCTATTTGTAATTGTTCCCAAGAAATAAAAATGATCGTTATGTAACAGTTGATTAGAACATGGATCTGCTCCTACCTCCAAGACGCACATAACAACGAAGTCGAAGGGGTTCACGTCTGGTGAGGATGAAGGCAAAAAGTCTGCCATTCAGAAGGCAGCTATGTTCTTTCTGCAGAAATGCTGCACCTTCATGGTCGTGTGTACCAGGGCGCCGCCTTGGGTAAACATATAGTTGTCCCTGGGGAACGTGCTCTTCAAGTCCTTCTACCTAAATTTTGTATCGACATTACAGTGACTATATAGTTATGTATTTAAGATAGTCATCCATTCTTATTTTATTTTATGAGATAATGCTGATTATATAATTAACATAAAAACAATCTTGAAAAAAATCAAGGAAATGAGAATATCCTAATTTATTTTTTTACTTCATATATACATACAGTATATTTCATATACGTATTTAACTCAATTATAGCTTTTGTATCCAAAATACTATGATAACACAAGATACTTGAGAATTTTAGATATAATTTAAAATCTTGATTTGGGTTAAAGACTTATACCTAATAGGCATTTCAAATAAAATGTATCTATTTCTCATTCTTTTATTGAGACAATCAATTTGGGCTAGTTTAAAACACAATTAAATTAACTCTAATATTATAATTATACCCCCACGTAGTCACAGGTCTAGGATTTTTAAAAATATACTTATGTTGATCACAGAATCTAAAATGAGGGCACAATTTGTAATCTCTCTAGAACCTCCACCAATGAAGTTAAATTATATTATCTCTTCGGTTTGTTTGTCAGCAGGATTACACAAAATGTTACTAATCTATTTTGGTGAAACTTTGTTGGAAAGTTATATATGTTAACTCTAAGAGTTAAGAGTCTAACTTTTTGATTTATTATGGTAAAAGTTGAAGATCTTACAAAACTTTATTTATGTTTTTTAAAGCAAGATCACGGAATATGTTACAAACTGCTTTAGGTGAAACTTTGTAGGAAGATCGTATATGTTAACTGTAAGGACCTATTAAATTTTTAGATGTCAAGGGGAAAGTTTAAGGTCACAAAAAGGTTATTTTTCTTTTTTTTAAAGCAGGATTACAGATTACAACTCGATTTTGGTAAAACTGCAGTAAGGTTATACACTGTTAGGCGGCCCGAAAACCAAAATTTAGAAAATTGAGTATGTTACTACCAAGATTACTAAATTTTCCTAAATTCTAATTTGAGTACAAGAGGGGCAAACACTTGTGACTAGAGGTGCATAAAATATGTCGTAAAAAACAGGAGTAGTTTTTTCTAGTTTTAATCGGACCAAGCTTTTTGATTTTCAATAGCAGCTTCTATGATTTTTATATAATTTTTAAGGAGGGTAAATCTTAGTATAAATTAATGACGATTGTGTTTCCATAAAAATAAGCATACATGCAAAATTTTAGATGTGTGGGAAAACGTTTTTAGCTACCAAAATGAGATTGAAATATCCATTCCTCATTTTATTTTATTATACCTCCCTTTTTAGAATACTTGTGTAATTAAAAAAAATCAAGTTTAATAGTGAATAAATTATTATATCATCCATTAGTATCTTACTTAAAAGAATTTCAAGGGTATAAACCAGTAGTTCTCAAACTTTTTTAATTGACCTACCCCCTTCAAAATATATTTTCAGGCACATATGCCCTATCCAGCGCAAACATTCTTATGTAGAAAATAAATATATCGTTTTTGTAAATTTTACCTACCTCTTTAAGATTCTCCACGTACCCCCAATTGAGAATCACTGACCACTAGACAATTTAAATTGATTTTACATGTTTGTATAACCTCAACAATAAATAAAAAAAATAGTTTAGTGGAAATGAGACAATTCTGCCTTTACTTTTTCATTCATAATTATTTTGTTTTCAAAGATATTTGATATAGAACTATTTTCCAAATATATATATATATATTTCACTTCACAGTATACCCAGGTTAAAAAAATACGTGTCAAGATATCTTTAAAGTGTCAGAAGAAAGTACAAAATTAAATATAAATAATAAACTAATAATTTTATATTATTTTAATACCATCGCATATTCAACAAATTCTTATACTAAACATAAAACCATCTAATATCCTTTGTTAACAAGAGACAATGAACATAGTATTAATTATCAAGACGATACATTATATCTTCTGAACACGTACTGCACCAATATAAGTACGCATTTTCAAAGTAGATTACCATAAAAAAAACTGACTATCAAGTGATAATTAATTTTAAGATTTGTATTAGTATAGAATGGTTATAACAACTTGTGCAAAATACATTTTTCTTATTTTTGAAAGTGTTTATGACTTTAGCAGAAATCATCTTCCAAGATATGATCAAGTGTGTTTTGTGGTATAAGGTGGAATCTAAATCCTTAACCCTTAACTAAAAAACCTACGTCTGAAAGAAAGAAATAAAATTTTGGCTATCAAAGTCATAGATATCTAAGATTCAATCACTACTGCCTGTGCAAAAAAAAAAGTGGCATATCAGATAATATGTATTATATTATGAAAAATATAAGAATTTGATGAAATCTTTAACCAGGAAGTTACCAAGTTACCAAGAAAAAATATTTTTATTTATATTGTTCATAATGCACATACAAAAATAAACAATATAAAATGTTAGGAAGAATTGCGTTATAAAAAAACATAAATAAGCATTAAAGCTTAAAATTAGACTACCTAACAAAGACCTAACAACAATACAAGTATTGTCTAACTAATTAATAATAATATAAATAATAAATAATGTAAAACTGGTGAAAAAATCCTCAATTTAAAGCGTTAATCTCTTCATAAAATGTTCATACCGTTGGACGACCCTCTTCAACGTCGAATGGTATCGGAGGAATCATACATAGGATACCAAATCACCTCAAAGGCGTAGACCCAGGAGCTACCATCCAAGGTTGGGAATTTTGAGATAAAAAGCAGAATATATCGCGGAGGTAGATATAATTATTGACCTTCAATCTAACCTGGAAATATTTCCAGACTAAGTTAACTTTGATGCGATGAGAGCCTTGGTATTTAAGAAAGCAACATGCATAGCTTGGCTTTCGTGTGACAATTTTCTGGATTTTCTGTTGTCATTTCTTTGTTCAATGATAAGAACTCTTTAAGTATTCCCACAAAAGGACAATTAACGAAAGAATGCTGAATACTATTTAAGAGTTTCCTGTAGTCCTTACAAGGACTATTGAAAAAGAAGCAATTTGTGGATATCTGCAATTGCGATGTAAATTTATTTCCTTCCACTACTCCACGCATGGATTCCCTAATTCTTATTAGCCAAGTTGCTGGTAGTTTTAACGCCCTTAAAATTTTTTAGCACACTTAGGATGCCTCCTCACTATATGAAGGTGAACCCTTTATTTTAAGGTGCCAGGGGCGGGGATGTTGATGTTTTCTTCCAGATCTTATCTGCGGAAAAAATAACTTTCCTTGGGTTAATATTGAGTCCGAGTTTTCATTGAGGTCATGGACTCTAAGAATGTTACGATGTATTGTTTCAATCTCTGAACGTTGGGATTTTTAAGATTTTTGAAAAAAACTCTCTTCGATCAATTCTGCCTAATTATATAGCCCTTGTTGTTGTCAAATCATAGACCAGTTTAGCATACCATACAATACATTGAACAGCAGCCCATGAGGGAGAAAGTGAACTCAAGTACTCACTAAAGAGGTTTGAGCCGTGTATTAACCACAGATATATGTACGATTTGGAGATTATAGATCCCCATTCGAGTTCTGGTCTAGTCGATTGATCAATAAGAACCTTGATATAAGTTTTAGACAAAACTCTACTCAAAAGTACTAAACTTCTACCTAGACCTTTCCTTGATCTTTTGAGAGGCGGAGTATAAGATTTATGGAAAATACACAGGAGCCATTTTGCTTCCTCTTTGATGGCCTCCAAGAAAATATTGATTCATTTATGGATGATTCACGTTATTTATATGATAATTCATCTTTTAAATGTAGAAATTTTTCATCATGTTAATGTTAACTATTAACTAACAAAATTTCTGTAGAGCAACAAGCCCTTTTTTTTGTGGTTGAGAGATTTTAGTATTTCTTTATTTATTATTACACTTTAATTTAAATTGAAATAAGAATGGGGTTTAACACACTCAAAACGGAAATATCATGAATTTTCAAAATGGCCCACAGACACTTCGGACAGGATGTGAAAGGTAGTGTCTTGCCAGTCCTCATTTATTCACTCCAGTTCATTATTTTGACCGTTCCTTTGGGCTATTAATTCTATAACTGATAAAAAAAAGTTCAGTAACGTCATCAAAGACCAAACTTTCCAAGTTTTAGGGCTCACATGCAGGACTAAAATGAACTAAATTGAGACTTAACTTACAGGACTGCAATTATCAGCCATAGATAAGTATCGAAACAAGACTATTTATAGGTACATACATGTTATAAGCGTTGAAAGCAAACGGATCCTTTTTAAGGATTGCAAAACTCGGTTAATGAAATTTCCTGTTAATTTACATTTGCCCTCTTTCATCAACAAATAACGTTTAAAAACAAATAAAATCCCTCATTTATTAATTAAGGGTAATGTGGTGTCTCTAAATTAAGGTGAATATGACTATTAATTAAGTAATCTTGACAGATAGACTATCACAATAATACACAACAATTACTACATATTTATTTAGCAGATGTTATTTTCTTCCTATTCTTTTGACATAATGGTATCCAACTACCATTATTTTTCAGCGGTTAATCTATCTACAACTGTCTATAATTAATGGTCTAACATGTTGAACTCGAACGGTTAAGAACCCATTGTAAATATACATACTGCAATAATGAAATGTCATACGTGTTGGGTTAAAAATTCAATTTTGTAGAAATTGTAACTTGTAAAAGTTGTAGTATCTCATATATTTATATAACGACCACTGTTTTAATTTCAATGACAAGGCAAAATGTTTGTTATCAATTCATTTTGATGTATGTATGGCATTTTTATTTACAAGTAGTAATATTACACTGAGTTATTAGACGTCAACGAACAGACAAACTTCAGTACTATAAAAGATAACTACCAAAGAAATCATCAGTGCTACTCTCCGTTTTTCATGAGCTCTCTCACACGTAGTTATTCAATACTTTGATGTTCTCTCCTCAAGAATAAATATAAAGGCTTGATAATTTTTTTATACCATTTGATTAGCCAGGGAGTATTTTAGCCCTTTGCTAAACCTCATATAAAGCCATATACATTATTTTTTTTTTAATTTATATAAACTTCTTCCCATATTTTTTGAATATATTAGTTGAACTGGTAGATTTCATTCATTTTTAGACATCAACGTTTCATTTACAGTTATTAACATATACCTTAAATGTATATAAACTATGATATATATATTAGAGAACAATATTATACAGTGCTCCTTGTATGTTATACGTTCTTTCTTTTTTTCTTTATACTGCATACACGCTTGCAAAAACATGATTTTTTTCATATTTTAAAACTTTTAATATTCCTTGATGTCTATACGAGGCTCGTTTGAAAATTTCCATGCAAAGTCCAAGGGATGACACTACTGGCACGTATTGAAATTAAACGAATGCTAAGCTGTAATGTATTCGTGTTTCCTTCACCCATGTGATCTTCTCTTATTTTCTTATATGTATATATATATGTGTAAAGTACAGTCTTTTACCTCGTTTTAAGTATAAATAGTCGTGTATTTTATGTATGTATCAGAGTAGGTTTTTGTATTAATAAGAATATAATTGTTCCTATTTCACATCCTTTGTTTTATTCCTCCACGTCTTTCCTCTCCTCATTTCTCTCGGCCATCCTGGATTCCTTGGTTTAAATAGTTTGTGTCTCCTCAACCTCGTCAAGACACAACACAAATAGAAAAAAATAGACCGATCTGGTTGAAAGTTGCTGGGTGCTCCTTCTAGAGAGGATATTAAAGAAGCATAACCTCGATACGTGCCAGTAGTGCCATCTCTCGTACTTTGCACGGAATTTTCAAACTAACCTCGTTCGTATCAATTTTGAAAGAATAAAAGAAATATAGGGTTGTTTAGGAGAAAATCGATACTTTATGTCAAAACAGCCTTATTACTAACAAACTGTAAATTTCAAATAAAATATAAATACTTAGAAATGGAAATTTAAAACGTTTTAGTATATTTGCTTGGTACAATTAGTTACTTTTTTTAATGAAGTACTAGGAAATTCAATGAACTTTTTGAAAAAACAAATAATTATTAAAGAACGACACATAATCTGTCATTAATATATTTTATGTTATTCCTTCAGAAATGCCTCTTTACAATTCCAATAAGGATACTAATTATGTAGACACTGCAAGTGTACTGAGTATATTGCGCAACATTCTGAGACTTAAACAGCATAATGTTCAAATTATGAAGAAAAAAAAAATCAAATGTTATTGCGTTTGTATAAAATTTAAATTCATTTGAATAAGAATACCCTTTTAAACTCATTTTTGTTTATTTTTAAAAAAGTTTTTATGCAACCTTAATATATCAAACATCCTATCTTTTCTGAAAATTAGGTTAAAATATGTTTATGGATAGCTATGAATTGAATGTAAATTTACTTTAACCTTTTTAAAAAAAAGAAACATATAAAAGGTCCAAAATCAATAGGTAATTAAATCATTCGTCTTAACTCTTTCATTTTTTTATCTTACAAGAGTTAATTCAAATAGAGCTGATGTCATGAATTGCATTAAATTGAAGACGACGTCATGTTGGGGACAAAATAGAAAGGACTCATTTCCAAAAAAAACATGGATGTAATTTCATTAAATACCTTTAAGAAAAACTTAAAATCTGTTTTGAAAACTAATTGAAAAACAATCATCGACCACCTTCAAGGATAATTTTATCGACATGTACGTAAGCTAAAGAGCTAAGGTTTGTTTTATTTTGCATCCAAATTTTTATTATTTAATGTATCGAAATATAATTTATTTTAATCACTCAACCTTCATTAATCATTGAATGAGTAAGTGTTTAGATTTCAATGGACCACCTGGTATATATACAAGAATACTATGTAAATCAGAATTTATAAAATTTTAAGACATTTTTAATACATATATGAGTATGACATATTTATAACAAATTTAGACGTTAAAGAGATACATTTTTGATAGACAGTAAACATTCAAGTCGTTTTATTTTTCAGTCTCATTTTGACATTCAAATATGCGGGAATAGTTCATTATTTTTGTTAACCTTCATAAAAAAAGTGTTTTTAATCATATACAAAAAAAAAAGATGACTGACATCAATCATTTTTAACTGATTAGGAGAAAATATATGGAAAATCAGGACCCGATATGATATACCTATAAATAAAATTGTATGAAGTATGACCTGGCAGTATGTTAAAAAAAAAGAAAAATGACGTCGTGACTCTCACAATTTAAAGAAATTTTGGAGTAGGTGCAGCCTTGCTGTCATGATATTACATTAAGTTGACTAAAATTAGAATTAAAAGAAAATAAATAGACAAAAATCCACTCTATAACTAAAAAGGACATAGTTAGAAATTACTGCATTATCGATTCTCACTCGTACTCTGAGTTGAACAAGGGCTTATATTTATAACTCACCTACAATAAAGTTCTAAGTTTTAATCTACATCTTTTATAAACACACGCATTCGTGATAACTTTATATTTAGGTTTTAATTAGAATTATAAAATAGTGTTAAGGGTTTTGATTAATTAAACAAAAACACTATTCAGATTTCCATCTACAAAATACTTTGCATACTTTTAGACTATATTTCCAACAGCTCCACACTCAGATAACCCCATTAAAGGCAATATCTATTTAGGACAGTTAGGAAAAATTATAAAATATAGTTTATCTATTTATGACTCCAATATGAGAATTGTATTTTTTTTTAATATACTAAAAATAACCCTGGACCTCACATAGAAGCCGGTAAAATAATTATTATATTACAAGATTAGTAGTATTTTGATTTTTTAAATTTTATATACATAATTAACATAAGAAATAAAGGTAATAAGAATGATGACATAAAAAAATTACATAAGCAAACATTTTAGTTTATAATTATACCTCTCCTAAAATAACCTACCTAATCATTATACACATATTACAAAGCAATAACAAATAAATAAAATCCTTGAACAGAATTTGGAAAACACATGCAAGCATATAACAAGAACCAAAACAAGAGCAAATAAGAATAAAATATAAGAAGCAGTTCACCATTTACAGTACCAGCAGTCTCCATAATTAGACCCTTTCTTTTTAAAAGCATTGTAAAACCATACAATCTACTTTAAAGAGTACAAATATTTTGCCAGCATGGAGAACTAATACCTAATGGCATCAGCACCATATTCTCCACCAAATCCAGAGGTTTTTAATATATCAAAAAGAAGGCAGCATATCTTGCAATAGCTGAGATGATAACAGTTCTTATCTCCTCAGCAGCGAAGGGTTCATAATTCGTAATCTATATATTAAATGTGAATGCCTGTGTTTGTGTGTATCTGTCCTTCAAATGGTATCCTTAAAATAGCATTTTTTTTAACACTTTACCTGTACAACCTGAGGACCAGATCGTAATTGGGATATTAGAAGGTTTCTTTGATCCCCATGGAAGCGGCTGGGGAAGAATTTAACCTGCCTCAGGAACCAGCAGCCCCCAATCCGTTGGGTGGGGTTTATTATATAATATTAGAAGGAGTTCTTGGTGCTTAGAAATGCAGAGGCAGGAAAGTTTAAGCTGTCGCGAGGCCCAGTACTTCACCTGCACAACCTGAGGGCCAGGGTATATTTTTGGATATTAGTAGGGGTCTTAGACTCAGGGAAGCAGCGGCGAATAAATTTAACTAAACTCTTGAACAGAAATGCACCTGTACAGCCTGTTAGATGTGTGTATTATAAAATATTTGGTAGTTTAAACTGTATTTTGGCTCAGTGCTTTACCTGTACAACCTGAGAGCCGGGGAGAATTTCGGGATATTAGGAGGAGTCTTTGATGTTCAAGGAAGCGATTGAAATACTGCAAGTTTTTTGTATTATCCAGAATAAAGCAAACCCTTCCTCATTACGTTCCATCGAGACAGAGGAGCAGGGAAGTCGATAGCTGACCTAGAACAGAGCAACCACTTCCTTATCACGTGCCATAGAGAAAAAAGAGTAGCAAGGTCACCATTTGCCAAGAAAAGAACGACAAAATGCAGCGCAAATAGTTCATAAAGCTTTACGGGCTATACCAGGAAACCCAATTTTATCTTATTATAAAAAAGTCTATAAAGAAACATACCAACACCAACATGGTGTAAAAAGAATTTCACCCGAAAAATCCGTGGGCTGGGGTGTATTATAGCATATCAGGAAAATTACTTGGTGCCTACAAACAGTGGTGGTAGAGTTTTAACTGTATTTGGGAAAGCACTTCACCTGTACATTGTACAAACTGCAAACTGACATGTATTTTAGGATATTAGGAGGTTTCCTTGATGCGCAGGGAATTAACTGCGAGTCTACGAGTTTAACAAAGAATAAAGCAACAACTTTATCATCGTGTGAAAGAAAAGCACCTATATAATTATTATACTAATACTAAACAGACTCCATTTATATTTATATAAACAAAACTGTATGAAGAGATAGAGTAGTTACTTGTATAAGTGTTATATTATTTGTGAGAATTATGGAAGCAATGGCGATGTAGCCCAATATTGCATATAGAACACTCATATTTGGCCTTTCCCTTAAACCTTGGACCTTTGCAATGTCAAAAATGAGAGATATACGTTATAAGATGTAGGTCATTGTCACTTATCTATGACATCCAATTTATCTAAGAGGGCTTTTATTTAGATAAACCACTGGTTTTTGGGCGTTCTTTTTGTTGCAAAATTTACTTTCTGTATCTCTCATGGTTAATCAAAGACACCACATTTCTACTTTCCTAGGTTTCCCCCCTTTTTTTCTATACCATGCCATCTGTCTTAATAAATCAAAGAAGAGGAAGAAAAATAGACTCTATTTTCTTTGTTATATGCTTCAAAGAAAATGTTACAATACTTTTGTATGTTTAAATAATACTGGATGTGAACTAAATCATAACACAGTTTGCATATATTTATTGAATGCTTCATATATTCCTTATACGTTACCAAAATATATTTATATAAAAATATCTCCAAGCCTTTCAGCAAATTTCTATGATCAATTAAGTTATCATCGTTACGAATGAGTATTTGAGCTATGGAGTGACCAAATTGACTCCTCTCAGACATTGATTTTTTAGCCAAGAATGATAAGGTGATTTTGGCGTGTCTACAGGAGTTTCATTCAATTAAAATGCCAACCACCATCAAGGAAGTTGTTTTGCACAGTTTTGTACACTGCAATTTGAGAAATTCCATTTTTTTAACTTGATTGGGCAAATGTGGGGTTGAGTTCATTTTGATCTTGTTCTTGGGGTTATCTGATTTGATAATGGGTTATAACAACACCACCACTCCTTCTTTTCAAAGTTTCCATCCTCATATAACTTATTTTTATATTATGAACAGCCTTCTTGCTCACTCTGATTGACTTTGAAATCTCTGTCGGAGTGTGAGTCCCACGAATTAATGTTGGTACCTTGAGTTTTGAGTGTCACTTTGATTTTCTTTTTCGATCAAAAAAAAAAAATCCAAATTTTGAATTACATAATATATTTTATAAATAATATGTGGTACCAAAATTTTATTTCATTTTTAGCTTACAAACTCTTAATTTTTAATTGCATGAATGTGAAAATTTGTAGTCGGTAAATAGTGAAACCTTGATTAACGCATCTCTTAGCTTAAATGAAGAGGTCCTTAAGTGAAATATTTTTTTTGCGTAGTTATAGGACACTGGCAAATGAAACATGTTGGAGCAGTAACTGATAGTTTTTATTAAGGATGATTTAATATTCGTTATTCAAAGTTCTACTGTATATAAAAGATTGAAAGGGAGAAATATTTCTGGTTTTCTTCTTTTTTCCTATTATTGTACGCATTTCATTGTGAGGTAATAATAACACAAATACAGTGGTTATGTAATTTTTTATCTTACTCGAATCCTTCATTACTCATACCTTTTGTACAGTTACATAAGTAAAAAGCACAAAAGAGACATAGAAGCTGACATAGTCATGCTGAAAATCCATAATATATCTACCAACATTTCTGGTATACAAAGAACATACATCAATATGTTATCTGAATAAGAATTTTATTGAATATTAATAAGAAAGTCTTAAAAAAGGCTCAGAGGATTCAATATCCTATAAAGTGAACATGTAGCTAGTAGTAAAGGAAATCTGAGACATATTCAACAGGCCCATTCTCTCTAACATACAAAAACTGCAGTGTGGGGCTCTGAAAGATGAACTAGCATGAGGAAACTACGAAAATTTGATTGCTATGAAATCAAGAAAAGAGAACTCAAAAACAATTTGGGAAATATTTAAGCTGATAGAGAACCCATGCATTGGAATTGGTATCGGAATCGGTAAAAATCGACATTTTTTGAAGTACCAGCATCTCCCCCAATACAGCTAATTCAACCGATACCTATGCATAACAGTTTATATGGATAATATGACATATTTGAGCTCACTTTTAGGGGGAAAATGACGGTTAGAAATCAGTCAAATAGCGAGACTATACGACGTTGTTCAAACAAATTCAAAATAAGAGAGGTGGAAAGTACAAAGAAAGATTATAATAATTTGCAGTCTTATAATTTACTTAAGCCTTATGTCTAGCTTTATGTTTTATTCAATATATCTTTCTTCACCAGCAATAAAAGCCTTGAGGCGCCGGTGAACAGATTGGCAGCTCTTGACAATGAAGTTCCATGGCGTACCTTGTTGTCATGACGGCAGCTCAGAGCTCAACTTGTAAAACAGGTCCAGAAGTAAGCGATATTGTTGAGGCTTATATTTTGGTTCTTATTGTCTGTATGGGTATGTAATGTGTGGCGCAGAGGAGATGACACATGTGAAAAGCTATTCTCGTCAGCTGACGATACGTAGTTCAGTTAGCATCATACCGTCATCATATGAGGAGATAATGAGATATAAGTGGAATGAGGAGCTTTCGAGGTCCGCCGTAGTCATGGCATTGGTTAATAATGGAGGTGAAATCTCCAATTCAACGATTGCTTCAACCTTAAGAGTGAATCTACGGACTGTTCAGCGTATCCGTAAGAAGCTAGAGGACACCTGGGATGTTGATGCCCCCATAAAGAGGACACCCAAGGAGAAGGGCGCCGACAGGAAGGTCAGGGACACCGACTTTGTCGACAAGGTGAAGAAGATGGTTGAGGATGACTCTACCAGGTCCCTGAAGGCCGGAGAAAGGCCCTGGGTGTGGAAACAGGAATCAGCACCCTGCCGTGTCCAAAATTCCATGCAGTGGTTAACCGAGAACTGTTATAAAGTCGTAGCCAAGGATTTGTGGCCTCCTAACTCTCCCGACCTTAATCCTTTGGACTATTTTGTCTGGGGCTATGTCGAGAGACATACCAACATACATCCCCATAGCACCAAGGCTAGCCTGATGTACTCCATCAAGGAGGTATTCGGCAACATGGACAATGAGATGGTCAGAAGAGCCTGCGGCCGGTTCAGAGGCCGTATTGAGGCCGTTATTGATGCCAACGGTGATTATATCAAATGAATGGCTACTCTATACCTATATGCTCGTCATAGTTTTGATTTTCAATAAAAAAGTTAAAAAATGTATATTTTGTGTTATTTTTTGTAGAAAAATATTTTGGCGACAATTTGATCCCCCCCCCCTTCACATCTAAAATTTTAATCATAATAGTAATATTATTGTGGAAAAACGCATGAAGAGTTTAACTTTTTTTCCTCGGAATATTATCATAATCGATATTCAACGCAACCTCACCAACGTATTTGATAAAATTTCCTTAATAAATGTAAAGACAAAATAGACCAAAAATCAATCAAAATTGACCTATTTTAAACTAAAATTTAAGGTCTATTATAAAACTTCACCTTGGATATAAAGCACTTGAAGAAAAAATAAAAAAGATATTTGCTTCGAATAACGGTTTTAAATATGGCACTAAATCGTAGCTATACCAAAAATTCTTGAATTTTTAAAGAAGGCTTTAAAGGCCAAACCTACATTCTTTGAAAAAATTTCAAGGTCATATTCGTGTTTTATAGCTTAAATAATAAAAATAAATGTGGGGTTTAGCCAGTGGGAACTCTATGACCTTCATTTTGTTGCATTATGCTATGACCACATTGCGGTAACTGTAAAAAAAAATTGCTAATGCCCAATTTGAAAACACAAAAGGAACTACAATGATTTTACACAAATTTAAATCTTGATAGAATTTGTATGCGTCAACCAATTGTCTTTGATTTAAGTAAATAAAATATTATGACTAATTGTTTCTATCTTCTTATGTTAAGGTTTGCAAAAAAAAAAAAAATGCCTGTCACAATTAAAGAAAAATACAAGATATATTGGGTATGGAAGAACATATCGATATCAAATATATAAGCTCATAAGTGAATTAATTTTTTTTAACTACATAACATATGAATATTATTTGATCAATTTTTGATTCGACGGTTTAAAAGTCCCTTTATGAATCAATTATGTTCATGGAAATTAAATTAAATTTTTATCCTGATATTAAAAAAATACATATTTGTTTGTTTGGTTAAAGAAAAAAGTAAAAAATATTTTTTGTTGAACCTTGTAACACCTTGTATGTAGTTAACTAGTTGTATACTGTTACGTATCATCTAAGAAACCCAGCTGCAGAGAAACCTTTAGCATTCTTATTTACATCTTCTTTTTTTCTCCAATAGTGATAATTAGAGGGCAATAACAAGAACATTCTAATAGATTTGAAAATGACTGCCGACTGTTTGCCTCTACCAAAGAAGTTGAACACAGGTTATATTTCGCCTCAGTTTGTTTGTAAGCAGGATTAAAGAAAATGTTTCAACCGATTAGGGTCAAAACTTGGTAGGAAGATTATATATGTTAAGGGTTTGACGCCATTTAATTATAAGGGGTCAAGGTCATTTGTGTGTCTCTATGCAAGCAAGATAACGGAGAAAGTTACCCACCTATTTGAGTAAGACTTTGTAGAAAGATGATTTATGTCAAGAGTAAGAAGCCATTAAATTTTTAGAGAACAATGTTAAATCCTTGTCTGTTTGTTAGAAGGATTATGGAAAAGTAACTACCTATGTATTTTGGTGAAACTTTGTAGAAAGATTATTTATGTGTCGATTAAGATTTAATTACATTTTGAAAGTTTGCGGTGATTTGTTTGTCTAATTGTAAGAATGACTACAAAAAAAATAACAATCGATTTTGGTTACATGTTGTAGAAAAATTATAAACAGGGTGGGGATTTTAAACCTGGAAAATGTAAGGTTAATAATTCTTATAATTATTCTCCAAAAGTTAATTCAGCTATTTACAAATCTGTGGTTTTTACATGTATGGGTCCATAGTCAAGTCAATTACTTAAGCCACCCACCTACCACCTACAGCCTCAAATAAAGACTCACACCTGGTGCTGAACAGGCCTTAATGAGGAACTCCATGTCCATATTCGTCACAGCCTCGAGACTGGAAGCGCATAAAGCGTCAGCAATGTTATCTGCACGTTTATTGGACTCTCTCTCCAATATAGATAGTAGCCTAAGGGTTCAGATCCAGCAAGCTAGGAAGCCACATGTGCATTCATTTTAATCGTATATTTCATTAATTTATTATGAGTTATTATCCCAACAAGCTCATAAATCTTCCTTCGGAGTGTTCCGGACTCATCACACTCCTTACAAGCCTTGGCAACTTTGTAAGTCGTTGATTTGGGGTGATCGTAAACTCAATAATCCCTTTGGGCGAGTACTCGGTACAGAGGCAAACAATAATGACCACACGGTGTTTGTATTCGAAGTCTTCTTAATCATTTTGTATTTTTTCTTATACAGTTTTGTCAGTTAAATCTGACCTACACATAAAAGTGGCCAAGATATTGAATTGAGGTGTAACCTTGTTTCTGGATTTAAAACCCCTACCATATAAGTTAAAAGTAAAAAGTCATTAAATATGAGAAGTCAAGGCCATTTGCTTGTCTGTATGTAAGCAATATTACGGAAAAGTTCTTCACATATTTTAGTAAAACTATCAAGGGCGTCTGCAGGGGGTCGCCTAGAGGGGCAATTGTCCCCCAAAAATTAAGGAATTTTTACTATTTACTAGAAAATTTAATAATTACATTTTTTTTTTTTCAAAAAATTCAATAATTGCATAGCTAAGAATTTTTGTCATTTTTCTCCAAAAAATGTAATACTTAAACGTTATTTCAAAAAGTTTTATGTTTGAAATTCATTTTTTGAATTCAATATTTCAATATATACTCTGGATTTTTGAAATTTTTTCCAAAAAAAATTTCATATTTCAAATTTAATTTCTGAAATTTATCCCAAAAAATTTAATATTTGAATTTATTTTCCAAAATTCAAAAAAAAAAATTATTTTGGAATTTTTTTCTTTTTTTAAATCAAAAACCAAGCTTCCCCCAATATAACATTCTGCGGACACCCCTGACGTTGTAGAAAGATGATAAATATTACAAGTGAGATGCCACTAATTTTTTTATATGGTTATGGTAATTAGTTTGTTTGTAAGCAAGATTACAAAAAAAGATATACACCGATTTTGATAATATTTTATTATAAAAAGGATATGTTAAGAGTAAGGCGCCATTAAACTATGAAAGCTCAATGTCAAATAAAACAATACAAACGCATTGTCGACCATAACTTTGGAACAAATTGAGATATATTACTAAAATGAGTCTCACTTTGTAGGTAGGAGTTTAATAAAGGCACTTATTATACAAAAAGTAAAATATATTCAACATTGCAAGCTTTTGACTCATAACATATTTGTACAGCAGAATTGAACGTTATCTTTTAAAGGAAATGATTTTAGGTCGAGGTTTGCACTCTACCGAGTGCCCATTCTAGTCTAGTCTCTCTTTTGCACTCTGAGTTTCATCTTCCTTGAAATCATCACACAATATGTACATTGTACATAAATGGATAGAAATAGAAGCATTTTCATAAAAGAAATGATAATGAAATAAATGTTAGTTGCCAGGAGATGAGAAGAAAAGCTCCTTTTTGATGTTTTTACAATATATGTACGTAAGATATTACACATATACATATATATTATTGTAATAGAACTCACATTTTCTATCATTTTGACTTGTTAGCTACAGAAAAAAAAAACACAAATGAAAACATCACTTACATATACAATACATTATAGATATATACGAGTTTATATTTACGGAATGAGACTTTTCTTTACTCAAGTCATTATTTCAGAATGTGATGTGTAATTTGATAATGACGTATCATTATTTAAGTACTCTGACAATAAAAAAAGCAAAAGTTACAACGTTTTTTGCACCAGTTATAATATTTGATTGTCTTTGTTTATTGAAACTAAATCATTAATTGAAGAAAT